>NC_140041.1:7601098-9087931 GCF_963513975.1 Fringilla coelebs
GTGCTCATTCCTGTCAACTTGTGCTGCTGAGTGATCCATGAAGGGACTTTGTCACCTTTTTTTGAAGACAGGTCTTTGTAACTGAACAGTGAGTTCCTATTTGCACATATTTACATATGTGCTAGCTCATATTTGGCCTTGAAGCTGTACTCAGGGACACTTTGTTCTATGGCTGGATGCCAAATTCTTTTTGATTTTAAGGAATTTTTAAAAAGATATTTGATAAATTAGGTCAATATGCCTGTTACGTATGGTATGGCCATAATTTTGCCAGACATTAAATTGTAAAAGCAGTGATGTAATTATCATTTAAGGATGATTTTCATAGTTGTAATGGCCACATAAGAACAAACATTGTAACGCGTTTTCATACTTTATATCTTAGAATGACTTGCTTTTACAGGGAGCTCTGTAGGCTGATTAAAACTGCACTTTTTTTTCTGGCCATGAAATCTGCTGTTGGAAGATGAGCTTTTTTTGAAAGGGCTGGAGCACGTCTTTCCTGCTTGAGCACTAGCCAGTACCTCCCACCAAGTCCAGCTCCTCGGACTACTTTGAGTTTGTTTCTTCTTGGACTAGAAAAGTGTTATTGTGAATGAGTACTGAGATGTTAATATGGCTGCTCTAGAGGTGAGCAGGATGATAGAAACAGTGACATTTTGTGATTTTTCTTTCTCTTACAGGGAAAGTACTGTGGTTTGGAATGCAGCCTGTTTTCCTTAAACACAAGGCAACCTAGAGCAGCTGTTTGGTTTTGGTGTTTTTTGTTTGTTTGTTGGGTTTTGTTGTTGTTGGGTTTTATTTATTTGGTTGTTTGTTGAGGTTTTGTGGGGTTTTTTTCCTTTTTGGGGCTTTTTAAAGTCATCTTTACCTTCAGGGATTTGGATGATTGTGGCAAGTATTTTAGCCAGAAGGTAGAACACAGCTCACTAGGGAGACTCCAGCTGGGACTGAAAATACAGCAGTGTTGGTTCCACACATTCGTAAGTCAACACATGAGGCCTCTTGACCAGCCAAAAATTCACTCAGTCTGTAAAAAAGGAGGCAATACCTTGTTATTGCAAATATATATCCAAATTTCCTAACTTGCTTATGCATAATGGTTATTCCATGAGTGTCTGACCTTCGAAGAAGCTCAGCTCTCAGCTCAAGCACTATCATCCCTAGTGAGCTGTTCAGAATAGATTGCAAACTGCTTCCATAGGAAGGATGAATGTAAGCCCTAAATAATTATGAGAATGATGACTAGGCAAGCCTTTTAGTTAGATCTTTCCTTATCTAAATTGTTTTTCCAATCATGATAAAAATATCAAAGTATGCTATAAAAATATCTGTGCAAAATATCGGAGTCTGTCGCATAGAGGAAGATAATTAGCAGATAGTGTACATCTGTTCTTACAGAATCAAAGAAGGGCAGATGAGCTGATGTGGAGCTCTGTGTACTTTAACCTGGACTATTTTCAGCCCCTTGGTTGTCTTAGATTTTGTCCACTGCATTGCAGCTGTCTGCAGAAGGCAGATCTATCAATAAGCCAGTGCTATTTCCTGTAGCATGTGTGGGAACAGCTGATGTTAATGTAGTTTTCTGGTCAATCTAGCTAAAAGAGATTCAGAGTCCTTATCTCTCACTAAAATCTGATCAAACAAATGTTAACCAAAAGCTTTCACCCTTTAAAGAGGTTTGAATAAGAGATGTTCCCCTCTCAAGTCATCGTTGTTGGAACTGAACGTGCAGTCTGAAGTGTGTTGTCTCTCTTTTGAGCTGAGTGCTGCTGGTCTCTCATAAAACCTGTTACTGTTGGTGTGTGCTGATACCCAGAGTCTTTATTAAAAAGGTTTTTATTCCAGATTTTTGGGAACATATCATCAGTGTTTGGAGTTTTGCCCATGGAAGCATTCTGCTGTCACCCGTGTGACAGAGTGGCTAAAAGAGATTTTTACTGTTCAGACAAAAATTTGCCCAGTCTTTCTTGATGGCTGTTCATAGATGTCCAAGGTGTGAGGTCAGTCTGCTCCAGTTGCCATCTGGACAAGGCAGGGTTTGGTGCTGTGTGTTGTCTCAAGGAGATCCTGTGTCCTGTGACTGTTTCCTAAATTTGGCATCAGTGCCTCAGTGTACACAGCATGAAATCCTTCTTGATTGACAGTTCTCAACCTATCAGTATACCAATGTTTAACCATAAATACTAATTTTTAAAATAGGTCTGGTTCTCAAAATAAATGTTGCAGTTTAATTAAACATATTTAAATAGAAGTTCTCTTTAGTTATAACAGCTTTTGATGAGGAAATTATTGCATGGTATTTATTGTCTGTCTGCAGCTAAATTACATATTTTTGCATTTTAAGTTGTTGAGAGTGCAAAAAGGCCTTGGGAAGTGTATGATCAGATTGATTTCCCAGAAATTTGTTTTCTAAGGGTAGACATGCTGCCTTATGGAATGCACATGCTTGTGCTTCCATAAATCTTGCTAATGGTTGAATATTTCATCTAGGGGACAGGGTTATTCATTCCATATCTATTTTTTACCTGTCTGTGTGCTCTGTATGACTTCTCTGAAAAATGATGATAGTAAAGTATAAAAAAGTTCTGTAACTTTGAGGGTATTTTAAGAGAGAAAAGGTGGTCTATTGGAGTTGGTGCCTGTATCAATATTCTCTTTTCTGAGCATTTAGGGCTCTAATCTTCCTAAAAAGGAACTGAGCCAGTTCACTTGCTGTGTGCTTGATGTTGATGCTTTGAGTTTTCAGGTTGTTAGAGTGAAACACAAAAATTTCTGAGAATATCCATTCTTGCTTATTGATGTTCAGTACATGAAAGAGGGGGAACACTGACAACCACTTTCCTTTTCATAAATAAAAGAAGGTAAGGTATCACAGGCCTCTTGAGCAATGAGAAAAGTCTTGCACATATCTTTAAAATTCCACCTATCCCTAAATTATCAGAATTTTTTCAAAGCTCCACAAAGTCCACATTCAGCCCAACATTTTGGTAATCCCACAGTGTCAGGATGGGAGCCCAGCACCAGCTTTGCAGTTGTTATCCATCTATTATAAACCAAGCTGACTCCTTTCATGTTTCCATGTTATTTCAAGGCATGCTGATTACCTGAATTCCTTGTGATTTGTGTCATAACTCCAGACACATTAAATGTCCTGTGAAGTATGTCCATACTTATGACCAGACCAGAAATTCTTTATTGAGTATTTTCCTAAAAGGATGTCAGCCCACAGAAAATTGGCAAGTAACCTTTATGGCTATGCAAGCAGTTCTGAGCTGCTTGGATTTATGATTTTCATTGCCTTTTTCTGTTTTCTGTCATCACTTGCCTTTGTAGTAGTAAGTGCATGGATGTCTTTGCCTCCATGCTCTGTTAAGTGGAGTAGTAACAAACATGCCTCGCTCAGAAATGTTATTTCTAGGTTTTTCCTTCCTGCCTTTCAGAGTCTGTCCTGGGTTGTGGCACAAATGTCAGGAGTCAATGCAGTTGGTGTGTCTGCTCTGCCACATCATGGGCAGTGTCCCCATAACTGCACCTCACCGCTGATGGTTCCGTGTTAATTCTGATATTTGCTTTCTGAGTTCTTGTGTTTGAATCACCAATAAGGAATTGCTCGCCTTTCTAAACCTTCTTTAATAAAGCATTCATCAGAGTGTTTGCAAAGCTGGCAGCACAGTGAGACCTTGCACTCTGTGCCAGCTGAGGAGCCCTTGAGACTGCTGCCAGTACAATGGCACTTTTAGAGCCACAGTCTCCAGAGACAAATGACCTCTGGGCAGGCACAGTAAGAGCTGGAAATGTTAATGATTTTTAAATGAACAACAGAATTATTTGTCCAATTAGTATTTTTAAACCTCTAATCTAAAAAGATGGTCAGCTGTCTGTATCTCCCCCCCTGCCAAAGCAAATATCTCATTTTTTTTTGTGACTGCTTTTTCCATTTTGAACCTAACACTCCTGTTCATGAGTAGATCCCATGTGGTAGTGCCTGGATGATTTCTGAACAACAGAGTTGTTTGCTGGAGGCAGTAGATGTCCTATATTTTGACATTAATAAGGTTCCTGATGTTGTATTGAATGACATTCTTATAAACAAGGTGGGGAAACACGGATTAGAGAAAACCACATTTGGAAAATAACATGAACATGATTATTGAGTTTACAGGAAGGAAACAATTTTTTATCAAGTCCCTCTTCACTGTTTTCATTTAATGATCTGAAGATTATGGAACTTTCAAAACATTTGTGCAGCTTGAAAGGATAGAGTTAGGTTTTCATGGTTCTCACTAGAGAGGTGGCCTGAAAAAAATCAAATTCCCAATTTTACATCTAATACTGGCATCTCAGAATGGTGAAATAACGAGGTGTAAATGGCAGCCCAGGGCAGGGATGTGGGAATCAAAACAAAATAAAACTCCCAGCCTTGGGGAGATATCATGGACTGTGATGTGACACTGATTGCTTGGCAGCAATAGTAAGGCTGACATCAGGGTCTATAAGTGGAAGTGCTATTTGTAAAATAACTGAATTTTTCTGTTTGGTCCTTTAGTGACAATACGTGGTGGTCAGGCTATGTCCTCCTAAGGACTGCACCCCAAGCAAGATTTGTATCAGTTAGAGAATATCCAAGGCATAGCAAGGAAGTTTACCCAAGTCCTAGAAAACATGACTTGAGAGGAAAGAGTTGTTCTGGTAAAGGGGAATTTAGGGAAGAGATTTATGAGTCTTGTAATATACAAAATGTGCTGCAGTGGAAGAGGGTAATGTGTTCTCTATCATGTTCGTTAGGACAAGAAGTGGAGATCTGAAGTTGTAGCAGTGAAAGCTCAAAGTGGAGGTGGTAGGAATGGGAAGTAAAAAGAGAATCACAGTGAGATGCAGGGATGGACTTTCACCCCTTGTGATACACACCAGGAGGGCTCTCAAGACAAGCAGAAAACCATTTGGCAGGATCTGTGGCGGCAGAGTTGCCCCTGACCTTGCTGATAAATAAATTTTGCATGAATGATGGATATGATGGTAGATACAGCAGCATGAAATTATCATTGTATAAACAGTTGATTAAAACCCAAAAGGAAGGCTTGATAAACAGATGAGGAACTCAACCTGTCTTACTCAAAGACTATATTTGCTTTTTCCTCCTACCAGTCTGAAGCAGAGCTAGAATGACTCTCTCTGGATATAATCAAGATCATAAAGGTTGTTTTGATTTATTTTCTAGTAGAAGGTTGTCTACACTTTCTCCTTGTGATGGTGAACACTCCCTCTTCAGGTGCATGCAAGCATCAGCAAATAACAAGTATACTGCTGTACATACTGAGTAGTATTTGAGTATGCACAGATAGGTTTATCTTTCAATATTTGCAGGCACAGGACAGGTTGAGCTGCATAAAAGGCTGTGACTTAGCAAATTTATCTCAGGGTCTCCTCTGGAATAGCTGTGGGAAGTAGTTATCCTCTCTGTTACCTTGTGTGTGTAATTTCTGTGCTATGAAAATAATTTAAAAGAGAATGAGTACTAGAGGTTTTGGTGGTTGGGTTTTTTCAGGTTTTTTCTTAGAGGGAAATTGCTACCTTACATCAGTACTGTGTGTGTTTTCTTTGTTTCTGTTGCTTATAACAGTGAAAGAAAAAGCCCATAAGAATGTGCAATATTATTTAAAATGTCCTCAGGAACTTCCAGTGGCATTGCTGGGCTTTGAGCAATTTCAATTTGTCAGTATTCTGGCTTTTAGGTGTTCATTAAAATGGCACTATTCTGGGTTGCTGTTTAAGTACTAATGTATTTCTAGTAACTTTGCTTTTCTTCTAATGTTCTGGAAATTAAGGGGGAATGTTCAGCTTCTTTTTAAGTTTCCTTAGATATTTCTGCTTAATAGCAATCATGTTTTTGGGTATCAGGTATTAGTTCCAGCTAGTCCTAATACCTAAAAGGAGACCAGTGTGAAGAAGTGGTGATGATGTGGTTCCACTTTTCTTTCCAGAGCTGACTCAGCAAGGGAGGGCATGGCATGCTGCATCATTTGAAGATCATGTATTGCAGCAAGTATTTCCAGGAATTTTCAGATGAATATGTAGGAATGAAACAGAAATCTAATTTTAGATACTTTGTGCCCTGCAACTTCCAATTATCTGTAGTTTTAAATCTGGAAGTCATGTTTATTAACTTAAGATTTTTCAAGAAAAAAATTTCAGCCTTCAGCAGGAAGGAAGAACAATGCATTTTATTCCAGTATGGACATACCAGGGAACTCCCCTGACAGCATACTTGTGAAATGTGTGCTCTATGCCATAAAGGGGACAGAGCCTGTCTGTTTTCTGTCTTCAGTCATCCTCATTTTATGGGTGTTGTATTCTGTCCTGCTCCTTAGTTAAAGCTCTTTCCTGTGATTAACCTTGGCAGGTTTCTGCTATGACAGGGAAAGGCAGTGATAGCACATTTAAAGAGTCAGTTTCATACTATTAACGTGCTCTATCTAAACAGATTGTAATAAAAGCAACAAAACAAGTGGAAGCAAAGTCCCACATGTATAAAAGAACGTATTATTCAGCTAAGTACTTTTAAAACAATATGCAGTGTCAGTGCAAAATATTTTTCTTATAGAAGACATAAGTCAAAGAGCAGCCTCTGCTGTGTTGTAGCATATGCTTGTGCTTGGCAAAAGTAGTGGCAGAAAGCATGTCAAACGACAGTGCTTAGAGTATTAAAGTTTTAACAAAATGTCAGAGAAAACTGGAAGCTGGTTAATCCACAGAAATCTGTCATAAAGATTGCATTGTAAGGTGGTTTCAGCATGAATTCTAGTGACATATGGGAGCTTAAAATATAATCTAATGATATATCTCTATCGGTGAGATGTTTATGTAACATGATTGCAACAGAGATGTCTTTTCTTGTTAATTTATTAGGATAATGAAATTTGCCATCTTTGTAGAACAATGCAAAGAACAAGTTTTATTCAGAAAAATCTTAGTGTCAGAATCAAAATGCTTCTTTTTCTCTATACATTTATGAAAAAGAGAAATTATGAACCTAGTTTGAAGCATGCTGAAGACTGGCAGCATGCTGTGGAAGTCTGTGCTGCTGCTGGCTTCTGTTCTGCTCTGGACATTAGCACATGTGCCCAAGAAAAAGATCTGATAGAAATACAGGTGAAAGACAAAACTTTGTTTCGAGGAAGCTCTGCCAGAAATAATTTCACATGGGAATAATCAAGTGAAGGTCTTTTCCTGTCGTGCTGGGATTGAAAAAGCTCTGTCTGTAATGCTGAAGAAAAATCCTGAATTATTTCAATGCGCTGCAGTTTATAAACCATGGGTTTTAATACTGTGCTGCTTGGTCTCATAGAAATGAAGAAAGAAATATTGAGTTGCAATGTGGTTCCAGAATTCATATTGGACCTAAGTTTAAAATATTTTTGTGTTACGGAAGGGTTTTAATTCAAATATTTTTTGATGGACGCAGTTTTTAATGTGATGTGCTGTAATGCATCACTAACGAACCATCCGATTTTGTCCAAATCCCACATGTGACACTGTTAAAATATTTCCTCATACCCTTTATGTCAGTTGCAGTACTTACACATTACATTAATATCAATTGCATACTTACAAATACTGCAACAGAGAGCAGAAGTCTCTGTACCATTTTTTTCCTCAGCATGTGCTGAGCACTGATGGGCCCTCTGCAGCTGCTGCTCTTTGCGTGTGAGGTGAGGAGGCATCTCCTGGCAGGGCTCTGGGGGGCCCAGGTGCAAAGCAGCGTGGAGGGATGGCCTGTCCCTGCCAACTCAGTGCTCCCTGGGGAGCTGGACAGCCCTGTCACCTCCCTGGGCTCTGCAGCTCCAGGGAAAGGTCAGCGCCCAAGAGGGGAAGCTGCCCTCACTCCTCCTGCTCTTACAGGGAGGGCTTGGAAGGGCTCAGCTCTTCCCAATGATCAGGCATGCTGCATTCTGGCTACTTGTAGAGCTGTCCAAATAGATTCCAGACACCTTTTAAAAGCTAGCTTTTTTATTTAATAATTATTTTAGGTAGGTTACAGGAGGACTGAGGAAATGCTGTCTAATACATTGCTGTGGAAGAGCAGTCCTTTTAAATAAGGATGGAAGTTATTACTACGTATGTATTCAGATCACATTTGTTCTGAGTGATTTTCTGGTACCCTGAAAGATGTATGCAACTGAATATTATACCTCTTTCACATATTCTTCCTTTTCTCTCTCTCTCTTTTTTTATAACACTCATGATTGTGTGAGAGAAATCTGTACCTAGTTTTGCAGCTTCTGTAACAGGCTTGCCACAAAAGATACCCCTATACACAATTGCTTTTAGCTGTTGAAATATTTTCTGTATCTGAGAGAACAATAAGTCTCTGTTGGCTTGTTGTGTGTGGTAGGGAGAGTTGTGTGGGTAAAATGCCATGTGATTGCCTCACTGTGGGCTGTGTCATAATGCAAGTATACAGCACAGTGAATTAAGGGAACAGATTTCAACTAGAGGGATCTACTGTTGGGCTTTAGAGCCCCCATGTTTTATTCTTCATATAGTTTAGAGAAGAAAGATGTTGGAGGATATTAGTCCTTTTAATGTTCATCAGGTGCATGCCAGCAGCAGCCGACATGTATCTTTACAATTCTTGAGAGTATTAATGTTCACAGCAGATATAAAAATGGCACAGTTCATGGGCAAATTGAACATATTTGTTTCATGACTGTGGCTTGGCTGTGTCTGCATTTTTTTTCCCCCCCTCTATAATATGAGACCAATATTAAAAGCAATTCCATCCTTCAGTTCAGGAGAATGTCCTTGTGTTCTGTGATTCTGCTGAGCCCTTCTAAATGCTAAAAGAAATTAAAAAAAAACAACCTTAGGGTATCATTTGTCTGATGAATGTTGCCCTGATTTTCTAAGATTTTCTAAGCCTTCTGATGTTGCCATTCTTTTAGAGAACTTTCTCACACACTTTCTGTAAGTAGCGCATTGTTTTGCATTCCTTTATGGAAGAGGAGAACTTTGATGGACTGTTGGTTTGTCCAGTGTCATTGGAGGGGTGGCACTGTCACCCTTCAATCCACTGTCACTTTTGGAAAGCTATAAATGTTGGAGTCAGATAATAAACTTCCCCTTTTGCTCTTCCCCTTGAGAGCAGCAGAGTGCACCTGTGTTCTTTCGTGTTCCGTAGCGACAGATGAGTTAGTGTTTAGCTCACCTAAGAACAATGATCTAGCTAAATAAATTGTTGGGCCTACCTGGATTGCCAATGGGAAGTTATACATCCCCCAAAATCAGGTCATCAGACCTGACTTACAAGGGGATGTACCCCTCTGTGGGTTAATTCTTTCCAGTTTCTGCATATGGAGTCCAGGTGTCTTGTCTGAGTCTCAAGATTTGGATTGTGAATTTAGGGATGCTAAATCTCTCTTTAGCCTGAATTGCACTGTTAAAATCCTCAGAATTCTCAGTATGTTAATTTTTTCCTTTTGCACTATGAACATTTAATATATATTCTGTCTTGTTTACTCTGCTGGTGAAACTGGAAATTTCCTCAAATCCTCATATTCTGTGTCTATGGAATGTGCACTTTATATCCAGGCAGCGGCTCTATAATCTGGACAATTGATCATGGTCTTAGTGCTCGCCCATGAGTACCTGTCTTTTTATATAAATATATTTGAATCCTAAGAGGCTTTAATCATGGTCATTCATTCAAAATGAGAATGGTTTCAGGTTAGGTATAATCATGATTTGAAGGACTGTGAGTCTTCAGTCATCTTCTTTTATCGCAGGGGAAAAAACCTCTTATGTGTTATAAGTATTTATATCTCTAGATTCTCTCAGAGAAAATTTCTTAATTCCAAAGTAATCTTTGGAATGATCAGTCATCTGGGCTAGAGGAGCTAATACCATAATGTCAGAAGCAAGGCTTAGTGTCTCTGACATTGTGTGCACTTTTCCCTTGATATTTTTATTTTTTTTTCAATTTTCAGGGTATCTAAGCACAGCCCATCACTCAACACTGCTTCCTACATGTTGAACAGAGCTCTGCAGCTCACTCCTGTGTGGCTCAGGGATTAAAAGCCAGCCAGGTGACATCATGCCATACTCATATGAATGGTATTTCTTTGGCTATATTTGTGTTCTGCAGAGAAAACTGGTGACTAAATGCTAATGGATATGTGAGTACAATTGTTACAAGAAAAAGGAGCAGGAAATGTTAAATATCTCAGGTGTGCAACCCACTTCCAAGTACTTGCACACTGGCACCAGGCCCTGGAGGCTCCACCTGATGAAAAGTCCCATTTAAGGAGTGCTGCTCTAAGGTGTAGAACAAGGTGCATTTCTTTTTGTAGGTCAGGTCACTGATTGTTGTTATTAGGTTGACAAAAATGTGTATCTCTTAAAGAAAGTTCATTTATATGACTTGTGTCCCAGTAAGGGCGAGCAGCTGGTGTGGAAAAGCACCAGACTGGGAAACAGATTTCTGATTCTACATTTACTACTAATTTGGTCACTTCTGTCACCTGTGGTGACATTTCTCTGTGCTATAGTTTCTTTTTGTACTGTCTTATGTAAACTGGCAAACCCACTGCAAGAGTTGAAGCAGTGTAATCTAGAATGATTGTCAGGAGCACAGAACATTATGAAGAAGCTGCCCATAGTAAGAGAAGTGAAATATAATATGGCTTCTCATAGGAAACAATACTACTGTGAGAGAACTGCTTAAGTAAATTGTATTTCCAGGTTAGCAGCAATAATTGCTGTCAACATTATGCCCTTTGCATGTAATTACCTCTTTATTTAAAGCTGGTTTTCTAAAGCTTTTCCTATTCCACATGTTTTTTTTGATTCAGGCACCTAATGACTCCCCAAGAGAAAGCACACCGTGCACAGATTGGCCCCATTAGTGCAAACTGCATAACAAGATAATACTATAGACTGTTACACATTAATTTTCCAATTATTTTTTTGCCTTTCTTACAGATTCCAAGCAGAAATTGATAGCATTAGGCAGTGTATGGGAGCACACTAATCTGATTTGTCTCTCCCCAAAGATTACAAGCTATACACTGTCTGGCCTGCTTGAACACAATTAACAGATTATATTATATTTTTGCTACATTTATTTTAAAAATATTTTTTCTCATATCAGTATTCACATATAACATTTTAAAAAGAAATCCAGTATTATTTATGTATGTATTTGTAAGAAAAGCAAATTATTTCAGGTAATCAAGAGATTTTGAATACCAACAAGATTTGAAAAATAGAGCAGGTATATTGAAATCCAGGGGATTAAGTGCACTCCACCTGATTGCATTTATGTAACATATGCATGAATTCCTGGGGGTTTTTTTCCTATTTCTTTGACTTTGGACTTTTTTTTTCTTTTCTCTTACAAAACAGAGAAGTACTTGGAATTTATCTAGTTAAGAGAGTGTAATTTTCAGGAACACTCAAACTAGCCTTCTTTTATCTGAAACATCAGTTAGTGCCTTTTATTTTTTATTGTATAGGAAGCTGACTGATTAAAATGAAACACTTCGAATATGGAGGGCATTTGCACATAACAATGGGATTGCAATAAAGAAAAAACTTCCTGCTTTTGTGTCTCAAGCAATGTCCAACAAGGACAGAGAATTTTTTGTCTTTTCTTATAAAACTGTAGAATATCAAGTATGAGAATAAATGTTTGTCACAGGAAACAGACGTTCCTTTGAAGAACTAAAAACCCACAAAAAACCCTGAAACAGAGATCAGAATAAGCCCTGGTGCCCATGTTATTAATAGCAGCAGAGCTCAAGGAGACATGAGGATCTGGAATTTTTCAATGAGAAGCCCTCAGGTCAGAGTTTTTAGGAAAACTTGCACGACAAGGTCATGGTGGTTTGGATGCTGCAGTTATGTTCTTATCTTTGCAAGCAGCCAGAGTTTTCATCTGGTTTGTAGGATGGATTTGAAAGTGGTTTTTTGGGATTTTTTGAGGTTTTCATTTGGTTTTTTTTTCTTCTCCTGTAGTGTAAATCCTGACAGCACAGGTGAGAGGTCAGAACAGTTGAGGGCTGAGGATCTAGAGGAGAGATGATGCTGCTTTCTGTTTGACATGGGGTTACAAATTTAAATGATGAGATTATGCTATTACCTGCTTTTTTTACAAAATAAAATCTAAAATTGGTGTGGAATGTGTGGAACATATTTGCTTGAGATCACTGACACTTAAATCTGATTTTGGAAAGAGGCTAAATTTGATACAGCTGCCTTCTCTGTGTGAAAGCCACATATGTTGTCTCCAAGGTAGAGCCTAAAGTAATAGAGTACTGATCAGCACTGGTGAATCATGAATCAAGCTAGCTTTTATTGATTAAATCTGATGGGTTTGATAAATATGTGATGAAAAAAGGCAAAGCCATGTATTTAAGTATATTCCTTGAATATTTTTCAATTTTCTTACAGCTGCCTTGCTCCATTTCAGTTAAAAGCATTTTCTTATTTAGGCAATTCATTATTAGGATGAAGAAGAAACAATATTATGTGAAAAAATAACATGTTAAAGTGACTTCTCACCCTTACATATTGATCAAAGCTATCTAAATGCCAATCAGGTGGGACTTCTCCAATCTTCAGTAACAGCTAATCCATTTTAGTGGTTATTCCTATACAGAAAAGAAACAACTGGAATTACTATTATTATTCTTTTCTATGAACTGAATTAGTGATTTTTTTTCCAAGTACATCATTATGACAAGAGGAAGGGATCTGAGGGTGGAGGGCTTCTGATTTCTTAGTGATTGCAAATTTTTCATGTATTCCTGTAGTTCAGTATATCTTTAAGGAAATAAGAGGAATTTATAAATACTTAGTGGGGAAAAAAACCAACTAACTGTAGAGATTGTCTAAATCCTTTAAATTGGTCTGTGTTAAAGACATGCAATGTATGTAAATACAGATATATGTATATAAACTAACATGAAGTAGCATTTTTGTTTCTTCTAAAGCATCAGTTCCCTATTTAAAGTACTAGGTGAATGATATATGTATGAATGCAGAAATCTTGGGTTTAGTTATTCAGGTTCATGTACAGAAAATCAATAGAAGAGGTGGAATGTCTGTCTTCAAAAGCTCCATTATAAAGTAGAGCCTTGTATCTAAATCAAGAATGATCTCTGCCTGTAAGTGATTCAAAAGTTCCTTTGTGCTCCCACAGAAACACTTATTTGCTGTTTAAACTATTGAGCAGCCAAAGTGAACTGCTGACAGATTGTTTTATTATTTTGCCATTCTTGCTAGGTGTAGTTAAAAGCATAGAAAGTTCATTGTCAGGTAGTATCAACACCAACCTACTTCAACAAAGACAGAAAGCGTGTAACACATTACTTATTTTAATAAGAAAGATGAATTAGATGAGTGAGAATTTCCCAAGAATTTTCATTTCATAGTTATTGAATATAAGCGAGAGGAGAGTTAGTGTGTTCCTTTCCCCTTCAAGTTACTTTTCGCTCTAAAATAAAATAAAATAAAAGAGCTTTTCTGGTTCTGCCTGATCATCTGGAGAGATCCTTCAGCCATTGCCCAGTGGAAGGAGTAAAGGACTCTGTGAGTCCCAGCCTAAGCACCAGGAGGATGTTTTTTTCTTGGCACCTATCTGTCTTCTAGTAACGGCCAGAGCAGAGTGGTGCATGGCACATCCTGAAGTTCCCCAGGTCTGTAACTAACAGTAAACTTCGTCTTGTTTTACTATCACAGCCCAGTGGTGCAGAATGAGAGCACAGTGGAAAAATAGCAATAATAATCAGCATAACAGCAATTAAATCTTCTCTGCTGAGAGGGCAATATTGGAAAGTGGAGATTCAGGCCTATGCTACAATTCTTAATTCAGGGTACCTTTTGTCAGCCAGAGTTAGAGCAATTCAGTTTTTAGAACCAAAACCCCCTTTAAGGTATCTTAAGTAATGTTTTAGTCTCTTAAAATTGTTGATTCCTACATATTGCTGAGATTTAAAAGCAGTGCTGCTGTAGGAAGTATTAAAATACCTGATTTTATAGATGCAGGTTATAATTGATGCCAGGTGCACACACAGGAATTGAGGCATTTCTTCAATCAACAGCTCGCAGCCACTTTCAGCAGATAATTAAAGTCACTTGCTGACTGAGAGCTGAGTTAGGAGAACCAAATGCTCTAGGTGAGAAGTGGGTTGGAAGGAAATCCACAGTGCACAAACAAATAGCAATCACACAGCACATATCATGCCCTGGAGTCTTTCTTGCCAGTGTAAAAGCAACTTTACCAAAACAAACATGTTTTCAAAATAAATCAGATTTGTTAAAGCTGAATATATTTAATAGAACCACTTCAGAACATACAGTAATTTCTATTGCTTTGGATGGCTTGGTGAGATGGACTTCTGAAGCATTCTTTTTTTCCATTCCAGATTACCAGTAATTGCTTTTATTTCATCTACCCTAAGATGTAGCACTTGGAGAACCAGTAATATATAGATTTAATTCACAATTTCCCACATCCCAGGGCTTTATTTTGCTCTCAGTAAAATTATTGAAAGCAATGCCATGCACACGCCTTCACTTTATGATGAAAATTTTTATTTTCTAAATTGAATTAAAATTGTTATGTGAGAATTACAGTAATGGTGCTCCATATTTCTGTTATTCAAAGGGCAGCTTCGAGGCAAAGATGAATTTTTTTAAACACTCTTTGCTTCGAGGTTTTAAAAATTATTTTCTCTCTCATTATTTACGTAATTGTCAAAGCTCAAAGCTTTAATCTTGATGCTTTATTTGTCCTGCACTGTAACTACATGTGGATTTACTAACAGTAGGGTTCATTAATGCTGGGTTTCTGATATGTATTCCTTTCCTTTCATCACTGATAGGATAGGGTTTTAACTCATAAGTATAATGCTGATGGATATAATGAACAGCTTAATCAGTGGCTTCATCTTTCATCAGTGAGGTAGTCCAGTGACTTGATGTTAATGATAATGAAGTTGCTAGTGAACCTAGAGAAAAACATTAACTGCAGTCATTAAAGATAGTAGAATTGAATTTGGATTTTAATTCACAATGTTAGTGAGTGTAACAACTTGCCAGATGTAGAAAATGCTCTTATTAGACAATATAGCCCTTCTAGAATTGTAAATGAAGGGTATGTTTCCAGGGATGTTTTGCATGTGGATCAAAGCAAATACCAACACTCTCCTAAGCAAGTAAAAAAAATACCAGAAGGATACAACAGAAAATGGTGATGATTCAGTTCATGACTTTAATTAATTTTTAATATTTCTACTGTTGGGAACGCTTAAAAAAATTAGTCATCTGTATTTCAGGAGGTATTCAAATATCTTTAGGTAAGTAAATCCTCATTGCTACTTTGGGCATGCAAAAGGTAAATAGTGGAATTTAAAGAAACCCTTAAATTAATTCAACTTGGAAAATATGATAGAACTGAGGTTTTTGATTCTGCATTTGGGCAGGTGCTGTGCATTATTCTCCCAGGTAGGACATTCTGGGTGCATCTCAGTGAGGAGGCCAGTCTCCCTCGCTGAAATCCTCCCTGCCATGTTGACCTTGTTCTTTGACCAAGGGAATGACCTTAGGCTCACTTGCCATGTCCTCTGGGCACAGCCCCTCTGTCCCTCTGTCCTGTGGGCACGGTCCCTCTGTCCTGTGGGCACAGCCCCCCTGTCCATGGGCACCCAGGGCTGCTTGCAGGAATCTCTGCAGCTTCACAGAGGGGAGGGGAAAGATGCAAATAAATGGGGTTTAAACTGCCTGCAGAAAGAGGAGAATCAGCATTTCAGCACTCCAGCCGCACTCTTGGGCTGGATTAGGATTTTGGGATGAGTCAGAGGCTGCTGCAGCAGCCCTGGGAGCTGAGAACTTCCCCAGTCTGAGGGAAGCAAGGGTCTGAATGCCACTGGGGGAACTGTCTAGAGAATGCAACGTGAATTATGACCCAAATGTTTGTTACCACGTATTCCTTGTCACTTTACGCTTCAGAGCAGGTGTTAGCCGCAGACTTCTGGCAAAATTTTGTCTTTGCTAATTAAATTCTGCCCTGCTAAACTCCCCCTGTAATTTTAATTGGATTTTGCATTCCTCAATGTATGCC
This sequence comes from Fringilla coelebs, assembly GCF_963513975.1. Taxonomy (NCBI): domain Eukaryota; kingdom Metazoa; phylum Chordata; class Aves; order Passeriformes; family Fringillidae; genus Fringilla; species Fringilla coelebs. The sequence goes on from NC_140041.1 coordinate 7,617,222, forward strand.
ATAAATTGTTTGTGAGGCTACTTTGTGCTATTAAATGGCTGCATCTAATTTGTAGCTGGCATACTCCTTAACCCCTAATACATGTAATGATATTTTGGGAAGTGATTTAAAATGTATTATTTTTCCCAGCTAAAATCCCATGAAATCTTCATCAGACAAAACTCATTCTGGGTTTCCCTTAGTTTTCTCAAGAGATTTTATATGGCTAAAAATTGTGTTAGAGAATTGTCTCTAGGGAATGTTCAGGTAGAATTGCAAAGTGTTTCTTTCTTAAAAAAAAAAAAAGCCAAAGCCCACCTTTGTCCATGCTGGGAACTAATTTAAAGAGAAAGTACTGCAGTACAAAGACTGCAAAAGAAACTAAACTGAAAGATTATTCTCAAGAGACAGAAGTCTGGTACTAAAAACTGGTTTTCTCTGTGCTTTAGACAAGTTAGCTCTTCATCAGATTATGTATTCATTTGCATATAGCATAATTAATGGTTTAAGTGAATTTAGGTTAAAATAGAGCCATAAACACTTCTAGTCTACCAAAGGTGAAGTAAAGACAGGTTGAAAGCAAAATTGTTTCCTTTGGATTTTCCTAGTGTTTTTCTGAATAATTTTCCTTTTAAAGAAGGGCCTTTCTTTGTTGCAAGGGGCTTTTTGCCTTTCACAAATTTTATTTGATTTTTGCGTTCCTATAATTTCAGTTCTGAAATGCATCTAACCTTTCCAAACTAGAATTATTTTTCCCCTGATCACACTGGTTTTAATATGAACAAGTCTCTAATGCAGCCTAGTGTAGTAGTGATGGTAAAAATCACCCACCAAGGATGAGCCAAACAATTTTTCTGATCACCTTTCTGTGTGAAAAGCATTTGTTGGTAGATCTTCAACAGGTGTAAACCCTCAGGAAACTATTGATAATCAACCCCATCTGAGTCACTGTCCCTGTGTCATTTCCTTTCATCAGACCAAAATTCTGTGGTTTCTGAGTTACAAATCACTCTGAAATATTGACATTCAGTAATTCTGCAGAGCATAGATGATGTAAGTGCAGCTTCTGTATTTCTGCTCATTTAAAATTGGAAAAATTCTTTTCAAAGAAGGTGTCATTGCTGGACATGCAGCTCTGATGTAAATCCATGGGAATGTTGCCATTATCATGCACAATAATTATACATTTGATAATGACTAAATGTTTTACCTTTTTCCTAATATTCATTGCTATTTATATGGGATCTTTCTTGATATACATGATATTAAAGTTGTGTTTGTTTGTAATCATAGCTTTATGTATTAGGCTGTGTAATTATGCTATTTAGAGTGGTTACTCGTTTTAAAATCTGAATATTCAGAAGGAAATATGGCATATTTTCAGAAAAATGTTTTTTAAATATTTTCTGCTCTTTTAAATTGGTTGTTTGCTAGTGTGTCAGCCTCTTTAACTGTTGGTTTTATATTAGTTCCACATCTTCAGCTACCAACCTTCTTCCAAGTGCAGTGATCCTACAGAAAATGTTAACAATATAGAGCTATTTTCTATACTTAATGGTGCATCAAATAGCTGTAATGGACAGGTCATGAATACATTTGGGTTAGTGAGAGGACAAAAGTGCAGCACAGATTTATTTTTTTTTTATTGTAATTAAGCTGGCAGACTGCCTTCTATGTGTTCAATTTCATCCAAAATCAAAACAAACAAACAAACCTTGGAAGTAAACTTAGCATTATGGTATCAGGTCTTTTAAGTGTTCTGTAGATGTTGATGTATTTTATAATGGGCTTGATGTTAGCCAGTAAACTGCATGGAGAGTTGAGGGTGTGCCCAAGGAGGTGTAGAGGTTGTTTAAACCACCACAACTGAATGTGGGGCATCCTCTCAGAGGGCTGCTCCTCTCCATCCTCCTGTTGCTGGGTCTCTGATTTTCACCATGTCACCACAGGTGCTCAGTTGGGGCTGACCCATTCTTTATGGTCACATGCATTTCTCTTTATGGTACTCATGAGTATTTACTGTTACTAATGGCCAGGCAGTTCCATCCAAAGGAAGAATCTAATGGGCCTCCAGGGAGAGCTGCTCCAGTTCATCCCTTTCAGGTTTGTCCTTGGCATGTATCTGTACTGACAATTTTTAAGCAGCACAGCATTATTATGAGTTTGTAGACCTGGAAGGTTTTTTGGTTTCCTTGAAGAAAAAGTGCCCTATGTTTTCCCTGTTGGCTTGGCAACGCTTTTTTGTTTCAATAGCTCTTGATACTTTAAAAAGCAAGAATCAGACTCAGTCTGTCTTTCTGTATCTATGCGTGGTACAGGGAAGGAAATTAAAGGATTTCTTAGCTTCACCGCTCTACACACAAATTGCATGTTGCACAGAGCTTGTGCCCAGGAAAACATGGGGTTTGCATTTGTCTAACAGCTCCCTGAGGTGTTCCAAGTCAGAGGGGCAGTTAAAAGCCACTTGGAACAGGTCAATTTTTCAGTGTTCCCACTCCTCACTTGGGACAGAATGACATGATAAAACTCAAATGACAGAGATCATTATCTTCGACTCAAAGCCTTCCAAAGGTGTTTTGTTTCACATTTATTCTTTACCACACAAGAGCCCTTTTATTTTAAGCTTTGTACAAATGGTTTCTTTATGCAATCATAGTAATAAAATATTTCCTTATAATTACTACAGCGTACATGTAATTGTAACATAAACAGGGTACAGCAGTGCTTTAATGATGCAAAGCTGGGAGCACCACAGATAGGACAATGGTTTGAGAACCATGTTTACAAGGTGGCTGTTAGATACCTGCCTCAGGGATGTTCCCGAGCCCTGACAGCTTTCTGGGCACTGAGGATGCTGCAGAGCAGAGGAGGAATCCAATTTTCATATTTATGGTAGCAGAGCTCGCTGTACTTTCAGTTTCTTGCTTCTGCACTGAAGCAATGTGTTCCCTACAAGTAGCAACTTTTCTGATTCATAAAGCCCACTGACACATACAGGATAACACTTCCAAAACAAGACAAAGTTAGAAAATTAAAATATAGAAGTAGATAATGGCATGTGTGATGCACATAAGCCTTGGGTTGTAAGGATTAGCTAGAAATTAATGTCACTGTGAAAGGGAAAAGGCATTTTAGATAAGGAACAGACAGGCACAGGTATGGAATACTGTAGGTTTATCTGAAAATAGTTACATTAGTGTTTTGGTCGGTTGTTTTTTAGGTTTTTTTGTAGCTTGGAGGTGACTTTGACTCATAACTCCTCCAAGAATGATTCTGTGCTGTTGTGTCAGGAATGTATAGTGATTATGAAGCACTGCTTATAACATATTCCATTGCTGCATGGTTTATTATACATTATTGTATTATTCATGTGTTTTTCTCTTCGTTTTTTCTGAAGAAGGGTATTTATTTCGAAGGCACGAGAGAGGTGCAGTCCACATGGGGCTCTCAGCAGAAAGTTGTACCTCTTTAACTTTTGTATTTGAGGCTGATTTCCTTTTATGAATGTTAAAATATTGTACTGGATTCTTCTTAATGAACATTTATATGCAGATATCTTGCTTTTCCAGCCCAAGAGGCAACCTTATGTAATACATATTTGCATATTGACACAGTTACAATACTAGAGCTAGAGAAAAACAGAATAGAAGTCAACAGGGTGTTAAAATGTGCTTGCAAGGAAAAGTCCCTTTAAAGGCTTGGCATTATCTTGTCTCAGTCACATCTACTTCATGAACTAGGCATAGCCTCAAGCAATGCCTGGAGTTGCAGCTCAGAAGAAAAGTGAGTGTTAGAAAAGTTACAGACAATTTTGTGAACTTATAAACTTCTAAAATGCAGTAATGAAACCTAGTATGGTACATCAGTGCAGATCAGAGGAGAATACCAGACACTGAGTAAAAGAGTATATTACCTATACAGCAGGATTTAATGCAGCTTTGTGGTACATAAAAGCCAAAACTTTAAACTTGACTCGGGCAAATGGACTGTTCTAGTGAAAAAAAAAGTGGGATGAGGTTGCATCTGCCATGGATTTACAGAAGTAGCTGCTGAATGGTGTGTTTGAGGCTCCCAGGGTTAGTCTCCTGTGCCAGATAGATGCAGAGAGCTGAAGTAGCTTTCATTCTCCTTTGGCCTTGTCCCCATCTCCTGTTAAAACACTTCCAATTCCTGCTACCTTGTGCATACCCATCCACAACCATTAGCATCTTGTGACCCAGCAAATAACTGTTATCTGTGTTCCATTTCTAAAAGCTGGAGGGATGGGTGTCAAAAGAATTTATTCTGGCCTCTTTCAGCATCCCAGGGAAAGTAGTTGGGATACTGCCAACAAACCTGTGCTGTCTTTTCTGATAGAGGTGTCACAACAGAGTTTCCTGCAGGAAAGTCCTCTGAGCCTTGAGGCACACAGCTCCCACTAAAATATTTTGAGGAAGCAGCGATGTGGTTTCTGATAACAACCAAGCTGTGTGAAGGACACAGAAATGTTACAGGACTATTGCAATTTTTAGAAAATAATGATGTGGTTCTAACAATATCATGGTCTATAATTAAAGTTCCTATAAACTTCATTCACATGGTACTGTATAAATAGTTCTCCACATCAAAGGTAGATGTAATTATCCTTGAAAAACTTGTAGATGACAGAAGACTTACCCAGATAGGAAAGAAAAAGTCCCCAAATCTATACATGTGAATGACTTTAGAAGGAGCATTAATTATAGCTTGCTCATTACTAAAATAAAATTAATTTCTGCAGGTTCAGGTAAGTGTCCAAACCCGATCATTACTCTACATGTGTAAAAATCTGTAAGGGTTTTTACATTCTAATAAACATTTCACTCTTGGCAATAACAGGTTTTAGCATGTTCCTGCTGGACAGTCTGAGACCAATGTTCCTAAACCTTCATAACCAGATTTTTATCTAAAAGTAGAAGTGTTTTAGATACTGTGATGTCCTTCAGGCAAAGATGGAATAATATTTCAGAGTATTACCTCACACTTCTTTGCAAGCTAGCATATCATAATAATAAATATTTTTCTAAATTGAAAAAATGGCACAGCTGTAAACAGAAGGGCTTTCTTCTACAAATTGTATTTTTCTCCTTGTATTTTTAATACAGCTATGGGATAATTAAGCAGAGTGGAGTATTAATGGAATTTTATAAATAAGGTTAAGGTTGCCAGATGTTGTTCATTTTTCCTCTCTTTTTTTTAAATGTACATCAGCATTCAAAATGTAGGCTGGTAGTGGGTTGCAGGAAACTTAGAACATTTGGTCTTACATATCGAAGGTATTAAAAATTGAGCTTGTGGAGATGATGCTTTGCTGATTCATTTGTTTGGATATACCCCTCATTTCTATTTCCAGTTTCAAAAAACCAATTCTTAAATCAGACAGGAGAGCAAACAGCATACACAGTCTTTTTGTTCAGTCTTCTCTGAAATAAGCGAATTGTGAGATTTGTTTGTCTAAGAGAGAACATTCAATGGCCTTCATCATTTCCAGATAACATATAATTGCTTTGGACAGCAATTTTCCTATGCATAAATTGGTTAATGTAGTCAAATGAGATAAAAGCATAGGAATCAGCTCAAATCATGAAATACAGGCTGCAGTGATGAAATTCATGCTAGGGTGCAAATATAAGTACTTGGTTTCCCTACATGATCCTTGTCCTTACTGAAGGGAGAGAGGAGAAAATAATTTGTCATTTACACCCACTCACTATGGATGTACATTTTGCTATAAAAGTTCTGTTCCTCAAATATGGCCTTTCAAAAGTAGAAAACAGTTGCCAATAATTATTTTCAAAGAGCAGAAACGGTGTTTAGTTGTACACAAAGATTTGAGGGTTAAGACATTTCCATCAATCTTCAAAAATATCTTTTCAGAATACAGTTGAAAAATTCAGTGTGTATATGTGTGTGTGTATATATATATATATATATATATATCAAAGTACCAAAAATTGTTCCCTCTGCACCCATGTTGGCTATTTAATATGATGCAAAAAGAACACAGTGCTTCCTGTTTGAATCATTACTTATACATATCCCTCATTTAAAAACACAAAAGAGTTTTCATATTTGATTGTGGGGTTGATGAGATTACCTATGCAAATTTATGGACTTTTTTAAAACGATCCAGTTAATAAATGAGAGGCATCATCCATTTACTGAATTGTTCAGTTGAACATTTTTAGCCCTGTTCATTAAAGTATGTGCACTTCACTACCATTCTCGTTAAACTGGAGGGTTTGGGTGTGGCAGAAGGTTCAAGCAGACCTCAAGTAGTCTCTGGGCATTCCAAGTTCTCTCTTCCATGTAGATCTCCCAGTTCTGCATTCTGGGACTTGTATTCTTTCTCTGATTGAGATTAAATCTTGTGAACTAGGCTAAACAACGTTTGTTTTTCCTGTAAGCAATTTCTGATGCCTGTGTGATATTGAAGGTAATTTTTAATTTTTTTTTAATTTAACTTTGTCTTTTTTTCATTGATTTGAATGTGGAAGCAAATAGCTATGAATTATGTAGTAAAATCTTCAGTCTTTAAACATAGGAAATAATTTATATTTTCACTTTGTTGATCATTCTGGAAAAAAAAAAAGCCTATTGCCTGCTTATACCTGATTGCACTTGTCTTTTCTCAATGGTTATTTTCACTTGAGTTCTGTTCATTTTGTGATTTAACGGCATTGAAATAGATCCCTTAAGTATTCATGTATTCATTTTTATCCTATTTACATCAGTTCACATTTCAATAGAAATTTATTTCTACCTAAATGTTGCTTTCCTCAGCAATGATTGGTATCATCTTCATGGTTGCACGTTGCAATTTCCTCCTGCATCTTTGAAGCTCTACCATTGGGAGAAGTGAAAGTAAATTTCTTGGGTTTTCTGTGTCGCTGACAATAAAATTGAGATTTAAGGAAATAGTTCATTATATTAGTTTTACTAATACTGAGTTTCAGAGTTTTCTACCATAGTCTACTTTTAGTTGCAAATGAAACTAAGCTTCCCACCATCTTTTATGTCTAGGACAGATTTTTCGTGTCTCACGTAGTCACTTGTGTGTTCCAGAACTCCTTTTCTTCTGTGGTATGTGTTATAAGTAATAAACTTGAATGCACAAGTCTAAAGCATGCTAATCTATTTGTTTAAATTTAAAGATTAAGGGGTTTTTTCTTTGTAATTTTAGTAGTAGTGAATGTGAGAAATATGTTTAGCTCTAACTTTATATTGACAACTGTTGCCACCCATGTTTTCCTCACATATGTGCTTAATGTCACCCATGCTATACTGAAATAACCTTCAAGATGATCCAGACTTAATCAATCTGCTGACATAAAGCTGCCAACCTTATCCTCAGAAAAGGTCTCTGCTAAATGAAGTGAGTGGGTTAGGGAATACAAACTGTGGCAGAAATGGGGGATAGGATGTTTCTGTGAACTGTATAAAACATCATCTAAAGTTGTTTGTTTGCCTACAGAAATCAGAAACCTAATTTCCACAGTGATGGAAATCCCTGGATTTTGGCCATTTAAATAAATAAAACTGAGCCAGATGTGTTGTTCTCTGTGGTGTTCTGGGATATATTTAATGCATTAACGTGGCACTTGGTCTGCAGGACAAAAGGATGATGGAAATGAAAAGGGAAAGGTTGAAGAGCATCCTTGTGTGCAGGAAGTGGGAAATATCTGAGCTCCAACCTACCCAGAGAGTGCCCAGCTCTCCCTGGAGCCCCAGAAGGAGCTTGGTTCTGATGCTGGGGCACCCTCTCTGTGCCACTCAGCCACCAGGACCTTCCTGTCACCAGCAACTTCTGCTCCACATGCTCTTGTCTCTGCTGGGTGAGGAGCTCCTAGGCTTGCAGCATCTCCACAGTGTTGAACCAACAACTTCTTAGATCATTCGTACTGATGGGAGTAACTGAACTTACAGAAGCAAAAAGATTGTGAGAAATTGGTGTTCCAGGAGATGAAAGGTTTTTGGATATTGTTGCATGGATTCAGTTCTCCCTATCTGATTCTGACCTCTCCTTTCCTAGAAATATTGTAGCAGTGGAAATATATTTATGAAAGCATTTTGCAGGAGGTGCTCTAAAGTGTGAATGATTTTCAGTTAAATCATTAAGAAAAAAAAATAAAAATTAAGGAGTTCCACCAGGATACCTATTCTGTAAGTTACCAGGCTTCCTGTAAGAATCAGTTTGAAATACCTACATAAAAACTAAACTTGATTCTGCTAATATCATGGAAATCCCACTCTAAGGCCTGGAATCAATTTTGTCATTCCACTTGTTCATCAAGACATTTTCTTTTTTTAAATAGCTGTATATAGTAAATACAGCATCACATTTCTGTCTCTTTCTTTGACCTACCCTACTCTGCCCAGTAAGGAGCCATTTGTACAACTAGAAGATGATTGTTTTTTGAGAATGTTGCTAATTTAATCTAAAAATCAATTGAATTTCACTGCAGTCAGAAAATTGTACATCCTTTTTGTATCCAAATCCCAGAGCCTTAGGGGAGAAAGCCTTTGAAGTGGAATGTAAGAAGAATTTAAATGTTTTATGCAGAAAGACAGAATTTAGAGGGGATGAGAAAGAAGAGAAAGAAACAAGTGTGATGTGCTTTTTTCCGACTGCTCTGGCACACGAACTGGTTTTCCTGCTCACCCTTGTATCACCCCACTGGTTTCAGCACCTCATGTCTTATGTTCTCCTCAGCTTTAAACATCCCTGCAAATTCAAACAAACACTTCTAACTTTCTCTTTCTGGCTATGTTTTTGAATGAATAAGTGAAGGCTGAAGTGATGCAGTGAAACAAGTTTGAGAGATCTGAAAAGCTTCCGAATTTCAAAATACGCTCTGCATGTTACTTAGGATTTTATAAGTAATTTTTCTGTTTACTCTGTGTAAATGCAAAGCTGCTGAAGAAAATCTTGTAAAAGGAGGGGAGTAGTGGTTCTATGTTTAAAACTAAATGAAATACATAGATATTGCCACTAAAACTATTCTACAGTCTGTTTTAAAAACAGGATTAATGACTTAATTTAATATTTCTTTACAGCATTCATCTCATTTTACAGGGCCTGTGGATGTCAAGTTCTTCAATTACTCTGAAAGTCTATGACCTACATTTATATAAATTAATGTATTATGGTTGCTAGCTTACAATATTTTATATAGTTGGAATCAAAACATTCTCTTGGGTATAGATATCATACATGAGTTCTCTCCATTTTATTTTAGGAAGCTACCATATTGTGAGTGGCTAGGCAAAGAAAATCCATTTGATAGCAGCAGGAGAAATTAAGCAGCTTGTTACTCATTCTCTACCTATGAGACCATGGGTTTTTGTATATAGTAATGTATATTTGAATTTTTTTCCCCAAAAATTCCACGTGTATAATGCAACTCTGTTATTCTCCACCAGCTATAGGCTGTTCATCTTGTAAATGGTTGCTTTTTAATAGTATTTAAATCCAGAATCTGCTATAAACTGAGTTCTCATATATGTTTTTTATTGGTGAGCAAAAGACAAATACCTCAGGTGATCCAAGGGGGGTGTGCTCCCAGCTTTCACCATCTCCAGACCCGCTCAGCAAGAAATTTGAAGTAGCTGGGCAGTGCTTCATCATAATTGCATGCTCTCAATGCTCAGAATCACAGATACAGGTTGTAACTAGAGGAGCAGTGATTTGGATAAGCTTTAGCAGCTGGAGGCGGCATTCAGGCAGCTGCCAACAGGATGCTTTTGTCTCCTGGTCAGGGCTGAGGTGGCTCCCCTTAGCTTAGAAGTGATGCAGGATGTGTTCATGTAATGCCCAAACTCACACAAATTGCTGATGGTTCAGAACAGAGAGAGGTTAGGCTGTGGCCTCAGAATCCCCCCCCTTTTTGGGGCACATTTTCACTGTTTTGCATATTTATGTCATTTGTCTCTCCCCCCCCAAAAAATTAGCAGCTGCCTTATCTTGAGTCTCCAGGTGCTGCCATCGTCTCAGCAATGTGGAGCACTTGAATTCCTACGCTGTGCACACTGTAGATGTGTAGATGTAAAATATCTCCTGGCTGTCATGTATAAACTGCAGCATTGTGAGGCAGTGAATCCTGATAAATCCTGAGTTTTTCAGAAGAATCTGCTGCTTTTCTTCCGTTGTATGATGTTTCTGATAATTGTCTTGTGTCTAAATATTTTCGTTTTCAGTCAGTAATGTTACGGCTTTCGTTTTAGTTTGTTTGGATTAGAAGAATTTCCTATTTTTGACTTGTCTTGAATGGGCTGGGAAAAAAATTGGTGCTTTTATAGTTTCTATGTGAAAGGAGTTTTATTTTATGTTCTATTAGTTGTTTGTTTTTCCTCTACAGTGCTTCGTCATCTGTCATCCCCCAATGCATAGAGGATGATAAACTCCCTGTCCCTGTTAATGGGAGTTGAGAATGTTTTGCTTCTCTCAGGATTGGTGCCATATTACCAGGACAATGTATTGATTTGGGTGACTGCCAGTGTGTGATGCATGACAGAAATGAGAAATTGAACTTTCTGAACGTGAAGTAAATCGTGCTGATGATGATATATAAAGGACTGAGGGAAAAGCAATCAATCAGATGCTCTCTGCTGGCAGCAGAGCTACATTCAATTTAATATATAGTAAACCAACAGTTGTTTACAGTCTAAATGAAATAGTGTTCTGTGCTAAACTCATATTCTTGCAAAGATTACTTGGAATATTTTTGGGTTTAGTATGCTTTCCTTTCTGCTTTACCAACATGCGGTGTCTGATAATTTAGAAATATTGAACTGACTCTATTGATTCTTGTTTTTTCTTGTCAAGAGCTACAGATTGTTTTTTCTGGACTACCTTTTACTACTTTAAATTGGTTGATCTTTAAATAATTTTAACTTGTAAGTAGAGTTGTTTTGAGTCCCAGATACCTGCAGAAGGAGTTTATTATAGCCACAGGTAATTGGACTTTATTGTAAACCATCCACTAGAGACATGAATAGGCCCATTCTCACTTTTGGCAGATGTTTTGCAGATATTAGACTTATATCCAATTATCTTTGGGTGCTTTAGCAGTACACAAGAGCATTCATGTGCAGATGACTGTAATATTCTTTGCTCTCCTTCTCCACACAGTGAAATGAATGAGATAATTTATCCTTTTTGGAAAGAGACGTATTTTCATGAAATCTTAAAGAGGCTTCCTGAAATTCTCCTTATTGATAAGTCCTGTCATTTTGGGTCTATCTCAGGTTATCATTTGCCCAATGTAAGACCCTTAAGCAGCAGGGAATTCTGCTCAGTTCTCCCCAAAGCCACCCAGAGCTGCAGAGTTTGGAATCTTCAGTTTGAACTCTGGGGTGGGAGTTTCCAAGGATTCCTCTCTCCTAAGAAGTTGTCAATGTTTGCTTCGTGTTAAGGCTGTGAGAATCCAGGGAGCAGCTGAACCATGAATTCCTGGTGGAGGGTAAAGCTGAAGCATTTGGCAATCAGCTGGAATGTAAATCCTGGAGGTCTCTTGTGTCAACCCTGCTATGATTACACAGTTCAAGGCTAAGCTGTTCATAGGCAGTTTGGCAAAAAAAGTTCTTCCAACAGATATTCTAAAAAATACAACCAAATTAAAAGCCATTTGGGCTTTTATAAACTTTTTGTCTCACATAGAAAAGTGGGATTTTTTCCCTGCTTATTTTGGCATTTGTTTTTTTTCAGAAATAAAATAAAAATATAATGTATCTACCAAAACACTTTTAAAAATGGTGTGTATTAGGTAGATTTTTTTATAGTTGTTTCAGTGTTTTTACAGATTATTTGGTTCATGTCTTCAAAATTGCTTGCCTTCCACTAATGCTGAACACCTGGATTCTACTTGGATTATCAAAAATTAATGATGCACAGGAGCAATTTTACATATTCTATGCATTATTCCTTGAAATTCAGTGGTATTTGAGCCCTCTAAAATGGTGTTTAATGTGCAATTTTGACCTTTGTCTGTGGATGAGGACTTAAATCAAGGTGTTTATATATTTATTATCTCCATTTGCAAAAAAATCATGGTCATTATTCTGTGTTTTAGTCTCAATGACAAAAATCTTTCGATGACTGCATAATGAAACATCAATGAATATTGTATTTCCTGGTTTTGCATAGATTTATTTCTGATGTCTCACGGTCAGTTCTGTACAGGAACTCTGGAGCATGGAACTTGGCTCAGGTGCCATTTGGGAACCCAGATTCCTTTCTCATGGATATGTTTTATGACTGTGAACATGTGCTGTGTTCTGGGCTATTTTGTTGGGTGGTGGGAATTTTATTTTCCTTTGGTTGATTTCTTGTGGGTGTTTTTTTTTTGCCAGTGATTGGTGTTGCATCTACTGTGGTTGCTTCCTACAAGGCCTCTTACAAGCCTCACTGAATGTGGCTGTCTTTTACTGTATTCAAGCAATTTTAGAAAAAGAACTATGCTGTTTTTTACAACTGAAAACTAAACATTGCCAGTGTTGGTGTTTCAGCTCAGGGACAGAAATTACAGCACACTCATGCTGTTTTATCCAGCCTTGGGATCAGAAGTTACCTGAAGCTGATGTACAGTTGCTATCTAGAGATGGGATATGTGTAATCCTAATTTGGTTTTGAAGGTTTGTTTTGCTAATACATTCATGTAATGTACCTTTTTAAAAAATAGAAAGCCAGCAAATATTAAAATGCACCTAGGATTGCCTTTTGAAGTCATATTTGGAATGACCTGTGTCTGTATGTTTATAAATGGCTTAATTTTAGAAATACATCTTTTTTTTTTGAGTAAATGAACTGTTCCCCATGATGTCAGAAGAGATTTGTATCTCACTTGTTTATTCCTGTTTTTGTAGATGGCTATACAACAGATGACATTGAATTTTACTGGCGTGGGGGTGATAATGCAGTCACAGGAGTGACAAAGATCGAGCTGCCACAGTTCTCCATTGTGGACTACAAGCTTATCACCAAGAATGTTGTTTTCTCTACAGGTTTGTGGAGGGGAACTTTAGAGGGGAATTCTCTTAAAGGCTTTTAAAACTGGATTAATTCTCAGTGTGCTGTTGAGGAGCAAAACTTCTAGAAGCAGGAATAAAATAAAGCAGCAGGTGTGAATTTGGAAAGCAGAGGTTTTTATTTCAGCTTCCATAGCGTATAAGGCACCATCCATTAACATATGTAATCTGTCATGTTAAGGCTCATCAAATGAGCTGTATTTTCTGTTTATCTATGAAAACTGATTAAGCCACTTAAACACCTCTGTGCCATAAACCCAACCCACCATGTAGGAAATTTAGGAACATTTTTCTCCATATTTTTAGATATTTCTTTTGCAAGTTGGGGATGTATTAGACCAATTACTTTGTCTTCAATATAAAATCTTTAAAATGCTTGTTCCAGGGTTCTCAATTTAGCCTATTCTAGTAAGTGTATGACCTTCTGAAGGCTGAAAAGATGCTTTCTGAGAAGGAGCAGAAAATCAGATGGCATTTCATTAAATAAAAATAATAATAATAAAATCCCCAACATATTTCAATGACATTAAATTGTTCAAGAGAGGCAAGAGTTGGATTGGGCTGTTAGTAGGAGGTGTTCTCTACCTACTTGAGAAACCCATTAGGTGTGTTAAAAAAACTATCTTCAAAACTCACTGTCTGGATATGGGTAGAAATCACCTTTGGAGGGACTGTAGAATGGTTGTACATCCCAAGTTCTTAAAAATCATGCAGAAATGGGACGTAAAGAATGATTTCTAGGTACTCATATTAACAAATGTTTCAAGCACTACAATATTTCTGGTGTTTAGTGGCAAAAGAGGAGTGTTGCATTTCTTGGAGAGAAGTTTAGGATCAGGTTCACACTGGAGCTGGCATATGACAGTTTGTCAGGGAAGAGGAATTTCTGTGCTTTGTTGCTCTGATGTGTATTTTGGCTGCTGTTGAATGTTATGATTACCAGCAGATAAGCAACTAGAACATCTTTGTACCCTTAGCGTAAAAGATTATTTAATCCCAGTTCTTGCTAGAAATTCTGCTGCTGAACATCCTGAATCTTTCAGCTCTGAGTGTAATCTACATTGAATGAAAAAATAAAACAAAAATGACAGAAAAGAAAAATGTTTTCAGGCATTATACAAATAAATTATGGCCATACCAAATATTCTCTTTTAGGTGCCTACCCAAGGCTGTCTCTCAGCTTTAAACTTAAGAGAAACATTGGTTACTTCATTCTGCAGACCTACATGCCTTCTATTCTGATCACTATCCTGTCCTGGGTTTCCTTCTGGATTAATTATGATGCTTCAGCTGCAAGAGTTGCTTTAGGTAGGCATTTTTACACATCTTATGCAGTGTGCATTAGCTGAATGGTTTTTCTAGCTTCTGGCTGAGTGGATAGTGCATGATTTGAAAATAAAAAATATATGTGTTAGATCTTTTTATGTCTGGCTTGTTAAGCTTTGTATTATTTGAATCAGCATTTAAAATATCAGAATTTAAATAAAAAATAAAAGTGATTTCATGTCTGAATCAGCTAAGTTTATAATCATTGTAATCAAAATTAGCCTAATTGTCTCAACATGTTCTTTTCTTCTTTTGCTGCTTGGTTATTTTTTTCTCTGAAAAGAATGCACTTAGTTTGCTTTTGCCCATGGCAGTCCAGAACACACGTTCAGCATTGTGTTATGGATTATAAATTGCTTTTCCTTTCAGGAATTAAATAAACTTTTACTAGGTTTGTATAGCTCACTTGTCCTTATGTTGAGGGAGGAGGCTGTGCCTCAAATCCAGTTCCTGGCTCCTCACTTCAAGACAGACATTGAGGGGCTGGGATGTGTCCAGAGAAGGGCAGCAGAGCTGGGGAAGGGTCTGGAGCACAGGACTGATGAGGAGCAGCTGGGGGAGCTCAGCCTGGAGAAAAGGAGGCTCAGGGGGGACCTTCTTGCCCCCTAAAACTCCCTGGGAGGAGGGTGCAGCCAGCTGAGGGTTGGTCTCTTCTGCCAAGCGAAAGAAAAATAGGAAATGGCCTCGAGTTATGGCAGGGGAGGTTTAGATCAGATCCTAGGAGAAATTTCTTCACCAAAAAGGTTTCCAGCCTTGGCAGAGGCTGTTCTGGGAAGTGGTGGAGTTACCATCCCTGAAGGGATTTGAAAGATTTGGTGCCTGGGGACATGGTGGATGTGGCTGTGCTGAGTTGAAGATTGCATTCAATGAACTTAAAGGTCTTTTTCAACCTAAATTATTCTAAGAGTCTGGTTATTTTTTCCTCACTGTTGCCTTACATTCCAAAAGCAAAACTGTTTCTCTAATTAATCTCTAGAGTATTTGTCTATCTCATCACTAGTCCTATGTGTTTCTCTTTATTCTGTGCCCCTCATCATAAGGAGCATGTTCCAAAAATAGGTATATTTATTGCCAAATTTTGTCAAAATCAGACTGATTCCTGCCAGTTCAGCTCTTGTATAGCTAAAATAAGTAAAACCCCATAAAAGATGCCATTGAAAAATTGACATTTTAATGTTATAGAATGCATCTGAGTTTTACCAGATCTTTCTGTGTAGCATTTTGCCTTAAGAATTTCAGACTGCAGACATCTTGAAAATGCTGGAGGGGAAGGCAAGATAAAGCAACTGTAGCCTATAATTTTTAACTGAGACTCACTACAGAAAGTTGCAGTTTATCTGGTTAAAAATATACTTATGGAATCCAACTGCTGTTTGCTTGACTGAGCTCACATTATTACAGGTGTAATGTTTTTTATGCCATGCAAAAAATCCAAGTCCAAGATAAGGACTGAACAAGACGTTCCTGAAAAAAGTCAAACACAAAAAGGAAACCTACAGAGGGTGGTGGCAAGGTCAGGTAGCCTGTGAGAAATACACAAAAAAAAATCTGAGCAGCCAGGGATCAGGTTAGGTAAGCTAAAGCCCTGAGACAGAGCTAAATCTGTCCAGGGATATCAAAGGCAACAAGAAAAGCTTCCATATAGGTACATCAGTGCTAAAAGATGATGAGGGAAAATGAGAGTCCTCTCTGAAAGGAAACAGGAGGCCTGGATGGCCAGGATCTGGAGAAGACTGAGTACTGAACACCTTTTCAATGCCTTGCTTTCATGGATGAGTGCTCCAGACACATTGCCCAGGCTGCAGAAGGCAAAAGCTGGGACTGGGATAATGAAGAACCACCTGCTTAAGGGATCTTGTGGGAGACCATCCAAGGAACCAGGGGATCCCAAGCACCAAATCCATGGGACCTGATGAGAGGGAACTGGGAAATGAATGGGCTAAAACTCTATCCATCATATTTGAGAAGCCATGGCAGTCTGGTGAAGTCTCACTGACTAGAAAAGTGGAAGCAGATCCCCCTTTTCAAGGGGGGGAAAAAAAAGACTTGGGGAACTGCAGAAGTGTCAGTCTCACGTTGGTGCCTGTCAAGGTCATGGAGCAGATCCTCCTGGAAACTATGCCAAGGCACATGGAAACCAAGGAGGTGGTGGATGAGAGCCAGCCTGGCTTCACTGAGGGCAGGGTGTGCCTGACAGAGTCTGTGGCATCTACAGCAGAGCCCCAGCACTGGTGGGAGGAGGGAAGAGCAACTGATGTCATCTACCTGGACTTGTGCAAAGCATCTGACACTGCTACACATGAGATCCTTCTCTCTGAACTGAAGAGTCATGGATTTGTTGGAAGGACCACTCAGTGCATAAGGAACTGGCTGCATGGTTGCACTTAAATAGTTGATGTCCAAGTGAGACCAGTGACAAGTGTCCTCAGGGGTCTGTGTTGGGATTGGTGCTGCTTAACATCTTGGTCAGCAGCATGGACAATGGGATTGAGGGCATCCTCACAAAGTTCCTGAGCTGTGTGGTGCTGCCCACATGCTGGAGGGAAGAGCTGCCATCCAGAGGGGCCTTAACAGGCTGGAGAAATGTCACAGAGATAACTGTGTGACTGGAGCACCTCTCTCTATGAAGACAGGGAGTTGGAATTGTTCAGCCTGGAGCAGAGAAGGCTCCAGGGAGACCTTAGAGCACTTTGAGAGCCTAAAAGTGCTCCAAGAGAGCTGGAGAGGTACTTGGAACAAAGGGGAATGCCTTTAAACTGATAATTGAGGACTGAGGATTTAGATTAGATCTTGGGAAGGAATTCTTTACTGTGAGTGTGGTGAGGCAGTGGATCATGTTGCCTGGAGTTGGGGCATCTCTGTCCCTGGAAACATTCAAGGCCAGGGTGGATGGGGTTATGAGCAACCTGGCCTAGTGGGAGGTTCCCTGCCCATGGTACTAGATGTTTTGAATAGTCCTTCCAACCCAAACCTTTCTAGGATTCTATTAGTATGGACAAAGGTTAGAGATATCTTTTGTCCACCAGGGGGAAAAAAAAGTATTTTTCAACTCCAGCATTTGAATAGTATAAATTATGATTCTAGAAAATAAATTAAAACTATTTCAATCACTAGACTTCTTAATTCTTTTTTCCAGGAATCACGACTGTGCTCACAATGACAACAATTAACACCCATCTTCGAGAGACTCTTCCCAAAATTCCATATGTGAAAGCCATTGATATGTACCTTATGGGATGTTTTGTCTTCGTTTTCATGGCTCTGCTGGAGTATGCATTGGTCAACTACATCTTCTTTGGCAGGGGACCTCAGCGTCAAAAGAAAGCAGCAGAAAAAGCTGCCAGTGCCAACAATGAGAAGTTGAGAATGGATGTCAATAAGGTAAACTGTAATGGAGATACATTTTTAGCATTTTCCCAGGAAGATAGGCTCTCACTTCTGTCAGACAGTGCTTTAAAATGTAATTTCTTGTAGAAAATGAGTGGAGTGGAACTATGATGACCTTGTCTTAGCTCTGCAGGGCAGTGTACTTAACCACCTCAGCAGTGAATGCTGCCCTCCAGCCTGGGAAGCTGAATGTCTTGTTTCTGAAGCATGTAGTCAGTGAAGTTTTACTGAGAGATGTTTTCTTAGTCAGAATGTAGACTTGAATATGTACAACCTGTTTCCAAAGGAATAAATCCAAAATGATGGCTGTATATTCTAGTAAGAGCTGTATGGAACATTGGAACTAAAATCTAAATTTAACCTGCTTTCATAAATCCTTCAGATGAGCTGGATGAGAATTATTTGCCACAGAAGTGTTTAAAGTTTGAGAAGTTTGCATATTTTCAATGTCTAATGGGCCAGAATACTATTGACTAAATGAGAAACTTCTCAGAAATAAAACATCAATGTGCTGTGTACTTAATTTTGAATCTAAAAGTGGCCCCCTAGGGATGGAGAATTGAGGCAGAAAAGGTATCTGCCAAGATACACACTTCTGGGAAAAGTATCCATTATGCTTAATGAAAATGGGGCACTTATCATAAAGCACTTGTAATTTATCACTTTGACCATTTTGGAATGAATTTCACACAGTGGCAAATCTGTGCTGAATGCAAAAATATTCTCAGTCTAAAATGTATAAACTTTCACACGCGTGCAAATTTGGGAAGTTCAATAAGGGTAAATTATCTTTGGGGGTTTGGGGGCTTTTTGGAGGGGTGAGAGGGTTGTGGGATTTTTTTTGTTGTTGTTTTTGTTTTTTTGGTTTTTTGGTTTTTTTGGTTTTTTTGGTTTTTTTGTTTTGTCAGGGGAAGCTCTTTGAGTTGTAATTCAGCATGACAGTCCAAGGAAAAAAAAAATCAAAGTCAAAATCTTTAAAAAAAAAAAAATCTGTATTAGGAAAAAACAAGGGATTATTTGTCAATTGGAAACTTAAGTTTCATACAGCTCTAATAGTGAAATTTCTGATCTTTGTTCAGAACCTCTACACACATAGTGGGTCTGCAGACAGAAGAAATTTTTATTCCAAGATCCATCACATATTGATAGCACAAAATAGTTTTATAGGTTATATTTTATAGTCTTTTAAGGAGAGTTATATCACCATGGTTGATAGCTCATCCATTATTTTTTTTTTCTTTTTGATTGGAGAGAAACATATTTTAATGAATGAAGGCATACTCATAATGATGAGTTTAATTTTGATGTTATGTTACCATATATCATCTTTTAGCATTATAAAGTTCATGAAGACACTGTAACATGTTTTTATTTCTATTGGTGATTTTTCAGCAATGAAAAAAATCTGTGAGATTTTATTTAAGCTGTTAGGATTTTATTTCTTTTTTTTTTAAACTAAATTTAACTTTTAAGGTGATATAAACTACCCTGTAAGTAATTTTGCAAGATTAAACTTGCAATAACTAGAAGTTTTTCCTCGAACATCAATTGTAACTTAAGATCCATAGGTGTCAGAGAGCCACCAATAGCTGAGGTATATTTTTGTACACTTTGCTTCACTTGTGGTGTTTTCAACATTCTTGTTCATGCAATAGACCTTTCAGCTGTGGAACAGAATAGCC
Source organism: Fringilla coelebs (assembly GCF_963513975.1). Taxonomy (NCBI): domain Eukaryota; kingdom Metazoa; phylum Chordata; class Aves; order Passeriformes; family Fringillidae; genus Fringilla; species Fringilla coelebs. The sequence continues at coordinate 7,636,640 of NC_140041.1, forward strand.
AAAGCCCACTGGCAAATTGCTGATCATGAAGCAGAATTTGAAAGCACTAGCTGGTGGGCTAATCCAATTCACTAGGCAGAGTAAATTAATTTCAGTAACTCTTGAAGAACTTTACCAGCTTACTAGATTGACACAAGGTAGCCTGTGGAACACAAGGAACAATTTTACATGATTTGTATTTTTTTCATTGTGGGTTGATGTACTAGACCAGCATGGTTAACAGTCTATGGCAGTTCTGCTCTGGTACCCAGATCCACTCTGATCTGGTAATCAGGTCTGCAATCCTTTTAGCAATAGACAGGGAATCAAAAAGGAGAGGATCAGAGAACTTGTCCTACTGCACAGACTGCTCTGGGGAGAAGGAAAGGAGCTGACAGCTGCTCTTGTTGTTTGACCAGCAGCGAGAAAACATATTAATATTTAATGGACCTGAATATTTTATCTATTAAAGGGAGACAAATATTATGTAATTATTTTCATTTATAAGAATCAAAAAGGGGTCTGAACTGCTGAAATTAGTTCAGAAACAGTTTTTCATAAAAATCAACATATTTTAGAAATGGGATCACACAAACACTCCATCTTTAACTAGGCTCCAATAGTGAAGGATTGATTTTACAAGATATGAGTGTTCTTTTGTGATACTACAAGATTCCTATTGAACCACTTTGTGCAATATTATGAATTCATAAGAATCAGATACTATATAAGAGAAGAATGATGCCATGAGGAATAAACCTCAAGATATAAGGATGAAAACTTCTACACAAAACTTCTGTTGCTGCATTCAGCATTGACACTGTGAAACAGGTGGATAAATAGTTATTGGAACTGCTGTTTGTAGCACAGCATCTCTGCTTAGACTTTATAGACCAGAAAATCTATAATGGTTTTCTTGCAATTCCAACACTGTTATTTAGTAACAATCTCATAAAACTTTCAATCAACAGAATGTGGTGAGAGGAGAAGTGCTGATCAGTCCTCTCATCCACAACTCTGCTTGCAAAATCAAAGGAGAAGTTAATTCATGCTCCCTTTATTCTGTTGAATTCTCTTCCATGGACAGATTCCAGTGTGGACGCAGGCACTGGTAATCTCTATTTTTGCTTGGTGTTATTCAGAATATACTAGGGAGTCTGCAACACAGTGTGCAAGGGAAGCTTTTTTTCCATGACTGTGATATCTGCTGAATCCATTGCAATCTCTGGGACATTTGGTGACTCAGGTGTCCTGTTTTTTCCATTTGAGTGAACTTCATCAGGCTGGCTGCAGAGCTTCCCCAGGGTTATTCCAGATGAAACTGTGGCCCAATATTTCTTTAAATTTCACATCATATTCTTATCATATGCAAAATCTGGTAGTTTGGGGTTTCTTCTGTCTTTTTTTTTTAAATCATGGAGACGTTTGAGTCGGAAGGGACCTTTAAAGGTCACCTACTCCAACCTCATTTTAATGAGCAGGACCATCTTCAGCTAGATCAGGTTGCTCAGGGCGCCATCCAATGTGACCTTGGATCCCTGTTTCCAGGGATGGGGCATCCACCACCTCTCTGAGCAACCTCTTCTGCTGTTTCATCACTCTCATTTGAAAAAAGTTCTTCCATATATCTAGTCTGAATCATCACTGAAGATATACTCCCTTTTCAAAGACTGTTGATCCTGTTTGCAGTAATGGAAAGGTAGGGAAGGAATTGGGCTGATATCTTGATTTGCTTCTTGGATACTGAAACCTGAGTAATAAAATCATGTAGAAATTTAAAAAACATAAAACTCAGTGCAGATTCAGACTCAGTTACCAGCAGATACACTGCCACAGACTTGATAAATCATACAGGACTTGCTTGATTTTCTTTGCAGTGAGTTCAGATAAAAATGGCTGTGAGTATCATCATTTCACTCTTGAAACTTCTCAAGCTGCATTTAGCAGTTTGTTCCTTTAGTCTAACTCATCATCTTTTGCTTTGTCAAGACTAGTTGTTCTTTCTATAAACAATCTATTGTTGCTTGTAGGTAAATCACTGTCTGTCTTCTTACTCTAGACATTCTTCATTTATTTGAGATAGCATTCACATAATTTCCTCACCTCTCTTTTGAAGTTTTTCATCTTATGTCTTGAAATGCATTTCTTGCCTTGGTAGTCTCAAGTTCCTTAGTCTTTTCTGTTCTGATTGGCAAAGTACTGCAAGTGTACATAAGGATAGGTACACTGGAAGTGTTCTATGTCTGCTTGAGGAACTAGCATGTCATAAAGTATGGTTTATATACTGTAAGCCATTGTTCTTTCTTTTTATTCTGTGAGCTTTTGTATTTAAGAATGTTGATGGTCATCAGTGTCCTTTTGGTCTTTGCATTTCATGAATCTTTATGCTAATATTGTCTGTGCTTCTTCAAGATGATTAAGATACATTAAAATACAGGGCCAAATTCCAGCCTCTGACTTCCCAATATCATGCACCTGTCTTCCTGTGGGTCATTGTACATGCATCTGGGACATGTTATCCCTTCTATATTATACAATGTACCAAAGGCTTTACTGAAATCCAGAAATCATATCTCCTCATACAAATGGTCTAGAAAGATTTGGTCTAGAAGCCTCTGTCACCCTGTTATTCTTTACGTAGTATTTTTTTTTTCTTTGTTTCCTTTTGGGCTAGGGGAGGGAAAGAAGCTGCTGTTGTAATACTCTTCAGGTTTTCTCCCTGTGAAGTTTGGCTTTGTCTCCAAGATGATTTGCCTAACCACAATTCCAGTGTAGAGGCTGGTTCAGCTGCAAATGCTTTCTTAGGCAGACCTCCAGCTATTTTAATGAGTTTCATTTCTGTTATGAGAGCTCAGATAATGAGTTTCTTTGTGCTCTCTCAGAGCTGATTTATTCCCCTTAAATTTTTTCCAAAATCTAGGAGCCAAGTTATTTTTGGTTAATTTTTAAATGTACTCTTAATTTCTTGTTTCTAATAATTTTACCTTGGATGTTTCCATCTTGGAACTCTGATTTAGATGGGCTTGCTGATGCTGACCATTGTGATGGGTCTGATGTGTCTTCTAGAAATTTGCTGTCTGATCACCTGCCAAGGTCTATATTTTCCATATGTTTTCCTGTGTTACTAAATTTCCTGCCAGCCAGCTGCATAAGCTGCTGATTTGTCTATTGGATTCTGCTGCTGTTGTTTCTACCATTGCTCATCTGACTCATTTGATCCAAACTACTCCGTACATTAATTGACTACTCTTGAGACATAAGTGAGGTGAAAATGCTTTTCAATATCAATTAAATCTATATTTGTTATTCTGGATAGATCAGAAAACCTTAGTTAGAATGGTATAACCAGGACTGTCAGTTTAAAGACCATGGTAAATGAAAGGCTCACTCTTCTTCCTCTATAAAGAAGTGCTTCTTGCCATCTGGATGTTTGACAAGAGGTGATTCCCACAGAAAAACAGCTCTGTGCCATCCTCTTCCACAGCATCAGAGACAGCAGAGATGATACTCACTGTGAGTATTGGGAGCAATTCCTACAGGAAGACTCTCATTAAAGGAAGAGTTACAGATCTGTCTCTTTAAGGAGGTCCTGGTCAGTCTTTTCTTCAACATCACTATTGTTGCCTCACCAGGACATTGCCTACAAACGGGATATGATACTTCCTTTTTTCAACTCAGATATCAAACCTTACAGAGGCATTACCACATGATCATTTAGTGCACGTTTCTTCCATTTCTAGTCCTTCTAATTCTTACCTATATGCCATTCTGGTAGTGTTTAAGTTATTTCTAAAGAATTTTTTTTTCTTTATAGTTAAATCATCTAGGTTTATAAGGGTTAGCAAAGTAACATTCCTTATATAAAATTTCTTAGCTATGTTCTTTCAAATAATTTGATTTGCCATTTCACAGAAGCAGCATTACATTTTGCATGATGTAAAATACATGCAAATACATCACTAAATGTGGTTTTAGACTGGATATAGTTGCAGCAATGATTAAAGTCTACATGCTTCCAACTTAGCTTAAAGCACAGAGAATGCTCCAATGCACAGGCAATATACCTGAAGTACATGATAACTTAAGTCACATAAATAAAACCACCTTTAATTTTGCAATCATACTCTATTATTGTGAGCAGTAACACAGCAATTTCCCTCTGGGAAAGAGGGGAAAAATGTCAGCATATTATGCAATGCTTTGTAAAACTGTTTATGCAGATTTATTCAGTCATTTTCTGTAAATAAATGTGAAGTGACATTGCTAACCTCTGCATGTTTAGATAAGGTTCCATTTTAAATATACTGAGTGTATTTTTAAAACAATGAGTAATTCTTTACTCAGACCTCTTTTTATTACATAAGGTAATAGAAAGTCAGCACACCTGAAAGGGACAGTGCATTGCTGCTCATAATGCAAATCATGGACAAGGGAAGCTGTCAGTCTAATGGCATTTTTCCATCCAAAATTTGGGTACCAAGAACATGGAATATCAATATGACCATAAGTTTAAACACATCTTAATAGATTTGAATACAATAAAAGTGTTCTCAAAAAATTAATGAAGGGCTTAGGAAGGTAAGAGTGTTTAAACAAATGCAGGTAGCTCTGCAATTCTTTGCCTTCCTGGCCCACTGTTGTTATATCTGGATTAGCACAGAGCTGCTAAAAGAGGTGAGATGGCAAGTTAATGACAAATAGAAACTTAAACTGCCCTTAGAAACACTTGGTTACTTTCTTCCCCTTCAAGTTGTCTCTCCTGCTATTTTTTTCCCTACAGCTTTTTGACTAAGGAAAGGAATCTGACTGAGTTTAGCTGGACAAGTTTTCCTCAGATCTTTCACTCTAAGGGAACTCCATTGCATTATCAGAGCTTTGAGAGAAATAAGAGCATACAATCGCTTGTTTCACAAGTGATTACACCTAATTATTTCAGCTACACAACTGGTAGGCTAAGGATGGACTGGCAGTCTGCAATCTAGCAAGGAAATGGGGCTCCCACAGCATCCTCCTTCCCCACATGCCCCCTTTCAGATTCACTGTCTAAGGTAGGGGGGGTTTTGGAGCAGGGAGACTGAGAACTTTCTAGTCCATTGTGCCAGAAATGTCCTCTGTTACAGCAGCACACTTGGAAATGGCACAGTCAGTTCAGGTGCTGATGTGCTACCTGACATTTCCCATGACATTTCCAAACTTCTTTTCACCACTTTACTAGAGAATAACTGGAAGAGCCTTGTAATTTTTTTTTAATCTGTCATATCCACAGATGTCTCTAGAAAAGGAGGGGTGAATTAGATGAAGGAGTGTGTTAACCTGAGCCAAAGGGAATGCTCTGATCTGTACCTGTGGCTTTTTGCAGCTTGTGATGGCTTTCAGTGCACTGCAAACAGACAAGTTCACTCTCTTCAATTTTCAGGCTGTGGTGTGAGGATGCATTAGCAGGGCTGTAGGCCTGAGATAATAGACCTTGCTCCAAAGCAATGCTCCAAAACAATTAGGCTTGGCTAATGCCTTTATTTCCCCACTGATTTACTGCTGGCTTGCCACTGGCTTTTTGAGTTCGTAGGAATATTTGTTCATTTCTATCTGAAGAAATCATATAATTCATCTTCAGGGAGGAGAAACTATTGCATAGGTACCTAAAACCAGTCAGTACTTATTACACAGAATGGCACTTTATACCCTGTGGACAAGAGGTACTTCTAGTATAAAGCATGAGTAAGCATATATAACATGTAAGCATATATAACATTACAAGATGAAAAAGCTTTTGGTAAAAAGAGGATTTTAAAACTGGTTATATGCACAGACTTAGTTAATAAACTGAACAGGATATTAAAACAGTAAGGCAACAGGAAGCTCTTATCATTTTGGTCTGAAATCCTTACTGCTCTATATTGCAGGAGCTAATGCTGCCACTGTCCAGATGGCAGTGAAAGAATTCACCCTCTTTCTTTCTCTCCAAGGAGCGTTTTCCTTTTGTTTGCAGTACAGGTAAAGCTGCACCAGGACTGATTGTTGATCCAGGATCAGAAGGTATTCCTTCCACAGCAGTTTATTGAAGGACATGTAACAAAGTAGGCTAAGCTTTTATAATCCATGCCTTTCTCCTAAATTTCCATTCATCATTCTCAGGGAACAAGTTGCATATGAAACAGTCAGCAATGCACAGGGTGTCTGGCCTGTCTCTTCAGGTTTTATCAAACCAGAGCTTGGATAGGAGTGAAATTTGAGGAGGTTGCAGGTTTAGCTCACAGCACTTTGCAGAAGCAGGCAGAAGGTGATTTTCCACGATCTGTGCTGGTATTCCACATGACATCTGAATAAAGGTCAAGTCAACTGCGTGAGGCTTTTTTTCCCCAGTTGCACTCCTTTGAATGCCATATTTAATTAATGTAAGACCAGTGCCTGTACACTTGTTTAAAGCACATTCTACTCTTTGCTCTTTTGTACTGCATCTACAGCCTGTGACCTGGAGCAGAACACAATTTTAGTTCATAAAAAATCCCTTAGTGCAGTTTAGGTCATTAGATCAAGTTGTGAAGAAATAAGACACAAAAAAAGACAAGTTATTTACAGTGGAGTAGAGGAAATGTATGTACCTGCAGTCCAGAAGGTGTGTCTGGCTAGGGAAATTTGGTGAATTGATTTCCTGAAACACATCAGCTCTAAAGAGTTTGTCAAGGCTTAATTCAGCAGCCAGGAGCTGGAAAATTTCTGTCCAAAACATAAGATGTGAGTGCTAGTATGTGCTAGAGAAGGTAACCTAGTTGTGCTCATGAATTTTGAGATCACTGGATTATGTACACTTGGATGTTACAAAGTGGTAGAAGTATTATTATAATATTGTTACAGTGACTGTCAGACTCTTTATTTCCATGAGATCACATTCGAAAGACTCCATCCATTTAGATGCATTTAGAGGCATCCATTTAAACACATAGAAACTGAATACTTACTTCTTTATTTTTTAAAGCATGTTAGGGCTTGTGTTGCTTACACATCTGTTAAATTTAGTGAAACAGTCAAGCTGATCTATGAGAACTTATCTTTCTTGGTAAATTCACTTAGTTACAAATTCTTTTGGGTTCCACTGCTTTCCCAGAATTCTGCAAATGGAGAAAGATAGACACCAGGAGTTAGTTTTGTGTAACTTAGGAAAACATTAGATAGGTAGATTTGTAGGATTGTGCCTAAACTCAAATATCTATATAGAGATATGTCATAAATATATGTCTATATGTGAATCTATCTTTTTTACTCCTTAGAAACTAGTTTTAAGAATACTTCTGCAATGATAAAATGTTGTATTACAACATGGTTGCTATATCCTTTTTCATTCCTATGTCTCCATTCCTCTTTTAAGAAGCATTAGAGACTTGAATATGGTTTTCTTCCCCATGTAAACAATTTTCAAGACTTCTCCCTCAACTTAGTCCATCTTACAGCTGTGTGCAAAATGCTCTCCACACCTGTCCTGGCTCATGTTCTCAAAACCAGCCCCACTTTCTGGTAATGTGGTTGTCAGAAACTAAACACTTGTGACCTGAAGGATGCAACAGTCAAGGTCACAGAGCCTAAGTCAATATGATTTTTTTTATGTACTGGGTTTTTTTCACCACTTTTTATTCATGTACTTTGTAAGTATTCAAAATATGATATCTTTAACTAACTGAACTCAAGTTTGATTGACACTAAAAGATACCACACCGTGAAGAAAGCTATAATCTAGTTTTTACTTTCCCTAGAATTAATGCATACACAAAAACAATTAAAGTATAATACAATTTTTAAAATTACTCATAATATTGGTATATATTTTGCACATACAGAAACTTACTCAGAAACAGATTTTAAATTACTAACCATATGTTGGCAAGAAAGTTTCTTCATTCTTGTTGCTCATTTTGAAATGAGTGGTAAAATGTTAGATTCTTCCCAAAAAAAACACTGTATCAGTATGCAAGTAAATTGTGAAGGAGCATTTTAATTTAGTCAGATTTGGGGGTTTTTTTCATAATTTTAAAGCAGAATACTTTTCATTTTAATATTGTCAGGACTGGTCCTCTGAACTTTGTAATATCTATAGCTGTGGAACTGTCTCTGCTTCAGACTTCTAAATCAGCAATGAACTGATCATATGAAATACTTTCCTGGATCTTTTTTAATTTGGACATCCATGATAAAATGCTAGAAATTCATCTTTCTTTTCTTTGTAACAAAATCTTCTCAGTGCTTTTTTCATAGAAAGATCTCGGCAATTTTCTTTTAGTTTTGTTGCTGTTGTTGAATTAGTTGCAGTTTCTCTCCAGAGTTTTTTCCTTGGACTTCTTGCTGTCTCTGAACATGTTTGTCTTTGGCCTGGGCCCAAGAATTATGTGTTCCCCAAAACCACAAGGCTGAATCTGTTGACAAGTGAGTATATCATGGTCAGACGGATGGAACTGGTAGACTGCCATTCAGCCCACCCACTCTCATGACAAGGATGTGCTGTGTGGTTCTTTGCACATTATATTTGGCTTCAAACAAGAAAAATAACATCTTTAGTATACTTTACAGACGCTGTTCTAGAGGAGCAACTTAACAACCTTGTTTTTACCATCTAGTTCATATTTCAAAACCATAGCTATATCCAAATTGTACCCCAGAAATTTTGCCAGTTGTGGGGATAATCATGCGTTTGATGCATTTTTTTATCTTTCATGACACTTTCTTATATAACTAATTTTGCTCTGTTTCTGTAGTAGATTTTTGGTGCTAGATATAGCTGCTAAATTGTGTTTTGTAAGACAACATAATGGGAGACTTATGATTGTCATAAAAATCAAAATTTGATTTTTTTGTCAGAGATGGAAATGAGCAGCTTAAGATGCAGATTCCTTTTGATGTGTTCTTCATTTATATTATCTTCAAGAAAATTAATTGTGGGATGTAAATGGGATGATATTTTAAAAAAGAAATAACAAATAACTTCATCAGAGTAGTATTACTAAGAATCTGGACTGCCCAACACCTTGGTTTTTGTGAAACAGCAGGATTTAAGCGCTTGTCAATTGCTACCCCAGAAATCTTCTGTTCCAGATCACCTTCCTGTGCTTCCTCCTAAATGTCTCAGTAGTAAAAAAATTGTTGCTAAAAATTGTATTTCAGAAGTCACTGATATAAACTTCAAGCTTATTGGATTCTGTGCAGAGGTTTGAACAAGTTCATATTTCATGGGGATTTTTCATATGTCATCAAAGCAAAGATGCTTTAGCCTCTCACATTTCCTCTGGACACTCATTCTTCAGTGCCTTAAGTACAGAATCCATGTTTAAGTAATGTATACCAACAGGAAGTTATATTTTCAACCATTTCTCCAGAATCCTGCAATACTTGCAACTAAGTTATTGATGGGTTACTAAAGACAATGACCAAGAAATCACATATATCAGAAGGTAAAAATGGATGTCTAGAAATTGATTTACAATTATTTAGAGCAATCTTAAAGCTCCGTGTTCAGATCTTATATTTTTTCCTCACCCCTTTTTTTTTTTTAACTTGTACAGGTTTCTTGCAGGGGCAGGGTGTATTTAGATTTTTAGTCTTTGAAAGGTCAAGAACCTGAAGAAAATCCTTCTGCTATTTGCAGAGTTTCTCTGAATTTTCTGATCTGAAACCATGTGAAGCAACCTGAAACTATAAGGCTACCCCATTACTGTCCTCTAACTGCACTTGTTACAGCCTGACCCAAATTTTAGGTGTATAACAATGCATGCTAGCCTGGTTTCATATACAGTAAGTACCATACTGGCAGTAAACTGAGTTTTGTACAGCCAGTGGAAATGCAGTGTTTGTTGCATTGTTAAAGATGTTATTTCATATATGGATATTTTGAAATATTAGGCATTTGTGTCTTATAAATTTCTATAGCTTTATCTCAGCAGACTGGCTTATCATGTCAAAAATACCACTATAGCTTTAGGCAGGTGCCTTTTGAAAATCATTGTTTTTTCATCCATAGTGAACCCAGCAGTTTACACAGAGCTGTCTACCTCCCACACATTGCCTGTGTAGTCAGGGCTATCCCCAGAGCTCAGTGGTTCCCATTCCATAAGTCAAACCTTGCTGATGAGGTGGAAGATCCCTCTTACAGGTAAAGTGTACATCATGCTTTCTGATCTTGCTAGAAGCCCCTTGGACTCATCAGGAATGGAATGTTACTGGTTTTCCAAGCAAACCTCAGCTTTTAAGAGGTGGGAAACTGTGATAGTAAGGTTTTCATCTATAACAAAAATCAATTATATATCTAAACATGTCATGTAAGTCTTCTCCTTGAGAAAGGGATCTTTATTTCTGTCTTCATTTCTTAGCAATGTCACTTCACAGGACATATAACTGCTAAATTAATCATTATAATAGACTGGGTTTTAATCTTTATAATAGACTGGCTACCAGTTTAGACTACATGGTTTAGCTCACCAGATTTTGTTTTAATCGAATGGCATCTCTACGTAACAAAAAAGTAAGTTTTCAATTTGCAACTGTTTTGTTTCAAAGAGTTTTTCTATCAGGAATTCCATCCCTACTGTCTATTTTATACATAGTTTCTGAGTCACTCTTCCATAAAATACAGTTCCTGCCTGTAGTTGAAGGTTACAGCTGAAAATGAACAGTGTACAAGAAAGGAGAAATGTCAATGTTGTATCTTTTCAATTCATCAGTATAAATTTCTCGTGTACTATAAAGCTGTGCTTGGCAGAGCAGCAGACCCTAATCACCAAGGAGCTGATTTTCTGAAAGTTCATAATTTCAGAGGTCTGGTCGTCCTTGGAGGATTCCTAATGAATGTGTGGGGAGTTGTAATTTTCTTGTATTTAACAGTTGCTAATGTGTTATTTTAAGAGGAATTCCTCAAGAAAGCCATCATTTTGGAATTTCTAGGTAATAGGAAGAATATATAATGGTAACAATTCTATGTTTTCCTCTGTATTCCCTTTGTTTGAGACCATCAAAAAAGTCATGGCCGCTTTCAAGGCTCCAGAGTCAGATTTTCTTCTGTTTGACCTGGACCTATAAATGAATCATTTGCATCATCTATTTTGTCGTTCACGTTTAAGATTGATTTTTAAAAACCCCAGTGTCTTGCATGGTTGCTTAGCTCTGGTTGTTTCTCCTCCACTTCTGCCTTCACCTTTTATTTCCATAGTACTTGCTGCTGCTTCTTCTTCATCTTCATCCTCCCTTCCTTTCTCGTCCCGGGAATTTCTCCATTAAGTTTGAACTCTCCTGTTCACCATAAAGAGTCTAGTTCTATGGTTGAACAATCCTTCAGCACCAAGAGATCTTTTTAACCTTCCTCCACCTCCTTTTGAAACCACTTTTACACTTACTTTCCCCCCAGAATAATTTTAATAATTGTTTTCATATCATCATATCTTCCTTGGTCAAATGACCAGTTGGAAAAAATACATTTACATCACAACATTATGTTACCTTGAGGAGCACAGCAAGGCAGTAATAGTGCCTCTGAAGCCAGAATGTACCTATGCTAATTGTTGGCTTAGAGGTCCCTTTATACTTTAATTACTTGTCCTACTATTATTCTACAGTGCTTTAATTTTAAATGAAAGATGCCTTATCTCTAAGGAAACTGGTCTTGATTTTATTAACTTACAGGACAGAAGAATAATTGGCACATATCATTGTCCAGAAATGTATTCAACAAAGGTATCTCATTGTTTTCTAATGTTTTTATCCTCAGAGACGTAAAATTCAGGTCTTGACCGGTTACGGTCATTAAAGATCCCATGGCACTTTTTTATAGCGTGGTCATCTCAACCCCAAGCACCTGGGCAAATATCAATTTATGTAACTGTTCTGCTTACCCAACATTCCCCACCACCACTCACCCACCCCATAGTTTTAATTGGCTACAACATTCTCCATTTCCTCGACTAAAATAAAGTGTGTTGTTCTGCACTGTCAGTCACCACATTTCACCTCAGAGGTGATTGTGCTTCACTGGGAAGTGAAGTGGTTCTTCTTTCTAATGCTTGTAAAGCGCTTTGGGATCCTTTTGAATGGGTGGTGCTGTTTACAGTAAATGTAGATCACTGTCATTCTATCTCAGGCGTCACTTCGTTACAAAAGCATGTTTTAGTTAGAGCTGGGCGAATCTACTTGGTGGAAAAAACAGTCCCAGCTCTCTCTAATTTGACAGAGAACCTTTTGACAAAGGTTGAAGAGTTAGATCCCTTCCCTTCCCTTCCCTTCCCTTCCCTTCCCTTCCCTTCCCTTCCCTTCCCTTCCCTTCCCTTCCCTTCCCTTCCCTTCCCTTCCCTTCCCTTCCCTTCCCTTCCCTTCCCTTCCCTTCCCTTCCCTTCCCTTCCCTTCCCTTCCCTTCCCTTCCCTTCCCTTCCCTTCCCCATCCCTTCCCTTCCCCATCCCTTCCCTTCCCCATCCCTTCCCTTCCCCATCCCTTCCCTTCCCCATCCCTTCCCCATCCCTTCCCCATCCCTTCCCCATCCCTTCCCCATCCCTTCCCCATCCCTTCCCCATCCCTTCCCCATGAAAATTCAAAATACCATGAGAAAATGCATTTATTCTTATGGTCAGGTCATTATTCCAGATGCAGGAGGGTCAAATTATTGCTCAAGAAGCAGCTGAACTTTGTTGTGTTTTCCTGGGTATTGTAACACTTGAAGGTTCGCCCATCTCTAATATTTACTGTATTTTGCATTATTTCTTCTGAAAAAAGTCTTGGAATATTGAAAAATGCTGTGCTTCAACTCTGATATGAGTGTGATATGTACAGAAGAAGACATTTTTCCCTAGAAGATAGTTTAGAATATTGCTTAATGTTTTTTCTGCCCAGCATCACTAATCTTACTAACTGCTTCCAAGATTATAGACATCTGCAGCATTTTGCTGCATTAAGAAAAAAAGTTGACTGGAGTGATATCATGCTGCTAAAACATGTTTGTGTCTAACTCTGGCAGACTAAAATAGCCTTTCTTGCATGTGTGCTGCATAGAATGTATGCAAATATGTAAAGAGCACTCAAATTTCTAATATCATTGCAGATCAAAAGGATAAAATGCTTAAAGTAGATTCATCCTAAGAAGATGTAAGATGTGAAAAAAAATTGTTGGCACTAAAATATTTTCAAAAATAGTATCCTAAAATGCACAACATTGAGGTGAAAATAACCCAGGCTCTGGGCTAAAGGGTAAACCCATTACATTAGTGGATGTTACATCCAACTTCCCCTGATGTCACGGGAACTAAAACTTCTTTCCTTGAGGTTATATGAAAATACAGAAAATATAGTTTCCAAATGACTTTGCACCCCTCATGTAGGAAACTTACCTCTTGTGATTTTAGACATTTTGGGATCAATGAGTGTCAAGTAATTAATTGTTTTCTTTTAAGGACCTTGAGAGTCTTATGTTTGGTCTGAGATCTAATAACAAAAACAGTCCCCTTTCATTTTACCCCAAAAATCACAAAAGAATTTTCCAAATAATTGCACTCATTAGAAAATAATGTTTGAAATCCATCTGAGAAGTTTTAGATCTATTTGAAAGCTTTTGCAGATATTTTCTTTTGTTGGAATTAGAATACCAGAATACTACTATTACTTGTCCAACGCAGATGAGAACTGATTTGATGGCCTTCCTGGATGGAAGCAGTGTTCCCTCACTATGCTCAATATCATGCTACTGAGCTCTTAAAGGAATTTTTCATGAGTTCCAACTCAACTTTCACATTTTTCCAGTGCTTTTCAAGTAAAGATTGATTTCCCACACTATGAATTTCATAAATGTCATGTGGCTCTCATGAAAAGCTAACAGAAAAGAAAGATTTTGTCTGTTTCATACTGAATGATGGCATTTAATTTATAATTAAAATACAATGAAACTAGAGGGGTGCAAACTCACACAGATTGGGGGGAGAGGGACAGAGAGGGAAATCTGTCATCTCAGCAACACTAGGTTTTGTGCATCCCTTGAACAGATGTAATCACTCAAATGACAGTGTTTCAGTAGGTCCAACGTGCCTTTGTGTGTGTCTGACTTCTCAGTTCAGCACACTGGGCAGGGGGTGGTACTAAAAAGCAACTGGTTTAAACCCAGTTCTCTCATCTTGCCATGGTAAATATTATATAGGGGGTTTAATAATGGTAAACACAGTCTGCACTGGGCAGTGCAGAGAGGTACCTGCTGCTGACAGCTAGTTTCTAAATATTACAGAATATACTAATACCCTGTTATTGTTTAGAAATCCACAAAGGTCACAGTTTTTGCACTTTGAGTAATAATTGTGGATTATATTCTGTACTTGATAAATGAATAATGTGGCTGAGTTATTCTTAAAGGAGCTTTGGGACAGTTTTTTCTTTTAATTGGCCTGGAGTATATCTGCACTACCATCACTAATTCAATGTGATTAATTAGCTTCTCATTAGCTATTATTGTTTTTAAGAACTTTTAGTTAATTATAATCTGTTATCACGCAATTCAAAATACATGCTTAGAGAAAAGGCTGAGAAGAATTAGAACTTCCCTAAGTAACTTTTATTTGTTTTCTATAAATGGATTCTTTTTAAAATATACTTCCACACTCCAGATCTTCTCCAGATTGCCTAAGAGTGGAACTGGGTTCCTTATCTTTGAAATCCTCTTGTTTAAGGGGTTTCTCTACAATATTGCTTTAATTTTTTTTTTCACTGAAATGCCTTTAAAGAATGCATAGCAGCTAAATCTACCCATTGAAACAACTGTTTAATGTACATTTGATGTGATTACATTCTGCATATCTTTTCCCTTGCTTGAAATTGCAGATCTCTGCTATTACAGCAGCATGCTGTTAGAGCATGCAGTGTATTGAAGAAATTTATTAGTACTGGGGCATGGAGTTTCCACACAGTTATAGCTAGACTATGCCATTGCCTTTCCAGAAGTAACCAGCACTCCTGTTTGGTATATGGGGACCTAAAATGTGCATTCTCTTGTGCAGTGCTCTGTACCTCATTCATAGAGGCAGAGAGACCTCGTGAATAACGGCAGTTCATGTCAGAGCCAAAGCTTTCATTTGAAAGAAGAAAAACTAAAACAAAGCAGATCTTTTTCCATTCGATTTCCTTCCAAAACCCCTGAAAATTTCAGTATTTGCCCCAGATATCCTGCTCAGTGACAGAATGCCACTTTCAGGAGCTGAGTGTGTTCTCTGTTCCCAGGTATCGCTTGTGCTTGCTGAGCATCGGGTCCAGGGAAATACCATTTATTGCATTATGCTATACTGGCCCTATTTCTCCTTGGGGTCACAAATAAAAGATAATAAATACAATCACAGCTATGCTTAGAGTCTTTCAGGCTGACATCCACTCAATTAGCAATGCTAGATATGGCCCTTATCAGCATGGCTTCATTTTGCAGCTGACCGGGCTTCCTTTCCCTCCCGCTAAATCCGCCGTCTTATTTTTTCCACAGATGGACCCGCACGAAAACATCTTGTTGAGCACGCTGGAAATCAAAAACGAGATGGCTGCCTCGGAGGCTGTGATGGGGCTTGGGGACCCTAGGAGCACAATGCTGGCCTACGACACCTCGAGCATCCAGTACCGCAAGGCCGGCCTGCCCCGGCACAGCTTCGGCCGCAACGCGCTGGAGCGGCACGTGGCACAGAAGAAGAGCCGGCTACGGAGGCGCGCGTCGCAGCTGAAAATCACCATCCCTGACTTGACTGATGTCAATGCCATAGATCGATGGTCTCGCATCTTCTTCCCCGTGGTTTTTTCCTTCTTCAATATCGTCTATTGGCTTTACTATGTGAACTAAGAAACAAAGCCACGCTGGAAGAAAGAACTGGATTTTCTCTTCGAATCAGTTGTACAGCCAAAAGTGGGACTTGGAAAAATTCTATTCAGGACAAAAAGTTATTTTAAAACACCTTAGTTGCTGGCCCACTCTATGGTCTGTTTTTATAATGTTTTGGTTGTATCTGCTAAACCATATACATGTTAAGTTGCAGTATGGACATATCCCCTTATCAAAATATAAGTGCATTTTGAGTGTAAAGGCAAATTGCGTTTTGAAAATCACTTCTGTCTCATTGTCCCTCACTCTTTTTTTTTTTTTTTTTTTTTTTTTTTTTCCCCAATGGCCATTTGAGTTTAGTGGTACAAATTATAGAGCAGCATTTGAGAAACAAGTTTTAATTTCAACAGCAGTGCATGCCATTCTAGGGAAAGTGCATATCCAAGGCATGCACATACACTTAAGAGAGTGTACTCAGTTATCATGCTTATGAAACACATACACTTTACTTTTTAAATGTGTAAACTTGAAAACAAGTAGTGCCTATCATCTTTCCAAGATGATGATGGTCAGAGGTTTCCCAACCATATTCAGGTATTCCCTTTTATTTATTGAAAGAACTGAACCTTTGACTGATAATATTGGGGTTGGGTGTTTGCACAGAAGCTGAAGCAAGAAGCACTAGTTTGTTTGTTTGTATTTTAAAGAGAGAACATATGCTCAGTCACAGTGACTGTGTTTGGGATCAGCAGAGGAATGTAGGGACAGTATAAAAATGCATCAGCACTGAATAGGTAGATGCTGCTGGGTTGTGTTGAGGAAAGGGAATCTGTCCAAAGTGCCAAAATTGATTGCCCAAATAGTAATTCTGTAGATGGCTGAAGGAAGCTAGTGGTGCCCTGCCTTTCTCTAGGGCAGGAGGAGTGAGAGAGCAGTTACAAAGTGCAGGGGCAGGGAGACAGGAGGCAACATGCACATAAAGGTGTGTGTGTGTGTATGTGTGTGTATACACGGTGCAGATGAATGTTGTCAGTTGTACACACCTCAGTCTGAAATAGTCGTGTGGAGCTGTGGGATTTCATCCAGGTTTTCATCTTTCCAGCATTATGCTTCCTGCCCTTGGTTAAAGGTTCTGTACCTCTTTCAGCAGTTGAGATCTGAGCATATCTATTTCTGTACAAGAGGTACTGACAGGGTGTTTTCTCAGTCTGGATTAGGCAATAACATTTCACTTTTTGCTTTCCTTAATGCACTGTTCTAAAGCAAAGAAATTCATAGCAATCATTTTAAGAGTTTAAGTACACTCTTGAATGTTTCCTGCTTTAGGGTGATTTCCATAGAAGAACTAGGAAATTTCAGTTTTTCTTTGGAAAGCTTCTTGAATTAAAAGGTTGATTTTTTTTTTCATTCTGTTGAGCTTTATTTTTACAAAATATCAAAATATAATAGAAAAAAAAATAGACAAAAATTTTGTCACTTATTCCACTGTGGAACTCTTTTTGTAATGAAAACAGCAGTCACAAGAGCTGTATGAAAAGTAAAAATTCTTGATGGCTTTTACTAGATCAGATCCCCAATATTGTTTGACACAATCTTTCAAGAAGCAAAAGCCACATCTGTTGCATCCATACTACCTCTCATCTGTGTACAAATTTTTGAAAGAGACTAGAGAGTATAAGTGGTTTTTTTCAGGGTACTAAAAAAAAATCTTTAGAATATTTTTCATAAAATATATTTTTAAATTTTTTTTTCTTCAAAAGAATAATTTTCTTACAAGTTTCTGTGGTTTTATTTTTGTTTCCTCCCCCTCTCCCCCATTTGATAGTAAATGGTACTAATAGGAGGAGAATAGTTCTGAGAACTAATAGGCAAATAGTCTGACTTTTTTTTTTTTTTGAGCACTTTATATGCTTATTTCTGGTTCAAATAAGAAAGAGCCTGGGATGGGATTTGTAATACACCCTACCTGCCAGGAAGTTGTGTACATTCACACACTGCCTCCAGGCTCAGACTCTGCAATATGTAGAGACAGGTTTCCCTCATGTGATTAACTTTCCAGGTGAGAATTTTGCTCTTTGTTCACATAGTTAATTTGTGACTGCATTTCATGCGTAACGCAATAACCTTTGTAGATGCACTTGGGATTTCAGCTCCATAGGTATGAGTCATGTTGGATTTTTTTCCCAATTTTAAGAACTGGAGCATATCAAAATTCAGTATTTCTCCTCAAAGTCTGTTCTTTGAAAATTATATTAATTATCCTAAACGAAAGCAGTCTTATGGTATTCTTCTGTACAAGCTTTTCTTTCATTTCAGAAATTGCTGACAGCTCCTTTTATTGTTTCACAGAAGCAGAGTGTGACTGCAGGGAGCTCACAGCCTTTCTGTGGTTGATAAACATCAAATATCAAACCTTACAGGGAATATGTTGACACTCTGCATTGGTAACTGCTTCAGCTACTATAAAAATCACAGAGATCGAATCCTGGAACTGCACATTCACTTTTCTGAAGCTACAGTACAAGCCATAATACTCTCTGATTGCTCTTCAGAGAGTGAAAGAAAATGTTTGGTTTCTGCTCAGGTGTCACTAGGAAAGATAAATTATCTGTGGGGAAGGAGCACTTTTGCTTTTACTATGTTCTTCTGGCTATTAATGTGATGTATAAAATTAGTGAAAGAGAAAGATTCTACCATTTTGTACTAAGGCTTAACACTGTGATATAAAAAGAAGGGGGTGAGAAAGGCTGGTGAGGCACTATCACGGAAAAAGCATAACTCGAGCCCCAGGTAAGCACTTACTCCTGAGATACTTGAGTGAAAGTGGGAAATGATGCCAACAGACATGAGAAACGGGGTTTGCTATGTGTGCTACCCTCCAGGTAAACTAGATTAAATTTGCTTTTACTTTAGAATTGACCGAAAATAAATATTCTAGATCTTTTTAATCGTGTTAATTGTTGTTGGTTTCAATAAACAAAATAGCAAAGTTAATAATTTAGATAAAAACTTGTAATATAATTATAGTTGCACATTTTATTGTTCTATTAGACATAATAGCCAGCAATTAAGGTGTTTTTCATCTTTACGAAATTCATGGGGGAATTATGACTATAACATGGCACAGTTTTAATGACATCTTTGAGATCAATCTGTAAATATATACTGTACATGACTGCTAGTAAGTATGATACACATTTTCAGAACTGAAAATTCATGCAACATATTTCTGTGTTTGCATAAGGAATGTTATGTTTCTATCCTATCGCAGTTCAATGACTGGGAAGAAAGACTCAAGCAATGACATTGTGACCATTTCTTTTCTCATTCCCAGGGGAGGAAAACAAGAGTCCTAGATGTGGCATGTGGCAGAGTTCTTCAGAGAGTTCTTACATTCTAATAAAAAAAGACATAAAATCTGTAAGGTACAAAAGCACAATGCATAGAGAAAATAAGTGGTGGTCTTATACCTGGGGAAAGTATCCTATTTATTTCAGAAAAATGTGCATTAAAATTAAGCCTCAATTTATTTTCACTATAATTATTAGACTGTGTTCCAATCCTATAACACAGTGCTAAACATAAGTGAACAGATGTGAAACATTTTCCAACTGTATGTGCATATGGACATACCCCCAAATGTCTGTATGGACATATGTGTGTATATATACACGTGCTGAGTATATATATATATATATGCACACACATTCACATGTTGGTGTGTTAAAGGAATAAGCTAATAATAGTTTTGTTTCTATCATCAACCAGTGTATGAATATATTTTTGAGAAAAAAAAATAAAAAGAGTAATGTATTTAGGAAAAAAAAAAAACCAAACAACTAACTCTACAGGGTAACTGGGCATTTCTATATCAGCAGATCAATGCTTATGATTCGTATGGAGTATTGCACCGTTTGACATGATGATAGTACTGTACCTCCTTGCATCTGGAATTAGACTAGTTCCTCACATTGCTTGCCTATTTCTTCTCTCTCTTTTTATAACAGCATTGTCCACTAGTAAGTTTTCAAAACCAACAAATTCCTTAGGGAACCAAGAGAAAATAAAAGGCAAAAATAGTAACTATTTCTAGAAAAAATAATCTAGGGTGGGATGGCCAGGGTACAATACTATATCAGTAGTGATCAAAACATTTTGCTATGTGTACATAGAACATACGATGTGAGCAACCATAACTTAAGCTGAACGTGTGTAAATATTATCAGATTTCTTAAACATTTTTAACTTCTAATTTGTACTTTATGGTAAGGCAAAAAGCTAATTCTACTTATGGTTTAGGTTAATGTGTCCTAAAATTATGTAAATAACGAAATAAGCTGTAAATGAGCAGTCAATAGATTACAGTATTTGTTTAGTGACTTTTTTTTACTAAGTACAATAATTGCAGTGCTCTAGCAGAGTAATTTAAACACCCTTTTGCATAAACAGATTTGGACTCCAGATATAAAATAGTACAGGAAGTGCTGTAGTGTAAAATAGCCACCGTGGCAACGTTCCTGCTGGCACAGCTGATTCTTTTGTATGGTTAAAATGTTCAGGCCACACTCAGTGCTCAGACTAGCCAAAACTAACAGGGCCTGGTTTTCACTTACAACAAGGCACCTTGATGTTGCTCCAGTGAGTGGAGAGGTGAAGGTGTCCAGGTAAGTGAGAATTCAGCTGTCGGCGATTTCATTACAGAAGCCTGCATATTGCATCTGTCTGATTCTGAAATCTGTCTCTTATGGTATTTAATAGTAGGCTTATATTTTTCTTTAAAGAAAAAAAAAAAACAAACCAGGATGTTTGACTGTCGTTAGATAGCATAGTCCCCCAAAGCCAAAGAATCTTCACTCCAGAAATTGTTTAAAAGGGAAATCTAAAAAGTCACTGCTTAACACCAAAGGTAAAGCTTAGTAAAATGCACTAGGAACTTTGTCTAAATTTTTAAGAAGCAAATGGAATGTTGTTGATCAAAAAGACTGCCCTATTCTACTTTGTAAAAATACTGAGAATTTAAATATCCATTATATAAAATTGAAATAGATAATCTCTACAAGAATATGCAACACTAGCATTTCATAAATATAAAATTATTTTCTTTGTAAGTGCTTTGACAAAAAAATGAAACTTAAATGATGAAAAATCTCACCTCTACTTTCATACTAAGGGTTGTATTTTTTTAGTGTTTTTCAGACATGAGGTCATCTATTCCAATTTGATAGCATTTTGTATGTTTTCACTGTTCCTGTCATTTGGCAGATACTCACCAGGCTGTATGGTTCATGGTCTGTCCTGTTACTTTCAGTTGAAGACAAAAAGAACATTTGAAACATGATTAATTCTGACAAACTGCCTATGATTTGACTTCTATCACGTTTTTATTGGCATGGGTGTTTAAATGGTTCTGTTAGTACTGTCTTTGCACAGTTCTGAGTTATCTTTTACTTAGTACTATTTATTTCATAATGTAGTAATCATCAGCCTTACTAATGACCTTGTAGCCTTTCTTATATGCACATAATGCACATTTTCCAATGGCTAGAAAATGCAAAATACTAGTGGATATCATTGCATCAGATCTTCATGTCTTTCTCAAAAGGACTGCTAACCTCTGGGATTTATGAGGTAGTAAAATGATGATTGTAAATGAGTAGCACATAAGAGATATTTTCTTGAATTTAAAATTATTGCAGCCAGTTTCAGCATGTAAATATATAATAATGTTGGCTAGTGTGTAATTCTTGAATTTAAAAATATAAATAAAGAAAACCTAAAATATGTACATGTAGTTGTGTTATGTTGGGCAGGCTCTTTTCTCAAAGCTGCAGATTTCAGTTCTCATCTGAACTGAACCACTCTGGGTCAGAAAGGGACTCAGAAGGTGGCTGTTGAGGCACCTGAAATGTAGGTGTAGGATGGGAAGGGGGAACCATAACATGGTGTTAATTTGCCTCTGCAGCCCTTGGAAGGCTCGAGTGTCTGGGGAGTGTAAGCAATGTGCAGTGAGAAGCTGGTGCTGGTCAGTAAGGAAAGGCTGAGAGCAGCTGAATCATCTCAGAGGTTCAGTAACAGCTCCTCAGAGCAAACCTTTGTGCATCTGTTACTGATGGTGAGTTGCTGGTGTCACCTTACAGAAATATGGAAGGGTTCCTTTGCAGGGGGATGATATTTCCTTGTACCGTAAATGGTCTCAAATCCGAACATGTGGACTTCAGATATGGAAGTCCCAAGTTTCATTCCTTCCTCCTCCTACTTAGGGTCTAACAGGAGAGATGCTGGATGACAAATTATTGTCCCTTTCAGGATGGTGGATTTAGATTTTCCTGTTGGAGTGTGGCTCAGTTGAAGAGCAATTCAAGATGAGCAGAGGAGAGAGCAGTCAGGCATGGTCACGAGAGGCTCTGACTGCTTTGGACAGGGATTAGAACCTGGGCTTCCCATTGTGCTCCAAAGAAGTAAAATGTCCACTAATACAGGTCTGGTTTTGCTGCTTCTTTCTGTCTTAGTGGAATCTTGAACCTTAAATATAATTCAGACTTAGACCTGTTTGCTGGCTGTGCTGGGTGAGCAGTTTGTGTCTGTTGGATTTTCTTGTCTGCTGTCCCAGCTCTAAAGAAAGGAAGTCCATAGCTGTGTTTCCAAACCCCAAGCTTTACTACAAGGGGGATACTACAGGGTGTTTATTGGTAGCTGTAGCTGCACATTGCTGCAGTTGATTCTTTGGCAGATCCTACCAGGGGGAGCAGATGGAGCACCAGAAAAGGGAACAAATGGCCATCAGACCAAAGGCTGCCAAAGGCTAAAACTGCCAAATTCTCATCTTTGTCTGGAAATGCAGACAGCAGTTGGTAATTCCTTTTGAAGTTGCCCACCTGGCTATTCTCTGTACCAGCCCCACAACAGCCCTGCTTTAATGATTGATCTGCTCTGTCTCTCTTGTCTGTGGATAAAGGACACCAGCTCTGCAGAGACAGAGCAGAGGGTGAGGATGGGGAGACTTGAGCCTTACAGATGGCACTGAGGTGAGGAGCTGCTGGGGGCAGGATGCTGACTCTGTGTCAGGAGACACAGAACATGAGAAGTAAAATATTCCAGATTGTTAAGGAAAGCTCAAATATGACTTCCTTCCCTCCCTGCCTAAAATACCACATCTTCCTCTGAAGCTTCTGAAAAGGAGAGTGGAGTTCTGAAAAAAGACTGAAATGTCAGCACATTTGCTTTATTACAATTCTGTGATATAATGTTGTCCTTTATTTTCAAGTTTATTACAAGCTAGGAAGAAAAGTATTTCAACTTTAGGACTGGTTCATGATTTCAGAGACTAAAAATATTTATAATAATTGGTGAGTATCATTTCCAAATCAAAAATGTCTATCTACTGTTTCACTTGTCTGGGTTTATAAATGCTTTTGATGTTACACCATCCTAACAGGAGTTATATCAAATCAACTGGCACAAAAATAAGGCTAGTACTATAGGGTATTTGAATAATTTATTTCCTTTACTCTGAGTTTTAACACTTTATACGTGTAACATGGCCTCTCCTTCATTCAATTTTCTGGATTGCAAATTAGAAACCTTAATAGTGACTTCTTATGGGTAAATTGCACTGTTGAATATATCTTGATAATCTAAAATTACAAAACATGAGAGAAATTATCTAACATCACAGTTCTTAATTTATAAAAGGAAAATGAGTGTTTTAAAGAATGAAATTATGCATCTGTCAAATACTGAACAGCTGTGAAACAGTGAAATAATGGGAACTGGCATCTAACACATTGTAACTGCTGCATATAAATAAATGCAACATTATAAATACATAACAAGTATGTTCACTGACATAAATCCTGTGGTTATCAAAATTAATGACCAGCATGACATTATTAATCCATAATGCTTGTTCTTGAGGGATATCTGGAATGACTCATTTATGATGGTGTTCATATGAGTCTAATCAAGGCATATGTTTTTTTTAAAAATGATGGCTATGTCAGGAAATGTGGGTTGGCTATTCAGGTGATGAGAATTGATTGTATAAAAGGAGATGTGCTTCCCTTGGCTGAGACTCTGAGCTGGGTTTTCTGGGCAGAGAGGGAGGGCTGGTTTCAATGTAAGGGCAAAACTTTTGAACACCTCTTCTTCTTGGAGCAAAAGTATTTTATCCTCTCTTTCTGACAGATTGTCACAGCTGACACAGTACATTCATTTTGGCACTCTAATGGCTAAAGGCATACTTCCAGCTGAGACTACTTTTTTTAAATTTTCTCTTTTTTGGGAAAAAAAATATAGCCAAGGAAACAAAGTTTTCTTAAGTTCCCTTACAAATGTTTTAAAAACTAAATCATGTAAACTGCACATTTTTGGTTTTGGTGCTGTTTTGTTTTCAGATGGGACTTGAGCAGAGCTCTGTGTAACTCTTGAGTATTTATGGCCACACAAACTCACATTTCTCAGCTTGGTTGATACATCTGAAATCTGCTGCTTTCTGAGCCCACATGAAACTGGACTGTGACCTTTGAGATCTCCTTGCTAAACGCTCCCAAAGATCTTTTCTGAAGGGTCTCACTGATCATGGCAGTCTTTAATCTTAAACTCTGTTGAAATTTCATGTCATTGATGCTTCTGCAGGTGCTGTGAAGAGACATCACAGGAAGCACAGGAGTGCAGTGTCATGCAGGGGATGAAGCCCTGTCATATCCTCTTTGACAGCAGCAGAAAGGGCAGGAGGTGCAGTGATGAACCCACAGCACAAAAGCTGCTGTGGTCATGGTAGGGTCAGGGCAGTTCCATCACTGAGGGTGATATTTCTATTTCCATGTCATGAAAAGAAATTGTTTCTTCAGGTGAGATGACATTGACAGGAGAAGCAATGTGGATAATAAACAGATCAAAACCTGCATGTCAGGACAGCAAGATTTATCTGCAAGATTTGCAGACAAATTGGATTGCTTTTGATGTGCTTCTGTGTTTTAGGTTATGAAAAATCAAGGCTTTTTTATTGCTGCTGTTAGTCATCATTCAAAAGACATCTGAATTGGAAATATGTGCCAAACAGACAGGAAGAAAAATTGCTGGACAGAAAAAGGGGGAAAAAACCCCAAAACAACAACAAAAAGAAAAAATAAAACCCAACCAAAAACAAAACAAAACAAAAACAAACTGACAAAAAAAACCCTACAGTGTGGTGAAATCTAGCAAATTCCCTCCCATTCTCTCAAGCAGCCATGAAGTGCAACATGCATCACTTAATTTATGTTCTTCTTTTTTCTCCCACTCATAACACACTTTAAAATTAGAAGGTTTTAAGACTGTAGGAAGGACAAATTTTTCTTTCTCCTTTCCCAGCCTTAATTTTAATGGCTTTTTTCTTAGACAAGTTTGGAAATTTAGTGTGATGGCTTTGGCTAATTCCAGCAAAAAATGTAAGCCTTATTTGGTTTTGGAAGGGTCTCTAGATCTCTTTAAGAAAGGTTAAGCAGTATTTATTTGCCTTCATTACTACCCAAAGCAATGTGATTACTGCAAAGGTTTGACATTCAAACTAGTTAAGGATGAGAAAAAGAGGCAGGGGGAAATCTTTCTATGGGGTCCAGACAAAAGGAAGAAACATCAAAAGGGCAAGGACAGGCAGATGAAAAGTAAAGGCTGTTTCCTCACTCCTGCTGTAAGATTTTAAAGTAAATACCACCTGCTCTTCTGGCCTAAAATGTTTCCCTGTCTTTTAACTGCAGCCCATCCATCCATCACCTGGGTTTTCCCATTTCAGATTGCTTACAGGAAAGTGATATGAGACAATAACTCCTGGTGTTGATGAAAGGAAAGGATGTCCCCCATCCAAATCCTTACGTTTTCCCTAGATGTGTATTTTGCATTTGACAATACTTGAAAGCAAATACCAAATCCTGCTCCCTTTACTCTGCCCAAAGGATTTTCCACACATTTCCATTATTGTGCACACTCTGAGAAATATTTTAGCCATTGTATCAACGGAGGAGGGAAGGGAAGAACTTTCTCCTTTAAAAACTGAGATAACAAGACAAATCTGTTGCCCTGTAATTGAAAATGCTTTGCCTGGATACTGCAAGCACTAATGCACATTGTTGAAATAGAAATACAATTTATGCAATATCACTGCTGAGAAGAGAGTTGGCTTTGCTCATTTCTGCAAGAATCAAATAAACTTATTTCATTCTAATGAAACAGATTGATATGGACATTGGAAAATAAAAAAAGTCAAACTGTAACACCCCTGCATCATTCTTTAGCAGACAAAGAATGCCTCTTGCTAGATTCTGTGTTTGAGACCCAGCTCTGGAACAGGATGACAATTGTGTGCAAGCACTGACACTTTGCTATGAGGAATTAAATTAAGATTACCATAGCTTTTGCATAATGTGAATTTGGAAAGGACTTCTGGGATTTCCAAAAACATTTGTTTGATAGACAGTAAGCCTGCTATCAGATTGGCCTTGCCTCAGGTTTGCATCCCATGTGGCATCCCCCTTTCTTCTCTCCTAGACACTTTACCTCCACTGTTGTTGAATTAGATGTTAACCATCACATCAGTAGTATTGTTATACCTGTGCCTTAATTATATCAGTAATTGATAACTGCAAAGCATTATGTAACTGGAGCACTTTGTTACTGTTATTTTGAAGGAAAAAGAGACAGAATGGGAGAATGTTAAGTGAAACTCTCATGATGTTAATAATAACTTTAATAATTTCTCATGTCATCAAAGGCTTGTAAGAAATTAAGGTATAGAAAGGAAGTTTCCAGGCCTTGAAAAGCAAGAGGTTAACCTAAATTTTCATTAATTACAAGGTGTGCAGATCACTGCACTGAATGGACATGCTAAATACTCCCTTATGTTTTGGCAAAGAGCACCTTTAATCTGTTATCAATTCCCACCCTCTGTGCAGGTCGTTAGGTATCAGTCCCTGGTAGGCACGAGCAGAGCAAACAGACACCCAGAGCCTCCCTGCAAGGACCCTGTGCAGAAATGAACTGATACATCACAAATCAGGAGTGTCTTTGTAGACAGCTGGGGCCTAATTAATGTGCAGCACAGCTGAGGGAGGCAGAGCCCTTGGCCCTGCAGGTACCCCTGGATTTTGTTACTGCACCAATTATGATAAAGCATTGCCAGCACAAACAGCAGAAAGGCATTTGCTGTGCACTTGGAGAAAAGGGTTGCTAGTTATTAGTCTGCTGGAAAAGTGCATTGTGATCCTTTGTATTTGTTTTTTTTTTTTTTTTTTTAAGTTCTAACTCCAGACAAACTGGAGATTTTCTGTTTTGGTTTTTTCCTTTCTGGTGACCAATAAACTGACCTCCCCTCTGCTCCTGACCCCAGATAAGTGAGATCTTCAACATGATGTTCCTATAAGACAAGTAGACCAACATTCCTTGTTTCATTGGAACCAGCTCCTTTTCTGACTGCTATGGTTCATTATGGTTAGTCCATTATAAATTACATGGTGTCTCCAGGGACCTGTTCTATACTTGAAATATCACAAGACAGCTGTCATGCATAATGCTGCAGAGAGCTGCTAAATTTATATCCACTAAAAATGTGCTTTATGTTGCAGAGTGACCCACTTTAACTTTGATGCATAAATAGGTTGGTTTTCCTTTTCTTTTAAGGAGCTATCTGTTATTTTCTGTTTGTCCACAGACTTAACTTGCTTAGAAAAGGTCTTAAAAAAATCTGTTATTTGTGCTTGGTGTATTTTGTGATTATCATTATTTTATAAAACTTGGACATACTTCCAAATTCCCCTAGAGACAAAGCATGCAAAGGGCAATTTTTTCTGCCAGCCCATGTAAATTCTATCAGACTACATAAACAGACAACAGTGGCAGATTGGCTCCTGGAGCTTATGGTTTCCTCTGCTCCTAAGCAGTTTGCACAGCAAATAGACAGAAAAGACACTAAAGCACAAGTTATCCTAACATATAGATAATGGCAGTTTACTTGTCTTGGTTTCAAATGTGCCCTATGAGACAAATTTAAAAGATTGTTTGCCTTTTTTTGTTTGTTTGTTTATGAGAATAAGAATCCTTCAAATTCCATCCTGTTTTTAACAATATTTTTTAAATCAAATATAACTCTGATTCCATGTTAAATTTTCACCCTCTTAGAGGGGAGAAAGGGCAGACTAACTCTTAAAGTGCCTTCAGGGCACTAGGTACTATAAATCATTATCTACAGGAAGTATGTCCACAGGAATTCTGCCATAAAATTTACTTATAATAAAAAATATACAATAAGACATTTATGCAGTCAATTGATATGGCATCTTGATGGTTAAATAGTTGATAATATATTCCACTCCACAGAAATTTATGGGTGAACATGGGGAAGAAAGGAGGCAAGAAAATTTGAAAATTTTCTGGTTTGATGTTTTCTAAATCACTATAAGATGGTCAAAAATGATGACCAGCAATTTTACTCCTTTTAGGGCAAAAATATCTCTTTGGTCCTAAGTGATAGTGCGCAATCTAAGAAGTTGGACTAGATGATTGTTGTAGGTCCCTTCTAACTGAAGTATTCTATTCTGTTCAATTAAATTCATTTTCGTCCTGAGAAGATGGCATGGCACCCACTGGCCCTGAAAACCATGGAACTGATGTACTGTGGTAGTGAACTCTTCTGGGCCATGAACTCAATTCCCCCTCTTGGACTGTGTCTTAGGTTACAGTGTAAGATGTAACCACAAGAATGTATTCTGTCACCATCTTCATAAGTTGTTAAAACAGATGGGGCAGTGTTCCTTACCTCATGCCTGTTAACTCCCTCTGGGTTCTGGCTGCTCTAATGGGCCATCAGGTCTCACTGCATCTCTCAGAGAGTTACAGCATCCCACTGGGAGATGCTCCACCCAGGGGGAGGAGCCAAGCATTCCCGCCTGGATACAATCTGAGGATTGGAGCACCACAGGCAGCCTTTACCTGCTGGATTCCCAGAGGACAAGAGCTCAACAGCCACCACTGAACCTTCAGAGGAAGACCAGGCTATTGTATTTGCATTTCCCCAGATGAAGGAAGGAATGACAAATCTGACTCCATGTTCTCAGAAGGCCAATTTGTTATTTTATGATACTATATTATATTAAAGAATATCATACTAAAGAATACAGAAAGGGTACTTACAGAATGCTAAAATGATAATAAATGAGAACTCCAGAGTCTCGACAGAGCTTGGCCCTGATTGGCCATTGAGTCAAAACAATTCACACCAGAAACCAATGAAACAATCACCTGTGGTAAACAATCTCCAAACACACTCCACATGAGCAAAACACAGGAGAATCAAATGAGATAATATTTGTTTCCCTTTTCTCTGAGGCTTCTCAGCTTCCCAGGAGGAAAATCCTGGGTGAAGGGATTTTTCCGGGGAATGTGAATGTGACACCAGGCCCTTCCACAGGATCACAGCTTCAACAGAACCATGCTCATCATTCCATCAGGACTGCAGCCACCACCCTGGCCAAGGGGATGTCAGGTTGTATACTGACTCTGTCAGTTTAAGCCAGTGTTTTCTGCCTTTAGTTCATTTTTCCTATTAAACTGTAGTTCTGACTTGTAATCTCTCACTGGTTTGTTTTCAAACTAGTAAAGACAGGCAGAGATGGGTGATGGAAGTTCTCTTCCTCCAGGTGTCTTGGCTTCATTTATTATATTTAGTTGAATTTTGGGCTATGGTACAGTGGTAGTTTTTGCAGTAGTAAATACCAAGCTGCCCCTGCTCTTACCCCCTCTTCTCTTGGAGTCCTTCTTAAGTGAGTAATAATCTCTCTCTTTAAAACAGAAGAGAATTGTGGAGTTACTTAAGGAATCCAGGGGAAGGACCCTGCACTGTTTCTGAATGCTCCTGCTGTTTTACTATTCAAAAGAGAGAACATCACATATCCCAATGTTTTCATTTAAAATTTCAAACTCCAAATGGTTATCCTGATTTTTTTGCATCATGTGTCCTGCATCCTGATTTTAAAAATAGATTTAAATTAGTTTGTTTCTTACCAGCAATGTGCAGGAAGAGCTGCATTCAATTGCATTTAAACCACATTTTCAAAATGCAAGGGCTAAATAAGGTTTGTTCATGTGAAGAGTTAAAGTAGTACTAAAGTACACACTATTCCCTAACATATTCCCTAACAAATACTTTTCTTGCTCAGGCAATTTGCTAAACTTGCCCTTTCTGTGCTTGCATTTAAAAAAACTGTTTATGTAGGGGGGTTTGCAACTTTCTTTTGACTTTAGAGTATTTTAGGGAGAAGATGTACACAAGTGAGGGTCAAAGAAATGTGCATACATATCACCATTTCAAATGAAGTTAGTGAAAATGTCAGGAGTCTGGGGCAAAAGGTTTTGAGGCTTTAAAACTTGAACCTTGTAAGCTGTGTGGAGTCTGGAAGCTAATGAGCTCTACTTGATCAGTGGGACCTCATGAAAGTTCATACATAACCTGGAGGTTTGTAAATAATAAAAAAAGTTTTTTAAAGCTGATTTTAATGAAGAACCAGAGTGTTCATGGGTTAGCTTTTGGATGGTAAAGGTTAATGTAGACTGCAATTACTTACTGATTTTTGTTCTTGTTTGGGCTACTCCTGGATAGGAAAATAGTTCAGTAATCTAATTAGAAGTCTTGTCAGACTTGGAAAAAAACTAGTTTCTTGACTAGATCTGATGATTTCACAGAAGGTATTTAAAATAGTCCAGAAGAATATTAAAAGGGACCCTTTTCAGTACTGTAAAAGAGAATGAGAATATGACTTTTGGGTTCATATTCACACTTTTGCTGGGAGTAGTAATTTCCTACCATTGGAAAGCATCAGCTTTGCAGAAGGTGGCCTGGGAGACCTGGGGACAATCAGCAGCACTAGCAAGGCTTGAGGCAACAGCTAAAGGGGAAAGTCTCTCTTGGCAAATGATGGCTGTGTTTAAACAACAACATTTTGACATAGTGGTCAAAAAGTCCTCTGAAAAAAAAAAAAACCCAAACAAAAAAACAAGGAAAGAAAAAAGGAGTGGTCTGCTCATAAACTATTGCTCCCAAATCAAATTGTTAATGTTGCTCCATTTCTCTGTTTCATTTCATTGATAAAAATGTAGGAAATTCAGTGCAACTGGGATTACTTCAAGTTCAATACAAGCAACATAATTAAGCCCATTGTTCATACAAGTGCTTCCTAAAATTATGGGCATGTTTTGTATTCACAGTGTCACATTACTGTGGCATAAGAGGAATAACTGAGAGAAAATTTTTATTTTTTACGAGGCTGTCTCTTTACTCAATTTTATGGAAATCTGAATTGAATGTCATCCCAATGTTAAGAAAAGGAAGTATCTAGAACAATTTATATTATTTGAGGAAATAAGCTGCATTTAGGGAAAAACTCTGAGTTCAAGCATTAAGTTCTATTACATGAAATAAAAGCCTACTTCTCTGCAAAAGTGTGAATCAGATCCTCAAGCACAGTGCATTTTCTGGGGATTTAGGCTTTAAATGTCAAGCCAGTTTTCTCATACAAGCAACACATTGCTTTGTGGTTTGCTCTCATTTTGGCAGAAGCTGTATAAAAGAATCAATTTTTACTTGATTTTTCAGGCAGCTGCTGTCCTCCATCTTAATAACTGCTGTCTTAGCTACCTCTCAGGTCCCTTGTCTGTCAATATATTATCAGAGAGTTGCCACTTTTTAAGGATAGTAAAGGAAAAGCTGTACTTTTCCCAATTTTCATTCCATAAATTCAAAAATGTACTTTTTAAATCCATATAAACTGGGCCAATGCCATGTATCAGCAACATTCCCCAGAGTTCAGTTTTTGTGAAGTTGCTTCTAATTTTGGTTTGAATTTGTATCCTAGCCATTTTATTACAACAAAGAGTAAATATTGCTGCTACGCTTTCTCATAATGCTCATAATTTTATAGATCTCTGTTGTATCTCCCTTTCTTTTCTCTCCTTACCTGAATAATGAGAAGAAAGATCTCTGACTCCTGGCTGTACATTCATATTTGGTTGGATTAGAATTGTTAACAGAAGTATCATAAGCAATGTCAGTTATAGGAGCACTATTATTTAGCAAGCTGAAAACAAAAAGCAAATAACCTTATGCTAGACACAACATTTTAGCTCCATCCTTACTTTTATTACCTTTAAAGTATTTGCTTTAGAAAATGATTTGATCATTTGTGATGGTGTGAGCCACTCTGGATATGAAATTGTGAGACACGAATGTGGACTGGAATGATCTTTGAGGCTGTGCTCACATGAATATCCTGGTGATTAGGAGAGAGGAGGCTGCAATGGTCAGGTGGCTCAGTCCAGGGGGTGTTGTGCCAGCTGGGGTGTCAATTTTTATTCATTAAGGGAGAAACCTTTTTTTTTTTTTTTTTGGATGCTTTAAGCTAATCTCCTGCCACTATTTTTTGAAAACTTGTCTGCTAAAAGTGACACCAGTTCAGTTGCTCTTCAGTGGGTGACAGCAGAAACTAGTTTTACTTACTAACAGTCATGGGGGTTGTGATAATGAATAGAGTGGTGGATGAAAAGCACAAGGGAAAAGGACAAGACAGCAACTATGTTTTCCTCCCCTTAAGCTTATCCAATGAGGGAGATAAAACATACACTTGTAAGTGGCAAGAAATCCAAAGGGAATTAAGGGCTAACCGAGTTGCTGCAATACAAAAATGAATTTTACTGGGGAGACATGAGAGAAGAGATGTGGTGTGGGGGTGAAGTGTCAGAAGAGGTGAGGCCCTGGACTGGAAATAATGAGTCTTATTAAGACTCTGAATATTTCCTTGGAATTTCCCTGCTTTACCACTGGAATAGCTGCTCCCACTGATGTTCTCTGAACTTTCCTTGGTACTTTTCTTAAGGTGCCACCTGTGCTCCTTGCCTGGGGTTTAGAAGGATATATATATATATATATATATGGAAACACTGGGTGTTGGTTTGGTCTAAATGGGCCAGTGGGCTCCTCTGCAAATCAATCCTTGCCTGGAGCTGACTGTGCTTGGGTTCCCTGCAGCCCCAGGGAAAGATTTAACCAGAGTTTAGACAAATTGCTCATTTATCCTGGTTTATCCTGCAGGAGAGCTGTATTTCATGGGACTGTGGATTTTGTCTAGGACAATGTGAGTCCTCTGGGCCCTAGGAAAAGCCTCCAGAAATGATAAGGGAGCCTGCCTGAAAAATGGAAGCTCTGTTAAAATTAGAGGGGTTTGACATTTGTTCTTTATTCTGAACTGAAACAAATTCAGACCATGCAAATTAAGTTTGTGAAAACATCAGAGAGCAGCAATGGGCTGGCTGCTGGGAGCCCAAGGTTTGAGATGTTGCTCTTCCTGATTCATTAACGTCATGGGCGATGTTCCAAATCAGCCTTCATTAGTTTGATGCATATTTAAAGAAGTATGGCAAGTGGCACAGAATACCAATATCCCAGTGATTAGGACTTCAACCAAAGGTACAAGAAAGATGGATATTTGTTCCTGTTTTGTGTAAATCCTTGGTTTGAGTACCAGTCTCTGATATTCCAGCAGTTTTTCTCTGAATACCACTTCTTAATTGTTTATCTGTGAAAAAATTGTTCACAGGAACCTCATATATTGAAAACACTTCTTTTGAAAATTTATCCATGCATTCTAATACTGACAAGCCATAAAGCTTTCTGAGACTGCTTTGGAACACTTCACAGACAAAAACTGACAAAAATCTGTAAAGAAACTCTACCTGAAATAAGTTTAATCACACTGTGCTTCATCACAAAAAATCCAGTATCTCTTGCACAGTGAGGTAACAAGTTAGTACCTTGATCTGCAGCACGGCAAAAGATAAATAAAACTTTGTTACTCATTCCATGTAAAAAGAATTCCTCCTTCAGATGTATGGCAAACATACTTTAAAAATTCACTGAAAACCTGATGTGCCTGCAAATGAATGCCTGAAAGGCAAGAATATTTATCTCAGTTCAATCCCATAGACTGCACACATAACTGAATCCTCTGAGAAATCAAATATACAAACTCTGACTTTTAAAAAGCTAGATGTTTTTTCCTTGAATCAAACCAACAATATGTAAGAAGCAGCAGTATTTACCTAATTAAAGGCATAGTGACAGAGAGAGGCTCTGATCCTATGAGAATAAAAAACAAAGTATTTTTAAAATCAGGCTTTTTTTTCCAACTTTTTGTTTGTCTAAAGTATTTCTTAAATGTCAAGAGACTTAAATATATAGAGACTTCAAAGACACTGTCTCGATTTGGTTTCTCTTATGTGAATTTTTGCAGTCTGCAGAACGTTATTTTTTCATTCAAACAGCAGAATGGAAGACATTAGGAGCTACATAGGGAAGGTAGGATAAAATACTTCTCTAAACATAGCTTTTCAAGTCCCTGCAAACTGACAGATGCAATCACCTCAGAGTGTTCCAATCTCCCAGCCCATGGATCAGGCTGCATGGTGGCTCCCACACTCTCAGAAAAGCCTGGAGCCCTGATTTTGTAGCAGCCCACTTTATTGAGTTAGGAGCTGATAATGTGAAATACTGAACCCCCCTGGTTTTACTGGTTTTGCAGGGTGCTTACTGAAACAGGTCCCCAGCTGTGAGCCCAACATCCTATGTATTGGATGCCCATTTTCACATGTGTTTAATATTTGCCTTAATTTTTTTTTATTGTGAATTCACTGGTAAAATATTCAATAAACTCTAGGCCCAGAAGCAAGGTCTTTGCTTAGGAAAGCATATACATTATTAATACATTATTGTCTTAATAATATATAATTATTCTACAAGTTTAGAGATTTTGATATGAAATCACAGTGAATTTTTACATGTAAACATGATATACTCAAGAATTTTTCTCTCATCTAAACTAAGGGAGTAGTCAGACTGCAGTATTTTAATTCATAGTACAGCAATGATGACAGCAGAAGAATGAAGTATTACATGTCCATTTCTGGATTATGTTGAAAACTTCCTTAAAAAACACCAGAACAAACAGAAAACCTGACTTATCCCAATTCACTTTGTGCTTTTGGCTTTGAGTTTTGTTGGAATTGTTTTATCTGGCTTGTTTTTGCATATATATAATTTCCTGCTATTTTTCCAAGAATAGTTTGGAGGCAATAATTATGCACCATGAGCCCTACAACTTCACATTCAAGTCTAGAGCTTTCATGGCATCAGTGTCCAAATAATCTTGATCCTAATGGCTGCTCGGTGCTTTTGGAGAGAGTAATTAAATTTCACAGGGAGGGGGGGGAGTACTGCCAAAACATTTTAAGTGCTATCTCAGCAATGTGGAAGACTTGGCATTTCCCACTGTTGTTTTTCATTCTCAAAGCACTGTAAACATATGCTGAAGAAGAATTTCAACCACCTGAGCATAGTAACACAATATAATATCAGTTCCAGTCCTCTGAACTTCCTAATTTGTTTTTCTGAATTAAGACACTGTACTTGAAGAGAAACTAATGCTGAGCCAGGTGGTCAACACCAAAAGAGAGAGTGCCCTTTCCACTGGTGTTACCCAGATCTAGCCCAGCTCTCCATCACATCTTTTCTGTATTCCAGGGATATCCTCCTGCCCTTTCCCCACAGCCACGTACTCCAGAGCAGGTATACAAATTTCTGTATTTTCAGAGAA
Organism: Fringilla coelebs; assembly: GCF_963513975.1. Taxonomy (NCBI): domain Eukaryota; kingdom Metazoa; phylum Chordata; class Aves; order Passeriformes; family Fringillidae; genus Fringilla; species Fringilla coelebs. Next base: position 7,672,086 of record NC_140041.1, read on the forward strand.
CAAATTATAAACTCTTCTAATTTTCAGATTCCTTGATTTGTCCCTGTATTTAATCCAGGCAACAGCACCAGGAAATGGGATGAGTGTAATATTGCAGTTTAGCACCAATGTTTGCATTGACTCAATAAGTTCCTGAATTCCTGGAAGAGATGTGTTTTACGTATATCCTCTGCCATTTGGAGTGTGGGTGGAAGGCATGCTTGAGCTAAAGGTGTTAAAATGACACTATTAATGTTTTTTGCTGATGCTCCCTCTGTAAGAACAAAATAGCTTCAACCAGTTAATTTTTGTCTGCAAAAAAGTAGAAAACTCATTTATTGCTGTCCTTGAAAAGGCAAGTGTGTGTATATCTATGTACAGATAGAAATCTATATATTTAAACAGACATACATTAGAGGAGTAGTTCATTGCACTGAGAAAGAGGGTGACTTAAATGATTTCTTTAGTATCCTTATTTATTTTCTTGCTTCCTTAGAGTCTCTCTGTCTGAAGCTACTTAATACAAATGGAAGAAGCAGAGAGCTCATGGTGCCTCCTTTTTGCCACCCTGATCATTTCCAGCTATGTGAAAAGAAACCTCCAGTGAACACACGTTCTGTACTGGAACAACACAATAATGACCCTGATAGAAGGCCCAGAAAAAGATTAATTGAAAAAAAAAAAACCAAATTGCTGGTGCTGGAACCAGAGGCATTTATTCTATTTGTTTTATATAAAAACTAAATTTCCTTTATGTAGTCCATGAACAAAAATTGTATTCAGCTGCTTACATGCCTGTTGCCAAAGAGAATTGGAGGTCCAGGTAAGCAGAAGACAAGATTTTGGTATGAAACAATGAATAAACCAAATTTTGCATTCTATGCAGAGAGCTCAAATCACTACTTCTAAAAGGAAGATCACTGTGTTCTAGCAGTAAGGAAACTGTCAGTGGTTTAGCAGCAGCATCACCGAGCCACTTCCTGCAGCAGTATGGGAAAGGATTCTAAGTTTTGTGTCTTCTTTTTACAACAATTTTCTTTAGAAATTATGTTTAAAATACTAGTGAGTTATTCTTAACAGATCTTTCCTTAAACTGCCTTCTGTAGTGTGGATTCAGCAACAAATGTCCTCCTGACAAACTGGAGCAGAGAAAGCACCAGCGACAGCCAACCTTCAGGCTCAGTGCCAGTTCCCCAGAGCCACACAAGAACCTGTCCCCAGCCTCACACTTATGATTCAGGACACACTTTCTGAAATATATCAATGATTTCTCCTCCAAAAAATATTAAAAACAACTTCCAGCTAGATTTCTGATAACATTATTTTCCATTTAGGCACACTTGAAACGACAACAAACAACAAATCTTTTGCTCATTCTCTCCATTTTTTTCAGGTTGGATTTCTTGTTATTGGCTTTTTTGTTTTTCTGGTCCTCACTTCACACTATACTGCAGGTTTGTGTCTCTCAGAGCCAGAGAGAAATTGATACTGAGTCGTGCTGAGAATGCATTGTAGTTACCAAGGAAGTGGTTTCCCAAGCAACAGTAACCACATGGAATTTGACAGAATTTCTTCCTCTGTGTCTGTATCATGCTCGCTGCTTTGCAGGAGGCACTGTGTGGGCAGCTTAAGTGATCTCACTGTTAACTTTACTTTTTGAAGCAGATGTCATATCTCTGTATTTGTTAAAGAAAGACAGCTTCAGTGGAGAGTTGAATGCTTGGTTTTGTGTCTGTATTGTTTTTTGTTTCTTTGGGGCTTGTTTGTTTGTTTTCATTTATTCTCCTGCTAGCAGATAGATTGTGGATAGGCCAGATAATCCTGCAGCATGTGGGCAGATGCTAGAGGCAAAATCCTCAGCTGTTGCACACTCAGTGATGATATTTACCATTCAAGAAAGCCATGCCAGCACCTTGGTTTGCTCCAGCAAATTGGATGAGACACTTGCCAGCTTGATGATGTCAAAAAGTGTAGGAAATATGCACATGTTCAGAATTAGTGGAAGGCTGTGAACCAAGGGAAAGACAGGGGCAGAAGTCTCAACTCCTCTATGGTGGGGCAAAATAAAAGACTGTGTGACAGCTGGGCCTCAGTCAAATAAGATTTTCGATAATTTTTCTTAAATTCAGCAGTGTGTCTTCATACCCACTTCACATGCATAGCAAAATCTTAAAAAAGAAAATGTGGTGGTATTTACATGGGCAGAATCCCAGAGGAAGATGTGTAATTGAAGCAGGAATTATATTACTGCAATACTTTGCATTCATGTTGTTCTAGTTTCCTTAAATGTTTTCTGAAAAGTTAGATTTCTGTTTTGTCTAGGATAAAAAGACTGGGTTTAACTGTCTTAAAATATCAAATTTTTAACTCTCTTATCTTCTGGGTTGCAGATAACTATGGATAAGGAAATATTTGAGCTGCAAAAGCTTTTAAAGTCTATGAAGAAACCATTAAGGGCATTATGGAAAACACTGAGGACCATGGATCTGAGCCAGTTCTTTGTATACCCAGCTCTAATGAAGCTCCTATTTACCCAGAATTGTAAGGCTCCAAGCAGAGACAGTGGAGTGAATGAGCAAGGAGATTATTACTGTTGGCTCTGGAGCTGTATCAGCCTCACCAGGTACAAGATGGCTCAGAAAACCTTTTATTCTATTCCATCATTAATATTTTCTCTACCTTCCTGAACTTCATACAAAGAAACCTTTTACTTTGACTTTTTAACCTGCCTCTTCAAGCTGTTAGCTAAGTATCATGTTCTTTTCAGAGAAAGCTGCCTCTATCCAAGCAAGCCTCTCATTTTACCAGGAAATATGCACTGGGGACAGACCTGGTCAGGGTGGTCATTCAGGTTCAACTTGGGAAAGTATGTAAAAAAGAATTAGTGGATAAAATGTTTGAGATCTAGTGCTGTTTACTTAAAGGTTTGGGATTCTCCCTCAGCGTGGTGTTATGTGTGGGAGAACACCCCCATGGGCTGAATGTCAAAGAACACTTCAGTGCCAAGACCTGGAATAAAGTGTTTTCTCCACAAAAAGTCCAAGGATGGAGGCCTGAGGCTGCTGCTGTAATGGGAGTGAATGAAAAGCTGAAAAACTCTTCATTCCAGCAGGAGGAGGAGCTCCTTCTTCTCCTCGCCTCCTGGAATGGCAATAGTACCTTAATTCCATGACATGTCAGCTGTTAGGCAGAGTCTAATGTCTGCAGCAATGAGAAGATGTTAAAGGAACCAGAAAGCTCCAGCCTTGCAGCTGGAAAAGTTTCCTATGAGATAAACATAAAAGACTTGTAACTGTGTTTGAGGACTTTTTCTTCCAGAGGTGAATATATACCTATGGAAAAAAAAGTTTTGTGAGAGGCTGGATATGAAGGTTGAATTAAAATTTATAATTCAGAGAGCTTTCAAAACTGGCAGTCAATGATTATTTACCTAACTGACCTGCCTATTTAATGTCCAAGCCATCTGCCACCTCACCTTCTCGTCTTGTCTCTGTTCCTCTATACACCCCTCATTTACCTCTTTGTGTGAGATGATTTATCACCTGCTCTTCCTATTCTAATTTATCAGCAGACAAGTTTCTCTCCCTTCTCTTTATTCAGTGTCATTTGCATTCCTTTAACTCAGGGAATCATGATCTACATTCCTTACTCTTCCTTGTCCCTTTTTCCCTCACTCTAACACTCCTGCTACAAATGTACTTGAGGCCTTTATTCAAAGTCTCTTTTCCTTTGCTTCCACCAGCTTGACCTACAATCAATTTTTCCTGATTATAACCATTTAGGTGTTCATGGAAGTGAAATAGAGCTCAGATCCTGGGATCTGGGCTGGCCACCCTGAACGCCTGCTGTTGAACTCGTGTTTTTATGAACTGTCCAATGCAGTGCCAACCCCTGCTGATCTGAGTGCATGGTGGGAACAGGTGGTCCAGGCATAAACAGCAGTGGGAAGCCTTTAACTAGGTATTAAAAAATGGACATTGGCTGGAGGACAAAAACCCAACCAGAAGGGTAGAATTAATTTTTACCCCCCTTCTTTTTCAAAGTCTTCCCTTCCCCTTAAACATTAGCATTTTTTGTGTTTGATATGCTACAGAATACTGATTTAGTTACTGTTTTGCTTAGTGTAGGGGAACTTCTGCCTCCTGGGAACAAAAAATGTAAACATTATTACAGAATCAAACATAGTGCTAAAATGCCACACATTCAAGGGGCACCCTGCAGTGAAAGACTGACAGATTTGCCTTTAAGTAATTTATGTTGTCTTTTTTGCTTTTGTTATTTAATGGAACTTTATTTATATAATTGGCCCATAATTACTGCTTGATTTCTATCTCGAAGTTTCTTTGATTAAAAATTAAAAACAAAACAAAACAAAGCCCAGCAACAAAACAAAATCACTCTTAAAAAAAAATAACACTTGTTATTTTTTGTTCAGGACTCACATCTGAGAGGTAAGAGGCCTTTTTTCTACAGTTTGCAGGATATCTGGTCATTCCAAAATGCTGCATTACTTTGCCAGTCGCAACAAGACAAACAATGGTGCCATGCAGTGCTCAAACATGGACTTTGTGTTAATTTTCAAGTTAATGAATTTCAGCATCTCCTCGTGGGGTCAGGTTGAAATAGGAGGCAGACCTCCAGAAGAGGGCAGCTACACAAATGTTTGGGCATCCTCATCAAAATTTAGGTGAGTGAAAACAGCATCCAGGCAGAAGGTCTTTCTATGTAAGGTATGCAATACAGATCTGAGTGCTCTGTGAACACCCTGAAATATTTTAGCTGGCTGATACCTCTGAAATTGGGAATTCAGATATTCACTTCCCAGGGAGCCCCTTTCAGAAAGTGACATAACTCGAAATCCTGTAATTCCAGGTTAACATACCTGCAGAAATGTTTTGCAGCGACAGGCATTAACCAGAAGACTGTCTCTGGGGGAACAGGACAAAAGGTAATTATTTGATTGGATTCTGCATATTCATATCAACTATTTCCTTATTTTTTAAAAACATGCCACTATTCACCTGTTCGACCCTACTGAATTATGGCAGCAATACTGTTTGCTGAATGCCATTATTTCAGAAAAGCCTAAATTCCACCAGCCCACTCTTCAATGTCTCCTCCTCAGTAGTTGGAAACAACACCCTTCATCCAGCCCATGAAGTCGAATTTGCTTTTAAATTATGAGATTCTGAAAGGATTTGCTGATAAAGTCTTTGCACATTCAAACCCTTGCTTGTTCAAGCCCTGATGGAGGCTCTAAGAATTCAATCTAATCTATGACATTTGTATTCCTTCATTAACCAGTAACCAGACTTACCCCCTTCCAACCACAAATATCTGAGCAGCTAACAGCTCTTCATGTTTTCTGTGAAGACTCATCCAAAATCTGCCCATCTTTTTCTCAGACCTTTTGGGAAGCATACCATTACAATATTTCCATAAGATGTAAGTATTTTTTGTTTACTTTTTTCCCTCTTGTTTTGCCTAAGCCAGGGAGATGAAGAGTATTGCTCTTCACAAATGTGTACAAATCCTTGACTCAGATCTGCAGGGTGCATGGTATCCCTGAAATTCATGGAAAACAGTGCAGGTCTGAAAATCTATTTTCTCCATTGTGGTGATGCATAGGAGGTATTGAAAAAGCAGAACTTCTACAGACCTGTGAAAACAGGAAAATCCTTTATATGCTTCTCATTGTTTGAGGGATTTATTTATTGTTGTATTTATTATCATTTATTGTAAAGGTTAGGGGGAAATAGATTTGTTTTACCCAGGCACTAAGGGTAAATTATTGTTTGCCAAATCATTTCCCTGGTCCTTTTCTTCCAACAGGTGGAACTACTTAACTATTCAAATTGACAGATTTTCCCAGCAAAACCCTTGTTTCCCTCTGTGCTTTAGCTCACCTGTTATTCTACAGAGTCACAGCCTAATTTTAAAATAATGTCATTTCTGAATCCAAGGAACACTTGGAATCACAACCATTTTCCTTCTTTCACTTCCCAATCTTCTCTTGATTCTATTGCACTTAAAAAGGAATCTTTAATGTAAAAGTGGGAATATGTACCTAGGAGGGATGGCTCTGCTTTCAAGTAGTGCCAAGTCATGTTCTTCAAATGCTATTAGCTTGTTAATTCCACATGGGGTTTTTTTTGTCACAGATTAATGCACTTTAAGGCACATTCATTCAAGAGCTGTTCAAACAATAATTTATGAATGAAGCTTTTATCTTGAGGATTTAAGAAATAATACCAATACCTTCTGGCATCAGCAACTGCTTTTGTGCATAATTTCTCAGAAAGATTATTCCTGAAATTTTTGGCATTTACTATAATATTCACCTGAAAAATCAAGAGGATCTGTAGAGCACTAAGATCTCACTGAAACTGACCAGAAAATAAAAAATTACTCAAGTGAACCCAAAGTTAGAATATATTGTAGAGAAAAATTACATCTTATTTAAATCTAAAGGGAAAAGATTTGATTTGGAGAGAGGGAAATATAGGACTAGTTTATTTAAATGGAGTAATATTTATCCTATTTATGATTGTACTTTGCACTGAGAGATTTATTTTACTCTGAGCGATTTTATTACACCAATAAAAGGATATTGTTGCCAAGAAGAGCAATTCTCATGATAAATAATTTATAAATCATGATAGATAATATATAAAAATAAGTTATTTTCTGAAGCTGAGTAACCCTACATTTAAATAGAATATGGAACTTGTCCTCTATATCCAGACTAAAAAGTCTGGATTACAGACTACAAAAGTGCATGTGGCAATTACGAACGTTCCAGAGTGACTTGATTAAGGTTTGGGGTTTTCTTTAATAAAGAGTTTTTTAAGGCATAAGGATTGAGTTAAACTAAAGGATTGAGTTAAACTATTAGCAAAAGACCTAAATTACTACTGACATTTAATTATATTTGACAACAGGAATTAATGCAAATTTTATTAATACATGACAATGTATCCCTTTAAATTTGTGAATTACTTGGTATGAAATTCCATTTTTGTGACTGCTTTTATATATTGACTTTAAAATTATGTGAAATCTTTGGCACATGCAGCTCTGCTCTTTTTTTTAAGTTTATACTTCTTAATGAGATTATTTTTCGTGGTTTTTGAAACGCTTTGTCATAAAGTGGTCATTTCATTCTTGTATTTTAATTGTAACAGGCCATGATTGCTGCTGATTTGTAATATATTATCCTCTTACAAGCAAATTTAATCACAGGAGCTCTATTTCCCTCTAATCTTTATTAGTACAGTGGAGAGAATATTCTGCCACATAAATTATTTAGCAAACAACTGAGTATTTTCAAAGACAACAATTCCTGAAAATCAACAAAACAAAAGTTTGTTAAGTGGGGAGTATCTTGCAAACAGCTCAATGACTAAAGAAAAATGCCTAGAAAAATAACTTGGCTGTCTTCATACATCAACATCAGACAGTAATTTGACAATTTGGAGTTGTGCTTACATTGTAGAAGAATTAAGGTGGAAATTTACTTGGATAACTTCATCTCTGCTTTTATGTCTAAGCATTCTTACCCCACTAATATTTCAAATATCCAACTGGAGCTGGGTGGTAAGGTAAGTCAGTTGTCACATCACACCTTGTCAACTGGACTGCTTGTGTTTGATCCTGAGAAGTGTGAATTCTGCATTCATGTTTGGAAGAAGGCAAGCATTGAAACCCAGGTTACATTCCTAAACATTTTAGTTTATAGATCTATGGCTGCAGAACCCTTTTTTTTAAGCATTAAAATAAACAATGTGTCAGCACAGAGCAAATTGATTCCAAACACTGAACCAGAAAAATGAGCAAATTCTAATTGAATTCTAAATTGAAATGAGAAACAGTTTCATTTAATAACCAAACATTTGAATTAATTACTAAAAGTTTCATAGCTATCTGTACCGAGGAAATCTTATGCCTTCAAAATGAACAGCAGAAGAAGTAAATGCTGTTAATATAAGCAGTGTGTTTTCAAGATAACATGAAAACAGAATATTTAATAGAAATGCAAATACAGTGCTAGTTTCTTGAAGAGATTTATCTTAGGAAACAAATAATTTAATTATAGTGACAAAGCTTGCAAAAAAGATTTTTTTCCTAGAGGTAAGTAGGAATTTTCTGATTCTACATTTTTTCAATAAGAAAAAGTTTATGAAAACTGAATCATCCTACTGGAATACACTTCTTTCTTATTTTTACAAAGAGGCCTTTTCCTGTCCTGAGGGTAATTTCTGTTCAGCCAAGAGACTGATTCTGAGCAAAACAAAGAATTTTCTTACCCGCAGTCTTTGTGTGCCTGTGAAAGAAAAAATATCTTCAAAGTTCCTGCTCTCAGTACAGAAGATTGAAAACCACAATGCAGGCTCCCTACAGCCTCAGTGAACAGCCAAACAGTAACACAAATGTAGTTTTGGTCTTTTCTTCCTCCTCTGCCCTCTTTGTCAGGGAAAGCTTTGAGAGTGCTTCAGTTTGTTGTAATTTACAGTGGGAATATTCTGAAATTTCAAATGTCTGTAGCAGTACAACTCCTGCCCTGCTTCCTTCTGCTCAGGGTCCTCTTCAGCTCTTTGCTTCCCACCCTTCACTCCAACCAGTTCAATACCAATAACTGGGAATAGTTTTGTTCCTGCAGGGCATTGACCACCCTGGCTGGATGTCAGACACCCACCAGAGCCTCTGTCACTGCCCTCCACAGCTGCACAGGAAAAGGAAAATACAACAAAGGACTTCATCATACATGTGGACCACAAGACTAAAACAGACTACGATGGTTTAGAAGTTTTAAAGCATTAGAAATGACTCCATAAGTAATAAAAATCAGCATGATCTGGATTTGAAGGACTGATTACCTGAAATAGATCACATACAATTCTTTGCATTCATATTGTTTCACCATCAGCCTCTCAGTTTAGTTTCAGAGCAGGCACTTACCCATCTCATTAACTTTTGGGATGTGTGATACTGGGCTGCCTGTCAGAACAGGGGGATTTCAGCCTTGTCTCTCTGACATGAAATGCAAAATGGTACCACAAAAGCAAGTAAGAATGGCAAAGACTGCACTGTCCCACCCAGCCCTGGAGTCCTTTCCCTCAGTTCTGAACTCTTTCTATCCTCAGCAAAAGATGCTAAATCATGAAAACAAGTGCACAAAAAGGCCATGCCTTTCTATGTCCAGAATTTATTTTAAATTCTTTTCAACCCATCTCTGTGGTTGCCTTAATAGACAGCCACACCATATATGTTAAGGCTGTGCATCTGATCAGATTCCCACAAGTAAATGTATGGATAGGACCAGGATCTCTTGAATTTGTAGCTGTACATAATACTTACTTCTCAGACAGTCTGTGCACGTTCAGTTTTGTGTGGCCAATGTTTTATTTCTTTCTGCTGTGAATGACAAAATTAATTCTTGATCTACTCTTCACTTATATATTCAAAGAACTAATGATACCAGGGTATGATGCTGACCTCACTCTTATAGCTCCCACTCCCCACAGATGTTTAGGACCTTCTTTCACTGGCAGTAGCTGATAGATTATAATATTTTATAATATTGAATCCACTGTTGCAATAAAGATCTCATTTGCAGCAGTAATAGCAGACTATTATTTTAAACAGCCTTAATCTTCCTAGCTGTAACAAATCATTTAGAGTTATTCAGTGTAAAGTATATAGGTGAGATGTTAATAGGGAACCTGTTAGCCCAAAATGCCTTTTTAATCAAGAATTTGAAATTCAGACTAGAGTAGAATTTGATACTATAATAACCCCTTTCATACTGAAGGCATTCTGAGGCAATTTCTGTAATGAGCTAGATAGTCTGGGTGCTCTGACTGTGTGAGGAATACAAATATCAATAGCCACAATTTGTTCAGCATAAACTTTCTTACACAGAAATTAGACTATGGAAATATGAGGGATTAAATACCCAAGGTGGTTTTCTGCATTTTCAGCAGTCATTTCAAGGGCTTCACGTCCCCCAGTAACTCAAGCCTCAAAAGCAGCCCACACACATTCAACTTCACTGTAAACAATGTAGGGAAACAAGCAGTGGCACAGCTAAAGCCCAAAAAATATCAAAACAGGGGAAAACCCAAAGGAGAGAGTGCATAAAATGTTTCCAGGGTGTCATTGCTTCTAAGGGAGTGAGTGGATTGTTGCCAAAAACTGTCAGAAAGTGGACAAAAACATTCTTATTTTAAGAAAAGGAGAAAGAAAATATTATCTATTTTAGTATATTGAAATAAGTATGGTAAAGATGAATTATACCAGGGAAGAGGAGAGAAAAACAATAAATTCTCCCCAATTTAATAGGTTATGCATTGAAATTCTTTGTGTATTAGCACCTTGTAGCAACTTTTTGGCAAAGAAGTCTCTAAACTTCTGATGGATGCATTGTTAGAAAATATCCTTATTGCTGAGGTACATGTCTGTGGAGCAGAGAGCAATATCTTCATATACTCTACAAATCTGCTTTAGCTTCACTAAGATAAAAATTATTAGAGTATCTAAAGTAGGAAAAGTCTGTTAAATACAAAGTGGAAAGCTAAAGAATATGTGATTTCATTCTGATTGAAAAGCTGAAGTCAGTTTCAAAAAGCAGTTTTAATTTTAAAATATTCAGAAAATCTGGTATTATTTGATAGTAGAGACAGGAATATGAAAATGTTTAAATTTTTTTGCTTGTAAGAAAGTAGAAATAAAATCTCTGGCCAGTAGAACAAAGACTTTCTATTCTAAAGATCAAAGATTTCATTCTTACTTTGTGGCAAATGCCAATAACTTAACCATGGATTTGAGCCTAGCAGTTCTTTAGATAAAATAGGATAAATCAGGCTGACTTCCAAACAGAAATATGTGGAAAAGCTACAGAAGTAAAACTTTTTATGTACAAGATGGCAGAAAACTGTTTCTTGTTTTGACAAATACTTCTGTCATCAGTTCAAACAAAAATCTGGAGCAATTCATCTTTAGTTGGAAGATCAGATACAAAATTTCTTTGTTTCCAAACCTACTAAATGTTCACGTTGAATTCCTTCCTGATTTTGCAGGGAAAGTGCCACAAGTTTCAGCTAACTGATGTGGATGAGATGTTCAATGTCACTGTGAACTTCTCACTGGCAGACACAGAAATTCAAATGTTTCTTCTGTGGCAGTTTTGTTGAGCGAAACATTTCATTTTGGATCAAATTTCTTTGAATGTTTGGCTTTGATGACGATCAGTCATTGTTCATAACATATCTGAAAGGCAGTTTTGTGCATTCTGTACAATTTAAATCTCTCCAATTCTGTTAGCTAGCTCACTTGAAGAAGTGACTAATGTGTACCTTAGCATGTTCTGCAGTTCTGCTCTCCAGATGAACAAGGTGAAAAGGATAACATTTCAGATTTTAAAGTTTTAAAGAAGAAAGGGTCCCGTGGGAGTTATTTTCCAGCCTGCAGATTTTTGTAACAGGCAAACCAATGGAAGCTTCAAGTCTTTTTGGAGAATATTGCTTCCTTGTATATCAAAATACATGGCAGAGACCAGCATACTACAATGAAACAGTCAGCTGGAGGCAAAAAAGGAGATCTGATCTTTCAGTAAAAAGAGGAAAAATTAATGTTGAGTTCATTATTCTGTGTTAATTCCTGCTTGCTTAACACCACTTTGGATGGAACAGAATCCCCTACATGAAATGCCTTGCTACATTCTTGATAGTTCTGAAATGTTTTCAGTGGAGCATGAGCAAGAAAAAGTTGTATTTTCTAAGCAAAACTATGTTACTAAACATTCATGTTTTCCCCTTTTAATTTTATAAGTTCATAAAATTTATGGGGGATTTTTTTCTGACTGTTTTTGAAGTTACTTACCTGTACTTATACTGTTCTGATTACCTTTTGTGGTTGCAGTAATTTGCAACATATTTGAGCTGGTTGTCTGACTTAAAACTCATCTTATAAGCACACACTCTTTAAAATATATAGTTTTTTCCAATTGATTTTGCTTGTTTTTATTAATACTTTTCCCAAATGCACATGTATGGATGTATTTCTGTGGTGAGGGACAGAGGATTGATAAGCAGTGATTCATCTCCAAGAATGGCATTTTGGTGTTCTCTAAATATATCAAAAGCTGCCATGCTCAACATGAAATAGTTTCCTCAGTATTTACCTATTCTATAAGCAGTTTTTAAGCATGCAGGACATTGCTGCCTGCCTCATTTGCATTTGTCACGTTCCAGGGCTATTCCCTTATCAACATAAAACCCTCTGCAGTTGTGCTGCTTGCAATAAATTACTTCTGCTTTTTCTTTTGTTCTCAAGGTCGTCCTAATCTCTCAAGAACATTAAGGACAGTCAGGCTGTGAAGAAACAGAGAGTGACAACTGAAGTTCCATTACAACCAAGTAAGTTCAGGATTTTAACACTGAAGAGTGTAGAAAGGATACAGAGATACTGCACCATCACTGAAGAAACTCTTGCTCTCACTGCACTCTCAGCTGTGAGCAAAGCACTGCACAATGGTGACACAGAAAATTTTAACAATTTCAAGGTAATCACACGTCTAGTTTTCAAGAATAATTCTTTTATTTGAAAACTGTTGGGCTGGGGGATGGAGAAAGGTGGAGATGCAATTTATCTGATCAAATTATAAACATTTAAAGATGCCTCTTCTTCAGTTAGGAAGGGGATTGGGTGTGAGTGGTTCAGATTTATTAATCTGGCATTTAGATGTCTGAGTTAAGCTACATCAGTCCCTCACTCTGCATTGAACTAATAATTTCTGAGCTCAAAACTTAAGCTCCTAACCCAGTAAACAGAAAAATGTAGCTCAAGCAGGCTACAGAGAATTCAGTCTTTTCTCATCATCTATACACAGGCAAAATATTCAATTCTACTTGAAAATGTGTCTTTTGCATAGGTAAAAATAATTTCAAACCCACAAAATATTTATAATTGATTCAGTATGGAACAGAACTAAGCTAAGGAGACTTTTGATATGATGCCTACAGATCAGACTAAATATACTTATCCTTAAAAATACAGGAAATCATGTAAGGAAATAACAGGGGACAATAATGATGTAATATTTTATATTGTCAGTATTTAAAAGTTTCTAAATAATTTCCAAATTTTGACATATTCCTGCATATATTTTAGTTTAGAATGTCACAGCTAAATTTCAGATCAGTCATGGCGTTTGCGTGAGAATTATCTGAATGTTACTGATTTTAAAATGCCATCATTTCAGGGATTTTACCAAGTATATCCATCATAAATTGAATCCCATTGTTTCATTACTTTGGCTCTCAGAGTGCTGAGCATTAATTTCAAACAGATTCATAAAACTTTTGACACTTTCTTGAATTACATTGCTGGCACCACTGACTTATTTATTCCCTCTCATCTCAAAACTGAAATAATATTAAGGGCTGCTTTAAATGTTGTCCCTGACATAAGCAGTGCTTTTAAGGTACTTTTTAACCAAAAAGAGAATTTTTTTTGTATTGCAAAATAACTTTTCTCCACTTGCCTGAGAAACTCCTCAAAATGTGGTTTGTTCTGCTGCACACTTTAATACAGTATTGCTTAACAATCTATGTCAAGAAGCCAATCTACACCTTGAAGGAAATATTATTACTTTCTCTGTTCTAAGTCCAACTAAACATTTAGACAATTTTTAATTGAGACAAGGTTGAACAATGTAGCATGAATGGGGAATTGGGAGTAAAAGCAAAATTAGTTACTCTGGCGCAAGCTCTTGGCTTGTTATTAAAGAAGATGATTACTATAATCAGTGGCAAAGATGTACAATTGTCTTTATGAAGGCTGTGGATGATCTCCAAAAAATTATTGTGCTGCCTGTCTAGCCAAAAAACCATCCCAAGAGGCCACCTGTGATGCAGAGAGGAGCAGGTGTAGGTCTGTTGTTGCAGAAGCTGTCACTGCACTGCCACCGACTGTACCTGCTGCTGGAACCACCACAGGATGGGGAATGGGGAACACTTTTTGTTCCATTTGAACCAAAAGTAAAAGGAGAGAGATGGGTAACATTTAAACAAGATCCCTTTTCCTTCAATTATCTTCCTTAATGTTTTGAATTACATTTGTCTTTTTATCCTGTAGGTCAGGGTAGAAATCCATCTCCTCGGTTGCCCTCTGTTATTTCCAGGTCAGGGAATAGCACCCAACCTTTCTCCTTCCCCTGAACACCCAACAAGCAGTGCCTGATTCTCATTTGGAGAATGCCACAGCCTCCATAGGAAGCTTGAAAGCCCCTCTGTCTTTACCTCTGTGCATTTTCTCATCTGGTAATTGCATAGGTTTGGACAGCATTTTAAAGGCAGGAAGAGAATGAACCCCGGGTCACTGTTCCAAAGAGTGAGCTTTAGTCTAAAAGCAAGGGAAAGGAAAATCTCACTCCTCTTCTGGTCATTTTGAAAAGCAAAAATCTTTCTGGGAATTTTTTTATAAGAGGAAACAGTGTGCTTTAAAACCTTCTGGCACAAGTTCTTTAGAGGGGAAGGCAGAGAAATGCAGGTTAATCATCTGCAGTGAGCTGCTTGACACTTAACTCTTTCAGGAATTAGTTATTTGTCATCATTTAGAGAATGCAGAGATTTTTTTTATCTAGAGAAATTTCATATTGAACTCCCTCTTGAGTTTATGCTTCCTAAAGTCTGTGTAATCCAAAGTTTCAAGGTTGTGTCTTTGCATCTAGGAGTTTAAATTCCATGTAATTTATGTATTAGACATTTAAATCCTTTTTTGAGCTGGAATATCTGGTTTGGAGTGATTAAAACATTTTACATGTGCTGTATTTATTTGCTCAGTCAAACAAGACAACTGTGAAGAGACCTGATCTGGTGTTTAAGTGCAATTTTAATCAAAATATCTGTTATTTCTCTACTGTGACATAGATTAATTGTCCTATATATATATATATAATTGTCCTATATGTATATATTCTATCTGTAACTTCCAGCCATTACTCATCCCATATAGATTGTTTATCTCACTCTTACAGTTTTGATACCTATGGTGTGGAAATAATGAGGAAAAGCTTCTAGCAGTGATGCTACACAAATAGTACTTTGAGACTAGGGAGAGAAATACAGTGCATCCAAATGAAGATTAAAGAGAATTTGTAGAGAAAGAACTACCTGATTTGGAATGAAATCAGGCACCCCATGGCTAATGAGCTCATCCTTGGGGGAATAAAAACACCATAAGGTAAATTATGAACTCAGCCCCAAATGTACAGGCTATTAAAAGTAGATCATTAATTAAATGTATTTAATGAAATACATATATATAAAAAATACTATTCAACAGAATCTGACGTAGTGAATTCAATGATGATAGCATAACATTTAAATCTAAAACAAATTTTGATGAGAAATTTTGCTGTCCTTCTGAGAAGAAATTCTGTTTCAATAGATGACAGCAGGGTCCTTCTGCTTTTTTTTTCTTTAATCAATTTCAAAGGCCAACAGATACTTCATGATGGTGCCTTTCTTTCCTAAAGGAGGCATCTGGTAAGACATTATATTTCCCAAGCTAAAATCCCCTGCCTTCACAATTGTTCAAGGTGAGCTTAAATAGGGCAAGACACACGCTGTTCTTACAGCTGTATTTGTTCAGGTGCACAGTTCCCAACTGCATGGGGCGGCCCACTCCTGTACTGAGTGCCAGAAGACAGAAAAAAGGGAAATAGGTAGGGAGGAGAATTTTATTTAGAGGTCCTGCTATTGTTAGAACAGTTATAGTATCCAAAAGCATTATAATTAATAGTACCAAACATACCATTTTCTCTTCCTTGGTGTAAAAAAATCCCAAATCATGTCATTGGCTGCTCATGGTTTGGTTGAGTGCACTGTTCAGTGAGTAAAACACAAGCTGGCCAGACCCACAGAGTGGTGGCTACATCCTTTTGGTGGCAGGTGACAAAATACATCCCTCATGGCTCAGTACTGGGGCTGTTAACATCTTTATCAATGATCCTATTTAACATCTTTATCAATGATCCTATGTAACATCTTTATCAATGATCCTATTTAACATCTTTATCCAGAACAGGAGTGTGAGTGCAGCCTCAGGCAGTTTGCAGGGGACACCAGGCTGGGTGTGTAGATGTCCTGGAGGGCAGGAGGGCTCTGCAGAAGGCTCTGGACAGCCAGACTGATGGGCTCAGAGCAGTGCTCTGAGGTTGCACAAGCCCCAGGGACAGGTCCTGCTCTGGGGTCACTGCAGACCCTGCAGTGCTCCAGGCTGGACCCCCTTGCACAGGCAACAGAGGGGCAGCAGGACCAAGCAGGGATTGTCCCCTGCCCTGGGCACTGGGAGGGACAATAGCAATAGAGGGGCAGCAGGAGCAGGGCAGGGATTGTCCCCTGTGCCCTGGGCACTGTGAAGGGACAATAGCAATAGAGGGGCAGCAGGAACAGGGCAGGGATTGTCCCCTGTGCACTGGCACTGTGAAGGGACAATAGCAATAGAGGGGCAGCAGGACCAGCATGGGGAGAAAGGAATATCAGAGGAGGTTTTATTGTTCTCTACACTTCCCTGAAAGATGGCAGGGAAAAGGTGATTGTTGGTCTCTTCTCCCAGGTAACAAGGGATAGTACAAGAGGTAAAGAGGAAATGGCTTTAAGTGGGGCCAGAGGAAGTTTTCTAGAGGGATGCTATAGGTTGTTCACTGGAAACTGGAGCTGCTCCCGAGGGCAGTGGTCACAGCACCAGTCTGCCAGAGGTCACAGAGCATTTGGAGAAGCCCTTCAGGTACATGGTGGGGTCCTTGGGCTGTCCTGTGCAGGACCAGGAGATGGACCTGATGATCTTGGTGCATCCCTTACAACTCAGGATGTTCTATGATTCTGTACTACTAAGAAATCTTTTTTCACTGACAGGGCTGTCCAGCCCTGGAACAGGGACCAGAGAAGTCGTTGAGTCCCCATCCCTGGAGGTGTTTAAAGGACCTGGGAGCTCAGGGACATGGTTTAGTGCTGGCCTTGGCAGGTCTGGGTTAAAGGTTGGGCTTGACAACCTTTAAGGTCTTTTCCAACCTAAAACACTCCATGACTCTTTCCCAGAGACTGTTCAGATTTGTCTGTGTTGAACAGAGGAGTTCCTTCCTCTTTCTTCCCAAGGAACTCTACCTTTTCCTCTTTTATTTTTTAAACTTTCTCACAGAGTCTGTATTAAAGAAAATTAATGTACATGCAGTGCCTCTAGCAGTATAATTAAAACTTTAAGGCTTGATTAAAGTGTGCAAACTGTCAACTGCTACACCATAAGAGATTCTGCCACTGACATTTTATAATATGCAATGCATTCAGGGGAAAGTATCCCAAAAGAGGGTTGCTTTCTCCTAAATAAGCATAATTCACAACAAAATTTAAATAAGAAAAGCATGAAGTGGACTAAAATAAACACGACACTTCTGTGTGAATCTTGGTAATATTCAACCAAAAATTGATGCTGTATTCCCAGGATAAGGCACTGCACATTTATATATAAATAATGAGATGTTATATAAAACATATGTGCTACAGACAGCATTGGAATCTGGACATCTGCCTTGCTTACTAATGAGGCTAAGACACTGGAGTGAGTCATGCTGCCAAGGAATATGTTCTTGCATTTCTGAGAGAGATCTTAAGATCTGGGTGTTTGATTCAGAAGAAGAGGTTTGTGAGGAAGGGGCAGTATGAGGGTGAAACATGAAGGAAGAGGTGGGGAGGCCTTAGTGCTGTACAAAATGATTGTATGTTTTAATACAAATTATCCTTTCAACAGAGTGTAACATCAGTTCCTTAGGTCAAGGGAGAGTAAAAATGGTTCATTTATAAAAACTCACAGAGGCTGAAAATTGTTCCCATAAAATGACAAGAGAACATGATCCTATAAATTAATTCTTTGCAACAGTCCTACTCTTTTTTTACCTGTTCTTTTTGCTTTTTTGTAAGTGACCCTGGAATTTGTCCAATTTTTTTTTTTAGAAACAAAATACACCTTGACTTACTTCAGTTAGTTGTTTTCTCTGTACACAGACTGGAGCTTGAAACATTCTGTTTAGTATTTCATAAGAAACTAAAATTTACCTTACAACATTTCAATTTCACTCTTTTGCTTTCTGGATTTTATTTATGCAGCTCATGTCTGCAGTTTGCTGAGGACTAAGATGCCCAGAGCATGAGAGTGGCTCTGACACAGGTGAAGGTGTGACACTGCCCTAAGTGAATGTTCTCACTGTCAACCAATTCTTTGTTATAGCTTTGCACACTCCAGTCTGCTACTGGATCTTCTGAATGCTGACTTTTGTATTTCTTCTGTATTATACAACACTTGCCCCTGGATCCCTACACAGGTTTTAAAGACTTTTCAGGCAAATAAAAAAAAAACACCACAAAACTTTTTTTTCACTAAGACACTCTGCAATAATATGAAAACTCCTTCCTGCCAATAGAGCCTTTATATATAAGGCTCACCTTCCTTTTTTGTTGGGATAGTAATAGAAATATGCAGATGCATCAGGATCAGCCACTCAGAGCCTTCCTTCAGCAGGATGGTGGCCTAATTCCTCTGGCTTTGTGCGGGGCATTATTAGCTTAAAAGTGAGTTGCTTTCCAGTATGAATCATACCAAGGAGAAATAGCCCTCTGGAATACTTAATCTTTCTCTCAGTACACTAATTTTATTTAAAGATATCTCTGGTGATTCAAATTCAACTCTGGTTCAACTTTGAAACCTTTGCCATATGGATTTCCCTGAGTTGTTATGTAATTTCTCATTGGCCAAAGAACCTCACTTATTAACATTTTTCACTTGAAGCAATTTTGTTTTAATGAAGTGGGAAAGATAAAGAACTGAAGGAGATTTAGTGCTGTTTATTTTATATTCTTTGAGAGCCACAGGATTATGTGCTAGCTTGTAAATGGGCTGTGAGTTTATTTTCCCTCAAGAACAAAAATGTCCCTGGAACACCACAAGGAAAATGGATTTCAAGACTCAGATCTAAATTTAGAACTGTGATTAATTGTCAGCTTCTGTGAGAATCAGTGTTTTATAATGATTGCTCATATGAACTGCTTTCTAACCTATCTTTCCATTTTGAAGATGTGTTTCTCTTTTAAGCTTTTGGAGACATAATGGTCTTGGCAAAACTGGAACATTGTCTTTGCCCTGCTCTAGGATGAGGATGATATCAAAAAGTGTTGCTAATATGATCTGTGACTAAACAAAGCATTGTAATAAATGAAAGAAAGAACAAGTTCCAAATTTTAATAGACATCACAAATATGTTCAGGCCTAAACACCTTTGTGTGTTTCCTGGAATTTGTCATGGATGGACATATAAACTATCCCTGTGTAGAGGAAGGATAAAAGCAAGTTGTCAGTGTTTGAACTTGAAAGAAATTTGCAGATAATATCTGTTATAAGTTTCTGGTTATCTATTCAATTTGTTGTTTCATTCACTATGATCTAAAAAGGGAGAAAGTAGAAGTACAAGATGTAGATCAAAAAATGCAAATGCTTTTTAAAAGAGTAAATTTTATAGAAAAAAACTGAAACCACTTTCTCCTTTTTAGTCTCAGAGATGATCAAATTAATGAAAAAAATACAAGTCCTTTAAAGTAGCTCTGAAACACAATTAAAGTAGCTCTGAAAGCAATTGTATATAAAAACTTCTGGTACGTGAAGTAGCTGAATTAATACATTTTTATTAACTTAAGATAATGCCTGAAAAATTTCACTGTGTGGTACAGGAAGGATTGCCAGATAATTTTGAATTGGTACACACCCATACTGAAGAATGAAGAAAGAATGTATCACTTTCAGTTTGTGATTTTTGCGGAATTTTCTGTAGGAGCTCAGTTATGAAGTTTTTGTATTGCCATCTTTATATATCTCCTCAGCTGGTTTGTTTTTTTCTGAGTTGAAATGTCATGTCTGCTTACTCTGCTTTTTTGCAAACATTTAAAGCCAGCCTTGTCCCTGAAAGGTTAATCCCAGGATCCTTCCATTCATTTAATCCCTGTCCCCATGCTTCTTTCTCACTTGTTCTGGCACGGGCACTTCCATGACCATATGGTGCATCTGATGGTGGTGCTGATCTCATGAATTACTATTGGTTTTAACTAGATTTGGTCCAAACCACAGCAGTTTCCAATTCATTTACTGTTCAGCTGTATAGTCTCCTGTATCCTTACTTGTCAGCCTAGTCCTCACACTTCTAGTTTTTCTGTAAAATATTTTTCATTTGGGTGACTGGAATTTATAAACATGTCTTAGAAGTGCTAAACATGCACACTGTTTTGCCATCAGCTCATTTATTTATTTCTTTAATGTTCAAAACTTTTCATTTTGTTAAAATGAAAAAACCTGACATTTTGTTGACTGAAACCCTGCACTGTGCTACACACTTGTGCTGCGTTGACAGAAGGGACGGGTCTTTTAAAGAATATCAGCCTTAATTCTGACTTGTACTGATATTGAGTATGCAGAGAGGCATCCTTCATTATTCTAAAACATCAATCCCTCCAGTATTTCTTGACAAAGAAACAGAGAGCAGAGCTAATTCTGTGGGTTTGTGTGGTAAATGGAATCCCAAAACAGGGCGCTATTAAGAATACTGGTGACAGTCATTCAGGTTCACAAAACAAACTTTAGCTCTGGGATTTAGGACAGAAATCAGGAATAAGGTCTAGTAGGGACAGTATACATCTAGGAAGATTGAGTGAGTCATATTTTCTCCAGTGTTTAAATACTACTTCCTTATTTTCCATCTGGCGAGTTGGGGGGATGCGGGGGTGGGAGCGTGTGTGCATTCTTTAACGTGCCCAAGTTAAGCTTGGTGGATTCAAAGATTCCCTGTGACAAAAAGGGAAGCATGTTGAGAGAAGGAATGGAGGGGAATATCCTTTCAGACAGTGAAGAAACAGAAATAGTTTCCTTCTATGTTCTTGCACCACACTGTAAGAATGGGCTTGATTAATAGGGTAAGAAAGAGTGTTTCCAGGTGATTAAAATTTTCTTCGTTGAGTTTTAGATTATGGTAATTTATCAGAGAATTCAGGCTGGTTTTTAGTTATTCTATGAACCTTTTTTTTTCTTCCAAAACAAAGGAAGTACATTTGAAGAAGGAGAGGAGAGAAAGGGTGGATAAAGAGAAAGTAAACACAGATTAATCAAAAGGAAAGACTAAGAGGGAAAAGAACCTCACTGAAAGCTGCAGACTTAAGTGTCAGTGGCTGTAGGTGCTTTTGCTCAAATGCAGTCTTTTAAGACACAAGGGAAAGAGATAAAAAAAGAAAAAGTAAATGCAGAAAGGAAATTGAGTTGAAGATATGGATTTTTAAAAGGGTACATGAATAATGAGGGTTTATCAGCCACTACAATTTAAAGTAGTTGAATTTTCTGATATCCTTTGACTACCCAGTCCTGGAGAACTTTTCTATGAAAACCTTAAATAATGTTTTTATTTATAGCTTTTACGTAGACTTAATGTCACTTATTTTAATACAGTTATGCAAGACTTGTATCAGCACAACAAAACATAGCATTTTTATTTGTTTATTGGAACTATAATATCAAGACATCATTATTTGGGATTAAATATCCACTGCATGTGCTGGAGGTCAGGATTCTTCCTTTTCTTTCTCTCAGGGAATTTTCCCCTATTTGTTGCCTAAGAGATGATAACAACGGGCGCTTAACAAAAGATGTGGATGAGAGGAAGGGTGCAGCTGAGTTCTCTCTTAGCTGAGGTGTTTTCTCTTGGGAAGGGCAGAGATGCTGAGAGATTTTGGCTGGAGGTGAGGGGCTGGGCTCCTCTCTCGGGGCTGGACTGGACACAGGTGGGCTTTGGTGCCCAGAGGATTTGCTGCCAGTGCAGAGCTTTTGTCCTCCCGATGCTTCTCCTACCGTGGGTGAGCCTTTGCTTGTTGGACCTCATCCACCCCTGAGCTCACTGGACAAGGGCCCTCACCATCCACTGGGGTGCCCCAGGGGAGAGCCCAGGCCCTGAGAGAGGTTCCCACCTTCCCTGGCAGACACCTGCTTTTCAAACCATCGCAGCCTGCTGTGTCTTTGAGAATTTATTCTCACAGGATTGCTTATGTGAAAGACCACAGTGGAAATAAACTTCCCCATTTACCATGATCCAAATAGAGCCAACAAGATTTCTCTTTGGAAAAGAGGATCTGGTTTCTGTTTTAGTTTGCTTGGATAGCTGCTTTCAGGACCTTATCTTTTAACTGCTGAGATATGAACAGATCAGATCCAGTAGCTGCAGCAGAGAGAGATTTTAAACTACCACAGTTACTGACACACTTGGTGATTTACAGTCTCTTGACCTTCAAGTGTGTTGGAAAGCCCATCTGCTTGGACAGGCTTTTGCCTGATAGGGGGCCACCTTTGTCTAATTTCAGTGTCATCCCTTTTGTCATGTTCACTAAAATAAATTTCACATGCATGCGTATAGTGCTGTTCAGTGGGTAGCACTGTTTTCCTCAAGTCCCGTCCCCAAAAACCTCATGTAACTTTGAGTCTAATGTATGCCTCTCTCTGCTTCTGACTGGAGACCCATGTAGCTAAAACTGTCTTCCTAAATGCAGGCTAAGGGAGAAATTCTGACAATTATACCATCATTTCACTCTTTTAATAGCTTTACTATTGGCTGTCCCGATGCATTAATTTAGAATGAAGCTAAACTGAATTAGTCATATCTATAAAAGCTCTTCAGGGTTGCACTTGTTATACTAAACTGAAGGATTTCCAGCTGGTGTGGCAGTTTGTGAGGCTTTTTTAGCAGAAATGTGGTGTAATTTACCGATGGGTACAAAATAACAGCTCCTTCCAATTTGTTTTACAGGTTTTACTATGTTAGTGGTGAGTGCAGTTGCTCGAGGAGGTTGGGAAGGATGCTGCTAAGACATTTCATGCAAAACACCCTGTTCAGTACCTTGCTGTACCCATTTGACATGGAAAATGGAATGTGCTTCAAACAGCCTTTTATGGGATGTTTCTTCCCATGCATTTTGGTAAACAGTTCAAGGTAATAAACCCCCAGTGATGTGAGTGGTTTCTTAAAAAAGAATGTTTTCATTCTTGGAGTTGCATTTATAAAACAGCAAATCCAGGAATCCATGTCTGTAATCTTGGATGGGGAATGAGTTATGAGTCTGAACCATCACCCTTTAAGCTGGATGCATAGATTGAGTCTTTTCATTCAGCCTGGTCAATGAATTAATTCTGCAGTGATGAAAGCAATAAAGAGTGATCTTGGGAGTTGCAGAATCTCAGGCTAGTCCTTAGTCTTAAAATCCAAATCCTTGAATTCATTCTGTTCATGAACCTTATGTAGCCCAATATTGTGTTAAGGACATCAGAAGTCCCTGTTCTTTGATAAAGGATACTTTGATAAAGGACAGAGTCTTGAACAGACTCAGAATAGAAGGTTTTCAGTCCTCACATATTATGCAGAAGAACATTCAAAAGTCAGTGATTATTTTCCTCAACCAAATTTTTCACTTATTCAAAACTGGAAAAATTAAGTTGCTGCCTCCAAAATGTTTCTGACAATCAACTAAAAAATAGCAAAATTGTCTACTTTAAAAGAATTCTCCTTTAAAATGTGCTCAAAAAATTTAAATTAAGCAGTTTGCCACTCTAAAGCTAAATTTAGCTATCTTCACTTAATAACAAAGAATATCTAAAGACAGTGGGGTCTAGGGACCGAGATGTAACGTGACCTAATGGGAAGCACAATAAAAAATTGGGTGTAATTTTGCTCTAGAGATCTAGTGAACCCTCTTCACTACAAAATACAATCTCTCTCTCTCTGCCTTAGGATCCTTAGCAAGAGGTTTGCCACCCTCTCTCTCCTTTATGTGTGGTAAAACCTTGGTTATTTTACTGACTAGATTAGATGTTTAATAGTCTCAAATTATCAAATACAATTTGAAATATATCAAAGGGATGTATTCTTTTATAGTCTAGTAAAAAGTCTTCAAGTAGCTGCAAAGAAGTCTTGATTCCCTGGATTTCCAGGTACTTAAATCATAATTCCTATTTATTTATAAATATTTAATACATCATATATTTACCTTTAATTTTTCATCTTTAATAATTGCAGTTTTCACAGAACATAGCCCACAGATTGAAAATTTGTTCAGTTCTTGGCGTTGGCTTTATTTTTTTTTTCTAAGAAATGTTGGCATCGTCCAGGGTACTTGATCAAAAAACTCCCCTTTTCTCTTTTCCAGGGTTTCAAATATTTCAAGCATTCAATGAAAGATAAGAACATGAGATGCCACATGCATTTCTGGCTTAAGTGAAATGAAAATTTTCCACTTGAAGTAGAGCTCGGAAGAAAGAACTGCCAAGATTATTCCTATTCTTCCTTAGTATCTGATGAAATTGTCCATTCTAGATTTTTTTTCCTGAATTTACTTCAAGGAATCCTTCCAGAGTTAGAATTCCATTATTGCTTCCTGCACACCATCTCCACTGTTTTCTATTTTATTTCCGTAAGTTTTATCACCTTGCTGTATGCTGTTAAATTTAAGTAGGACTATAAAGTCCAAAACTTTTCCTACCAGTAAATGCTTTCTTTCCTCTAAAATGGATTCATAGTATGAATTTAAAATAGCTGCATTTTTTCAAGGTAGTGAGGAGATTTTTGTGAACTTAGATCCAGCATTTCAAAAGGCCTAAATATTTTAAATATTTTTAGGAGGTTAATTTTGAAAATGTAAGAACAGAGATTAAATTCTGTCCTCATTAAGTTCCTTGGAAGCATGATTTAATTCTGCAGTTTCAACTCTGTGGAAACCCTTTTTCTTCCCATTCATATATTAATCAAATTGTCCTCATGAAATCAGACCTACATAAAGAAAGTGCATTCTGACCAGATAATAATATTACATAATAGTTATAATTTGGTTTCACTTCTTTCTTAGTTTCACCAAAAGCTCATTTTCTGCCAGTTGATCTGAAGTCAGTATGGGTCAGTTGGCAAATTAAAGGTATAATAAGACACTGTTAAAAATACCTGAAAATTTCAGTTTTAAACAGAACTGAAGGCTTCTTACTTTCACTTTCACAAGATAAATCATTTATGTTATCTAGGTCTGATGAATATTATATTATCTATGGAGGAAATCATATCAAGAGACTTCTTTTATTATCAGAATGACTGCAGGGAATTATGGTCAGTCACTTGAGTGAGAGGTAAGTAGGGTAGAACAATAAAATATGGAGATTGGATAATACATCATTTTAATCAGGTTTGAAAGTAATAAACATACAGGAGGTGAAAAGCTAGCACTTTGCTGGAGCCTTAAATTTCCTACTCCTTATTTCTTCTTATTTCTTGCTTCTGTGGGCACACAAAATTGCAAACATCATGTCATTCTATGGAAACATAGCTATACATTGAGAAAGATATCTACTTTAATTTTTACCTTTAGCATTCCCCTTGAATTGTTAAAAGGATGTCAAATTAGAGTACTCTCAGATTAATGTGACCAAAATCTTATCCTAGCCAGTTGTGTCCTTAAATATAACTCAGTCAATGTTGTTTTGACTTGATTGCTACTGGGCAGATTTACTTTCCAAGGAAAGATAGTCTGCTGTGTAGAACATTGAAGGGAACATTTGGGGTTTTTTTCTCCTTGCTATGGCAAATTCCTAGAGCAGGATGAAACACAGTTTTCAGAAGATGCTTAATCCCCTGACTCTGTCCTTTCAGTGTGTATTATATAAATAGTGTAAAACACATGACTGAAATGAAAGGGTTAATTGATACTGTAGGGGCAAACTTTAAAATTTGCTCTGACCCTTGTCTCTGGAAATACTGGCCATATAAAAGTGGTTAACCACAACTTTAACCTGCTTTGTGCCTGCTTAAAAATCTATCCCACATAAAGTTTGCTAAGCTTAATTACTGTTATTAAAGACTAAATTACCTAAAATATACTTAATTCCATATTTTTGCTTGATTGCAACCTCAGTTTTGTGACCTTTTTTTAAACAGTTTCTCTAGCTGCCTTCTGCTCAAATAATTTTACTTTCTTTTTATATTTTTTTAACAACCAAAAAAAACCGCAAAATAAAATGGGGAGTATTATCAGAGTTGTCACTTTGAATCAAAGTTTCCATCTCCCAAAAGCATTTTTAAAGTTAAATTAATTTTTGTTTCTCTTACTGAACTCATTTTATCCAGATAACACAGGAGAAAAGTTCATTGTCTTCTCCTTCCGTTCAGAATAGCAATACCTTACAGAAAGCCAAAGGGAAGTTCCAAAGTATTCTGTCCTAACTGGACCCATGCTGGTGGCAGACCAGGAATGACCAACCCCACCACATCAGTGATGATGAACAAATAAGTCTTTACCCAAGTGACTGGAAAGTGCTTAAGGATGCCATATACTGGAACAAAATGTTTATTGCCTAAAAATCATCCATGAGCTGAAGAGATTTTAGGAGGGTGGAGGGGGTGTCTTTTTTTTTTTTTTTTAAGAAGTACCAGTGCTGACTAGAAGCATGTTCTTTGTGTTTTCTTTAAGAGTTGACTTGTGTCTGTCCAGTCAGGATGTCCAATCCACTGTGTGAGCAATGCCTAGGAATGGAGGGGGCTGAATTTTCTACTTTTACTCCAACCTGAGTTACAGGTCTGCAAAGAACATACATCTCTTTGTCTCATTTTTTTTCCTGTCTGAGAATCAGATTATTAGAGACTGTTGAACATTTCATCTGATGCTGGTAAACAAGCTGTCCCACTGGTGTAAGGATGTGAAATAGAAAGCATTATACCCTTACCCTTTTTGTGTCCTATCCCTCTGGAGACTGGACCTGAGAGCAGCCCACATTTCCTCCCTCTGCCTTTATTTCCATGCCTGTGCCTTTATTTCCTACCACCTTGTATTAAGGCAGCAGTTGGGCATACAAAGCAGGAATAAAGTATCCTTGTGGAATGAAAAAGGCCTGAAATGTCTGGAAAGCAAAGCCTAGGGGAATGAATGAGCCTGTTCTGAAGATGTCCATCAACACCCAGTATCACCTAAGGCCTCTAACCATTGCACCTTTGGCATGGAAATAGTCTGTCCTTCCTGAACCATCAGGGTGAGAGTGGCACAAGGAAATTCACTCTTGCAGAGAGATGTGTGAGTTCTCCAGCCATGTAGCTCATGGATGCATCATTAAAGTAATCATTAAGGGGCCATTGCAGGATTGATCTTCAAAAACAAGTTAATCAGGTATTTGACTGGTTTGAAATGTTAAAAGGTGTTTTTTAAGTGCAATCTGGGGGGGTTTTGTTTGTTTTTTTGGTTTGGGGTTTTTTTTTTATGTCCTCTAGCAGTATCATAACAGAGAATCTATTTAAAAAAAAAAAAAACAAAAAGAGGAATTACATCAATTTGTCTTGAATGACCCCACACAGGATTAAGGCAATAAAAAAGATAGCAAAGTAGAAAACCACATAAACATAGCAATTTAGTCACTGCAGTCCAGCTGCCCTCTTCTGTTAATATTTATCCATTCAAAATAAATACCAGCAAAAATCATCTGTATTTTGCTTTCTGGTCACAAATTGATGTGATCTTTTCAGAGCTCCCAGGTGGAGACTGCAGAGCTCCAGAGTCACAACAGAGGACGTGTGAAGCTGCTGTCCCATATTTCTGTGTGCTACAACACCCCCACACACACACAGCCATTATGTCCTTCTGTCAGAACACACTACAGCAGTGGCACTTTTAGGGTTATTTTTGTTTCTCTTAATGCCAAGAAGAACTGTCCTTTTGTTCATTAGTTTTACTTTAAAAGCCCAAACAGGCTAGCTGGGGGATGATTTCATAGCCCATGTGGGCCATCTGTTTCAGTGCTTAGCAATCCCTGCTGTCTTCCCTGTCCAGCTAAAGACCTTTGGGGTATTTTTAATCTTATCTGTGTTGACAGGAAGAACAGATTATTTTCTTATTCTTTTCAGGCACTTGCTGTGTATATGAATTTTTATTCTTCACTTCTTCTCCCTATATTAAACAAATTCTATTCCAAACGATGCTTATATCTTATATTTCCAGGTTGCTTATTATTCTTGCATTCCCTGGATTTTTCTCCAGTCATTCTACCTATTGCTTAAGTTAGACACAGTCTGCAGCTGAGATACAAGTACCACATGCAGTGAATTGATTACTTAGGTTTTCCTACGTCCCACAATGTTTGCTTTTCTTCCAGAAGTGCAATATTCTTGATTTTTCTCTAGTTGAGATCAAACACCTGTTTTGAAGAAATTGCCTATTGACAAACAGACAGCCTGCATTTATAAATAAAAGATTGCTTCAATAATATAATAATTTGTTCTAATCCTGTCTTCTGATGTTTTTCAGACTTCAAAGAGTGGTGTTGTTTTGGAGCTTAATAAATATATGCATTCATCACTCGGGTTTTCATCATATTTTAAGATGGCATGAGGAAAATACTGCTGGCTCAAAGTCTCCCCACCTTTGCAAGTAAGCAGTCCAATTTTGAAAATACCTAAGTGCACCAAACATTAAAATAATTCGTGTAATGTAATGTCGAATTAGATTCATAAGGGCTAATGATAGAATAGCAAAAATAACTTTTTTATTAGTGGTACATTCTTTACATATTTAACAACTTTACCATTTACCTATGTTTGTAAGAGTGATATGAAACACACCCAAAACAGAAGTTGATAATAGTTCAGCAACATTGACTTAGGCTTGTGCATCATCACAGGCAATATTCAGGTTCTGCTCACAGTCAGTACTGCAGCAGATCATTCATCTAAAACCATCTTATACTTAGGAGCAAGGTATCAAAGGTCCCTTAAAAGTGTCTCCTTAACTCATAAACAGAAATGTTTTAAATGAATGGGTGATAAATGGCTTACTGGTTTGGCTAGTATCCCTGAAGTACAACATAGGTTGAACAAGGTGTCACTTAATGTCCACTCTCCCTAGACACAGACTCCATTTGTTCTTCTGGATAGCCCAGCCTTAAGATAACACACTTTAAATTCAAATGATGGTAGGCACAAGCCTTCAGTCAAAACTAACATTGGGAAAAGAAATACAGAGGGGTTGGCTGCAGGTCACTTTTCAAGTAAGCCGCTGGTAAGAGGGTCTAAAGCCAGCAAAATGAAAAGAAAATGTTAAAATGGAAGAAACAGCAAAGAATATGATGAATTATACAAATTAACTGAAGTAATAAACCAAAGGCAGCTGTAGCAAAAGCTAAGATTACAGCTAGCTGTACTGAATACTGCTGCAGCTAAAGAGATAAAACTTCTCAGCTCTAGAATGCAGGAGGTGTGGTGCAGGGAAAACAAAATAAGAGAAAACCTTGGATAGCTCACCTCAGTCAACTCAACTCTTCACAAATAATGGCAAAAGATCTCCCAAAGGAAAAGTTTATCCACAGGTACTGGCATGGTCTCCACATTCCTTAATTAGTATTGAATACCCAGAAGCATTTCTAGAGGTTCAGAAGATAAAAGTGAAAAGGAAAATCTGCTTTAAAGTTCACGCGTGATTGTCACTAGCAGGAATTGCTATTTCGCAGGAATTGCTATTTCATGAATTGTTAATCTCAAGTGAACATTAAGACTACTTTGAGGGGGCAGACTCCAATAGTTAAAGGTTCACAACTAAAACATTCGCAGGAAAATTCTAAAACCTGCATCTGTGCTTCCTGACTCTTCAATTGGCTGAAGCTAGAGAATCTATGTCCACCTCTCTGTCTCTCCTTCTCTTCCTCTCACACACCATCATGCAGAGATATTATCTGCAGGTCAAGTCCTTCACTTTAGTGAATATGATTAATTATGATCCTGTGAATTGTGAATCACACACTCATAATGTGTCTTTTTTTGCCTTAAAACTCAAGTACCATTAGCTATTTAAAAGTATCAACTTTCCAAAGGTACATAAAAATGAAAAATAAGTAAGGTCATAGGCATCTCAGTGCTAATGAACCTTTGAAAATATGACCTGAACCTCTATGATTCAGGGTTTAAAAGAAAACTAAAAAGCAAAGGAATGGTAGTCTTTAATAAATACTCAGAAATCTTTAGGTGCACCTCATGATTATGCAGTGGGAATGTTGGTGATATGACTATATCAATTCATTAGTATTTATTTTACTTTAGTTCCCAGAAACTAATCATGGACCAGGGCACCTCAAGCAGGGCACTCAGATGTCCATGGCCAAACAGATGCAGTGTATTGAGGAAGCCAGTGGTCCTCTGGACTGGCCTGGCAGCCACTCTTACCATGAACCATATAAATTATAGTTCTTCTCTTCATTGTATTGGTCATCCTCTGACACTGAAAAGTGGAACACATCCCTTTGAACTGCTCCAAGCTAAGGCAATGCAGAAATAAACCTGAAACCCTTTTGCTCCTGTCCTGAATTTGTTTCTAATCACAGATGGCCAAAGTTGCCTATCAGCAAGGCAGGACCTGGTGCCTGGTGCTGGCAGTTTGTTCTGCACGTACCTCAGAGCAGACTGGAGACGGATGGCTGGAACCACGGGAGGATCCCAGCCCCGAGTGGCAGGCTGTGCTGATGGTCCCTGAGCCAGGGAAGGATGAGCTCAAGGTCAGATTTCTTTGGTAATGCAGGCAATGTGACTGTTGGTCGTGTCTGCTGCTTCCCCACAGGTGATTTTTTCCCTGGGGAAGAGGACGTGGAACTGCATCAAGTCCTCACTCTTACACAGTTTGTTAACATGTTCTTGCCTTTTTAACAAGCACACACATTGTTCTGGTAGTTGTGTAAATATTGCATTGCAGGCACAAAAGCAGATTTTAAGGTTTGGGTATGTATCTCTAATCTCTGTCCCTGCAGGGTATCGTAGTAATGATGATTTGCTGTTTGGCGTTTAATTGAGAAAAAGTTAAGCGCTTCTTACTTGTGTTCTTACGATTAAATGCAAATAGGTTTAAATGAACCTGCTTGGTTATGCAAAGCTGAATAACACTGACAATCCAATAATAAAAAAAAAAGTATTAAAAAGCAGCTTAACTCCTCAATAAAGCAGAGGCAACAAGCCACACAATAGGCTGGTTTGTATTGATTTGCAGTGACTGAAGTGGTGGGTAATAAGTAACTTTAAATCTCATTCAAAATAATAGATACTAAAAAGTTTTCTGTCTTAATCAACTGTCCTCCTGGTCATTCAATTGGATTACTGTTCAAATTGCCACAGGTGTTTTTCTTAGTGCTTTCACTGACTCTGATATGCTTGTACATTTCTGTTAGTTCATTTTTTCTTAAGCAATTCTTGGTTTGTTTTCCATTGCTTGTTGAACCTACTCATAGATCCAGACCATCATATTTGACCTGACCCCAAGCAGCATGAATAGACATTCTACCATTTTATCTGTCCTTAAGTCATGATGTCTAGCACATTATCCTACACACAAATGCATATGCAGGCAAATATCTCATCATGAAAGTAATGAGAACTAGATGAAAATAAATCTCAGTTTAAATATTCATTGAATTAATAATGTGAAATCCTTGCATTAGCAATTCTATCTCATGGAGAAGTGTTATCTTAAGTTGCTCTAAGGGAACATCAAGGTCTTCAGTACAATTTTGTATCCCTTTTCAGCCTGGTACCCTTATCATGTGGGTATTCTCATCAAGATAAATCAGACTGCTAGGGCTGGGGACTTACTAAATCAGGGTTTTTCAATGGAATTTTCAAAAGTACCAAAGGAATTTTGAAAATCAATTAAAATTATTATTTCCATCACGTCTGATTCTTGGCTGAATCTGTATGGCAGAAAAGGCCTACAAGCCTGATGAGGGGCTTTAATGAATATTAGGAGACCATTTTACTGCAGAGGAATCAAATACCAACAGTTTGTATGTTTGAGACTGTTTGACTCTTATCCATTAAAAGAGTAATTTTCTAGATAAATATAGGGAAATTAGTTCAGAGACATGGAGTTTTCTCAAGTTTCCCT
This sequence comes from Fringilla coelebs, assembly GCF_963513975.1. Lineage (NCBI taxonomy): Eukaryota > Metazoa > Chordata > Aves > Passeriformes > Fringillidae > Fringilla > Fringilla coelebs. Next base: position 7,704,080 of record NC_140041.1, read on the forward strand.
TCCGTGTGCTCAAAAATTTATGATAAATTTAGGAGATTTGTGACTTTGAATGACAGTGAACAGGTATCATGGATGTGAATGGGAGATTCCATGGTTTTGCTTCAGTGACAGTGTATTACTAATTACTGCTGAATATTTTGCCTGCAGTTTATGACTCAGAAGTCCCAACTGGTACACACCAGGCCACAACATCAGAATGTGTTCTATCTATTTAACCATAAATGAGCTAGAGAAACAATGAGAAGAAAAGAAATCCTGCAGGTGCATTTTGCTTGGTGTCTTTTGTGATGAGGAATATTCATGACCATTTGGACACTAAATGCACTGAGTTTTAGACTGAGGATGAAAGACGGAAACCTCAAGCTTAGGTTTAATGTAAAATCCAATTCTGAAATTTGCCACTGGCATATCTCTGTTATATTGTTATTATAAAACTTCAGGACCGATTTAATATTTGTAGAAACAAATGATTATTCTGAATGCAACTCTTTCACTGTGGGACACTTAATTTTCCTCTGTATAGCTTGGAGACAAAATACTGACAGTATTGGGTCCCATGAGTTTCTGACTATGCCAGATGACAGACTTGTTACTAAGCATTGAACCAAGAGCAGGCTGTGTAATTCTGCAGCCTGAATGGTAGGAGATAACTTACTGAAAAGAGCTGCTCCCAGGAAATTATTCCAGATTGAGTGACCCTGAGTTAAGTCCATTTCAAATTAATAGAGAAATAAGCCAAGTGGATTACTAATTACAGTTTTTTAATTATTTCAAAAGGGCAAGCTTTGAGAAATTAAAAAGGAGCTCATCAGAGAATTCAGCTGTGCTGAAGAGCTCAAACTCTTCAGTGTCAATGAGGCTTGATGTTTTTGAGGTTGTTGTTATTAATCAATAATGCACAGCTTCCCAGAGTTGTCTTTACAAACTTTTGAATTTCTTGCAGGAAATGGTTTCAAACCTGCTGGGTGAATGACTGCTCAAGAGAAGAATATCACAGGTGCAAGAGATGAGGTAATATTTTGCTGCAGCCAAAAGGTTATTAGGTAAAATAATGAAAATTGTTGGTTCTGTGTGTTGTTGTTTATGGTTTGGATTTGTTCCAGTTAAATTGTTGGGTGTTGCCAGGAGTGGGGCAAAGACATTTGCCTGATAGTAGTTTCTTTCTGTCCTTATTCCTGTGTAGTATTAGTTTTAATCTTATGTCTGTTAGTTTTATGTCTATTAAATAAATAATTCATTCTACAATAGACTGAATCGGCCATTATTAAAAAACTTGCAAATGAGAGTGGGGTTTGGGGTGCTGGGCACCCCAATAAAACTCCTGCCCACTGCCAGGGGCCTGGGCAAAAGGCAATTACCTAAACCCCCACAACTATTCATAACAATTCCTAACACAATTATGCAGAGAGCCTGTAGAGAATGGAGGGACAGATTGATCAGCAAACAAATGTGATTCAGAAGTCAGAAAGCTTATTAAAAAGCTAAGAACTGGCAAAAAAAAAAATATTCTGGTAAAATGAAAACAATTAAATCTGATCAAATTAAAACAAATCATGAAAGGTCCGCACAGTAAAAAATCATTTCTACCTTCAATGGGAAATATTTTGCTTGTTTTTCAGTGAAGGCACTGTTGAACTGGAAGTGAAGACAGGTCATGCCATGATACAAATAATCAAAAGAGCCCTGAAAATTTGCTACACTGGGACAAAAAATAAAGGGGCTTTTTTTAAAGACTAAAAGACTTGCTGCATGATGTGGCCTATGCTTGGTAGGAATTTGGAATAGATGTTCTGCTTTAGAAGTGGATGCTGAGTTTCCTTTAATATTGTGATCCATGCAATGGATCTGTGCAATATCTTCATCAAAAAAATCAGAGTGTGATTTATTCCTCATGCTGTCTTGAACTGCTTAATTTCCTTGTAATCTAATGATGACAGGTTTTTCATAGCATGCTATTCCTCAGTGTTCTTTCAGCTTTCCTCGTCACTTCTGGAAAACCTGTTTCAAGGGCATTGTAACTTTGCAGCTATTTCAGGCAGGGAAAGGCCAGCAATGCTCTGAGGTCTTTTTGTTTGTGTGCCCCAGTCAAGGGTTCCAACATCTACTTGTTTATTACTTTGATTCTTGGTGTTCATAGATGACATTTAACCTTCTGCCATAACTCACTGTGTGGATGGGTACAGAATGATCTAAATTTAATATCATTCTACAATATTCTTAAATTACTGAATTTTTATATGTTGTGTATAGAAAACCTTGCCACTGTTTGTTTTTTCTTTTTCTGCCATAAAAATGGACTGGTGGTTGGCTTGTGAAACCAAGTCCCGTGCCCCTGTCGAAACAGAATATAAGTTTAACAAAGACTCTTGGTTGGTATCCATTCTGAGTGTGGATTTATCTGTGAGTTTTAATGGAGTCCTTTATGCTGGAAACATCTTTGGAGGCAAGTGGAAATAGTCTGTCAGTTGCCATGGACACATCTGTGTGAAAGCCCTCGGTTCCTGTTACCGTGTGGCTGCATACTGATGTGTGCTCTGCAGAGCAGAGTGGCCCCAGCTCCATCCCTAACATGCACTTTTGTGCAACTCCCCACACAGATCATTTACACAGCTTGATTTTGATGCAGTCTGTACCAATTTTGTCACTTTTTTGTGAGAGCAATGGCACCACAAGCTCGGTGCTAGCTCATAATAAGCCAGTATCTTTGCTGTAAAGAAGGCTGTGGGCATCATCAAATGAATGCTATGCCAGGGGGAATGGGTATCCTTCCAAAAAGCTTTGCATTTATCCTGTGGTGTCAAGCACAACAAACAAATTGTAATCAGCCTGAGCTGCTTGGGATTTCTGTGATTGGAAATTTCTCCTGCAGTGAAAATTCAGTGCATTCACACATGAGGACAGCAGTGCACCCTCCACCTTCTGGTAGCACCTTAGAAGTCCTCAGCTAAATCTAGTTTGCTATTTGCTTCAAAAAATCCAGCCAGATGCTCCCTTTTGTTTTATCATTATAATAGTGTTAACAGTTGAGATGAAGGGAATTGGGGTCATGCTGATAGATGGGAATATTGTGGAGAATGCGCTTTATCTCCTTAATGTTTTTTTATAAATAATATTAAAAGGAAGCATGTTATGAATGGGTTATATATGTTATAAATCTAGTATAAATAAGAAAGGAAATAAACTGAGAAAATATCACTGACTGTATCTCTAACAAGTTCATTTACTATAAATATGATTTTATGAGGACACAGTGTTGTGCTGAAATGTCCAGCTGACAGGTCTGCTACTCCATTCACCAGATACAGCCTATTTGGTCCAATACAAGAAAATTCTATGTTTAATTCATATTTATCCTATTTATTTTGGGCTAAAGGCAAGTTTGAAGCTTGTAAAAATGCTCAGAGCTCTTCTGAGGCCCTTGGGGGGGACTGAGGGGTTACATTGGGATAGTAGTGGTTCCTTGAAATTGTCTACAAGCCAGGACTTTAAAAAGGAGAAGAATTATGTTCTATAATTTAAATAAACTGCCCACATACAGCTAATAATCTCCTATTGAGACACACAAAAGAACAATGTTGTTGATTAATTCTGCTCTCTGAAAACAGCTTTGGCCATATTCTCTAACAAAAACTCACACTTAATTGTGTTTCAATAAAGGAAAATTCAGCTTCCAGTTGTGAAATTACTTACTTAAGGGTGGAGATGAATAAAGAAACTCTCATCTGAACAATATTCCATCTACTAGCTCATCCTATATGAGAAAAAGAAGTCTTTATGGGGACAAAGGAGAGTGTGCAGAGCAAGAGAAATGTTTTTGTACTTTCCTAATCATGGATGCTGAGATGCTGCAGCCAGCTGGGCTGCTCTGTATTGATGTTGTTGCAATGGCCTCATTAGGAAAATGGAATTGCCATAATGTGAATATACTTGCCTCCATCTGCCAGGACATTCCCTGAACCTGCAGTGGGAGCACAGGGGTGCTCCAGAGTCCATTGTGCTGTTCTGCTCTGATCTACCTGCTGAAGCTCTTTGATTTGTGTGCCACTGACACACTGAGACTGACACTAAACAGCCAACAGTGCAGAAGATGCAGCTGGAATGTGCCACAGCTGTGGAAAGCTCACATTCCAGTGAGAGCAGCAGCATTAGTGACCTGGAAGCAACAGGGAACAGGGTCAGGAAGGCAATAAGACAATATTTATGCAGTGCTGTGGTAACTTATGGAAAGGTTTCCTGACTAGAGGAATTTCAGTGTTAAAATACCTGCTCCTGTCAGGACACACTTCTGCATTTGTGGCTGGAGATGCTTTCCTCCCTTTTGCCATTTGGAGCCACATAAGAGAAGACAATGTCTGCTGTAATATATTAGAAAAGAGAATGTTCTAGACATGATGTTGTGATTAACTAAATAAACTCTCGTTCAATTAAGACAGGATTTGTAATAATACCATAACAATACACAATAATTCTGTGGTATGTAAGAAGTGCTCTGGATTTGTTGGTGCTTTTCTTTGCTGCAGAAGAGATTTGCAAAGGCATTTGGGGAGTTGTTCACTCCTGTGGCACAGCTGATGTATGGAGCTTTCCAGTCCATTCAGAAATCCTGAAGGACCCCTAAAATGGTAATTCCAGCCAATCAGGTTGTATTTGGGACACAAAAGGCCAGGAAGAGCAAAGGTCTTTGTTTTGTCCTGTGTATCAGGAGAGGTGGGAAGAGGAAAATGCAGTTGGATGTATGTATCTCTGCTCTGAAGTCAAGAAACTGTTAAATAATACAAACAAAAGTACAAAAGTAGCAGGCAGATCTTCAAGGAGCTTCTTGCTTCCTCTGCGTGATCCTGAAAGCTTCCAGCAACTCAGTGGGGTTCATGAGACCCTGCTCCTGCCCAAGGAAGAGATTCACATCAGTTTGTGCAATAATATTATCATATTGTGGCTATTAAAAATAGATTGCTACCAAAAACATCTCTAAGGAAGCAGTCTGTAAACACTGAGCTCTTTACATGACATTATTGAAGAACTTTTACAAACTGATTATATTTTTAAAGCAAATGGTATTGTTTCACAGGAAAAGTGAACTAGCCTCATAAGTCAAAATAAAAAGTCATCCAAGATTTAATATTTTTTAATTTAAAGCTTTTCTGCAAAAATATTTTTAATTTGAGCTCTTTTTGATATACAAATTAAATTTCGTGGTCAATTAACCATCGCTGATGAACAGAGAAGGAAATCCTTGAGCAAATCCATGCATAGCATCTTGGTGTTTAATTCAGGGCAACCCCAAGGCATATCAGAGAATGGATGGAGCCATCTGGAAAAGGGGCAAGGTGGGAGTTATCCCCTGAGGGAATTCCATGCTCACCAAGTGTCTAGTAGGTAAGAAACTTGTCAGCATCGTGTAATTCAATACATTCTGGCTCTGCACTACTTAGGAATAATCACTGGAAGGAAGAGTCAGCTTCACCCACCTGTCCTGTGGTTGATAGAGAAGCAGGACCAGTTTTCAAGTCCTTTTGTAATTACAATGCAGAACTGCTGGAGGTCTCTGAATCCAGATAATTCCTCTTCTTTTCCTTCCCCTACCTGAACCATCACTTTTCTCACAGGAGAAAGGATCCAGGCTGTCTAGGCAACTGAAGTTCCTGCCTGGACTGGTTCTGACTCAACTAAAAGTGAGTTCACAACTGAAATTGAGTGTCCAGAAAAGCACTTCTGAATCAGGTGAGAAGGGAAGGGTGTAGCAGCTATGAGAAAATTGGTCTGATCAGGCCAAGGTCAAAATGTTTGAAAATAAATTGTGCCTATTTTTATTTATTCCAGGGAAATTAAAAGAAAATGAAGGATTAGAGAAATTGAAATTCAGTAGTACTTTTGATACCTCTTACAGAAAATGGATAAATTGAGGCCTCTTAAATTCAAAATGTGGTAACCACAATATCAGAAGACAGTGATTAAGACATTAAAGGGAAATGTTCTGCCATTAATAACCTGAATTGTCTAAATCTCATACGTCTAACTGCAGCACCTGTTTTCAAAATGAGTAATGGTGCATAAGAAAGGGGAAGAAGCAGAAAAAAAAGCTTAAGCCATATTTTTATCAACAGTGACATTTAAAGAAAGAGCAATCCTTGAGGAAGTCAGGAAGTTAAATCAAACATTACTACCTAAAAACAAGCAAGAAGTCCTCAGATGAGCTAAGTAGTAAGAATAATAGTTATCTTCATTTTATAAATAAGAGGAAGGTGAAGGATGGATAAAGACTTCTTTGATAATGGTGATCAGAAACCAGCAGCCATCTTGTTTTTCAATCATGCTTTTATTTGTTGACTTTAACCAGTTATTACTGGACTGGTGTCAGTACTGAGAAGTAAATTCTACACCTGTATTCAGCAGTAAAAGAACATGTCCTTAGTGCTTTCACAGGATCCATTTATTGAATTTCAATAGGTATAGAATATTGCAAATGTGCAATTTCCATTATTTTATACTCTATTTTCATTGTTTTTTTTCTTTTCTTAAAAGATGTCTCAATATATTTTTATATTCACTGCTCCTATCAGTTCAGGTTGCCATGGTAATGCTGCAGAAATATTCAGCATCACAAGACATTCATGAATCATTCTAGCCAGGTTTCTGAAATTAAAGTTAAAGCAAGTAACTTAAAAGTGACCCTGGAATCTGTGTTTCACATCCTGAGATGAGTTTTCAGGGCTCAGGAGGATGTCTGTTTGCAGATGTATGGATGGACTGTTGATACAGTGGAGGAGCTCATATACTCATTATATTTTAGAGTTTTCTTCCCTTCTCCCACACAGGCCCCCCCATTAAAGAAAACAAGGTTTAATCACACGTTTCTTCACTCACAACTCAGTTTCAGTACAAAGGACAAGCACCAGGAGGGGATCTGGGCTCCTCTCTCTCCCTGTCTCCAGGCAGTGTTGGCAGTGCTGCTCCTCGCAGGTTCTCCAAGTCACTGTGGTCTCCAAAAGTGGACGGAGGTTCAGCTTTACAGGAAGGCTCACAGAGACATTGTCCTGACTGCTTTTTTCCTAATGTCCCACCTGAGTCCTTCCTGAAATTTGTTTCTATTATTTCTTGTTCTGTTTTTTACCCAGTGACAAGAAGAGATTGCTCCTTACCACACCTCAGGGCTGTTTTATGAATCCTCTTATATTTTCATCGTATCTCTTCAACACTCTGTGCAAGAAATTTAGCCCATTTAGGACCTGCTTCTAAATCTTGTGCCATTATCCCTGTCCTCCTCTTGGTGTTCCAACTCACAGTGCCTAAAATCAGGTCTGAAGCGTTAGCTGGGGTGTTTTCAATGTCAGTACAGGAGCAGAAAACCAGCTTCATGCCTTGTGCAGATCTGTTTCTATATCATAATACACTGGCTGATTGTACTCATTATCATGACATGTACTTAACTAAGGCTCCATAACAGTCCCTAGAACATCTTTTTGCAGAATTGTTGCTCACACTGACTTTAATGTGCCTTAAAATTCTTGCTTGGTATTTATCATACTCTTTTGAATAGAATCTTTTTTTTTTTCCAGAACAAATCTCCCTTTTGTCAAGATCAATATGAGTTCTGAGCATGTCTTCCTAACTGCTGGCACTCTCTCTTAGTCTGCAAATTTAATAAACCTAATCTTTATTTTGTCTGCCAGGGCGATGTGGAATCAGGGACTAAGAAAATACACTTAGGGGCCAAGAAAATACACCCCATGCCCATGCTTCCTTTCGTTCTGACAATGCTCCTTCCTTCTTTTTTTTTTTAAATTAAATGGAGGAGATCTGAAAATGATGGAGAACTGCCTGCATTGCCCAGGAATATTGTATCTCTGTGTATCTTCCAGCCTTGAATTTTACTGAAAACAGGATATAATATGCCTGCATTGCTCTGAAATATGCCAAGTAACTGAGGCAAATATCGAGTATCAGAACTGCTTCAGATGTGGCAGTGTGGAGCTCTGAGGATAACTCAGTGTGGATAACCAGACCTGTTCCTGGTACCTGAAGTGCCCTGATTAGGCTGTTCTGGCAGTCTGAGCTGTTCAGTAAAGTGCAGGGATTCAGGCTGCTAAGAAAATCAGGAGGCTTTGAAATCTTTGCTCCATGACTGTAAGTTCTACAGTGTCCATGAAGTAAAATTCAATAAATTGCAACACAGACATTGCCAAACAGCGTCCAGGAGAAAATGTAACACTTTATCTGTTTCAAGTGTCATCTAAAGGATTGATTGGTTTTGTGACTGAGTCAACTTTTTTTTCCTCTTTTCCAGAGCTGTACAAAACCCATTTATTCCCACCATGGAATGTGAATTCCCTTTCAGTGCAGCATCACATGGCAATATTAATTTTGTCTTAACAGAAGGAGAAACATGAGTTATTCCCACTAAAATTAGGAGTCCCCAAAGTTATTTCTGACAGACCTGTGGGATATGTGTGGCAATGGAACATAGAGAATACAGCCCAGGTGCCTGCAGCAGCTATATCAGGAAATTCTGAGAACCAGGAGTTAGAATAAACGTTACTGTCTCTGATGAATCACAACATTCTTTCCAAGCCGAGGTCAAAACCAGCACTCCAAACATAAATGAAGGTTAGGTTTGAAATCAGAAAGGATAAAATCATAGGAGATGGTTGGGAAACATCACCCATTATGTTCAAATTATTTACAGTCTTCAGCACAGCTCCTGCAATGCTCTTTTCAAGACCAGGTTTCCATTGTGGTGGACTTATCCATTTTTCCTTTTGACAGGAATTTCATTTTAATGACATTGTTGTTAAGAAATCTTTTATGTAATCGAGTAGAAAAGAATTCAGCAGCACTAATGAGCTGCTACAGAGCTCAGTTCTTTGAGAGCAGCCGTTCCCATTATCCTCTTCTGGAGGAGTCCTTTCAAGGTGTGCTGGAGAACAGCTGTACCTTCAATCATGGTGTTTTTCCTGTTGCTCTGTGGTCTGATGCTGCTCTGCTCCTCTTTCAGCCAATTCATTTTATTTCTGAATGTGTCTGTGTGCTCTGTTAATGTTGAACTCTCCTCATGGTGCAACTCAGGATCACATGCATATTGAAATCTGCTACTTCTTTATAACATTAGCAGTATAATTTTTAACTTCTGATACAGCTGCTCTGTTGACTTTTCTTATGTATGTATTGCCAGTATTTCTCAGGTTGATCATCCACTGATCAGTCAAGACATTTAACTATAGAGCAAAGGAGAGCACAGTAGATGAAAAGCAGTAATTATTAGCAAAATTATGTTAACGTATAATTTTAAACCTGAATCCCAACTGCTCAAATATATTTCATTAAAAAGTGGGATAAAGATTTATTTCTTCTTTCTTATTCAGCATTCTACACTGATTTTGCAATTTTTGAACTATATTACAATTGATGGCTTCTAAGCAGTATTTGATAGGAGTCTTAATTGGAATTAATAACTTTATTAAAGGTGGCATGGTCTATGAGGAAAAAGCTTCTCAAATAGGAAAACTTATGGGGACTTGGAAAAGTACATTTTCCATTTTATTTTATAATGATAAAATGTAAATGTTTCAAATTAGCTGCTTAACTTAATGTTTTCACCAAAAGCCTATGGAAAGCCTCTTACTCAGTTACAATTAAATTGCATTTAGTAATGTGCAATTAAGAAAAGTTTTCTTGTTTGTAAGTAGGTCTTACTAATTATTTCCATATCAAAAAAAGAAATCACTTTCTCAGCCTAAGCTTCACCTAATTTTCAGAGACAAGTTATCTAGCAGACTGTGTGCATACTTTTCCATATTGAGATGCAAGATGCTAAAAATGATAGGCAATCAATTTTGCCTGCCTGACTTGGAATCTTTTCAGTGTGGGAAGATCAAACTTTATTCAGAATGTGCTGAGTACCAATCCACAGAAATTTGGCTTGAAAACAAAGGTTGGTTTAAAAAGAAAATCCTATCATAAATATATGTCTTTCTGTTTGAATTTACAAGACTTAACAATATAGACAGTGATCTGCTATTGTTTTAGCCAATAAAAAGGAATAAAAGGAAAAATAATACTTTTTATTGCCCAAAAGTTTTGCTAATTGCATTGCAAAGCATTAATTATCTGACAAGGCTTTAAGGGTCTGATTCAAGCATATTGAAATAAATAATAAAAAAGATACTTTGATGTTCTTATGAAATTCAAAAATCACAGGATCAATTCACAATAAAGATCAAAGATTCTTTGGGCTGTTTCAAGATGTTCCTCCCTGTCCCCATCCCCCTATTTCTCTGTAAGCTTTAAGCTCTCTGCTTTATTTTGCCTTTTTTCCCCCTATTTTTTTAATTCAAACTGATGATTCATAGTGAGGAATAAGGATATACTTTATTCATTTTCAAAATGACAGCACTGGATTCCAAAACATGGCATAGCTGAGAATGTGTACTCAGACAGAATTTAAAATCTACTGCAGATCTCTCTGCTGTGCAGGGGTAGGGCTTTCTTGGTGGTTTTGTTTTATGAGTCCCACTGCCTGAAATATTCTAATCTTTTTATTGCCACATATGATTAAATTCACTTTCTTATTGTTGTAGAAAATGAGTATATAGCAGAAATGCAACTGGAGTGCTGTCTATCTTTAATTCTGGATTCAAATGGAGAGAGACGTGTTTAGAAAAACTGCCTTAGCTTCTGTTTGTTGATTTTTACCTTTCTAATATTAATGAGGAGCTCTTTTATACTTGCTTTCACTTTCACCACACCATTAGAATGTGCACTTTGTGGAACCAGGGCTTTAAAATGAAAGCCATGGGATTTCCAGGACGTTGAAGCATTAATTCCTTTACTCTATGTCCATAACTTGGAAAATTATCTCATAAGGAGCTCTACAAAGTAAAGGGTCTTGGGTTCAAGCATCTGTTATGCTGGTTCAGTAAGTCACCATTTTCCTGTTGAGACTATTTACTTTTATTTTAGAAACATCTGGTATAATGGCACAACCTTTAGTTTCCTGTTGGACTGTGTGTCTCATTTCATCCTCCCTGTTCTGTTGTAGCAGTTCTGGTGTATGGTACCCACAATTAAAAAACCATGATTGATGGAATTTCCAGATCAAACTAAGTGCTTGGTGGGAGGTAAGAGTTCAAGAGGAGACAATCAGATTTTCATAAACAAATTTTTCCCCCTCAGATTAGGGTTATTTTTATTCCACTGCTTCTTTAGAAGGGTAAGTAATAAAATTACCAGATTGTGCAGTTCCAGAGAGATTCTGTGAGTTGCCTTTGTGTATCTTTAGTCGTCTTTCAAATGCTAGCATGTCTGAATGCCACTGGCAGAATCCTCTTATGAAATGCCTCTTCAGCAATTATAGTTTGCAAAGAAGTAAGTGCAGAGAAGGAGATGAAAACTGCAAATCAGTTTGGTTTTATGTTGTAATTAAGATTTTGATCGAACATCCAGCTATTTTTCCCAATCCTTGCTTCTAGATAGAGAGGGAGAAAAAGCCTTGATGTGAATATGGGGAAAGGATCTTCCCTTGTAGGTTACAGAAGGGAGCAGGCTGCCTGCTCCTGAAGGAGTGCTCCCCCTGAAATTCCAGGCTGCCCTGGAGCCTGGGCTTAGGGTGTCTGTCCCTGGACACAGCAGCACTGACCCAGCCTACAGTGCTTTAAATCCTGGCTTTCATCATCCCCCAGCTCTCTCCTCCTGCTGTGACACTGCATGGGAGCTCAAGCCCTTCTGAGACCAGGGTCAATGGAGGGTGGTACCAAACAGCCTCTTCTTTCTCTCACCTGGAAATCCTGATTGATTAGAGATGTGCAATTTGCACCAGATTTTTAGTTTCTCCACGTGCCCTGTATATGAACTTACGTGATCCAAGATTTAAATTTGGGTGGTTTTCAGTTGTCTTAGATTTTTTTATGTTCCTCAATCCAGATATTCAGACATATCAACTTTTGTATCTCTCCTCACAACATCTAACATATTAGATTCAGTAATTATGTTATTTTCAGCTTCTAAAACAAATGTTTTCTAAAACTAATAAGGAGGTTAAACCCAAAAATGACTTCATCATATGCTTTTAAAACTCCCATGATCCTAGACTGTTGTTTGAGATCATCCAATCCCCAAATTCTCTAAAGCTTTGAGATTTCCTTCTGGTGTCAGAGTCAACAGCTACCTCAGGGTGGTGTGCTGTAAATCAAAACCTGAATTTGTGCTCAGGTGTGGCACATCTGCACAGATGGAGGAGGGAGGGAGTTCCCTGTCTCTGTAATGAGACCAAAACAAAGATCCCAAGTCTGCTACTCAAGGTCCAGATTCAAAGTTCTGTCTTCAGGCTGTAGGAGGCCAAGGATGCTCAGTGTGACTCCTGTCATTTTACAACACAGCCATTCCTGCAGATCAGGGCAGGCTCATATTAATGTTGTGGTTTAAGTCCATTTTACAGCAATTCAGAAAAAAAAAATGGACAACTTTAGTTCTTGTGTACCCAGAGATGAAAGCAGGAGCTCTATTGATGTTGGCAGTTCCATAAATTGATTAGAAAAGGACCACTCCATTTGTCATTTCTTAGAAGAGGCACAGGGCAGATTTGTCTTAGTCACAGTCTGGTTGAGTAATGTGACTAAAAGCACAGCACATTAGAATATTCACCCCCTTAGAGATTTTATGTTTTCTGGACTGTTTTTATTGCTGAGCTATATTTAGGATGCATTTTACAGTTTGTTCTGAGTATCTGTTGATGTATATGAGGGTTTTGCCCATGTACTACATTTGAATTAATTAGGAAATTATTTTCTATCATTTTGAAAACCATGGACAAACAAAATTATAGAAGCTACTTAAAACTTTCTCATGTCAAATCCAATGAATGCTAAAGGTGAAACAAAAATAAAAGGGTTGTTTACATGACTCATGAAGTAAGCTATTATTTTGCAAATAAGTGTTTCCCCTTTGAGGATTTATTGTCCATTAGTGTGGTGTGCAATAAATAGAAGTGATATTAATACAAAAAGATTTGAAATTGTAGCTTCCTGTAGAGTGTTTCTAGAAAATGTCTTCTATTAAAAACTTCAAATAATGCTTTTGTACTGTGAAAATTCAAATTATATCTAGTGTTTAAATCACATTGCTATCAATTAATGTAAATAATTAATATTTCAAAACCCCTGGGAACCAATGTTACGACACAATAAAAGCAATCACGGTGTTTACAAGCATTTCATTCCACCTTTTGCTGGTTAATCTGGCTTCTAAGGGGAAATGTTCTTTCAATAATAGATAATTTAAGCAATTCCTTGAAGTGGTTGTTTTTCAGCATCAGTCAAACAGTTAAACTTGGCTGAGATTTTCTAAGCATGATAATGCTTTAAATGTAAAGATGTGACAAAGACACTTTGGAATTACATTTCTATTTTATACTTGAGTACTGAGCCATGAGTACTAACACCACGAGTTACTGGGCTTTTAGATTCTCCATGTGCAACAATTTACTCCTGTATATATCAAATACACAAACACAGTTCTTTTAAAACTCTGACAATACTCTCATTTGTCCTATATGTCTGATTTGATAAGGGATTAACTGGAAAGCAAAAAAGAAATAAAAATAATTCCTATTTTAAAACATTGTTCTTGACAAAACCATGAGATATCAGTTTTGTTTCTTGCATTCTAGTAAATAATATCCTTACATAGAATAGGAATTGCACTGCATTAGACTAGAGATACAGGCATTTTATTCTACCAACTAGTTTCTATCCACATATGGCAGAACTTCATGAATAATAAACCAGATTTGCTTGAAATTTCAGGCTACTGAGTACACAAAGCAATTATTTCACTCCTTCATTGCATTATAAGCTGCAATGATAGCAAACACCTTAACACAATATGAATATGAAATATGTTTCAGTCTTATCTAAAGTTGAACAGTTTTTTTACAGGAACTAGGATACTTTATGTAGTTGTTTGGGGGTTTTCGTACATTAAGTGAATATTTTCTCTGGAACTGAAAATTAATGGACAGACAAAATACCCAATAACATTTCAGGCTATATGAAACATATTCTGACTGGCTGTAAAGTTTGGTTGCAGTCCCTTTGTCCTGCTGGTTTAGGTTCTTGGCCTATCCACCAAAGGGTTCAGTATGTGTTCCAGCTAACACCACTAGTGGTGTGGTTATGGAGATGTCAAATTGGACTGGGACTCTTCTGGCCACACCTCACTGTCAGTCTGGCTCTTTGTTTTGCTCCTAAGATCCACTCACCTACTGCTAGAGAGCCTCATTTGCCCCCAGGGCTCCCTGCAGAAGAGCTCAGTCTGTCTGGGAGTGCGTGCACAGCTGCCCACGGGGCTCCAGGGCTCTTCCATCAGTGCTGGGCTCACACAGTGCAGGGCTTTGGCTCCCACTGATTGGGGTTTTTCCCTCAGATGCTGTTGCAGCTGCTCACACACTCTCCTGCCTCAAAGCTGTGGTGCTAAACACCCACTCAAAGGGCCACCCTGAACAAATACTTCTACAGGAGTAAAATCCAGATAGTCGTGTATTTATCCCAGAGTTATGAGTTCATCCAGAATAAGGTCTGGGTTTTTGCCCCTTCCCTCTCTCTGTCTCTGTCTCTCTCTGTCTCTGTTTCTCTCCCCCACTGATTTCTTGTACTGTTTTCTTGTAACCCAGAATTTTCATTTCTGTATCCTACTCTAATGCTAACCTTAGAGGCTCAGCAAGTCTTGATTATTTCTATAGTGATTGGAGTTGGAAAAATGGTTGACTACAAGTATCTGTTACCTGAACTGTCCTTTAGAAGCATTTGTGGCTTCAGTCACCTTAGCTATTCCCCTGAAATCAGTACTGTGAATGCTGTCCACTGGTCCCTTTTTCAAATATGCTGTTTTCTTCTTCCACTGTCATTAATAGAAGTGGCAAGGTTTCCATCAGCCACACCTGAGGCAGCCTGGAGCAGAGCACTTAGGAACAGCAGAATGTTGTTCCTTTTGACATTTATGGTTGGAATATTATGCCATCTTCTTTGTCACTTTAGAGCCTTTTATTTATGTGCCATTTAATTTTGCACCTAGCTGTAAAAATAAGTCATTAGTGAGCAAAACGTTGGCACTCTGTGGCCCAAAATTCCTTCTGCAGGAATATTTTCAACATTTTTAATTGTTTCCGAGTGACTAATAAGGATAATTTTGTTTCCATTTACATTCCCACACTAATGAACATGTTTATCCTGTGAATTTACAAAGTCACAGAATAAGCTGAGTTGCCTTAGCAGATGCTATTAGTAATGAACTCCTTCACCATATTTATACCTTTGAACAGGTCTTACTATTCTTTTATTCTTTTGCTCCTAAGAGTCCTTTCTGTATTATAGACTAGAAAAAAAAAAACAAAAAAACCAACAACTTCAGGACAATAAAGTTCAGCTGCTAACATGCCACAACACCTGAAACTTTAAACCAGCTGTTGGTAGGGATAAGACCAGGCAGGCTGGAAATGTCATTGAAATGTGGCCATTGTCAGTGTTATAAAAAGATATGATGTACAGATTTTGCTGGTGAGATCAGTTTATTCCATAAAGAGGCCATTTCTATCACCTATATTTTCCTCCAAATAATACTTTAGCTTGGAGAATAAATAAAGATATTTCAGGGAAAGAGATGGGGGGGAAAAGAGTGACATGGACAAAAATTGAAACACATGGTAAACAAAAATACGTTCTTCATCTTCCCAACAATTCCTGTGTACCATATGTGTCCTTAACTGTTCTAGACCCCGTATTTCCAGCAGTTCTCCTATGGAATCAAAAATGTTGGTAGGTAAGATGGGGTAGTTTCAGGAGAGTAGAGAATGTTCCATTTCAGAGAAATGCAGAAGTTTTAGTACAGAGGTTTTCAGGCTTTATCTCTGCTGGCAGCTGTGACACAGAAACATGGTGGGAGCCCATTCTGAAATACCTTTAAGGGTGGAACACAAACTTTTGTGAATTTAGGTTCAGTCCAGAATTTCTGATTCATTGTTTGCACTTCATGTCTCTCATGTGACTTGCAACAAATAAGCAAGGTGACCACTTTGTGTCATAGCTGAGGGGAGCAAGGTGACCAGACTTGCTCACTTGGGGGTTTAGTGTCCAGACTTTCTCTTGCATTCCTAAGTGTGATGCAGCTGAGCATTCCACAGTGAGAAATCCTTGGACTGAGTCTTGTAACACCCTTCAGCATCTGGAGGCAAAACGAAGTCAGTAAGCACTGAGTAAGATTTTAGAAGGGATAATGCTTCTGTCACTGCTTCACTGAATGTAGAGGCATAATGGTGACATTTTATCTGCTTTTCTGTAGTTCTGACAGCACTCCAGTCCCCACTGTGCAACACTAGTGACTTCAAGAGGCACAATTTGGCTCCATTTTAGAGTACTTATCTCCAAACTGGTAATGCAAAACTCTTAGGAAAATTTTGTTAGATCATTAGATTCTCCATCCACTTTCTACTTCATCTGTAGCAACCCTTCTGAAAGAGATATCTCTGCCTGTTCAGGGTTTGGCTGTAGTTATTCCTTTCTTTCAGAATTTTGCATGAAAGCAGACACATATACAGGTACTTTTTCTTGTGCATTAAGGCCATAATACATTTCCTCTCAGCTAGATTTGATCAAGTAGGCTCAGGAAAAAAAAAAAATAGTGCACTTCTGTTTTGAGAACTGTCTTCTAATGTTTTTTTTACATTTCATTATGGAGTTATCTGAAGAAATGTTATATGGTGTCTGAAAACCAGCTGTCAGTTTCTTGCTATCAGGGAGCTTTTACTTTCCAGCCTATTCTTTGTTTCAGGGACTCATTATTTTCAAGCTTAAGGAGGAGAGAAAATGAATTCTGAACAAGTTGAAATTCCATAACCTCCAAGGTTGTATTTGTAACTAATTCTGCTTCAGTGCTTTCTCACTTCCAATTGGCCTTCAGCAATTAAACTAGTTAGCATTCTGTTCCCAAATAATTTTTAGTAGGAATTACATTTTACAGATGTCTTTTCTAGACATGCACAAATGATGCATTTAATCTAGGCTCCCACTACAATCAGTGGGGAGAATATTTCTTCATCAGTGATTTTTCCTGGGTCTGTTGGATACTGGCTTAGAAGGCAATGGGTCACTCCCAAAAAGAACTCTCTTTGCAGTTGAGGGCACTTAGAGTGGCAGCTGAGCTGGTTAAACTCTGGTGAGATAAGTATTCCTAGCATGAAGTTTATTACAGGAAATATAAAAAATGTAATACATATAAAAATGCAATCTATATACATTCATAATGCATACAGTGGGAAAAATCTGCCAAATCCTTCTGCATTTGTCTTATGAATTTTTACTTTGGACATCCTCAGACATTACTCTAAAAAGAATTGAATGTCCAAAGACATTTCTCCCCACACAGTGTTAAACCTGTCTGCCTAACTACTCTCCTTTTCTTGTATAACATTATATCTGATGAGAGAATAACTTTATCTTTTTTATTCAGCCATAATTTTGCTGAATCTTAGTGGCCTATTCTGGATAAGGAATGCATCCATTGTCTGTAGACTATGTGACTCTTTACTGAGCCCTAAGGATTTCTTATTTCTCTCTTAATGTGACCTGAAATAAACCAGACCATATTAGATAGGAGCATAACTGAGGATTTTGGTCTTTTATGGTTAATAGATAAATTTCAAGATCTGATTGAATATTGGATTTCAATTCCAACAATTCTGATGATAGACTAATTGCATTTCTGCTTAAATTGTTGAAATAATTATCAGTTGAGTGAAAATATTTCAGTTGCAGGAAATCTCTACCATTTATTAAAAGCTGATGAATTTAATGTGTTTTTGTGAAATATTCAAGGTCTGTGTAAACAGTTTGCTTAGAGAAAGTGCAGCCTTCCCCTATCCCTTCAGGAATGAACTCCCCACTTGTGCAGAGCTCCCCATGCATAAGGGATGTAAGAAGGTACATAAGGGATGTGAAGAATCCCTTTTTATTCTTTCTAGTGCTCCCAATGAAATCTTTTGGCATCGGATTCTTACACAGACAAGAGCTGAAAAGATTTCCATCTCCATTTCATTTAAAGCTTTTAGGATATTTGCATAAAAATATGAATTGCATTCTCTTCTTTTGAGACTCTACTATAAAATTGGCCATACCACAGGATGGGAAGAGCTGACTCACTGCTCTAATTATAAATCTGAAGACTAATTAACCTTCCATGACTAAATTAAATTCCAAAATAAAAACGAACCGACAGAAGAGGCCTTTAAACAAAGTTTTAAAACCCACTAGAATATAAAGTACCAAATATATTCTGGAGGCTATTTTTGAAGATGACATTGATGAAGTTGTACTGTATTTGAAAATGGTACATGCAACACTAGCTTGGGAAACAGGCATTCACACAGCTGGGACAAACACTCACAACTAAAATGTACTACTGCAAGGAGCTCTCTAAATTTTAAACAAAACACTTTCCTGCAGCATTGTTTCAGAGCAAGATTTGTGTTTTCGTTATTTAAAATCAAAGTGGATTAATCCTATTTTTACTTTTTTGGATGGGAAACCCCACAGAACATCCGATTCCTGGCAATTTTTTTCTTAAGTTAAACAAAACTTCCTTTTATAAGTGGGAACATATTTGTGGACTGGGCAACAAAATTCCATTTCCCTCACTGGAGCTGAATTGACTTCGTAAATCCAAAGAGAAATTAAATTTTCCATCTGTCAAAAGAAACAACCTGATTCTGAGTGGATGAAGACTCTGTGGCATATTTCTGTTCATATATATTCCAACAAAACCTTAATTTAAGATTAGTATGTCTCTGAAATAGGATCATGAAACAATTAATAATGGGTCAAATGATTCTTTCATTGTTCTTCTTTTCAGGTTTTTATTTCCAGAGATTAAGACTGAGCAAACACCAAAGATGTAAGGCCTGTCCTGAGTACTCAGTTACTTTGAGTGAATGTTCTGCATGATTCCTCTTGATAATTTGTTATAGCACTGCCAGACACTGTAGATTTTTCCAGTAAGGAACTCATGAGGGGACAACTCAGAAAAAAATCTAAGTAAACTCACATTCACCTTGCTAATCCATGACTTTTTGCGAGTTCTTTAAGAGTCAGGCATTGAGAGAGAAGGATCAAATATCAATTTGCTGCCCCTGGGGGGTTGCCAGGGCCTTCAAGTGTCTTGTCCAGCTACAATCTTTTTTTAATTTCTCTATTTTATGCATCTTGTGTACATATAGAAACTGATTTTTTTTTTCTTTAATCCTGAGCAGAGGATCCACCTAGTGAAAAGCCACTCAACCTAACAAAACCCCAACATTCTTCTAAATGCAAGCTGTCAGTTTTGTTACCTTTGCTAGAGCTTAAGCTGGGTCAGTCTACACTGAAATTTGAGGAAAAATACCTCAGCACTGAGAAGCTCTGTGGGTGTAGGTGTGTTAAGATGTACATTCATTGTCAAGGTTGTACAGGGTTTTATTCCCCTTTGGATGCTCTGAGCTGTGACTGATGGGGGTCAGAGCATGCTGTGTTTCAATAAGCTTTGCTTGTAACCTGCTAAGTGATGGTTTCCCATTCCTCTGCAGGATTATAGGATTATGAAGCTGATAACTTCTCTGAAACAACCTTCACTCAGCAGAGCTAAAAAATACTTGGACTGAAATGCTGCTTCCTACAAGGGATAGAATTTTAGTTGACAAATATCATCAGGCTTTTTTTGCATCAAGTTGTTAATGATGGGAGACGATATAATTTGGTATTTAGTTACCAAAAGAAAGTTCTACATGTGAGACCCATTCTTTTTTTTTTTCTCAATTTTAAATAACAATTTGAAGTTAAATATTTGGAGATGGGGGAGTCAGAACTTCACCCTGAAAGATACAGAGCTCAGAGCTCTTCTACTTTAGACCAGGAACCAAATATTAATTTCTTTTGGAAATTAGCACAATTGGTAAAAAAATCCACTATAAATTGCGAAAAAAGAATAAATCTGAACTGAGACCAAGGATCTCCAGCTTGGTATAATGTCTTCCAGTTCTATTGCACCTTAAAGGTTTTAATTTTCTGTTGCTGCTTTCTGTTGTTTAAAATAGCTCTTAAATTTACAAACATGTAAGCATACAGGTATGTGGGGGATAGAATGTAAGAGAATAGAGGGAGTGCAGAAGGCAGGATCTGGAGTTTGTTGGCTGTGCTGTGAGGGGCTGCCCATGGGATATCACTGGGAAGGTGTGGAAGTTTTGTAATAAGGTGACAACATGGGTACATATTTGAAATATTCAAAATTAATAATATTGTATGTAACAGCTCTTACTCTCCATGAGAAAAAGATTGGAGGATCCAACAATATATGCTATTGCTGCACTGAGAAAAAAGGAGTAATAATAGTGTTGCCTGTTCAGCAGCATTTTTGCAAAGAGCTCAGAATGATGTTAAGGGTAGAAGTCACAATGAAAAAAACATTGCTTTGTCTTTTGATTGTTCCATCAAACTTTTGTCTATGTCATGTCTCCTTTAGTTATAAAGATTTTTCCTTTTTTTCCTGTGGTCTTGCTGGTTCAGAAGCCAGTGGAATGATACAAAACTGTGAGCTGCAATCTAATGTACTGCTTTGAGCAAATCATCCAAAGCATCAGAGAAATCAAAACGTTCACTTCAAGTGCCTATGGTAAGAGATCATAGCTTAGAACTTTTAGCTTTTAGCCTGCTTGAAAGTTCTAACAATTAAAAAAAATGGTCTGAGAACACTTCATATAGTGTTTAAGTCTGTCCTACCCTCTTTATACTCAGAATGTGCTATATAATTAGAAAATGTTTCCCAGGCAGTTTCATGGGTGTTGTGTTTTATTAAAGGAGGGTGTGGTGGGAGGGGAGAGATCAAGGTTTTAAATATACACTTAAATATTTGAAAATAGATGTTATAATCTAATGTCACAGGGTTGAACCTCCAAAACTTAGCAGGAAAAACTTCTTGTTCATACAAAAATTACTTTCATGATCCCTTCTGCACGAAACATGGTTTGCTGCAGTGTTTGTTATTATTTTTTCCTTTCAGGCTGATCACCTGACTACTGTTCTCATTTTGCCATCTTATGCATCCCATATATGGCTCAGAAGATTGTTCTCTTTCCTTATAGAGGTTTTTCGTTTAAGTCAATCATTTGTAATTATTTCCATTATGCTGCACAAATTTGCATGAAACACGACCTAAATAAAAGTAATTTTTATTCAATTACTTGCAAGGCATTGCTCTTCACTAGGAGCTGGAGCATTCTCTATAGTTACAGGAGCTACCCAAATGTGAACTCAGGTGAATTAGGATCCTTCAAAGCCCTGGCTGCTGTATGGAACAGCTGTGAGTGACAAGATTATGGCTGTCAGTGGGAACTGATGCCTTCATACAGCATACACCACTTAGGTAAATCTTTGGCAACATTCTGTGTTTTCCCAAATGTGTTTGGCATTTCACTGCCTCTGATAAACTCGTGTTTTGACAGTGGCAGCTGGAAGAAAATGAAAAGACCAAATCTTGTGCTATAGGTACTGTTGAAAGGCTTGAACTACCAAACTGTGAAAAACACAGGATATTCTTGTAGCATTAAATAACTTCAGTAATTGATTTGGCATTTAGAACTGACTGAGAGAAATATTTCTATTGTTGGTTATTCTCAGCTAAAAGGCAGAGCAAAGACTCATAGCAAGAACCACATAGGACCAAGACTGCAAAAAGTCTTGAGCTCTCCCATGGGCATATGGAAGGCAGTTAAGTGATGCTATTTTACCTTGTCTAGTAGCACTCCCACCACATTCTCATCTATAAATTGATGCTTAGATCAGACCATTGGAAAAGAATACAGCATTTGCTTTTTAACAGCATTAGTTCAAAAGCTCTATCTATCAGACAAATGATGCAATTGATGCTTCCTACTAAAGACTTGAAAGGCAAGATGCTGTGGCTAAAGGCTTAATGTTATTACCTAGGATATTGGGGTACTGTATTTAGCTTTAGCTAACTTACTGATCTAGCAGGTTTCTGGTGGAATTCTTCATGAGATTGTTTTAATGTTAAAATGGTAAATACTTTGCCTTAAGTTAAAAGATATTTGCATTATATTCCATGCACTTATGTCAATGAAATCCATTTTTGTAGGCTTCTGGTATTTTTCTTCCAAACAGAAAAATGCTTTCATGGGTATGTGAATAGCAGTTTAAATAAAATGAAACGTTTGGCTTTCTCTTTACCACTTTATTCACCATGACAACCAGTCCATTTCTCTATTATTGCACCAGACCTTTTCTAACCTCTATTCATTACAGTATTGTTCAAAAATGAGGTTGTATATATATTTAATATATACACATACACAATGTCTGGGTTTTTTTCAAATAGCATTTAGTAACAAAGCACATTTTTCTGGGCATCCAGGTGTATGAGCCCAAACTAGTACACATTTACAGCAAGATTTATGGGATGTTCCTCTGAATAAATGCAAGGCTATAAAGATTTGGGGGAGGTTAGAGCAACTTACCAGTTCATCTGTAGAGATCTGGACATTAGATTATCAAAATCTGTTGTGAGGTATGGCATTTAAACAACTTCAGTGGCTCCTCTCTGTTATTAGAGAAAAGCTGTTTTTGAAAGGTGAGTGCAGAGGCACTGAGACTAGAGGCACAGCCAGTGTGATTTTCTTGGTAAGAGCAAAAACTCAGAGCAGAAATGAGAACTAGTCACCCCACTGAATGAATTATCTGCCCTTTTCTTGACTGAAGCCTACTGGTAAAGATTAATCATTTAATAATGAATACCTACATCAAGAGTGAATATCTATCTATGGAGGCCACCTATCAGAAACAGGTAAACTGTATCTCATAAGTCCCAAGTATCTGCAATATTGACGTAATATCAAAAATAACGTTGATAGGTGTTTTGCATATGTGCTTTGAAGGCATTAGTGGGATGTTCTTCTGAGACCTGGATGATATTTTTCCTTTCTTTTTTTTTAAGTGAATTGCCTGCTAATTAACTTATTATAATGGTTAGCAGGCACTCATTTTTCTTGCTAGGTAAGATGTTTCAAAACTCATTTCAAATAACAGAGAGAACAGTTGCTTTAGGAAAAGAAAAAAAAAAAAAACATAAAAACCACCACTAATTCTAAACTTCTCTTTAGGGGCTAATATTGAGCAATATATCTTTTCCCTATAGGAAGCCACAGTAGGGCATAGGGACATCAGCCCATCTTTACTAACTGGCTGGAACATTAGGAGAGAGGGTTATTTACTTATGATCCCAAGACCAGTAATAAATGTGAGGGTTAGGAAAACATTCATGACTGTAAAGTGGTCATAGATCCTGAGAGTGCTCATTTCCCAAGCACCTTAAGAAGCCAGCCTGGTTAAGGTTGGCTAAGCAAAATAAAATAAAATAGCTTCTGTCAGAGCCTGCTTGCAATTTAGTCAAAATTAGTGTGAATCTAGCAAGTACTTATCCTCAGGTAAATCTCTTATAATATGTAATTTTTAATGCACTGGAGTTGAACAGTCTTACAATTTCTTGATGTTTAGTTCCTATTGCTTCTCTCAGGAAGTAACATATTTTCCTGTCAGTGAATTTTTCTCCATATATAGCCTGCATTTTCTTTGACATAATCTAATCTGTTTCTAGTTATGCATTGAGTGCCACACTAAGTAATCCATTCCCACTTGGAAGTTAATAGCCTAAAGACATGTTATGCCTGGTATATAATTCATTCTTAGTCATCACTTACCCAGACAAGTAGCTTGTGGTGTTTTTTTCTGTTTTTATTTTATAACCCCCTTTAATCTTCTCAAGAAAAATGTTGATTTTTATTTTCCAGTTTTCTTCATTTTCTTTTTCCAAAACTTCCTCTAGTTTTTTTTTCTGTCTTTATCACATACTGCCAAAAATTATTGAAATGTCTTCCAGAGTTATTTAGGAGGATATTCTTTTATTTGTGATAGGCAGTTTGAAATAATATCTTTGCCTTGTTTTGGAGGCATATTACATGGCACACAGATGCTAAATCTGCTGTCTGTCATTACTTGTCATGGTTTGATATTGGCCAAATGCCAGACAATCACAGAAGTCATTTGCTCACTCTTTTTTGCTTTAGTTGAGCAGAGGAAAGGGAAAAAATTAGGAAGGGTTCATGAGCTGAGGTAAGGACTGGCAGAAAAAAATGCTCTGAGGGCAAAATATGTTCAAATTTATTATTAACAGAGTCAGAGTAGGAGAATGAGAAGTAAAAGAAGCCCTTTTTTCATTCAACCCCTCCCTCTTTCTCACCAACAGCACTGGGAGACAGGGTGTGGGGGTTTTGGTCAGTTTGTAATTCAGGATCTTCTGTTTGCTCAGGGAGCCTTTTCTGGTATGCAATGGGGTCCCTCCCATGGGCAAACAGTTTTCCCAAAACAATCATGGTCTGGTTCACTCATCCATAGAATGTGAGGAAGTTTCCAGCATTTCAGAAAATCCAGTATGGTTTTTTTTTGATATGTCATATTTGGCATATAAGTAAAACTTTCTTTTTCCATGCATTCTCACTGGAAACACCCTTATGTTCATTGAGCCAAGTCAAAACCTTTAAAGCATTGAAAAGAACCTTTTGCACTGGGAAAGAAAGTTACTCATGTCTTTCAAATCTCTGTGTTCTGTTGCTCAGAATTAATGAATGTTATTCATGGATTTGAAAAATTCACTGTAATACTAAAACTGATAGGCAAAGTAAAGTGGGTTCCTCAGTATATTAATAAGGAAAGACTTGTAACTTGAATCAGCATGACCTTACAATTTGAGTTATGCCTTTATGGGTTCACATTATTTGCAAGAATTATCCTCTCTAGTGCTTTCTTTTTCATTGTGAAATTCCTTGTGCAAATAAGTCACATCAATGCAAACAGGTCTAAACTTCTTTCATGCTTATTCATATTTCATGCTAATATCCACAAAAGGAAGGGTGAAAGGCAGCAGGAAACGAGGCTTTCATACCTGTTTTTTCTATAGCAATATTATGATTGTGGAGAAGATAAGTAAGAGATTATTCATTATTTCCCCCATTGCTTTCATTAACTGTTGTTCACCAGATGGACTCTTAAAACAATGTGTTGGTTACTTGGGGTTCTATAATGCAATTAATGTTTCTTCTGTAGAACACATTGCAAACTTTAGTCTGTCAGGAAAAAATAAATTTGAGTCCTTCTGCAAATTCATACAAAAGTCCTCCTGTAGCTATAAAACCATGATCTGAATGCATCCTCTGTCTCAGGAATTGCTACACACCCAATGCACACAGAATATATTGGAGATGAATCTCTCCTTTATTGTCTTGTTATTTATGTTCTTTACCATCTATTGTTGATTCATGTGAAAAATAGGTCTCAATTTTTTACTGGCAATTTTTATGTCCCTTACAATATAAATTCAAATTCATCTAGATGCACTGTGTTGATGCAATGGTATTAATTTATAAATTGCCAAGAAATTAAAAATGGGGGAGCTGAGATATTGAGTATAATGTTACTGTTGGTTGGAAAAGTGTGGAAGAAGGTGACTTAATAATGGCTAGTGTCACACAATCTTTGTGAGATTTTAAAGGAGCTGTCTCAGGAAGTAGAATTTAAGTCTGGTGTCTATATTGGCCAAATAAGTAGAATTAATGGACATGGAGATGAGTACAAAAGAAGGGGAGAGTTGGCAAAACCTGAAAGGGGAATTCATGGCTCAGAGAAAACGTGTTTACATTTTGTGAGCTGATAGAAAGAAAGTTGGCATGGAAGATACAGCTGAGGTAGACTGTTTGAGTACTAAAATATATTTTACAAAGTTCTCCCCAACAGAACCTCTGGCTAAGCTGTCAAAAGACCAGAAGAGTCAAGTGGTCAAAGGATTGGATAAAGAAGCAGCAGCAGCACGGTGAAAAACTAATGGGCAGTTTTGATGGGGTGAAAGGTTCTCAGCAGAGAGCCATTGTCACCTGTGTTAAAGGGTAGGGCTGACAAAGCAAGTAGAAAAGAAAAAATCTTTCATGGTGAAGCAGAAAAGAAGACATATTTCCTTTCCCTGTAGAAGAAGGAGTCCTCAAATAACATAATGGATGGTAGATTCAGAACAAATTTGAATTATACTTCAGGAAATGGGTTGTCTAACTGTAGAAATTTATATTACACTGAGCTTGGGAGCAGAGCACCAGTGGACCTCTGACCCACAGGCAGAGCTCTTAGGTAGGATGAAGAATAACAGCACAGGGAGGGGAAAATTACTCAGTGTCAATTTACCTAATTTTAAAAGAAACATCCCTTAAAACTCCTTGCACTCAGAGATTTATATTTGCCATCATAAACTTCCACAGCCCAAGCTATGGATCAGATTAATCTTTTTTTAATTTTTTGGCCAGTAGCAATATCTGAGTAGTTTATCTTTAGAAATTATCTTAATTACTTGTCATTGTCAAACACTGCTTGATTCTTGAAAATTTGCACTTTGTTTCTATCCTTGTGGGCTATTACATTCTTTTAAGTCAATGTTTATTCTCTTTTAGGCTCTTTGAGACTTTTTATCTGAGACTTGCATTTCTTTGTCCAAGTTTAATTTCTTTTACTATGGATGCAGGGATTGTCCCTACATTGTCCCTTAAACTTTCTAATCCCCTCTTCATTAAGAGGGAGGATCAGGGCCCTTTTTAGGATAGGTTTGCTTCTTTGTGAGGATGTTTTCCACATCATCCCAAGTTGAGCAATAATGTACCAAGTATTTCTGTTGTACCTAATTTGGATTTAACCATGAGGAAACCCAAAGACAGATGTGATACATATATAGATGTCATAAATTGGTTTTATGCTGAGATACACCTTCTCTCTGATTTCAGGACCATATAACACTGCAGCTTCTTTACACTGTGATAATTTTATATCAGCCTTATTTATTTGCTGTTTCATATACTGCTTATCTCAAGGAATACAGAGGAAACACCAGAATGTGCATTAAAAATTGGCATTCTTGGTTTAATAATGAGCAACTGCTGTATGCCTGCATTTTTTAATAACTAACCCTTGCTCAAAGAGAGGTTAATTTTCAGGATATGTAAATACAATTATCGATTGTGTAAAACACTATTCTTAGAAGGCATATTACTTAAGATTCAATTGAAGATATGTTTCAGCTAATTAGTGACCATATTTGCCTGGTTATTTCCATTGTAAAATGTATTCTTTCTGTATTGAATCCCATAAATCCATTTCTAGCTAAGGAATCTGAGGAAATTCAAAGTAAAGCTGTTGACCTTGTTACTGATAGGCTAACTCAGTCCAATTACTCAAATCCACCTGTCACAATTAATTATTTCCTGAGGTTATGAAGTCACCAGAGAAGTATAATTTAAATTTATTTTCCAGCAATTGATATTGATCTAAACTCATACATTTTCATACATTTCATTTATGGCCATGCATATATTGCATTACAGGCCTTGGAAGACTATAGCTTGTGTCTTAAATGTTTTTTAAATGTTCCTTAAGTCATTGGATAATATTGAGCAGAAAAATTAATTTCTTGACACAGTCTATTTTTTTAATTAGGTTCACCCTTGGAACCTCTATAATTATTATTTACTGTGCCCCAATTTTAAGTAATCAATTCCACTAAGAAAGATTTTGGTTAAATCTGACTAAATGCTTGCAACTAACACTAAAATTCTGACAAAATATTTGGGTTTTGTTTGGTGATTTTTTTAAAAACCTCACCTGAGGAGGACAGTCATGTTCCTCTCCTAGCATCATATGTAAGTCTATATCTAAAAGCCATCATGGCCTTAAGTATAAAAAAAAATACCCAGCTGAATAATTTAGAGAAGCTGTTTCCAAGTTGTAAAATATTCGAGTGACTTGGGCAAGCTCTGGTGTCCTGTAGCAGTTGATGGGGGTTTAATGTGACAGAAGAAGAGTGAAACAACATAATGCCCACACCATGTCTGACCTATACAACCATCCTAAACCCCATCCAGTTCTCCATTTTGCAGTCTGCTTTATTCCACTTCTTTGCTGCAGGTGCAAAATGGAAAGACTTAGCAGATGGCATTGATCTGTTATCATACAGTGCTTTAAAGGAAAACAACCACTGAAAATTGGTGATGACTACTGCTTTAAACTGCTCTGTAAAACACTAACTCATTGGTTCCAGAAGAGCTGTATAATGAAATGGAAAATTTGAGGTTCAAGGATAGTAAACACCTGGAAAATGCCATTATGGCAGATGAATTGTAATTAGAGTTTTAAACTTTGAGCTAATTGCTTATAGGAAAGTAATTTTTTCTCTAGTAAAACTTTTTAGTTCAACACCTTAATGGAATTGTTATAAATGTGAAGAGAACAATCCAGGAAGGTGGAACTATTTGTACTTTGTTGATGAAATATGTTCCTGTGTATAAAAAGAGAGCAAGCTGTCACGTGGCAAATGCTGCCATTTGTCTCCTTAGCAGCTGGCTAATGATCCATGACAGGAATATCTGAGCTGAGTGATACCTGTACACTGATATAATCAGGTGTTATGGCACAGATTTTACACTAAGGGCTTCAGTCATGTTTTTTAGCCACTTTGCTGTTGAAGGCTAACACTGAAAGGGCTTTCCTGTCCAAATAAATTTGTCTGGGTGACAGAAACAATTTACAAAGCTCTAAATGTGTTGTTAGGCCTGATATTTGTAAGATCTAACTGTGGAATATTCAACATAAATAATATTCTAGAAGGTATCATTAGGAATGTGTCTGATTTAAACCTGCCCATAAAACTCCATGATCCATAGAGGGGTGTTTTCTCCACACTCAGGTAATAAAAGATCTCTAGATATGATTTCAAGATGCTTCTGATACCATGTTTGCTTAGCTTTCTACCTAAGTTCTTGCCACCTCTCAGAAGCTAACAAAGTATGTAGTTAAATAGTTTCAGAAGAGCAGAGTCTGCCAGAGGAAATGGCTCTGGTGGTATATTCTTCAGTGCATGAACATTTGTGTTGATCAAATGATTTTTTTTTTTTTTAAAGAAAAAAAAGCAAAATTGTCGTGCCTAGAATAAAATAAAAGTGCATTCAAGTCCAATGCAGACTTCTCTGTGTTTTTCTAGAATTTAACAGAATAAATGGAATTTGCCAGCAGATTGTGAAATAGGCCCTTTTTAATGATAATCCTGTGACAATCCAGCATCTCATCAGAGACATCACTGCCAAGCTGCTTGTTCTTGAAGACAGCACTTACAAGGGGCATATTTAAATATGCCAAGCAGACAAGCTGGACCCTTTCAGCCACAATGATTCTGTGTTCTCCTGAGATAAGGCTGACAAGTGATTGAGTAACAGGGGCCAGAAGAGAGAATCAATTCTGTGTTAATGAGCATGCAAGGCTATCAGGGAAGCAAGGAGCACACAACTGGTTAGATTAAAGACAATATTAATCTACTCACAGTGAAAGGAAAGAGTGATGCTGACCCTGTGAAATGCATTGCACAAGTTAATTTTTTTATGTAAGTGTTGTTGCTTTCTATGTCTTAACCAATTTTGCCCTTGAAAGTTATGGTGTCCCTGATTTATTCATTAATAACATTTGTCTTCCACACATATCTTGGTGGAGCTCCTGCAGCCCCACAACATAATCTTTTATTGTGTGCACCAGTATGGATGGACAAGGGATATCACTGTCAAGTTAGTCCATAAGTTAATAGCTTGGTTGAGAAACATCCCCTTCCAATAATGAGGATAGATGAAGCCCCTTTGACCAGCTTCATTTGGACTACAGCTATCTTGGACATTCCCTTTTTCCCCAGACAGTGTGAAGGAGATCTAGATGTTGTAGACTGACATTCAGAAGTCGTGGGATAATTGAGCTTTTTGCTGTCCTTACTGTAAATACCTCAGAGTGCATTAATCTCTTTTGTGATCCCAGCTCAAATACTTGTGATATTCTCAGAAGCAGTTGTGCTGCTCCTTCATGCCCGTGCAGGGACAGAAGCAGTGTGGGTCCCTCTGGGTGCAGAGCAGGCACATTGAGGGAGAGCAGGACGGGCTCTCTGCACGGGGTTGTGGTTCTGGATGTTTGGGGTTCGTGTGTCTGGTAGAAAACAGGAGACTACAATGAGAGATTCAGGGCATAAATAACACTTCCTGTTTCATTTGCTATGCCAATCCCCACTCCAAACCTGGCTTGCATATTCTTCTTTGGCAGTGTTCTGTTTCTAAAAATAATCATAGCACCTGTCTCTGAACTGCTGGCAGTGCACCCTCGCAGTTCACCTGCTTGAGTGACTCATGGCTTCCTTGTAAGGTGAGAAATAACCCTGTTCTCACTAATCATTAATTACACCATCTTTTATCTGTGATGAACTCTTATCACCTCGACTGAAGGGACAATGACTTGATTTAAGATCCAGAAACAGCTTTACAGGTTTGTGTGTGGTCTGGTGCTGTGCACATAACTCAGAAGTGCAGTCTGTGAATGCCAAGCAACCAGCTGTTATTATCTCTCATAAACTGGCAAAATTTGTCTTGCAAACATACCCCATTGTCTTTTAAATACACATTCATACTAACAAAAGTTGCAGTTATCACTGACTGCTTCCCTGGCTTGTGGCCTCAAACATTACTTTAGGACGTGGCCTTGTACAAAAAGTCAGGGATAATGTTTCAGAGAGTGCAAAGATAGCTTGACCATAATTCAGTTTTCTCCACGTGTTCTTTGTTCCTTTGCTATCAGTCCAGTTATTTTTAGCTGTTAAACAAAATTATGCATTTAAAAGTTGTTTCATGTGCTTGATTTTTCTTATGTTTTTTGCAAAACTTCTAGATCTGTGGCACCATAGGGGAGACAACTCGTGAGTTGCTAAAATCATTACAGAAGTTGAGAGGATTCTAGGATAATTAATTTACTTGGAAGTGTTTAGCTCAGTATTCCAATCATATATGGGAGACCTGACTGGATTTTACCACTCCACCACTACTCTGCAGTGATCAGCAATCTCCCCTGATGTGTGTGAAGAGCAGGAGAGGTTCTCTGCCTGGGTTTTTCAGAGTCACCAGTGCTTATATAATATGCTATTTAAAAAGAGCTATAAAGATAGAGAAACAATGACAACAACAATCCTCTTTAAATAAAGAACATAAATGGCACAAGGGGAAATCTTGGATGCTCTTCATCTGCAGTTTGAGGTCAGTTAGCGTGAAACATACTCTTCTCCCTACTGCTTCCTTTTCTGTGCCATCACTTAGGTCACTCAACAGTTGAGACACAATTCTCACAATCTTCAGGCAAATATCACCTGGACCTCTCCAACATTATGCACTTCATCACAGATGTTACCCTGGAGGCTTATTTAATCCTTTACAGCTGAGCAAACCAAGACTCTGTGGCCCAAATAGAATAAATTCAGTGTTACAGCTTTTCCTCTACTGAGTCAGAAACCTTCCCTCTATGCTGCTGATGTGGCTGTTTTCTAAATTTAACTAGGGTGGTTTGAATAACTGAATAAGTCCATCTAAAAATACCTCCTGGTCCTAGTTTCTAATCTACTACTTAGTAGATCTGTATATGAATTAATTTCAATTATTTGAGTGAGCAAGGCGAATTAGGGAAATGGAGCAGCTGGAAAACAGGACATGGGACAACAAGTAATGGAGAGAAAAGAGCTTTTGAAATAACTTTTAAACTATTATGCTGTAATTATTGATTAGTTCATTACCCTCAGCCATTGTTCTTTGAAGGAATTGGAAATCCCTTTTTAATGTTTGTGTGGATGTAGCAGTCTTAGTGCAGTCTCTAGTGCTGACTGTTGCACTGTGTGAGTTGGTTTTGAAGCAGATCATGGTGCTTTGAGACCTCTAGTAGATGGACAGGATCTAAGGTCACGTGCTGTAATACAATAGTGACTTTGCATTTCATCACTTTGGCTGAAACAGAAGAAAATAGTTACTTCATGCTTTGAAAATTTAGCTTTTAAATTTAAAGTTAATGAATTGTAGTAATTTATATCATAATAATTTGGATCATAATATATAAAAGGATGGGTTAATGGGGCAAGTGACATTATGATGCCTATGTTTGTTCTCTACACATCTTCATATCAACAAAATAATATTGTGGCTAGTTACAATAGGAAGAGTTGACATTCAGGTAAGCCATGCAGTTGGTTTGAAAATTGCCTTCTAGGAGTGAAAATGTAGAAATGCAAATAAAACAAAGCAAGAAAATTGCTTTCTGTTGGCTGTTAAGAGCCAGCTCAGATACACCCCCCACTTCCTCTCTTGTGCACATAAGTGTCAGGGATTTCATCCCGTGACAGTTGCAGTTATCCCAGCCTTAAAATCTACTCCATGAGATTCAGATTGAGGAGGTTTGTTGGGAGGGTTTTTTTGGTTTTTTCCTTAAAAGAAGTGACAGTGCAAGTTGCCCAGAAATAATCATCTGGAGCTGGTGGGTTGGGTGTTTTTCTTTCCCCAGTATTCCAGTAAGTGGAACTGTCCCAGCTGAGTGACCACATCCCCAGCCTCTTCCTGCTCTGGCTCTTCTCAGCTGGGCTTCTCTGAAACTCAGTCCCTTCTCTTCTCTTGGTTTTTCTCTGAAGCTGTCTCCCAGCCCTTATTCTTTTTATTCAGCAGTAATGTTTGTTCTGATCAGTAACCCAGGGACAGTGAGGACAGTCCCAGGGCTGTTCTGGCACAGCCAGCGATGCCATCAAAGCCAGGGGCAATGCAAATGGGCTGGCACAGGTGGTTCTGCCTGTTTGAAATTCAGCAGCAGGGAGTATTTCAAAAGTCGAGTTCCAGAGGAACATAAGTCAAAAAGTTCTGACCTTCTGGCACATCCCATGAATTTCTTTAACCAGCACCAAGCAAGGCACAGAGAATGGTTCTTCACTGGGCTGAAAGGATTATCCCTGGGGAAGGGGGCTGTTTCTTCATGGTCTGCATTAGAACATGTAGGTTTTCTCATTCTACCACATTGATATGTTTAGCATGAATGATTGTGCCTTTTTAATATTTCTCTGTTGTGCCACACACACCTGAAAATCAAAAAAATAATCCTTTCTAGAGGGCTGACCCTAACCCTAACCATTTCCTTCAGAAAATTGTCTTAGGAATTCTATCAAATGTGAAGCAATCCTCAAGTCTCTCTAGCTTTTATGTTCTGTAATGAAAGTTTCATTTCCATGAGAGCTATATTCTGATTGCAAGTATACAGTAAACACTGAAACCTCATTTTCCAGCAGCATTTTGATCAACCTCCAGAGGGATATAGCTTTCAGGAATTAGATTGACTTAACTGCTTTAGTAAAACTTTGTTTATGTCTCCTAAATAGGTAATGGTCATTCAAATCAGAAGTGTTTTGTCTGTTGTAGGCAGTAGCATGGAGTGCAGACAGACCCATCTGGCCAATTGTAAAAGGAAAATGCATTAATTTGGGTTTTTAATAAGTAAACAGAATTTGTGGGCTGAGGAGCATATAGTTTGCATCAATGTTCTTTGATTAAGTAATCTATTTTTTTTTTAATCAGTATATACAGCTTGCTTTGCTACACTGCAGAAAAAATGGGAAATGTGGAAGATCTGTGCCAAATAATTGCAAAGTGTGCAAATGTATCGAGCTGCTCATGAGCTGGTGTTCAGTGTAAATTGAGATGCAGAATGAATGATAGGATTGGTTTGGGCCCCAGTCCTGAGACAGCAGCAGAGCCCATGCTGTGTTTATTGGCACATTGCAGTAATCAAAGCACAATTACCCAGGCTGAGAGAGGCAGAGGATCCCACTGTCCACTGAGCAGAGCCAAGTGCTGGGAGCTCCCTGAAGGGATTGCCCTGGAATGTCTGGGAGGGGAGCAAATGTGTGTTAGCACTAGACATTGGATCCAGAACCTTGTCCTCATTGTCCCTCCTAGCTTTCTAGTGGGAAAATGCAATTGATACTTCTATGGTAGGAGTGAAGAATTTGAAGGAAAGGAAGGGATCATTTTAATTTCCCTTATGAACCAAATTTCTCAGTTAAAAATAACTGCCTTTCAGATAACATGTTCCATCTGAGAAGAACTTCAGGACTGACAAACTTCTGAATATGCTGTCTAAGCTGAAATGGCTCTTTCTTTGTGTTCTGCCAAGACAGTAATGTTCTGTATTTTCACTGGTTTCATTAAAAAAAAAAAAAAGAGTGCCCAAATACTCTGTACCCTGAACACAGAAGCAAGTTTAAAATACCTTATACTTTGTTACCAGTTAGAAAATATCACATAATGCTTCCCTATTATTGCCAAAATATTAAATGACAGTTTTAAAGAAAAGGCATGCAAGCCAGTTCTGTAGGACTGTTTTTCCTTGATAAGCAAACAGAATTTTACTGTAAGTTTCTGAATGCTTAATCCTCCCTATTATTCATTATACTTTCTATGTTAGGGATAAGAAAGGATAAATGAATCCTATTTGTATTCAAATCACAAACTGCAGCACGTAATTAGTAAAGTTCAGTATTGCTGATTATCTTAAATAGTTGTTATGGCATAGAACATGTAGTCATCTAAATCTCTGATACCAAATTCTGGGGTTGTTTTTCCCATTTTTTCCAACATACATGGTTGTATGTAACCTATTCAAACTGGGGAACCTTGTCAGTGAGTACCTGGATGAGAAGTTATGCAGCATAATGACATTATTTCAACAGAATTAGAATATAAATACCTCTTTTACTCTGTCTTGGATTTATTCAGCTCCTCAGAAAATAAAAATTTTTTGCAGAAAGGAGCAGGAACCACATTCTTGGGCTACACTGGATGTCAGGGTCCATTTCCCTTACTCTTATTGGTTGAAGAAAAGAATGAAACAGCAGAGAAAAGGAAGATAATGAAAAATTAGTTTATTGACCTGGTTTTGTTTTTATTTTTTAGGAATTTTTGGCTTGGAGAACATTATTTAATTATGATTTCTGAACTGATTTGTAGTCTTGACTTCTATTAAGGGATTTTCCCATTCTAACAATTTTTTTGGCCACTATTTTGTCCTGCCCTCCTCATTGGTTCTTCCCTTCCAGCCCTCTCTAGAGTGCCTAATTTAGGTTCAGGAGGTACACAGGTGCTGTACAGAGGAGCAGAAGTAGGAGATGCTCTACAAGCAGCAGAATTTCTCCAGTGTTTCAGTCAATGGCAGCAAAACCAACAGCTCCTGAGTAGGGCAGGGGGGGCTCACAGCAGCAGCAGCAAAGAGAGGAGTTAATTTGGCTGTGCAGGATGTGCTCCCTTCCACATTCTGAGGGCAATGCCTGACTTTTCATCATCTCACAATTCTGTACATCCCTGCACAGGCACAGAGATGTCATCGGCAGATTCTCAGTTTTGTTTGCTTCTGTGTGAGTGTGTCTCACCAAGACCTGGCAGAGCAATACAGGATGTTTCACATCTGATTTTTATGGAGCTTTGTTTCAATTATGGCACATAAAAACTTTTCCTTTGTAATGTTACAGAGATTAATTTCAGAAGGAGGTGGTGACAGATAAAAGGCTGGGCTAATTTCTGTTGGCTAGAATATTTTTGCAGTCTAGAAAAGGGATATATGAATTTGGCCAAATTGTGCTTACTATTATAATAGTGGTTTTTTTGGTTTTTAACCTTATCACTGGCATGTTACACAACTCTCAGTAGGAGCCCTACAGATGGAAAGATTAATATGAGGGGAATCATGAAAGGGCAGGACATCTCCTTCATGGATGTCATAAATGTATTCCTACAGAAGCTTTCATTCTTTCTGAGCACAAAAATTGTTTGTGGAGGGGGGAGAAAGGAGAAATTGGTAATGTTCATGATTTTATTCCTTGAAGCATATGCTCAGCCCTCTGTAAGCAGTGCATTCAGCTGGGGAGTCAGGCATTTCACAGTGATTGATTGCTCTTGCAAGTCTTGAGCCAAATCAAACCAGGCAGTTATGCACTGACAGCACATTAGTCAGGGAAAGCCTGAGTTTTTATTGTGTAAATTTCAAACAAAGCAAATAAATCTGCTTCTGTTTTCATGATAATAAAAATAATCTGTGCTGTAGAATGTCTACATTTTGGAATTTTGTTGTTTGGTTCTCTTTTTAAGGTATCTCGCTCATGCTTTAGGTAATTCATGCCAACGAAAGTAACTTTTTTCCTAAAGTTTTGAAATCATGAAGCAGTAGCTATTATGTGGTATCTGCTTTGAAATTTTAGTGCATCATTCTGTACTACAGTGCACTCTAATTTTGTTTATAGCATTTGATTATCATGTCAATTTACATCCAGGGTAGAAGAAATTGGCTGGGTATCAAGCAATAAGTTTTAATAGGTTCACCATCTGCATCATGGTCTGGCATTCAGTGATTTTTGTCCTGATGTGGCAAACAAGTTTTCATTCTTTAGGCACTGCTGATCTTCAGTTCTGCATGACTGATCTAGCTGCATGTTGCTCAGTCCCTGATGTCTGATCCACACATTATAACAGAAGCAGACCTGACATGAAATACCAAAATGGCACAGGTACATTCTGCACGGGCTGCCATTTCCAAAATCTCTGCTGTGTTCAGAAGTGGTACAAAAGAAAGCACATGAAGAACCAGATCACTGTTTAGTAGTGGTGTTTAGGGCTTTGCACAGACAGAAAAATATGGAGAGATGATACAAATTGTATAACATGATCAATAAACCTAAGAAAATGGATTGGATTTTAGTGCCTGTGTCAGATTTTCTCACAGTTTAAGGCTAGGAGCAAGCAGAGCTTGTGAGAGTTGAGCAAAAGGCATTCCTTGGCAGGGAAGTGTGGTCTGAAATCCCTGATGCCCTGCAAGGTGCTGGGGCTTGAGGGCAGCCATGGCATGAAATATCAGCACTGACCCCAGGGATCTCCAGAATCTCCCTGTGCAGGATGGTTTTGGCTGTCCTGCACCACTCCTGCTCACTTGGTCCTGCCTGCAGGGATCCTAACAGGATGCTGATGCCAATAAACTGAAATAAGGGAAGAATCAGCCTCTCTTGGCAGTGTACATTCAATTTGTCCCCATCTATTGCCCATGGCCAGGTGTTACCTTGCAGCTTTCCTCTGTTTGCTGTCAGAGGGGAGCACATCAGCTCCTGGAGAAAAAAATAATTCAACAGCCTGAACTGTAAATTTGTTTATCCAGGTTGAAGTAACTCCTTTCTTTTAGATAACTCAGCACTGCCAAGACAAAACTATATGTTTGCAAGCCATACAGTTATCTACAGTGCTTTTCTTGGTTCTTAAATAGGTATGGTGAATTCCAGCTGAGATGCAGTGAAAGGATTAGATTTTGATCTTGCAGCCCTGAAAGGAGTCAAGTGCAAAGAATTTCACATGATTAATGCTGTTGAATAATTTCCTCATGTTGATGGAGAATGAGTTCTGTTATCATTATTCTCCTAACAAAGGTTTTTGAGTGGCATAGACATATGCAACATCAAAGGGATCTGCCACAGGTTGATATTGTTCACTACAATCAATGTTATTTGTTTCAAGCAGGCACAGAAAGAGGTGAGATCCAATTTTTTTTTTTCAGTTAGGTGAGAAATAAACCTTTATTAAACTTCTTTTTACACCCAATCTGATATCATTATATAAAGAGACAAATTATTTATACACCTATGAGTTTTCATAAGGTCTAGAGCCCTTGTAGCTTCTTCATGGAATAAATATATTTCACTTGGTTGCAAGTTCTTGGTAATTAAAAAGTTGTGTGAGCCTGGTCCTATTAATGCCAAAAATCTAGCAGAGGGATTGAATATTTTCCTAGCTTTTAAGCTTCTAGTCTTTCCTTTTCTCCCCTGCTTTTTCATACACTGCCCAAAAGCAGTATTAGGCAGTAATTACTGTCATTTGCTGTGAGAGGCAGGAAAGGGGAGCAGATAGAATCAAGCCTGGACATGGCAACAATTTGTTCTCATTATGCTGATGACTGCAATTCAGTTTCTGTTGCATATTCCCTTTGCTTTTACCTTAACTCCTTTGGTTCAGTTTTGAATTAAGAGTATAGGGGAAATGTATTTTTAAATGGTGGGGTTTTTCTTCCACACCATGTTTCAGATTGTCTTTTTAGTATGGCTACTAAAGATGATTTGGGGAATCTTATGCAAGCTGCTAAATTATAAATTTCTTCTTTTAAACACTATTTATACTCTGGAACCATGTAGAAAAACCAGCTATTCCCTTTCTGCCCACTGTGCTAGGGAAAGAAAACAAAAAATCTGTCTGAGCTTACAAATGCTTAATAAAAATTCTTGATGAGTAGGATATAACTTTGTTTCATATATAAACTGGAGTAATTTAATTGTACTAATAAGGATATAATAATTGCATTTTCTTAGTTAAGGATGTGTGAGAGAGACCTTGGATAAGAGCTGCTTCTGAAATGCCATATATCCATGATGCTTTTAGAAAGAGGAAAATCACAGCACTCTAAAAATGGCTCAGGCTGGGAAACTTATTTCCACAATTGTTACTTACAGTAGCTGGACAAACGGTGCTAATGAGTTTTGGCTTCTGGATTCTGCATAAAATATTCCATCTTAGACACCTCACCAGTGCTGACTCTACCTTTTTTTTTTTAACTTTAGAAAAGTAATTGCTGCTCCTGGCACTGTTTTCCTGGGGCTACGTTCCTGCACTTAAATTACTGACTTGCCTAACTCTTGCAGGCAGACAATATTAGCAGTTCTGTTGCTGAGTACCCTTCTGATACCATTATTTTTATGGAGATTGGAAAATTCATCAATTAATTTCATGTAAAGAAGATTTAGTTGGTATGTTCTCCAAAATGAATGTTTTCCCATTATCAGAACAGAATTACTGCTTAGATCATAAAAGTCTATCCCATGCAGTGATATGGAAGATTGTAAGAGAATGGCAATCTTGGTGAGTTTATGTTCTTCACCTAATTTGAGAATATTTTACATTAATATTTCACATATCCATGTTTCTTCCTACCTGAGGTGTATTTTATGTATGTCAGTCTCATACCTCAGTCTCTCCCTCTTTTAGGCTAAAAAATGTCATTCTGCTAAATGGTCAAGATTATATCTGTTCAAAATTTCTATCAGAAAAACTTTTTCCTCTCAAAAAAAACCAAGATGGGTTGGTGTTTTGTGTGGTTTTGTTTGAGGTTTTTTTATTAAATGGCAGCTGAGAGAGAGAAGCTGTTTTGTTCAAGCCTCTGAAAGAAAAGGTTTTGTGAGAAACAAAATTAGATCAGGAAGCTGGCCCATGATTGCTATAACTATATATTGCTATATAGTTCTTTCATGTGGGAGAAGCTAAATTGGACATAAATGAAATTATTGCTGGAGCTGAGGGAGATTTGGGAGTGGGGGGCATACCTGAGGGGGTTTTTTTCTCCTTCTGGTAGGCTGGAAGTGAGCAATATCTGCCAACCAGATGAAAGCAGGAGTAAAGTCTAGTATTACCAATTGGAAAACCTCTGCACTTCAGAAACAATGGTTTGTGCATGTTGTGGTAAAAGGGGGGTAATTGAAACTGGAGACAAGTGAAACTCAAACCTTGCAGCCTCCCTGTCCTAAAGGCTCCCAAGCCCAGCACAAGGCTCCCTTGGCTCCTGTGCTGTGCCTTGGAGCTTGCTCAGAGCTTCAGGCGGCTGCTTGTCTGAGCATCAGCTCTGAGCCTTGGGAAGAGTTCCAGTACAGCAGGAAGACAGAAAGGAGTGGGTTTGGTCATCTTGGCTTGGCACATTTGAAAATGAACCTGATATTGAGGCAGATCACAAAACAAAGCCAGCAGAACATGAACTGATCCCTTTTGTTCTGTAGCTTTCTGGTTTGAGTGATCGGAGCTACCGTTCCATCCTGGAGTGCTGTTGGGCATATCAGAGGTATTGTGCCAGTGTGATGTGTCCCCATGGGATCCTTAAACATGTCAAGAAAACCCTTCACCAGTGCTATCACACACAATAGAATTAAATTAAATTGAGGCATGTTTTCATATGTCTGTTTCCAAATATGCATTTCCCTCATGAAATTGTGTATGTCTGACTGTTGCTTAATTCCACAAAAATATATTTGTCTGAGCAACAACTGGAACATTACACTAAAACTTGCTGTAGGTAACCAAATTAATGGTAAGACATGAATATTGAGATAGAATTTGTTTTTTTTATCAGTCATAAACAATTCAGATGGGCAGTAGAGATAGCAGGAAAGTGTGAGCCAGAAAGATCAGTAGTATACTATGGGTAGATAAAATCCTGTTTTCTTGTATGAATCAAATTTGCTGCGTGCCACAACAGTGTAACTGAACATTTTTCCATGATCCCTTAAAAATATTAGACAAGACATAAGGGATAAATAGAAAACAAAAATGATTTAGAATGAATTGCACTTAAGAAAATCTGGCTAGATTTCCATTTTCCATGCCATTTTCTGCAACTATAAAGTTATGGTTTAAAAACAAGACGAGGAAAAAGTTATAGCAGACTGTCTGATTAATAAATTGCAATCAATTGCAATGCCTAATTATCTCCTAAGAGGTTTGAAGAGATAGTAATGGATGAAGCATGTTTTTCTCTCAGCAT
The DNA here is from genome assembly GCF_963513975.1 of Fringilla coelebs. Lineage (NCBI taxonomy): Eukaryota > Metazoa > Chordata > Aves > Passeriformes > Fringillidae > Fringilla > Fringilla coelebs. The sequence continues at coordinate 7,744,681 of NC_140041.1, forward strand.
GAGGAGAGCTGACTAGAACAGCTTCAAGGCTTAAAATAAACAAACCTTTGCTACAAGTGAGAAAAGGACCAAAGTCTTAAATAAAAAATGTGCTGATTTTCTTGTTTGAATAAGGCAAAGCCAGGAGTGAAATTTTTTTGTACAGATAATTGAAATAATGTTTTAGAGAGAAGTGTCTTCAAAATTGTAAAAAAAATCACAGTAAAGATCATTTTTTTGTACAATATATGGAGGAAATTGTGAAGTTTTAGGGAGTTCTGCTCAAAATTTGAAATTTGCAGTAAGTGGTTTCTAGTTCCATGTGGTGTAGATGGAACTGTTAAAGGAGTCTGAGCTCACAGTCCAAGAGAAAACATCATCAGGTTTTTAGGGTCATTCATGGTAAGCCTACCCTATAGGAAAAAAAAATCCCAACATTTATCCTCTTTTGTTAAATACAACTGGCTTTACCAATTTCAAAGTCTTTCTCTTCTTCCTCCCAACACACCAAAAGTGGAATTTCTGAGCCTGAAAATAAAACCCCACTTTAGCCCCTCCTGTGTGGTTTAAATTTTCCTGTTTTGTTTTGGACTTTTTAGTATCTTGGGAGTCTGGGCAGGGCTCTTGTGATTCCCAGACAAAACAGAAGTGTCTGAGAGCTCCTGGGCACAGCAGCCCATGGAGCAGCTGCTGGAGGCTGCTCTTGGGTGGGATGGGTCCTGTGAGGCTCCTGTGTGTGACAGAGCTCAGTGAGATCCAACCCTGGAGTCTGGAAAAGGAAGGGCTGAGAGGTTTATAAAATGGGAGTGAAATCAGGGATATAAGAGGAGTGTGAAAAGGCAGGTGAGGAGGTTTGTCAAAGTGGAAAAATGGTGTGCTCAGTCAGAAGAGAAATGGGAACAAGGGAGAAGCGGCATTTGGTGAGGAAATGGAACCTTGGGGTGCCCAGCTGAAGGCAGATTTGTTTCCTGCACCTTGAGGTTTGATGCAGTTAGAAAATGCACAAAGAAAGGCAACTGCAACGTGGAAGGGTGTGGACATGGTCTTACAAGGAAATTTAAAACAACACTGTGACTCTGCAGTCTGGAGGAAAAAATGGCTAAAGTAGGGGACACAACCAAGATCTACCAAGTCATGAAAATGAAATGAATGAAAAGCTGGTGTTCACCAAATCCCTTCTGCTAGAACACACAGGGATTGGTTGGACTGCTGGGAGGTTGGTTTGATGCAAAGGATGCACTCTTTGCACTTTTTCATTAAGATGTTTGCCTATTTAATGGAGTTTGTTGCCACAGCAGGCTGAGGTGACTGCTGAGCAGTGTCAGCAAGGAGTAGAAGCAATTGGACACATTTCTTCTGTGAAAGGCTAAATTTTTAATTGCTCATTAAAAGGAACCTTGCAGCAAGGTGTGCTCTAGATGCACAAACACGGTGGGGTGGGGTGGGAGGGCACAGCAAGGCCAGGGCACTGTACAAAAGGGAAAAGCCTGTTTGTTCTCTTAACACTGTCCTGTGTCCACTGCCCAGAGCACAAAACAGCCCTGAGTGATATCCTGCTCAACTGGACACTCCTTGTGTTCTTATCTAGGAAAATGAGGTTTAATTTCTCCTAACAGGATACCATGAACTGTGAACACTTTCTTGCTGAGTTAACTTTGAAAGAGAACATTTATTGTGATACATGTTCTCCTTCAGAGCAGAGCCTGGACATTGAATCTGTTTCAGGTTTTCTTCCTTCAGTTCAAGTAACTTATCTCCTTGCTTCAAAATTCTGAGGCAAGCACCCTAATTTTTTTTTTTTTCTAATTTTTTTAACTTCCTTGAAAAATTCCTGAAGAGTCCCTGGTGATTTTGTAATTATTTTACAGCAAGCTGAATAATTCTGGCACTTTAGATCTGCACTGATAAGTATGGATTAAAACTATATTTAAAACATAAGATATGATGCTTTTTCATCCTAATGGGGTTCTCAAGTCTGTACAAGTCAGACCCCCATGGCCTGCATCCAGTGTTAGGGGAAGATATAGAAGTGGCATTGTATGAGGCAAAATATGCTGATAAAAACCAAATTTTAAAAAAAGTCTTATTTAAATAAAATAAACATGCTCATCATTATTTACCCTGAGCAGATGGGGGACATGAGTTATGTTTGCTGTTTCCCAGACAAAAATAGAAGTTAAAAAATACTGAAATCCCCAGAGCCACACATAGAAAGTGAATAATCACAAGAGTTAAATATTTCCTGAAAACAGTATTGATATCTCTGACAGACCCTGAATCACCTGCCAGCATCCTGATCTTTGAAAAGTTTTTGCTTTTCATAACCAACTTCTCCTTGAGCATTTTCTGTTTGTTCAGAGACCAACCATTTAAACTTCAGCCATTCATGAGGAGGTTTGCCATGTTCACTTTATGAATGCCCAAGTGCACTTATGTAACCAAAAAAAAAAATCCCTTTGTAAGGGTCTGTTAACAGATTACCTTTTTTCCCTGATACCACGCACTGTGTTATCTTGTCAGAACAGCTTTATGCTCTTTTTGATAAGCTTCCCATTCAGGACACACAAAGGATCCTGCAGACTTATATAAATTGCTTACATTGCAGCTTTCCCTGCCCCATTCTCTCTCTCTCTCCCTGAGTCTCCCTTTAAACCTTCTCTCTTACCACTCCTCACACTTTTTAATCTGAAACCTTGAAAGGCAAAATATTCCAGCTAGAGAATCGATGGCTCTGTGCCCAGTTGTCATCTAATTCTTCTGTCTCCTCTCAGTGCCATCCTCTGTCAGAAGGTCACACTTCTCCCAGCTCTGCTGACTGTAGTGAGAGGAGCAGGAGACAGAATGATTGTGGAAAAAGCTTCCTGGAAATAACTGCTCAATAAATTTAGCCAAGTGCTAAATTTATAGGAGCAGAGGAGGCAGTGTTGGGTTTTATTGCTTCCTCTCAATAGAGACAACAGTAGGTTTGAGCTTTGAGATATATATATAATTTTTTTCTTCTTCTACATATCTTTGCATTTAGTTTGGGACAGAACTACATTTTCAGATTTTGCCAGTGTTGTTGTAGGTTCTCCTTCCTTCAAGGGAAGGGAAGAGAGCTTCCCCCCTGCAATTTGCTTTTATCCATTAAGCTGGGGAGTTATTCTCTGACTGGGAAATTCAGCAGAGTCTCTACTTTCAGAGCTGTGCTGCTTTATCATGAGGATGTATCTTATGACCAGTGTAAATAAAAAGTCACACATTTATTTCACTTTGAACAGGCCTCCACATGGTATATTTTTTTCTTCCCACTCAACCCTAAATAGGAAAAACTTGTGTGGGAAAAAAGAAAAAAAAGATAAAAAGCAGCAGAACAATGCATGTTTCTGCCAGATTTGTATTCTCAGCAATCTGAGGCTGTGCAGTCTCCTGGCAGGCACCCAAAGGGTTCACCCTAAGGAAAACTCAGAGAAATGTTTTAATATCACAGTTTTCAGATGATCAGTATGGGGCATCTAAGCTTAGAGCAGGTATCAGTGTGCACTTAAACATGTTCTGAATGCTGCTAAAATGGGCTCTTACTCATTTACATCACTTTGTATTTCATTTTTGCAGATTCTCTATTGTTGTATTTCTAATAGTTTGTTTTCTAGTTTTCTAAAGGATGCAAATTGTGAAATGAACTCTGAGTTTTCATCATTTGGTTTTTGCTTTGCTAGAATTGGAAATCAGTTTATAAAAGTCTAAGCAGATGTTAGGAATTCCTGGGAAAAAAATAAATTCATAGTTTTCTGGGGTACTTGTCATATTATGAGAAGTAAAATCAGAAGAAAAGGTCATATGCATTGATCCTAATAGCAAATAAACTTGTAAGAGATATAGGTTAATGTAAAACTACATTCAAGATACTTCTAGCAAAATTAAATGCTAATAAATTAGATGTTAGTGAGGAAACATGTGAAAGCAGGCATGGATGCACTTAACAAAGATAAAAATACAAACAGGGAGAAAATAACAAAATTTTAATGAGATCCTAGGAAACAGGTGAAAAAGAAGAGGTAGCTAAGGAGATGGTATAATTTTTGTCAGAAAAATTAGGTGAAAATAATTTTTACTTCTTCAATTCCACAAAAAGAAAAAAATGTCATTTAGTTGACATTAAAAGTATTAATTGACTATAAAATAAGATAGATGGCTGTAAAGAAAGGGCCCAAATGAGAGGCAGTGGCTTTTCACAGGCACTGATGTCACTGATCTGGAGTATGCAGCATTTGGTGTTCCAAGTATAAGAGACAGAGGTTTGAAAGAGCTGAAATGGGGCAGACTGACACTGAGCATAGGAAAAACAGATTTTATGGACTTGCAAGTAATGAACTGCATTGAGGGTGTTTAGGATGAGCTCAGTGAATTGTCACTGGATTCCTGTTGTGATGGATATAACTATTATCCTTGCCAGCTCAGACAGGAGAGGAAGTTTGCTGATGCCTGGAAATGCTAGAGAGCTAAAAGCCATGAAAACCAACAGTGACACTTGGGATTGGGTGAAACTCTGAAAAACGATGACAGAAGATATTAAATGATCATTTAAGACTCCAAAGAGATCATTAAAAAGCAATAGAGATGCTAAATAGAACTTGGATTTCTGCCCCTCTCCTCTCTCCCATACCATGAGATGACAGAGGCTATTAGGCCAGAAATTGTAATGAACAGACTCTTTAAATGATACTTTTACCAAGATGTGTGAAGAAATAGATCTTCTCAATCCCAGTAATCTGAACTGCTGCTCATGTACTCACACATCAAAACTGTAATTAACCCTGCACCACCCCAAACATCTTCCTTGTTCCAAGTGCCCTTGCTTGCTGCAAAGCAGAGGGTGGTTTGTTTTTTTAAATAATAAAGAAAAGGCAGAAAAAGCAGGAAAGAAAGATAGACAGTTCCATAAACTGTCATAACCTGTTGAAAAGATTGACTCTGAACTGAAAATACAGACAGCTCCTCCACCATCTGTCATACCTGGAGATATCTGGCACGTAGCTACAGCAGTGTCAGGTGGAAAAACTACAGGGGACATTCTAAGGTCATGGATATGATAAAAACGGAAAGAAAGGATGCTGTGTGGGTGTGGGGTGCCAGAAATGGTTTCCTGATAAATACCAGTTTGTGGGGGGAGAAATAAAGGAACTTTCTCAATGCTAAAGGAAATAAGGGGAGTTCTGAATAAGCACAGAAGGAGAAGTGGAGGCTCGAAGGGGATGCAGGGACAGCTGCCAGCTGCATGTATGCTGACAGGTGAGGGGGCTGACTCCTGCCACACAGACTGAGAGTTCTAAACACCTTCCAGGAGGCATTTGTAGGACTTTAAAGGTCTGAGAATCTCTGGGGACTTTGGCTTGGCATCTACTCATCAATGACATCCTACCAATTAATTTAGCTACAAGACAGCCAGTTTAATCTGTTGTCATTGAGTGGGCATCCTGAAAAATTTAACTATTTCCATTCTTGCTGCCTACTGCTATTTGGAGCAAATACTTTGTTTGTTCAGAAATCAATTTAACAAACACTGGCTTGCTTTACTTATGTGCTTGGGTTTGGGATGTTGCTTACATAAACTTAGAGCCAGATCCCTGCTAATGAGTAAAGGATAAGGTCATATTGATATTGAAATACATCATTATCTATCAAAAGGAAAAAGAGAAATTTATTTTAATAGTTATTTCATCAAATGTTAAAAAAAATTTCTTTCAATTCAGCTGTAGTAACAGAAGAAGGTGAATTCTGGAATATAAAGTAGAGGGAAAAGCATTGTGAAGCAGAACTAGAAAATATAAAAGATGGTGAGAGAGATTCATTTAGCAGGAGTATTTTTCTGACTAATAATTACATTTGAAAGGCCAAAGAACGCACACTGCTTATGGTCTCTGTGATTGGAAAGGATATGAAAGTATTTGGAATTTGACTTGATGAGTAATTTCTAAATGCAAATCTGTAGTGATAGAAGCCCTCAAATTGGAGTGAGGTCAGCTGGGCTCCACTAACTCACACCAGTTGTGAGGCACATTCAAATCAGTTTCCATCAGCTGTGAACTTGGGTAGAAGCTCATTGTTCTGGCAGAAATCTCTATGGAAAGGACCCATAAGACAGCAACAGGCAGGTAGTAAGGGAACTCTTTTGATCTACTTATAGCATAATTCAGAAACCTGGGCTTGTTCCTGCAGCCATGTCATGGTTAAGGAAATCCACAAGAAGATTTAATGCCTGGTTCTGCAGATTTCATTCTGGTTTTCCTCTTATCTTTCTTCATGTAAATCTGTACTTACTGTGTGATACTACCTGGATCAGCTCTTATCCTACTTGGGATACATTTCATGTAGAGAAATCAGTTTTTTCTGATGACAGGTATCAAATCCAGAGTTTTGGGAGGATTGTGTAATAATTTGGATGGACTGAAGTTGCAGTGGTTTGTAGTCCAGCAATGACCTCATCAGCTTTTTGCAGACATTTTCAGCTGTAGCTTAATGGCCATAACCATGTACTAGGAACAGGGTGGTGTGGATTAATTTTACCTTCATTTGACACTGTTGGAAATGGTTTATTATGTAATTTAGGATAAATATGCCCCAGGGGAATAAATATCATAATATTGCTTATCAGTATCATCAGTGAGCCAGTTGGAACTCAACCCTTGCTGTTCTGCTAATATTCTGTATAGGGAAGCTTGTTCAGGTGAGTGCTCAGCTCATCTTATCTCAAACATCATCTGAGTGTTGTGTGAGTCAGAAATTACCTGCCCTCTTCTGGGGCTCCAAAGAGCTGCTATCTCTTGTTCTCATTGATCAAGACTAGGAGGAAGTCTTGGCATCACTGTCTGCATGAAAAAAAGAGAAGAAAATACAAGCAGTTATTTCAGCTTGCAAAATGGAAGAATTTTGAAAATATTCATGTAAAAGGGCCGACTGTAATAATTCAAAAGGACACTCTGAACTTTTCCCTCATGGCTGCTCTATGTGGCTGTATACTTGGAGATTAAAGACAACTGCTCCAATGTACTTTTTCCTTCACCACCTTCTTCTATAATCAACTTTTTTACCTCACGCAAAAAAAGGAAAACCCTGAAGTGCTTTTCACAAAAAAAAAAGGTCAGTCAGAACAGATCACAATTGTAGCGCAAGTGCGTTTATTTAATTTGATTTCCATGTACCCTTCATTGTCTACTATCTTTAACATTCTCATTTCCATCTGGAAGGCTGGGAAGGCAGCTGGCTTCCCAGCAGACACCAACTCCACAATTAGGTAGCTGGCAGGCAGCTCTTGTTCCCTGTTTGTGGAGCCTGTCTGCCTCGCTGGACCTCATGGCACACTTGCCCACTCTAATCCCCTGGCACTGGGATCCTGGCTGTCCTCCCTGGCCCTGCCTCAGCAAGAGGAGGGGTTTTGTACCAGCAGTGACTTTGGATGTGACCAGGCATTAGGAAACATATGGGCCATGATGATTTGAAGGCACTTTGCTGGGTTATCAGTGCTGTTGACTCAGAAGGAAATGTGTTGAGTATTTCTTCGGGGTGTGCTCGGGCTGTCTCATCACGATGGCAGAACAATGTTTCTCTTACCCTGCTGACATTAAATCAGAAACATCCTCGTGAAACTGTTCCTGGCACAGCTTCCTGGTGGCATATTTCGTGCTGCCTCTGAGCAGCACTAATTTTTGAGGCTGCCTTTAAGCCTGTTCTGTTCTTCTCATCCTTTCTATTGCTTTAGGTTTGCATAACTCAGAAATACTCTGGAGTTCAGGGCTTGCTAAAGATGCTTCTGATATTCAAAGCCCTTTCAAAGTTTTACTGCATTTTTTCTTGCTTCTCTGAGAACCAGCAGACCACGATCTGTAGCTGTTTGCTTGCTCTGATGCTGGCTTGCCTACAGGTTAGAGAAGCAAAAATTGGCTGTTTGAAATTAAGGGAGCTGGATGGTTTGAAACCTAGATGTAGGTAAACAAAATACAAGCAATAAGCTTAGATAACAGACACACTTGGAGTGCAACTGTATTATATAACACAGCATCTCTCAAGCCAAAATTTCACAGAGATTACTTGAACTGAGGTTATTTTAGAAATTATAATTGTGGCTCTTCCTAGAATTCCTGGTTCAGCAGTTTTATTCCTTTCCTTTTTTTTTTTTTTTTTTTTTTTTTTGGTGGCCTGTATCCTTTCTTTTCTGCTCCTACTTTTCTGTGGTATTGCAGAGCTGCCCAGTGCTCTGTCAAATCACCAGATTGAGATTTTGGGACTTCTGTAACTGGCTGTGCTTCTCTCCTTCAGCCAAATTCATCCCCACAAAATATTGCAGATAACTTGGGATCTTCAAGCTATCACCAGGCATGTTTGTTATCAAACCAAGTGGGATTTAACCCGTGTTCCAACAAGAGGCTGCTCCATACTGCATCAGTGGGAGCATTTCCTTAGCCCTAATAATCTATTGTGATGAAATCTGCCAGGTAATGTTATTAGCAGCTTAAAAAAACCCTTTTGGTATTACTATATTGTTGATTCAATAACAATCTGGAGCCTCATTTTTTTGCCTCCTCCTAAATCCAAGCCCAAGTTTAGATTTTATTTTTCCGTCTGCATTTTCTGGATTCGTACAAGAGTTATCTAAAGAGAACACAACATTTTTACACATCAGTTACTGACACCAGTTATTTTTATCTTTTGCTTTCCCCAGCAAACAAACCTTGTTATCTTCCTTGTACAGAAAGGAGCTGCAGGCAGGAGGAAGGGCCACCATGGATCAGTCAGTAGGTGCCAATCTGCATTTTCCAGCTGCCGACAACCAGGCAGAATTTGAACCAGGGAAGGGAAACAGGCTTCATCCTTCAGGGTCCAGCCTTGATTTACTCACTGTCCTTCCAGCTTCTTTGCTTCTCCATGACAGAAACATCCTTTGTTGGTTTTGCAGTGAAGGGGGAGTAGAAAAAGGGGAGGTAGCCAGCTGATTCTAGAATCAAATTCTAATTAATTTGGACAGTTAGAGACCACTATGCCACTAAGCCCAGCTCCTCTTTAAGCAGCATAGGTGCAGATGGGGGTTTTATGTTAGAGCAGAAGTTCTGTGCAGTGTTTGGTTTTCAGAGTGTCTGATCTGTTTTCTTGGGTTTTGATACGGTAGAGCTAATCTACAGATGAAATGGTAAGAAAATAAATGTTATTTTATTTAATCCTGGTGAATAAAGTCAGAACCAGTTCCTGTGGTTATTTCATCTCTTCTGGAAAGTGTGATGAAACCTAACACATCAAGAAAAACTTGCTCAAATTATTGTATCCTTGATGACTTTTTTTTTTACTTTTTTTTCTATGCTTTCTGGGGCCAGAGGTCACCAGGCACATACCAATGTGTTCTAGTCCTTTTGTCCAGAAGCTGATTTTAATTCCCTTCATGCTTGAGGAAGAGCTGGAGGGGGTTTGCCACATCCTTCAGGCAGACATGCTGTGTGTGTCCCACCAGTGGCACCCACCTGGTGCTAGGGACAGTCTGGTTGAGCCTCTGGCTGCTGCTGCCATCCTCCAGCCTTTGATATTGCATTTGCTTAGCAAAAAGAGCACTCCAGGTGTTCCTTGAGTTCAGATTTTTTACAAGATGTTTTTATTGTCCTGTTGCTAATTTGAATGCCTTGGCCAGATTCCAATGCAAGTAATTACATTCTGTCTAATTTTCCCTGCCATTCCCATTGCAGATGTTATTTGTCACTACTTGCAAGAGTGGCACTGCTGTTGAATTTCTGGTGCATATTTGGGTAATGGAGAAGAAAACTGTGAATGGAGTCCAAAAGGAGTTTGCCTTTCTCCTTTTGAGATCAAATATCACATTAATGAACTGGTTTTGAGGTGGCAACAACAAAAAAAAAAAAAAAACAAAAAAAACCCACATTTTGATCTGGCAAGAGTGGTGCCAAAAATGACATACAGAAACCTTTGTTGGCAATGTGTTCTTTATATCAATTCTTTAATTAGCAAAAACAAGTTGGATGTAGTTATTGCATTTGAACATCTGAGATCCAGAGATCCAGGATTTTAGATTTTCATCTGGTTTAAACTGATAGGTCACATTTAATTTGCCTTAGTTAAACTGCATTTATATCAGATAAGGCCACAAACTTTAAAAGACTCCACATTAAATTTTCATTATCTCTGTAACCTCTGCCCCTGAAGACCACGATCTCTGGGAATTAACTTTTATTTCATCAGCTGCATAGCAGAAATGGATTCATGACTACATTTCCTGTCACTGAGGTTGTCTCTCACATTACCTACACACATGTGTTTGGCTTCTGCTATGTGAAATAATTCAGGAAAAATTGCCTTTAAGGTGATCTGGGTGATCAGTAGGCACAGAATTTTACTTTAAACCTTTATAAATTTGTTACACTTTCTTACTCATTACTTGCTGTGATTTATTATGGTAACATTTATTATGGTAGACATTTTTAATGACCTCTGTGAATCAGTTTGTTTTTAACAAATGAGCTTTGTTCTCTAGATTAGTTTAAACTATACATATTCCACAGGTGTTTGAATCTGAATGAGCAGATATCAGAAAGGTGCAGTGTGGCTTCATGAAATTCAAGATGCTTCTCTAGAAGCTTCAGAGCAGGGAATTTACTGTAAGTTGAAAGCCTTAGCCTGTTGCATCCAGCATGGTTTTATTTCTGTGGTTTCTTAAATTATTGCATCTCTAGATAAAGAATTAAACAGGTAAACCCAAATCTCTGTTTAGAAGAGGACAGAACAATTTTTAATCTTTTTTTTTTCAAATATTTCTCCCTGGGAATGGCATATAGTTTCACTTTTGCCATAACAGCCATTTCCACCTCAGAGGCACAAGGACAGGTCTCCTAACTAACTCACCTGTGTCTGGGGGAAGAAAAGGCATGTAGAAATTTGTCACAGAAGAGATTTTTCCATTAGATCAGTCAAGTCTCTGATTCAGCCAGAACTACAAGCAGCACTGTTTCGTTCTGCTTGTGCATGGGAACAAGTGTTATCCTCTCCTTACAGAGCAGTGGAGGTAAAAAGATTTGCAGGGCACTAAGCAGGTCTGCCTTGCAGATCCCAGAGTGCTGGAGGGTAGAGGTCTCCGTTTTTAGGAGCAGGGAGGGTGAGATAAATGATCCTGCCCTAAATCTGTGCCAGGTCATACAAACCAGGGCCCCACAAAGGACATTTTGCTGTGAGAGTCTGTGATGTGCCCATCCCAAGAAAAGTGTTCCCTTGGAAGTGGAACTTGTGCAACCTGACTTGAAGGAGGGCAGGGAGTCCACACCTGAGAGTCACTTTTCCATAGTTATTTGGGATGTTTTCTTAGCACACAGATCTTTCTAGAGTTAACATCCTGCTAAACAAAGCCAGGAGTACTTCACATCTCAACATGCTGTGTTTCATTTAATAACTGTTTTGAAACACTTTGGGTTCCCTTTCAGACCTCTTCAAAAACAGCACTTCCCCAGGAGTTATTTTTAATACCTGTTTTCAGATAGATTTTGAAAACAAACTCTGGTATAACCAAGAGAGTTAATAGAATGTTGCAGAATCCTGTTAAGTTTGCTACTGCCTTTAAAAGCTGGGGTTTTTACCCCACCAATACCGAGTTCTAACTGCAGGGGAAAAGTGTCCAGGACATGGACTGGGATGGCCTTTTCCTGTACCTTTTGTCAGAGCCAATATCTCAGAAGGAAATACAGACTTGCTGTCTGACAGGCTTACAGGAACAGCCTTGTGCCCCTCTCTTATGTAAGTACTTGCTGAGACACTTGTGATATAACTATTCTGCTTCCCAAGGCATTAGCTGTTCTGCTGAGGTGATATTGCATTACATTGTGTGGTGGAATGATTCTAAATAATGAAAGCAATATCATTTTGGTGGTGTTCTCTTGGATATCAGGCTGCTCTACAGGGTATTCATTAACATGCAGGAGTGGAGCCTGACAGGCTGCTCAAGCTCCCTTCCTTCACTGATTTAAACCAGATTGCATATGTCTGCAATTCAATGAAGAACTTGCATAAAATTCAATCCCTGTGCCTTATTATTTTTTCTCCTGCACCTCAAGGCCCTTGTGAGAAATTCTTTAATTAAAGAAGCATCACCATGGCTTTAGTCTCACTGGTTTAAACTTTAGAATTGACATGATATTTTTTCCCTGCTCTGTAAAGAGAACAGGAGAAAAAAAAGTGTTGAGAGGGAGACGAGAAAATATTCTCTCCCTTTGTCCAAACTGATAGAACAGATTTGCAGAAAGTATTGCTTTGTACTTTCATAAAGCATAGCCTGAGTTACTGAAAACAGCTGCCTTGAGTGATGATGGGTGGGTGGGTGTTTGCCATCATTGAGTTAGGAGATCTCCCACCTTGCTCTGCCTTTTGTATTGGAACTGCAATGGTGCCCATAAAGTGTTTATGTTCTATGTAGCCTGAGAAAAACTGATTATTTGTGAGATTGATACAATTTAACTTTTTTCAAACAGGTTTACTACTCACCAAGTGAGCGCAGTAGCTCTGCATTAAATACTTTCCTCTGTAAAACATGCCACAGATGAATTCCACTCTGGAACAGCATCAGTGTTCTGACTGAGTCCTACAAAATCTCAGAAAGCCACAAACAGGACTAAAATCAGCATCAGAGGTTTCAGTCTTTAGCTTAGGCCAGAGTGCAGTGTAGATGTTCTGAAGGGGGGCTGAGGAATTTCAGAGGAGGTGCAGCAGAGTTACCCAGGGCTTTTTGGGTTTATGGCCCATTCCTGCCCAGCACTCAGGCTGAGGTCCTGCAGCAATACAATTTCCTGTTTGATGTGTCACCTACAGCTGACACAGAAAGTTTCACTTTTTAACCTAACATCTTTTCTCACTCAGGGCTGATGACATCAATTAAAAGTGGGATTTTATTCAAACTATTTATTGAGTGAGTAACTCTGGTAGGTTCCTCACTTGAACTAGAGTCACAATCATACCTTGAGGTTTAGAACAAGCAGTTTGATGCTGTGTGTAAGTGGTGTGAGGCTGTATCACACCTCTGCTGTTTTCAGGTCACAGACCTCCCTGTTGGAGCATCCTCCCTGTTTGGCTGGTAAGGAGTGCACTGTGGCATTCCAACAGGAACTGCAATTCAGTAGATTAATACTTGCATGACAGATTTGCAAAGTATATATTGTAGGGGCTAGCAGAATTGGTTTACTCTCACTGCTCAGCTTAAGAGGCACCATTTTTGAGGAACAATTAAAGCCAAGGTACTTTCCAATTATGCTCAAAAATATAAGAATGCAAAAAGAAAAAAGAAGGGGGAAACCTCACACTCAAACCAAACACTGTCCCCCTCAACCTGTTTTTCTAATTTTATTTTTCTTTTCTAATTAAACATTATATCCTAGTAAAAAATTTAACTGTAAAATTTTCTTCTGCTATAGCATTATTTGGACTTTTATTTTATATTTTAACCATTTCCTCTTGAAAAGTTGTGTTTGCAAATGTATTCTGGGGCAAAGATCACTGTGTTTTCCTATATGATGGAAGAGGCAGTTTCCTTTCTTGGCAGAGTTGCTAGGCGACTTTATCAACTACTGTTTGTAGATAAACACAAAGTTGCAAAGAGAAGCTGGTAGGCATGAGCTAGAAACAGTCATTTTTTTGATACTGTAGGAAATAAATCCTGGAAATGCTAGTCTCTGCTTATCTTGCTACGGCAAAGTTTGTGGGCTTTTGTCTCCTGAGTGCTCCTGGAGCAGCAAAACAAGTGTACTCACTAAGGCTGCAGTAAATAACAACAGTTATGAGCAATTATCTTGAAATCATTCTCAAAGGCCACAGCTTTCAGAAAGATCTCATACTGCGTTTCTTCAAAACAAGGAACCTCAGTAATTATTCATCTTTATTTTAGCAGGTTTATTAAATGGTTCAGTGGCCTGATTCTGGCAGAACAAAGGGAATGGAATAGAAATGTAATTATATATTTGTGCTACAGGTTTGGCCATGCTTCTGCATTTCTAGAAAATTTAATGCCTGGTAAAATCATCCGTCCTGATGCATATGCAAACAGCTGCAGCTGTCTTACCCTTCTGAAAGGTCCTGCTGGTCATAGTACTGTCAAAATATTCCCAAAAACAGCCAGACAAAGTTCTGCTGGTGTTTCATCAATTCTCAAAGTGCTTGGCTATTACAGACCAATGGGTGTGACAGCTATACTCTCTTTCAAAGCCATGTATAGTCAGTAAATGGCTTTTAGAGAAATCAGTGGAAGCTAAAACTGTGCAAGTTCTGTCTCTGCTGCAAAGGATTTTCTTTCCTGTGCACAGTACAAATAGCACAGCATTCAGTGTGCAGACCTGATGAACTGCACTGGCTGATCCAAGCAGGCAGCTCTGCTCACATCCAAATCATTCACACAAGACTTTTCACAACTCAGCCAGGGTTTATGTGCACGCATTCATTGATCTTTGGTGGAGATCACAGTAAAGAATTCTTGTTTGAATAGTAAAGCAAAATCATTTTTTCTGGCTTTTGAAAATCAAACTGAATTGACTACAGTAAGGATGGCTTTGCAACCTACCAGCTTAAAATGGTGAAAACTTCCAAGTTTTTATATAAACTCACTAATTTGGAGATATTTATATGACAAGAGACTTTAGGATAGGCTCTTGGTTTTTAAAAAGCTGCTTTTCTTCCTACATCTTCCAGAATTCAAGCATTTTTTAGAGCCAAATCTCTTCAGAGTCCTCTATTTTTGATTTCCCTGAAGCAATCTACAAATAGAATGTAATGTCTGCAGGATTATTTGGGAAGATGGGGTAGGTTGGTTTTTGGCTTTTGTTGCTGTTGTTTGCTTTTTTGTTTTGTTTGGTTTGGTTCTGGTTGTCTTTTTTTCCCCCAGAATAATTCTGCCTTCTTCAAGAACTGTTTGGACATTGGTCTCAGGCACATGCTGTGGTTTTTGGGGGTGTGCAGTACTGAGATAAAAGCTGGACTTTGATGATCCCTGTGGGTCACTTCCAGTTCAGGATATTCTCTAGTTCTGTGGTTCTTATTTAGAAAAATACAAAAGAGTGTGAGAGGTTTGTTCAGCTTTTCACACTGTAAAATGTATTTGTTGGGTTTTGTCTTCTTTTAAATACAATATTGTTAATATGGTTCTGCCTAATTAATATCAGGGAGCAGAAGCTTATTTCATTATTATAGCATTCACTGGTTCCTATTGTTAACAATTCAATTCCTCAGGGCTCTGAGCAGACATTAATAAGTTAATTTGAGGAGGCCAACAGTCCCCAAGGTATTTGCCTCCACCCACCAGCTTTGGACAGAAAACTCCAGTGTAATATCGTTTAAACAAGAAAAAAAGAATTAAAGAAAGCCCTTTCAGTGTGGCATTCCTGCTGAAGCCCACGTGCCCACTGCTGACACGTGGGAGAGCACAGCCAGCCCTGGCAGGGCCCCCACAGCCCCTCAGTTCACAGCCTCCCCTTCCATCTCATCCCTCTGGGCCAAGAACCAGGGAGAAGGAACTCTAAAGCATCATTTGAGCACGTCTGCCGGGGATGGGGAATTCCAGGAGATGATTTGTTTCTAGTGACAAGTAAGGACTTTAGTCCCTTTAGCATCTTTTGCTTTGCTTGATTGCTAATAGATATAAAAGATGTTAAAGATATCAAACTCCTCCTGACTTCCCTCCTAGTCATGACACAGCACTTTAGAAACAAGAAGAAAATTTGCAAGATATCCTAAGCTTCATCTTTAGCTCAACTGTTTCTTCTGAGTGTCTCAGGGGAAAAAATTTTTCTTTTACTTCTATCTCAACAGCTAAGGGAGCTCTCTTCAGTTCCACTTTGTTTCGCATTCTAACAAAGTAAATAAATCAGGGCTAACCTGGGACTCTGAACCAAGTTTGCCTGCCCTTGCTAATTGTGGATGCAGATTTCCCTTCAGACAGGATCTTTTCTTCCCAAGTGCATGCTCCAAGGAGGTAAGAAATGACTTTTGTTACAATCTTATTGCTCTTTGTCCTGGTGTGTAACTGCAGGAGTGCCAAGGCTGGGGCTCTGCAATGTGTCCATTGTTCCCTGTCTAGAAAAGGGCTTCCTTTCTTTTCAGGGTTCTCCAGTTGTTCTCTTCTTTCCAGCTCCTCCAGCTGGAAGTAAAGAGTTGAATATGGAGCTTTATTTCACATTTTTCAAAATGCTCTAGGCTTCCTTTTCCTGAAACTTGGTGCAGCTCCCTAATTAACTGTTTCCAAAAATCTAAGAAACTATAAATCTTTATCCCAGCAGGAACTGCGCTAATGTTCTCAGTGATGAAAGGCAAACAAGATAGTGTGTCACAGCAACATGCCTCCCTCTATAGGGACAGATTTTTCATCATCTTATTAATAGTAAAATTTTATGGAGCAAGTATAAACATATTTGTTTAGAAAAGAGAAATGCTGGGTTTTATTTTTTTAATGTAAATATTAGCTATTATGTAGAAAATGTTGACAGGTCAGAATCAGTGATGGTGTCCCTCATCCAAAGAAAATCCTGTCACAGAACATGAGGATTTGGCTTAGTTCACAAACACAGAACTTTCAACCCAAAATTTGAATTTGATCCCGCTGTCAACCACAGATCTAAATGCTTTCCATTCTCACTATTGCAGGAAAAAAATACTGTGGCTCTTCCCATCTTTTGGATTTCAGGCAACCCTGGAAAGGATGGAAATTTCCCTTTGCCCTTTAGTGCATGCATGAAGAGTGACTGTTTGGCAGGGCATAATGCCCATGGAATTCCCCAGGGAGCAGATGGACAATCCTTTCATTTTGTGGTGGTGGCACCTGAGGTCCCTGGTGTGTGCAGCTGTCCAGCCTGTCCCTGGGGGTGGCCTCAGACCAAAGTGTGTGCTGTAGTCACTGCAGCCCAGCCAAGCAACCAGAGCTTGGCACCTTTTAAAGTATGACAGGATGGTTCCCTATGCTTGTCAGTGCTTTAGGAAAATGTGTAGTGGTTCTGCCTCTTCCTGCCAGCAAGGAAATCTGTTTTATGACTCATTTCTGTTATGTCAGCAGTTTTCTCCAAGATGAGTCTTTGCATAACTTGCATTAAATACTGTCTAGCTGGTTAGCACCTAGAATTGATTTTGGAAAAGCGTTCTTTAGGTTTCTTGATCAAGTAAGGATTGAATGGGAAGTGCTTTCGTTTGGTTTGGCTTTTTTTGGTTGTTTTTTTTTTGGGGGGGGAGGGGATGTTGTTCATAATTCCAGTTTTATCACTCAGAGTACATTCATATGGGTTTCAGGACATATCTAGCTTTCAGCTTACTGGTTTTAACTCTGCCCTTTTGCATTCAATTGGAATTGACTAAATGGATTAAGAAGTAAAAATCTTTACCTTAAAACCAGCTTAAGGCCAAGGAAAGATCCCCAATTCTGCTGGTTACCCCTGACACACTTGCTTGCCTTTAGTATTTCCACTATTTAAGATTAAAATCCTAACAGATAAGTAGCAGAAGTAGCTCACTATTCGTAGATTAGAAGCTTGATTTTCAAACTGCAGATATATAGGTTGTAACCTGCAGAATGGTTAAGAAAAGCACATTCTATAGATGGCTTCTAAGCCTCTAAGCAGTTACAAATTCCCTGAACCAATTCTGATAACAAAAATAATTTCCTGTTAGTATTGGTGTCCACTGACTACGTTTCACCTTGGCTTCTTACTGCAGACTGTAGTAAAAAAGCATCTTTTCAATAAATTCCAATTAACCAAAGGCAAACAAAAGTATAATTTATTCTATTCTCAAACTGTTTCTCTTTATTTATGTGTCACAGATGCTGTTACACAACAAAAGATACATGTCAGTAATTTTTTCTCCACATTAGTTTTGATAAATAATGAAATGTATTGATAGAAACTTGTTGGGGAAAGATATTGGGCTGAAATTAATAGGAAATGACCAGAGCTATTTTTTGTTCAACTTTTGCAGCAAGAAGTTGCTTTTCTAACAAATGCACTAAGCTTACGCACAAAGGTATAGCAGAGGGAAAAATGATAATGCAGATCACAGGCATTGCAGCTTGCAAATGCTGTCATGTAGCATTTCAGACACTGGGGAGGTTTTTTCAGTTCCTGTTTCATGCTGAAATGAGAATTCAACATTGCTTTAGTTTTCATAGGTAAACTTTCTTCTTCAGAGCTCCTCTGGTTTAGAAATACTCACTGGTTGCTAATATTCAGCTGAATATGGAGATGTGCACGAGGGCTGTAATACACATTCACGTCAACTCTGGGCTGTGTTTGGAAGGAGGTGTTGGTGTAACATGCATTTCATGATTGCAACTGAGAAATGCTACCTCATCCTGACTTAACAAAGCCATGCTCTGAGCCCTGTGTTTGCACAGCAGTGCAGAGGGGTGCTGTGTTAAAAAGCCTGAGTAGGACAGTACAATGTATTTCTCTGGGCTGTCCCATTAGTCTGGGCAGTCTGCTCAAGTAGCAGCAGGGTCTCTGAAACTCACTGCAGTGATTATTTCTTTCAACAGTGCCAATGTATACCATTTATCAGTATTTCCCCTTTCCTGAAAACTGGGTCCAGGGTATTTAAAGCTACATGTTCAGAATTTTGAATTATATTGTATTTAAATTATATTGTGGGCAATCAGCACCTTTTGTTGGTGATAGAGGAGATTTCTGACTACTATTGGGGAGCCTGAGTAAGAGTTTTCTATTATACCTGAGACACAAAATTCCTTTTTCCATTCTGTTGTTTATGCATATTTCTTTAGCTTCTGAAGCTTAAATTTTGGTGCAAGCTGGTTTACTGAGAACTTACCTTAAACATGTAGCT
Source organism: Fringilla coelebs (assembly GCF_963513975.1). Lineage (NCBI taxonomy): Eukaryota > Metazoa > Chordata > Aves > Passeriformes > Fringillidae > Fringilla > Fringilla coelebs. The sequence goes on from NC_140041.1 coordinate 7,763,482, forward strand.
AATTAAGACTATTTTGTGCAAGTTTCAATTCCCCCATCGTTATGATGGTTATGGGGAAAAATAAGGGACTATTCAGAAATTAATTTCCTGTTGTGATCTACTTGGCTAAGGACAGAAACCCAAGATATTATCGACTTCTTCAGTGGATGAAAAATCAGGTGATTAAAATTCATTTAAGGAAAGCATAGAAATTTGCAAGGCAGGAAACCTAAACATGGCTGTGGTAAGATGGGATAAAAATATGGTTTGGGGACCTTCCACCCTGAATCAAAACTTCTGTGGCCACATGATGCAAAGCCCCAGTCTGGTGTGAAAGTGTTCTGCTCATTCAGATTTATACAGGAATTGTGATGGGTTTATTTCATAGTGGCTAGCAATGCCAAACTTTATATTTTCTGCCATTAGCAAAAACTCTGCATTGAGTATTCTATTCAGCTTTATAGAAATCACTCTAAATTTCTGTCAATTTTTAGGGAATAATGCATTTTTATGTTTCTTAAGCTCTTTGGATAGAACTGTATGGTAAGAATATAATTATCTATGAAATGTTACCGTTTCAGCCTCTAAGCTAGATAACATTCTGTTAAATTCCTTAAAGCCAAGGAATTCTTTAAAGGCTCAGTGGAATGATTTCTGACTTAAAGCTCTATGAAAAGTAACAGAATATGGTACAGCAGCTTTAGAGGAATAAACTCCTCCAGGTTTGCTTCACATGAGAGTTGTGTGCTCTTAGACTTCCTCAGCTGTAATTGATTTTTTTAACTTTTGGAAAAAATAAACAAGAAAAAGAAACAAAAGCAACACCAAGATATCTGTTATAACAATAAATTGTCTCCATACACCTGATATGAAGTTCTCCAATCTGTATATAAATAGTGTGCCAGATTTCTATAATGCCTGCTTAAGTCTGGTTGATATAATTCTATTTGCTCCATTGGACCCTGTAGTTGCATTCAGTTCTGGTGCAATGCCAGTGAAATGGACTCTCTGGGTTAATTTGGACAAAATAGTTTGACCTTAAAGAGATTTCTAGAGAATAGCATTTCACCTTCACTATCTGCCTTGGAAAAGAGTGCTTGAGTTTTAAATGACACTTTGAAATTGGTCCTTTTGCTCTCCCCCTTATCATCTAAGTAATTGCTGCATATGATCAATTGATTGATAGTCACTGGGTTTAATCTACATGAGACTTCATGAGACTTTGAAGAAATTGAGTGTTATTTAAATAGAGAAAGCTTCTTTCTATATTTCTATTTCTTTAGGGTAGCTTTTAGTGTTTATCTGAAGTGCTATTTCAGGGGTGAATGATTTCTCCTTCTAACTTGCTTTGGTGCTGACATTTATATCAATATGTTTGTTACGGAGCAGGCACGTCTCTGACTGTGAAAGCTTTGTTGTCAACAACTTGCTGCTCTCAGAGAGATCCAATTTGTTTCCATTATAGATGAAGGCACAGCCAAACAGGAATTTGGTTTTCTGTTTGCATATGCTGCGTGGGTGCAGGAGTGACAAAGTCTGAAGGAAAATGTAAGGACTTAGCTGCAAGGAGTGACAGACAGAACTTTTCCCAGTGTGTGTGTGTAGGGATGGAGCATCACTGTGGTTTTCTGACGCTGTTGAGCCAGGGATGGAAAGAAGACTCCAGTCTTCAGGTGGATCAGAAGGCAAATGAATGAAAGTGGCAGGTCTCTTTATAATGTGACTCTAAGGTGATACTTGACTGGTCTCAAAGTAGGAACATCTCACACTGTTGGTGAATCATGAATAGCACACTGTGGAGAACCATATCTATAAACAACATTTACAGAAAGACAGATAGTAATTGTTTTATTCTTTCCTCTAAGATTCCCAGGCTCAGCCTGGGAGAAATCATTTCTCTTCTTTCTTTGACTGAACTGAGAATATCCACAGTTTTCATGATTGTTTGACCCTTACAGTACCCCCCTGCTGTAAGACTGAGAAAATGAACATGTGCAACAATTGTCTTGTGTCTGACCTGACCTGGATCACTGATCCCTGCTTATCTCAAGAACAGATTTTATAGATGTTATTTGTTTGATTTTAAGCAACTGTAAAATCAGGAAAAGAAGTAACTGAGAAGTATTGAAAGACAGTCAAACATACTCTAATTATTTTCTGAACCCTGTAATACAACATTTGTAGATCTCAGAGTTTTAAATATGTGGGTCTTAGAGCAAAAAATTGGTATTCTTTGCCCTTATTAACCCTAGGGATTAGCAGGAAAAGTTACTGAGGTAATTTGCGAGTGTTGAGATTTCAATTTCAGGTAGTCGGTGGGAATTCCAGTTTTTCACAGTTAATTTTTGAGTATTACTTTTAAAGCACTTAAAAACAAGTATATTTGGTAATGATATTTTTCTTTCTTGATTAGTGGCATTCAAAATCTCTGTAGTTCATCCCTTCAAATTCCCAGGCTAACATTGCCATGAAATTGAGCTGGGGCTTGAAAGAAAAGGCAAAAGCAGTGAGCTGTGTTCCTTTGAGAGTCATCCTTCCAAATTACATCATACTTAAAATCACAACTTGATGCTGAAACCCACTCCAAAAACTTAGAATCCAAGTGTTTCAAATTTCAGATTTTCACTAGGCTTTGTTTTCTTTCAGGGAGTATCTCTCCTGATTGAAGAATCCCCCTCACATAAAATATGGTTACTGCTTTTCAAATGCTGCACATTCAGGAACCACATGCATAGTGCACACATTATATACATCCATATATGAAATTGTAAATTTAGTCTGCCAGGACTATGCCTCTAACCTGTTCTTGCTGACTTTCATTGCATCTCTGATTCCCCCACACACTTCTTTTTACTCAATCTCTTATAAGGTCCGTGGTTTCAGGGCTATGAAGATTTTTTTCCTTATGTTTGACAGGTCTCCAAAAAGGTCATTACTATAAGAGGACACAAGAACCTGGTCTTTTGGACTCTTTCCAAAACTTTGCTTAACTTGAACAAGTCATTTGTTCACTATTCAGCTTCCTCTAAAGTGAGGATAACGTTTGTTAACTTGGCAGAAAATGTCAGAAGAATTTTTTAAGCTCTACATGAGCTCTTTCTACAAAGAAACTCACAGCACGTAGAAATTGTATCTTAATGCTAGAAGCTGCCTTCTGTCCAGATTTTAGCACAATGTGATTCTTTGATTGATCTATAGTAGTGCAATTTTTTGGATGGAATAGAGATAGTTGAATGAAAATGGTTTTAGAAAGATGAGAGCTACCTTTGCTGCCAGCAAGTATCCATTAAAGGGGGAAACCAGTAACAAAGGCAAACCCAGAAGTCAGTGGATTATTTGCTTTTATTCTGATTAGTTTGTGAAAGTTACTTTTGGGTTGGATTTTTATTTTTTCCCTGGGTAGGTTTGCTGGTTTTTGTGTTTGGAGTTTTTTTTCATAAAAGTGTGAAGTAACACACTGCTTTCTTCAACTGCTGTTTTACAAGTATTGGATGGAAATTTACTTGCCCTCTGCTCCTCCAGGCACAAATTGTGTCTTGTCAAACCAGACATCTGCAGAGAGTCTTGGAGAATTGTTTCTCAGGCCAAGTTACTGTTTGTGCTCTCCTATGTTTGCAGAATGAAAAAATAATGTTTGACAGCATTGGCAACTCTGTTACAGGGATGATGAATTCTCCTCAGCAGCCATCAGTGAAAATTGATGTAAATCAACTCCTTGAAGGAGGCAGGGCAGTTAATTTCAGGAAGTGCAAAGTTAAATGAAAGCAAACAATCTTTATTTATGCAATTATTTAAATTGGCTTATTGGCAAAATATTCTATCTGTAGTTATCACAGTTGCTGTTATTAAAAAAAAAAAGCCAACAACATATGCTGGCTTTTGTGTATACAAAAGCTCATTCAAATCAAAAAGAAAAATTAGGCAGGAATATATAATCTCTCTTTAGAGAGTTTCCAAATTGCAGGAAGATTCATAGCTGAGCTTTAGCCAGGATAACTTGACAGAATATTTTCAAAATATTTTTAAGCTTACAAATTGTTCAACTTTAAGTGGATCTGCAAGGAAACTGTTTTGAAAAGTAAGCAAAGCGCTGTTTTGAAATTTCAGATCCTTGGTTTCTGTTCCTGTTCTTTCACCAGGAGTGTGGCTGTTGCTTTCTCTGGAGAGTTGAGTTTTCTTCCGACATCAAATTCCTGGTAGTTCTCTAGGGTTTGTACACAGCTCGTTAATGCACTCAATCTGTGACTGTGTACACACAGCAGTACCCCAGCTTTGGTTTGGGTGGGAGTTAGAATCTGATCTGGATCCCTGAGGGGTCCATTAATATGGTCTGTTTTCATGCCTGTGATAGTGTTGGGGTTTTCCTACTATACTATTCTGTGGAAGCCCAATGAAACGATAGCCCAACTTTTCAGATTCTGCAGTGAGCTTAATTTCTTGGCCATGCTTAAAGTTCTGTCATGACTTTATACTAAAACAAGTTTTATTACAAGAATATTGTAGTTCTTTCTGTATATCCGAGATATGAAGCTCTAAGCTACATGGGTTTAGACTTCTGAGATGGGATTAACTTTTTAATAATCTGGTCCTCAATATCCATTTTCTTTTTAGAAACTGTAGTTCATTATGTTTGTCTTAAATTGCTTCCTGCATTAGTTTTAATCTCCCACTAATATTGGATATTTGAATTTAAAATCTGCCAACTTTCAACAATAGTCAAAACTAGATATCTTTTTAAGTTTAGGGCGATTTGTAGAGCAGGTAATTATATTTAACATTTTCAAGTTCTTTTAGGTTATGTTTTGGAAAGGGTTATACTTTCAGCGTGCATGCTAACAAGCAACTTAAATTATTCATAACTGATAATAAACCTACTCTAGACTACTTAATATTTCTACTATGGATCCATTTGTGTGCTGAGAATATCCACATCAAGCCTTTGCTCACAGCTCCTCTTTCCCCACCAGCGATGATGAGTAGAGTGATGCTGCTTCTCACCCTGCTTGCTTGAGTCCTCTGTATTTAACTTGCAAAACTCTGCCAAGGGAAGCTAAAGACTGTTTAGAGGACTGGGGTAGGTCTGTTTGTTTCCATCTCCTAATTTGTTCTGTCCTGTTTGTTTTCTTTATTCTTCCTGTATATTTGGCAGGGAGCAGACATGAATTTGACTGTGCTCTGTTGAACAGCCGCCACTGCCTCAAGCTGTTTCAGTAACACCTTGCCAAAACACTTTTTCTTTCCAGTTTTGTCTCCTTGAAAAAGGGAGGGGGGTTGGAGCAGTGATTGCCACCTGAGAGTTACTTTGGGACTAACTGGGTTGGTACCAAAAGGTGAAATATTTTCATCATCCTGAAGTGGGGCAGAAGACCTTGAGAGATCAATAAACAAAAAAAATCCTGCAAACACACATGGTCTCGACCAAAATGTTTTGCTTTCTATTACTGCTGTCTCACCAGCATATCTTTAAATTGCAAAGTGATGCTTGAAACAGAAACTTATTTAAATTAGATCCATATCCTAATATGCCATCTGTATTTGATTTAGTAATTGTACTATGCTGAGAAATTTATCACAACTGATTATCACTACCTGTTTCTAGCTGAAGAGTTCCCAAAAGTTTTTTAAAAATCAGAAAATACTCCATCTACTCATAGTAGCTGGTATCCTTCCATATATTGGAAACTTTATAACAGTAAGTATATAACTATTTACTTTACCACCCATCAACATCTTCCACATGTTTTCAAATCTTCTGCTTAAATATTATCATCTTGGTTCATAGGCCTCAAAATCCTAATTTACAGGGACAGATAAATTGTTTCATACAGGTTAAGATTTAGGAGTTTTACAAATGCAATAGAATATTTACAGTTACTTGAAACTATGAAATAATATAATTTCTACTATGGAGTTTCTGAATCCTATTCCCCCACCCTGAGCTGCAAAGGGAGAGCTGTGTCCAAAGCATGTTTGCTATGAGCCCATGAGAGCCCCATTCCTCCTGCTGTGGAATTTTTAATGTGCTGTCTGACGTGGAAAACTCTTTAATGAGAATTCTGATCATTAATCCAAACTTAACCGCTGAAAATGAACAATTGGTAATTAAGTGAATGTGATGTGATGACTAATTAGTTGATGTAACAAATAGCCAAAATGTAGTTAATTTTTTAAGCAAATATTTGAATTGTTTGAGAAAATGTTTTGTAATACAAGAAAAAACTTTGCTGTATTTTAATTGCAGTCTCAGCTTACTTGAGAATGACTTGCAGTGTTCCAAAGAAGGCAGGCTTCAAGGTCAGACTTAATCAAAAGGTAGATTAAGTCTATCATTACATGTTTGTCTATAGAGAAAAATAAAAGCCAACTTTTTTGTCTCCATTACTATTCAGTTGTTCTCAAATTTACAGTTTATTCCCTATGCACAGCATGGAGTTGCAAGTCATTAAGAGAATTCAGTCTTTCCTTGAAACATACCATCGTGGATTTATTTAAAAGGTTAATCATGTTCCCTCTTTTATCCCAGTTTCCAGAATTTTATCTTATACAGTAAAAAATCCATTAATGAAGTCATGATTAACACTCCACTTCTTAGCAAGCAGTATTTTAATGGTAGCCATTGTGCCTAATAGAGGGTGTTGTTGGAAGTGTTCTGCTGGCTGATTGTGAAGAGCATTTTGTTAGAAATGCAGCCCTGGAGGGGAGATGCTGCCAGCTGCCTCTGCTGGCAGCTCTGCCCGGGCAGTTTGGGGAGCTGGGGCATCCCCTGGGAGCAGGCTGGGGGAGAGGGGCAGAGCTCATCCTCCCGGGCCCTCCCTGCTGGGCTGGCACCTCAGCACCCTCCTTCCTTCAGCTCTGGATTAGTTATGGATACTGAGCTTCTCTGCTCAGCAAGACCTGTAATGGGAGTGCAATTAACCCACTCATAGAAAAAAATTTCTTATTCATTTTCCTCCACTGAAACAACCATGTGAGTCCAGGGAGGAAAATAAAACTGCCAGTGATAGGTTACATTTTGCCTTCAGTGAAATCATATTCCTTCTGTTTCAAGGTAAGAACAGTTAGGGATATGCCAGGTTCCCTTGTAATAACCATTCACAGTGTTTTGCTGAAAGAAAATAATTGGAAACTGTTTTCCTAGGGACTTCTAAGCACAGAGTAAATGAAATCTCAGCTTCTTGTATGAAAGTGCTTTGGAGGATTCATCTTATTTTTGGTTTTTTGTTTGCTTTTTTTTTTCCTTTCCCCAGCATTTCTAGAGCAAAAAATAACGAGCTAAGAGTGGCATGGATTTCATGTGTATGTCAGAGCACACCTGAATAGCCCAGACCTTTTTCTTACAACTGGATAATCTGGTGCAACTCTAAAAGACAAACCCCTGCTCACAATGCGATTGGGTTCCTCGCATTTAGAGAGAGGAAATTTTCAAGTGAATACAAAACAGGATCAGGGATCTAGGCAGTAAGAATCCTGTGTGATAACAGAGTACTGCCTTTGTGATAGTAGCATGCGTTTTTTTTTTTATCTACATGCTCAAGAATAAAACTGTGGGGTAGCAAAGCATTTTTGGTTAATAATGAAAGTGGAGAGATTTTCACTTGCATCTCTTGTAGGAAAAGAAAAAATTCAGAAATGAAACAACAGATTGTTAACAGATAAATTATGGGAGATAGGAAATCCTGTTCACTTCTGTTCACTCCTGCCCAGCAGAAAGCACTTTGGGAAAGGTTCAGCTAACAGGAAGGGTTCCAAAGGGTAATAAGTGGACAAGACTTGCCTCATTTTGTACTTTTCAAAAAACAGAGATGAGAAAAACAAAACAGTGCTGTGCTTCCTATTCATTGGGGTTTGTGCTTGAGTGATACTGTTTGCTAAAAAAGGTCTTTTTGTGAAATTGATTCTTCTTTGAGAATCAGAGATAATAGCACAGCTTTGCTTTTCTTGTTACACCCCTTGCTGCACGTTTTCAAGTGTGTGCCAATACCAGAGTCCTTCAAGCACATCTCCTTTAAAACTATTCAGCACACTTGGAAGCCTACCTTAAAACTTCCAACTGATTCAAGGTGTAAGTGATGTACCTACACTCTGCCTGTCATGAATAGTTTAACAACTGAAGTATTCCAGCTCCCAAAAATTGTAACTTGAAACCATTGTTTAGTGATCCACTCAACCTGGCTGTATCTCTTTTCCCTGGACCTATGTGTGTGTATATATATCTATATATATATAGAAATAGATATAGATATAGATATAGATATAGAAATAGCTGAATGTATCCACATTAATCCTGCCCTTAGTCATCAGCCCCTTCTGTCTTTACATTTAATTTCTGTATGTAGAATATAAGTAGGTGTTCTATATAAATAAACTCCCAAAAGGGAACCAGATGCTGAACTTTATAGCTGAGTAAAGAGAACCACTGAAAGGTGATGTGATATAATATGCTTGGCATCTGTGAGTCAGCATTAAGATGTGCTCCAAATACTGCTGCAAACACTGACAGTTTCTGGATATAAAGAACTCAATGTGCTTTCATTAGCGCTGCTGGAAATTGCTCCCAAGGGTTGTGGTTCTCACTCAATTCAGATCACTTATGTAATTTCAGAGTATGAACTCTTTCAGGCAGCTGCAGTGTTCACTGATTTTTGCACTGCTTGATGAACATTCCGTGTAAAGGTTTCCCAGAACTGGGTTTAGAGCTAATACTTCAAGTTCAGTAGTCCCAAGGAACTCCCAAAATGTTGGATTAGAAAATGCTACTCACGAGCTGCCCCCTGCCCTGCTTAATGATCTGAGTGAAGAAGCAGAGGCAGAATCAGAGGCAGTCTGTTGGGTCAGGGCCCTGATTCACCCTAACACTTGTATTCATTAATCTTCTGTTTACATTGCTGAAAATGTTGGTGCTGCCTGTGAAGTGAGATAGCTCTGCAGACAAGCTGGGTATCTGATTCCTGTCAGCAGAATGTGAATGCACTTCCAGTGTGGGATTGTGTGAAATGTGTGAAGCCTTGGTGATTAGAGAGTGACTGGATGTACAGCAGGGGCTGCCTGTGATTGCTGAGCACCTTCACTAATGAGTTTTGTCTGACCTGGGGTAAAACCCACCAGGTGAGTTTTACAGAGAACTCATCCATCCTTGGCTGAATTCTGTATTTTAGGGAAACTTTCGCCAAATTCTGCTCTGAGTTCTGTCATTTTAACACAGTTTAGAGGCAGGACGAGTAGAGGCATAAGAAAATAAATTTATTTCTTCTAAGGGGACAAGCTCAAATACTAGTGAGGCTTTAAGCAGCATTTCACCCTTGTGGGCACTGGGAGAGCTCTGGGCAGAGCTGTGCTGCTGCCTTGCACAGGAGGGCAAACAGGTGCTGTGGAAAAGCTGGTGGCTAATTATGTGGGTGTGCTAATGAGGCACTGGTTTGGTTCTGTGTTCTTATTCTGACAGCAAACTCTTGAGCCTCACCTTCTGTCAACAGGCTAAAATTGTGCAGCCAAAGAACACAGGTATGACCAAGTTTGCAGGAAGCTGATTTGCCCTGAGTTTTTGCTTGGTGGTTTTTGCTTCTCAGTTAAGTTCAAACTGCATACTAGTTGCAACACCTCCACAGGAAACTTCCAAGGGTTATTTTTCTGTTTTTCTAACCAAAGCCATTGGTCTGTATAATTTATATCATGGCTCTGCATTTCCTCTCTCTGATTACAGCCAAGTACGTAGTGCTTTGCTAATCTCTTTACAGGGATAAAATATCCTCTGTTTTTTCCTTATTGCAGGTTTCCAAGTCACATATTTGGCTTCATTTTGGGGTTTGAATTGACCCAAAAGATGAAAGCAAAAATGTGTAATTTACCACGATCATTTTGACTTGTAGCCAGTGTTTAATAAGTTGGGAATTTCCACGGATGCAGAAGGGATACAGCTTCCCAAATCTCATTGACATTCAGAGGGTTTTGGACACACTTTAAGCTTCTTTTACAATCCTATGCTGAAATGGCCCAGCTCTGCTTTCCTTTCTAAATATGCATTTCTCAGTTTATTTTTTTTTTAATTGACAAATTCTCCATATTTAAAACTTGCACCACCCTGGAAGATATTCACTTTTCTTACTCTGAGTAGTGTTAACAGCCCAGTATAATTACACATGATAGCAAATGACTACTTGGGTTAACACAAGTTACCAAGTAGGTGATTTTAAGATGACTCCCAATCCTTCCAAAAATAAGGGGGGGAAAAAAGGGCCTTAGAAACCTGACTAGAAAATCTTAAGTTTCTGAAAAAATTATCCATTTTCCTTTATGATGTTGTCAGCATGCAGCTAATTAGTGTTCTACACCAAAGACAAGTTTCTGTCTTCCTAGAAAACTTTATCTTTAAGAACATGCCCAAGCCTTTTACAAAATATTATGGAATTATCAGCATTTTCAATGGAAGAGTAAAAAGCAAAATACTTTAAAGCTTAGCAAATTTTACATGTTTAACTGTCAGTGTTATTAGATCCAGCCCTTCTTCCACCATTTTGGGAATAGAAGAGCAATGACTGCTTCTAATAGTTAGTAATGGTCATTATTTAATTGATAATTAGTAAGTTCCCTGACTCTTCAGTGTTTCCTTGACTTTGTAGATCCTGATTGCTGAAGCAGCACTCTACAGTGACCAGAGTCAAATGTTGTACTTTAATAATTCCTATTAATCTGTGTAATTTTGTGAACAAAATCAATAGTTCCATCCCTTGTTTAAATATTTAATGAATTTTAGATAGGGGTGTATTAGCTTTGTATGATCATGCTTTTCTTAAAAAAGTGCAAATTCTGCCAAGTGCCTGGACAAGTGTCTGTGGGAAGACAGGGATAAATAGCGAAACCTGAACCTGTGTTCAAGATTTCCTGTGTTCTCACTTTGTTTCCATGGTGTAGAACTCAGCCTTAGATGTAGCAAACCTGAGAAGGAAATCAAAGTGGGTGTTTTGGTGTTTTCTCAGCACCATCTTTACTTTAGACCTGGAGTGGAGACCTGAACCTCCTTTGCTCCTGATCTAGAGCTTTCAGAGAAGTGGATAAAAGATAGTGCAAGTGATAAGTGATCTGTGAGGAAGAAAATCAGGAATTACTTGTCATGAGTTTTGCTGTAGTTCTCAGTGCCACTTGGGTTGGTTTGTGCCTGGGGACATGCAGAAAACTTGCTGTGAGGTTTTCACAGGTTTGTAGGCATTAATTTTTTTTTTTAAAACCAAGTGAGAATACAAAATCCAATTCAGTTATTGTGTTTGCCTTGATTATATGACAATGGCATCAATAAACTCATGATCCCACATTTTCTAAAATGGCAGAACAAGAAATGAACATCTTAAATAACAACAATTGAAATCCCATTCATAAGTCCTGCAGCAAGCTGAATGTTTTTATAAAGCACCTGTGCAGGTAGTAAACACCAAAGCGAGTATCTTTGTGACAGTGTGGGAAAATAATTGAAGAAAATGTTTGTTTTCAGATGAAGAGTTTCCATATTGACCATGGCAGTCAGGGTTATGGTTTCATTGCTACTCAAGTATGAACAGACACAAAGCACACATGTCAGGCAGAGTAAAATATCTTGACCTTCTCAGAAGTCTTTTGTTTTTTAATTTTAACTAAAGAAACTTCAAAAATGCTTTTACAATCCTAAGCTTAGATATGGTTAAGACTGGGAATTGCAGTTGCCCCTTCCTTTGGTGTTCTCCCCAATAATTTTTTTGTTTTTAAAATGTACTCTTTTTTATGAACTCATTATTTTCCCTCTACTAATACATTTTCCTTATCTTCTAATTAAGCACTGCTTCCAGCACACTTGTAGCACACTCACATCTGCTCTGACTGATCATTACTTCAGCGTGGGACTTGTGCTGCAGTTGGCACAGGTGGGGCTGTGACCCTGCTGAAGCTGTCTGCTGCTGCCTTTTGCTGTCTGTCACAAGTCTACCAGTTTCCAGTTCAGCTGAGGCAGAAATCCAAGCCTACAGCTGCTAGCAAATCTTCTTAATTGAATTTGAGAGGGGCTTGAACAGGTAGATAGCACCAAAATTACTCAAATCCCTTCAGTTTTCAAAACTTGCATTAGGACCATTCCTTGAGATTTCAGTTCTGCATGAAGTACAAGAGCACTTTGCAGCTTTTCATGTTCTGACATGTCATATGTCTTCCCTTGCAATCACTCACTTCCCTTTCTCCTCTGAGGAGAGAGAACTACAATATTTTAATATGCTATTGTTCAGCTCTCAGTAAGTGCTGGGATCATTAACAACACTCATACATTGTGTGTTTAGCAATTACACAAGTGCCATGCTGATATTCTCATCTCCCATCCTCATCACTGAGTCACTAACACCAAAGAATACGTGCAACTTTTCACTCATTTCTAGAAAATTTGCTAGAGAAGGATTATTAATTTCTCAGATTTCTGACTGTGAAGCAAATGTAGCTTGAGGCTTAATGGGCTGACAGAGTTTTCCCATTTTTAAAGGTAGTCCAGCTGTCATGGTTATAGTGCAAGAAACCAGTCCACCAAGCTTAATGAGAGTTTCAAAAATGAAAAAAGAAGTTGAAGATCATCAGTAAGAAGTTGGTTTAAAAAGAAAGTGAAAGCATCTTGCTATTCTCTGGTCCAATGTTATATTGTGTATGTGGTGGACATTGTTAGGTTGGTTGAAGTGGATGATTTATTTCCAAGTCACAGAAACATTTTCAGAAGAGGAAAATGTTTAAACTTTTCCTGTGCTACATGCCATAAATATGCTTTTTACTCCCTTCAACCCCATTACAGTCTTTGTGGCTTCACCTCTTCACCTCTTCCCTTCTCCTGCATCTCTACCTTTATTTAGCTCTAGGTACAGGTTCCCTCTGGTGCCTCTGGGGTTTTTTGAGTGCTGCTGTATTTCCCCTCCTTTCTCTCCTCTCATGTGCTCAGCAATCATCAGGCAGGTGCTCCAAGGGGAGAGCAGGAAACCTCTGCTTGAAAAAGCAGCAGCACTGGAGCAATTTGGGTGGTTCAAGATAGCTGGTCCTGAAAGGGAACCACCACGAAAGATCTGGCTGGGACTTTGACAATTTGAAAAGAAATAGCTCTATGCTTCTGTGAGGCTGAAATGTTGCAGTACAGCCTCCCTGTCACATAGTTTAGGAAAAAAACTGCTCAGACCTCTTAAATAATCTAATCTTGTCCATTTGTTTACTTCTTCTACATTTTCCTTTCTTTGTTGCAGCCCTAGAGCTGTGCTCTAAATTTTCACAGTGGTTTACTACATGTATTTCTTTCTGAAGATTGGCAGGATATTAACACTGTCTTCTAAAAATAAGCTGGAAAACTTCAACTTGATTCTTAATTGAAGCTTTACTGATTGTCCATCAGGATTCATTTTGCTAAAAATATAAATTAGTTCTCACTGGGTAAATTTCAGCCGTTTCTAATCTTTCCTTCTAATTTCTGTATTGATTTGAATTAATTGTTATTCCAGGATTGCAAGTTCTTCCCTATGACTGTCTAATGACTTTTACCAACACTCTATCACACTTGCTTTGAATGTTAACGATTCAGGAGTTGGAGAGTTTCAGCAGTCATTGCTGCCTAGAAAGGAAATTGGTTTTCATTGGTTAAAAGTTATTGAATGTGCTGTTCTAAACATCAAAAATCTGGGTTTGCTTATGATGGTTTGGTTTTTAAGCTGACTTTTTCAATGTCTTGATGAAATCATATTTTGACCTGAGCATTATCCTGAATGGTCTCAGAGCTCCTGGTTGGAATTAAGAGCTGACATGGTTTACCCTACAGTTTCCTTGATTTTATGAGTGATTATCCACAAACACCTTATCTCTCCATTTGCCATAGAAACCAGTTTTTAATTTTCAGGTGAGGAGGGGGATGGCAAATTTTCTCTTCTCCCACTTTTCAGGATGCCCTTCCACCTGTGCTCTGTTGCCTGTGTAACTTCCAGCCTCCCAGAGAACAGCTCCAGTGCTCTCTGGGGACATGAGTTACCATGATAAGGTCTTTGTTTTCTGAAATCTGTAATGGAATGGAAACATAACCTCCTGGCCTGTTATAATCTTACTGCTCAGCCAACTCTCTTGGAGACCAGATTTTGTTCCAGCAGTGGAGAAATGGTGAATTGCAGTTCAGAAGTGAACGTGTGGCTGAGGCAGTGAATTCAGCCATCAGCTGCTGGGGTGGGTTGTGCCTCTGCTTCTGTTGGGAAAATGGGAGAAGCATTTCTGACCCTCTGAATATGGTAAAAACTGATAGGAAAATATTGCAGGTTCCTTTGACCAGTGGGAATTAATTTAAAAAACATAGTCACTTTACCACAAAGCCCATAATTGAGGCCCTTTATCTTTATTTTTTTCCCCTAGCAGTACACAACAGATTTTTATGGGGATTGAAGAGTCAAGTTCACATTTTACATTTTATGCTTGCTCACATAAAAGCACGGGCTAACAAATCCCCCATATTTCTTTTTCTTAAGAAAACAGATGAACAAAAGAGGAAAGAGCAAGTGGCGGGGGGGAAGGATGGAGGGAGAAAAGCTAGAGACAAGTGTCAGATGGGAGGAGACTTTGGGAAGAGTGAGATGGGTGACACTGCACTTCTTCCAAGGCAGGTTTAGGATTGCTGTCTTCAGTACCGTGTTATATTTCACCAAAATTCAGAATTTCAGCTAATCACAATAGAATGTATATTACAAATGTGGTTTGTCCCAGCTCTGGGAGTTATAGTAATAGAGCTTAGAAGCAGGAGGAATTTTTGTATCTCTTTTATTTCTGGGTTTTTCATTCTCTCTTATTCACAGAACAATGGAAAGTGCTAAAGTGGTTACGTTTGTGGGGGAAAAAATCCTGAATATCTTGGCATCATTTTCAAAACTGGTAAATTCAGGGAGGAGCTATTCTTCAAATCAAGTTACAAATATCCCCTGGGCGACTCCAGGTGATAATCTAGGTAAATTGTAAAATTATTGTCATGTAAGAGTTTAATTCCTAAAAGTACCCCAGAAAAGCTGTTGAATGCACAATTAGAGTAGGTGCAGGTAATCTGCCTGGTATAGTTGCTTCCATTTAGTGAATTTCAGTGGTGTTTTCCTGCAGCCTTTTAATTAACTTAATGTAAAACTGAGTTTCCAGGGCGAGTGATGATTTATGTGCCAGTATTTCCCAGTGTTTGCTCTTGAGACAGAAGACTGATGGTTTAAACTGTCTGAAAATGTTTCTTCCTTTTCTGTGTGACAGTTCATTAACAGATTATACACAGAAGCATCTTTACATAAAAATCAGATTCTTCAACAAATATGTCAAACACACATTTAATCCCATTCACTTGAGGAACACAAATAATCCATAAAGGTGATTTATTCTTGCCACTTGCTTTATCTTGCATGATCAAACTATAATCAATAAGAGGTATTAGTCTTTCAAGTTAGAGATTTATAGACCTTGGTCATGGAGTAATAGCCAATATGCACATAAAAATCAGTTTGAAAAGCCTTTGCTTTTATGTTCATGTGTCCTTGAGACTCAGATACCAAATTGGATTTCATATCATGAGACAAACTGGATTATAATAATCTTAAATCAAAGAAATCAGAGGGGGAAATGGGTTTGTTAACCTAGCAATTGATTTCTTTTTCCCCCTATATCATACTGGAAATCCAGCTACTCAGCATTTTTAAAACTATGCATGCAAAACAGGTTTTTCAACAGTTCTTCCCTTAAGATCTCTTATCCTGTGGTGGTTTAGGTCTTGCTTTGTAGTGTGTCAGGATCAGCCCTGGGGCTTGCAAACAGCTCAGGGCAGGCTGATTCCAGAACTCTGAATATTGAACTCATTTTTGTCTCAGTGATTTTTACAAGTTTCAATTCCTGCTTCCAGTTAGTAACTTAAAATTTCTTACAGTTCCTGTGACTTTAAAATTTGCCTCCCCTCAAATTTAAATAATGTGGGAAAGGTAAACTTTTTAACTTAAGGTTACCTTACTTCAGAATCATAGGTAAAATAAAAAGTTCCATTTTTGGGGGGCTGCTGTTGCCTGCAGACTCAAGTTAATACTGCCATATCCATTTACCATATATTTAATTGCCAGCTGTTTTTATTATCTTTGAGAAATCTCCTTTCTGAACTCCCAGATGATCCCTAATTCTTAATATTGAGAGCTGACAAGAAACACTGAAATAACAAGAGGTAAAAAAAGGTTCTCACCTGCTCCAGCCAATAAAATACTAGCTGTGGTTTAGTTTTAGGATTAAAGGCTTGGTATGTATAGGTAAAGGGGTTAAGAAAACTCTAAGTTCTCAAAGTTAAGAGATGCACAAATCCCCTGGGAGCAGAACAATTCCTATGTTCTTTAAAATATAGCCCAGGTTTGTGCATTTTAATAAAACAAGGTAAATTAGGGTTCATACAATGTGCCTGAAGCATCTGCTTTTCCCAATGCTCTGTTTGACAGGAATTAGGATATTTTGACTGTTGAAGTTTCATTTTGACTCCACAGGTGGGAGATGAGTACACTGAGGAAATGGTTCTGGTGTTTCCTTCCTTTCTGGCACACTGTGGTGGACAGCTGGCAAACTGCTGTTACATTAATCCTTCCACTGCAGATAGTAAATCAAGTGAACAATGGTACCTGTATAGGAGCAAATTAATTTAATCACACATCTCTGTGTGATGGCAGAGGCTTTGCTCTGTGAGACTATGTGAGGTCAAGGCAATTAAAAAGTCCTAATTTTTGTGGGCTTTTATTTATACATTATTTATTAGAATTATATACTTGGATCTATTTAAAGCTGTCTTTTGGCTCATCATTATAACCTTAAAGTGGAGATTTCCCACTGAAATTATAAATGCTAACTTTTTTGAAGTAAGAAATTTGAAGTTTTCTGCACTTGAGAGGCTTATCATGTAGTTGTGTCAAACCTTCTACTGCATTTCAAGTCATGAAATTATGCAACCATCAACAGGTGCTTCTAAGTTATTAACAAATGAATAGGTAAATTAAGTTACTAATCAGGCCAACAATATATTTAGATTTCTTTTCAAAATGTTGTTGTAATTACCCATAATACATAAACTGAATGCTTCATCTCCTTTCAACTGAAAACACTCTTATCCTCTTTACATATCCAAATTAATTGAAATTCTACTTTCATTCTAATATATAGGTTTGCTTGGTTATTTTTTTTATTTTGCTACCTGCTGCTTCACCAAAATGCTGTCACTAAATCTTTTTATTTTTCCTGAGAGAGTTCAAGAAGTGTTTGGACAAGGCTCTTGGGCACAAGATAATTTTTGGGGCTGTGCTGTGCAGGGCCAGGAATTAGATTTAACCATCCTTGTGTCCCTTCCTACTCAGAATATTCGATGATTTTCATTGATTTTGTATCATTTGAGATAGTGTGTGTATATGTTCCACTCCTAGGGACACACCAAACAGAGTTTTAACACACAGGAGAGAAGGAAAAGTGTGAGATCTTTCCTCTTCCCATTCATATAAGAACCCTGGAAATTGTTATGGATAGTTCAAACCTCTCTCTAGAAATAAAACTTTTCAGTTTTACCCTCACAGGTGGATGAGATATGAAACACCTACTGGAATAAAGGATGATATCTAAGATACCCTTCCTGAATTTTGATATATGAAGAGATAAATCTGCTCCTTCCAGGATTAGGACACAGGGAATAAATTGCTTGACTGTAGCTCCTTTTCAGTCTGTCTTAACCTTGAGGTAACCAGGCTCTCAAATTGGGGAAAAAGCAGTTTAGGCACCCAAGAGCTGAAGCTTTAGCTACAGTCACTCATATTAAAGCCTCACTGCTCTACCACTGCTTCTCATCTGAAGAGAGAAATACCTAACTTCCAAGGTTCCAGAGGATTTGCTGAATTTTCTCCATAATAGAAAACTCAGGCAACATTCTCTCTGGGACCAGGTCAACAGCTATTTAGCTAAAGAACAGAAGATAGTTGTAAAGATATTTATTCTGCAGTAATTTCTAGATGATAAAAATATTAAATAAAATACTGGTACATGTTAAATGGGGTGGTAAGTTGGGAGTGTGCAGCAATTCCTTCCCACCAAATGGGCTGTAAGTAGGTTGGAGTGCTGGCTGCTGGTATTTAGGATGTAATCTGAAGAAAGCAGGAAAGTAGAAGCAAGGGGCAAACTGTAAAGTAGAGTGAGATGGAAATAAATAGAGCAGAGAAAGTAGGAACCTTGATAATGTTTTCTTGTAATATAACAACTGCAATTCCTAAATCACTTAACTGCAATTCCTAAATCACTTAACTGCAATTCCTAAATCACTTAACTCTAGGGGAGGAAGCTTCTTCCACAACTGAGGAGTGAGATATAAAGGGAAATACTTTTACTGGAGAGCCACAGTTTCCCACCACAGAGGGCATCCTAGTTTGAAATGTGATATGGCACACTGATGTTAGAAAAACCAGCCCAAGTCCATGTCTGTGTTAAACAAGCTGCTTTCTGCAAGGGCAATATAAATTTCCCATTATTAGAGTTTCATAGCCCTGTGACATGATGTGTGTCTTAAGGGGCTTAATGTCTAGTGAGCAGCTCTAGCTCTTTCTTTGTTTTTATTAATTTGTTTGACAATTTATGTTACACAGATTTTGTCACCTACTGTACTAAGTCCTCTGGAGCCTGGTGAAAAAGAGAATGTTTGTCCCAGTTTCAGGAATAAAGCTGATTTCTTCAGATTCTCCAGGGAGTAAATGGAGACAAGTTTTCACTTTCAGCATCTGTGTGTTACTGCTGGCATCTGGCAGCCAGTGTGCCCATTGCTGGTAATAAACAAGATGCAATATATACTGCTTTCTTTGTAGATTGTTCTCCCTGGTTTGCTTCAAGCTTCCTCTTCTACCAGATGTTACTGAGTTTAGGAGTAATGATTTGGCCTAAGTGGACCAGTTATTGCTACCTCCCAGGAAGGCAGCTGGAAGAAGTATAAATATTTTCTTCTACTTCAATCCATGTTCTTCTTTCATTAATGTATTTTTCTGAGGTTAAAGATGTGATTGATTCACTCCAGGTCAGTGTGGTCACAACTGGGCACTTTTTCAGTCTTCAGCTGTTGTTTACTGTAGCTTTACCATGGCAAGATTATTTGGTACAATTTTCTCCAATGGCTGCTGCTGTCTTCTGGTGTAAATGTTCATTAGCAGTGCCTTGATGAGCATTTCTCTACTTTAGGTCTAAAGCAGTTATTTAAAAATAAGTTAATTTCCCTTTTGGTGATATTTGCTGTGTTTCTATTCCATTTCCTTCTCTGTACTTAGAAGAGACAGCAGTCTGGCATGTCACACCCAGAGAGGATAGGCAGCTTCCCTCAGGGATTTCTGACAGGCTAGGCAAGCAGGGAAATCCAGCCTGACTCCTCAGATCCTGTCCTCTCACTAAATCAGTTGCCGCTCATCATTTCTTGCACCAACTGGAGAGTGATTTTGCAAGCACCCAGTGTTTCAAGAATCTGAAGGATATCTCATGTGTGTGGGGCTTAGTTATTTATAAAATTAGGTACAAAACATAAAAGAATCAGAGCCACAGCCCCAAACTCCTTCACATACTCAGGATGGAAGAAAATTTCCATATAATCCAACATATTCTTGGCAGTTTGTCCCTAGCAAAGGCTGATCCTTAGCCCCCTGTGCTGCCCAGGGCAGTGGCACTTGGGGAGTCTGGGGTGATATCTCCAGTGGTGCTGGCTGCCTTCCTAAAATTTGTAACCAAAGCTGTACTGTGTTAAAAAGGTCAGCACCAGATTGGGAAATGATGAATGCTTTGGTGCTGCTTTATATCATTACACTTTGATCAGAGGTAAATTAATTTGTATTTTAAGCCTATCCTTCAAGTTTAGGGCCTACTGATGCTATTGAATGATGTGTCACCAGATTTTTTGTGACAGTGGATTCCATTGTCTGATATAAATAAATTCAGCAGACCAGCTCTGTGTTACATCTTGGTTTCTCCTTGAATTGTTTCTGCTCTCCCTTATAGAATGAACAAAGCGTTTTGTCTTCTGCTTCCAAGCAAATGTCATGTAATAACTGAGCAATCTGAAAAATTCAATCAAATGTGTCTGCATTCTTGGGGAATAAATAGATTATAACTCTGTGAGAGGTATATGTGTAGCTGAGGGAGAAGGGGGTGCAGAGGGGACAGGCTTTTACTCCATGTGAGAACTGACCTTTCTTCCCCTCCATGCATCTGGGAACAAGGTCTCTCTCAAGCTACAGATATTTGTTGTTTTCCAAAAATACTTATGAAACTTATGGTTGGTTATTTTGCCAATCAGTGAGAATAGGACCCTCCAGCAAAAGAGATTTTCACCATATTTGTGTTATTTTTTATGATGACAGGGGGTTATTATGTTGTTTGTCCCTGACATTGGCATTTGAGTTGCAGGGGGGGTTCTTTGGTGATGCTTGGAGCAAAAGCAGAACTGTGGCAATTCTCTCCTGGGGTACTGCTGACATTTTGTGTTTCCTTTGTCTTATGGACACTATTGACCTGAGATCAGATATGTCAAAAGGAAATCTCTATTTTTTAAAATAAAAAAACAGTGTTCAATTTCTCTTGATTTTCTATGTTACAGTCACAGGTTCAGGGGTATATTTAACACAGGGACGTGTTTGTGAGTGGCATATTTATAAAAGCAAATGTGCAGCTCAAAGAAACTTTAAGAAATGTGAGAAAAGAGACTGTGATGGATACAGTGGATCATATCCAACAGTTTCAACTACTCCTGAACACAAGCTAAGAAGGTCACTATGAAACACATGAGTGTTCTGAACTTATGATTTTCCATATTAATAAGGAAAAATCCTGTAAAAGATTAGTTTTTCTTCTGCTCTCTTACAAAATTTCAGTTATTGCTCCTGCTTATGTTTGTGGTCACAAAGTTTCTGTGAAGCAGCTAAATGCAGCATCACTAATGATCCTGTGTTGATTGATCTTAGAACTGAGGAGGAAAAGAGAATGATCATAGGACATTGGCTTTAAGGGCACTGAGGAAGGGCAAGGGATGCACCATGTGACACCTGCTCATAAAAAGCAGGTACAGAAGTGATTGGATTGAAAAATAGGAAGGGAGCAACTCAATAAATAAATATTTACAGGCAGTGTGTTCTTTACTGAATGTTAATGATTCCATTTGCAGTTAGAGAATGAAATTAATTATTGCTACTAAAATAAATATGACCTCTTGGAAGCATTGCATGAAGGAAATATATATTCTTGCCATTCAGAAAAATTAAAATTGTAGTTATTGGTGTAACCCACTGAATATCTAATGCATACAGCCATTGATCCAGGACAGAAAGTATCCTTTCAATTTAGATTACCAGCTTGAAGGAATTATATTTTGTACTTCATTTGGGGTTTTATATCAAAAATTCTTCAGCTTCCATATTTTATATCATACAACAGAAGGAACTGAATGAGCTCATTTTCTGTTGATGCAAAAAAGAGGGTGGTGAATCTAGAAAAAAATTGGCTTTGTGAGGGAGTGCACAGGAGAGAAAGTTGATTTTATCTCTGTCAGAACTTCAGAAGTTGTGGGATTCAGGCAAATTCCTAGCTCTGTTTCTATAATAAAGTTACAACTACTTTTTCCTAGTCTAATTTCTTTGCAAAAATGATCTGCTTTATGATGCATAGCATAGTAAGGATTTCCAGTTAGTTAGGGCCTTTAAGCAGGGTTTTTAGTAATGATCTGTATACTCATGGGCCAGTAAAGTAGGGTAAAATAAAAATTGGAATTAAGAGCTGTATGGAAAGTCATAAAATGAAACTTACACTGACTTCATTGGAGCATTTGGAACAGGGGCTCTGAATAGCTTCAGAAGAGTTTGTGGTGCTCTCCTTGAGCCTCAGACTTTCTGCAGAGATTTTTCCTAATGTCTTTGCATGACATCTGGAAAGTCATAATCATCCATTCAGTTCATTACTCCCAGCAGGAACCCCTGGCATGGCAAGAACTCTTAACCTGAGTTAATAATTCTGGAAAGTTCAGTGGCTGCTTGACAGCCCACCCCTCACACAGCCTTGATCATCACAGTAATGCATATTCACTATTTGGTGTTTACCACAAGAGAAGCTGCAAAATTTCAACTTTTACTTTTAAACACGTTATAACAAAGGGGATGTTTCAGCCCTAGGCTGGACATCTGTGCTTAATTCTTCATCTCAGCCACCCTTAGCAGGGTGGGCATCTGCACATGTTCCTTTATTGCAGTTATTTATCCTTTTTGAGGTGGGATTTAGAGGAGAATGCAGGTGGAGAACCTCATTCACCTTTTCCAATGAGCTGCTGTCTTCTCATTTTATTAGCCTTGTTCCCCACAAGCCCAACAGCTAAGATGTGCCTTCTACTGGCAGTCTGGATTTGACTCATTTTTGGTTTAATCAAAATGTTGCAGCAAACCTTTTAATGGCACAGAGAACTTTTATTGATTTATCTTTTCTCTCCTGCCAATTGCAGAATGCAAAGTGAAGAGGAGTAATTCCTTGGATTTAAGGGGATTCTCTATGCAAGTTTCCTGCAGGAAAAGGGAAGGGATTTTTATGCCACACTTAAACTGAAGGCACCTCATCCCATAAGATGCCTGGTTTTTAGTTTTCCACAAGGATTTCCTTGGTCAGATTATATGGCCTGATACAGTCTCCTTGTATCCAGTTTCCTTTCTTCTTCAGCCTAAAGCAACATTACTGTGGCTGCATCACAGAATCCAAAACAAGGGGCACAGAGGAACTGCTCTTGTACTTCAATTTTGTCTCCACTCTTTCCTTCTGCCACTTCACTCCCAGATGTATTTAAACTGGTTTTCCAAGGATTCTCCTATGGTTTCACACATTTCCCCAATGTAGGGAAATAATGCTGAGAAAGCTTTCACAAATGTTGGTGTCTTGGCTAGATTAGATTATTGTTTCCATGTCAATTGAATTCCATGCAAAACAGTAGAAATACATGGCTTGTTTCTTGTAATGCCACTGGGATGCCCAGAGAGAGACGTGAGTTAAGTGTTTGGTAGTTTTGGGAACGATTTCCACCCTCTTTACATGTGCACTTGGGCCCATGATTTGCAGAGAAGCAGGATGCTCTCTGAGGCCACACAGAAGATGTACAGCTGAACAAGGGATGGCAGATGTTCTGGGTACAAATCATTAGAGAGTCCTGACAGAGACTTTAAATAGTCATGAAGGCTGGCTGGATACAGGCTCCTTAAAAGTCCAACTGCTCCAAATTGCAGTGGTGCTGCTGGAAGCTGGAGGCACAGATTAAGGGTATGGCTGTCCCTTAGGGCAAAATTCTCAGCTTGAACTCTTCTCTGCACAACAAATCCCAACATGTCATGCCTTTGTTCCATGCATTAATCTCAGAGTCCCTTTCTTGTTTGATTGTTTTGTTTGTGGGTTTTTAGAGAATAGTCTTGCTCCCTGAACCAGTGAGGAGGCATATTAGTTTGTTACTGTGCTAAATGCAAGGTTTACAACATCAGGTTTTGAGCTTTGACATCCATGGTAGGGAAAAGGTGTGGGACACACTAAGTCTTTGAAACCCATGGAGTTACTCCATGCATAATTTGATGTTGCCCAGAGCAGAATCTCTCTCACCATGTTTGAAAGAAACAAAAGATGAAACATTTCCATCTTCCATTAACCTCAGAGGAACCAGCCAGAGTGACCACAGAAGAAGCACTGCAAAAACAGTGCAACTTTTCTCTCTGCTTCTTTTGGCAGTGGCCTTCACAGTGCACTGTGTGCAGCTTAATTTATGGATTTGGGAATCCTCTTCACAGACTTCTGCTTAAACTGAAAGCTGCAGCTAGTCAAGGGAGGACATAGGAGTCGATGCAGAGGATAAAGACAGCTAAAAAAAAATTGGAACAAGCATTTGCTTGTCAGAAAGGCTCTTCTAAATTGGAGAAAAGTATTAAGCAAGGTTCCCAAAGGGGTAGTCCTTGAACACAGTCAATATCCAATGTATATACATGACTGACAGGCAGAGTGAACTAGTTAGTTGCTTATTAAACTAAATTTGGAGCAGCGAAGGATGTGGAACAAATAATAAAGGAGACTTGAAAGAATTCCAGAGTTAAGTATGAGCCCTAGTGTATTAAATGAGCTTAAATACAGACAGATGTATATTCCACAATAGAGCAAACAGGAAAAGTGTTCTAAACAAAAAAAAAAAAAAAAAATCATTTGAACTGTAAGAGAATAAAGCTCAAGGGCTGTAGCTCTTACAGACTGAGTAGAAAGTGCAAAGAACAAACAGCATGTCTTTACAACTATTATTTCCCATTGAATTAACTGATTCACTCAAGTAGCACCAGATTTTTGCCATGTTTACACACCTGGTTACTTGGCCTGCAGATCGTTTCCTGAAAATATTTCAAAGTATTAGAGAATTGATTTGTGAGGCAATTCTAACTACTGATTGTTCCCAACAGTAAGATAACCTGGGACAATTCTGTGGTAAAAACCGTCTCATATTCCATTTATCCATCTGTAAGAATGAAGCTACATGGAAAAAAAGAATTGGGACTATCAGAACCAAAGTAAAAGAACAATCTGGGTTTATTTTCCAGGCATATGTGGTTTTCAGCTAATAGTATGCCTATGCTCTCAGGTCTGTGCTGATGTACATCCAGTGTTCTGGAAATCACGTGTGCTGTGGCTGGCAGGGGTCCCCTGTTCTCTCTATTGCCCCATGTGCTGGATCTCCAGTTCTGTCCATGGCTAAAATGTAAATGTATTTACCATCTATGTAGATCTGTGTCCAAACAACTTCAGGGTAGGTTATTACTTAGAGAGGCCCCTTAGCAGCAGAGGGCAGGAGCTATAGGAGGTTTGTGCCTGCTCTGTGCAGGGTCTGCTGCCACAGCAGGGGCACAGGAGCTCTCCATGGGCTGTGGCAGCGCTTGGCAGCTCTCTGTCTGCCACCTGCAGCTGCATCCCTCCTTCTCCTGGAGGTCTATGGACAGTGCTCAGACCATTCCTGGGGACAACAGGAACCAGCCAGGCTCTGGGGCAGCGAGTGCACATCATCCACATCATCTCCAAAGCTCTTCCTCATCTCCTCTGATGAAAAGACAGCAGGGCAGTTATAAACATCCTGCCGCCTCAATCTGACAGAGCCTCGCCATCCTTTATTGCTGGCATGAAAGGATCTGTAAATCCAAGGTCCTTGTCCTTTTCCTTACAGCTGACTTCTGTGAATTACGTGCCCCATTTTGCAGTATTTCATTTTTACACAGCCCAGAGGAGCATTGTAGAGTCATGTACCCAGAACCCTGCAGCTCTACAGCGCTGCTGGCCAGGTGAGGCTCCAAAGAAATCAGTGCAGCGAGGCAAAGCATTTTATTGCTGTTGGTAGTGTAGTTATATTTTATTGTCTTGGCTGTCACCTTGGACAGCTTTTCTGGCACTGGCTGATGTGGGTTAATCATGGTTACTGGGGCAGAGATAGGGTTGTGTATAAATTACTGCCAGCAGCTTGGAAAAGGAAAAAAAATCAATAGGAACTTCTGATCATTTTATTTTCAGTTTGGAAATGGACTGGCAAGAGATTTTGGTAATGATTTAAAATGCATCTTAGAAGTGTTTTAATTATGATTAAGATAGCTGCTAAATTTAACAAGATACAATTAAATACCAGTTTATTAAGTTTGAATTTGTTGCTGATTAGTGGTTACGCATGATGTAGGTTTTTAATGTTCCTTAATACTGAATAAATGGTTTGGATAATCAGTTGGTATATAATGTATTAATCTATTTCAAAATGCAGAGATAAACATGCAGTTCTGAGCAGGGCATTATACCTGCCCCACCTATTCCAGACCTGTTCTCTTGCAGAAACAGTAACTGCAGCAGTTGTAGGACAAGGCTTCAGAAGCTCATTGAAGTAGGGATTTTTGGGGTTTGGTTGGTTGCTTTGTTTTCTTTTGGGGGTTTTTGGTTGTGGTTTTTGTTGTTGTTGTTTTGTTTTGTTGAGTGTTTTGGGGGTTTTTGGGTTTTTTTTAAGGCTGCTGTATGACTTGGATATGGCTGTGTTGCAGAGAGCAGTGGTCATTCAGAGACATGGTGGCTTTAATCTTTGTCCCACCTTGGGCTCTGCTGAGCAGGATCCAGCTCAGCCTTAGCTGTGGCACCTTCACTGCTGCTGCTTAATACTTCAAAATATTTGTCATTGAAAGCTCTGTCAATACAAACACATGTGGTGCCTTCAGGAAATCCAATTTTAATTTAGAGGCTAGAAGATTTACCAAATGTCTGTTTTGTTTTCTGTATTTTTAGAATTTACTTTTTTTAATGGAATGCTTTGGAATACTCTTGCTTGGAGCAAGCACACAAGCTAATGTTTTCCATAATTAGTGTTTCTTCACAAGCTGTTGTCAGCTGTGTTACTTTCATGGGGTTCAGAGCTTTTTGGAAATATACTTTGTCTGTGCACAGTGTTTTCAGGAGGCACTTGCTGTGATACCCTAAAGTCGGAATACTGGTGCAATTTAACTTTTCAGTGTGTTTTATTAAGTGCATTCAGACACCTCACTCTGAAGTCTCAGTGCCTACCAAGCTCCTGTTTGGGCTGGGTGGGTGTTTCACCTTGATGTGCCTCATACAGTAACAAGGATGCAATTTGCATTGCTGTGAAGACAGATCTGCAGCTGCAGATCAGCATTTGCAGGGCAACAGATATCACAAAACAGCATTAATAGCTTGTTGCATCCACAGAAATATCCTGCATGCATGGCTTTTCAATATCTTCCCCAGCTCTCTTGCCACATCACCCCAGGTCCTCTTACTGAACTGTCTCAGTAATCAGGAGAAAAACTTGAGCTCTCCTCATAAGAGACTGTTGGATGGCTGGTTAGACCTTACCAAATTGTTGAGTTACTTCTAAGCCCTGTGGGAATTCTGCCTTACCAGGTGCTTTGAGGGGTCATCCCCCAGGTGCCAGCTGGGGGATGCCCTGCAGAGCCCCCTCCAAGGTCTGCTGCAATCGTGGTCAGAAGTGCCCCTGCCCTGTGACCCCCATCATCCTCACAGGAGTTTGTTAATTCTTACTTTTAACTTCTCATTATTAAAGTCTCATGGAAGCTTTTTGTGGTCCATCAAATAGAACTGAGTATTCAAGAGTCCAGATTTAATCCTCTGAGCAACAAGATGGTAAAAACAAGAACACATATGAAAAAAAAAAAAAATCTAATAAATATGTCACCATATATTATTTTGGCCATCAGAATTATCATACTGTGTTCTTAACTAAGGAGCTTTGCTTTGGTTAACAAGTGCCTGAAAGCTTATCTATTTATTTTCCCTGGATCCATCAGTCAATCCAATAAAAGATCCTTAAGTCCCTATAAACATTCTTTATTTATTAAAGCTACATGAGAATTCAAACTACAGTTTCATTGTAGTAGATCTTTTATGGATGTGATGTAGGAGTCATAGGAGTAATGCAGCCTTTATCAAGGAAATATCCAAATTTGGGATTTGGCTTGTGTGATGGGTTTTGGTGTTTTGTTTGTGTTTTTAAAACCTTCATTAAAAAATAAGTAAAAAAACCCCACAACAGCAAGAACAAAAAATCCCACCATAAGATTTATTCCTTGATTTTGAATTGAAAAGACAATTTTAATCTTTGGTCCTTGCTCTGTTACTTATAGCTTTTTTCACTGAGCTGCTTTTTAAATCAGTGGTATATAACAATATTGATGTCTGCTTTGGAGAGAAGCTTAGCATGGACTTTCCTGGCATGTCATTTAATGAAGAATCCAAGATGAATGATTGTGTTAGGGACTGACTTGACTCCTACAGATGAAACCAAAATGCCCTTTGATGTACTGCCACCAGTGCATGGTGTGGTGCTGTCCTTGAACTGCAGTGAAAGGAGTCAAAAATAAGACTTGGAGGCAAAACTGAAACTCTGCTTTAAGCAGGAAGGCTCTATAATTGCCATGTAATGTAATCTATATTTGGACAAAATCTTTTGCTCTTTCTTGGGCAGACTGCCCAGAGCAGAGATATCTCTCCAAAAGAACAGCAGGTGGTATTTGGGGTATTGCCTTTCTCTTTTCCTATTGATCTTCTGTAGGCAATATGTCATTCTCAAGAACATAAATCCAAAACTTTCGTATAAAGGCTCAAACTTCCTTTGAGTCTTTATAAGCTCTTCAATAGCTGGTGCTGAAAATCCATATATTTCAGATTTGGAAAGTGTTTGATCTTTTCTTTTAAACTATACAAATAGCTAAAATTTAATATTTTCAGAACAACTTCAGCTCACAGAAGCATGCTCCCCAGTCTTTATTTTAGGGAGGTCATCTAAGCTAATTCAGGCTTTGAGGTGCATGGATTTCACAGATTTCCCTTTAGGGAATCCTGGAGTGGGAAGGTCATTGTAACTCTTTAGGGGGTTATGGAAAAAGAGACCTCAAAGGCTCTGCTGCCTTACAAGGAATAAGTAAGATAATCAAATGGGAGAGTTATGCCTCGTAACTGCTAACAGAAATGTACTTCTCAGCTTTATCTGCTTTAACCAGTATACAGGGATTCTTGCAGTCTACAAACTTTGTGACTTAGTTGCATTTCCAAAGCCAAGTTGCCCTGAATGCAAAGGGTCGATCTGCCATTTTTTGAATCTCAGAAAAATTAAATTTTATTATAAAATTAAATTATTTTTTTGTTCCCTTCTCTTTCTGCTATGTTTCTTTTATAGTTGTAGTTAGGGAAATGAGTCAAAATCTGAACCATCACTGAGCTGCTGGAAGGAAGGATGATAGATTAATTTGGCCTAGACAGGTATAAAACATCTGTGATCAGTGGTGCACTTGTACTGCAACTCCTGCTGTGTTTTCCTCTTTCTAACCATACTGCCTACGGTGTTCCCACCAGATAATTAGATTAACATCCCAAAAATTTTTCCCCATGCCTTTTGAAAAGGAAGCAGCATAGCATCCCACCAGACAGATTGGATTTGATTGCTATTCTTAGATTAGAGAGCAGCAAACCACGAGACAAGAAAGCTGGGAAGTTGGTTATAAAATTTAAATCAGGACTCCTATCCTCTTTCTGAAATTATTTAACCTTGAGCTTATTTTTCTCTGAGAAAATGATCTCTGATGTCAGAATCACTCAAATAATCATTGATGCCGCTTAGTCACAAGACTGAATTTGCTGGTTCATTAAATATGTCTTGCATTTTTGGTTTTATCTAAGCCTGTGAAGAGAAAAATGACTGCAACTGAAGGAAAACAGCTTTTTATTGGGTTTGGTTAAGATGTTCTTTAAATAGTGGGATTCTCCGTAATCTGATGTTAAGAATAAGGAACATTTTTGAAGCCTGTTTGCCTACAAGATTGGTGAGTATTTCCCAAAGAGAGCATGAGGGGTAACGTGTTTAACACTCCCTGTGCAGCACAGAGTAAGGAGTGTTTGACTGTGAGGCAGCACAATTAGATCTGTTCACTTTCTTTATAAAATATTATTCATTTGCCAGCTCATCACTGTAGATAAGGATTTCTAATGTAGAGAGACATATATACAAAATTTTAAGAAGCTTTTGAACATTCAGCAGGAAAGAGGTTTGAGGGAAATTGTGCTTTGCATCAAGGGCAGATGAAAAAGCCAGGCAATGGAACTGATCTCTACTTTTGTCTGAATCTTGCTCTTATTTGAGGGTGACAAAGAAAAAATGGTCGTTGCTGCTGTTAGACTGGCAAGCTAAAAGAAATTACCTCTTATTTCACACATTTTCTGTTGTGTTGGGAGACAGGCTCACGCCTATAGTCTCTGTGAAATAGATTTGAAAAGACAGTCTTGGTAAAAATCTAGGCTTTCTGCATATCATAAAACTGCATTATCTCTCCTACAACTCTCTCCTAACATCATTTCTCCCAGGAGTAGCCCTAAAAACATTTCTTCTTTGCAGTTTTATGTGTTAGGTGCAAATATTGCTTTTCCTTTCTCCTGACTGTAGTGAAACTTAAGCTGAGATTCATGCTGTCTGGGGAAACTTGGTGTCCTCAGATGTCTCAATACCTGCAATAGAGAGAAGGGAAGAGTTTGGAAAAAAACTGTTAAATTTCCATTTCTTTTGTTTCTTACTGTGAAGTAATGAAACTGTAACATAAAATGCTTTTTAAGAGACAGCAATAAATTCTTATTGTTTTACTGCATACTGTGCCCCAATCACAATATATTCTTTTTATTCATCTACTTAGTGATCACATCCACCTGCATTTTGTATCTCATGGAAAAGTATTCTGCTGATTTTTCCTTGGTTACAGATGGATTAGTTGGGAAGATTCAGATCATGATTCTTAGCCAGATCAAAGAGACCTCTCTTCCTTTATAACTCAAAATAGGGTTTTCCTCTCTCAGAAGAGCCCACTCGATCATTGCTGCAATCACATGACTAAATAAAATCTAACACTGCCATCTAGTGATTTTAGATCCATTCTGGGGTTTTACACTGTGAAAGCCCAGGGGTGGCAGAGAGCCTTCCAGGATCACCTATAACCGGGGAGTTCCCAAGTGAGAAAACACTGGTTTTTTCCAAAACATTCATTTTAGTCTTTTTCCTTTCCTCAAAGAAATAGCTTCCTATCTAAATTCATAATTGCATTAAGTGTTTCATGCTGAGAACCTCAGCTTTTGCACAGTTTCTAAAGGATTGTGTTCAGTAATGGAGTCAGCTGGGGTAGGACGTGCAGAGAGTAAACTTCTGTCTCTGCTCTTCCCCTCCCTGTTCTGCTGGAAGCTGCTGAATAGCTGACACAAATGAGCTTCTTACTACAGAGTCTGATTTACCTGGGGAAAAAAAAATTCCCTTGGAGAATGTGGCCCTGCAGTTTTGTGACACAAATAGTCAAAATTACCTCAATGAAAAAAGGAAAACTATTCAAGAAAGCATTTTATATCTCTGGGGATTTGTTTAGAAACAACATGTCCAGGACACATTTGAATACAAAGAAATATCATGTCTTATAGGGGAAAGCCCAGTTTTCAGTAGTGCCCCAACAGCTTGCAGAAGAGCCCATTGTCCATGGCTTTGAGCACCGAGGGTGGCAGCCCGAGCAGGCTGAGTGTGCTCCCCTTCCTCTTTAGGAACTTGTAACATAACCTAAACATATAGAATGTTTAGAAGGACCTCTTTAAGAGATGCATTGATTTTAGCTCTATTCACCTCTTAAGTAAAATGAACTGCTGCACTGCAAGCTGCTTTCAGAATTGCAGCTGATAGCCCCAAGCAGCCCATCAGGCTGCATGTTTATTTACTGCTCCATTGCACCCCCGTGATTGATTCTTTCTCACATTCCACTATTGATTTCTCTGTTCTGTCTTTCTTCAACCACAAATATGAAGAAGTTCCTTGTAAGCCAAGTTGCCTTAACCACTGTTTGAAGAGCCCTTTTTAAGGTCTCTGTCCCAGGCTGTGGCAGACAGACAGGAGCCTTCAGCTCAGCCTCGCTCCAGCTGGGAGCACCAGCACAGCTCCAGCCATGGGAATTGTGGAGAGCAGGCAGAGAGTGCCAGAGGAACTGCAGGACACCCCAAAACCAAAACCTGAGATGTGATCACAGGTGATTGTAATAAATTTTTTTCCTGGAGCTTTATAGGGAAACATATTTTGCCTGTATTTTAGAAGATTTCTTAGTTGCTGCCCTTTCCTATTTGCAAACACAGAAGATCAGCAGATGTCCACAAAACTTTCTGGGGTCCCCTTTTCTGTAGTCAGGTGGCTGTTGTGTTCAATACAGTCTCAATCTTTGAAATTCAGTGTAAAAATTTAAAACCTTGACTGGCAGATGAGGAATTAAGCCAGGTAGGGTTGGTAATATGTTTTTAGAGCTGTGCATTTCTTTGGTTAAGAGAAAGTTTGCCTCTCTACAGTTTTGAAAACACTTATAAATTTCTCCAATAACTCTTTTATGTTTGCTGTCTTGATTATTTATTGCTCGTGTTTTATTGTTTCTAGTTTATACTCATCTAATGAGATTGTACAAAATCTCAAAAGATACTCAAATTTGCTAAATTTTTCTGAAAGCTCTGCTCATATGCATGATGAAAATGATTCTGGTTGGTTTTGGTTTATTGGTTGTTTTTTTTTTTGTTCTTTTTTTCCCCCCACTGTGTTTTTCTCTTCCTCATGGTCAATGAAAACCAAAACCTTTCAATCAAGTATCATTTTGCAGGTTTTCATTGTTGCAATATTTAATATTTAGTTGACATATGAGTGTTGTTTAATTGCAGTGTGTACATAGGGCAGGAATATAGAAAAATGGGTTGTGCAGCCCTTCTATCCAAAGAAAATTATGTGTACTTAATATAAAAGGTAAATGTTGCATCTAACTGAATTGGAAGCAACTTCTTTCTGTTGATAGAGAGTATTCTTTCATTGGCTTCATTACATGCATTAGCAATATCCTGTCATTCCCCTGGACCAGAATTTACTTCACATGCCCCTGCCTTATGAAGGGGTTTTTTTTTCTCATTCCAATGGCAGGTATTGGCACTAGGAAGGTGAATTTATTCCTCCAGAGATAAAGATCCTCCATCCTCAATGTCAGACAAGTTGATAAATCCCTGTAAGCCGTGGGCTTGAGCTGTGAGCTCAGGTACAGTTGATCCTCCATGCACAGATGTGACTGCCATGGTTTTTTACAGGACAGAAGGACACCCTGGGACACACAGGTTCAGACTTTAGGTGGGAAAAGGGCACATGTAAAATGGTGAAATCAGCCAGTGAGAATTTCCTAACAGAGGTCAGAGAAATATGACAGAAGGGAGTTCACATGTGGAAATGGGAAAGCTTCTTGTGGTTTCTCTTTCCTGCTCCACATGGAGCTGGCTCAGAGCTTGCCCACCCCACCACAGCTAAAGGGAGTTTGGTTCCAGAGGAGCTCATTTCCATGGAGACCAAGGAAACAGCTGACCAGCCCTGCATGTATTCTACCAGGCTCTTACCAATACAAAATTATTAAAATAGTGCTCTGAAGCCAGTGATATGATTTCTGTGATGGGTATTTGTACAATGAACTACAAGTGATGCTTTCAGGAGCTCTGCTGTGTAAGTGCTGTACCTGGTTCAAGATCAGTCCTTCATATTTTGCTGCACTCAAAGTCACAGTAAATAGCATGCAAATGAGCCCTTTGCCCCTTGAAACAGCTACAGATTCTCCTCCCCAAAAAAATATTAGAATTGCAAATCCTTATGAATAACATTAAGCAATCAAAAGCTAATAGAGAAATGTATGCAGAAATAAAGCAGATCTTGTGTTCTGCAGGTTTAATGAAAAATGTCTGTTGCTTTTGTAGTCATGCTTTTATTTGATCTGTTTCTCAGGCTTTTTTGTGATGAAAACTCTGAGCAAATTGATTCATAAAAATTATTATTCTCTGGTCATTTTCTTTTATAAATATCTATGAAAAGTTTGAGTCCATTTCTATTTAAAATCTGTTTCCAGAAAAAAAAAAATTATGTCGGAGTTACTTTCATTCTGCTTGTCTTAGTGAACTTTGAATTACCTATTATAAAACCCAGAATTTTTATTTCCTTTTTGCTTGTGATACTTCCTGTCTCTCAAACAAGCTTTCAATATGACACTGAAATGAAGAGAATATTGTTTCCCTTTTTCTGAAATGGAAAAGAACTACCTGAAAACTATTTTAACCTAGGTACAGGCATTCAAAATTAATAAGTATTTGGGAAGCAAGTATTAGTGCCATTTGAGGAATGAGCAGTTTCTGTGCACTTGGATATCTCCTAAAAAGAAGTCAACTAAATATTTGTTATTTGTTGAAGCTCATTAATGTATGCAGTCATGTAAAAATTATTACAGCTTTTTTAGGAACTGTTTCACCCTTTCACTATAGGAAAAAAAAATAAATATAGGTCAACCCTGTATGTTATTAACACTGAATAACATTCCAGCTCTGGAGGTGAGAAAAATACTGCAAATATGTAAAATCTCAACCTTTAAACTAAAGTCTCAAGAGCAATATTTTCTTTAGATAATCTGTTCAATTTGCATGTGTCTTTATAAGTGATTTTCAATGATTAGGTTCTTAACAATAACTTGTAAACAAATTTTTCAGATAGCTCTACTTGCAGAAGTTAGTCACAGTATTTTTAATATTAACTACTTTCTGTTTTCCCTAAACTTACAATAAAGACATTTGCAGCTAAAACAGCATTTATTGTCATTTATTCTTGTTCAAAGTCTTCTTTCAAGCTTTCCTGCTGCCTGGACCCACTGATACAACCAGTTAAGTACTGTTTGCTTAACCATTGACTGAGCCACAATCATCCAAATGCCATTTTAAAGGATACAACTGATTTGAGCATTTTTCTTGAACAGGAAGCGATGATGGAGGGATGCTTAATGCACAAATAGCAATAGGAATCAATTAGCTGGGTTAGTTACTGCGAGAAGTGAGGGTAGAATGTTTACAAACTCTCTATAAGCTCTATGTTGCTGTCACATCTGAGAAATGGTTGATCTGCTTAGGTGTAAATGATCACCTTCCAGGAGGAGGAATAAAGATCTCTAAAGGTCTGGATTTGAGACTCTTGAGAAATCTGGAGTACTTCTTATAATGTTGGACAAGTGCTTTTCTCACTGTAGCTCTACAGTCATCTTTCCACATGCCCTTGTTCTTTTGGTTCAATGAAATTGTGTATTCCTTCAAGAAGGAACTTTTACATACTTTGATAGGTTACACATCTTGGCACAAGAAAGACCTGATTGTTTTAAAGTACTTTTTGAGGTCTTACAAAGAAACAACAAATGTTGAAATGCAACATCAGTCCCCCTGTTATTGGATCTTGCACATGCATGGTCACTATTAGACATGGCAAATCTGTAGCAGAAGTGTCATCTGATCACATTGATAAGCTCAAAATCTTCCAGGTAGTAAATGTAGAAAGTGTTTGTTCTGACCAATACAAATGTTGTTTAATTTATGAAGCATAAACTCAGTGGGTAAATTGAGAATAAACTCAATTAAAACATGAAAGAAAACAAAAAATGGGAAAAGGAGGCATTGATGATAATATTGGCTTGGGTTGGTTTTTGGCATTTTTATCAGAGCTTTTGTCCACCCCACTCCTGTCCAGTCCAAACACAATTATGGTGCTGTTATTTGATTCCAGTGATTCAGGCTGGTTGAATATCTTTTTCCCCACAATTGCTGGAAGCCACCAGAAATCCTGTAGTGGCTAATTATGAAATTATCTGTCTCCAAGGAAAATTTCTTAACTGCGTGAGCTGACTTATTCCCTGGAGAAATAATATTTTATATTTTTCATATAATTATACAAGGGAGCTTAGAAAGTGCTGAAACAAATCC
Organism: Fringilla coelebs; assembly: GCF_963513975.1. Taxonomy (NCBI): domain Eukaryota; kingdom Metazoa; phylum Chordata; class Aves; order Passeriformes; family Fringillidae; genus Fringilla; species Fringilla coelebs. Next base: position 7,798,843 of record NC_140041.1, read on the forward strand.
CTTTTTTAAAAATAAGTGGATATTAGAAAATTATCAAATCCATTTTCAACTTTAGACATAAAATAACTGACATCAAAAGCAGACACAAGGTGGAAAAAAAAATCTTCCAGAATATTTTCTTTTATTTTGAAGGGTTAGTTGAATATTTTCCCTGTCAGAAATGGCTAATTAGAGTGGATTCCATACTGACTGCTGGATAGAATGGCAAAATTAATTCTGGCATTGCACACCTTCTCCCATGCCTAGTGCCAGGCTTGCTGGGTCTAACCCACTACAGGCCTGCACCAGCAGAACAAATACCATTTTCAGCTGATCTCAGATATGAGAGAGTGGAAAAAAAAAGTCCCAGATACATCTAGCTATAAAACTCTATTAAGTTTGTAGACAGTGATATAAGTTAATTGGGCATCACTGTCCCACAGAGACCATAGAGAAGCATAACCAGAGTTGAGTCAAGACCTTCTGTGGTTTTGAGTCTGTCAGCTTGCACAGCATCCCACACTCTGAGGATGGTCTGACGTTAATAATTAGTCTAATTAATCACCTACTAAAATTGTGCAATGTAGCACAAGGGAGATGTGTGCAGAAGGGGCAGGAGCCAGTGCTGGCTGTGATTCTGAGAAGCTGCTGTTGACATGAAAATAGAAAGCACCCCTCACTGGTGAGCCCTGGGGAATCCCAAGAGAGGGGGAATGCTGTCTTGCCACCACAGCGAGCAGCAGATGTTGAAGAGAGTAAAACTTTCCAACTGGTTTCATGCTCAGCTTGATGCTACTTTTGTGGCATCCTTCCTCCTCCAACTCCAGGAGCATCCCAGCTCCTTCCTGAGTGATAACCCTGGGATACAGTGGGAGTGGGTCAGGGCTGACCACATCAGTTTGGGGTGTTCATCCAGGCCTGGAGCAGGAGCCAGGAGCTGATTTTGTCTCAAAGCCAAGGAAAGCTGACTGATGAACAGCACTACAGACCAGAGGATCCACAAGGCTGGGACAGAGCCAGACACAGAACTGCCTTGCACAAGTAGAGGAAAATGAAATATTATGGTCTAATACTACAGTCTATTAGTGACTACAGACAGGACATTGATGGTATGCAGTGTTTAGAGCAATGGAGTGTATATAAGAAAATCTGATTTGGAAAACAAAACAACACCCACTTAAATGTCATATATACAGCTTAGAACAGTGTTTAACTATGATGATAACAATTGAGCTTATAATGAAAAGGGTGAAAGCCTCTTCACTAGGTTTCAGCAAGTACAGGCTATCAAAATGTTGCTTTGCTTCGCAAAAATGTTAAGTTGGCATACATGAATTATTTAAGTAATTGTTGAAAGCCAAATGCCTGCAAAGGTACTGAGGTTGCATGTAAATTCAGAAAGACAAGGATACTGCTGGAGACAGGTACAGTGCAGTAGAGCATAAGAAATGCAAGCTGAATTGCACAGCATACAAGCAGCATTAAAGGAATGTATTTCAGCTTCCAGTCAGTGAACCCAAACATGTTGTACATTATGCAGACTGCTTAGCAATTTGCATAATTATAAGCTCCCCCCGAAACAGTAAACATAACTGCAGAATTCAGTAATACCAAAAAAATCATCATTGGTATGAATTGCTTATTTGACTTTTTAATTTTCCCAGGGTCTTTGAAAACACGCAGGTTTTAGAACAAGCCAAATAGAGACTTTTACAGTAACAAGAAATCTATATTGGAAAGAAATGGAGCATAAAATAGAAACTTTCTGTTTTAATGTAAAGTAGTGGTCTTGTTGACTTTTGAAGCTGTTTCTGCTAAAGTTTTATTTTACAATTTAGCTACACCCTTAAATTCCTCCAAAGAGTAATCCATTAAAGCACAGATTGCCAATATATGAGGGGGCTCAGAACAGATTATCTTTATTGCTGTGGATGGCAGACAATATGATTATGTTAGGGGACTCTGCTGTGGCTGGAGAGCAGAGGAGCTGCATTAGCAGCAGAATACTAATATTGATAGTACTGCACAGGAGACTGCAGAGAGCTCTTCCAGGGAGATTCAGGGAAGAAATAAAGAAGTTTAAATAAGAAAATGAAAGAACTCTCAAGGAGACAGGAATAAAAAAATAATCCTTTTGTTAACAAAAAGAAGAGAATAATGCATTGGGAACTGCTGTGAGCTTTATGTCTGGTTCATATTTTAAAGAAAGCCTGGTTTGGGGAGCAGTTAAGGAGGGAAACTTCTGCCCCAGAGAAAATGGTTGTCCCCTGAGGGGACCTGTCCTGGGGTAATTTATGTCATAGCTTCAAGTAGATTTGTCATGTTTTGTGCAGAGTAAGTGACCCCACTAATGCAAAGGCTGCAGAGCAAGTTCAGCCTGTGCTGGCTGCTGAAAGCTCTAACTGGGAGCAGCCACAGAAACAGTGCTGGTGCTGCTCAGAGCAGCATTGCTGAGGTTCCCTGTTGGTTCTGGTCTGTGTACTGAAAGATGCATGAGGGGAAGGAATAATGCAAAGATGGAGTGCTTGCAGAGTCCAAAGAGTTCTGAAGGATGAGTGGTATGTCAGTGGTGCATCACTACCCTGGATGTTCCTGTCCTCACCAATTTCATTGCAGGGCTGTTTGTGTGAACTTTGAGACGAGCAAAGATGTGTTTGCATTTACCTCTGTGAGCGTTCTGAGTCATCCTTCACTATTCCCCATTCCAAAGCTATAGCATCCTTAATTCCAGGCTTTTAAAAAAGCTTTTAGAAATTAAATAATTAAAACAAGCACCAGGAAAACAAACAATTATCAAGCAAACAAAACAAAAATTATAAGCTTCTATGCAAAAGAAATAATTACCCTGGCAGGGAAAACTACTTCTAATTTTTTTCTAGTGAGAATGACATAACAATAAGTACTGTGTAATCTTTCCTTTTTTCTGTTGCTCAGAAAGACACAAGCTGCTAGCTCAAGCAGAGCAGGATCCAGTTAATTTTCTGTATCTTCAGACCAATTAGTCAAGTTGAGGAATCAATCTCTGTCAGAGTCATGCCTGAGTATTGGCTGTGTGGGAGGGGAATGGCTGTAATGGCTAATAGTAATTTATTTCAGAAAGGTAAGAACATTATTGGTATAGTTAATCTGTATATACAATAAAATTGTCATTAAGACAAGATTTCTGAAAGGTTTTTATATTGAATACCCTTTTTACAAAATAGTTGGAGACTCCATTCTCTTTATTTTTCTTATGTTTACCCTGCTCCCATTAGTGTGACCAATAACGGGATTTACGTGCAAGTGATCACTAATGACTAAATCCACAGAGACACTTTATTGATATGGTAATTTCAGGAGGATTAGGAAGGTGTGGACTAGGAACACACACCAGTATTAGAATTCTGGTTTATTTCTGAGGCTTAATTTGAACCACCAGCTCAGCTGCTTGTTCCACCCACCTTTTGTGGATGAAGCACTCTGCAAATCTTGCATGGATTTAAGCTCCTGAGCTATTGAGCACAAGTTAATGCAGACTGTGAAGCTGTAGGGCAGAGGCTACCAAACTTCCTGACCCTGAGGGCCATTTTCTAAATTATTTAATTGTTTCTTACAGCCATATCCTTTTGTAACTCTCTCTGTGTCCCCTGTATTTTACAGATCAAGCCCTTACAGCCCATTGTCCCTTCTCCCATCACTGTTCAGAAACAGAGGTAATTTTGGCAGATTGCTGTTATTACATTGTGCAATAGAGACCTCTAGGCTCTATTGAAGAGTAAAGTTCTACCTGTTCATTAGCAAGCATGCATACTTATGATTTTGTGCCTTTTTTTATTTTTTTAACTCCTCCTGTTCCAGAAATGCACCGATGTTTAGATACCATTGTTCTGGGATGGGCTGTTCCCTCTTCCTGAGCTTGTGCTGACCTGAGGAGTTCAGCAGCCAGCACTCACCCTCCTGCCCTTGCCCACCTCTGGTTACAAACACCCTTGAGTTACTCTGCACTTGGGCAGATTTTTCTCCCATGTGCTGTTGCAGGAAGGACTCTCCAAGCAATTTGCTCTAATTTGAGGTTAGCCAATTCCACACGTCCTCAGTCACTCTGGAAACATGCTTTTAGTGGTTTCTCCATCGACTGCACACCTGACAATAATCCAGAATTCTCAGCTGACAAAGGCTAGCAGAGCTAGGAGAGATTTTGCAGGTACTCTGCACAGGTAAATAAAGAGCACAACCTTTTACATTTACACAATAACTCATGTGCTGTGTTTGTTCTTTGGCTGTGCCACTTTTATTCCTGCCTTGAGCTATGTGCAGCATCAGTCTGAATAAACCAGTCAACACAATCTTTTCTCCCTATTCTTGCTTTTAGTGAGCTTTGTAATTATTTAAGTAGCTATCTGGATGGAGTGGGCCCAGTTGTTCAGAGGGGCAGACCTGGGGCTGCCTCTCTGTGTGCAGGCTGGGCTTGTGCCTGTCTGCACCGTCCTCAGAAAAATTCTTTGGAGGAGTGGAGAGTCTTTACTAGGCACCCAGGCTCTCATTTTAAAATAAACTTTATGTAATGAGTAAACCCAAGGAGGCTGTTTTCATTGTTTTAATAGAGTTTATGTGCCAGGATCAAATAATGTAAATAAGAAACAATTAAAGAAATCTGGGTATTTTCTTTAGCATTCTCCAGGGTGCTGTCAACAAGCATATTTTTCTGCCTGCAGCCTGTCTGTTACCAGTTGTTACCTTTTACCACAGATATTCTTTTATTTCCCTGCCCATTGTTTTATTTACTTCGTGAATAAAGGGAATTTAATTTGCCTCAATCTTAGAGCTACTGCATTTTTAAGTAATTGCAACTGATATGGGACCATCAGGGCTTAGCATATTATAATATGTATTAGCTGCTCCAGCTGGCTCTTGTAAACAACCTCTTTCAGTAATATTTCATTTCTATGCAGCTGGAGGTTTGCCTGAGCATGCAGCATACATATTTTAGCCTAGAATTGTTAAAAGTACATTTGAAAAGCAGAAATTCAGGAAGTTAGTACTTGCACATACTGGACAGTGTTAATGTTCCTGTCACATTGAAATAATTTTACAGCCTCTTATTTAAAATTAATTTATGGATTTGAGTCTTGCAGATAACTTGTAAATAGTCTGTTCTGCGTTGGACAGCAAACCATCAGGATTTACAGAAGATGCTTTTAGAGAACAGGGATGTTTCTCCCAAGCTGTGCCTCCCTCTGCTTCATCTTTCTGCCTCTCCTCCTTCTTCTGTGTGCAGTGAAGTTGTTCTTCATTAACAGCCTCTGGAAGATAAGGCATTCAGATCCTCAGAAGTGGCCTTTCCACACCAGGTGTGGGTGTGTGTTCTTTTTTATTCCTTTTTCTAACTCATTATCTTATTTTTACCAAAAGGCTTTTCAGGCAGGTCTGATAGGAATTGTTTATAAAACCAGCCAGCACGGGGAGTAGAGAACTAATACTGGAATTTTCTATTTTGTCTGGAGTTAAATTAGCCTGAGAGGGGGTTTTGGAGCTCGGGGACTTCCTGAGCAGCATGGTCAGTACACTGTGGGCCTCTGTGTGGGTGGATGCTTTCAGGCCAAACCACCCAGGTGTTCTTTTTCTGGTTTTAGAGAAGAGAGTGCCAGGTTTTACAGATATTAAGGCCAAATATCCTGTTAGATACACACACCTTTCCCCTCCTAATTAGGCTGTTGGCACACCATGTAAGCTTCTATCAAAGCACCTGAGGATAGGAATCACTGCTTTCAAACACCTTTGGGGAGCAGCTGTAGTACTCACAGCTGGAAACTCGACCTTAAGTAGTTCTTAAAGTACATAAACCATATAGATAGAGATGTCCTACATGCTATTGCCATTTTGCAGGACAGCTGGTTTTATTGTTTGACTTTGTATTAATCATTAGTTCTTCGTGCTTGCATGGTGTTTGGTCAGAAACTCTTACTCATTTACAGGCATGAATGAAACTGTTCACCTATTGCTAGGTCAGTTCAGGTGCTGTATGTGCTTCAAAATTGCTCCTCTTTGGTGTCTTTTTGAGCAGTATCTTTTCTGTGCTCCTGTGTCAGACCTGTCCAGGACAGAGACTGGCAGATGAAGGTCTTCCCTGCAGTGATCCCTTCTCCATCCACCCTCTGTGCTGCATCTGCTGTGGTTGACTGGCAGCTGGCACAGTCACCATTTTCCCCAAACTTCAGAAAAAATGTAGGTGATGTGACAGCTCTGTTACTCCCACTGGTGGTGTGATAGTGCCAGGAAATTAAATAAGTTGATGTAGACACAAAACGTGAGAATACAAGAAAAGTACTGATAGTGACTAAGTAGAAAGTGCTGTCAGAGTAAAACCACTTGGGAAAAGAAGCATGTTTTCTCTTTCTTATGTCTTTGTGCTGTGATAATCTCAGGAGACACGGGATCTGTGAGAAGAAATTGCATGTTGTGACTGTATGAGGAAAAGCAGTACTGAAGCAGTGGTCTAGTCCTGAGCTTTTGTCAGTGTTTATTGCCTGCATGTTGTTGAGAATGATCAGAGCAATAGAGAGCAAACTGATTCATTTAATAAAGTATTAAAGATGTCTTTGGTAGTGTAATCTGACTCAGAGGTTTATTGCTTGACTTTACTAGAAGACCAGCCTTTATATCATGAACTTTGTAGGCAATACTGTTTCATGAGCTTTCATGAGTGGGTTTATGTACCTCCAAGACTAAAATACCTAATGGCTAAAGTTCTTGCACCATGTGGCTTATTTTCTTTGCTGCTTTAGTTAGCAGTAATTCTAATTTTTGACTCTGTCTTAGGGGAATGTGAGTCCTGAAGGTGCTGTGGTTTGTGTGCAAGGGTAGCATCTGCCTTTGCTCCCTAGGATGCTCTTCAAGGGGCGTGTGGGTTTCTGAAGGTCCAGTTTGGATTCTCAATGCTGTCCACAGCAACCACTTTGGACATAATTCAAGCACACAGCTTATTTATCCCTTTGCTGAACATAGTTTTGCAGTTGCTCTTGCCAGGTGAGTGCAAGTGCGTCTTGCTGCAGGGGTTTGAGAAGCTGCCCAGCTCAGCCCTGGGCTGCTGCCGTGCAGAGCAGCCAGCAGGAAGGTTCAGGTCAGAGCCCAGAGCAGGGTCCTGGCAGAGCTCAGGATGAGCTGGGCCATCAGGAGCAGGAGGTGTGTGCCCAGGCACATGTGCTGTGACCAGGAGTGCTGACCTCTGGCAGAGGGCTCAGGGGTGTCACCTTCCGAGCTGCCAGATTCGCCAGCGGTTTTCAATCAGTCCTGAGCTGGGAAATGCCAGCAGAGTTCTCAGCAATACCTGCATGCTCTGTGAGCTCATTTCCCCATGGAAACAGCAGCACAGGCTCATAGTGGGGTGCAGATATGCTTTTGCTGGCAGGCTCTGCTCCACCTTTGCTCCACACCAGGCAGAGGCAGTGAGGCCAGGCCATTAAATCCCAGGTCTCCAAGGGGCTCATTAGCCTGGGCTCAGTGCTTTTAACCACAGCTCCACAGCTCTCTGCTTTGGAGAGGAGTCACATCTTGGAGCTCAGCAGCCAGGGAGAGAGCTCCCCTCTGCAGACAGCAGAATGAGCAGCCAAGCCCAGAGCCACACTGGCATATGGGGTGGTGATCCTCGCTGGGACCCTGATGCTCTGCTGACTCCAGGAACTCCGAAAAAGCGAAAGCGTACCTCCGAGGTTATACTCTTGAACAAGGAATATTTAAAACTGAAAATAAGTTACCAAGTGGCTGGGCCAGGCTGCCATAATCACCTGATAATTCACTGCTGCCGCCTGTCCAGCCTACAAGGCAGTGACTATTTCAGGTGTTTCTTTTTATCTCCCAGCATGAAGAGTACCCAAACCAAACTGGATTTTTAGCTAGGAAAGTGTAAATTTTCTGCGTTTATGTTCCCAAAATTGTCATTGTCTCAGACCATAGTAATAAAATACCAACTAGCAAAGCTAAAGATTCAAATTTTTCTAGTGTCTTTTGAAATTTTTTAATCCCTTCTTCTGCAGTACTGGAGAGCCTGAGATGCGGTATAGAAACTTAATGTTGACTTTTTCATTTTTCTTAGAAAACCCTTCTTTTTTCACTCTGCATTCAATATCCTGTCTACTTCTGTAGGATCAACCATGAGCAATGCACTCCGAAGATTTGGGGTTTGGGCTTTTTTTAAGGAAAAGGAAAAGTTAACATTTTCTTTTCATCAATTTTAACTCTATGTCTGGGGAATTCAGCAGGGTTCTGCCTTTGTACTGATGACTATTGTGAATTCTAACAAAATACAGTTTGCATTTGGCATTTAGTTTCAGTAAACAGAAACATATATTTTAAATATCTCCATTACTTTATGCTTAATTTGCACTTAGCAAAACCATATTAATGGAAAAAGAATTATGTTATGAAAGAAACATTTCCAGATTGATAACCTGCTCTTTAAGTAAAAAGTTGTTGCGAGGCTGTTTCTAACAAGCTCCTTCTTATACAGCTGCAATGCTTTTTGCAAATTGACTTATTTGCTTTTTGATGTGATAAAAACCCCTGCACTTATTTCATCTGAATGATAAATGATTGCAAGGAGGGAAGAATACCTTGCAACAAAAGGTACCAGCAATGCTCTTTTCATTACTGATTTCTTATTACAAAGATCAAGTGAGAGACCTGCACATCCAACCTAGATTATTCATTACTCTCCATAAAATAACCTTCACATATGAGAGTTTGTTTCAGCTGCAGTTGTGGAACTCTGCAGGTTTTAATCACTTTTTCAACCACTTGGATCAAAACAGAAATTTCCTCTCCTATGAAAAGTTTCCCATTTGCAGTCTTATTGTACAGCTTTATTATAACCAAAGAAAGGTTTTTTTTTAAAATGCTGAAAGTCTAATTTGTGGAAGATGAGACAAATTTCTTTTACAAAAATGGACTTAAATAAATGGAGAATTATCTATTTTATCAGAGATCCTTATTTGATTCCTTTTTTATTTTAGATGATTTTTTTCTATAGCACAGCATGCATTTAGGAATGATTACCTAAAAATGGGGGAAAAAAACTTTCAGAATTTCTTAAACCTGTTGCTGTATGATGTCCATTTTAGTAATGGCTTTTCAGCCTGTTTTCCTAGCATAGGGACTTCCCACAGTGTGGAGTGGGCTGGGAGGGCAGAACTCCTTGGCACCCCGACCTGAGGAGAGCAGCCTGAGGTGTGCCTGGCTCCTGCCTGGGGCCAGCCTGGGGGCATGGGGGAGAGTTCAGGAAGATCCAGGGGTCACCAGGGCTTGTCTGGTTGCTGAACATTCCTGCTGTTTGCTCTGTGCCTGCCCCTGTATCACCTTCAGGAAGGATTAAGCTGGAGAGTAGCTGATTTCTGACATGGAGAGATCTCTGTGACTGGTGATTCAAAAGAGAGAGAGGCTTTTGGTTTGGAACTAACACCTATGGTCACGTCTCATGCTCTTGTTTTCATGTTTCAAGGTCTAGATGAGAAAAAAGGATTGAAGCATGATTAAAAACAGAGTGAGAGATTGTGTATGTACCAAGATGTATCGACACACAGCTTTTCCTTCTGGCAGCTCTGAGCAGAGTTCTAAGGAAGTTCAGTTTTGGTCAGCACATGCCTTTTACCATCACTGTTATTTATTTATATTGAGTGTCCTCTGGCAGGAGTAAGCTCTCTGAGGGTTAGCAGAGATGTCCCTGCAGTGTCACTGAGCACCCCTCTGTAGCCAGGATGCAGTGAGGAGTCTCTCCCACTCTCCCATGACAGGCTGAGACTGCTGAACCCCTTGGCATTACTGCAAGGCTCACATTACCATCCCAGTGGTTTCTACTCAAGGCCTGATGGTTCAGTAGAATTTGGCTTATCAGCCAACATAAGGTGGTAATTGGGTGAATAGTAAAACTAAGAGTTCCTTTTGTATTCCTCTCCTGACATTTGGATGATCCTTCATCCACCAGACATTGTTGCAGTCCTTTGGTAATGTTCTCTGCTATTTTAACTCATTTTCCAACTAGACCTAAGCCTTTCCAATTTAGCAGCTAGTTTCCCACACCCAATTTTTGAAACATGCTGGAGCCTTTAGAAGGATATAATGTTCTTTCAGTTCACAGTATCTGTTCTGCCAGGCTGCTTTATAACTTGGTACTTCGTAAATCACTTTGGAACACCTTGTACATAAAAACACTACCTGAAAAAAAAAATCCTAATCGTTGTCTTGTTCAGGTGAATTACCACAGCAAGGAATTTCTGCCACAAGTCTCTGTCACAGGGGGGGTTTGTGCTGATTTTTAAGAATTTTGCATGAGACGATGAAGAATAAAGAGAATAGACAAGCCTTGTACACTCAGTCCACATGTTCTCATTTAAGTTATCTGACTAGGTAGAACTTGGAGCCTTGCTTTGAATGTATCCAGAAAGGCATTTTTGAAAAATAAATCAATAATGTAAAATATTTTTAAGCTATTGTATTTTGAATAAAGATTAATATATTGTCAGGAAAGAAGAAAATAATGATGCTGATAACTAAAAGCACAAAAATGTTGGGAAACTCAGGGGCAAAATAAAAATCTACCATTACGCTTGTCCCTTAAAAATCATTTCATAGTGCTCTTGTAAATCCCATTTACAGAAAGTGAGAAGTGATATGGGATTCTATAAAATTTTAAAAAGTGTTTAGAGCATAACTGGACAGTAAAGTGATTTTTACCACAATATGCAATAGAAGAGCTTGAATCTTTTTGAAAGACACTGAGTCCCTTGAGTAAGAGAATAGGAATGAGGTCATCATGTCAGGGCAAGGAAAGCAATTAGAAGGATAAGAAACTGTTGAAAAGCTGTAAGAAAAGCTTGCCTTAACAAAGGTTGCACAGAAGGGAAGTTCAGGGCAGTTGTAAGCTGTGTGTGTGCTAGTTTGAGGGCAGACCAGCAGGAGGAATTAACTCCACACAAATATCTTACTAGAGACTCCAAGTCAGAACTACAATTTAATAGGAAAATTAAAATGAAGGCAATAGTACAGAAATACTGGCTTGAACTGAAAAACATCAGGGTACAACCTGACACCCAACCAACAGGTCAGGGTGGTGGTAGCAGTGCAGTTCAATGGTGGCTGCAGTCCTGTTGGAGTGATAGATGTGGTTCTGTTGAAGCTGTGATCCTGTAAAAAGATCTAGTCCTCCTCTGGAGGTCCAGTGGTGGTTATCAAGCTCTTGTCCTCTGGGAATCCAATGGTAGGGCTCTCAGGGTGTTCCAAGCCTCAGATTATATCCAGGCAGGAATGTTTGATCCCTCCTTCTGGGCGGGGCATCTCCCAATGGGAAGATGTGATTCTGGGAATCATGCAGTGAGACCTGATGGCCCATTAGAGGAGATAGGCCCCTGGAGGGAGTTATCAGAGCTGAATCATGCAGAACACAAAGAACACTTCTCTACCTATTTCAACATCTTATGTAAATGGTAATAGGGTACATACTTCTGGTTAGTTTTCATTGCAACCCAAGACACAGTGGAAGATAATCTAACAGAGAAGCAAGACAGAGTTGTAGAAAGGTTCAGATAAGGCTATAGACTCCTTTTTCTCATCACACATTCTCTTTTCTGGAATGTTTTGCAGTCCTTCAGGCAGGTAAACAGTATTTCATGGCACATAAGTGCCATGAAATAATGAGGACAAGGTAAAAACAGATATAAAGGGGTTTGCACAGAGAATGTGGAAGGGTTTTTATTTTCAAGTAACTTCCAAGGCAACATTACCTTCAATGTCATGGCTGGATTACACAACCACAGATCTATGCAGGACAAAATCACTGCTAGCTGACAAGATTTCTTTTCAGATTTCCAAACTGAAATTAGGAAAATATATAATCTCACCTATCCTTCATGGCTCATTGCTTTGTTTGACTAGTTGGGTAGCCTTATGTTTTATCACAGAAAGCTTAATGATCCATGATTCTAATTTATAAACAAGAAATTAGTTTTATTAAAAGGCTGTCTGTAGAGCACTCTAGATTTGCCTGCCTAGACCTTCTGCCAGTCGAATCATGGTGGCATTTTCTGATCACACGTGTCACTATTTATTTGTTTATGGAGTAGAAATACAATGTCTAGAATTATTGCCCTTATTAACAGGAGAGCAGAAATATTTGTAATCATTCTTGGCTGATGTGAAATCTGTCCTTTAGTTTTGTATTTGCATGTGTGTTTTCCAAGGCGAAAAAAGAAGATTCTCAAATGATCATTGACCCAACACTTGATGTGTAAATAGGGGATGGAAAGTTCCACTCCAGTGAAAAAAAAAAAATCTGTGCAATTATTACTATTATTTCAATGAAATCCATTATTGCTCATGGTGGCGAGTAGCCAGAATCCATTATGTGCCACCATATTGCCTTTTAATTAATTGCTTTTAGTCTCACAAAATATTGCAAACAGTATTAATGCCTCTTGATACCATAATTGTGTTTAATGCACATTGGAGCAGCTGCTATACAAAACTTAACACCATAACTGCATTTTTATTGAATGGCGCTCTTTGGTATTTTATATTGATGGAGCCAACTTTGAAATGGCCTCCTTTTAATAAAAATGAACAGGCTTTGGTGCTTGCCACTTCCTTCACCTGCAGAACAGAATTTGACACTTTTGTAATGGTGAAAATTATTTTGAAAATGATTTACCATTGCTGTGGATTTTTTTTTCTTTTCCTGAAGCTACATGGATATGAGGGCTGATTTCAAAATGCTCAATCCCTGTATTGCATTTGAAGACAAACTTCTAAGATGGTAAAAGCATTTCTCTTTGCTAAGTGGAACATGAAAAGGATTATAAAGACAATGGTACAGGTGAAAAAGTCATGCTTTTATATAAACCATGACCTCCTCTCTCAAAAACATAGGAGTCTTATACTACGATACAAGTGAGCTCTGAAATACAAGTTTTTAAATTGTTCTAAATCTAAAATAGTGGTCAAATTTATCCATCTCCTTTTTTTTAACCTGTTTTGACTTATTTCTATAGCTAGTTAAAAATAAAGAATAAATAGAAATTCCTGATTTGAGACTTGAAGAAGAGGGTAGGGGGGGGAAGTAGAATAACCAACCCCACAGGTTCTATTGTTTTATAAAGTCAGCACCCTCAGTGCTTAATCTATATTTGGAAAGTCATGCATACGTCTTTGCCCATTATTTCTGTTGTAAAGACAAGATCTGAGATGTAACACTGTCTTTTATATCCATGTTGATGCTTGAGACCATGGTCCCCTGTGGTATCTGGATGCAGCTTTCATCAATGTGCATTGTAAGTGGGAGTTTCTTTCTGTAAGGTGAAAAAAGAGGGGCATTTCTAGAATTTTAAAGAGATTGCTATTTGTGTATCCACAAGATGTTATGCATTTTGGTGTTCAACACTTGCTCAGAGACCTTCATGTTTCTAAGCTCTTTACAAAGAAGAAACTTTGACTCCAATCTAGAATGTAGGCTGAGGGGGAAATGTGACTAGATTTTCTGTATTGAGGATGGAGAGAAGAGCTCTTCTCCTGGGCTATGGCATTCCTTGGCTTTGACAAACTTTGCTTATTACTCATCTAGAAAATAAGGAACAGTGATTTTCCTGCTCTTCGCTAACTGGTGCTGTACTAAAGCAGCTTCCTCTCTCTGAAAGTATTTATGTTGGATGTGCTGCTATTTTAAACACTGTAATTCTCATAAATAATCATTGATAGAAGATTCTGTATGACTGATCCATCAGAAGAGGAAAGTCCAGACTGATGCAGCTGTCCATGATAGCAGTCATCTTTTTAATTAAGTACATGAGCGAGGTACTAAATGTTCTTGCATTTCTCATAACAAGATAAAAGAGACAAAGAAAAAACTTTTAGATCCTTTGGCTACTTGAGAAGGTAATGGCAATATTTGGGTCTAATTCATAATTCTTCTATGTAAAGTCTGATTTACTGGTGGTTATTGAACTGTGTGTTTCACCAGTTTCTGTCAGTACATCTTTTTGTTCCATGCAGGCAGTGAGGAGCAGCAATGTGCTGTACAGAAAATCAACAATACCATCAAGACCATGCCCTCATTTTAATTTTAATTAGACATTGACATCTGGTATGGAGTGTGAATGCTTATTTGCACACCTGCAGGCTATTTAATATGAAGAAATCCCAAGTACCTGATGAATTTGTCTGCAGATGGAGTTTAGCACTTTAACTTAATTGTGGAGAATGTATTGAATGTGTAAGTATTGTAAAAATTGTATGCCACATAGGTTCTAGGTACTTAAAAGCTGTTCATTTAATACATAACACTTTCTCCTTCTGTTGATTTTCATAACTGATAGAAAGACAAAGGGATAATCTTGACAAAATTACAGTCTTTGAGAGTAGCAAAGGTTTCGTTGAAACCCACTTTGATTTTTAATAACATGTAACCCTTACAAGGGACTGAAGTGGATATCCATGAAGAAAATACATTGCACAGCAAGCTCATTTGGGCTGAGTTGTGCCTGACGAGTCTCTCATCAAACAGTCAGAGGACAGTAAAGTTCACTCAACATTCATAATTACTTTAATGATCTTGTTTGTTCTGGAGTTTAGTATTAGTCACAGACTTCATATTCAAAAACATTCCTAAACCTTTGTAAAATTATTGGCTTCTCCTACCTGCAAGTACTGAATCAAACACAACACTTCAGAACCTTGAAGTTAAGAGTAACATGAACAATTTTCTACAGCAATTTTGAAATTTCACATTCCAGGATGTGTAAGTTACTGTCATTCTCCTCTGCTCTCCTTTACCAGAAATTCCTCTGGAGAAATGAGAGCTGGAGGCCAGACCCATGTTTTGTGTTAGATGCTTCTCCCATTTAAAGTTAGAGGTGTTCTTATTTTTCTCATTTTTCTGCTGTTTTCAGGCTGAAGAGGAAAAAAGGAAAAGTGAGTATTTAATTATACATAGGGAAGAAAGAGAAAAACTTATTACCAGAAATGCTGCATGCTCTGCTTTTTAAACTCTCCATCCCTTTTGAGGTCCTGATTGTCTTTGCAGGGGATTGCTTCAGTTTTGCACATCCCAATCTCAAGGATGCAGCCTGAAGTCATTAATGTCACCCCCTCAGGTACCTCAGCAACACATGAGGAAGGGATTCATCCGTGTAAGCTGCAGCAAATGTGGAACTGTGTCATTTATACTGCAAGGCCCTTTCCTTTTGCTATGCAAAATCTGACACTTTGCTGCTGGGAGCAATCAGAAGCCTGAAGTTCTGCTGCTTTAGAGGCTTATTTAGGTCTTGATATATGGTCTGGAATGCAAAATGTTTTTATTTGTTCACCTGTGGGCATCTCATATAAGGACTTGCAGGGCACCAAAGCATCTGTCCAGATATCAGAGGTATAGTCTATTTTATAGGTTTGTAGCATCTGGAAGAAATTATAGCTTATGATTTATACCTGGTTTCCAATTCTCTTGTTTTCAGAATTTCTATCAGAAAAATCCATTCTGCTCACAGACTCCTATTTGCTTGAAAAAAACCCAGCCAACCCATATAGCACACACTGCAGTGGTGTCATGAATTTGTCCTAAAATAATTAATAATTGGTCTAGGCAAATGTGGTGAATCGAAAAATGAACTTGTCATTAGCATATACAAATTTCTGTGGGCTAGATAATTTTTTTAAAAGAGATATTGGAATAGGAGAAAATGCTTTACCTGAGCAGCATCACTTCCATGAAAATCTGAAGGAAAGGTTTGGAGGGACCAGAGCACGTCCCTTGCTGAAGAATTATCATCCTACTAGCTATGATCTGCTTTTACAGCTGGTTAAAAGCAATGACTCTAACCTTTGCTTCTTAATTGCTTATTTGGCATCAGTATCAGTGGGAGGATATTGAACAACCTTTTACTATAATAATAGTTAATCACAAGCATAAATGCTGCAACATTAGAGCCTGGTAATAAGGAAATCCTGCCATGCTCTTTGACCACCAAACAGGACTGAGTGACATGGCACTGATGCTTCTGATTTGCTTTGGCTACAGAATTCTAATAGCAGAAAAGAGGGGCTCCACCAGGTTGTTTTGTTTTTTGTTTTTTTTTTAACTGGGGTTTTTGTTTTGTCCCCTGTGCAGTCTCTGTCATTTTGCCCAAATCCTGAAGAGTAAATAGTTCTTTGCAGTTTCTGGCCATTTCATCAAGAGGATGAGACACTAAGATTTTTCTGAATGCATTAATCAATATGCCATGCTCAGGTTTTTTCTCAGAGGCCTGTAAATTTAAGGAGCACAAAAGCAGAGCAACAGAGAAGGGAAACTCTGCTGATGTGATGAGAGAGCCTGTGCTTTAATATGTTCTGCTAAGGCCACAGTGCTCTGCTGCCTTTGTAGAGCTTCTGTCCAAGCAAATCAGTATAATTAAATCTGGTCCAGTCTCTCGAACCAGTGTGCTGTATTTACTTATTTTCACTATTTTTTCCTCTGCTGTCCTCAAGTCACACCTTTATGTTCTTAAGGATACTAATGGGAAACAGGAGGCAAATGTATTTGTTTTCCAAGTAACACAGAAGGTGATACCATATGGCAAATACACTTTTAAGCATATGGCCAGAAAAGTTAGTATTTTCTTTCTTAATATTAAAAAAATCTATATGAGCTTGGTTAGGGTTTTGCTGTTTTGCTTCCCAGTTAATTTGGTTTATAATAGCATCAGAAAGAAGTGTTGTTCTTTGAGGACAGGTACAAACTGTCTCATACACAGGGAATTAAAACACCTTTTACTGCAGGTCTTTTCACTTGCATTGTTAATTTTCCTATAGGAAATATTAGAAATAACAGGACTAGAAACTTGAGCTTGGTCTCATCTTAAGTAGGGAGACTCTCCCTACTCTTAGCAGAGTCCCTGATAGTTCCCTCCCTAGAATATTGCTCTTTTTCACTTTCTTTAGACTCTGTCATTCACTCAGCTAATTGGGCAATTTTAACTAGGTCAGTCAGCTCATTCTCTGTATGTCTGTCATGAGCAGAGGGAGATGTACAAACTGAAATGTGTTTATTGTCTGGTAATACAGAATTGGGCTCAGTATCAGTCAAACCAAGCTCTGAAAAGCCAGAGCCACACAGGCACAAGCATCAAAGTGTCTCAGAACCAACTGTGCCTGTTGTGTCCACCTCGCAGTTGGAACTCCCTCTTGGCATATCACATACTTATTGATTAAATAGTTGATTAATGAAGTGAAACAGCCATTCTTTGATCTAGAAATGCAGAATGCCTTTTCCAAAGCAAGTAAAAAAAATTCAGTCTCTCTTATTCTGCTATCTGAGTGTTATTAGGGGTGTACCTGTGTATCTTCAAGCTTGTGCTTTGGAGAGAAGATACTTGAAAGTTAAAATGTTTAACTCTTTCTCCTCTGAAGGCTTGTTTTAAAATTCCAGTTAGATGGAAAATTGAAAGCTAGCATGACCAACCCCAGAAATTTGTCATTTCATCTCATGTGTCCCTCACAAAGCCATTCCAGGTCTCCAGATGTTTGAACAGGTTTTGGCACCTACCTGACCCACACAGTGAGTGCACAGAAAGGTCCTGTGCAAATCTGGATGCAGCCATGGGGAGAAGCAAGCAGGAGGCAGCAGAGCCTCCTGTGTTGTCTCTTGCAGTGCTGTCAATCCCATGAGTAAATCCTCTCCAGCTGGTTCACCCTTCCATGAGTTATTATTCTGTGTCACTGAGTGATATTTCAGGAACCAAGTCAAACATGTTAAAAATAACTATCTCCTATCATTTACTGTTATGAATTTATATTATTTTGAGCAGCAATTACTGGCTGACTCAGTCACTGGCAATGGCAAAGTGTCATTTTAAGTAACTCAGGCCAAGATTTAAACAAGAATGAGATTATTTCATAAGATGACAACAAGAGAAGGTTGCAGCCCTGTCAGTAATGACATTGCAAGTTCTCTCGTGTTCTGTGCAAACTGTCATAACCTTTAAACAGGGGTTTCAGCAAGATTAATTGCTTATGTCACACAAAGCAATGGGTCAAACCTAGACTGGAATAAATGGAAAGTTCAGTAGGCTCTTATTTTCTGGGGTTCTAAATCAATTCAAATATTTAATAAATAAAGAGAAGTTTTTATAAAAGTGTAGTCTTGTTTCTTTGGCTGAAGAATGTTAATAGTACTATGTAGTATGCAGCTTTTGACTTTGTGAAAATCCTAGAAGCTGGAGTAGTTGGATGTGATTAAAAAACAAGGTGTTTATTTTCTTGTAGGATGGCTAATGCTGTATACAGTTGTAAATGTAGGGTTTGTCAGTACATTAGCTCTTGAATTGGAACAAACATCTTTATACAACAAACTTTTTCTGCTATTGAAATAATTCCTCAGATGACCCCACCAATCAATTTTAGAGTTATATTTTTCATTTGAGTGAAAGTCTACATTTAATTCAAAAGTCAAAAGAGTATTAATTATGTCAAAGATTTCTTCTTCTTTTGAATGGGCAGAAATCCCTCCAATGCTTGCAGCAGTCAAATTTATAAAGAAATGGCTAGATTCATATGTCCCATCTAACCACAGAAAAACAGTGCAGCAGATGGTGAATGCTCCTGCTCTGCAGAAAAGCAGCTGCAATTCACCCTTCACACTCCTGAGGATACTGAGTTGTGTAGGCAAAGCCACCTCAGGAGTGGAACTGGCCTGGGAGAAGGGGCAGCCAGCACACCAAAAGGAACGTGAATCAGCTTTTCCCAGAAGTGAGGTCAGAGGAGTCTCTGAATCAGAGCTGCTGTCTCAGGGTGTTTGCACAGAGCTGCTCTGGGGGAGCACCCAGTGGGATTGACACCAACAGGAAAAGCCTTGAGGGGCTGATGGAAAAGAGATGACAAACAACACAGTGGGCCATTTTTGGCCAGTGCACAGTCACTGTTACAGCCACTCACTTGTAACTCTTCATGTCCATGCAGGCAATAGCAGGTACTTATTACCTATCATGTCTCTGTAAACTGCTGAGGCTTTCATCTTCTTCCTGCAGAGTGAGCCACTCTTTCCTAACTCCAGATGTAAGGTTTAATAACTCCTACCTTGCTTGGACATGAGAATGTCATCTGGTGTGTTTCCTAAACCATCCCCTTTGTAAGGCTTTTCCAACCTATTTTTATATTTGTACTTGGATATTACTTTTTTTCCACCTAGCTCATAATACATGAAAGACAAAAAAAAATACATACAGGTACAATAATTGCCAACAGAGAATATTTGACAGGAAATGACAAGTTCTTTTAATTTATAAAACCTCAAAGGTTTTCATATAGATTTATACTAATCTCTTTAACAAATTGTTCTTATATTAAAATATTTGCAGCTAATACGTGTATTGCATCAGAAAGCAGTCAGACACTTTGAAATATCCTCATCAAGTTATCATCTCTTTATGAAAAATAATAAAAAAGAGCTTTTTTGTTTCAAAAGGTATTTCATTAAAATGTCCAGCTTGATTAATCTCCTGTAGAGAAAATGTCTGTAGTCAAGATAATAGTGACCAACTTCTGTGACAATCACTCCAGATGACAGACAAAAAGTGAAGCATCAGTTGGCAGTGCCCTGGCTAACATTCCCCACAGCTATTATTTACTTTTTCTGTCTGCTTCATCTATTCTTGTTTTCCCACTTTGACTGATTGCCACTATATCTCTTGAGGTGTCTTCTTTTTTTTCCTCCAAATGGTAAAAATCCACACTTGTCCTTGGTTTTGTGCCATCCAAAAATAGTCTTTCTATGTTGCTATCTTTCAAGCCTCACCTAAAGAATGAATTCATGCTCCTAGATCTCATTGTACCTTAATGTTTATTACTTCTTTTCATGGTAGAGGAAATGAAATGTCTTATCAACATCTAACTTTAAAAAAATCTTTTCTAATTACATCCATTCTTTTCAAAACAGTCACCCTCAGGTTATAGAAGTGGCCTTCAAAGTGCATCACTACCGTAATGTGGTGCAGGAGTGGAGGTCTCTGGGCTGGTTCCTCACTTGCTGAGATGTGGGTGGTGTGATCTGGCCAGGGCAGGAGCCTGGAAGTCTCTCTGTGCTTTTCCAGAATGATGCACTTTTTACAGAAATTCATCTGCAGTACTTGAGCAGCACGCATAGTGTGGCCTTCTTTCATCCCTGCCATTAGCAAAGAGACCAAAAAAAATGAAATAAAAACTAATCCAACCTTATTTTTCTTTACATTAAGCTCCAGTGCTGCTCAGCAGGGTTATTCACACCAGCCAAGGGGTTAAACTGAGTGTGCCCAGCTGAGTCCTGCCTATTGCAACTCAGGTGTCTTGGGGTCCCAGTCTGTTTCCACTCTGGAGCCAGGCACCTTTTTTCCTCTCACACTTCCCGGGTGAGGTGCCTCACACCCACTGACTGCAATTCAGCATTTGTGGGTTCCTCCTCCTCCTCAGAGCGTGGTTCAGATGGGGCTGTCTGGATCCTTTCAATGGTTGTTTAAGCTCTGAATCCCAGCTCTCAGTGTGGCAGCTTCATCCCTTCCCCACTGCAATAATGACAGTTTTCTGAGCTGAAGATCTGCAGCAGTCTGTTTGCAGATGTGAAGTTCAAAGAGCCCCTTCCAGCACAGCTCTTCTTGCCTACCTGCACAGTGCCTGCTTCCAGCTGCCTTTGCTCTTTGACAAAACCCTCAGGCAAGTGAAGTCCCAGGAGACAGAGCTGCCCAGGCTGAGGAAACCGTGCCTGTCGAGTTTGCCAAATTAGTCTATAATAATTACATTCTTAAACTGGTCCATTTTTATGGTTAATTTGGCTGGCAGAAAATGAAGAAGCTATTTTTGCAGCATATATGCACCATATGAATATAATCACTTGGAAGCACTGCAGACTCCAGGATTGAATGCTTTTTAAAAAAAAATTTCTAATGAGCATGAGCAGGCTCTGCTGTTTGCAGTTGCCTGGGTAACTGAGATGAGACCTTTACCTGCTTCTTTCTTTCACCAGTGGAAGAGTATACACTAATTCTGATGTTTGGGCTTTACCCTAAAGTATTTTATGGAGATAGGAAAGGTCAAAAAAACATCTTTAAGCCTGCCCTTCCTGCTTGCATCTGAGGCAGTGTTCAAGCATTTGATCTGTTTCACAGGAGAGCTGTGTGTGACTGGAATAGAAAGGAGTTGGTTCCCTTCACTTCTGCATCTAATTGCAAATTCTGTCCTGTGATGACAGGCACAGGGAAGCATCGTGGGTGTCTACTCTGAGTCTGATTGGACTTTGAGAAGCAGCTCTGAATGCCAAACATGGGATTGCAAAGTGTTTTCCATCCACACACTGCAGGAACCTGCTCCTGTGGGACCCCAGGGCCCAGCCTGGGCTGCTGGGCAGGGCTGGCTCTGCAGAGCACTGAGAAATCTGTCCCTACAGACAGTGTCTGTCTGTCTGCCTTCACAGCGCTGCTTCCTGCAGGGAACACATCTTCTCTGTGCAATTCAATAAGCTGCTTGAAATTTCTGAATTACTTGTGTCCTAGTGAGCTTGGAGATTACATTTCTCCTATTGCTGCAGCTACGTTGTTAGAACCCAAGTTTAGCGGCTTTGGAACATTCTGCAAGGCTGTTCTACCTGGGTGCCTGGAAAAGGGGGCAGGTTTGAAGGTGAACAATGCACAGGATTGGTACATCCTAAGTGTCGTAAATAGGAAAGGCAACCCAATCCTTAATGCTGAGATGTATCATAGTGCAGATGGCTTTTGCTACTACAGAGAAGAGACAATGCAGAGGAGAGATTATCAAAAAATCCCACTTATACCAGGAGGTGAAGAAGATGGATGAGCATTTTAAGAAATATTAATTTAAATTTTACTTTGGCTTGTTCCTGACTTGGCATTTCTGACTGAAATAAAGGCTAGAGTATTATTAGCTGTAAACATGCTGTTTTTTCCTGTGGAATAGTCAAAGAAAATCATTATGCAATAATTATGCCAGAATAGGCTATACTGCTAGAGCTTCATGGTAAATCTCCTTGTGTTGACAAGTTCACTGGCTGCCAAATAGACACAGAGGCCCTGAAGTTATTGCTGCCTCTTTCTGCTGCAGTATGTCCCACAGGGTGTTTCACAGATGAGGACTGAGAATATGAAGTGGATTTTGAAATCCTCTCTTTTTTAAACTGTGGGACAGCTGAGCAGGGAGCCTGATATTTTTCTCCTAATTTAAGATTTCAATATTTCCATTTAAGAATGAAATCCCTATTTCTCTCAACAGGCCAAGAGAGCTGCTACTGTGAAATACTCTTGGCTGCTGGCTCTGCCAGCTGCTGGAGCTGCAGGCTTGGTGGGTGCAGGCTGGCAGGGGTGGCAGCTGGGCCTGGGGAGCACAGGGGGGTGGGAAAAGGGCCAAGATGACCATCCAGGAGAGCCCCTGATCCTTCCAAGAACCCAAAGCACAAATGGCTCCTCTGTGTCACAGTTAGCTGCTTTTATGGGCTCAGGTTCCTCCCACTGTGGATAGGACAGTCTGGTCAGAGAGAGAGAGCTAGATGAGCTTTCCCATGAATTGGTCTGGGAAGTTTTAGGGAGGCAGAGAGAAGGAATGGTAAACAAGTGGTGAACAGTCTGCAGGTGTGTTTTGAATAAGTTGCTTTTCTCATAAGATGTTTCCCGATGTTTTCTTCTTCATTAGCCAGTCGTGTGAGATGTGTTGGTAAAATGACCAATCAGGTCCACCTGAGCAGGGTATAAAAGAAGGGGTTCTGATAAACTCAGGGCTTCTAGCCTCTTAGCCTTCTGACCTTCTGTATCATTTATTGCCCATTCCTGACTCAAGGTGACATCCCACAGCTCCATATCCCATGTGTTCTTCACAGCCTCCAGGCAAGTGAGGGCTCACTGACAGTCTGGCCCTGGAGGCTTTCTCTGGCCTGAGAAGAAACCTTTAGGGGGACAGAGCTGCCAGCACATGTACAGCCCCTGTGAGAATAGAACATATGCTGAGGCATAAATAAAAATCAGATTGGTCCTTCTCACCTGGCATCTTTTCTAGGCGCCATTTTCCATCTGTATCTGTAAAGCTGTGATTGTGTTTTTTGAGTTATTTCAATCAGAAAGTGTGAGTAAAGTCATACTGGATAACTTGAGAAAAGATAGGGTTTTTTTCCCAGGAGGATGAACAGAGTCTATATGTGATATAAATCCACTGAGACACAAATCTTCGTGTCAGAAAACCAAATGGGTGTCACTGTTGTCATCTTCCTTTATGCACCATGTGCAATGGAATTCTTGCTGAAGAGGGCCATCACTGAGCCTTGTGTTAACACATTCCAGAGCTGGGGAGTTCTGGGCATCAGAGTAGCATGGATGAATGCATTGACAGGTGCCCAGGGAAAAT
Source organism: Fringilla coelebs (assembly GCF_963513975.1). Classification (NCBI taxonomy): domain Eukaryota; kingdom Metazoa; phylum Chordata; class Aves; order Passeriformes; family Fringillidae; genus Fringilla; species Fringilla coelebs. The sequence continues at coordinate 7,822,186 of NC_140041.1, forward strand.
GAAGTGGCAGCAAGCTCCCAAGATCAGCCTGCTTGCAAGCTCACTTTCGTTGCTCAGAGGCGCCTTCTTCCTCTGCTCTTCTGCCTCTGGAGAGCTTGAGAGCTGGATGGGCTGGTAGGGAGCACAGGTTTCGTAGAGAAAGCAGGGGAAAGTCAGGAAAGCTGCTGCATTCTGTGTCTTACTTTCTCATATATCTTCAGTGTTCTGTTCTCTTTATGGAAAACAGCAGGGGGGTATTTGGAGTGATCCCTAACAGGGATCGCTAACAGTTTTCTACCACCTGTGGCTTAGAAACACTGCTGAAAATTCAACCTCTTTGCTTTAACTTTCTTCTAATTATAGTTGGGCTGCTGTGATGTGAATGATGGTGAATGGCTAAGGCAGGACAGATTTCCTCAGAAAAATCTTCCTTGGGGAGGTGGCAGATTGTCAGGAAGGCAAAACTCCATCCTGGGCTCTGTTGCAAATCTGCCTCGGAGTTTCCCAGCAACAGCCACACGTTGCCAAGATCATTTGAAAATAAGGCTTCAGTAATAGTTTCCTGATCTCCTGAAATGTCTGGCAGTAAGCTCTGCTGAAACCACCACCTGTGCCACAGCCAGGGACAGCCCTGCAGGTGCCCTGTGAGCTCCCATGCAGCTCTGAGCCTGACCTGTAACATCTGGAGCTCATCCCCAGCTCAGACTGACAGCTGTGCCAAATGCTGCTGCCAGCTCTGACAAACACTCCTGTTCCTGGGTGTTCAAACACCAGCTCCTGCCCAGAGTTCTCCTGTTCACAGAGTGACCTAAGCAAGCTTGAGCTTCTAGGGCTCTGGATGGCAAATGTGAATAGAGTTCACATTTGGGACCTTTGGGAGTTTTCTCCTGCAATTTTTTGTTCTAATGTGTTGCTTGGCTGCAAGTCTTTCTTTGCATTTGTAAGCTCACATAAAAAACTAGATCGACTTCTCTGGCAGTGTTGGCTGCTGAAGGGATATATTGCTTTACAACCAGGAGTCTAAAAATTGAAATGTTCTATAAGGCTTTGCTTTCTTGCCACTTAGCCAGTTCAAATATCTGTGCCATCCTTTAAATAAAATCTCATATATGGCAACTGGATTAATTGATGCAGAAAATCCAGAGCACAGAATTCTGTATTTATTGTTTGTTTTTCAGTGACAGGGCCATTGCTAGTTTTAGTGGACTCGATAGCAGCTCTTCCAAATGAACTCTGTAACATAACTACATTATGGCTTCTTGCTCTTATTGGACTAACTTTGCCCTCACAGTTGTTCAACACGTGCTGTCTAAAACAATTAGTTCATTTCCATGAGTGATATGGTGGGCAGTGAGGAGGCAAAGCCCAGAACACACCGAGAGGGCCATGTCTGGTTTCTGCTTGACTGACTGGGGCTGGTCAAGGAGCAGGGGAAGAGATTTCTGCCAGGAAATGATGAGAGTTGTACTGCTGTAGTTTGAATAATTTATCCAATATGCCTGAGCATAGCTGTGGCTCTTGTTTGCTGACAGTCAAATAATAGCCCATAGCCCCTGAACTATTTATTTGGCACTTATTGGGCTGTGGGGAGTTAACTTTCCCTCTAATCCTTATCCTTACTACCAGTCCTGCAGGAACAGCTCACCCACTGGTGCAGCTTAGAAACAGAGGGTTGGTCTGGCTGGATCTCTCACAGCCTTTTCTCATCAGGCTGGGGTCACCAATCCTTACTGCAGTGCCCCAGAAATGTGTTTCAATAGAAGATGGATCCACCTCAAAGCCATCACACAGAGTTTTCACATATCTGCCATGGTTTTAATGAAAAATTCATAGTTTTGATTTTGCTGACCACTTTTCTTTGGTCATATCCTGATCTGAATATATGATCAGGATATCCATTAACTGAGCTTCCAATTAAACTTACATTTCAAAACTCAGCAGTCAATTTCGAAAAGGCTGGGTTTAGTTAAATGAAAAAGTTGTCAAAGGAGCTGTATTAAAGGCATTGCAGCTAAATTCTGAATGAAAACAGGTGTCATTCTTTCCTGAATATTAATTTTAATTAAATCCTTGACTCCAACAAAACTCTGAATCATTCTACTATAGCTTAACTACTTTGTGTTGGAAATAATGTAGGTGTCCCACTTCTGATGAAGTAGCTAATTAGGTTAACAGCCCTAAACAGGTATTAGACTGCAATTAAAAATTAGGCCACACTACCCACAACAAACTAGAGACATATCTGGCTGCAGAAAAGTTTGGCCTTTATTCTGCACCTCTGGATCATGAGTGGATTTTACAATGCAGAGAGAAGAAAGAGTACATTATTCCTTCCCCTACCCTTCTTCTACTATCTAGTGCAATTTCAAGTGGCTCTTTTAAAAAAAAAAATTACTTGAATAAAAGGCTGTAACTTTCAGGTCATGCCCAGCTCTTCTAAAACACTTGCATTTTATATTGTGTCTGACTGGCTCAGTTGTGTGGAACAAGGAGGGCAGTCTGAAATCGGGGAGATTTCTAAATATCTTCAGCAGTTCAAACTCTGGACATCCACAGTGCTACAGTAATAGTGGATGGTGCTATTTTTCCAAGGTTTTCTGGATATTTTAGAAATTGTTGTTTATCCTTTGTTGGATATTTTCATCTCCTGTGGGTACATACATCATTTAAAGCATTGAGCTTGTCCACTTATTTCCCTAGGCAGTTTACCTAATTACAAGAGACAGGTTCCTTGTATTATCTCAGATTCTCTCAAATCATCCTTTGCAAGTCTCCCACCTTTCCTTTTACCTGAAGGAAGATCAGGAATATGGGTATTTTGGCAGTAGAACTATTACCATCACACAGCAGAACTGGTACCCTTATGTCTCTGAATTTCTTTAAGAAGTATCTGTGGAGCCCCTGTCCTTGGAGATATGCAGAACTTGAGCAGACGAGGCCCAGAACAACCTGATCTGCCTCTGAAGTTTGTCCTGCTCTTGTGTGGGACGTTGGATCTCCAGGGGTCCTGGCTGGTGTAAATTATTCTGTGCCACTAAATTCAACAGCACAGGGCATAAGCTTGCAGGAGTTTCCTTTCAAGTTCTCAATTCAGAACAGGATCATCTCCTGAAGCAGGAAATGAAGGAGAATACTTAAATCTTACATGTTTATAAATGATACAACTACAATTCTAATTTGGATAGCAAGAGACATGTTCCCAGTGTATCATGTATTTTCCCTTATGAGTTTCTGGGGTTTACTACTGTTCTTCAAGCTCTAGGCATTCCTTGAAAGACAAAGTGCTCAGAAACCAGCAAAAATCATTTATGCTGTGTTTAGTAAGTCAGGAGGAAAAACAATTCAGGATCTGGGGAGGGTTTTACTTACTCTAAGTCTACTCTTGCTCTCTGAAATGGTGCTTGAATATGCTGGATGAAAAGAGCATCCTGGATACAGCACAGAGGAGGTGAAGTGATCTGGATGGGCTCTGAGGGCAGCTTTCCAGCCCATGTGGCTAACATGGATAATGTGCCTGTCTCTTCCAATGAGCAGCACAGTGTGGAGCATCCAGTAGCTGCAGGAAAACAGACTGAGAGCATGTGCCAAGAGGATTGTAAGACGGCCTGTTAAGTGCTGGGAACATCGTTTGGAGCGCATCTTGCTGAAAAGATCTGATTCAGTTGGCGCTTGTTTCCAGCTTCAGCAGCATGTCTGGAAACAGAAAGCTACTGTGAGTCAAAGCAGGGATTTAGGCAGATAGGAGCAGGGAGGAGAGAGCACCCATCTGCTGGAGCTGTCAGCAGCGTGTGAGGTTCCCCCGGGGCTGTCCGCACAGAGGAGCTGTCTGGGTGGGAGGTTTGAAGGAAAGCCAGATGGCTGCAGTTGCTTGCAAGGAGGTTGACATGCCAAATAACTTTTACATCTGTAATGTGTGAAAAGGGATCAGACCTTGACTTCAAAGTAGCAGAGCGTTTGTCACGCTGCCTGATACTTTTCTGGCTTTTTTGCTGGCTTTTTGCTTCCCAGACAGCAGGGTTTGCTAGAGCCATCCTGCAAATAGATCACGAGGTACCTAGTGCTTAATCTGGGAGCTGCCTAGCTAGCAGTCCTGCCACTGCAAATGGTGGGGATGTGGTGCTATTTAGATTGGCAACAAACATAGAGTTCAGAGTTATGTGGATCTGGCTGAGCTCCAAAGGGATAATTACATTCTGCCTACCTAAAATTCCCCCGTACAGTTTTTTGAGATCCATTGCTCAAAGTTGTTTTTTATAATGTTGCTATCTGCTCTTAATCAGTAACCACCTTCCACTCTACAGGCAACTCCATTTCGGTGATAAGTGAGGTGACCTTGTATGCATTGTAGTGTCCTCATCATCAACTGCAAATCCATGTTAAAAAAATTGAACTTTTTCCTTCATGCTTCATCCCAGCTGCCATCTCCCTAATGATATGTTCCTTGTACTATGTACTTGTAAAATAGTTGCCTCTAGTTTACCTAAAAAATTAATTTTTCAAAGTTCTTCTATCATACAGTTACTTTCTGCTGTTTTTCAATAAGTCTTTTTTACCTTTTTTTTGGTTTTTTATCATTTTTTCTCCATGTGCAAAACATCACTGGCCTGTATCCCTTGTATTTAAAGGGACCTGAAATTCAGTGATGAGAAAGAGATTATTCCAGATGTGGACACCCCCTGCTGAAGCTTCCATGCATCCTGAATCTGAGAATCTGAGTCATGTTGAGTCATACCATTCAATCAGATATGATGAAGTAGTACAGAAGTAGGTGGATCAATATCAGCACCATCACTATTGTAGGAGATATTGTCATCCCAGGGCCTGGGCCATCCACAGGGCCCATGAATTCCATTTTCCCATTTCCAGAGCCATCTGAAAGCTGATCTTGGAGTGCTTACCACACAAAGCTCAGAAGTGGGTAGTCCCAGGTGAGGGTATTGAAGGCTGAAATTATACAACATATATCTCCTGTATTTAAGTGGAATTAAGCAGTTACTTGAGTTCATCCAGTTTGTGCTTTTTCAGGCTTGCCACCATTCAGTAAACACATCATTTTAGCTCTGTTCCTCACATAAGGTATGTGCTTGGGAGTGGTTAAAAATATTAAGCTGTGCAGGTTGGACTTCACGTAATTCTTGTGGGAAATGTGTTTCTATGCCATTTCCATCCTGTCTCCTGCAGCCTCCTCTAAAAAGGAAAAAAAAAAATGCAGACTTGTTTCAGGAGAGTGGGGACTGGGGACATACATGGACAAAACCTGTGCAGCACATTGGAGAGTTGCAAAATTGTTCTCAGATTTCGCAAAAAACGTCACAAGGAACCTCCCACTCAGAGATCTGTTGTAAAAAAATGAATGGGTGATGTTCTTGCTAATAACCCCATGTTCCCTGTTTCAGTAACCTCCAAGGCTTTGAAAAAAACAAACAAATGGCTGAGCAGTGCAAGTTCCAAAGCCTGGTTTAGGGCAGGAGTATCAGCTGCTGCAGAATATCACAGCTACACTTGCATTGTGGCCCTTCTTTCAGGGAAAATTGCTGGTGCTCAAACTCCCACATTGTTTATTTGTTCTCCAAGAGTGTATTTCTACCACAGGCAGTCCTGTGAAGCAGATTACATGATTTAATATTTTCCAGGAGTTGCAATAACGAGGCAAGTAGGACTGTCCAACATGGAGCACCTTCCATTTCAACCAGTAGGTGAAGCCGAGGAGATTTATTGGAAAGAAATACTGCCTTCCTGCCATTAATAAAACTAAAGGCTTTGGGTAGTGCTGCACAGTTATTTCTCCTTGTGAATTTATGAGGGCATTTGGGGAGAGCTGTTTTTCTTCCCCACGCTCCCTCTCCCTTGCAGTGAGCGATGGTTGTGCCGCGCTGGCTGCGAGGCGAGCGGAGAGCGAACAGTTCATAAACGTAATTGCCTCCAGGAGAGCTCCTGGAGCACAGCAAAGTGCCCTGATGGAGGCAGCAGCCAGGGTGGGCAGGCTGTAAAATAACTGCACAGCTACTTACAGAGTTGTCTTGGCTCTGTTTGTACCTCACTTGCTGCCCAATACACACTGAGTGGAAATATTTTCAGTAGAGACATCTCTGAGTCTCAGGCTCGTCTTTGTGTGCCCTGTCAGTCACCCACTGCCCTGTGCCTGTCTTGGTGATCCCTGCTGTGCTGCACAGGGGAAAAAATCCCTCAATCTGTGCTGGAAACAACTTATAAAAGTCACACACCTAATTCTACTTATTCCTTGCACACTGTGTAAAAGGAAAGATTGTTACTATTTTTAGTTTGTTTCTTAACACCATATAGGGTTAGGGTTAGGGTTAGGGTTAGGGTTTGTTTCTAACACCATATAGCTCAGAGAAGAAGTTTTTTTAGTTTCTGTGGTTCAAGAAGGGCACCTTCCATGTTCATTAAGGAAAAAAAAAAAGGAAAGTTTTTAGTAAATTTATGTTCAAAATCTAATCTAGTAGAAAGGTGTCTTTTTTTCCACGGAAATCTGTAGATATTTTTCCTCTAAGGGAAACAAGATAAATATATTGTTTTCACTAAAACACTCATTTCTAATAAATGGCACTGACCTACTTTAGTGCTGTTACATGTGTAATTAGGGCAAAATTATGTGTTAATCTTTCTCTAAATATGGGAGTATCCTGCAAAGCTAAGACATGTAAACATAGGGGGAAAAAAGGAAATATAGCCCTGAATGCACATTGTCTGCCTGCTGTTTGCCTTTAAATATTGTGCTTTTAAAATTATAGCTGTGAATTTGTCAACCTCAGAGACTTGTAAAATACCAAGCTGATGTGGGTTCACCCAACATATTCTTCACAGTTCCACCTTTTTACAAGCAATAGTTTGATGTGAAATCCTCTTGGGATGAGTGTAAAACTGGGACAGTTGTTTCTGAATTTTTGTCCTTGCCTTTGACAGTAACAGTCATATTTCTGTTTGCAAAATGGGTGGTTCATTTACATCACCAACTCTTTGCAATGACTACCTGGTTAATGATTGCAAAACAGACAAAGGGCTTTAAAATAATTGGTAAATTCTTTTTTATCCTCCTCTTATAGTGATTAGAGCCAGAATCATTTGATATGGCTCCATTTAATATTTGACCTCTCTGCCTGTTTTCTCATGCTCTCAGTTCACTTGTGTCCTGGGTGATTAGCTGGGGTTGTGCAACCTACCTATCTTGCCTCTGCATTGAAAACATCTCTAAAAGGCATTTCTTCTTGGAAATGTCAGCAAAAAGTGGAACTTGCTATACAATAGTCCTGAAATTGTTTTTGTTCCTTTGAAATTTCTGTAGGAAATCACCCTGCTGTGTCTCTATAAACCTGTATTTTATGCGATTAAGGAAAATTTGTTTTAGGAGAGATCTCTGCTTTATTTCTTACTGGTGTCAAATCAAGAATTCCATCAAGCCATACTTAATATAGGAACAATTTGATAAAAGCACTGGCAAGTGTGGCAATGGGAAAGTATTAATGAGTGTTAACAGGAAATGAGGCTGTGCAATCTCATGCCTCAGACAGCTACAAAACCAGGAACACTGACAGTCCATTTTTAAAAACAGCTCACTTTTCTCTTAGCAGTGAGAGCCCAGCTCCTTGGTAACAATTATCCCTTGAGAACAAGGCTCCTAAAGTGTATGTACTGCCTTTCCTGCCAGTGTTCCATGAAAAAGTTGCTGAGATATTACAGATGTGCTAGACTGTTGTGTAATGGCAAGGGTGACCAATGTGACCTGTGGGTTTTTTCCAAGGAGAACTTGCTTCTGAAAATAATTTCTTTTGTAGAATTCACATGGTACAGTAACAAACCATGTCTTGAGGCACTGCAGTGCACTGATGAATGAAAAGATGGTGCACTGGGTACAGAAATTGATGCTTTTGCCAAGAGACTTTGTCTTCTAGCTGCTAAGAAAAGCAGTAAAACCATTGTGAAGTACTTTCCAGTTTAGATGGTGTAATAGTAACTGCAGATTGCTGTGGTTATCCTATAACCATCACCCACTCAAGCAGTGATCACAGTTATTGTTCTTGGAAGGACTTGCAAATGTCACACCTCTTATTCCAGGTAATGGAACTCCCAGCACCCAGTGGTGTTTATAACTTCCCTATATGCTCATGAAATGAGAAAGGACACAGAGATCAACACACACAACACTCCAGTTAGAGAAAACAACTAAGGAATAGAAGAGAAGAAAGAACACAACTTCTTGACATTTGTAAAGGCGTTAAATCCATCTCTGAATTTAGAGGAAAAGAAGTTCTACTGTGTGCAGCGGGTCAGCTGGGTTTACATAAGATAACAAACAAATGAGTACAATTCCAGGAAGTTAGACTGACAGCTTTCCAAGCTCATAGCACTCCCTTCTCAAAGCAAAGCTGTAAAAAAATTATGGTTTCCACCATCCACTTCAGGGTTATGGCTAAACCCAGCTCACTCAATAGCTGGAGAAGATGACTGAGTCCAGTGTCACATGTAACAGCAGGCTGCCATCAACTTCAGTGGGAAGATAGAAATTGCAATCCAGGGCTTTTAAAAGCAAGACAAGGCAGTTTGAAATCACTTTGGTAACACACAAGTAGACTGCTCTGGCAAAAACACAACCTTTGGCAGCGGTACAGGAGCTCTTTCACACGCCCTGGGACCAGTTGTAACACTTCAGAATTTGTGAGGAAGACTTGGCTGAAAGTCTCTCTTGTGTCAGCAGTATGAGCAAGAAGAGGATGATAAGAACTTTTTTCCTTTGACTCAAGAACAGACCCATGACCTAATGTGATTTCAGTAAAATTACTGGATGCAAAATGTCAGCCTGGAAGTGAAGTCATTTACACATCAGACTCAAAGAGCATTTCTGTTACTAATGCTTTTGGTTGTGTTTGACTTTGAATGTCACCTGGTTTTGATTATAATTTAATGAATTGAGTACTTTGAATAACCAGTCTTTTAGTTTGTAACAGAAATTAGCCACCCTCAAACTTTAAAGGCAAACAAAAAATATTTGCTGGTTTTGTTCAAACAAACCCTGGCTACAAATCATCAGAGTGATTGTGTGCTTCATATTCTGCTCTTTAAATACATACTAATTAAAACCTGACATTTTTGCCAGTGTTTATGATAGTACAAAGTTCTACAACCAAACAAATATCTCACAGAACTGAAGAACAAAACAAGTTTGCATGAGTTAGAATTTAAATTCTTAAATTTTAGAATTAAGAAAATAATAGCAGAAAAGATGTTTGGATTGGTTTGTTTGGGTTTTTGTCATTTAATGCAAATTTTCAGAATGTTTTCTCAGTCTGATACTCATCATTCTCCTTTAAGAATATATTATAGACTTGAGCAATCTTAAGCAAAATTCTAATTCCTTCATTTCCATTGTTTAAGTAGTAATTAACAACAAATATAATGATAATATTGTCTCAGATGTTGCAACCAGATGTAAGTGAAGCTAAGGTTTGGAATTAGATTTATTAAATTCATTTTGGGTTCAGCCTTAACACAGTTGCTGTTCTGGTATCACTTGGATTCCATTCTGCCTCTCATTTCTGGGATCAATCAAATGTTTGCTCATTTTTATGATTATTTTGCATTCACATAAACGACTGCACAAGTCATTTATTGCAAAGCAACAAAAAAGCAAGCCTAGTGAACTTTCAGAAGGACAGAGGAATGTTTTTGCTTTTTACCTTAAGGTTTCATGTGAGATTTCAGAGCAGAAAGAAAAATCTGCCAATGTTTGCTCTTCATTTCCTTATCAGAGATTTTGTGATAAACTTTACTTGAAATACAGAGTTTGAACATAGATTGGGAGAGGAAGTTTGAATTTGCCAGAGATTCTGACAAGGCAGTGTCTGTGCCCAGCTCTGTTGGGATAACACTCTGATAGGCCCCAAGCACTTATGGCTTGGAGCATTTGCTTCCTGTCAGCCCATTTTTCTTGGCCTTACCTAATTTTATAAAATAACTACACTGCTGAATAACAAAGAGGTGCTTCATCAGGTCTGACCCAGTTCTGCTTCCTAATTCTGGTATTTACATATCATCACTATGTTCTCTAAATGCACACTGAGTGAACTTAATAAAATAATTTTGCTGAATTTTTTCTAGATCTCCAATTTTTAATGTGCTTTTGGGTCTCTGCTTACGCTGCCTCACTGCAGTACATCTGACATTCTGCAAATACATAGTTTCTGACATTACAGGGTTAATTTTAATTTCTCTTGCTTCAGTTATGTATTTTTCTACGGGGATGAGATGTGACATTTCCCAAAATTACCTAATAATCCCTGTTTCCTTGCAAAAGGTCTGGCTTGAGTCACCTTGCAGTACAAACATAAGCTCTTTTTGTCTCCATGGAACATTGCCTGTAGGCCACTTCTCCCTGATTTCTTGCTTTAGAAAGAGCCAGAATAGCTGGACTAGTTTGAGGCACCTGCAGTAATTTGCAGTGTGAGTGCATCAGTGTTTACCTCCTACCCCTGTCCTCTCCCACTCCTCCACCAGAGCTGCCTGAGCTGGCTGCCTGGCAAGTGACTCATTTTCTCTGGAATAAAGTGATATTTCCCAAGGTTTATGTTGTAACTCTGTGACCTGACAGATGGAGGAGCAAGAAAGATCAGAGATATGGATAGGATAAGCTGGTTTTTGTAGGAAAACCAGCCTTGACTGGGCATGCTGAAAATTTTGGCCTTTTAGATTTTATTAATAGGGGTCTGGGGAGAAACATCCTGCCAACAAGTGAATTTTTGTATTATACTGTTTTGTGATCTTATAAAATAGTTTCTGTCATGTTATCCTTTTTATCTATCTAGTTTATTTAAATACAAAAATGTATATCCTAGTTAACCTAGCCTGGGAGAGCATGGCAGTATAGAAGGAGAGATAGGATTGAAAGGAATTTTACTAATGTTATTAAAAGGCAATTAATGCTTCCAAGGAGCATTTTACAAGAACATACTATTATGCATTTTATTCTCAGAATCTCATATAGAAATTTGTGGTAGTCTTCAAGGCCAAGGAAAGCTGTGAGGCAGAAGGGGAGCTCAGTTCCCTGTGTTCAGTTTAACCTGTGTCCATCCTGCAGTGGCTGACGTGGCCCTCTCAGGTCTCCAGGTGTTCCCCACGTGCTGCACGACTGCCAGCAGGGCTTTTCTGGACTGACATGATTTTCATGTCATTCTTTCAAAAAATGCCTGAGAATAACTGTTCCAGAGAGAACCAGGGCAAGTTTATGCTGGGGACACGTTGTGCACACCCTGTGCCACCAGCCCAGGTGTCACTGGACATTCCTCCAACAATGCTGTGTGATTAGGTCCTGATTAAGCTTTCCCCTGATCTTTGATTGACATGCAACTGTGCCCCAGTGAATTGGCAGTCTTTTTAGCTTTTCTGGTTTTTCTTTCCATTTCACATAAATAAGTAACCATTCTCTTTGAGGCACTTTAATATTCACATTTGGAGAACTGAAATTAGAGTCAGCACATTTTGACAAAAACATAGATGCATAAAAGGTTTTTACATATAAAGGATCTTCTGGTCAGTTTCCAGTTTATTTTTCATTTTTTTCTGCTTCCTTTTGGAATTTTTCAGCATTGCTGAGTTCCCACATGAACATCTGCAACATAATTTTCAGCCTAAGTGCTTTATAATCATACACACTATAAATATTAGATTGTCTTTTAGAGGCCACTTCACTTTGATTTTGAATATTAAGTGGAACAAACAAAAAAAAAAGTATTATTCAGACAATTGCTCTAATTTTGGTGTCCTCGTTTCTGGGCTAAAATGCAACTAAATTCTGCTGTTGTTGGAGTTTGAAATCCATGGTCTTCTAATTAAGTAGTGTGCAGGATCACTCAGAGAGCTGGAGGCAGAGGCATACATTGGGTGACAGGTATTGGTTTCCTTTCTAATAGCAAACTCAAAGGACTTCTAAATAGGCAGATGAGACCACAGGGAACATTTCCCAGTCCCAGAAAATGCTGCTCATGAGATTTATTTAGAAAAACAAGAGACAGCTGTGCAAAAAGCCCCACCCAGACATAGATACTGGGTAGGAAGCATTTATTTGCAGTTTACTGAGGAAACCTTTTCTGATTAAATGGGCTTCCAGTACAGTTGGTCTAAAGTTGCCCCATTTTGCCCTGCCAAAATCTTGATTTGCCTCCCCAGTCTGTCTCTCTGTGCCTCCTTTTGCCCAGGATCTGGGTGGAGATGGCTCCTCAAGTGCTGCTGGGGGCCAGGACTGTGTCTCCCCCAGAGGCTGCTCTGCCCAAGCTGAGTTACTGCAGTCCTGCTCAATCCATGTTTGGGAGGCTTTTGGCAGTCTGTCACTCCACTACTCCCAGAATGTACAGGGCCCAAAACTCCTTACTGCTTTTTAAATCCTTAAAGATGGACTTTTCTCGGCCATGAGAGATGGTAAGAATTGTACAGCACTGAGGGTGCTGGTTGCTGCTGTTTTCTCTGATTATTGGTGTCTGAAGTGTTTTTATAGACAAGGCAGGTTATCCAGATGCAGAACACTGTCAAGATATTTTCACTTCTACATTACCTGTAAATCAAGAAGGCCTCAAGTAACACAAGTCTCCTCTAAGGCTTTATTCCATTATTCCAAAATTCTTATTTTATTTCCTAACTGAAAGCAGCAGCAACTTTTCTTTGTGCTGCCCCATACGAGTGCTGCAGCATCCATCCAAAAGAGCAGCAGTGAGCTGCAGATTTATGTCCTGTGAGCAAAATGAGTGAGAGGCACTGTAGCACACCCATCTTTTCATTTCCTTATCCAGTTTTTTTTTTTTTTTCTGATAACCAGGTTATGGAAAGAATGGAGATGAAGTTTTCTAGAGCTCAGGAAGATGTTAGGTCTGGAATATTTTTACTTTTTCCCTATGAATTACCCTTTCTTCTATAAGCAAAGAAAGAATTGTATGTTTGCCTGTATTTAAGACCTCATCTGGAGGCTGTTTCCAAGGTCAGTGGTATAGGCTGTATATACAGTTTTGTGTAGTTTTGTATGTTCATGTGGCATAGAAATTTTTTTAATATTATTTAAGTGAACTATAGGAGAATCTGTATCATGTCTCTTAGTTTCTTATACAAGATAGTAAAGGCCTGTTTTCAGAAAACATCTGTATTTAGGACAGCACCTTCCTGTGCATCCTCAAAACAATATCCATGCCAAGATCTGTAGTTCTGACTACTTCTTTAAATGGCCTCACTTCTCAGTCTCACTTCTGCCCTGGCCTGAGCCTGCAGTCTTCTCTCTGCAACTATGTTCACCTATTTGAAAATATATATGCACATCAAATATTTTTAGGAATCCACTGCCAAAGTCTGGCAGTAAGCAAAGCCAGAGGAAAAGTCATGACAGCCACAGCCCTGGCTGCTGTTTCCATCTGATGTCTCCAAGTGACACCCTGCCATTTTGGGCTTTGTAAGGGCTCTATGCAAGTGTCATTTTCCAATGTCTCCTCAGCTGAAAATGTGAGCTGGGCAAATGTAATCCCTGCTTTGAAAGGCGGCAGAAGCTGCCTCTGCCTACACGTGTGAAAAGTACAGTGGGCCCAAATGTAATAATAGTCCACTGTAGTTCTTGGGCGTGCTGGCAGCAGGGATATTCCTTGCAGCAAGCCAGATAATTTTAGTCTAACTCTCTATTTCAACGAGCACATAATGTGGGAGACCAGAGCAAGCTCCTTATTCACAGAATGAAGTTAACACAGCATCCAACGTTACTGTTTGCAAGCTGGAAACTTCCCTCTTGAATAATATTTGATAATCATCCTTGTCTGCATGACCTGTATGTCAGCATATGCTGAGAGCACATCTATTTTGAAACCAGCCTTAATAACACAGCTGCAGCCCTGCAGAAGGGAGAGCTGCCTGAACATGCCTTGCACTGCTCAGCTACAGCAAAGTTCTGCATCCAGCACTGAAATCTGGGCTCAGGAAACAGCCTTATAATTAACCTATTATTGCAAGGTTTTTGGGCTTATTCCCCAAGGAAAGAGCATCTAAGACATGAAAAACATGTCAGTCTAATTCAGCAATAGAACAGTGAAGCTCTGTGGTCTGATGTATTAGATTTATGAAAAGCTCTTTTCTATTTATCCCCCACAAATACAACCTTGGACTGAAAACCATCATGTAATTGTTAATCCATAATACATTTCTCCTGCCAGTTGAATGACAACAGTCTGCCCTGACTAAGATTTTTGAATGAAGTAGTTTTTTGGGGCTCTTTTTTCATTTGAGCAATTTTCTTTAAATCTGCAAGTATTATAAGCTCTCCTATAAAATGCTACAGGATCATTTTAGCCTGTGGTCTGTACCCTGCTAATCAATACAACTGCATTCTTCATTCTCCCCAGTCTCCTTTCCTTTTCCCATTAGTCTTAGCTACATGATTCTGTCTCTGAACTGTGACCGAGGAAGAATTTCTATAGAGTATCACCAAAAAGAGAAAGAGCTTTCTAGCAGATAACTGCAAAGCAGATAAAGAAGCTTGTGGCTGAAATTTCTATAATACTCAGTTCACTTGGTAATGTTTATCTCCCTGGTCAAGCCTTCCCCAGAATGGCTCTTTTGAATGGATGCTGCATGATCCATATGGGGCCACAAGAAGAACAGTTGCTGCTGCTTTCAATTAGGAAATAAAAATATTGGAATAATGGAATAAAGGTTTAGAGGGGACCTGTGTTATTTGAGACCTTCCTGATTTACAGGTAATGTAGAAGTGAAAATATCAGGTCAAAACATGGAATCATTTACTTAGTTATAATTCTTGATAATGCACACACCTGAAAGCAAGTGCTACCACTGCACTTTCTCACTGATTTTAAAAAATGAGCTCCACCATGTCTGAAATTTTGCCCTGAAGTTCCAAAAACCAGCTTTGTAAAACAAGATCTTGTCTTTCTTTGATGGGTCTGAAAATGACTGTTTTGTATCTCTACCTTCTGAATTTGTTTTTACATATGCCTGTGAGCAGGGTTGTTTTTCATTTCACGTAGATCCCTTTAATAAACAGCACGATGCATGATTGTTTTGCATATGCAGGAGAGGCAGGACTCCTTTCTCCAGCCTTTTAAGTCTGGGATGCAGAGATCTGCAGCTGAGCCTGTTATTTGGAAGAAATGAGGCAACCTCAAAAGAGAGAAAATTGCTTTCTTATTGCTGACTTTCTGGTGAGCTTTCTCCTACAGTTAACAATACCTTTTTTCTATACAAGAGGCTTCAGAAGAGAGATAGCATTTGAAAAAATGCTTGTAAATTATATGTCACAACCTGTCCTTCCTTGCTAATAGCATCAGCATAGCTGTCTAATGCAGCCTGTTTCTGTCATATAAGAGGGGAGTTTTCTCTAATATTGGATGAGATGAAGCAATCACAGGGAGAATGCTAATTACATAGGCTAGCTATGGAGAATTGAGAAGAGATTTTTCAGTGTTGACACAAGGGTGCCAAAGGAAAACACTGTCAGTGCTCTGTTGCAGCATCCCTTTTCCAATAAAGGGGAGTACTTCCTGAATACTTTTTGCTGGCCTACAACTGCAGTACTCACAACTAGAAGATAAAGCATTTGGGGATAAAATGCCAAATTGTGTCTGCTGCAGGCTAGGGTGTACAGTGCTATCTCCCCTCTGGTTTCTTTCTTGTTAAGTTCTTAAAAAGCAAGTTCACAAGTTGCATAAAAATGCCTACAGTTTTCCATTATCATATGACATAAAATAAATAATTTTAAAATAAACAATGTCCTGCCTGAGAAGGCTTGAGACAGGTAGGTATAAGGTAGTTCATCTGGGATAAGCAGATCTGCCCGTACATGTCAGAACCCACGCTTGGAAACAATTTGCCACGGTGATTCCCTTTGTCTCTGCCAACCCAGTGTGCCCCTCAGCTCTTCCAAGAAAAGGAATGAATAATTATCCTGTTTCTCTCTTTTTTTCAAATGTGTTCATGTGCCCTGAATATGTTATGTGATAAATCCAGGCAGGGGCTATCTGTGAAAGTTTATCACAGTGCAGGCTAAATCACAGTGACTTCACAGATGTGTAGGACAGAAATGTAGCACAATCTTGCCAATGATGAAAGTTTCATTCATTGATTAAATACAGGAAGCATAAAATAAAAGAAGCTTTCAAAACATGAATGGTGGCCTTGGTTTTTATAAGGTAGAATTAACAGCTGCTTATTGCAGTGAATACATTACTGAAGTGATATGCAAAATCCCCCTTGGGAGAGAGGCTTGTCAATAGCTTTTCATAATCAGGAACTTTTTCAGAGCACCATTACAAAACTGTTAGTCAAAAAGTGTCCCTTCCAGAAATAGCACATGCACTCTTTTGGTTAATAGAAGATGGATATTTTAATCCACATGCAAATGGCAAAGAAAAA
Source organism: Fringilla coelebs (assembly GCF_963513975.1). Classification (NCBI taxonomy): domain Eukaryota; kingdom Metazoa; phylum Chordata; class Aves; order Passeriformes; family Fringillidae; genus Fringilla; species Fringilla coelebs. The sequence continues at coordinate 7,838,572 of NC_140041.1, forward strand.
TTGTTTCCTCACATTGTTCCTCTGAACTGGCTGATGACACAAGTTACCAAATGGTACTCCAGGCTCTACAGAAAGAGTGTGCCAGTGCTCCTTTTGTTGCAAAGAAATTCTCTTTTTTCAATAGCTGCCTGATGACATTGTGAATGATACAATTTTAATTTACAGCATGTCATTCACTTCATTCTTCCATCAAATACCAGAGATCTTGAAAACTTTCTGGGACACCCTTTCTTCCACAGCTTTTTGGGAGAGGTGCAAAGGTTTTCACACTTTTGTTAGTGCTTCATATTTCAGACATTTTGATGCAGCTTGAGAAATAATGTGAATACTGCATCTACCCTCCTGCACTGACAGCATCTTACACATTTATCATCTCACATCTCAGTGTAACTGAGTGTCTAGCTGACATATTTCTGTATGGGAAGTCACCTCTACTGTAATTAGATAGTAGTTTAATCACTTCTATGTTGATGGTCTGGTTCATTCCAAATGCAGAAGTTCAGGAATTGAGATACCTAGATACATTTTAGATTTTTGCCCATCTCTTGAGACTGTAGTACCTCTGCTGGAAGCACAGAGAAGAGTGACAAAAAATTGGACTGTGGGGAGGAGTGCTTTTTCTAAAAGGAAGAATAAAAGAGGTAATGATCTGTTATAATTTTATATAATGAATATATCTCTGTGGATATTTTGAGGGGTATCTACACAAGGGGGGAGGGGGTGTGTCCTAGGCTAGATTGCACTCTTTGCTCCTAGAAAACCATGTGGGAGTTCTAGATGGGAAAACTGTGTCTGCCCTATTGAAAACTGCCCACAGAGCATCCATCAGTAACAGAATAGAAAGAAAGAGGGTAAATAGTTTCTTGAAACTGAAACTCTTTAGGTTTTCAATTAGGGAATGATGATAACAGCATTAATTGGCTGAAAGTTTACAGAAGACTGAACAATGAGACACTAAAAGCTTCTGCTGTATGATTATGTAGCAATAGAGGGGGGATTGTCATGGATATTCCTCTGTACAGCTTACCTGAAGTGGCTGCCTCCTACTAATTAGCTTTTGTGAATTTAAGAACATAGGTGGCTCCTTTTTGTTCCCTCCCTTCCAAGTCTGGCAGCGCTGAGCTGCAGCTCAGCCATGGCTTGTCCATGGATTTCTCATGCTCTTGCACAGGGACAGGGTGACAGCACAATGCCACTTTCTGCAGCCCTGCCTGCTGTTTCTGACCCTGTCCCATGGAAAGTCTCAAAGTCCCAGTCAGAAATGAAGCAGGAGCTTCCTGGTTCCTTTTGAAGGCAGCATTTCAGAAGTGGCTGACAAAGGGGAGCTCAGGCAAGGCTGCAGCAGCTCCAAATGTGCCAGCACTGGAAAAAATCACCTGTTGTAATCACTATGCTGAAATGGAATGGGTGGCCAATCCCAAATGAGATGGTGCTGGAAAAGTCTGCATCACCTTGATGTTTCTCTTTCAGGATATGGATTGTGGTGCTGAAGCCTCACTAACCAGATGAAATCAAGCCAGCTACTTTTGTAAAAGTGTGTTGAAAAAATCCACGCTTAACAGGTTCTTTCAATGCTATCTCTGTGAAAATATAAATCAAACAAGTGTGTAAAATATTCTAGAATTGCAGAAAATAGACTTTAAGATGTTTTTTCAGAAAGAGTTGGGACAGACACATTAAATATATTGCCAAAGGAGAGCAATATGTTTTGTAGATTTCCTGCCATACAGAAGATGGCATTCCACATCAAACTTCCAGCAAGCTGGAATGCTCTTGTGAGTTGTCAGAATTATAGAAAATTGTCATTTTACTGAAGGATGTATGTTTGAGTTCTTTCTTCTTTCCTGTTTGGTGATCTGCTACACTGATGGCACATTTAGTATCCTTTATGGTTTTTAGTGACCTGAAATTAAAAGTTTTGCTTGCTTCTGCTACTTTTTCACTCTCAGCACTGAAGTTCACAGGTCAAGAAAGCCATTACCTTGCTGCTTTCATTATGCATGCAGTTGTGTAATTCCCCCCACAGAGCACTTGCTTAGTTCTGTGTGCTTTATGAGGAATCTCTACATTTCCTGCAACACACTCAGCTGCCTGATGGCAGCAATTGGCCTCTCTCCATGGATATGACACTGTTTGACTACTGCCTTTCAAAGACAACTGGGAGGAGGGCTGAATTCCAAACTGAATAAAACTAAGTCATTTTATTAATTCATTTGTACAGTAAGAAATTTGTTAAGATGGAGTGCAGAGAGACCCTCTCTTGAATGTCAAGCAGGCTTGCCTAATTGTGATTTGTGAAGCTTTAGAAAAAGTTTCCCAAGGGAAGTTGTGGAAGACATGGTTCTATTCTGTGTAAAGCTGCCTTAATTAATCTTGTCTGCTTTTATTTTTAGCGATATGCCTGATATTATTGCTTTTTTCATTTATAAATTCTAAGGAATTTCAACCTACTTTGATGTATCTCAGATACAGAACGAGGTGCTCTGCTAGGTAGTGAGTAACTCTGTCACCTGCAACTTAGATGAAGAGATATATATCTGTATAATGTGGTTAAAGATGTATGTAGTACAACATGTATCTGGGTCACTTTTCCATCCACTGTTCAGACCTTAATTGAAGCTGAAATCAGCTGGAGAGTTAATTTCTCAGAACAAGAGCAAGGTGGCAGAATTTTCCAGGTGTCCATCCTTTCACCTAGAAAATATAAGCTGCATCATTTCCCTGCAGTGTTTTCACTGAGAACTCCCTGTGTGTTTTTGGTTAACCACCAGCAATGGAATTTCTGCCTTTTCATTATAAAATCCTTCAGCACCACAGTTTAAAGATTACACTGGAGGGACGTGGCTCTAAGTTAGTGTATGTTGAATATAACTTTGATTTCAGTCAAATACTCATTCATTTGCCCATTGGCAGTGTAGTTTTCTCTTCTTCCAAGACTCAAACATACACATATTTTTGAACATGATTAAGGGTTTGGGTTTTTTTCTAAAGAAAGTCACATACTCTGTGTTTCCCCCAGTCCAGATTTGGTGGATTCAGTTCACATGTTTTGTTCAGTGGAACCTCGAAGCTGCACAAGGCCAGGACCTTTTATTTTGGGTCTGCTTTTGCACATTTAGTGCCTTGTCATTGTATGGCAGTTTCCAGCTCTCAAACTCGCGCTGTTTGAGTGAGATTTTGCTGTGTTCAGATTGAGCATTACAGCAGCTACTCCTGTGTGGCTGGAGCCCAAGCCTCACACCTGCAGCTGCGAATGTGTGAGCAAAACAGGAGACAAATTTTCAGTGATAATAGGATTAGCATTGGGAAATTTAATTCCTTTATCTCTCCAGCCCATAAAACATCCATTGTTTTAGTGCTGGCTAGGATTTTCCTTTCAAATCAGATTTCTTTGAAGACTTTGGAAAACTGTTACCTGTGTGTAAATGTGATTAAGCTGATGCTGCAGCTCTTTATTATCTGAGCTATTAAGATTCAAAACCTGAACCAGTCCTGCTATAAGTAAGAAAGAACAGGAAAGGTATTGTAAGAAAGTCAGACATTTTAAGAAAAATGCCTGAATAGATTTGGTGGCACTTTACAATTTGAAAAATAGGATACAGGATTCATGATGGAAAAGTCGATGTTCACCACTGTTAAATTGGCTTTATCTCTGTCAATTTGCTGTTCTAAGACACAGAAAATAGATTTTAGGGGTTTTTTTTCGTCCCCAGAAATAGAAATAGATTTTCCCATACAGAAGATTTTGTTTTGCCTTTTATTCTCTGCATTCTCCGCAGAAGTTCTGAGATCGAAGAACATGCACTGCACTGAGCAGGAGGATTGTCTTTGTGTTAAACCTCAGCTTGCAAAACATGAAGGGAGTTTTCTACCAGAGTGGAATTGGATTTCAGCACCTGTCATGGGTCTGTCTTTCAGCCTGCCCTCCCTGCTGAGAATGGCTTTGTCCCTGGACGCCGCTCGGTACCGCTGGCAGCGGCGGGGAGCTCTCGGTGCCTCCCAGGCTCTGTCAGAGTCAACACCACTGCTGCTTTCTGTCAGAGCCCAACCAAAACTCTGCCTGGACACCTGGAGGATTGTGCTGCCTGACAATGGGAGACACTGGAAGGACTGGAAACAAACTTCTACAGTTTATTCTAGAAACAGGATACAGACCACAGAGTACACATGGTTCACTTTTTTGCCCCGAAATCTTTTGAGACAGTTCCACAGGTAAAAAAACTCCTTCAATGTAGGCACAGAGTTTGTGGTGATTGGGATGGGGCTGGCCCAGCCCATCCCCATGGGCACAGCTGTGAGCAGCAGGTGAGCAGCACTGACAGCACTGAGCCCTGGAGAGCCCAGGGGCACTGAGCAACCACCCAAGGGAGCAGAGGGCACACAGGGGCAGGGCATCAACAGGAGGGGATAAAGGGCTGGGCTGAGGAACAAGAAGGGCAGATGCTTGAAGCCTGCTGAAGTGATCTGGTGTTAGTCTGTATGGGTTGGAGCTTCCTGAAATTGTGTGGTGGCTCTCTGTGTATGGTGGCCATCTCAACTGTGACAATTCAATGATCCTTGAGATTCAAGAACTCTCTGTGAAACTGTGCTATTTGACTGTGATGGAGAAGGGCTGCTTTTGTAGTTGCAACTGTCCCAAAACTTAGGTGATGATAATTTGTAACAAAATGGCACTCAGTTGACACTGAAATGGTGGATTAAGGCAATACTTAACTACTGCTGTGACCAGCTTTTTAAATAGAATGCTGCAACAGTTCTCCTTGTAAAAAAATCAAATTTTATTTAAAAATCCTTCAGGTATTGTGTTGCATAAACTTCTGGTTTTTCGAACACAAAAGGAATTAATTGGATGTGTTGAGACACCTCTGAAATTTTATAGATTTCAGCAGCTCAATTTTGATATATTTTTAATGTCACAAAGTGACTGTCTACCAATGTAGAAATATGTATGTGCAAGTGCAAGGTCAGGTTTCTTTCCAAGTGCTGGTTTAAAATTATGTAAAAGCCCCCCCACACCCAGCATAAAGAATCAAGTCAAAAAGGACTTGATTCCAGGGAACCATCATTACAATAAAGAGAAATGGAAGTTGTATATCCATCTCCAGATTTGAAATTTTCATTTTGTATACTGGACTGGCCCATTCCTAATTCAACCTGCCATTTGCAGAATCCTTCATGGATTCCTGATGGGTACATTTCTAGAAACTCATTGGTTAGTTTTTCAAGGTTTGTTTGGCTTTTGTTAAAATTTTTGCTCATTTTCAATACTGAAGTGGTGAAGGGCCATTAAAGACCTTGGAGATCCCACAGACAAATATTGTTCCCAACATGTGAGAAAACAGGAGCTAGCTATAATAGTATGAAAATGTATGTCATGGGCTCTTCTGAAGAAAAAATTTGCATCTTGGTTAAGCAACTGATTCATTTGTCCTGGAGAAAGGAAAAAGAGGGTGGAGGAGTGAAATTATTAATGTCTCTTTGACACAGAGTGGGGGTTGTTCATTAAGGAAAGGATAGGTTCGGATTTCTGACTACTTTTAATTTATTTTATACCTTTTCAGGCTGGGTAATCTCTACTTTTTCTTTCTGGTGGTTCTGAACTGGTTGCCACAAGTGGAAGTCTTCCACAGGGAGATTACCATGCTGCCTCTGCTCGTGGTGCTGCTTGCCAGCATGACTAAGGATGCTATTGAAGACTACAGAAAATACCAGTATGATAAGACAATAAACTTCACTAAAACCAGGGTATATGACAAGTAAGTAAACTAAATCAATTATTTGTTTCCTTGCTTCTGTTGTGATAGAAACTGCTCATCTGATTTTGCAGTAGCTCCCTCACTGACCCTTCAGAATACTGTAAGCTTGGAGGAACCATTACAAAATATTTTTTCTACCTTTAAAAATGCCTTATTTATCTTACTTAAATCATCTCAATATCACTGAGGCTTTGTTTCATATCAAACAGAGTGTGCTGATGTATACAGGTTTTCATTTCAAGTTTTCAGAGCAGCTTGTCAACACACACAAATTCCTCTCCTGATAGCAGAAGGATCTGGAGGATAAATGGAACTTGCTCAAGTCTGGAACACAAAACTGGAACAATGCCTTTCAGATGCCTCACACTAAAACCAGTAATATAGAAATTAATGATCAACTACATTCAAGGTGAATCATATAGTAATAATCAGGAGATGAAAAAGCAGGATGGAAAATCATATAATAATCAGGAGATGAAAAGGTTTTAGGACTTCTAGTAAGTAGAGAGATCAATACAAGCCAGCTTGGCTTTGGAGCTGGTGCAACACCTGTGGGAAGCTGTTTGCTCAGAACTGACTCAGAAGGAAGAAATAATTTCACTGCAATTCTTGTTGCAACATTTTGATTTCATCAGAGTTTCTTGTCCAAGTACTAACTTGAGACTGCTTACCTTGTCACTGCATCCTGAAGCAAACAGGAGTTTTCATTTAAAATAAGTTTAATATTTGTGTGCTTTCCTTTTTTCACCTGCCCTTAAGCCCAAGCCACAGAGAAATAAAATTGCTAGGGTTTACATACATGCCATTAGCTCTTCTGGAAATTAGCCCTCATCCCTGCTGACATATTTATGTGTCAGAGGGAGAAGGATCAAAGGGGAAGGGGTGTCTAGGTGAGAGAGGAAGGCTTGGGGAGAAGGATCAGATGGAGGGGCAATCCAGGTGCATTGCACTTCACTTGCTTCTGTCCATGTCTGATGCCTCTGGCTACAAAATCAGAGAGTTACGTGCTTGGGGGAACGGGGGTTGGTTGTTTGGTTAATAATAATCGATCTTATGGTCATGAAAACAAACAATAGATAGAGGAAATAAAGAGAAATCCTGTCTGTTCTGAGGCTGGTAGCAATCCTTTGTTGACATCTGGGACACGGAGCTCTGCCCATTACCTTTGAGCTTCCTGGCAACTCCCAGGGCTGTAAAGTGATTCTGAAACTGCCGCAGTGACCTGTGAAAATCCTGTGTGTGCTCAGCTTTGCCACAGCTCTGTGCTAAAGCAGAGACACTTCATAGAGCAGAGAAGGGAAATGGTCTGAACGGGGCCTCCAGGCATCTGCTGGCAGGAAGAACAAAACATTCAGGATGCTTTTGGCAGACGTGAGGTGCAGCTGCCCCAGCAGGATCTAGGACCTGGTGCAGCTGAGTCAGGATGATCCCTGGCCCTGGCTACGTGGAGGTTGCAGTGGAGGAGGCAGCCCTGGGATTCAGACATCTCAACTCTTCACCATTTGGGAGTTCGTTTGGACTATTGAACTCTTCTGACTTCATCGGTTCTCAACTTGGAGCTACTTTTTGAAAGAAAAACAAGATGTCAAGGAAAATTGCTCCAGGCTGCTTCTCTAGAATGACATGGAAAAGACATTTTTTCAAGGAAACCTGCTGCCAATGTGGTGCTTCAGACACAGAAATCCAAAATGAGGAGCTGGAGAAGAGAGGAAAACTAAGGAAAAGAAAGAAGAAAAATGAAAATCAACGTGTGATCATGTCCAATTTGCCCTTTGGAAGCAAGAAGGGGAAGGAAAATCCAAACAGATACTATGACTCCAATGAAATTAAGACCACAAAATATACCATCTTAACTTTCCTCCCTAAAAATATCTATGAGCAGTTTCACCGCTTTGCCAATATTTATTTTGTGTTCATTGCGCTGCTGAATTTTGTGCCAGTGGTGAATGCTTTCCAACCAGAGGTGTCTGTGATCCCCATTTGTGTCATAATGGCCATCACAGCCATTAAAGATGCTTGGGAGGACTTCAGGCGTTATAAATTGGACAAAGAAATCAATCACATGGGATGCTACATTTACAGCAGGTAAGCTTTGTACAGCTTTTATTACCAAAAACATTGGGTCAAGATCTTTGATCCGTGGTGAAGCTTTTTGTTTAAAAAAAAAATTAACAGATAACTGCTGGAAAATCAGTCATTAGACGAAATAGGAAAAAGTTATGGGCATTATATATCACCTGGTATTTGTTCTCATGCAGGGAAAGATTTTTTTTTTTTTTAGACATGCAGTGCACTGAAAACAGGTGCTTAAAAAGCAACCAGCAGCTGAATTTCTAAGACATTTTTCAAGAGGGTTTAATTCTACTGACCTAAGGAAGATCTGTCATGGGACTTGTTTGCATTCTTAGATGCCAAGAAATCACTTAAAAACCTGGCCCTTAGAACTACATTTTATTTTATACTCTATGTTGTTAACTAGCTTTCAGTTATTTTTTCTTTCTCAGGCAGTATGTAAAATGAACCTGTAAAAGCACAGTCTAGAAATGAAAGATAGTAATTTATGCCTCTGTTAGTCACCTCTAAATGAATTAACCACATGTGTCTGTGCTCACTTCTTCAAAGTGCTTCACGACTTCTTGCTTTTAGGACATTCAGAAGATTGAAAATAATGTTTTATTGTATCAAAACTGTTCTTTCATCAAAGTAGCAAATGACTTCTCCCTGATAAAATATCACATCTGGGAGTCAGAAGTGCAAAACTTTCCATCTCCATAAATGTGCCTGTCATCCCCCAAAATAAGCAGCAGTGCTTTATATAACATGTGCTTTCATGAGCAAGATCTTGCAGAACTGTGGCTTTTATCACATGGGGCTGTCATTTCTGTTTGTTTCCCCTGCATGTGTTTGTCAGATTTTCATGTCCTGCTGGTTAAACAGGAAAACAAGAGGTTTGCTTGTTTAGGGGCTAAACTAAGGCCCACATATAGATAATGATTTGTCATTTAAAAAAACCTGCACTCCTCTCCTTGCCAACTTTTAATAAAAAGCTGGCATTTTACAAGTTTCTAAATATTGAGGATTTAAGGTCTCATCTGTGGTGAAGAATGTCAATAATTGTAGTTCTTTGGGTAGGGTGGCAAACTGCCTTTCCTGTCTATCTTTGAAATTTCAATCTGGCTGAATGTTCTAGCTTTTCCAGTGTTGCATTTGCCTATGAGGCAATGGATTATCTGTTAATACTTGTTAAAAACAATATAGGACAGAATAAGTGGGACAGTAGGTGCTAATGAATAAATCTGCAGAGGGATCTTATTTATTTCCTCTTTACACACAGAAACCATGCCAGTTTAAATCTGAAAGCCTTTTACCATGGGAACATGAAGTAGGGAATAGAGTAGAACTTGTTTTGTATAAGGGAAAAATTATCCACCATGGAATTACCACATATTCAGATCCAGATTCAAGATTGTTGTGCAGAAACACGAGAGAGGCCTGCCTTAAAATTGGTTATTCCATCCCATAAAAAAGATTTTGATCTATGAATCAGTCTTGTCTAGGATCTTGTCTCTCACCAAAGTTTTATGGGCCAAAAGGTGGTGTAAGGGAAAGGAAAATGTGAAGGGCTTCAGACTACAGCATTCATCCTGTCTGGAAAAATCGTGGGTAATAACAGTTGCCATCAGATCAGTCACTACAGCTTATTACATTATGAATAATTTCAATCAGGCTTCTCTGGTGCTTTGAGAAGCTGATATTTCTTGTTCTTCTTGCTGGCTGCAAAGCCGTGGAAGGGCACGATGTCTTCTAATTTTCTTCCATATGAATCATGAAAATAGGTAATTGTTTTAACATAGGTGAAAGTCTTTTGGGGACATTGCAAATTTTGTTAATCTTGTGGCAGCAAAAAGTTATTTCTAACAGAACAACTGATCTTCCATCCTAGATGAAATATTACTTAGATTTTAAGAGGTAATCTTGGAGTGTATGTTGTCTTTATTTCAGATTTTAATAAGGACTCTGGCACCTGTTCCAAAAGAAATACAAAGGCAAACCAAACTTTTCTAGGTACTGAATGTTCTTCAAAACTTTCTTGAAGACCAGAGGAAATGCAGTAAATTGCCTTCTTTCAACACAGAGCAAGGGAAATTAAAATTAAATAGGCTGGCCTGTAAACATATTTATTCTAATTTTCTTTTCACAGAGATCAGCTTAAATGGGAAATCTAGTCTGCTGGTCAAATGAAAGAAAAGACACTTCCAGTAGTGTATTTAAAGAATGTTTAATTGAAAAAATTAGAAACAATTAATAGGCATTAAAGTGTCCTGGGGAGATGCAATAACCCAGATGTTTGATTGAGGAGTTTGTACTTTTGGAACCCAAAATTTTGGAATCATACTCTGTAGACAATCTGCTGTGCTGTGGGAACAAATCACACACGAAAAGGAGAGAACAAAAAACTGAATTGCAGATGGTACAGACCTATGTTTAAATGCTGCTTTCTCATGGTGTTCTTTAAAATATACTTTGTCTACTTTAACATTTTCCAAGCAAGGCAGACCCTCATCACTACAAAGCATTTTCTATGATGCTATACTTTATTATCCCTCTTTAATTGCATTTCAATTTCTCAAGTCACCTGATTTCATGAAACCCCATTTAGTTAGACTCCATACATAACAGTTAATTATAACCTTCAAATATGTGTGATTTTTATCATGTTTCATTTTGGTGACACAGGGTCCCCAGGCAGGTGCAAAGGAGAGCTGCTTTATTGCAAAAAACCAGGCCTTTTTAAGCAGTGAGCCCATTATCAGTTACATGGTTTTAAAGCATAACAAACATAATTCAACCAACCACCAAACACCACAATGTGAACACACAATGATTTTATAACTTGCTTTCCTACCCCTAATTCAGCTGAGTCTCTTCCCCACAGCCCTTTTCTACTTAGCCAAAGCAGCAGGCCTGAGCCATGATTTTATAAGGGTAACAAGGCCCTTATTTTATAAGGCTGTGCCTATATGCAACACCCAGGGACATTTTAGTCAAGACTGGCACAGATTACTCTTTTCATCTTTCTAGTCAGTCAGTCCCTCCAAACCTCCCATGGTTATTTTTCTCTAAACTCTCTTCAGTTTGTCATTAATTTACTAACAGGGGCCAGCACTGAATGTGGTACACAAACCTGAATGTCAATGCAATAGTTGCCAAAAGCGATTATATTTATTCAATTTTCTTGAAGTTCTATAACGTTCAAGGAACTAATTGGTATGTAATTATTATATAGCTTGGCTGTGATATACCCCAAGCTTTATATCAAGCTCTGTAAATACTCCACAGCATCCAGACAGGTTTTTGCATCAATTGCACATTTTTGGAAGATTTAACCTATTTTTTCCTCAGTGTTTTAGTAGTCACAAAGATACAAATGCAAGGGCTATGCACAGTTCAGTATGGCACAGCAGCAGCCACAAAAACATTAACATTATTTAAGCTATTCATATTTCTTAATTTTAAGAACCTAAATTCAGGTATCTGAGTCAGTGACTCAGAGAAACCTTGTTTATGTGCCTTGAATCATCCTGTGGCCCTTTTGGAGAAGCAGGTAAGCCAACAGGCATCCTAAATGAGGTAGCCTGATTATTCTTTCCATAGAAAGTTCCTCTATAATACTTTCAGACCCTGTCATTTTCAGGTAGTTCCTACAAGCATCAATCTCCTCCTCCTCTCTCAGTCCTCTGATGCCTGTGGCACAAAAGTTTAGGCTGGCCTTCACTCTGACTCTTTGTCTGCTTAGTGTAAGGTTTTAGAACATTTAAAGATTTTTGCATCAGCACTAACTCTGGGTTAGCCCTGGAGCAGAGGTATAGAAAGAAGGAAAAAGCAAAGTGCTCATTACTGTGGTGCATGAAAAGAGAACTGCCAACAGCAGAAAAACTGAAAGTGGCTTAATCTGGACCCACTGTTTGGAAAGAGAATTAAAATTTTTCAGTCAATTGAAGGATTGTGATTCTGTGCTGCAGTTTTCTGTCTGACAGCAACGGAGATTTGCTTGCCTGCAGGTGACCATCCATACTTGATGGGAAGCTGGGCAGCAAAGGCTGCCCTTCTGTTTGAACCTCCTTCATCTGCTCTGTTCAGCTGGATTTCTGAGCAGAGGGGAGGCTGCACCTCCTGTGGGTGCTCCCCATGTCTGGGATGGTGTCTGGGACTGGCCAGGGATGCAGTGACCAACAGAGGTGTGGGGCATCTGAAAAAAGCAGAGAAAGGGGAACATGCTTGACAACATGAATTGACCCACTGTAGAAACTCAGAGTTTAAAGAAAAACAATTTTTCTCTGGACCCAGATATATCATATGCAACTCATTCAACCCAAGGTGAACCTGAAAGTTTGTAAAGTAGAAAGCAGGATGAGAGGAAAATCCCATTCTGACAAGGGCACAGTGAGCTGAAAGATTTCTTGCCAACACTTAATTTAAGGTGTTGGTCAGCAGCACTGAGTTTTCCCTTGTTAAAGAGCCTTTTCTTTCTGGTTTATTATTTTTGTTTTCTGACAAAGCATAACTTTAAAGACTAGGAGCCTGCTGGAGGCTTTAGTGGCTTCGTTTTATACACACAAAAAAAAAAGGGGCTAAAGCTATGTCCCTCTTAAAACCTAACACAGGCAAAATTGCAATCAGTTTCTTGGACATAGCAATATCAAGGCTTCAGTGGTACCTTCCCTGAACAGTGCATCTCATCAGCTGGGGGCTGAAGACCTCCTGAGTAGGTGAATTCCTGTGACAGCCACAAATCATGTACTTGGATTAGTTGCAAGTTACTACCCCCCTGCCTAATGTTAAACATGAGTGTTGTTCTCTGGCAATGGGCATCCCCTGCTCTGCAATCCCTCTCATTTTTGTCTGCTCTTTATGTGCTGTGGAAATTTTGTCCCTAGTTTAGCTGTGGGTACCTGAACTAGCAGTGAGTTTGACTGAAGGCACAAACAGTGCCTTCTGCTTGAGGCATCCTTCAGCCCTGCAGGGAGCTGAGAAAATGTCCTGAACCAACAGAACACTCAGGTGTGCTGTGTCACCGTGGCACTGCTTGAAAAATCATGAAGAAATTAAAGCACCTTGTGTGGGTTATGCTGATTGCCTGTGAAGAATGATGGGACAAGCTGAGCTGACTAAATGCAAACCAGCTCTCAGCTTGAAGGTGGAAGAGCAGCGAGCTGCAATCGTTGTCAGTCAGGGTGTATTGCTACAGGGAGGATCCTCAGTCTCTGTGGAAGAAAATCCATAAAATGCATTACCAAAGCTACCACTGCTTCATGTATTGCTTGATCAGAGCTTTCTCCAAGATCTATTACCTGCCAAGACAATTAAAGCTGCTTCACAGAAAAGGTGCAATGGCTTAGCAGCAGGAGCTAATGACTAAACATTAAGACCAAATAAATAAGAATCTCTGGCTTTGGCTCAGAGACCTGCAAAATCATGGCCTCATGGCATTAAGATTCAACCTGTCTCAACTTTTATAGCCCAGAGAGTAGAGGGTTTCTACCACGTGACCTCAAGAGCTACATGGTCATATAAAGATATGACTATCAAAAAAGCAAAATATTAATATGTATGTTTCTCTATTGACAACACAGATATATTTTTCTACATGCCATAACCTGGTGACAATTTGGGGGGATATGGTGCACAGCAAACAATATATTTATTTTGAACTGCAAAGGATCCTGAGATGGACTTTGCAGTAAATTTAGGGAATAAGATTCACTGGACTAATTGTCTGATAAAATGTTTCTAGATGACAAAGATTTCTGAAGATCTTTCTCTAAGACAATCTAGGAGATGCATATGCTGTGGAGTGCATGTGAAAAAATATTTTTATTTAGTCTTCTGTATAGCAGAACAATAATATTTACTTCCCTCCATTCACCATGCATTTTGATCCAGTTTTTCCTTGAAATTTAACTTTATTGAATCCAAGAAAGTGAAATCAAACTGTTGACACAAAGTCAATAATTTATTCAAGTTCCCCCACAATCTCCAACTGCAGCAGGACTTTTTTATTATCTTTTTTCCCAGAAATGACTTCATAAAATCTGTTTAGCTCAGGCCTTCTGTTCAGATTTGATGAGTTCAATAACAGTTCTGGCAGACATCATTTTGAGTGTTCAAGGCCTCTTTTCATTGGCAGTATCCTCTGATGGGCATCATCATGATATCTGTGAGCAAGGGAGCACTTTTTGAATGTGCTTTTGATAAATTGCCTGGTAAAAGAGAGCAGGGACTGAGGAACTTGCATCTTACATCTTGTCTTCAGTGCCACAGCCCTGGCACCACATGCTGTAAGAATCAAGTGTCCAGATTCCCACCTATTGAAAATCCCCACATCTGGTGATTTCTGTTTTATTGGTTGAATACATTTGCCCTTTTTGTGTTTTTCATCAGACCATCTTGGATTTATTAAGCTCCTCTGTTTATTTAGCAACCAGAGCTTGTGCTGTTAACTTTCATCACTGAACAGAAAATGGGCAGTGTTCCCAGTCACAGGGATTGCTGAAAGGAAACTGCTTCATCTGAAAAATCTTGTTAGACAACTAGGACAGTGCTGCCGTGGGGTGCACCAGTTTCATCATGAAGTGCTTTTCTTCCTTTCATCCACTGGCAATTCCCTACAAAGTTGTAGAAAAGCTTTGTACTATTTTTGGTACTTTTAATTATTAACCTTATGATATAATCAAAATTTTAATCTTCCAGGTTCAGATGAAGTTTTCTTCAGGAGCAGAAAATGTGTATTCTTTGAGTACTCATTGGGAGAGAGGGACAGCTCCCCTGAATGCAGGTTTGGGATTCTAGCAATCCCTGAAATGTAGTCCCTGTGCCTAGGAAGGCTTTTCCTCTGATCTGAAAGAGGTCATTTGGCTTTTCTGACTCACTGGCTCCTCTGTAATTAGGGACTGGCTAGAACCCTGAAGCTTTACGTGTAATGTAGGTTTCATAGGGAGCTATTGAAAAAAAAAAATTACAAATCCATTATTTCTGTGGATTATTTGGGCCATTCTGGTTTCTTTCAGCTGATGTGGAATGCAGCCAGCTAGACAAGGCCCTTCTATAGCATTTTATGAGTGGGCAAAATCAGAAATATGCTCTGTAAACTTCTGAATTGTGCAAGAGTTGACGTACAGGGAGGTAGGATTACCATGGAGAAGCCACAGTAAACATTATATGCAAACTATAAATGGCATTCAAATGTCTAGGATGGCAAGACATCTGCTTCCTCTAAACTGGTCTAGTACTCTTTCTTTCCTGTTTTAAACAAACAAATTAAGAAGTCCTGTTCAGAAGGTGTTTGGCATGGAAAGGATTGGTACTTACATAGTTGATCTGTTATATTAACTTAGTATCTGCTTTGTAGAGGATTAAATACTCAGCAAACATTTGCTAAAATACTTGCTAAAATGGAAATTTTACTAGATTTTTTTTTTTTTAATGCATAGCAGCATCTAGTTAACTTACAAAAACCTCTGTTCTTCTGTGTGGTCTCTTATGTCTGCTGTTGCACAAAAGAAAAAGGGCATGCAGGTAAGCAGAATCAGACAAAGAAGAAGAATGAGAAATTCAAGAAAGAAAAATTAATGTAAGATGAAAAATTATTGCTACAACCCCACGGTTTAGCAAGTGCTTCAAAAGCAGCAGTAAAGGGACTCCAATAATCAGGCTGGGGGGCTCTGGTTTTTTAATTAAAATTCAGTGCCACTGGGAAATGGGCAGAATTTAACTTCTTGCCTGAGCTGCACAGGTAGCTGCTTGTTGTTGCTCTGTGGCTGAGGGCACAAGCCAGGTGAGAGGGTTTGCCTGGCAGCCTTGTGGCTGGCTCTGCTCTGCCCCAAGCAGCAAAGTGGGTGAGCAGGAAGCAGCCCTTGGCCTGGAGTGAGGCAGGGCTGGGATGTGTGCTTTGAACTGCAGGGAAAAGCTTTATCTCTCCCATCACTGCTCCCCTTCTCATGGCACAAACACTTCAGTGAAAGATAGTATTCTCCATCCAATGGATGAGGATGATTAAAAACTTAACCAAAAATGAGACTCTGAGTCACTTCAAAAGGCCTTTAATTGTCTGGCTGGTAAAGTATCATGAGCGTTTTCCCTCTCAGAGAGCAAGGCATAAGATAATTCAGTTATTCATCCTGAAAAAACTATTTCCTCTCAAGGAGTTAGAGGAACCAAGCCATTGTTGCAGTGCACTTTTTCCCATTAACTAATTTTAAAGCTTATTGTGTTGTTTCTGGTCTGCTTAGGTGGTTAAGAGCAGTTGAAGGATTAATTACTAAAAATGCAATGGCAAAAAAAGTCTGCTATTTGCTGAACTTAGTTGGTTGATGAAATAGGAATTTCTTTTCCTTGAACCCCATAGGCTTTTTTTTAAATTTTTTGTTAACTTATAATCTTTTTGTTTCTTACTTTAATTTTCCATTAAATTTGGGCTCTGCTTGTATTTTTTTGCTTAATACTAAGGGACCATTTGTCAGCTCTTCCACTGTTTCTCTGCACTAAGCTAAAAATTTCTAACTTCATCTTGAGAGTTACAAACTGGAAAGACCCGAAGCAAGTGTGGCTGAGGTATCAGTTTGCTTCTTTCAGGAGCTATATATGCTGATGTTGGAAAGTGTCTGGGAAACAGTCACAGTCCAAAGCAATAATCTGAATTTCTTCAATAAGATACTCAAAAATACCTCTGTTAGTCTGCCTGCTACACTTTATAGTGTATATACAGTATATATACACTATACACTTTATAGTGTATAGTGCATATTTGGTGTATAATATAGTGTATATTATAATATGCACATTATAGGACTAGTGCTAGAATGAAAGAGAACTGCTGTAAATGTTTTATTCCATGTAAAGGTTTAGTTTGAATGTGACATATGGTGAAGAGGGGCTGTGGAAGTGTCTGAATCATTAAGGTCAGTGTGCCCCCATGCCCTCTTTTCTGTTTCTGAGGCCCCCCAACCCAGCAGTCCTGCCCCCCTAACCTCCCCCATCACCCACCACATGCTTTCAATGCCGCAGGGAGGAACACGCTTACGTGGAGAGGTGCTGGAAAGATGTCAGAGTGGGGGACTTTGTGCAGCTGCAGTGCAATGAGATCGTGCCAGCAGACATCCTGCTGCTCCACTCCTCCGACCAGAACGGGATCTGCCACCTGGAGACCGCCAACCTGGACGGGGAGACCAACCTCAAGCAGCGCCGGGCGGCGATGGGCTTCAGCAGCCAGGTCAGTCTGGGCAGCGCTGCCCAAGCTGGGCTGTGCCCAAAGAGGGGCACGTTGGACACAGCCACTGCTCAGGGGGTTTGATTCTGCCTGGCAGCTGGAGGGAAGCTCGTGGTCCCTGCCAAAGCAGCCGTGGGTTTCCTCTGTGTCTCCGCTGTGCTGACACACCACGCTCATCACTGCGGAGGCAGGTGGAGGTGGGAGAGCTCAGCTGGGAGCTGCTCTAAGGCACTCTGGGCTGGCAGTGTAATAGGAGCTCAAGGTAAATTAATTTTTTTTTTTAATTAAATGTTTGACATCATTTTGTGATTCAGACTGAATTCTTAAAATCACCATTTCTTTTTCATATCGTTTCCTTTTTACCTTTTTCCTTTATTTTAGTTCTATATTCACGTGGCTCATGTTGGATAAACCTGGAGTAAACTAGAAAATATGACTTACATATTGTTGTTGCATTTTCAAGTATCTTTAAACACACAGCAGGGCAGTTTTTCAAACAACCCAGAACAAGTTTAAGGAGTGGTGGCACGTGAGGAGGAAAACTTTGTTCCATTGGAACCACTCCAGGAGAGAGGAAATAAAACCTCACAGATAATTCTAGGCATTGCATTGATTTATTTAGCAATTAGTACCAGTGCCAACAGGAAGATCTTTTGGGGTTACTGGTGTGTGGGACACAGCTGCCAGGGAGCAACCAGACATTAAATAAAGCACACCATTTCCATGGCCAGTTGAGATCAGGTGCTGTACTCATGTTATTTGCTGGTTGTTCAAATGGAAATCACTTTTCAAAGACAATTAAGGGCTGTCTCATATTGTGGCATAGCACAGCCCTTTTCCAGTGCCTTCCAGTGATGATTAGGGAGGGGGCTTGTTGCTGAGACACACTGGAAATTCTAATATGTAAAGATTTAGCAGAAAAACAGTAATCTGGCTACTTAACATTTTTAAATGTTGCATTTTTGTCACAGCTCCAATTTACATGTTAGATTTTCTACCTATTTTTCCTTTTAGAGGAGACCAGGGTGCTCTACCATTACACAAAATGCAAACTTTTGCCTCAGTTGTTCGTAAGGTGTGGAAGTTTTCCATTCTATCAGAAAACACCTCCTTGCTAAATTATGCCCCAGACTGCCTATTTGGGGTGATTTTCTTTAGACTTTGAGTTATTACTAAGATAAACTCTATGCCTAGGAATGTCTGCACCTAAGAACTCCTGTCACATTAACGGGGGGGATGCAGTTCTGGCCGTGGGGGCAGCCAGTGCTCAGGAAGGTGAGAGCTGACAAAACTTCCTGTGTCACCCTGCTCTTGTGGTGTGTTTGTGTAAACAGAGTGCTGGATGAAAACCCCAGGGTGTGTGGTACCACACTGCAGGTTTTACTGTGCCAGCTTCTTCCTTGTCCTTTGAGCTTTGCTTATCCTGTGATTTATGAGCTGTGTAAAACCCCCTCAGATGTCATTCTGCCTATAAAGTGACTCTTTAAACAGGAAGGAAATAAGTACATATTAGTCAGTTCTTCAGTTGGGTTTAAAACTAACTGGGGTTAGTTCTTCAGTTTAGGATGCAAGAAAGGTGGAGAGATATTATTTACAAGGGCATGGAAGGACAGGACAATGGCTTCAAACTGACAGAGAGTAGGTTTAGATGAGATATTAGCAAGAAATTCTTCCCTTTCAGGGGGTGAAGCCCTGGCACAGGTTGTCCAGAGAATTTTTAGGTACCCCACCCCTGGAAGTGTCCAAGGCCAGGCTGAACTGGGCTCAGAATCAGCCTGGTCTCGTGCAAGGTGTCTTTGCCCATGGGATGATCTTCAAGGTCCCTTCCAACCCAAACCCCTCAGTGGTTCTGTGCTATGCTTAGGAATATTGAATACAACTCTCTGTAAAAGACTGAGGGAAAGGATTATTATTTTTTTCCTTTTACGATGTTTTCTAATTTGAATTTTCAAACATAAAATTCCTGTCATCCAAAGAGAAAAAATTTGAGACAAGAAACATTCTTCTGTACCCCTTTCTGTCTGGAAGCCTAATCGTTCTCTTTTTTAGCAATGAACATGCCAGGTGACTTTTGTATCTTCCTGTTCTCCTGTTGTACAAATACTTCTAGCAAAACCAAATATGAACTGATTTTCCTGTTGAGTTCATGGAGTTGAACAAGATTCAGCACAGGTTAAAATTCTCTTAACAGAAATTCTAAAAATACTCAGCCAGATGGGTCAGAAGGTATGCAAAATGCCATTATATTCCTGAAGATTTATATTTCCTCCAACAATTTTTTATTTGTACTTATATATGTATATATATGTAAAAATTAAAGCACAGTGCTTTAGAAAAAGGCAGGGAGGCCCAGTAGCAGATTTGATGTCCAGCTTTCCTAATGGAGGGTTTTGTGTTAAGTGAGCTTCAGTTCTTTCAAAATTCTGTGGCGCAGCAATAATTATCTTTCACATTTCTCACATCCCATTTTTATTACATTTTCTTAATCAAATATCAAAGTTCTGTGTATTTTTCAGTTAAGACTAAATCACCACTCATGTCAGACGAGTACCTCTCGTTCTGTCTGCTTTCTGGACTGCTCCATGCAGTCCAAACCCCAGGCTGCTCCCTGAACACTGAGGAACTCAAGTAAAATCAAGTGTGACTCAGTTCCACTCCAAACTCTGAGTGAGCCCTTAGCCTGAAAAGCTTTGTCTCATTTTGTCTCTCCTGGCAGTGTGGGTTTATTCTACTGCCTTCCCTCTTCTGGATTTGTTCATCCATTTCAGGGTTGGGTGGTGGGGGTTTTATGCTGTCAGTCTTGCTTTCAGTTTTCTTTTATTGTGAGACATTCATTCAAATGTGTGTTCTCTTCATGATTACACCATCCTGGGCAGTAACATAAATCTTCTAGCATAATCAAAAATCCTGTTAAATCCTGAAATTATTTTCATTTGAGCTTGCTGACCACTGCTTTTCTTCTATAAGTAAGCCGAATATTTCACAGAACACAGAATCCCAGAATGGTTTGGGCTGGAAGAAACCTTAAATTTCATTTTGTTTTAATCCCTACCACAGGCAGGGACACCTTCCCCTATCCCAGGTTGCTCAGAGCCCCATCCAGCCTGGCCTTGAACACTCCCAGGGATGGGGCAGCCACAGCTGCTCTGGGCACCCTGTGCCAGGGCCTCTCCACCCTGGCAGGGAAGAATTTCTTCCTAATATTTAATCTAAATCTACTATCTTTGTTATACTCACTTAAAATGAAGACAGGTGCTTCCACTAATTGGCATCTGTGATGTCTTGTTCAATACACAGCATTTTGTTCACTTAATTTAACCATTTGTTATTCCAAGAGGAGGAAATACTCAGCCCTTCTGAAGATTTGCTTCAGGCTGAATGAGTTAAAATGTCTTTGTCTCTCCTTCTAGGGCAAGTGCTCCAGCCCTGGTGGTCTATATTAACCTTTTTTTTAGTGTCTAGCATTTCAAATACTCATTGGATCTGACACTCAGTGTGTTTTCTCCTGTAGGAAACTGTGTTTGAACCAGAATTTTTCCAAAACACCATCATCTGTGAAATGCCAAACAATGATCTCAATAAATTCAAAGGTTATATGTAAGTACTTGTTATCCATAAATGCATTTTGGATCTGTACTTTGATGTTGCTCTTGGAGGAATTGGATGGAAGGAACATATTTTGAGGAAATTGATGGTTGTCACAATTATCTATTCCCAGATTCAGAAGTCAATATAAAATGTAGACTTGAACTCTGTTCTGTGGCAAGGTAGAACCAAGGCTTGGCATTGCATTTACAGTTGTTTCCTACAAACTATTTTCACAGACATTCAGCTCTCTTAGACATAAGCTCATGTACATTTGACCTGATGATTAGACTGAACTAGATTTTAAATAAATCCTTCCAAGTGTTTGAGGTATCCAACTGCATGGCTCCAGTTTATTCACATTTACAGCCACAGGAAAAGGTGTCGAAGGTCTGATAAACAATCCAGAGTTTCTTCTTATTAGAAAGGTAGAAAAATCAAACATGCAAAATGCTATTGAACTGATGCACTAGACTAGCATAAAAAAACAGGGCAGGTTTCTTTTTTGTCTTTCTTCATTAAATAATTCTGGCCCAGGCATAACAGCAAATTCAGCAGATTAAACCCACTTATGAATTATAGGGCAAATTTCTATGTCATGGCTCATGTCTTAAAATTCTCTTACCCTCCAACACAGAGCAGCTCATTCCCACACCACAGCAGAGTTGTCCCAAGTATCTTCTGCCCCAGCCCCATTGTCATGCCAATAATTGAAGTGCAGGAATGTGCCAGCATCCTCATCCACGCCCAGCTTTGCTAAATTTCCCAGCAGCTAAAGGAGGAGTTGATGGCTCTGCAAGAAGCAGTGAGAGTGCTGCACCTGGAGGAGCTGCAAATGCCTGGCCCTGTGACAGAGCAAACCAGGGATTATCATCTCCCATTAGCCCTGACCATTCCTAATCTGGTTTTGAGGCTGTGCCCTGTAAGAACACCTCTAACAGCAATGCCAGCTCTCCCCTGCTGCAATATCTCACAAGGGAAAAAGAGGTCGAGTTTGTATCGATTGCTGGCTGTGGCTCTTGGCTTCAGGGACCACTGGGTGCAATCCAAATTGAAGCAATCCTTCCAATTAGCAAGGAGCACTGAGATTATAGAAATGCAGGAGATATGTCACAAGGAAACACACAGAAATACACACCCTTAGGACTCAGGACTGCCTTCAAAATATTCAACTCTCAACTGAAAGTCTGTAACAGAAATCTCTTTGGTGAATGCCTATTGTCTCTCTTGCTTGATGGAACGTGGAATTAGCTGCCTTTCTCTCCCCTCTTCAGGAACAGAAGAAAGAATTTGCTGGGGAAAATTACTTGCTGAGAGTTAGTGAAGTTTCTGTCTTTGGTCTGCTGAGATTTCAGCTATTTTGTAAATTATTTGGAGCAGGCTACCTTTTTGTCCACGAACCCTTAATAAATTATTGAGGCTCTACTGCCTTGCTGTAAAATAGCAGGAGTAGTCTCTGATAAAAATGATAAGAAATAACTTGGTGACATCCATCTGACATGTCCAATCACAGAAAATTCTATTCAAGGGGATGCAAGAAGGCTTCTATTAAATGAGTTCCCCAAGGCTGAATATAGATTCCAAGAAAAACAGATTTCTGGCATTATGTTTTTACAGTTCCACCAGCTGTAGGTTGTTGACACCTACACCTTTCCCCTTGGCTGGTTTAAGTTGTGTAATCATGGGCAGCTGCACTTAGACATTGGACTTTACTTGCCCTAATATAACACCTAGCCTTGCCCTTCATTTGAGAGATGAGACTATTTGCTGGTAAATGAAACACAAAATACCAAATAGAAAGTAGAGAGAGATTATTATTCTAAGGGAAAAAAGGTCTTTTCCCACCATGACCTTTACATAACAAAACAAGACAAAGCATCTGAAATAGAAGCTCTCAGCTTTGGCAAAGGTCTCAGGAGGAACTCACCAGTGTAAAATAAAAGCTGTGGGTAGGGGTAGGTGTGTGCCATTAATTTTCAGAGGGAAGAAACAAATTTCCTGCCTGATGGGCACTGACATTATGGTTTTCAGCAGTTTGTTCTGCAAGCAGAAGGATCTGGTCAGTGATGGGGCACCTTTATCCAGGATGAAAATTCTTCTATCCAGGATGAGAATGAGGAAGAGCCCCTCAGCCCAAAGGCTGCTTCAGTGAACTGAGATTCACAAAGCCTTTGGAGGCTCTTGCAGGGTGTAGATGTATTCATCTGAACCTCTGCTCATCTTTCTAAAATAAATTTGGCTGTAAGAACTTGCAAAATGACTCTTGTTTTCTTATATATTGAATCTGCCAGATAAGTTTCCAAGTGAAAGCCAAACTTGCTTTGTATTGGCATCATGACTGCAAACAGTCTTTAAAAGAAAGACTCGGACTTCTCTGTAACTTTTTGCTGGAAAAGTTTCCTTGAAACTGAGGGAAATAAAAAAGGGACTGCAAAATTGCTTTTTTTCAACTAGAAACAGACATGTACATGAAAATTTTCTTTAACACTCCATTAGAACAGAAAAATTAATTGCCCTACTTGATTATATTTCTTCTAGGGAGCAGCCAAACCATGAACAGGTAGGTCTCAACATTGAAAACCTCTTGCTTCGTGGGTGTACCATCAGAAATACTGAGGCTGCAGTAGGAATCGTTATATATGCAGGTAAGATGTACTTTTTATTTCAGTGAACTGTAAATATCCTTAAAAACATAACTATAGTCCAATATCGCCACATAATTTGACATTTTCTTTTAAAAACTAGTAGTGCACAGAAAGAGTATATAATTTTTTTTAAGTGAATGTATTACTCATCCATCTCCAAAGCCAGCAAGTCTTGCACTGGGTCTTTGGCACGTGACAGTATCCTTGTGCACATCAAATATCTTGTAAAAATATCCAGACAAGTAAAAAAATTTCCCAGGTGTATTTAACCCTCAGCTCTTGCTATACTACTAATTCCATCTGTCATAAAATCTACACAGCTGCCCTAAGGGAGGTCTCACTGGCTCCTCAGGGTAGAAACTGGAGCAGCTAAAGAGCTAATTAGGAAAAAAAAAAAAGTCATCTGTGAATTTCATTCATCCATTCAATCCAGCACATAGGAGGCAGTGAGGCAGCAGCTGGAGGTGACAGAAAAGGCAGCAGCAGCAGCACAGGTTGGTGCTGACACAGACAGAGTGTGTCTGTGCAACCATGAACTCCATGCAGGAGACGTGGACAGGAGAGACAGTGTTGGTGCCCAGGTCAAGTGCAGCAGTGCCAGGTTCAGCAGTGGGTCAATTCATCTGTTTCTCAGCATCTTTTACCTTTGGAGTGTCAGCACTGCTTTTACTCAGTGAGGGTGATTTATCATTGGCTTTGCCAGCTGTGTCCTCTTCTGCATCAGATAGAGTGCATCAGCTTCCCTCTTCTTTGTAGATTAAATAAAAGGCAATTCAAACACAACAATTAATCCCATTAGCTATTATTATCTTTCCAGTAGAGTTATATTAACTGCTTTATGTCTAATCAGCAGCAAGGGGTTCAGGGCTGAGCCACCTAAGACAAAAGAGAAGTCAGAGAAGTCCCACCTTCACAAGAGTCATTTAGCTCAGATTAATCTCCACAGCCTGGCACCATTCTCCTGACAACAGACTGTCTGTTTCACTACCACACCACTGGACTCTGAATGTCTGCTGCTCCCACATGTTTCAAGGCAGCTTTGCCTTTGCAGGTCTCTCACTGTGTGTCTGCCTCTGTGAACCCCCCAGGCAAGGGTGGTGCCCACCAAGCAGAGGAGAAGAGCCAGAGCCAAACCCTGCAGTCCTTTTTTATTTCCAAAGTAGCTACTGTATAAAAATCTCAGTGGGGATCATTCCTGATATAATTGGAGTAATTTATCTTCCCTTCTCCTGTTGCAGCTCCTCATTTTCTCCTGTTTAGCTCAGATTTCCCAGTATGTTCCCTTCACCACCAGCACAGATCCTAATGTGGATCTCCATTTGTGCTGCTAAAGCTGCCAGTAAAAAAGGTTGGAGTTTTAAAGTTATTCCCAAGACATGGTGGTTTTCATATGAGTAGGCCTTCAAATCATTTTCCAACTGAGTTCTTATTGTTAATGTCAGCATAAAAGTTTTGGGTTTTTTTTTCCTAAAATTAGACTGGCTTCAGTCAGTATCAGCTTCATTTCTAGGGTTCTTTGACATTGATTATACTCTGGCTTTTAATCATGGTCTGTGACCTTTTCTGAACAATCAAGATCAGTCCCATAATAAGGTGGCACACTTTCCATTTTTATGACTCTATTACTCCTCAAACTTTCTTTCTAATGGAAGCCTTTGTGAGGAGTGCAGCCATCACTTAGTGCAATTGCTGGGTCTGAGCAGTTCCCATCTGACCCGAGGACAGTTATACTTTTCATGGCTACCCAAATTGTTCTGCACAAAGCAATAGCATAAAACACAAAAACCTCATTACAGAGTGACAGCCAATGGAGTTTTCTCATTCTGATTGGGACAGCAGTAAGAATTATATGCTTTTCATATACTAAAGTACCAGAAAGAAGTCTTAGATGAGCCCATCAGCATCTAGAAATAGAGAGACAAGGTGCCATTGGGGTGGTAGGTGAGGTGCTGTGCTTCACAGCATAGGAAAGGGTGAGGATCAGAGCAGAACAAAGCAGTTTATTTCTCATATTTCTGATTTTCTGTTCCTTAGAAGGTGATAACTGTGTTACAGTAGTGTTCTTTTCCTGATGATCACCTGAAGTGGAAAGGAATTGTAGAAGTGATATCTGGAAATAAGCTCATCACAATTTCTTCCTGAAATAAATTCATCAACAGTTCTTTGAGGGTTTTCTGGGAGGCATTGGAGGGCTTTGGCTTGTTTTGATTTCAATACAAAGCATTCCATTACGCCTGACATAAAAGAAAAGTGAGGAATAAGATTCACACAGCTCCTGGAGGAACAGAAATTCAAGCAGCAGTGCTCTCCCCTTCAGTGCAGCTCTGTGGTTGAGAGATTTTGCTCACCAAAGGGAAGGCTTGGGGTTTGTTCTGAGTTCTGCCTGTATGGGAGTGAACACACATCTCCTGCTTCACAGCCTGTTCACTGAATACCTGCCTGAATGGAACAGGGGGGTTTGTGCTTATGGATGAGTTGGAAGGGCAGGAGCACAGGTAGTGTAAGCTGGTCCCACTGACACAGCTCCAGGTTTTGTAAATAATTACATATTCATTGGAATAGTAAGCCAGGATCCCCAGCTCTTGAGTGAATGTCCTGAACATAAGGCTAGAGACTAATTTTCTCTCTAGCTCTCTTCTTAATTAATAACTGCTGATGTAAACCTGGAATGAATCCAGCAGGTGTGATTGAACTGCACCTAACTTCCAGTTCTTGGTTAAATCTCTTCCCTAGAGAAAGCTGAAAGGCAGTTTGGAGAACAGTCCTTGCCACACACATCATGCACATACAAATGAAAACTAAATACAAGCCTGCAGGGTCTGTGTTTTCAGGGAAAAGGACTGCAGAAATAAACATAAAAAATACAAATCAATCTAACAACAGATGGTGTCCAGATATCCCAGTTGTGGAGCCACAGTTTAGATAACATTAATACAATTGAAAAAGTAATTTCTGCTTCTTGACTTCTTGTAGCGCTCCTTTTTTTTTCATTATTATTATAGAAGTTCTATCTCACTAAGTTTAAGGATTGGGGATTTTTTTATTTCTCTTATGACCGTTTTGTCAGCACTTTGCAACCAAATACTAAAAAGCTAAATATTATTGGTTTTCACTGACTTGTCGAATTTTATTTAATATACAAAATGTATCTAGTGGCTTTTGAATTGCTGCTGAAAAATATTCACATGTAGGTTTCAGGAATCTGTATAGCACCTAAACAATTTGTTAAAAAAAGGCAAATATGTAATGCTATTGTTGATTTTCTTGTTCTTCTCATGGATATTTGGCTTTTGATAGTTGATCTAGACCTTATGATCCTACTTAATCTGCTGTCACTGGGACAGATGTATCTGACTGCTGAAACCTGTCATATAATGGAGGTTTTTGGTAAACTTCAAGATTTAGACTCTGATGTAGTCAGTCAAATAGGAAGATGGACAAGGAAAGTTCTGAATGTCAACATTAGTCACCCTGCTCTCATTTGAAGAGAGAATACCTCTTTAAAAACCAAACAAAAATACAAAATATTTCATAAACATGATAGTATTGGTTTGTGTTTTGAAGGTCACGAGACCAAGGCCATGCTGAACAACAGGGGTCCTCGCTACAAGCGCAGCAGGATCGAGCAGAGGATGAACAGGGACATTTTCTTGTGTGTGGGACTCCTGTTTGTGATGTGCCTTGTTGGAGCTGTAGGTATGAAGCACTGACAAAAATCTGTTTCCCAAATGGTGATTAAAATTGGTGTTATAGATATGAGTGAGATCTACAGCTGAATGCCCTTGGGGTCTTTGGGCTCCTTGGTCTTTCCAATAGGTGAGTTAAAATGGCAAATCTGAGCAATCCAGGTGAAGAAAAGATGGCTATAGATGTTTCAGATAGGATTCATCCCCACCATGGTATCATTCATGGAAGGCAAGAGAAAGCCATTCTGTGACTGCATCGTAGGAATCAATATTTGTCAGCTGAGATTTTCCTTCCTTCCTGAGGGGGTGTTGATTCCCTGTGCATAACAGCAAAAGTAAAATGATTTTGCTTTAGTTTCATTTCAGTAGTGTCTTCCTCTAATATGTTTGGGAGTGGTATTAAACAGAGACACACAATTTAGAACCCATGAGTTGCTCATAACTAATTCATTCAGTTTACATCCTCCACGGCTTCCTTCCTTCTCAAAAGCCCCTTTGCATCAGGCTGTGAAATGGAGTAATTGCTCGTGTTGGAATAGCCTGCATTTTTCTGGGGTCCTTGCAGGTGAGCCCATGTGAATTTATTAACTGGTGTTTGGTAACTGACTGGAGTTTACTGGACTGGTAACCTCAAAAAGGTCATCTTCACTGCATGTAAGCACCTGCCTGCCTTCCAGCTCTGATGGCAACCTGTGCAGGCAGGCCAGAATTAACAGGATCTCATCATTCAGAGCAAAGGACCAAATTTTAAGTGTACTGACTTTTGAATGGGGCAGTGCTTTAAGGAGCTAACAGGGTTCCCATGAGCCCCTTTTTTTTTTTTTAATGGCTCTTGTTTCAGTGCCAATTTAGTCAGTGCTACTGCTCTGATTTAGTGACAGTCAAATCAAGTTTTCCTGTGCCTGCCCTGGAGGAATGTGATGTGCCACCAGTCAGCCATCAGGAGTGATACCATGGGAAGTAAGGACCATCCAAAACTATGAACAACTGAACTGACTTGACCTCTTCTTCAGTTTTACTGCTTCATGTTGCAGTGGGACTTTCAGCACCAAAATGGGATTTCAGTTTCACAACTGAGCTCTGTGTGAGGGAGAAATTTTATTTTCCTTGTTCCCTGGCTACTGTCATGTGAATTTAAAGACTTGTCTTGTCTGGTGTGTAGGGGCCCTTGAGTAATAAAATTGTTCAATTTAAGGTTAAAAGAAGTCTCAGATGAAAAAAATCAGCATTTGAAAAATAATTTATCTAGTCAGGCTAAAAAAAAAATATTCATTGTCCAAGTGAAAGATGTAAAAGCATAAAAAGTCCATTACCTTTCAGCCACCCAAAAAGTCCAGAGGCTCTGCCATGAGTTCCTGCTTGGCAGGCTTGTCTGAAGGTAGGGTTCTAGGGAAAAGTATGGATCAGTTATCAGGATTGTTCTTGCACACAGTGATAAACTGAGGTAAGAATTCTGTCGAGCAGAATTGTCCTCGTTCAGATGTGACTGTGGTCTGAAGCAGCCAAAGAGCATTGCTGAAATAATTTGAAAATCTTTGGCAGCATTTCAGTAGGCAGATGCTGCGAAACAACTGCTTGGTTAACTGCTGTTAATAGAAGTTTTATTTGATAGAGGTTTTTGGCATCTGGACAAATTATGCAATGAAGGAAACCAAGTTGTTTGCCTTAGTTCTGTGGGAAGCTTCTGATGCTGTAAATTTAGTAACCTCCTTGACAAAAGTTTATTTCAGTAAGGACAGTATGGAAAGTGGTAAAACAATTGTGATGGGATGTTGTTAAGTCCTGGAACAGAGGCTTTGTTGCAGCAGTGCAATGATATCTGCTGGTATTTAAAACACAGAGGAAGAAGCAGTTTGAGATATTATTTAATTGAAAGAATGTAAAGATGAGTTGCCTAAACTGAGTTTAGGGGATTTGTCAACTCTTAGCAAAGACAGACTGAAATCAAGAATGGTCAGGGAGAATAAGAAATATTTTAGTTAGTCTATGTACAAAGGTTCTAAGGTTTACTTCTGTGAGAGGAAAGAGAGTCTTCAGCTCTGAGGATTTTTATAGATAGGTGATAGAGATGGAGTCTTCCAGTAAGGAAACACAGAATGGGAAAAGATCTGTGCAGAGCTAAGAGCCGTGGGAAACACCTGACAAAACAGAGATGAATGAAAGTATCCCTGAAGCCTCATTTCTCACTAGCACATCAATTATGTGCATGTGCTGCAGAGCTCTGCAGGGGCTTTGCCTTCTCCAAAAGACTTGCAGCATTGCCTGGGGAGCATTGTTTTGGAAATGCTCTCTGTGTTTTGTTAGCAGAGCAGTCCATGTCTGCACATTTCAGCAGCTTTGTCACTCACTCCACTGCTCAGCCAATCTCAGTCTTGTACCTCATTCTAGGGCACGGCATCTGGACAGGAAGCTTTTGGGAGCATCCACCTTATGATGTCCCAGACTGGAATGGCAATTTTGTGACTCCAGTTCTTGCTGGTTTCTACATGTTCCTGACAATGATAATCCTGTTGCAGGTAAAAGACAAAAACCTCTCTGTTACCTCCAAGGAAGCAGCTACTCAAAATTGAGTATAATCACTAATGAACAATTAATATCAATTAATAGCTGTGCAGTGTCTTCTTAATCCTATTTGAAAATATTGCTAGGAGTG
The DNA here is from genome assembly GCF_963513975.1 of Fringilla coelebs. NCBI lineage: Eukaryota > Metazoa > Chordata > Aves > Passeriformes > Fringillidae > Fringilla > Fringilla coelebs. The sequence goes on from NC_140041.1 coordinate 7,868,163, forward strand.
CTTCAAATCAGTCAAGTGTGAAATAATGGGGTTTTTTTCCTTTTTTTTCTTTCTAACTTCATTTTTTTTCCTTCTTTGAAACCCCACAAGAATACACATGTATAATATCTTTAACTCAGAATATCTAGCAGATGCAAAAAGATATTTACATCCCAATGCCAGGGGTTTTTTTCCTGCCTATATCCAGAATTCCAAAATAAGAAGGCCACTTAGCAGTTCAGAAGAACAGTGAAACAAAAATTGCCAATTTGCCAGTGGGGAATAATAACTAGGTACCGTTCATCTGGTCTAGGAAAGAAGCTAAATTAGAAGTAGGATACTTGTATATCTGAGTGTGATTAAGCCTAATTGGGAAAGAATATTTTATTGGGTAAGGGAAAAATTACATTTATTTTTCAGATTTCTTGATGTCAGTGCTGAGATTTAAATGGACAGAATTTCTTTAATATTAACAAAATTTGAATATAACTTTCAGAGCTGCTCAGAGATTCCTTGGGGGATTATTTTTCATTACTGAAACAGAATATTTGTGCATCTTAAGAATTCATTATTCTTTCAGGGCAAGGAAGCTTGTGGGTGGGAAGTGTTGTGTGCAAAGTAATGGTGTGTGAAACTTTTCTGCACTAAGAGTTAGTCTGTGCTAGTCCATCCTTTCAGAGTTTCAGAAGGGTAAGAGAGAGAATGGTCCTACATCCAGAAAATGTGCTTTGTAAGGGCATCCTATGCAAGACCCACCTTTGAATTTAGTACTCTAGGAATTTAGTCTTATGTTTGCCACTTTTCCCTGTTTCTCCATTGCAATTGTGTGCAGGATTTTTTTTCACCCCTGAATTCATCACTCCTCAAATATGTCTCTGGGAAGAGTTGTTTCTTTGGAAATCATTAGTGTACCCGTGCCAGGACACTGCTGATAGAAAGCAGGGAAATTTATCTCACCCCTCACTGAGAATATAAACTCTCTTTCAGATTTTAATCCCCATATCTCTTTATGTGTCAATTGAGTTGGTCAAACTGGGACAAGTCTTCTTAATTCACAATGACCTTGACCTGTATGATGAAGAAGCAGATTTGCCCATCCAGTGCCGTACCCTCACTATCACTGAAGACCTTGGACAGATCCAGTACATCTTCTCAGACAAAACTGGGACACTAACAGAAAACAAAATGGTATTCCGACGCTGTACTGTCGATGGAATTGAGTTTTCCCATCAGGAAAATGGTGAGAGGCACTTTTTTATACTTGCTTTTTTTGTCTGAGCAATTAAATGTTAGTAATTTAAATATTAATACCTAAACACACTGAGCCCTCTGATTGAACATAGAGTTTTGTGGAATAGTCACTTTTTTGTGAGAGACTGCTGTTACAGAGATTCACAAAAGTGAAGGTGTTTTAAATGGTTCAGAAGGCAGATGGGAAAGGTTTTCCAGATCCCTCTGCAGGCACCTCCAGGATTTGCCCTGCATTCAAAGAGAACACTTTCTCTTTCGTTTCTAAATGAACACCGGACAACCTTTTTTATAAGCTCACAAACTGATTCTAGTTAATATTTAAACTCAGTGGGTCTAAAAGTAATTATTTCTGTGACTATGTAAACGTACACTTCTGTGTGATATGAAAAATACAGGTACTCATTTCCTGGAGTGGATCCTGGCTGCAGTCCGGGTCTGAAGGATCCTGGCACTCTGTGCTCTGAATTCATGGTGTTGACTCAGGCTCCTTCTTCGTCATTACTTTCATGCTCTGTGTAGTGGAAAGGATCCTGTTAAGCTGGCAAGCAGCTGCCAAAAAGATGTTTGTGTTCTGTGACTGAAAACATTACCAGATTTGTGAATTACCATATTTCACTCTCCCATTCCCACTGCAAAAAGCAGCTGAAGAGACGAAACATTAAGAGAAGCCCATAAAAGTGACTGATCACTTTGAAAACACATTTTTATTTTCTTGCAATAATAACAGTGGCAATTGCCAGAAACTGCTGGACAGTGGGCAGTGAATTCTTGCTGGTGATGGCTTTTGAAAGGTTTTGGCTTTGGTTTAGTTTATTTCAGGTTCTTTAACTGATTAAGGAATTCCTCCCAAACAACGAAAAAAAAAAAGAGGAGAGAAGAATGAGAGGTCCGGTTTCATTTTTCTTTCACAGACAGGCGACTGAAAACACAGAGAGAGCTGGATTTAGACAATGAGGATTTTGCAAAGCTTCAGCACTTCACTCTTCCTCCCATGACTCTTGGGAGACCAGCCAGCTGCAAGCCCAGCACCGTCAGGCCTTTGAGGAGGTGCCAGAGCGACCGAGCGCATCCCAAGGGCCACGCCAGGAGCAGGTCCGTGGGTCGGCGGGACAGCAGCCAGTCCCAGGTGGCCTTCAGCAGCCCCATCGTGAGTACAGCAGCCTGAGCCAACACCTTCTAACTTACCCCTCCTGCTGCTCTTGGGTTGGAGAGCTGTGGGAATCAGAAAGATGAATCTTCCCAGACTCAAGAGGGTTTGATTCACAGCCTTAGAAGAAGTCTGGATTGATGTGAAAGCAAGGTACACAGACACTGAACAGAGAAATCATCAACTTACGTTTCTATAGAATATGCCTTAAGTAAGAAACTGTGCTAGATAAGATGAGGAAGGGTTTTACAGTGCAGTATTGATTTGCAAACAAACTCCACAGCCTTTGTGGAAGTTGTAAAGCCAGTGTGTTCATTACAGCGCTGGACACATCTGGGAATTGTTCCCCTAAAATGACATGAGTGCCTCTGGGAACTCCAGATTCTTTTTTATCTCCCTCTCAAATACATATGCATGCAATTTCACAATAGGTTCATACACATTCATCCTTCTGATTTTACATGTCATTTGCCGCTAATTTTTCTTTATCAGAAAGAATTCCTGGGTCAGGAGTCAGACTAAACAGCTATGTTTGCAAGACACAGACAATCCAAAGATGTACATTTCACCTAAATCAAATCGGATTTCTACTCTGGAAAATTTCCACTCTGCCTCAGTATTGTGATTTGAATAGAATAAGCTAAGAGTTCTAATAGAGCTAGATGTTATAATAGAGACATATATGTGTACATGTAACAAGACCTTATTGGACAAAACTATCCACATTGCAGTAGAAAGAAGTAAAGGTGACAGGTTAGAAAAGCAAAACACTCTGTAGCAACTGCCCATTGGATTAGAAAGTTATATACTGCCTTGCAACAAAGAACTTGTGACCATCTCAGACTATGGCTGACTGCTTGCTGTCTTTTAAATCTCACGGCCTTTGAGACTGGTGTTATCTAAGCAATAAACCATTCTTAGTCTGGTTGTGGTCCTGTCCCTTCAATTAATGTGACAACAGCCACAGAAGCCAACAGGTAGAGAGGAAAAATCCAAGCCTTGCTGGAGCTCAGAGAGGGAAGGGGGAGGCAAAGAATCAGAGTCCTCAATTGAGCGTGCAGGCTGCAGTCAGGGGGGAGCAGGATCTGTTGCAATTTAGGTCTGAAGCTTCCCAAATTCACCCACAGCCTAATTAAAGTCAGACTGTTCTGCTCTTCTTGAAAGTTTTTAATAGACATTTCAGACAAGGCTTTTGTTTCAAAATTAAAATTCCAATTAAAATTAAAGGCCCAGAAAACCCATCCAAATCTTTTTATTAAAAAAAAGAAATAGCCTAATAAATGCAGAGTTCTCAGAACTCTATTTGCTGCAGTTGTTATAAGATCCTACTTACCTCATTCAATTCTGTTGTCATGCAGAAAGTACCACTCAGAACTCCTACTGTTCTTGAAATATGGGAGTTCTGTAAGTTGTTATCCTAGTATTTTCCAGCCCAAACCTCATGAGCTGCTGGGAACATCTCCATGGATTCTTGAGAACCCATGAGCCATGACTTCTGAGAACTTCTTACAGGTCATGACTACTGAAGGATGATAAAGAAATTTCTTGCCAGTATATTTTCCAATTACATGTTTTACTGCCAGGCCTTTTCTTTTTCTTCTAGAAATAAACATTTTTTTTAATTCACTGTAAAGCAATATCTGAGGAACTAGTATCAAATGCCTCTTTTGCAGAAGAACATTAAGCTGCTGTTATGGAAATAACCAGCCTTAGCTATTCAAAGGTGTCACTCTATCTGGATAATTTGTTTTAATGCCCTATGACAATTGTTAAGATGTAAAAATAGAGACATTTAGATATTGCACAGAGCCTGCCCTGTATGACCTTTAAATGAGACATAGTACTATCCTGTGCCACCTGAGCCAATTCCCTATTAATAAAATGGGAATAATAAATTTTTGGTGTCTCAATTTGTTGTCTTCCTGCCCTTTGGAACTTGCATCATCTCATCTGATGCATTTTTACTCTGCTACAAATCTGCAGCATCCTGAGCACTCCTGGTATACAGAGTGTGTTTGTAGACCTGTGTGTATGTCAGCAGACAGAAGTTTGTAAGGAAAGTCCATCTTTCAACAATGGAACATGATAGAAAATTAACATTTACTCTCTCTACCTTTAGGAGTTCTTATGAATTAAGGGAGTGACAGTACATTTCCTTCTAGATTTAATAGTTCCAATAAAAGTGCCTTGCTATTAGAAACATTTAACAAAGATTTCCATTGTCCCATGGTCATCAGGTTTTCATGCCATCAAGTAGAAGAAATGCTATCAAGTTAATGAGAAAACCTTAAAACTGAATGGCACTAGCCATTTTATATCAGTATTTTCACTAATAAAATTGTTAAGATTGAAAAGGTGAAAGGTGACAAATTTAAATGATTATCATCATTAGTGCTGTTTTATTCAGTTTTCTTTTTTGCTTGGTTAGGGTTTTTAATATATGTTCAGGCTGAAAATTCAGGTCAGCACTGTTTTCACTTAATGTGAGAAAGAAGATGAGAAAAACTGTTCTGCTAAATGTTGATTTTTTTTTTTATTGTTTTGTTTTTAAAACCTGTCTCTGATGCCACAATTAGCCTGTCAATTTTTGATTTTTCCAGAGGAAACTTTTGAGTTCAGAAAGTGCTGCTGAAGTGAAATGCCCAGTAGTGCATTTTCTGATTTTTAGTAGATCTCAAAAGAAATAAAATTCTGAGACCATCTTTGTTTTGAAGATGCATTTCCTTCTAATTATCTAGTTATGCATCTTTTTGAAAGACATCATCTTTCCATAGATGTTAATTACAAAAGGCGTTTTCTACATCTCAATTCAAGAAGTCTGTGAAGTTGCCAGTTATTCCTTGAGGACAAGGAAAAATGAAAATAATCCTGAGTAATTTTTCTTTCAGGAGAAGTATGTGACTCCTGATGGCAGGCTGCTGCGGCGAGTGCGAGAGGCTGCCCTCCAGACTGAGAGCTTTTCTCCTTTTATACATATGAAGACTTCCACATCCTTTACTGACTTCTTCCTTGCTCTTGCCATTTGCAACACAGTTCTGGTCTCCACAACTACTGAGCCAAGACAAAGGGTAATCTAACTTTAAATACATGTGGAAAATGGGTCATGCTTCCATTTAACAACGTAGTGTCCAGTGAAAACTGAAGTGGTGAAAAATGGTTTGTTTGAGAGTTGTCCTCTGGTTCCTTGACATTTTCTGTAATATCTACTGTTCCATGCCTGTGTATCCCTTCCTAGCTTGTCTTCTTATGTTTGAGGAATAGCTAAGGGTGCCACAGGATCTGCACTTTTTCTTTTAGATTTTGTATTATCTATGCTGTAAGAAGTTTGTTGAACACACTGGGTTTTCTCTGATCTGCCAGGCAATTGACAGAACTACAAGGGCTTCATTACATCTTTGCTTCAGGAGCAGAGATACAAATCGCCATCAAAATTGGATGCCATCTCTCATATGACTTCTCTATCAAATCCTTCCACCACAGTTAATTGGTAGAAGAGGGGAAAAGGGGAAGTTGCAGTTATTGTCATTTAGATGCAGAAAAGTAGAGAGAGGTTTTGAGAAGGCTCTTAAAGTTCACATTTATTTATTTTTAACCTTCATTTTTCTCCTATTTCTAGGTCACAATCCCACCACCAATAAAACCTTCAGGAATCACCCTGGAGAAGATTCATCAGATATTTCAAAGGCTAAAATTAGCAAGCCTTAGCCAGTCTTTTTCATCATCTCAGTCTAGCTCACAACTTTGTGCCAGCTTCAGCGCTAAGAGCTCCGAGGAGCCTCTTGCCGCGCTGGAGGGTGCCGACAATGAAAAGGGAGGCCAGGAACTGCAGGACAAGGGCAGCTCAGAGATTGGTGCTGCTTCCTTGGATGAAGTTTTTGGGTCTGCAGCCAACACTTCTCTGCCAGCAGACTTTTGTTACGAGGCTGAGAGCCCAGATGAGGCAGCTCTGGTCTACGCTGCCCAGGCCTACGGCTTCGTCCTCGTGTCGCGGACGCCCGAGCAGGTCACGGTGCAGCTGCCTCAGGGCACGCTCCTGACCTTTGATATCCTCTACACCCTGGGGTTTGACTCGGTCAGGAAAAGGATGTCTGTGGTGGTGAGACACCCTCTAACCGAGGAGATTGTGGTCTACACCAAAGGGGCTGACTCTGTCATAATGGACCTGCTGGACAGCTCCGCCAAAGGTAATTAGCCAGGGAGATTTTTCTGTTGTGTCTCCTTACAAGAAGTGTGCTCGAGTCTTTTCTGCATGAAATATTATTCTAGATATTAGGACCATGAAAAAAAAAAAGCTTTGTCTAGTATTACCCTTGCAGATCAGAACTGAGATATTTATTCAACTTCTGAAGTGCTTAGAATATGGAATGGGATAATTAAAATTCACTGATAATACTAACCCATGGGGATTGTGTACTCTGCAATAATACTGTTATAAGGGCCCAACCATTGTTTTTCAGGTTGTCAGCAAGAGTGCTGTAACATTAATTTAAAAAAACACAAGTAATGTTATCTTAAAGGAAACAGGAGTTTTTAGAAAGATTTCAGCTTCTTCACAGCCAATACTTTTGAGCTTTTCAAGAACTTGGTATTGGAATGGAATCCACTTTTCTCCAATGCCCACTCTTTTTTAATCTTGGCCCATTAGATTGAAAATTATCTGTACATAAAATATGGAATCTTTTCCTTGTGTTTCACAGGTGACATTAGCTCAGACAAGAGACTGAAAAGAATAAAAGAAAGAACACAGAAGTATCTGGACTACTATGCCCATGATGGACTGAGAACCCTGTGCATAGCTAAGAAGGTGGGAGAGCACCAGGATCCGTACATGTCAATAGAATTGCTAGAAAAACATAGTGGTTATACTTCTGCTACAGACAAGCAGCCAGACATAGCCCATCTCTGTGTCCCTCTATTTGCCTTGTCTGGAGTCTTTTTTTCCTCTCTATCTTCAATGTCACCAAAATGAGGGATTTTTAGTCAGTCTCAAAACATTTATTTCTGTTTCTTCTATAGTAACTCCAGCTGACCTATACTACTGTGCTTCCAAGCAAGAAACAGAGTCTGCAGAGCAGCCAACCTTTTTTTCTTGGCATTCAACTTTCAAAAACCTTTCTCTCAGCCTAAATTAGTGAATTTTACTGTCATACTTTCATAGAGAAGTTGTCACTGTGCAACAAATAGGTCATTTCTAAGCTCTGGAGAAATGTAGATCAGCCCTCAGAAACTGTGTGCTCTCAGCTAAGCAAGAGCTGTGTGAGCAAGAGTTTCTCCACGTTATATTATTGAGTCTCAGCTGTAGATCATTTGTACAAACTACTTATTCTTGCAGTTTTCTCTTGGAAAAGTCTGAGTTATTTTAAAGATGACACAGTATTTTACCAGTTTGGATACGAGTTAAGTCTCTGTGATCCAGAATGTTGGCATTCCTCTCTTATTTAAATTTCAAATAAACAGTTTAAATTGTGTTACGCAGGTCTTGAATGAAGATGACTTTCAAAAATGGGCCAATTTTCGTCGGGAGGCAGAAGCTGCAATTGACAACAGAGAGGAGCTGTTAATAGAGACAGCACAGCATCTGGAGACCAAACTCACCCTGCTGGGTAGCTAAAAATAAGAATTGTCCTTGCATGAAGTATCACTTGCTCTCCTGTGATAGTCTTGGCAGTATGGCGGACAACAGTTTCTACTAATTTATATCTAAAATACTTCCTCTGTGGTTTGGAAATCTCCAGGCTAGGGAGATAAAATCCAATGACAGTGTCTGTGCAAGTTGTCATGCATTTTGGGCAGCAGTAACTTTGAAAAAGTCACTTGAAGCTATTGTGTGCCCCAAGCAAAGAAAGTGCACATCAGCTGTTACTGTGGCTCAGCTGACACAGTAGATAATGAAGTTCCCACAGGTCAATTGTGCATCCATATCCTCAGATAAACTTATAAAATACTATAAATTAACTTCAGTTTTGAGCACAAATTCTGAGGGAATTTTGATAATTGAACTGTATTATAAAATCCAGTAAATTGAACATGTAGGTGGTTTGCTACTGAGTTCCTGCTGTTCTCGCATTGTTGTACTTGCTTTGTGCACGTTGTAAAAAGATGTTTAGCATTAAAACTTACATTGATTGACATTTCTGCATCATTCATCACAGTCATATCTAACAGCATCATTTTGTTAAATGATGGAGCACTTCAGTGCTTTCTGTTCTATTTTGTTTGCAAACATTTTGTTCTTTATGACTGATTTTTGGAGTCGTCTGTCTCATTTTTCTTGAACTGCAATTTGTGCCCATACTTTGTTGAATTTCTGTGATTGCAAGCAATAGCTTATATTATGGCTTCTCATAATCTCTACAGTGATTTAAAAAATTAGAGTAATAATGGTAAATGCCATAAGCAGACCACATAAGAGGTAATGAAGATCTTGTCAGAGTCTGTTACCTTTGCCAATTACTGAGGCTCTGTGCTTTCACACTTTAATTTGCAAAAAGTGTTCCCTTAGCCTAAATCAATACCCATCTTTAATGTACCACAGTTACAGCATCTTCAAACTGACCTCTAGTGGAAGGGATAAGGAGTATTGTAACATTCAGATGGTCATTTCCCAACAACATCAGGATGAATGTTGGCATCTGCTTCTAAGTTTGTGCATGTTCAAAAAGAAAATGTACTGTACCGTTTCTTCTGCCTTTGATGGCTGAAGCATCTGACTTTACAAGAGGGACAGCATCCATTTAAACAGTCAAAGTTCATCTTTTCTGGTTGCTCTGATGAGACTTAATGCAGTGTTTTTAAAATTCATATGCTGTGATTCCTCTGCCAGCACATTGTCATTTTGGATTATTAGGAAGAAATGAAATGCATTGTTCTTGCAATGAGCAAAATGAAGAGACAGAACTTGATTGTTGACACATTCAGACCTTAATCCAAATGCAGATCATGTGCCTGCATGTTTATTTGTTGGACAAAACCTTGGTTCAATTCCCAATAAATTCAGGAGAGTGACTGGAAAGCAAAGAGCTTTTTTTAAACAAGAAAATAGCAACTTAACTTTCAAGAAAAAGAAAATTATTTCTCTTCTTTTCCTCTTTTCCCAGGAGCAACAGGGATTGAAGATCGCCTGCAAGATGGAGTACCTGACACTATTGTGTCTCTCCGAGAAGCTGGGATAAAAATTTGGGTGTTGACAGGAGACAAACAGGAGACAGCAGTTAACATTGCATACTCCTGTAAGCTTCTGAACCAAAGGGACACTGTCTTCACCATTAACACTGAAAATAAGGTGAGTAAAGAAAGACAAAATGCACAGAATTTGCTATCTTACCTTTTCTTTGTGTGTTGCAGTTTGGCATTCCGTTGCTTTAGACCTCACTTCACAAAGAATAGTCAAAAAACCCCAAATAGCATTAGGAGCAAGAGGCACAGTGAGCTCAGCTCTTCCAAGGGCTGGCACCAGGCTGTGGAGGGCAGGCAGGGCTTCCCTGTGTGACCAGACAAGTCACCCATCTGGGCTGTCTCAGCTTGTCTCCCCAGAGAAAACCAGGGTAACCAACACAAGCTTGGTATTCTCAATAAAGCTATTGTGAGGATTAAGTAAACACTGTTAAAATACTGACTGTTTTCCTTATGGTGGCAGTTGCATGGAGCAGTGGGATGGCCTGGTTTCTAACTGCTCTTGTCTGCAGCTAGCAGCTCTCCAAACGAGAAAAATCCCTGTGCAAATATCTGTCTCTCTCAATGTCATGGAAATAGAGAAACGCACAAAGATGATGTGGAATTTGGCACAGAAAACATTCCAAGGTGTAATTCCACTCGAAACACAGATCTGCTTTAACAGGAAGCAGAATGAATACATTTAGGATGGAAATTAGGCAGTGGCTTGTGCCAGGGCAGAGATGCTACAGGCAGGACCACCCTGGCTCCCAGGAGTGCCAGCATGGGCACTTGCCCACAGCAGCCTCTGTGGCTCCAGGCTCAGAAGCAGCCTGCATACACATGGGGACTTTGGGAATCCCCATGGCTCAGGGGACACTTGAGTTTCTCCACAATAAGATTTAGTTCCCTCACTTTCAAAATTAAACCAAAGACAAACTTCTGAAAGAGGCTCCCAATAGCAGCAGTGAGGGACACAAGCAATATATAGAAGCATTTCACCTGTTAATTTTGCCACACTTAGGTCTTGAAGGGGTGTCAGTGGGAAGGGCCTCTCCTTACCCCTGAGCCCAGCAGATTATTCAAACACTGAAAATGAAGCATCTTCCAAGAAGATGCAACATAATCAGGTAGTTTGGCAGATTTGTTTCAAAAGGCAAGTCAAGGCAAACCAGGAATTTCCACTACTGTTTTTGGTTTGTTCACAGAAAGATGACGTTTCTTCAATATTTTTAGGGGTTTTAAGTGTTCATGCTAGGTGCAGGTTTTTATTAGATGTCAGAGGTACATTTGATTCCAGAACCTCCCACTTAAGTGTAATTTAAATCTTGCAAACAACCTACACATGTACCTTATGCTACATAAAGTGAAAATAACATTATAGAACTGAATCATCACTCAATGAAACTGACAGAAAAGGCAAAAAGAGGAGCCATTAGCTCCTCAGATATTCAGGGCCATGCCACAAAAGGAGGACTTTGAGTACTAACAGGGAGCAAAAAAACTTTGATATCATTTTGGATTTTTTCTGGTAGTGATGTGCAGTTTAGGAGATCTGGATGGGAGAGGTGAGAGTTTTCCCCTTAAATCTGTTTGTGTGTAGTAATAAGTCAATTCCAGTTGTTGGCACCTAAAAGGGGACTTGGTACAATATGAAGCAGACTTATTAAGGCAGAAGGACTTTGTGTTTGAGGTACAGTGCTTGAAAATATGGACTTTTATTTCTGTTTCTAATTGTGACACACGCCTGATATGTGACTTATAAAAGGCCTAACTCTGAAAGCTACTGGGTAATTTTGAAAATGTGGACCTCTTGTTTCTCTTACCATGGTTTATGTTTTGTGGAAGCCAATGCTGCAATATCTCACATCATTCATATCAGAACTAGATTTTTCAACCTCCTTAAAGGAAAATATTTTCTTTTTAATTTCTGAACTTTCAGCATAAATGCACATATGCCTTCCTGATGTAAAGACTATTATATTTTCTTTTAGAATCATTCCTTACCTCAGTTAACTGGCTGATAAAATGTGCAGTGTTTTCACTGAGGGATTGGATGGTGTCATACTGAAATGATCTCCAACCAGATGAATCAGTGCATTTCTCAGTAAATTTCCCCTCATGTTTATCTGATAGGCTTAAACCCACTGGCATGATTATACAAGCATACATTTGGCAAGCTGCTGTGCTGTAGAGGGAGATGGAGACAACTATTTCTAGAACCACGTCTGTTTTCTCACAGGAAACTTGCGAATCCCTCTTGAATTTAACCCTGGAAGAGGTGAAGAAGAATTACGAGCGCGACAAACCGCGGAGGAAGTTTTTTGGCATCATCCCAACATCCTTCCCAGCCCCTGAGGCCCCCAGCCCCGAGTTTGGGCTGGTGCTGGATGGGCAGACGCTGACCATCATCTTCCAGGGAGGGCTGGAGGAGAAGCTGCTGGAGCTGGCGCGGCGCTGCCGCTCCGTGCTCTGCTGCCGCTGCACCCCGCTGCAGAAGAGCATGGTGGTCAAGCTGGTCCGGAGGCAGCTGAAAGCCATGACCCTCTCCATAGGTACCTCCCCTCTGCATCTCACAGGGGACACGGGAAGCAGGTTCTTTCTTGGAGAGAAACGTGGGGGATATGTTGTACGGGGCAGATTTTTGTGCCTCGGGTAGATGCGGTGAGGAAACGGCCTTGATTATTCTTTCCTGATCAAAATGCAGATAAAATTGCTTCAGCTTTCACTGAGCAAATCTGCCCCCCTTTAAACAGGATGAAGGCACTCCAAACTCAGAATCTCCCAGCAGTCCCTTTCGTGCACATCAGCACAAACACATGCACATATTACCTCCAAAACGTCCTTGTTTTAGGTGTGGAAATCACTCATCATTAGTCACTATTTTATCTTTTCATAAAGCCCTTTTCCCATCAGATTTTCCCTGGTGAAAACAGAATTATCCCCAGAGTGGTATTAAGCACTGACTCACTTGCCTTTTACCTCCAAATATTGTGAAATGCTTTGAGTTTCCTTCCACACTTTTGGTAAGTGATGCCACTAAAATCCTTGATGAATTGATTTAGACGACTCCAAACTAAACAAATACACCTCTGTGGACAAAACAGAAAAGGAATTCTATTGTATTTTTGAAATATTACTGTCCCTAACAGTTCAAACCATAAGCTTTCAACCTTCTCCTTCATTTACTTTACCAACTAACCTAATTTACAATCTCCATATTGCAAGCAATAAGCATGGCTGTTCTTCCCCTGGAAATCTGGTTACATATTTAACATATTGCTGCAAGTTGAAATGAGCAAAATAATTCTTGAAACTGGCTTGTTATGTTGTCATCTGCAATCAAATTTGTCATAGATTCAGAGAATTCAGTGAAATAGGGTGTTGCAAAACATGTTCCTGAGCATATGGATTTGGCCAAGCAGAAACACAAAATGATGCTGATGTAAATGGTGTTGGGGTTGCTGTGTCACCACCCAGCTGCTCCCAGTGCTGGATTTTCCTCTGGTGGAGCCAGGGAAGGAGGGAGACCAAGACCAGAGCCTTGATGTTCTGCTTGATGCCATGCATCAGTTCCCCTGATCAAGCTGCATGGTAGTACAGAATATTTGAAATCTCAGCATAGCTGAGATTATTTCCTTCTTCTGATGGAGGCACCCTTTCTTACACTGTTATTGTTCCCTCCTGTCTTCCCACTCTAGGGGATGGTGCAAATGACGTGAGTATGATTCAAGCAGCTGATATTGGAATTGGAATATCTGGCCAAGAAGGCATGCAGGTATCTCTCAGTTTCTTTCCTCTTTTGTCAGGTAGTCCCTTTAGGCTTAATAAGTTTCATAGCAGCCCTAAACTGTCAAGTGTCATTTTAAAAATGCAAGTTGGCATCATAAATTAATATGCAGTTTGTAATTATGGGATAGGCCACAAAAAAAAAAAAAAAAAAAAAAAAAAAAAAAAAAAAGAGAGCATTTTGAGCCAAAAAATTATCATGTGAGGACAAACCTGTGTTTGCTCATGAGACTGGAAAATTAACAGATGTCTGCCCAGTGTTAGGTGAGCATCTGGTTTCTGAATCTTCTCAGCTGCTGCATTTCCAGGTTTCCAGGTTTTGTGGATTCTCTTCCACAGTTTTCTGCCCTGTGTCCTTTCCCACACATCCCCCTCCCTTATTCTCCTTAAATGGAGAGCTCTGCAGAGATTGAAAGTTCCAACTATGTTCTTGAGGGTCAGTTTGTTGGTTTGCTTCTTTTACAATATTCAATAGTAGGAAATTACTTCAATGTCTGTGTTCAAATTTCATTACATAACTTGTACTGTAAATGACCTTCTATTCCTTTTCCCAAAGGCTGTGATGGCCAGTGACTTTGCAATATCCCGATTTAAGCATCTCAAAAAGCTCCTTCTTGTCCATGGACACTGGTGCTATGCTCGCCTGGCAAAGATGGTGATTTACTTTTTCTACAAAAATGTGGTAAGATGATTAAAATTATTCAGTTTTCATCCTAGCAAAGGTTAATTCCAGGTCTGAGGGTTTTCTTGGTTGGCTTTTTGTTTGTTTGTTTTTGCAGGTTATACTCTTACTTTTTATGAAGCTACAGTTCTTGTTTCTTCACTTGGCAAGTTTATAGTATGTGCCTTCCTTCTTAACAAGGTGCTGCATAGAGAGCATTGAGAAAAATACAGGCTCTAAATATATTTTGAAATACCATTATTCCAGAGGGAAAAAGGACTCAAGGCTTAGTAACTTTATATGGTAGCACAAGAAACTTTATTAATAATACCCATGAGCCTCAAAATAAAATTTGCATAAGGGAGATCAGATTATTAGCACTCGAATGTAGATGAGTGTGCACTAAGAATTGCCTGCCTTGAAACCTCTGAATTTTTATAGGAACTACTTGCAAGTAATGATGCCTTAATATCTCTCATTTTTATTAAAAATTTAATGTATATGCAAATGATCTATGCATTGAAGTATGATAATGTGGAAAAAATGAAGTAATTCAGTTTCTAAAAGACTGGGAAAAACAAGTCCATTTGACATGAAATACACTGTGAGCATGAAAGGCTTTTTACCTAGAATTCAAGGTATCTGTTTTTTTGTGAAGTTTTTAATAATTTTCAATAAGGATTAATTCTTAGTACTGTTAAAATTTGTAGTGGAAATGAACACTTTGCTTTTTTTGACTGGATATCCTTTTAGAGTTCAAAGGCTGTTTATTTGCAATGTGAAATAGTTCTCCAGACTAGGATCCCCCATAGCATTAGGGAGCAGCACGCCTTTGATTCCACACGGACAACAAGATTCTAAAAGGATTCTGAAATCTGGTGCCCAGGGCTCTGAACAGTTTACTTAATTATTCTTTGATACGTTCCCAAAGAACCATAATGGCTTTTAAAAAGCTGCATCACAGTGGACCACTGTGAAACACACCCTTAAGGAATATTGCTTTATGGAATGCAGTGCCTTTAGCCAAAATCCTGTCCTCTTAGGAGGCTCTGTTAATTACCAGTGTGTCAATAAACACCACAGGAGGAACTGTGTGTTTGTATTTGCTTCTCCCCAGTGCTACGTCAACCTGCTCTTCTGGTACCAGTTCTTCTGTGGCTTCTCAGGCAGCACCATGGTCGATTACTGGCAGATGATTTTCTTCAACCTCTTCTTCACCTCAGTGCCCCCTCTTCTCTTTGGAGCCCTTGACAAAGATGTTTCTGCAGAAACCCTCCTACGCCTGCCCGAGCTGTACAAGAATGGACAAAATTCAGAGGTATGTCATGACTGCTGAAATAACTGCCTGATAATCCAAAGGAGCACAGGTTTCTTTTGTTTAGGAATGAGGGAAGGAAGAAAAGAGTTTAGACTTACTTGGAATGTTGAAACGACCGGGGCCCAATCTTCTGCCTCTCCAGTAATGCATTCTGCTCCGTGGGAGCTGTGACACCACAGGTCACTAGATACATTTAAATGTGGCAAATAATCAAATTAAAATGGCACAAAATAAGTGTCCCATTAGAAGAAAGGATTTTTGACCAATTTTATAACTCTAGAAGGAGCTCAGTTAAGAATTGGAGGAATAAGATCACTTGTGAAGGGATGTGACATTGGCAAAATTCAGCTTTTAATACTCTTGGTAGACTTGGTAATATTCCTAAGGTCTATCTTTACTTAACACAGATAAAATGCCTGTTTAGAGATAAGCCTGTGGTTTAATCAGCTGCTCAGGATGTATTTATTCATGGAAGGAGACCAGTTAGCAATAATTAGTAGTCTGAATGGAAGAAAAACAGACAGCAATTATGTTTGCAGGACAGGCTAGAGACGTATATCCCATCCTAATACTGCTATCTGTAAACTCCTGCAGATATACAACTTGTCAGCTTTCATTATTACAATGTTGGATGCCTTCTATCAAAGCCTCATTTGCTTCTTTGTCCCCTATTTGGTAAGTAAGAGGCTTATTAATATTCTCATTCTCCTGTCCTCCTTAGAAGTAGTAAATTCAGTTCTGAATAATCAGGGTTCACCAGAGTCTCTCTGCCTGTTTTGTAGACGTACAAAGACTCTGACATAGATGTGTTTTCCTTTGGAAACCCCATCAACACCATCTCCCTCCTGACCATTCTCTTGCACCAGGCTCTAGAAATGAAAACATGGGTATGTATTTGACCAGTTCTGCTCACAGCACTGGGTTGTTGGGTTTTTTTTTTGTGAATGTTGCATCTTGTGTAGGCATAGAATTCTCTCTCAGAGTCATTTACCTGAATTCTGGGTCACAAAAAGTGAGTCACGGGTACACTAAGATTTCACAAAGTGCCAGAATTTTTTAGCAGCCCCAGATGAATCCCTTCATGTACACAATGACAGAATTTGTTTCTATCATGCCTTTGGACAGGACAGTACAAAATACTTGCATACCTCAATATATGAAGAAGTGTTGCTTGGAGAACTGCATTCACTGCTGTTTTCTAAATTACTTTCTGGCTATTCCTCCTACTGCAGATTTCAGTAAAATGCACTGTTAGATGCACTCTTCCCAGCTGCCTTTGTCCCCTCCTGTCTCACACCCAGTCAGGGTCTCACTGGCATCACTTGTGCTTGCAGACCATGCTGCAGCTGGTGACAATGATCTGCAGTGTGGCTTTTTACCTCATCTTCTCTCTCATCTACAACGCTGCCTGCCTGCTCTGCAACCCCCCAACCAACCCCTACTGGATTATGGAGAGGCAGCTCAAGGAGCCCACCTTCTACTTACTGTGCCTCATCACCCCTGTCATCGCGCTCCTGCCAAGGTTGGAATGTTTTCCTGTTTTCCTTTAGTGGGTTTGCAGACACGGGAGTGAAGGAACAACAGTGATGTGTACAGATATGTGATGTGTCAGACACGTGCTGCACAGGGATAATTGGTCAGAGTGGAAGTCAGATGCCTGAGTTCAACCTTCCAGTTCATGAACCATTCATTTATTCAGTTATATAACCCTAGATCAGCCACTATATATCTTCTACTTTTCCCATCAGGAAAACCTTTCAAAATTTACCAATACAGATCTGCTACCTAATTATTCAGGGTCATAACCCCAATGTTGTTGAGCAGATCAAGATTATAAACAAATCTTTGAATTATTCCTGTATGTTTGAGAGTTGCTAAATATATTCTTGGTTTTAAGTACATTATCATGCATTACTAAGCTGAATTTAAGAGCATTTCTATATGAAAAATATTCATTGCATCCAAAATTTTAGTCTAACTTTGTATTGCAAAAAAACAGATATGTTAAAGATAACTTTAATTGAGACTGGGTAATATTTGTAGAGGGATAGTTATGGTGATGTGTTGCTCAAAAAAGAATTATTCTGTTCCCATATACATATGGGAACATCATTACTACTTTTGGTGTTCAATACACTGCTAATTCTTATGAGGTGTGTTTTGAGTTGCACCATTTGTTTCAAATATTTATTTGTTATTTGCTTGGACATTGAAAGAAATGGGTTAGTTTGACTATCTTGCTAGTTTCCTTCTCATCCCAATTCCCATGAAGTAATACAGCACACTGGCATTACAAAATTCAGGACAATGTTTTTAGTATCTGATTTTGTAAGTGCTTTAAGGCATTAGAATCCAAGCCTCAACTTTGACTGAAAAGGAACTTTTCAAGAATAGATGGTGTTTTTCTTCAAACTATTATTATTTTCCCATTTGAGTTGAGATGCTCTTGTGATTTTTGTTATATAACAGAAGTTCAGATCAGAATAAACAACACAATTCAGTAAGGTCTCATGTCTTCTAGGCAGGGCATCCTTTTCCAGTCTGTTTTGCTCCTGCATGACTTTTGTTTTCCTATCAGCCCTCATTCACAGTGTCAGTTTTGACCCTGAGCTTTCTGCTGAGAGCTGCATCAAGCACGTGGTTAGAGAGCTTGTGTCTCCACCTTGGGAATTTAGCACACTTAAGGTCCTTGCTGCCTCAGCAGGTTACTGAGGTTAAGGGTTACATATTCGTGTCTTTCAGTCTGGACAACTGCTGTTCCTTTGTATTGGTACCCCAGAATATTTTCTGCCCAGTCCATCACCTGCAGAATATCCAGGACCTGTTTCTACTCCAGCTGAGCTGTGCCAGCAGATCACACCAGGGGTGAAACCACTCTTTGCTAAAATGCACTGAATTTCAGCTTCCATCCCATGGTCCACTGCACTGTGCTGCCTGCTCCTAATCTCCTCACTTGGTGTCTGGAGGTTCTGGGTTCCTTCTAACAGTTTGTTTGTTTTTAATAATTGCTCTCCTGTGTTCCTCCCCTCAGTACTGCCTTTTGTTTGAGCTGCAGCACTCAGGGGAGGCTTTGCCTGTGCCCTGCCTGGCCTCACACCCTGCAGGGCTGTGGGAGGGCAGGAGCAAGCGAGAGCAGTTTACAGGACAGGAGACACAGTTTCCCATTCTTTCTCTGTCATCCTGTCTGGTTTACCTGGAACTTGCACAAAAGATACAGAAAATGAGCTGAGGGGAAAGACACAGGACATTGTGTGCCACAGCAGATCTACAGAGAAAGCCTTGGGCTCTCCCATGCTCTTCCCTTCCTAAGCAGACCTGAGACTCTGTTGAGAATGACCAGCCTGAGCACAGGCACAGCAAATAAACTTTATCCACTCCTGCTTGTGCAAGCCCAAGAAATCCATTGCCTTAACAGCCCTTTCTGTACTGTTGCTTGTTAGCATGTTTAATCTTGTAAATCTTGTTTTTACACATACATTGAGCAGCAGGATGTGAGGCTGGCACCTTTTGAAATGCAATCTCACAGAGTAGCCATGTTTGTTATGAAATACATGTCAAAGCCATCTATGTAAAGGTCACATTCTGATAAAAAGATGCCTTGAAAGAGACTTTGATTTTCACACAAAGCTGACATGACATGGAGAGAAGAGAGGATATACGCAGTCTCACAGCACACAATATTTAGTTACATAAGTTCTCTGTCCTGCAAAGGGCAGGGAGGACGTTTCTGTTGCTGCTTTCTGAAAAACTCCAAAAGCTGAGGTTTTTAACTTCTGGTTTTCTCCTATCTAACAAATTAAAATCTCTTCTTTAGCCTGTTTTAGCAGTATAAATACAACTTCCTTATTTTCAAATATTGCATCACTTGAGATTTTTTTTCTATTTTTCTTCACTGTTCAGCAAACAAGTAGTTATAAATACTAAAAATCTTACAGTATATACATATAGTTGACTCTGTACAGGTCAAGCTAAATATATAGTAACATGTGTTAAGATCCAGGAGCCAACTTTCATCTGCCAGGTATAAGGTGTCTACCCAATGTCTGTAAAGAATGGAAAATTAGTATCTGTATTTGGCACATGTGATGTAGATTATGGAATGAGCCCACTGATGAAAAAATCCATTCCCTTCCTCCTTCATCAGGTTCTTTATTTTTGCTCTGCGAGGAACCCTTGGAGCGTCTCTTGTTCTGAAAGCACAACAAGTAGATAAACTTCCTAAGGAGCAACAGGATCTTGAAATCCAGAAACTAAGATCAAGAAAAGAAGCTGCTTCTAGTGCACCTGTGGCCTCGCCTGCATCTAACGATGACCTTGACCCAACCATCAGCCACTTATGTGTGTCACCATTTCTGCATCCAGCAGCAGCCCTGTCTCCAAGAGACACAGAAAATCAGGGAGTTTCTGCCTCTAATCCTCTTGGGAGAGGGACATATGAGGAAGGCTATTACTTCTTTAACAGGTGGGCAGAGGAAGAATCTGCTGCTACTGATTCTTCAGCAGGGCCTTCCTCTGGCCATCATCCCCTTGTAGGCAGCAGGGAAACAGCTCCTGGGCAGGATGGCGGTGAACTGAGTAAAGATTATCTCAAAAACTTTAATTACGGAAGCCACCGGCGGTCAGTGAGCTCAGTGACACTCTGAAGGAACGTTCTAGAAAAGAAATGGAGCCCACAGCCCATGTGGAGGAGGACTCAACGGGGAAAATAAGAATGTTTCTGCTTAGCCATTATTCTCACTAGAAATGGAGAGAGAGGCAGCTGGAGTAGGGCAATAGCAACTCCAATATGCAACCTTGGCTGAACGCATCATTGTCTGGGTTTATCAGTACTTGACTTTTTGATCTTCCTGGTCTGGTCATGTCACAGGAACATGACATGAGCATCACACAGCTGCTGAGAATTGCACAACTACTTTCTTTCAATGGATATTTTTGTATCATATTAATAGGGAATACTTGTGAAGTTTCAATGTTATTATTATTATGCTATTGAGTTAATAGAAAGAGAATTCATTCTTTATTAAACCAAGTCTTAAAGCAACACATCCCACTCTAGATTTTTTACTTTCAAAGTCTTAAAAGGAGCTTAGTAACTTAAAAATTATAATTCTGCATGAAAAATTACTACCTGCAGATACTAGAGGTACTTGCAGAATAATAGCAATGGAGAGACATTAGAGAATGTCCCAGGTTTTAATATATGTAATTTACACATACAACAATATCAGCTCTACAGCCTGTGTTCCCTGAAGAGTAAGATTTTTATGCAGATAGCAGTTTGACCTGATATTGTTAAAAAAAGGATAAATGAGCTTATAAAAATGAAGAATACAAATACTGAACTACATAAACTGCCAAGACAACTCGGTGGTAAAAGGAGTCTACTTCTTCATACCTACAAAAGTAGACAGATATAACAAGTCACATTCAGGGATTTATGTCCTAGAATTCTTAAGTTGTCCCTGATTTTTCTTCTAGAAATTCAGTTTCTTATCTGAGTTCCCTATATTGTTATGTGGTGCTGCTCCATTGAATCAAGTATGAATCATGCTCAAGTACGAATCTGCACAGCTGGTCACATTCATTAGTTGATGGATCTCAATAATGGAGATTTTGGCAAGCCACACATGAAGGTCCCTCATCACATTGTAGTAAGTACATGGTGCAAAATGACCAAAATATGCATAATATGTTATCCCTTTTTTGGTATCTCAGGGCAAAAAGATGCAGGAGAAAGCCATAAGATGTCACCATCATAACTACTTATTGCAATGCAATGAAAGGTGACTGATATTTCTTATAGAAATGTTGACTAGTAAGACCATTTCCCAAGGTTTTCTTCACAATGTGGGATGAAATCTTACCTAGTTTAAAATTCAAACCATCTGTACTTTTGTGAATCTACCACTGATTCTGATTTAATAGTTTTTTAGCCTTTTTTATACATGCTGTGTTTAGCTATTTACTACCTATGACAACATGTGTTCATTCTAATAACCTATTTAGCAAATGCTAATTTAACTTCTGTATGTTATAATAATTACTGTAGCTAGAGTCTTCAAGTTCTTACTTTAAAACAACTCAGGCAAAATTGAGTAGCATATCTCCCACTGAGATTTCTGGTAGCCAGAGCAAGATCATATGTAAGAACACCTTTTGTTAAAGTATTAATTGTCAGCAATTAAACAATTCAGTAAGAGATTTTTTTTTTTTTTTTTTTTTTTGCTTGATGAGCAAAATGAAGGAAAATAGGTATAGATGAGATTATTGTTAATGAGGATTGCTCAAATGTTTGCTCACTAGCTGGGAATGGACCTGGGGCAGCAAGACTAAAGATTAATCAATCCTTTACCATTCACAGCTTATATTTTACATTAAATGGTCCATTTCCTTTGAGCTTAAAGAAGATGTCAATTGCTTGCAAATTGTACTACAAAATGTGAAGTGTTTTATAGAAATAAGTGTGATAAGGTCATGCCTTGCTGTGCTGTTGAGAGGACAAAAACAAAGGAGAAGGAGTGCTTTTCCTACTGTCACCCATGAGCAGCAAAGTCCTTTTTCCAGAGGCTGCTCCTCTGCATAGCAGGAGCCCTTTTCAGAAGAGCTGGATGACAAATGTGTCTGAATGTGCACAGGGCTAGACAGGAGATGTTTAACCAATTCTGTGAGACTTCCTGAACTGAATGCCAGTTTTATGCCTTTCCTGAATTGAAGGCCAAGAATTAATCTCATGTTTTCTCATCAGTCTCTGCAAAACAATTCTACCATGGATTTTGCCCTGGCTTAGGGTTAGAAATAGTGTAGAGGGGAGGAAAAACAGGATTGATTAGGAACTCCAACAAAATAACCCCTAAAAGCTATTTAGTGATGCATTTCCTGCTGTGTCTGGGAATAGAAGAATTGGAAGAGTCATTTTCTAAGTATTTTCTAAGCTGTAACCAAAAATAGTTATGTTGGTTAAACGAAAGAAATAAATAATCCTATTTTGCATGGATGCTATTTTGCATGCCTTAAATACTTCTGTAGCTAAACATACAAACTGATAATTCTATTTTGTGGTAGATTGCCACAAATGGTCCAATGGATGAATTTACCTGGAGAGTTTGCAACATAGAGGAAAACCACCCCTTCATTTTCCTTGATCCTTGAGGAGAGAGAAAGCTGAAATAAACAGAAAAGAAAGTCAGCACCATGCAAGGCTGGACCTCTGCATTGCAGCTGGCTCCAGAGCTTTCTCTATGTCCCCTCCTGGGTGACAGTGCTGCCAGCCATCCTCTGAAGCAGATGCTGCCTCAGTTTGGACCCATTTTAACTGCTAAACAGTGTGATCTTCCCTCTGCTCCTGGCTATGCACTTACCATGAACTATCTCATGTTAAAAAAAATGTTGAACAGGCACTTACTTCCCTTTGATCATGAGGTAAATTAGCTGAGACTATCCATCCTTTGGGGATGTAAGATCAAGAGAAAAAACTTTCTTTTCCAGTGAAAACAAGCCTCCAGCAAGACAGGCAGTCTCCTAAGGAATTTCTTTGGAAGAAGGGAAGTGTATTTACTAAATGGGTTATTTAGACCTAACTGGATTTCCAAGGTAGCTTTATTTATTTATTTCAAGACATATTTAATAATACTGTCAAGGTCCATGTTCCGTTTATTCTAATGTGAATGCTTCATAACAGAACAGGTGTCTCATTTTTAATGTATCCTCTGGTGATATTCAATATTTCATATGCTTGGAAAATAAAACAATTAAATTAATGGAGGGAATGTGTGAAATTACTGCATTCTTTTTACTCCTGTCTATGACGTTATTTTAATGATTCTGCATATGGAGCAGCGAGCTACACATAGCTTTACCTAATGAAAAAGAGGAGGTGGCATCTCACACAGAGGAGAGGAAGAACTGGCCTGCCAGGTCTGTTGGCTCAGAGATGGAGTCCCCTGCTGCTGGCAGTGGTCAATGAAGAGCCACCCCTCCTGTTCTCAGAACAGGCAAATTCTGGGCTCTTTTAACACGAGATGCAGGAAGTGCAAACACACACACACCTTGTTCATGTCTGTCTCAATACAGCCAGCTGCAGATGTCTCTGGCATTACTGCTGATTATCTGCTGCAAGTCATGAATAACTGAACAGTGCAAAACCCAGAACTATTCAGGTGTGAGAGAGGAAGGATTCCAGCTTGTTCTCTTTCCTTACATATCTCCTTTTAATACTCTGTGGAGATGGGTTCTCTGCTAAAGCACAGTGAGCAGCTACTTTTCCCAAAGATGAATTGCATTTACTTTCCCACTTTGTTGGCTGATGCTGAAATGTTTAATTCATTTGTTTGGCTTTAGTTTGAGGTATGAGTACAGAACTATTAACTTTAGGGGTAAGGTGACTGCAGGCAGGATGTGGCATGATTAGATAATCGTAAGCAGCACTGATGAGTAAAAATATAAACGTGGAGACAAGAGGCTCTTGAAGATAATGATCACAATGGGTGGGATTTAGAGAGACTACCAAATAATACTGAAGAGCTATAAAGTACTTTTGACATTGCCAGGGACTGGATCTTGCTGCAATTATCAGTACATGAGACAACTGCAAACAGAACTTGCTGTCTGGCTCTTTAATATAACACCAGCTTATGCTCATTTACATGAAAAAGGTTGAGACTGGATAGAGCCTTAATCATTATTTTTCAAAAAAGATCTAAGAATCTGTTGTCTGAAGGCATAGAAGGCAACAGTTGCTCCCCCACATGCCCAGTGCAGCTACTGATGTTTCCACATCCAACCCTGCTAGTGCCCAGAGAACTGGTGTGCTTATTGTGTTCTTCAGCAGCAGAGCACAGCTCTAAAAACTATCAACAAAAATGACAAAAGGGTTAAGTTCTGGCTCACAGAGACAAAATTTTGACCTTCACTTCACAGAAACCACGTCATGCTGCTGCTTTCTTGTACCCATTACTGTACAACACCATAAAGCTGAGACAAAAATTTAATGGAACTGGGAGGGCAAGCAATAAAAATATTTGCAATAAGTAGACAATCCAGTGGAAGAAGAGTCTAAACAGAGATGGTTCCTGCCTTTTGTATTCCTCTTTATTTTCCTAACATTCTTCTATTTAACATCAAACAAATTACTTAGGGAACTTCCCGACATTTATTGGTTTTATTTTAAAAAGGACAAACAGAAATCAATAGACTGCAGTTAGGTCAGTTGAGTGCATTTGGAATCAGCTGGCTTCCACTGGAGTTTTATTAGTGCCTATCTCATTTTGTTAATACTTTAATTCTAAGGACTTTTGCCAGGAAGGACAAATATGTCAAAGCTCACTCTGAATGGATCCTCTTTCACAATGTTTAGGCAGCTTGTGGCCAGTGATTTCATGGTCTGAGTCAAGATCTGAAGAGCGGGGAGACTTTCATCCTGTTCCTGTGTACATGGGATGGAATGGGAGGGGAACTATCAGTGACAAGACCAGGAGTGCACCATAATGACAAAGGAAGAACAAGAGCAAGTCCAAGACCTTCTGGAGCTTTCCAAACAAATTCTTGAACAGCTTTCCATCACTGTTCACACATCATTAAAGGTTTTAAGTGTCCATCTAACATGCTTTATGAGTAGAACAAGTGAAGTGTGCATTCATGCATGTCCTTGGTTAACTGCAGAGGACTGTGAAGAATTGCCACTCTCTTGCAGTAGCTAAAATGAGCATGGTTTTAATCATGTTTTAAGAGGAGGTAATGCTGTAAAGACTCAAATTGGATTTCTCAAAAATTTTTAGGGTATAAATACTGGGAATCTGCTCTTAGGATCCTTTGCTCAATTTCATAATCTTCAATATCACAGTAGGGAGGAAATATAGCACACAGACATCAAAGAGACAGAATTGTGCTTGCAGCTATTAGTTCTTACATAAAAAACCCAAAGCTAAAATTTAGAGGCAATAGGAGTCTAACTCTCCAACGCTCTTCAATAATGCAGTCCAAGCACCACACCAAATAAACATTTTAAGTCCTAATACTGATTTTGAAGGCAGGTTATTTAAAAGGAATATTCTGGCACCACATTTGACTTGCCTTCTTTAACATTTAAAATTATTTGCAGTTTCTTGAGAATACTGAACTCCTTATTTGTGATATATTTTCCCAGACTCAAACAAAAGTCTAGTGTCTCAGGAGAGAAAGACAATCCATGGCACCTATTTGTCTGTGCAAGTCTTTATTAACAAGATAACCAAACTCAAACCCTATGAGAAAGGGGATTAGCCCTACAGTGGAGCATGCTTGAGGAGAACCTGCTACTGGAGTTTTGAAGATTTATCTGTCATCAAAATAGTTTTTCTTTACTTCCAGTTTGTAGAAATCTATCACAGTAATTAATGGTAGGGATCTGGAGCAAGCTCATATGCTGTGAAGACTTCCATGATCTACAAAGCATTACTGGAATCTGTTCCATACCTCATCTGTTATTGTAAGCATCAAATGTGCAAATGTTCCCCACTGCTGTAAGTGTGAGCATGCTGGGGGCAAATGCTTTGATTTTCTATCAGCAAATAATGTTAAATTATATAGTGTTTAATCATCCTTGGTGAGAGTGATGAACTTCAAGCAATGAGTTTCCTTCCAATCACTCCATCTTCAGTTCTGAAAATCATTTACAGGATCCTGAAAAAAACTTCCTCAGCCTGTAGAGCACTAAAATACAAACCATTTAGACATAAACATTACTTTGATTGAGGAAATCAGGTATTTGAGCATATAATTTGTAAATAAACTTTGAAAATCGGACCTCTGATTTTCTGGCACCTCTAGGCAGTGAAATTTTCTGCATTTATAGAAGAGTATACATTATCTGGTAAGACACAGCCTAAAAACTGTTGATTTCTAAATAAAGCAATTGTATTTACCAGGCCAGAATGTAAGTGGTGAGAAGGTAGGAGTGCTCTGCTAGAGTAACTGAAGTCTGAGGTTTTATATGTGTGGAGAATCTCACCTACACTCCCCACCTGCTCATTCCAAAAGGAACGGTGCAGGTAAAGGCATAAAGGAGACTTGTACAGGGGTTAAAAATATAAAATTTCAAATACCAAAGGCATAGTGGAAGATAATACTGGTAGTATCTTAGCAACCAGTGAAACTTCAGGAAAAGCTGTAGAGGGAAATCAGCTATAGCCCATTTTAAGGCCTCTCTCTGGTTTACATTTGTTATGTGTTTCTGAAACTGGCTTTTTAGTCACATTATCTGAAAATATTTTATATTGGAGGACTTCATCATCTTTGGTTTCTGCTGAGGGAAGTTACATTTTTATATTTGGATCAGTAATTACCGATTTATTAGAGCAATTTCATCAGTGTGTGCCTGCCTTGAGGGCAGAGTAGAAGAGACAGCAGCGAAAGGAGGGGTTGGTGCTGTGTCCTGTGGGGTCAGGGGCAAAGCCTCTGGTCCTTCAATGGCACAGAGACAGGGCCAGCATGTCCTGAGAGTCAGGACACTTTTTTATGTGATATCTTCACCTTCTTTCTGATTACAGTGGTTTCATCACTGTAACTGCAGTCTAGATTTTCAGGATTACTGAGTAACCCCAATATATAGAAAATTACAGCGTTTTTTTTTTTTAATAATCTGAAGTAAAGATATTTGTTTCATAGCAGTTAAGGGTCTTATGGCAAAATTTTATCACAATGCAGAATTAATATGACATCAGTCTGTTTTCAAAACATCAGATTTCCATTCAGTGCTTTTGGTATAAAAATGCAGAAATCTTGAAGGAAAATGGAATTTGAAGAGTTAGTCAAATATTAGAATAATTGATGCACATAAATGCCAATACATTAAATATTCATATTCACTTTGTTGCTCTTTGATTGTAGGAGTTTCAGCACCTACTGCATGCTATTATTGCTATCATTATTAACCTTCATGATAACAACCACAAACATCAAAATTTGAGAACTATTTCATTGAAAGTATGTCCTTAAATATGTTCTTTTTGTTGCATATAATAATGCTTGATTCTCATACTGGAAAGTTACAATTACCCAAGGAAAAGCAGAAAATAACTTAAAGTGAAAACTAGTTTTGCTTTAGATATCCAAAGTCATTTTGTGGGCAAACCTCTGTTTTGCAATTTATTCAGATCTGCTTGCTGTTCAGTGATAAATGAATATCTCCCTAAAGACTGAAAAGAAATAGGAAATTATCCAGAATCCCCTAAATGCTCACCTTCAAGAAATATATGGTCTTAATAGTCTTTATCTTGCTGCAGTCAATACTGTCACAATCAAACAGATTGTTTCAGCTCACAAAAGGCAAGCAGATAATTTACTGTAAAAACATTTTTATTGGCTTGTGTATAGGTCTTTCTTTGTTAAGCCACTAATGGCTCAACTGTGCTAAATAATCAGACTTTTGGGAAGAGGAAAATAAATAAATAATTTTGTGATAAAGAAAATAAATAAATGATTTTGTGATAAAGAAACTGTACATAGTAGTTTTAATCATTTTTCAGTAAGACTTAACCTCTTTATATTGAAACTGTCTGTTACCAACAGTAAGGTCTTACAGATCTTGCTATTTACTGTAAATTCATCCCTCTCCAGGGCCTTTTGTCTTGCTACCTGACTTGGAGCTGGCTCAAGGGCAATTTTTAATTAGTATTTTGAGGTTAAGGTGTCACTTGCTCACTCCCCAGGCTGTTCTTGGCCAGCCCCTAAGGAGGGTCTTCCCTCAGCACAGAGGTCCCAGGTCAGAAGGATGCAGGTGCCAGCAGCAAAATGGATAATTGTGCTGCTAAAACAGAAACAAAATGTGCCTTGGCAAATGTCTTTTTTCCAGAGCTATCTGTGCAACAAATGCTTTAAAAGCTTCTCCCTCTGCAACAGCACTCAAACAAAACCAAAATGCATAAATACCTTAAACCTTAATAAGTACCTTATTATGCATAAATACCTTAAACCCACCAAGTCAGGCTGCCTTGCAGGCTCACATCCCCCAGCAGGGTCTGGCCCTGGGGAGCTCTCCCACAGCTACATAAATGATCTGCTGTGGGTTTCAGCAGTCACAGGTGCCACTCAGGGATTCTGACAGAGGAAAATACCTGCCAGGAAATGGGAGCCATCTCTCCATGCTTCCCTCCCAGTCTGTAAGAGGAAACAATAATCCTTTCCTCTGCATGGAACAAGTGATATGAGAATAAGCAGGCTTTAAGCTGTAGAGGCTGGAATGCTGGCAGAAGTGGGGGATGCTGGGCAGAAAATATTTGTGCCAAATGTGGAGACAATACAGATCAGATTTATCAGGAGAAATCCCTACTAATGTCTGTACCTTATGAGAACTGAATTTCAGAGGGAAATCTGAATAGACTCACAGAGTGGAAATTTTAATGTCAATAGTTAACACCTTAGACAAGAAACTGGAATTAGTTTCTTGTACAAGTACAAACATTCATCAGCACTGTTTCATGTCCTGCCACTCTAGCAGCTGACACCCATGACATTCAAATTTTTTAAAGTTTTTCCAAACAATATTCACAAGACCCTAATGGACAGATTGCACCTGTCCATTAGACTAAATTGACTATTTTATTGTCTTCATAGTCTTTTGAAGAGTGATAAGCAACAGCTTGGGTTAACAGAGAAGATTTCTGTATTATAGCCTTTACATCCATCCTGGGAGGTGGCTGATGCTGCCCTCTCTGGTTTGGAAACATTCAAATGAGAATGACTGCCAACAGGTGATGCATGAGAAAATTTCTGTGCTGACATACCAGATGATGCCTCAATCCCTCTATTTGAACATTAAGGGAAAGAGTGGCTGGAGAAGCAAGTAAGGAGAGATAAGCACTGCATTAATACTTGGAGACCAATTAACAACAGAGCATGAGCTGCTCAGTATCACTGGGATGGTCTTAATATAGGAGAGAAAGTTTTCATTTTAGGTAATTCTGAGATTCCACTCAGGGCAACAGGCAGGTAAGCAAGGGGTGGCATTCACACTAGCATACTACTGATCCAGCACACTCTCTTCCAGGGAGACTGGGAAGAGTCTTGTTTTTCAGGTTTTTCATTAAATACTGAGCGCTCAAAATGAGAATCTCAGCCTGATCATGCAAGGTACCAAAGATTTTTTTCCTTCTGAGAATGTCTATGAAAAGTGATACTCAGTAATTGAAAGTCTGAATTGTAAAATGACAAGAAATATTCCCCACTGGTTTTTGTACTATATGGGTAGCATTTTTTATTTTATTTTTTTTCAGCAGCAATGACTTTCTGCAGACACCTGCTGCACTTGCAAACACAAATTTTTATCTGCTCGCTTATGCTGGGAATGATCCAAGATTCCCAGAAATACAATCCCTACCAGGCAGTCAAAGGGGCAACAGTGCTACAAATAGTTCCCTCTTGGCCAGAAGCTGAATGCTGTATGTATTTATGTATGTATGTATGTATGTATGTATATATGTATGTATGTATGTATGTGATGTATACATATTCACATATGAAGAATGGATTGAAACGGCTGGACATGGCAGCTTGCTACCCCCAAATAAATGTGAGATAAGGCCTGCTGAGCCCACAGTGTGTTTCCCCTGGGCTATCACCAACCAAAACCCTCCCAGGGGGGCTGAGAGTGCCTGACCGAGGCCAGGGGAGGCAAGATGAGGCAGAAATTTCAGAGGTGAACACACAAGGGCCATGGGCAAGCAAAGAGCCTGCCAAGTTTTGCACCTTGCTCCAAGTATCGATAGGTTTTTCTTTCTAAGTCACTGTTCCTTGCACAGATGCAGCCCAGATTTATGTAAAGTTTTATGAAATGAGTTTCCATTTGCAATCCCCATTCTTTGCCTTCTTGCTTCTTCTTCTTCTTGGATGTTTTCCTTCTGCTTCTTCTTTCTCGAGGAGATCTGTAAACCTGAAAAGCAAGAATGGAACAGAACTGAGCTAATTAACAGCTGCTTTAAGCTGTTATTTACCCTGCACAGGAACACATCTTAAATCAATGCCAGTTTGGATTACAAAAATGATGCTGGAAGAGACAGGCCAAAGCCTTGAAAGCCCATCGACCGTCTCTTTTCAAACTCACCATTTTGCTTCAGAGGAGTCCACAGAGAAACATTTCCTGGCTCCATAGGTCCCTGCCTGGAGGAAAAATTTTAGAAACACATATCTCACCAATTCCAGGTAAGTGAAATCACCTTGTGAATAGTCTGAGTCAGTGCAGCATGATTTCTATTTCAAAACAGGGAAGGAAGAAATCAGGAAATATTTGTCTTAAGGAAAAGGAAAAAAGGAAAATAAAGAGAAAAATTTAAAGGACTTTTGCTCTTTTCCTCCTTTTCGCTGCCATAAAATTCTAGTATTACCTGCTATGGTAGCAGCTACTGGGAGGGAGCCAGAAAAAACTATGCTTGTTCTGGTTAAGGATATATATTTTAAGCCTTGACTCATCTGTCCTGGGTGCCCAAGCACATAATGCACATACCTATGTTTGTGTTACACAGACTGCGTTCCTGTGGGTTTGCAAGTGCTCTGACTGAGTGTGGAGGAGGTTGCAAAGATGCACTTCAGCTCAGCTGTTCTGCATTTCAGTGCAGGCAGCAAAACAAGAATAAATGCAGTTCAGGTTCAAAGCTGTGAAATTTGTTAAATTTTCTGGATTACTGGATGTTGTTGCCCATGCAAATATATGAATTTGTTCTGATTTCCATGAAAGCAACATGGAAAAACTTGCATTGGCTTTATAAACTAAACCACAACTGGCAAAAAATGTAATCTGAACTTTCTTGCAGTTCATAAAATTAAACAACGATTTGCAGAAAGGAAAAAAGCCTCTGTCAAAATGAAAGCAGGATGTTTGGTTGAACAGCCTGCATCAACATCACAAGCTCTCATTTGTTCAGGAGACTGAGATATGACAGTGTCACCTAGCAACTTTTGAAGGGCATTCAGACTTGGCCGTGCTGAACTCCACAGAAAAACCTTCATTTACACATTAATTTACAAACCAATACATTTTATAAATTTGTCAAAAGCATCACATTTGATATTAAAAAAGTAACACTGTACAGGAGGAAAGGAATCAAAGAATAATTGTCATGCTGGCAGAAATGCAGTGGGAGGAGTGGAACTACTAAACATGAAATGCTGTAACCCTGGGAAATAAAGGTGTGCATTTCCAAAGTCTCTCCTCTGAAAGGTGTGCATGCACACCCAGAAGATTTACAGACAGGTCTGTATGCATGTATCTATGCACATTACTTTAGATAGGTTCCACGTTTTTCCAGGTACTTATATTAACAAAGAGGAAAGATTAAATTTGTTAAGTTTTGTCCAAAGTATTTAATACTTCCTTGTATGTACAATTCCTTATTCTTCAGTAAGTCTATACTGAGCTGCTCTCATGAAGATCGAGGCATGGAGCATCATGGTGGCTGTACTGTTAAAATCCAGTCACTTCCCATGGCACTGGCACTGCCAGGACTAATGGGGAAGATAAATTGTGTGGAAGAGTTCAGCCAGAATGAACAGGCATGGTGGTCAGACAAACTTGGGCTGATTTTGGCTGATGGATCAGCTCTGGTGAGCATCAAGTCAACAACTCAGTCTACAGTCTATGAGGTTAAACTACGAAAAACCAGAATTACTAAAATTTAATTTAGGCTTATAATAATTTTAATAGGGTATTTTGAGTAATTCTACATGAGGTAGGTTTAGGCAATTTCAGCACAGCTGAAAATAACAAGTGTCCCTTGCAGTGATGATCTAGGTTTTATTTTAATTATTAAAAGCTTTCAGAGAAGAAAAAAAAAGGGAAATTTCCTAAGAACTTTCAGACTTGTAATGCACCAGGGCATTTGCTAAAAGTAAGGGGAACAGAAATTCTAGAAAAAAGCAGTGGGTGCACATCACATTGCATTGTCTGGCTATTTGTGATTTCCCTTCTCCCACACAGTCTGCAGGTGAATCAGCTGCTCCCTGCAGCTCACCCCTGCACTCTGTTTCTCTGAGTTTACACTTGCAGCCATCCATCACCCTCCAGGTCACACAGAGGGGCTGCTCCAAGGTGGGGGGAAGAGCAGGTGCTAATGGGATCTGCCTGCAGGCTTGTCTAAGCAGGCTATTCCAGAATGCATCTGAGAAGTCTACAACGATTAAATCAAATCTGAGCCTGAAAAAGAGAAGAAATTTGAGTGTAGGGGGAAAATAAAAAACATAAATGGAAGCAAGAGTGGAAAAATCTTTCACAATGATTCTTGAATGTTTCCTCTCCAAAACTTTTCCTCTGTTGCTTTCCTCCCATCTCCTGTGACTCTTGGGCTTAACGTCCTTTCAAATGCCTCCCACCTGGACAGGCTTGGGGGGGCACCTGGCTTTGGGACTATCTGCATTCCCGGGTCCCTCCCCATGCTGGAAGGGCTGGCAGGATCAGATTTGTAGGGCAGCAGATTTCACACAACAAACAAAACTGAGGACACTGATTATTCCTTGAGTCCTCTGTAATTCTCATTTCTACCTGCATCAACCTCTCTTACTGTGGCTGAGCCATGGGCAGAGCTGAGGTACCCAGAGCCCTGCTGGACCCTCCACCTGCAGGCTCTCCTGCCTGCCAGGCCTGCAAAGTGGGCTGGGGCTGGCGGTGTCTGGAGGTGTCTAGTACAAAATAAAAGCACTGTTACTGCTGCAGTGGTTACACACTGAATTTTTAGCCCTTAATAACATGGATGTTGCAAGGTCTGACCTCAACCTACACATTTATTTATGCTGCTTCATCCCCATGGCCTCACAAAACATAGTTTTTATTGAGCAGTATTTCTCTTACACCACCTATATATATACAAAACAATTATATATAATGAATGATGGTAATTAGAAACTAAATCTGTCCTTGCTGCCTCCAGTCAGAACATTTTCTACTCCATGGGCTAAGATGAAACCACACCAAATCAGTGAGACAATTTTTTCATCATAACAATGCTTCTTATCTCCCTCTTCTTCCCTCAGCTCCCTTCCAAGACTGATATTTTCTGTGAGAGAACATAAGCAACTTGTTTTCTCCTAAAGTCACTGAGCAATGTAGATTGCCCTGCAAAAAACAGACAAAAAGCCTCGCTGCCTGGAAACCAAGTGTGATAAAAAGTGAAGTGACACCTCTCAACAACAGCTGTTCCCACAGCACACAGGGTGTCCTGTTATCCTTCCATGCTCTTGGGGAGCAGGAACAGGCTGGAACCAAGCAGAGCAAAAGACTTTCCAACACAAGAGGCTCCCCTTGGGATCAGTAAGAACATAACATAGGATCCAGCAAAAGCAAGAGTAAAAACCATTTATTTGATGGGGTTTTTTTCTGACAAACTAATTAATCACTGGGGCAATCTATCAATATTACATGTTATGTGCCTTTCCAGAGTTTTTGGTTCTACCTTCCTGTGGTGGCTGAACAGCAGGCCTGTAAAACTTCATAGACTGGACTTTGGCTCAATCAGACATAGCTGTGAGAAAACTACCAGCCTTTCCTAGGAATAGAATCCTGTACCAGTGAAAAACAGCTTGTTTCCCTGAGAAAGGGTTCTGAGACTGGGACTGTTTCTTGCACCTGTATAAGCTATTCTAAACCATCGAAGAGAAAAGTGCAAACAATATCTAAAAAGAGATGCTTGCCAGCATGTAGGCATCTCTGGTGAGCTCAACAATTGGTACAGGTAACAACTTGTCACTGACCAATTAGAAACAGGCACAATATGTTTGTAAAACTCCATGTAATGGGACGTGGGAATAAACCTCTACTGTGTCTCATCTCTCTAAAGTGAGGTCAACAGCAATTCCTTCAATCTGCAGTAAAAACTGTCTCTGCCTTTTTATTTTTTAAAGCTTCCCTTTTTACTTCACCACTACTTTCACTAACAAATAAACTACATCATTCTACTTCTTTCATTATTACTTTGCTCTACAGCTGCTGGAGCAAAGTGATGCTGAAGCAAAGCTGAAACCCCAGAAGAAGTTTGGCCTTCATCAGAACTAAGTTCCCATTTAGGAGACAGATGGAAAAAAGTTTAATTAGTTGTACAAATACTTCACAACCCATGAGCTGATGAAGTCAGCTTCAGTTTAATGTTTTCTCCTGTGGTTATAGCACCAGCCACTTGCACTTCTTCTCGTGGATAGAAGAAAGGTGGTAAGAATTCACAGCAAACTCAGATTGTTGGAGGGTGGGATACAAGGCAGAACACCCTGAAAAGTGCCTGGCTGACAGTACAGGGGAGGTACCTGTGAGCTGATGTGCACCAGCAGCAGGGAGGCAGGGGAGGTGACTGCAAGGCACAGGAAACCCAACACACCTTTCTCTGCAGCGTGTGCAACTGCAACAGAAAATCAGTTTCTCTTCTAAATGGTTAAAAAAACTCTTAGTGTTTATCAAATAAATGCAAATCATGTAATTTAGATGACTGGCAGCTGTAATGGGCTGTAGAATGATACTCTGCCAGTTTAAGTGGGAATGGGAATGCAATCAGATCTCAGAGCTGAAGAAAGAGCTCCCGACTGAGGTTAAAGGCACAGAGACAGAACAACCTCCCATGGAGTATCCACAGACTAACAGTGGCAGGGGGTAATGGGTCCTTCCAAAAGAAACCTCCTATTGGTATGTCTCCCCATTTAGTGACTTAGATCAAATCACAATTCCTGATAAATTTATCTTCAGTGGTGGAAAAGGCCACTCCCTTCTCCTCCACTAGCAGCTGAGGTCTCCTGATTGAGAGGGTCTGCCAAGATGCTGACATTGCATTTCCACCCAGAGCTTCCATGCTGGGCTGGAGCTGCAGTCAGGTCACACAGAGGCAGAGGAGAGAGTCCCTGGTGAAATTCCCCAGAGAAGGAGTTTATCCTCACAGCTGTTCTGGCTCTTACACACACTCCTCTGTGCTCCATCCCTGGGCAAAGGCACACAGGCTGCTTTTATCTGCCAGCGACAACCAAGGTCACTGCTTGTCATTGATGTGCAATGGTACTCCTGTGCTTCAGCAGCCCCCTGAGCATGTGAATCACACTGTGGGCTCCTACAGACACCCAGGGATGACTCCCCTGTCCCTCCACCTTCCTGCCCCTGCCCTCTGAGGCCTGGGACTAATGAACTTTGGGAAGCCCTGCACCTCCCAGGAGGTCACAAACCCCCCTGGCTCAGGCACACGTGGACATCCCTCCTCCCCTGCTTCCCCACCTCCAGAGAGCTGTGTGCCAAGCCCAGCAGCCCAGCCAGCCCCCACACTGCTGCAAATTCCCAATTTGTGTGGAGCCAATTCTCTGCCAGCTAACACCAGCCTGGGGACCATGGGCCTCTGCCTTCAGTGCCATTCACCCACCATCAGCTTCTCCTGAAGGTCAACCCTGCTGAATTCCCACGCAGCTGCTTGCAAACAAAATAATCAGCTCACAGACATTTTATTTTTCTTTTTAAGAAATCTTGTAGTATTGCAGTTAGCTCTACTTTTATCATTTTATTAATTTTGCTCTGGTT
Source organism: Fringilla coelebs (assembly GCF_963513975.1). Classification (NCBI taxonomy): domain Eukaryota; kingdom Metazoa; phylum Chordata; class Aves; order Passeriformes; family Fringillidae; genus Fringilla; species Fringilla coelebs. Next base: position 7,903,960 of record NC_140041.1, read on the forward strand.
AAATGAAAGCTGATAAATTAGAGACTTCTGTAAGGCCCACAGAAAATTAGGTTATATAACATCTTTTTTATTTATTTAGCTTGATATCAAAGTTGTTTCTTATCTTTCTTCAGGTATATTGTGCTCAGGAAAAAATTCAATTTTCTATTCAACAAGGAGGAACTGATTTTTCTACTGCTGATTTTCCGTCTTTTTCTCAATTCTCACTCTATTATTGGGGGGAAAATAACAAGCTTAGCTGGAGCTGGAGGAACCCTTCCAGCTTTGCACATCACATTGTGCCATTCCTCACACGATCCAAGTGGTCCACCTATTGGGCTCTGCTCGACAGAGCAAGCACCAAAGTCAGAAGTACAATGATGTTTTTCTTGACATAGCTACTTGCTGATGTTGACAGAGTGACAGCTGTGCCCTTTTTAGGGTGAGATTTGTGCAGAAAACAAAGTCAAATAAATAATTTCCTCGGGTGTTTTTTCCTGCTCCTGCAGTCCCAGCTGTGCTGAGCTCCTGGGAAGCAGCCAGGCTGGCTGGAGCTGCAGATGGGCCCCAGTTTCCCAAGTGTCAAATCCTGCTCCCAATGGTTTCTATCATGTCTTGAATTGCTTCCACCACAAAACTGCCTTATTTTACATACATTGTGATGGGAAGAGTGAGCAGAGACCTCTACACCCCCAAAACTGAGAGAAAGCAAGAAGGAGAAGCAGGAGGGTAGCTGGAGACAGAGCTACCTCTTGGTAAACCCAGCAGGCCTGTAGGGTTTGGTAGGGCTTGTCCCCTTCCAGATTTACACCTGGCAGTGCCTGGCACAGCAGGATGAGGAGCATTCAGCCACCTCTGGCTGACACTCACTGGAAAAGCTCAAGACTCCTTCCATGCTGTGTTTCTGCTGGAAGAATCTAGCAAGGAAAAACAGCAACCACCAGGGAGCAGGATTTGGGCTGCAACTGAAATGTTCTCTCCCTGTGGCCACAGGCTGAGCATCTCAGCCCTTTGCCCTGCTTCCCCCAGTCAAGCTGGGGACAGTGTGACAGGAGCATGAGAACTCCATCAGCCCCCCAATTCACGCCCTGATTCAAAGCACAGAAGCACCAAAAACCTTAGGAAAATTCACCTCTGCCTCTTAGACTTCACAGAGTAGTTCCTCCAGAAACCACACTGCTTCTGGGGAAAGCAGAAGCACAGGCAAAGGTGATTTGCTCAAGCCACCAGCCCAGTTACTGGTGGTTGCAACCACTGCAAATTTCATGTGATAGCTCTCATTTTATGGCTCCACTTTACCCAGAGAGCAGCATGGGCAGCAGTGCCTCAAGTCACACACAGAGGCAGGAGGAGAAGCTGGGGGTGTGTGGTGGTGTTTGCAGGGGTCCCAGGATGAGGGAAGAGATGAGAATCTTGACTCCATGTTTCAAAAGGCTGATTTATTATTTTATGATATATATTGTATTAAAAATGCTATACTAAAACTGTACAAAAGAAAGAGAAAGGAGACATCAGAAGGCCAGCAAAGAAAGGAAGGGAATGATAATAAAATCTTGTGACTGCTCACAGCCTCAACACAGGTAGCTGTCATTGGTCATCAAGTAAAAACAATTTCACGTGCTGGGTAAAGAATTCTCCAAATCACATTCCAAAGCAGCAAAACATGAAGAATCTGAAGCTTCCCAGCTTCTCAGGAGAAAAGATCCTGGCAAAAGGATTTTTCAAAAAATATGTCTGTGACAGGAGTGCTCATGGGCAGGCTGGAGTTTGCTGCCCACACAAGGATATGTGATGCGAGCTAAGACCAAGGTGTGTGGCAAAATGTGTAAATTACTGGGAGCAGGGGCAGCTGGACATATGGACACCTGTGTGAATGTACACCTGTGTGCATGGACACCTGTGTGCATGGACACCTGTATGCATGGACACCTGTGTGCAAGGACACCTGTGTGCATGGACACCTGTGTGCATGGACACCTGTGTGCAAGGACACCTGTGTGCAAGGACACCTGTGTGCATGGACACCTGTGTGCATGGACACCTGTATGCAAGTGCACCTGTGTGAATGTACACCTGTGTGCAAGTACAGCTGGGAGGGCCCCTCACTGTTCACTGAAGGGCCTGAGCAGGTCTCTCCCATGGCAAAGTGCTGCAAATGCGTAACTGCTGAAATAACTAATCAGGACCTGACACAGCAAATAGATAAGTAATTGCTGGAAGGCCCCAAGGTTCAGCTCCTGAGCTAATGCTCTAACTGTGTGTGTTAATCTCAATTAGGCAGAAAAGTCCATACTTACTGTAACTGCAATCTTTGATTTGTATATTTGATTGTGTATTTGATATGTGCAACAGGAAGGGACAAGTCAAGTGAATGTGGGGGTGACACCGCTGAGAGAGAGCACAGAGCACATGGACACAAAAGTCGTCATGTCCTTTTTGGTTTTTAGTAAAAAGGGAGAGGGACATCAAAGCTCCTGCATCTCAAGAATCTGCCTTCCCTGGGTGCTGTGGTGCTGTTCCAGAAGCACCCAAGTCAGCAGAAGGGACCATGAAATGAAGGTCTCAGCATCTTGGAAACTTCAGGGCATCATTCCAGCATTAAGCTGGAGGAGACATGGTGCCTACGTGTGAAACCAGGGCAGTGACAATAAACCAAGGGCAGGGGAGAGGGACTGGGGCACGAGGCAGGTGGCAAAACAAACCTGAGTTGCTGAGGAAGGAAGGAAAAGGGGAAGGAGAGAAGCCAGTTTTTTCTCAGCCCATGAAACATGATACCAGGAAATTTTCCCAGTGTATAGAAATGAAACATTACAGGAGAGAAATACTTTCTGTAACTGTGAGTGTTTACATGTGCTTTGGAGCATAAATGCAGCTAGAAATGACCCTAACATCACACTAATCAGTTGTGATTTTCAGTATGACTTTTTATCCTGTTTCTTCTTCACACCTACTGGCCTGAAAATGGCAGTTCACCTGTTCAGATTTCATCATTAGCGCTGGAAGTTATTAGGTTTGGGCTTATATAAAGGTTATGAACAAATTCAGTTCTTCTGTTTAAACAAAAAGTAAAAGAAATCCTTACATTTCCTTTTCTTTTTTTTAATGACAACAAAACTGTGAACACGGGTAGGAAACTAATTGATGCTTTCTAAGAAACTATCAGGTGTGAAAAAATATTGAAGGTTCAACAACCATATTAATGCTATGAAAAGCATTAGACATCAGATTATAAGATATATCTGACAAAAATTAAGACAAGAAAATCCTGTGCAAACACCCAACATTTTTTCCTACTAGAATTAGGGCTGATACCCAGCAGAGGGGAGTTGGAGCAGGTCCAGGTCCATCTAGGCACAGAGGCTCATCAGCAGTAAACCCTCCAGGCAGTCCCACAGGAGCTCTGGGAACATTGCTGTCCGTGGCAAAGAAAGGGCAGAGCTGTCTCATCCCAAACACAAGTGAGTTCCTATAGCTGTGCTCCTTTGTGAGTCTGAACATGAACACCCCCAAAAAGTCAGGTTCCATTTGTTCTCCAGTCTCTGTGACCAGGCTTAATGAGCTGGGGTACTTTTCAAAGGTGATCTATCTGTGCTGACTGTGGTACTCAGTGAGGACCTCCTTCCCTGTCCCTCAAGGCTGCATCCTTTAACTCAGAGTGCTTGGCATCCTGCCCTAGTCAGGCTTAGGGAAAAGGCACTTTGTCCATCCAGCTGTTGATAAGCCCAGTGAAGAGTATCTGCTGTGTCAGTCTATAGATAAAGGACTGTGACAGAAAAACATATTTTTCTGTAATAGCCTGAGGTTTTTTCTTTTAATCAAAAGCAAAACAAAACCCCTGAAATGCATCAATTTCCCATTAGAACTGGAAATGTACTGACATCCTACGATATTGCCTTTACATTTTAGTGTTCCGCTGACATTTCAGGAATTAAAAATGAAAAATTAGCTTTCAAAAAGCAGGAACTTCTTGATTAGAAAAACTTGTTGAAATTGTAATGGAAAGATCTGAACAATTTCATTAATCTTCATTAAAGAAAATTAATATTATTTCTATTGCCCCAACATACAATCATCTATTACAATTATTAATATTGCAGATGTTTCTTTTGTTCCAGCATTTCATCTATAAAGCTGCAAACCTTCTTGCATGAAAAACAACTTATGATCACTAGGATGACATGCAGTTCATCTTTTTTAAGTTCATTAATTTTCTGTAAATAGGGCAGAGTCGCTTTGCATTGTTTGCATTAATGGAGAGCTCAGAGCAGTTTACCCTCTCACTACTTATCATTCATTTGGGTGATAATTTTTAAAAGCCTTTAAATTAAAATGGTAAAGATAGTTAGGGGAAAGACAGATCCTTTCAGAATGTTTCAAGCATGATAGATTATCCCAGCAAAAAAGATGTTTCTCATTTAAGAAATGTGCCAGAGCTGGCTGCACCTCCAACAATCACATTTCAAGGCATTTTTCAAGGTCCCATCTTGTTTTAGGCAGCTTGCCCATATCAATTTTGGAGCATATTTGAGCCAGCCTCGTGCCTGTGTCCCCCCAGGGGCTCAGCCTGCCCCAGGAGAGCTGACAGCACCGGGGTGTGGCTGCACCCTGGAGCCTGGGCTGGGACCAGTGCCCCATCACAGCCTGGCAGCCAGGCCAATGCCGCCAGCACAGGGATGGTGACACCTCTGGCTGAGCTGATCACCCCCAGCCTCTCTCAGGGCAGGATTCGGGGCAGAAGGAGCTGGCACAAGGTACAAATTCCAGCACACCTGGTACCACATTTGCAAGCTCTTTTATATAGGCACTCCTCATGAAAAATGCCTGTGTTTGTGATGAGAACACTGCAACCAAGGTATTGAGGGAAGAAGGCACCCCTGTTTCCTTGGCTGTCACCCTTCTGCAGTGACACCTCTCAGCCCTCTATTTAACAAAGACAGAGCAATTTCTCTTTAGCAACCTTGTGACTGCATTTTCTCTATCTCATGCAAGACTCCCTAATAGTTATGTGGGGTTTGCTGCAGTTTAGCTTCTAATGAAATACCATGAATTTAGAGGGAAGCCAACACAAACACTAAGTCTTTAAGAGAAATATTAAGAAGCCATTCCCCTGGGTCACAGAGCAAAGAGGCTGCATATACACAGCCATTAAATATTGCCAGGTGTAAAACACTGGGCTTATATTCTAACCCTAGGAGGAGTGATAATTCATCACATATAGTTTGAATTAGAAAGGAGAGAAGCATTTTTTAAACTTTAGTCACAATAAATTGTCTTCTCCAGCTCCAGGGAGCTGCTTCTGCCAATAACTCCTGGGAGCAGAGAAAGAACCCCGGGATAAAAGTGTTGTGGTGTGGTCTGGGAAGAAAACTAGTAAGTGATAGATAAATCTCTCCTGACAGTATTATGTTTTTTTAAATGCATGAAAATCTCAGTGATGATATCCCAGACCCCATATAAAGTTCTCATACTGACATTATTTTTTTGCTAAGTAGCCACTTGCTCCATAGAAACCACTATAAAATACCACACAGGGAAGAGCAGTAAGTGTCACACCAGAGGGAAAAGCTTGTCATCTTAGTATTGCCATTGGGAAAGTGAACCTCCTTAAAATCAGCAGCTTTGCCTGTTATGATGTAATTATTTTATTATTCACTGTGGGAAAATGAGGTTTTTCCAACCCCCCCACCATCCAACAGGTTACTCAGACTCCCATGAAATGCTTGGTCTCTGCATTTAATTATTTTGAAGCTGTAAGACTCTCTGTGGCTGGAGCAAGAGCAGATGGCTGATGCTCAGACTTGTGTAAGGGAGGGAAGCCCATGGAACACAGGAGCAGGACAGCCCTGCCTTTGTGCAGATCCTTCCCAGCACTGGCTGGCAGGGCTGCAGGGCAGGGACCAGGAGCTGTCCCTCCTCACAGCTGCTGAGGCTGTACATCTCTGGGTACAAATGGAGGTGCTGGAGGCTGGGGGAGTTCCGCTGGGCAGAAAGCTGAGAACTGGCTTAGCAGTGAGCAGTGCTGCCCATGTCTGACTGGAGGCACTGACAATCCTGGATACCCTCTGGTGAGGCTGCTCACAAACATCCCTCTGCCACCCCTTAGGACCATCTTCTCCACAGGAGATGCTCTCCTTAAGGACTAAAGTTTCTACCTTCTCAGAAAGATGTCACCTAACTGATCCAGTTCCTGAACTGGTAGGAAAAAGTTCCTCCTTTTGAGAAAAGAAATCACATCTGCAAGATTTTCATCACAGTTTCAGTATGTCTGTGTAGGCCTGGACTCCTTTGACAGAAGAGTTTCATCAGCTGGAGGTACCTCAGTTCTTTCAAGCAGTGGGACCTCTGCAGCTCTGCTTTCTGTGCTGAGACATGTTTCCCCTTCTAAGAGTTCAGGAAAATTGAAGTAGCCACGGACCAAAAGGAGTGTCAAAATATCAGCTTATGGAGGACGCTCTGCTGCTGAAAGCAGATTAACGCATTCTGCGTACAAAAAGCACTGAATGGAAACATTCTCTGTATTTGGACACTAGGCAATACCAATATAATCCAAAGAAAAGCAGGAGAAGATCCTGCAGTGAAAAAACACCATCAGCAGTGAGGCTCAGCCCAGCCTGCAGCAGTTACCAAGTGAAAATGATCAGAGCAGTTTGGGCTGTGATCACCTTACCCTCTGGAGGCTTTTCACTAACCTTTTTTCGGTAGCTGAATTTCTCAAGCATTAGACAATTTAAGTAGTGATTCAATTCACTGCAACCTCCTCCTGAGTCATTACTGGAGCAACTCCTATGCACAGATAAAGCATTTTAAACAAATAGCTCTACCTTGCCCAAGATGGGTTGCAAACCCCAGTTGGTCACAACTAGACATTCAGACAAAAGGGATTTCTATTCTCACAGGTGAGATCCATTTACATCCACTGATGCACTTTTATTTTAGCAATTCATTGTTATCTTTCAGCCTCTTTGTTAAAGTATTCAGTGAGACTCTACCTTTTTATCATGTATTTGAAATATTTACTCATTTACTCTGATAAAAAAAAAGACCTTGGTGATTTGGACAGCAGCCACAGCTTTCCAGGTGAAAAAAAACAGATAGCTTTACCATTAAAATTATTAACTAATTTGAGCAGTTCTTCAGTAATGGCAGAAGAGGAGATTACTCTCTCTCCATGTGTGAAGAAGCAGTTTTGGTGCTTCTGTGCCTTGTGGAAAGGCAGCTCTACCCACAGGAGGGCAGTGCTAGACCAACTGTTCCTATTTCTGTAATCTGCTCTCCCTGCACAGCCCCTGCAGAGCTGCCTCTCTCTTTTATAGTGTCATTGTGTGTGGAGAGTGGCAGGCACAGTACCAGCCCTCACAGCACTCCATGGTGACAGTCTTTCACTCTGTGTCCAGCCTGAGCCAGATAAAAGCTTTCCTTAGCTGCAGTGCTGCCCCAGAGATCTGCACTGGCAGGAATGCTCAGCACTGGGTCAGGGTTCAGCCCTGGAGACAACTGGCTCAGGATTAAGCCCAGCAGCCACCTAGACTTCTACCCTTAATTCCAAGACCATTATAGACTAATACCACCCCTGCCTGTACAGCAGTAGCTGAGCCAAATCAAAACGTTGTGCGTGTGTGAGATAGACACTACCCAGACTTGGCTTGCCTAATAGTAATGATTTTGCCCTGTTGTTCATGCTGACATCAGCAGTGTTGACAAAAAGCAAGCAAAGCGTTTTGATAAATCTGAAGATTGTGTTTGGCTTCCCAAGCAGCTCTGCAGCTTCACAAAAGGGACTGACACACTCCTGCAAACCAGGAGTCTTTGAGGAAGGGGGAAAGAGAGGAAGCAAATGCTTCTCAGGTTCAGTTCAGCAATCATCTCTGCAAACAGACAATTCCTGAAGCAAAGGCAACCACAGAGTTATTTTGACTAAATAAGCCTGGGATCACTGAATCTTTCTTCCTGCCAAGTTCTAGAAAGGAATGGGAAAAGTGCCCAGTGCCAGTCAGTGAAAGAAATGGTTTTGAGAACACCCCCACGTAAATTCTGTGCTAAATTTAGTATTTTTAAAGTAAATACAGAAGGGTTTGTGTTGGGAGGGACCGTAAAGATCATCCAGTTCTGACGCCCTGCCATGAGCAAGGACACCTTCCACTGTCCCAGGCTGCTGAAGGCCCCATCCCCTTGGACACTTCAGGGACGGGGCAGCCACAGCTTCTCTGGGCATCCTGTGCCAGGGCCTCACCACGCTCAGAGGGAGAATTTCTTCCTAACATCTAATCTAAACACACTCTCTTTTGGAATAAAGCCATTCCCCTTTTTCTGGGCCAAGGCTGCCCCTGCCAGCCAGAGCACAGCTCCACTGTCTCTGCCCTGAGTGCCATCCTCCCAAAACACAGGCACCCGCTCCCTTTAGAGCAGGAGAGGCACCTCACAAACACAGAGAGATGCACGTGGCTTTGAAATTAACCCTTTGGACAAATGTCAGCAAGGGCAGGCTTTGGCCCCACAGTCAGCACGGCCTGAGGAGGCAGTGACCCCATCGAAGATGGCACATTCACCCACAGAGCTGCACTCCAAAAGAAGAGCTCAGCCCCAGCAATTAGCAGCTCACTGCGCTGCCCCTGCTCGTAACAAAGCTGGCAAACAGAGCCCACACAGCCTCCTGAGGATGCCGCAGCTCCTTCACAGTCTCTGATCTTATAATTACTGGCCAAGTTTTTCCTTCTCTGTTTCCCGCTCCCCGGAAAGCTCAGCGGGCCCAGCCCACTGTCCCTGCCCAAAGCCGGCCCTTTATCAACCCGGGATCCCGCTCAGTGCTCTGCCGCGACACCCTGCCCTCTCCCGGGCACAGGCGCCGTCCGTGCTGCTCCGGGCAATGGGGAAAACCCCTGAAAAGCCCCGAAAAGCCCCGGAACGCGGCAGCCCGGCTGCTCTGCCCCCGCACGCCGGGACCGTGCAGAGGATGGCAGCGCACAACCACCGCACAACCACCGGCAAACAGGCAGATGGAGCACGCAGAGCTGCCGAGGAGACCGTAAACATTGGCTTTGCTCAAGTAAACATGCACGTTTTCAGAGTCTCGGCCAGATCTGAAGAGTGTGCATCAGAGGACTCGGCTTTATCACAAGATTTCTCAGACCGAGTTTATCAGAGCTGGTTTTGTTTAGCAGAAGTTCGGAGAACTCGTGGGTCAGGAATAATCAGACAAAAGGTGCCAGTGCTCAGCTATGCAAACCTGTGGCAGCTGAGGAAACTGCCTGCCCACATCTCAGACAGCTCCCACTGCAAACCAGTACCTTCAAACCTGTCCAGGAAAAAGGAAAAACAGACAAAAACTCGAGAGTGATGGGGCAGTCAGTCCCCTGTGGCAGACAAAAATCCTGTCACCAGGAGCAAACTCCCCGGCTGCAGCACTGGGAGCTGCTAGCAAAAACCCCTGGCTGTTACAGCAGTAATTACATAAATCCCTTCCATGCATTTGTGTCAGAACCGTTGATCAAGAACCGGTATTAATTAGACCTAATCCACACCTCGGAGGCACCAGAAGGTATCAGCGTGGCTCCAGGGGTTTAGGGCAGCAGACTGTGTGCTTCAGCAAGGCTTCCTTAATTTTATCCTCCCAAGTTTGAAGGTGTAAAGGCAGAGAGGAAAGGAAGAGGGAAAAAAGCAAAAGAAAAATAGCAGATTTGCAAATTTAACCTTTCCAAGGGAGGTTAAATACTGCTGGGGCTGTGCCTAGGCAAACTGAGTACCCTGTGATAGTTTGTGGCTTTGAGAAAGAATATTGAAATATCGTGGAGGTACCAAATAACCCAACTATAAGCACATCTATTTGCTTCTCTCAGAGCAGACAAACAACAGGCAATTAATGGGCAAAGGGCTTAATGAACCCCCTGAGTTATTTACTGCAGGAAGGCAAAGTCTGAGATTCCTGGCACTGCTCCAGCCTTGTGCCAGCACAACTGGTTGCCCTGTCCCTCCAGTGAAAAACCAGGGTCTGCAAGATAGAGTGGGAGGAAGGCACAGGAGGGAAGGGCTGGCACTTGGAAAATGCTCCAGGTCCTGGCTCTGAAAAGTTAAAGCAACCAGAAGAATCATAAACAAAAAACAAAACAAACAATAAAAAAAACAAACACAAAAAAAGCTAAGCAGCAGCCCTTACAACAAAAATACATTTTCCAAAATTAATGAGATTTTGATAACCCCCCCCCTTTAAAAATTGAATAATTCAATTTTAAAATGTACAAAGACTAAAATCTTCATAAATATCCTATTAAGAAACTTCTGATGCTGTTTTAGGTTTTCCATTGAAATACAGAGCATGGAGGTTGCCATAGCTACAAGCAAATTTTTAAATAACTGTTTTTCGTCAGAACAGCTGCAGTATCCTACAGAAATGAAGATGAAGTGAGGAAGCTGGAAAGAGTCTGACCAAATTCAAGCTCCTAATCAGATGAGTCCAAGATTTTCATAAACACAGCTCAGAAACTTTTAATATGGGTCCTGGTTTTTAGAGAAAATACCACTCTGTTGACAGGATCCCAGAAAATGCTGTCAGCAGTGCCAGAGATCTCAGTCAAGAGAAGAGCTTTGTTTTCATGCTGGAAAACACAAAAATTCCCCCTGCTGAGCCCCAGCCTGGTACATGTCCCCAGGCACCAAGGGGTTGCAGAGGCTGAAGGAAGGATGATGGCTGGGAGGCAGCCAAAGGGAGCAGTGCTCAGTGCCACAAGGCACCTTCTCCCCTCACCTGCAAAGGGAAACACAACAGCACCTATAGACCAGGACTGCTGCAGCTCCTCTCTCTGTGCTGCTTTGCTGTTTGCTCCCATTTTGCATTTGAAGCAGTTCATCTGGCCCTCCAGCACAGGAGGTTTGCTTTTTTCACCAGATTCAAGCATTACCTCGAAGCAAGGAGAAGAGAATCTTGGGGGATGAGCTGAAAAAAGGAAATAAAATTTTAAAAATAAGGGAGAGAGATAATACACAACATACAGGGGAAAAAAGCAAAAAAAAAACTCTTCAAGAGATATGCCCTGAGAGAGGCAGGGATGGACCAAGGACCAATATCAGCCAAGGGAGGGGAAGGCAGCAAACCACACAAGCAGTGTGGTGGCACTGGGGCACGCTCCTACAAGAAGAAGAAGAAGTATGTAGGTGTTTGTCCTCATTTGTTTGGTGTGAATAGTAAGCAGAAAACCACAAGTCAAAAGCAAAAAGCATGCAAGAGAATTCAGGGCTTCTCCATTTAAAGTGTTTGGTCTCTCAGTTTGCTCCTCTGCAAAATGTAGGCGCCCTGCTGGTCTGCTAGAGCTGTGCCAGGGGGATTCAGCCCATTGATTTATAGAGAACAAAATACAGAGTGAGATCTGTGAATAAGCACCAGAAGGTGCCATAGGTCAGTTTAAAAGAGACATAGAGAGAGTATATTTTTTTAGGAAAAGCTTTACTTGTGCAAAAAAGTAGGTTTTAATCTAAATCAGCACGAAAAAAAATCAGGTGAAATCACCTGAATGCTTCTGTACTGAAAAATAAAGTGAAAAATCAGAATTTCACTTTGGAATGACACATTTGGATCAAGAGATAAATCCTCCAGAAGAGATGCAGTCATTAGAGTTGTGATGCTTCAGCTTCTGGTGGTTGTGCATGGAGCTGATAGACTCAGTAAAAATTTAGATCCATTCGTGTACCCTGACGTGTTGTACATCCGACAGAACCCTGCGACAGGAGGCACTGAGCCATTTTACCTTCAGCTCTGTGACCCTGCATTCCTCCATGGGCAGGCTGGGGGTGTGAGATGCAGGCTGGGCCATCCTGAGGCTGCCCCAGTTAGAGAGAGGCAGAATAAACAGGAATATTGTGAGGCAGCAGAATGAGACAGAGGTTACCAACAGCACACTAAAAATACTTTCTGTTCTGCTGGAAAGGCACAGCAATGTCAGTAGGACAGCCTGGGACTTGAAAACCTCTCTGGTTTAAATATATCAAGAATATCCCAAAAGAAGATGCTTTGTCATGAAGGGCAAGCAAGCCTCAAAGGCAGCCACAGTAGCCTGGGCCTAAGGAAGAGCTCCCTGAATGGTTGGCCACTGCAGGGCTGAAAGTGCTGCTTTCAAAATAGCTCTGTACCTACTCATTTTATTCTGTTCTCTCACTGAGTAGCTACTGTAGAGCACAGAAACATCCAGGCAGCTCTGAGAGGAAAAAGGCTTGAGAATAATGAACCCTGGGAACAGCTTTTTCCTTCACCCTTTTCCACATGAATGCTATGATCAGAACATACACTTGCTCAGGACACAAATACCATCTAATTTTTCATTACACACAGGCTGTGAGGCAGGTTTCCTACATGAAAAGCCATCATTCATGGAGAGCTGGAGCCCAGAGGTGGACAGAACTTTCCTGACTCTCCCCTGGGCACAGCCAGCTCCATGCACTTGGGGAATGTTCAGCACCATGCAGACGTGGCCACCAAATTTTTGGTAGTGACATCCCATTTGCAGTTTGCCAAAGGCATGGTGACCTGGGAGTTTGTAGGGGGTGAAGAACCTCACCCTGGGGGTACACACAGTCCTCTAGCCCAGCCAGGGCACCCCCTGGGCCCTCCAGTGAGGAGGATCACAAGCACCAGCCATCACCAGAGTAGCAATAGCCCTGTATGTGCTCCCTGCCTGCATGACAGTGACTCCTTCACCCCTCTGCATTTTATCTACTTACACTGAGTTTGAGACAACATCAACAGAGCTATTAGTAGTTCATTACTTACTGTAGGCTTTTGAGAAAAAAAAAGAGCACTACTTACAACTCATTTTTGTTTTGTCACATAAATGGGACTCCAAAGACTTCTGTATTCCTTGATTTCATCCATGGCCTTGTTACTGTCAGCATTCAGAAACACATAATCATGGAATGATTACATGCAGGTGCTTTTATCAAAGAGCTCTGGGTGTCAGGGGTACAGACCCAAATCTGACTCTGACATGGGTTCGGGATGAACACATTTTTATACCCTTATTGTTACATAACTCCATATTAATTATTAAACTTATATTGTTCTATTGTATACATTAATTTCATCTAAGCATGGATTTTTGTCATTTCCATCAAACCCCCCAAACATCATTTCTCGAGATTCTTGTTACGATAAAACAATCATATCCAATTATCAAACAATCATTTAACAATCATATCATTTATCATAGTCATTAAATGATTATACAGGGGCAGTTTCACATGATCCAGTAAAGCCTAACATTTTCCCAGGGCCTACCCTAACATTTCCCAGGCCCAGCCTTTTTCCAACTCCTCTGAATATCCCATGATTTTAGAAACATTTTATCCTTATACTAACATTACCACCATCACCTTATGTGCTGCATCACTGCCCCAAGGCTGGGCTGCACAGTGAAGGAAGAGGATGGAGCTCTGCAGCATCTAATATCCAGCACACTGCCTGCATCAGACATACTGTCAATTGTTCCATTGATCTCTCTTCTTTTGAAGATTTTGTCAAGTCTGATCTCAAATTTCATTTCCTCTTTCTGACAGGGATGATAGAGGGAAAAAAAAGTAAAAATTTCAATATCGTCCTTTGCTCAGTTTCTCCATCCTGTTTAATGGATATTCCCACAGCAGGAGCTGGTGGAACCAGTGAGCTCTTTCAAGAACTGTAATCTCTAAACTGGTGAGCACAATACATCTCAGACAGCTGCAATTGAAACTCTTCAACCCCTAGGATAAAAATTTATACGAAAGATATATCAGTATGAAGGTACATCTGTATCCACAGGCAACAGTGATTAATATCTGATTTTTTTGTGTGCAAATGCACATTCAGAATGAAAGGCACATGGCAGTTTTAAGCTACTTAGCTGAACATGCTCTTCCCGCACCTGTGGGATTTTAGCATTTCTATGCTTTTAAGAGCTTTGTAGCAGAGGGATAAGATCAGTTATGATCCACTTTACTGAGTTGGAAAAATGTAATTTAGGTGTTATTATTGCAGGAAAGAGGTGGAAAGCTCGTTGCTAATTGTAACTTTTCACATGCTTAAAGACGACAATTACTTTTCCTGATCCCTGGAATGAAAAATGAAAAATTTAAAAATAGGTCCTCCAAAAAAAAGCCTGTGACTTGAATGAATTCCCCCACAGAGGGATGTTTGTGCTACCAAGCCTTCAAACAGCACTTACATTGCCATCACTAATTACTGGAAACTCCCTAAACCAAACACTTTGGGAGCACATCACTAACCCCAGGAAAGGAAATATCTGTGGGCTGGCTGGCTGGTGCAAAGGAATAAACTTTATGGTCCCAGCTTCTATCAAAAATGGGTTTTTGGCACAAAACAAAGCAAATGAGGCAATAAGTGCACGGCAGTGGTACCAAGAGAGCAGGGTACAGTGGATTATCAGTTGGCAAATGTAGTGCTCAGCCCAAGGGAGGTCCAGGTGCTCCACAGCCTAAAGGAGCTCACCAGAGCTGGCCACAGGAGGATGCACCCCTCAGCAGGGTCTGGAGACCATCATCTCAGGGATTCAGATGTTACCTTGATAACAATGAGAGGAAAGAAACAAGCTAATCCAACAGTGGGTAGCACCACAGAGCCCATGAGTTCAGGAGAGATTCAACCACTGCACAGCTATTTATCCTGAGAGAGCCAGGCCTTTGCAGTGACCCCTCCCTGCTGAAATGATTCACATCACTCGTGCTTCCTCTCCTGCTTGCTGCCATCACCAGAAGAGGCAGAGAATGATCAAGTGCTTCTTTGATCTCCTGTGTACGTGAAGACAGAAATATCCAAGCTGAAGAACTGAGCCCCATGGGTCTGACAGCAGATTCAATTACAACCCATGGAATTCAGTTCTCAAAGCTGAGAATAAATGACATTCATTTTCAGGCTGTCCCGGCACACGGCAGTATCTCATACTCCTGCTGGCTCTCTCCAGTGCCTGGCCTTCTTCCAGGAGCTGTAAAACAAGAGTGAAAACTTCACTGCAGCCAAATCAGCTCTTCCCAGACTGTAGGTCAGAAGCAGAATAATGGCTCCAGGATATATAGTTTGAAAAATGAGCTATTTTATATATTCCTTTGACACCAGAAGTGGCCACACACACAGGCACAATGTGCCCTAACGTGTTGCAGAATTCCTAGTAACAAAACAAAACAAAAAATAAAAAAGGAATGCACAGCCAAGGAATTACTAAAACATTTTGCACTTTTCTGGAAGCCTTTGGGAATTTCAAAGAGGTGAGTTATAAATTTCCTTCTTTTTTTTCTTTGTGTTTTTTTTTAACATACAACAACACAGACACAAGAGGTAAAACCTCTGTGGTAAAACCTTCCAGAATCACTCAGCAATCTTGTTAACAAAATAATTCAACCAGAAGCTGAAAAGAAGGAAATCTGGCACTGGGTGCAGCCCTGCAAAGTCATCAGAATCTGTGTGGCAAAAAGGCAAGTAGGAGCCTTCAACATAACAGCTGCATGGCTGTGTACTGACACAACTTTGTCACCCTCATCCCAGGGTGACAATCCCACCCAAAGGTGTTCTGGACCACAGAAAAACACTGCTCAAACATGCTGGAGGTCAAAGGGACCTCCCACAGGGAAACACCTCATCACCTCTGACAAACCTAAGAGAAGTCACAAGTTTCATTAAACTGCATACCCCAAATGGGGAATTTCTGAGGAAAAAACAGATGCTAGATGCATATAGGACTATATATAAACAGTGTTGAGTGAGCTATAAAAAAAAAATTCAGATTTATTTGGAACATTTTAAAGATACTTCTTTTTGTTCCAGTGAGATGAAGTCTCAGAAAAAAAATCTCTTTGTTTTCAATGACAAGAATATTTGGACTGAAATAAAACATCTGGATGTCAAGAGGATTTCAGATTAAATCTTTTAGCTTTAAAAATTAAATTTAAGGAAATTTACTGAACAGAATGGTTCAAATAGAATTACTTTGGTTTAGCATTGATTTTATTAAGTTATAAGTAATATTTTTTTTATTGCTAACATCCCATGCCACTTTCCCAGTACATCAGCCTCACATGCAGCCCCAGCAGTGTTGGCAGGAAAGGCAGCAGTGTGCCCATGTCTTTACAGCTCTAATTGTCTTCTCAGGCTCCTGAACCAGTCAACCAAACAACAGAAATTAAAAATAAACTTCTTTAACTGTTTCTCTTGCTGGGAGGGAAACCTCTGAACAAACATATTTGTTAAGTAACTGCTGAGTGGTACCCACAGCCCAGCTCAGTCCTACCCATCTGTAACTTGACTCCGTGAGACAGGAAAGAAAAATCAAATTAACAAAAATAGCATCTTGCTAAGGCCCTCAAATAGGACAAAACTTCATCTGCAACATCAAAAAAAGGTACTGTAGCAATAAATTTTGCTTGTCTGATATTTCTGATTTGTCACTGGAATACTGCTTGCTAAGATCACTGCTGAGTTAATGAAGGAAGACCTTCACAAGCAGTGTTGCCCTTCTGTGGCAATCCCTCTTCCAATGCCAAGAAGGAAAAACATCTCATGATCATCAACAGAACATCCTATCTTAAAGCAGAGAAAAGGTCAGGAAAAAGAAAGGGTGGAAGTGTTTATCCCTAAGGACAGTCTCCCTATGCTCTGGAAAGTGCACGGCATTTCCATAGAGGCACTAACGGGGTCAGCATCCCAGCTGGGCACAGACAGCTTTGGCACTCATCATGGCAGTCAGGCACACAATGGAAGGGAAAACACGAAATGCCCCTCCAGGAGACCCAGCTAAAGAGCTGCAGCAGCTCTAAGCTGCCCAGAGCAGAAGAGCTGAGCTCTGGGGTGCTCCCCAAGCCTGCTGTCCCCTGTCCCCTGCCCCGGTGAGGTCCTGCAGAGCTGCCTCTCCCCAGGGAGAGAGACAGCCCCAAGGCAGGGATGCAGGGGAATGTGCTCCAAGATTGCTCCCCTCCCTCTCAGAACTCTGGGATGGATCTGTCCCACAGGTGTCCCCAGGGAGGACAGAACAGCCCAGCTCTCCAGCAGCACACACACCTGATGGTTTAGTGAAATCCCTAAGGAAAGGCATGGAAGGGCACATCCTCATAATTCCACAGCTATTTTCCAGTTAAGTTTGCTTTACAGGTTTTTTAACTAAGTAGGACAAAACATCACATTCTCTCAGTTTGCCTGCAGAGTTTAATATCAATGCAGTGCATTAGTTATCTCTCATCTTAAAAAATATGATGCCAGTTTCTGTTTTGACCCTTCATGAACTTCATATGGGACATTCTCTATCCTTTCACTGTCCTTCCAGGAATAACTCCCTCCCTCTGAGAACCCACTCACTCCAGGATTACATTCAGGCATTTGCAAACAAGAAGACAGCCCATAAAATTATATTGTTCTGCCTTTGCAAGAGCAGTGAGGAGGTGAGTCTTTCCAACGGGCCATAAATCTGCTTCTTGGAAAAACACTATTTTGTTCTATTCCAGCAAGGTCCCTTAGTACCTCACAGCTTGGAGATCTTATTACACCAGATTTAACAATTCCTACAGGACAGATACTTAATAGACAATTATCCTATAAAGTTTTACTGCTACACCAAAAGGCAAACCTTTTTAGAGTGATTGAATAATGTTAACTGCCTGAAGACTATTCTTCCATAAGCTTTCTTCTTAATTAAATATGTTTTAACAGGAAAAGAACATAAAGATCCTAAAGCCATCAAGTTACTGCAATGTGTAAATTCTTTGCATTTTCCTTACCATTCCTTACTTTTATTCTCTATGCTGCCATTAAAACCTTTATTTTTAGTAAAACATCTGCATTTGTCCAAACATATAACCAAAGAGTGAGATTTTAATGCTTTTTAACCAGTCAATTATCTACTGCAGCTTCACATGAAATCCAGACACTACCCAAATGAGCTCATCATGGGTGGTAATTAATTAACACAGATAGGGAACTTGAAATAAAATATGAATATGGTCCCGTTTCATTAGGAGCATAAAGCAGCTTTTTTCACCCTTTTTTCATTAAATGCATTTTCCCCCACAGCTAGCAGAAAAATACATGTCTCACAGCTACAGTGACAGCTGGGGAGTTGAAACAAGAGGGTGAAATGGAAGATTAAGGTATTCTAGAAATTTTGAATTTGTTTTTAAAAAGAGGAAAACTCACAGCCAGAAAGGAGCACAGTGGCACCAGAGGCAGGCAAACACTCAAGCCCAGCAGAAGCTCTCAGGTTCAGCTGTGCTGGCTGTGAAATTTCAGCGCAGACCGTGGGCTGTGCTCTGCAAAGCCAGAGTGTCCTGCAGGGGAGTTCTGCTCGCTGGGCAGGTCTGCCCTGAGCATCCCCTGCAGCAGCTCCAGACCAGCCTCACACTGTGAAACCCTCTGCCTGGTGTCATGAACCCAGAGCTCAACCTTTAAAACCCAAACGTTTGGTCCTCTCCATTTAAAAATTACCCATTTCTTTGATTTCACCCTGTTCCCACTCAGGCCAGGACAGGCAGCCTCATCTGCTCTCCACAGCAATTCCAGTCCCTGTAGGAGCTGCCTGGGGTGCTGTGGGGAGCATGCTTTGCTCTCACCTAGGGTTACCAAAAACAATCCCACCCTTCTGCACTGAGCAGGTCTCCTTCCATCATTCCCTTTCTCAGCAGAGCAGATTAGGGATCCACAAGAAAATCTTTACTCTGGTGCTTAGGAGCAAGGCAAACACTGCCCATATCCTAATTTTTAATATTGTAAATCCCTGTCAGTACAGCTCATATCCAAGTTTACAGGCAGAGTGCTCACACACAGATCTTTCTGTGCTCTATAAAGATCACGTTCCCCCAGGAAAAACCCAAGGCTGAAGTTTCAGCTCAGGCTTAAAGAAAAGCCTCACCTAAGCTTTGCTCTTGAGCTCTGCCAGCATCAAGCAGCTCCCATCAGACACAGACACTGGTGCCAAGCACACCCTGCTCCCAGGTTCTCCCCATATCAGTGAAGACCACAGGCAATGCCAGAGGAGGAACTGTCAATATTCTTTCCCCTGAACCCTTCAGGATGAAAAATGGAACAGGTCCATAACACCTTTGGCCCTGCAACTACACAGACATTTTCATTATTCCCACACCACAGAGAAAGAAAAAATTAATAATCTGGACTGGTTAATTCTGATATGGAAAAAAGTTTCCCATCTCATGATGAGTCAGATTAGCCCAAACACTTATTTTGGGTTGTCCAGAAACAAGTGTATTTGTTCCCAAAATGCTTTCTGGAACTTCCAGTTATTTTCTGGCTGCATTTTTAATTTTAAGAAATAGCTACATTTCTGTTGCCAATGTCTATTCCACAAATAACAAACATTCAATTTCTTCTGCTGTAGAATTATCTCACTCTGCTTATCTTGAGGTTCAGTTCTCTTGTTTCCATTTTAATCACATTTTCCAACACAGTACTTTGTGCAACAAACCATTTTCCTTCATGGAAGATAAAAATGATTGCATATTCCTTTTCATTTTTTAAATGAAATGGATGTTATTTTTTTACCTAGAACTTACTGATTTTTTCTGCATTTTTTCACTAAATTGGAGAAAGAATACATGGCAAAATACACACACACTCGGCATAAATCACTAAGAAAAAACAACATTGACACTATCAGCCATCTATACACATTACAGCTAGTAAAAACACTAGTATCAAAAGTGCATAATGAAAAGTTATTTCCTATTTTTAAAAAGTTCTGGCTAACATCAATAATAAACACTTCTAATACTAAGTATTATTTTTAGTAATCACTACATCATTTACTTCCAGTGTAGTTACAGTACAGTATAGTTTCATTTGTACTCAGCCTTAATAAGTCACAGCCCTGGAGACAATTTCAGCAAGCTTTATGTATTGAAAAATAGAAACTTTTGTGGGCTCCGTGTTCTGGCTTTTTTATATATGCTTTCAGATGCCAGGTGAAACTTGGTGTAGAAGAATGCAGCAGTGTGAAGCACATACTCTGCACATTGACACCACTGCAGCACAGCTGTACTAACAGTGCCCAGATGGAAGGAACTGGAAAGCCAATTTTCAGTGTGCTAACAAGGGCAATGAGAACTGAGATGTTAAAAGCCCTTGCAACTGCTCAACCTCTACCTATTCTAATTTCAGCAATAAAATTTCACTGTAAGCAAACAAGTTTCACACCAGCTGAGTGAGGACAAAGGAAAAGTCCCAACTCTTCGAATACAGAGCTGTCCCAAACCCAGTGACACTTCTTTCCTTGGTCAGGATATCTGATAACCATGCCCAGGACAGATGCTGGAGGTGACAGATGTGCTGTCTCCAGCAGGGTGGGAACTGCTCAGCTGAACTAATTCCTGAGAAATGGAGTGGAACAGAGCAAGCTCAAAATGACTGGTCAATCAGTATGTTTCAGAAATAATCTAAACACCCAAAATAGGAAGATATAAAAAACAACAAACAGGAGAGAGTGGATGACCTTTTCTTATTCCTTCCCAATTTACACATTTTTAATAACTCAAGAGTACTGGCAATGTTTCTTCTGTTGAAAGTACACAGGTATTTAGAGTATTTGTCACTACATAACTACTAGACTAGCTTACCAATAGAAAAATGGACACACTCTGAGTAAGCAGTAAAAAACAAACAGGCCAACATCAATTAATCACATTTTTGTAACCCTCCCATTATTTAAAAAAGGAATGTCATCATCACCTAACAAGGAATTTACTTGGAGAAGCACAGTGTAATAAACATCTGTAAAGCTAGTAATCCATCAGAAGCCAGAGATTTCTTCAAACAGGTTTTTTATACAAACACTTAAAATACAATAAGTTGCTGCATTTATACTGTAACTATACTGCAGTCATTGAAAATAAAGTATTCCAAAGAGCAAGCAACCTCTCAATCCATGCATGGCTGCAATAATGCACTGAAATAAACGAGTGTAACATCAGAATAATGGGAGAGCTGGAGCAGAGTGGAACTGCCCTGCCAGCTCAGAGGCACCTGCCAGTCCGAGGGCAGTGAGCTGTGCCCTCCTGCAGGCACCTCAGCCCCGCTCCACTGCCATGGCATGGCTCAGCCCAGGGGCTGTGAGCTGCTGCCAGACCCCAAACCAGGCCATGGCCATGTGTCTAGAACATGAAACACTGGGAGTTGTTCTCTGGAAGCTTCCAGGGACTGCCTGCAGGTGCAGATGGCTCTTTTGGGGGCATGTGAAATGGTCCAAGATTTTTGTTTCGTTCGCAGACATTAGCAAAGGCTGAGGAATGCTTCCCCTACAGCCAGCCAGCGGGCACCTGGTGTTTTCCTCTGAGATACACTCACCTCCTATTCAAAATTTTACCTCTTGCTCTCCCTGAACGCATCAGATCTCATTTTAAAGAAAATAATTTAGGTATTATTTAGCTACAACATGATCACTTCCAGAATATTTAGGCAAGTAGGCTGCCTACAGCTAATGATTCCATGATTAACTTAAGATCATCAGAGTTGCCAAAAAGGACCTGGATACCCAGCATATATTAAAGATTTAAATCCTGAAAGCATATATTAAAGGTTCAAATACAGCTTTGAATCAAATTTTTTCAGGCTTCTCCTTGATGAATCCCCCACAACCATCCCAGGTAGTCACTGATATATATGAAAGCTCTGTCTTGCAAAAGAGACCCCTGGAGCCCTGGGTCCTTGTCCTGCTATGCTGGCAATCCTCAAACTCCCTCTCCCAAAGAACTCCAGGCCCTGCCTGCCCAACAACAGTTTAAAGAACTGTGAAGCCCTGACCCCAAAGCACATTTAGATGGAGTCCAGGTATTTGAAAAGCTGCAGAAGAGAGAGCAGCTGGATTTGCTCATGAAATTAGGGAACAGATTCAACATTTATAAACAAAATCTATATGTTCATCCTCTCTTTTGGGAAAAGATGGATAATGTGTTCATTTTGACTGATAAAAATACATTTTAAAAATACCAGAAAATTTTATCAAAATAATTCAAATTTTCATCACCATTTCCCACAGAAAAACATTCATCTCAACATTCTCCCAGCAGAAGATGAAATGCAACCAAAGCTATGGTAATTAGTATTTTTTAATCCACTAGCCAAAAGCAAGAAATCATCAGGAAAACGTCATTTGGCTAAATCTGGAATAATTTTTTTAAATTATTTTCTAAAAATAAAATACATACATTTGAGATACATTACATAATATATTTTGGTTTAAAACAAAAAATTCTTCTTCTTTTGCCATTATTATATTTGCATGTGAGAAATTTTAAAAATGCAAACAGGTTTTTTTTAAAGAAAAAATTAAAGTTTAATTCTCAAAATATTAAAATAAATTTACTTTTTGATTATTTACCCAAGACTATTTGCTGCACTCTGGCGAACTTTGTAAATAATTTCAGTTCAAACTGCATTTTTTTGAAGTTATCAGAAAAATGAAAGATTAACTGCTGGTCTCTAATCACTCTAGTGAAGGGAGGGGAGCTGCCTTATCCTGCAAACTCCAGAAACCCTTCCCTGCACAAACCCATCAGGGAATTTGTTGGAAATTCCACCACAGAAGAGTGGAGATTTCTCCATCCCTTTTTTCCATGCTGCAAAGCAAATTTGGATGCTTAGATAAGCTAGAAGCACATACAAAAAATCAAAATAAACCATTCAAAAAAGTAAAGAATTGACGTTAAAGAAAACCAGGGACAGCCAATCAAACTCTTCTGTTACAACCAAACATTGTAGTTTCTAAATCTAAATAGCATTTGAGGAAAAGAAAAAAATACATACTGACATCCTCTCCCTGTTTAAATAGTTGTTATTAAGTGGGTTAAGATAGAGATTTAAAAGAAAACAATTAATATATATAAATCATAATTCAAGGAAAATATTACTGCACACAATGATACCACCACCCCTTATTTCTGAATTCCACTGGATTTGGAATAAAGTCACAACAGCATTAGAAGGGCAAGAGAAAAAATTCCTGCATGGTGAAGGGAAGCACTAGAAAATGTGCAGATTCCCTGACACAACAGTATTTAAAAGTCATTCAAAACTTCTCATTGCTTTAGCATAAGTATAACTCAAAATTACTTCAAAGACTTGATATTCGTTATGTTGCATTTACAGAATGTAAACCCATCAAAGCCAACAGAACTGTCCTGGTTCAAAACTGGAGGAATTGAGGAAGAAGTTGACATTTTGATTCAATCTTTAATGTGCAAATTACTTTCCACATATACAAAGTGTACCGGCACTCAGGCAGAAGACAAACATGCAATAAATCAGCTTACATTTTTTTCGGCTCTTACTCACAGTGGAATCCCCAAAATTCATTTTATTTTATCTTTTTCCCACTCTTCAGCTTTTTCTCTTCCATTTTCCTTCCTCCTCTTCAATCAGCACAGGTTTGCATTTCTCGTTTTCTATTCTACACTTTGTTGTCTACAATGGTAAGGCAGACAGACGGACAGACAGCAGGGACAGAGGCACTGCCAGCCCAAGGTAACCTCCTCGGACTCCCACACCCTGCAGGATCTGATTCTCTCTCAAAAACATTTTAACTTCATAAAGGGAAGGGAATCAGAACTGATTTGCATATGGGTTCATTCCATCTCTTCAGCTCACACGTTGACAGCTCTGGAAAGTCCCTCTCTGATCCCGGGCTGATAAGGAGCCAGCAAGGTAACACAGCCCAGCGGAGGTGAGACCGGTTCTGCTGACCTTGCAAGAGGGGCACGCCGACGTGCTCCATTCACCGTGCTCGGAGGGCTCAGCTGGGACATCTGGGTGCTGTTTATCCTTTAGGCTTCAAGGCTCAGAGCCTGCAGCAGAGTTGAAGGCTCGAGTCAGAGAAACCCCCACTCCTGCACAGGAGGAAGCTCTGGTCAGGCGCTCGATACTTCGGCTTCCTGTCTGTACACTACGCGGTCTCATCTGGGGAAATCCTGAAAACATTATCAGATGCCTGATAAGCTCTTTAGCTTTCAAGTACAGAGTGATTCAGTTTCGGTCAAAACCTCATTTCAATACAGTTTTGAAGTCTAAATAAAAAGTGAGACCCTAAAGGAGAAGACGTTGGACTTTCAGCCTAACATCTGTGCATCCAAAACAACGTGGCTGACCGTTGATACCAGCATAAACAAATCTACCTTTCCATATCTGCTCCAAGATGGTCAGAGCGTGTGTTCAGCTTATCAAAAAGAAGTGGAATGAGATGTCAGGTTAATTAGCGCTTTTATTTATCCACAAACACAGCAGAAGCAGCAGCATGGATTCCTTACTCCATTCCAACGTTGTTCACCATTGACATGAGGCAGTTTGCTTCTGAGAGAAAAAAGTTGCTTAAAACTCCAATGCCCACCCCTCCCATGGGCTTTTCTGGCAAAGCTGGCAAGTGACAAGACTTGTTTTGTTCCATGTAGACTCCTCTTTGCCAGGCATTAGACAGATTTTTTCCAAACCCTGTTCACAAACTCAGAACAGGTTGACAGCATTTAACCCTGTGGATTTAGCCCTGGAAGAATAAACCTCCACCACCTCCAACATTTTCCAGATCAGATGGATATTTTGTGAGGACTCCCCCACAGGAAACCACACCCTCTCCACTGGTTGTCTCCATCCCAGTCAGGCACCAGGACTTTTCTAGGACACATTCCAGGAGGTTCTCCTCCACACACAACTTCAGAAGACAAAGAAATGCACTCCCATCTATGAGTCTGGAAGCAGCTAGGAGCATTTTCCCATGTATTGCATGTCTGCAAGCAGAGAGAGCACACACCCACCACAGAAAACCTGCATCAAACACTCTTCATGGCAACTCTGATGTTTTCTGCTGCACTCACCCCAAGGGTTACCACAAAGGCATGCACATTTATTTATCAGCTACCCTGGAGAAAAAGAAAATTTGAAATACATTTCTTGTTAATAACCACATTCTTCTTAGTGAGTACAGCAGTTCAGGCTGCCCATACTCAGGGCAGAGATATGTACCATCTTTTGTTTCATCCCAAGATCTGGTTTACAGATCTTCGGCTAGGCTAATACACAGGTTACAATTCACTGGAGCAGAGGTTTCAGACACAAAACTACTCACATTTTAGTACCCACATCAAAATATATAACAACAGAGATCCCAAAAGCATGTGAAACTGGGATTTTGCTTTTCAGCAGCTTGAGAGATCTGAAGGGCTAAAAAAATAGCATTGTCTGAGATCTCAGATGCTGCCCTGGGTCTCATTTGTGCACAGAGAAGCTCTAGTAAGACTTATCAATAAGGATGTTTAAGTGGATTTGAATGAGTCATTGCACAGGAAGAGAGGAACAGTAAAATCTCAGGCTGGGATTCATCTGTGTTTGCAGTGCTGACTTGTAGAACTTTGAAAATGCATGCTCACTCTAGTCTCAGATTTAAAAACTTCTTTGTAAAAGACACTGAACTAAATTAATACATTCCCTGCTGAGCAGTATGTCCTTGCTGGTTCTTTAAGCAAAGATAATTCAGGTTTCCTGTGTCCCTAAAGGAAGGTGTCATTGTGTGCATGTGTCACAGCTGGAGAACCTCAAGCACTGAGCAGCTGAACAGAACCCAAGTCCCTTGGTGAGAGCAGCACTTTCCTCAGCCCTCAGCACACCCTCCAAGCAAAAGCAGGAAAGTGAAGAGTAAAGCCAAAACATTTACAGAGGCCTTTAGAGGGCCAGGATGCCAGGACAGGCTCTTCACTTTGCTTGTGAAACAAATGCAGGGACCAACAGGGGGGCAAGGAGAAGTTAGTCCAGAGTGGAAGAGACCGGCAGTATGCTGTGCACTGCTCCTGACAGCTGACATCAGTCAGGACATTTATGATCATCCTAGCATCCCATCTGGAAAGTTTTGAAGTTAATTTCTTTTTTGACAAGAAGTCTAGATCTCAGCCTGAGTGGCTGGAATCTCTTGAGGCAATATTGTGTTAAACCAAACAAGGTAACACTACAGCCCTGAGTGCAGCACTCTCAGAAACACATGCATGGTGATGCAGGGCATTTTAAGGACACTGAATTACAGCCCAGGTGCCAGAGCACCTGATAGTTCCAGCTTCTCTGCTCTCTTTACTGCTGTGCACTGAATTCCTTATCAACAGAAGAAGCTGCCTTCCTTCCTTCACTGAGGGAGAAGGTCCTCCCTGAAGGGAGGATCTCTCCCAAGGTGGTTAAAATCTTTACAGAAAAATAAAACATGCAGGCATCAGAGATAAGTCATGTTCTGTATATAAAATATCTTCCACAAAAATGCAGCCTTCAGAAAGCAGAGCAGACATACAGTCATTTCATGCATGATTTCATACATCTTTCATCCCTGCTTAGAATATTTCCTTGTGACAGGCAGTGAGGTATGGGTTATGAATTCCAACAGGAGCTGGAGCTTAGTCCCATTGAAAACTACAGCAAAATCCTCATTACTTTTAAAGAAACTGGAATTTCTCCTTCAATACTCTTAAAAGCAACTTTCACTTTGTTTCCCCTGAGAGGTTAGTTCTGTGTCTTTTGCTATACAGAGCCTTATACACATACATATATTATTCTTTACTTTTGTGCATCTACTTGTCTGGTTTCTTTAAGCTGAATTGACTCACAAATTTTATGAGCTCTCCCTCTGATTTCTGTCTCATTGCTTCAATACCAATACATTGAAGAGAGCTTGAGTTGACAGAGAAACTGAGGAAATGCTTTATAAATCATGCACCTTTCACAGAGCACTTGGCACATTTACAAAGGCTATGGTCATATCACAAGCCAGGTAGGATTTGATTAGCCATTTCACCACCCACTGTGACAGGCATATAAATTAGGACACCATGCTCCTACCTCTTATGCAAGCATTGAAGAGCTGTCAGGCATGCCTGGGTAGCAGAGAGGAGAGGGGATGGTAGAAATAGCTCTTCTGTGTGCTCCTGATGACCTGTGCAGCCTCCAGAAGCCAGAGCTCTGCTCATGGACAGGGCTCACAAAAGAGGGAGGAACATGCCAAGACAGGAGAGCTGCAGCACCCTCCATGACATGTTTTTCTAAACTGGGAAATGTTCCCAGTAGGAAATGCCTGCAGAGATTCATACAGAGGCATTAACCTTCCCCCTAGAGCCTGTTTGTGTCATGAGTGCATGTACATGCACATATTTCTTATCCTAAGAGAAGATTTTTGCACAACAGTGGCACAGAGGGCTGGGGTGTTGCCAGAACAGCCCACAGCCCCTGCAGCTTTGCTCCGTGTCCCTCATGACAGCCAGATTGCTTGTCCCCGTGCCTCAAAACCTGTCAGAGTTGTTCTACTCAGGTTTGTCATTCCCTTCATTATTTTCCTGTGACTGGTTTTAACATCTGTGAAAACAAGAGTCTGAAAACAAGTGCAACACAGTCAGACCCCACACAAACCACAGTGCAGCCAGAGATCTGCTCCCACACCTGCATCCTGGCCCCCATCTCCTCTCATGCTTCCCTCCCTGGGACAAGTCCTCAGGCTGCCTGCACCCTGCCCTTGAGGCAAACAGTGCTCCCTGCGATGAATGCAGCATTTCAACAGGTAAAATATTCCCCTGTCAGCCAGCTCAAGCGAAAAGAAAATGATGCAAAGTAGCACCAGACAGCCCAGTACAATTTCCCTCACAAGCTTCTTGAAGGGCTTCACTTTGCAGTCAGAAGTTAGAAAACAGGAAGGTTTCAAACGAGTTACTAAGGCAGGAAGTGAGTCAGCCCTGAGCAGGAGGGACAGCAAACACAACCCCTTCCACCACAGCCAGCCAGACACAGACAGGGAGCCAGGCACCAGAACCAGAGGGAGCAGCCTGAGAGCAGAACACACCAACAGGGCAGGAACAGAGAGGAAAAGAGACTCCTCCAAGCACAGCCCAAAGGAGGGAAGGTTTTGTCCCTCCAGGGGACTGCCTGCTAACCAGTCCTCCCTCTCCTTGCAGTGCTAACCACCAAGCCACCAGCCCATCCCCTCCCAGCCCTGCCCTGCACACCACGGCCCCTGTGCAGCTCTGCTCAGGAGCAGGTAAAGGAGCTGTTCCTCCAGAACAGCTCAGCTGTCAGTGGGATTGCAAGTCCCCTCGAGCATCAGAAATCTGAATCCTGGCCTCTCACACACTCATTTAGGTACTTTCTGTTGGAAATAGAAACACCAACACTTCCTCCTCAGCTGCCATCCCACTCTGCCCGCGTTTCACATGAGACAAAATTGCTCTGGAAATGGTCCCAGCAGCCTCCTCAGGATAAGGAGGCCAAGGAGCATCTCAGCTTAGGGGTAGAGAGGACTCTAGCTGCTTGCCTAGAAACAGATGTTCATCAGAGAATTTACCTGCAGCAAAGAGAAGAGATAGAAGCCACCAGTGCCACCCCAGCTCAGCAGCATATTATGGCAGCAGTTCTGAGGATCTGCATTTTGGGGATAGGTACAAAAGAGGCCTCAGTCCTTTTTTAGGTGGACCTCCAGGCACAAAAATTATGCCTCAAAATAGAACCCAGGTAGGGAAGACATGCAGGCAGAGTTAAAAATGAAACTCTATATACTGGACAGCATTCCCCATCACATAAAAATGCTGCAGTCCTGGATGCAGTGCCAGGAACAACATTTGGGCCTTAAGCCTGGACAGTCACACAAGCACTGAAACCCTCCACAGATAACAAATCCCCAAAACTGGGTAGAATACTTAATTAATTAGCTGTTCCACAGGGGATGCATCTGGTTCTTATGTGCTGTCCTCTGTTTCAAACACGTTGTTGAAGACATTGGGAGGACAAATGATGTTTTACTCTCTGTATTAACCAGAAAACAAGGCTTCTAATTCCAACTGAAAAAAAAATGTGGAGAAGGACAGCCAGAATTGGCTGGGTTCCAGCACCAGAAAAGGCCCTTGCCTGTCTGCTTTTCCTGATAATAATCTTTTGTAAAGCATCAAATCACTGTAGCAAAAGACTTAAGAATCACAGCATGGTCACAAACACCATGTGGGGGAACCAAGACACAACTGAAGAATAAAATGAGCTTCCTCAAAGCAACTACATCTCAATGCAAAGCATTTCCAGATCCTTCCTAGTTTCAAAAGAAACTCAGGCTAAGGCACGGGAAGCTATGCACAGAAAAAAGCACTTCAGGAGAAAGTTTTTAATCCTTGAAAGAAGCTGTTAAGAACTTGTTATCTGAACAAAAAAAAAAGGCTGGAGCAAGACTGGGTAGAAGGTAAAAAGCAAAATCCAGAACCTAGTTGCAACTTGCAAGTTTTGAATATCTTCCAGTGCAATAATCATTCCTAGAAAAGTGCTGTGCTGTTGGAATAAATTTTTCCACAAGAATGTTCCCATTCTCATTTTGGCTTTTTTTTTTTTCTTACACATGCTTTAAGAGGTCAGCACACTCTTGGAACCAGGAGGCATTGCATTTACAAAATGCAGTTTTGTAAACTACTTTACATAGCAAGGTTTTTTAAGTCAGAAGTCTTGGTTTCATAATAAGGGGACTCTTCAACTGACAATTTTAAATACCTTAAAAAAATGTATAAGCTCCTTCACAAAATCCAGGAGAAGAAACATAATAGGCTCTACTCCCAGCAAAGGAACACACAGCTGCTAAAAACAGCTGTCAAAGGTTGTGCATTATTTAAGAAGGAATATGATGGACAAGGACCATACAACACCTAAACAGCCTCAGGAAGAAAACAGTACAGACAAAACTTTCAAGCTGAGAAGAAGTTCAGAGAAAAGAGCTGGATATATTTAGGTGAACAGAACTTGATGCATTCCGTAAAAATAAGCAGAATTCATCAGAGATAATCACAACTTATTCCTGCTGCCTGAAGTTTCCACAAGCAGCAGGTACCAGAAACCCAATTGTGGTTAATTGTATTTTTAAAAGTAGACTGCTATCATGCTGAATGAAGTGCAAAGTCCTCTAAACTAATAAATCCAGCAGCACCTTATAT
Organism: Fringilla coelebs; assembly: GCF_963513975.1. Lineage (NCBI taxonomy): Eukaryota > Metazoa > Chordata > Aves > Passeriformes > Fringillidae > Fringilla > Fringilla coelebs. Next base: position 7,933,870 of record NC_140041.1, read on the forward strand.
TTGATTAAAGAACAAGATGATAGGTGAGTTAAACATGATGTTAATTTATTGATTCTTGAAGCTGGAATGATTTTGGTCAGCTGGCTTACAGAAAACTGAAGCCAAATAATAGCTGATTCATGCTTGGTTTTCTCTGGGTTTTGTTCTCATTCCAAAACTGAGTCATAGAGACGTTGAAGAACCTGCGCTGGAAGAACAGCCAAAGAAAACACCCCTATTTCGGAATCAGATGTTCCCAGATGGGGACATTCCGGCACAGAGGGTGCCTGTGCCTGCTGCGACCTGCCGGAGCACAGCCTGTCGCTGTCGCACACGATGGCACAGCAGCACAGGGAGCCAGCTCAGTGTCCCTGCCCAGCACTGCCCCGAGCGCAGCCTGTCCCTTCGGAAGGGACACTGGCCGTGACACCCACCCACGCCACGGGCTGGGGGAGCTGAGGGCTGCCAGGGCCCTGCAGTTGGGATTGCCCTGGAACAGTCCCTGCTGCCGGGCCAGGCGCACACTTGGGCTGTGTTTTGGGCGGTGTTTTGGGCTGTGTCGCTGCGGACAGCACAACAGAGAGGAAGAACGGGCAGATTTGCACGGCACGCCCCGGCTCAGCCCGACCCGCTGCACTGAGGGACGGCTCCTCTCCTCTCCACCTTCCCAAGGGCACATGCACGCTGCAGCTGGGAAAACACTCCGGGAAAAGGGAATATTTCCAGTTTTAGGCAAAACCTCACTCACATCCAGCAGAATAGCTATTGACAGAAAACTAATACAGCATGTTCCTTAGATGCCAGAAGAAATTTGAGCAGCAGTGAAAAGTAAAGTAACAAACGGGGAAAGGCTCCCTCCGTGGCTGGGCAGCCACCGCCCTGGCCCCGCTCATAGGGAAAGCTCTGCTCGCGTTTTGAAGAAAGGCTCAGGCTTTGCCTTGCGGGAAGGCACGGCTGCGCATCCCGCATCGAGCTGGACTCTGTGTCTCGCTGGGACTCGTGTTACACACGGACTCCTGTGGCCCCAGAAAGAGACGGCCTGAGGCTGTAGCGCCCGCGGCTACCAACCGCACCCGGCGCCGCTCCCGTGTCCGGGACCCGGCCGGCACCGCGGGGCCGTCCCGCGCCCCCGGCCGGGCTCTCCCGTGCCCCCGGTTCCCCCGCAGCCGGGGCTCCCTCTCGCGGCTCCGCTCGCAGTCACGGCCGCTGCGGCCGCACAAGCCCGACTGCCGGGGCCTCACGATGCCCCCCGCCACCCACGGGTGCCAGGGCTCCCTCCTAACAAACAAGAGGGGGAAAAGGCTCCAGGAAAGGGGCAGCAGTACTGCTTAGCTACACTAACCCTGCAGGGACTCCGTGCGGCAATAAACCAGAAATAGCGTGTTCTGGGGCCCATTAACCGTTTTAAGAGCTATGAAGTTTTGTGTGGAAGAAGCCATGGGTTTTGTGTGGAAGTTACGAGATTCATGACTTTGCTAACCCTAGAGAGACCAACTGCCTCCACGTGTCTCATTTCTGTTCTTTTTAAACAACAGGAGATAAAAAGTGCCTGGCTGATGGACTGCTCCCTGTAGTCACAGGGTAAAGGCTCCGAATTCCTTCATGCCCACTCGTGTCCTCCATTTCCCATTAACGAGGTGATGCAGCAATCACAGCCACCTACACCGTGTGCGAGGTACCAAAGGCATGCAGCACCACGGCAGCGATTTCAGGCTGCAGGAGAAGCTCTAACAAGGCTGTTACCATGGTGCCACCCACTGCCAGAACTCTGCACACAGGATGGACTGTCTGATGTGCACTGAAGTAACTTTACTGAGCCTGCTAAGAGACTGCTTTCATGTTCATCTCCAAACTCTCCTTACAGAAGTTCAGGTAAGGACTTCAAGTGACTCTCACAGACAGAACATTTCTTTTGCAGAATGATAACCCACTGAAAAATTCCCAACTCTGTGCATTTCATTACAATCCTGAGCTCCCAATCATGTACCTGTGAGGTCTATTAAAGCCTGCCACGATACAAGCATTCATTGTCATTATGGCTGTGCATTTACAATGCCCAATATCTGATCAAGCAAATCAACTCAAACATTAGAAGCAGTTTTTAGTAAAATCACTGTTGTGGAGGAAAGTGCTCAGACAGCATTTTGAACTCATGTTGCTTAAGTCAGTATTCCAGACAACATCCCAAGAGAAAAGAGAGCTTAGTATGAAGAGCTGTGTGGGTTGTAGCAACATTAAAGATGTTAAGGAAGTTGATTTTTTTAGTCACCAGTAGAAGTCCGTGTTAACACCCACCTGAAGCAATATAAAATTCCCAGTGCTCCTGTGCCAGCACTCCATGGGCTGACACCCAGCAGGCTTGCAGCTCTGAGGCCCTGAGTGTGCATTTTCCAAAGAGAAGACAGTACCTTGTGACTGGGAACTCTTGGGAGTCACCAAGAGCAGGAAACTCCACCCACAGATGGAGTCTCACCACAGCTTTGTCCCAGAAAGTCTCAGGAATGTGCATTTCCCTTTAATCTCAGTCAGAGTTGAAAAGTAAATGAGGAAAATAAAAGCCAACTGAAACAAGTGGAACTTTCTAATGAATGTTTACAAAATCGAGCTTTGTAAAAGCAAAAGCTTCAACCTGCATTAGCCAGAAATCCTAATGACAACAAAAAGCCTGAGATGAGGTTCACCATAGCAAACAATTTACTTAATCCTACCACTACCATCTTATTTTCTACACCACAGCAGCACTCATCCCTGTGCACACAGACCACCAATATTCCCAAGCCTGACTCACCCCATCTTTCTGCACACCCATTCCACCAGCCCCACAAATAACAAGTATTTAAGCTCCAAGATTAAAGTCTATCAGTACCAAGAAGCCTATGAATCTGAAATTAATTATTACTTTTGTAAACATTATGCAAATTCCTGTTCAGTTCGCTATGAAATTGTTCAGTCATGTTTTAAATGTTTTAATGTGCACATATGCACATGGCACAAAAGGCTTATTTATTTGCTTGCACAAAAAGATCTAGGTTTTTGATCATAGTGAATATTTCAAAGTAACAAAAAAAATCTCATTTCACCCTGAAACTTCCATAACACATATGAAGTACTAGTGTCTCTCTCCCAGTGAGGTGTCTGTTTGTACATACAAAAAGCTACTACCTAAATTTACATTCATGTCATCTCCATACTGTGTCATACCTCTGCTCTGTAAAGCCTCACATACCAATGTGTTTTTACCTGTGTGCTGCCTACTAACAGGCCATGTGATGGCACTGTGCAACCACATTCAGTGCCTCAGTTACAGGCACTTTTCTGCAGTAAGTATCTACAGCTGCATAAGAACCCAACATACACCACCTTAGCCACTGTGAGGAGCCAACAGGTTCAAAGGGAAAATACCAGAATACCAGCTCTAGTGCTTACTTTACACTAGATACACAAATTGGTTCAAACCCTTGCATGGATCAACCCAGGCAGTGAGGTCAGAAGGATTTTAACCTGTCACACACACTCCAACCAGAAGGTACCAACTCCTAGATGGGGTGACAACAGTGTAGCACAGCCTTGCTTAGGAGCTTACCCAGGCTCTGCTTTACCTACTTCATCTCAAACCACGAACGACACTGCTTGTCAGAACCTTCTCCTCAAAGCTCTATTTTGCTACCTACATCTTGGGCTCACTGAAAAAGGAAAAGTACAATAGTATATAGGTTAAACTAGCCTTTATTGAAATACAGAATTATATTAAATTAGACCTCAAAAGAAACTTCAGAGCACGCCTTAATCGTCATATATTGGAGGTGGCATGTCAATGATCTCATCCAGGGTAGCAAGGAAGTCAGCAGTTGATTGTAGCAAGTCTGAAAGTTAGAAATAAATCAAATCAGTTTCTCAAACTCAGAATGCACACAAACATATGCTAGCTCCCAGCAGCTCAGCATAAGCCTGTTGAATAAAACAAGGGAAATATTGCTTCATTGTATAAGGCTATGCCACCTAACTGATCAGTTTGCAATGCACCACAAAAGGTTGCTCAGTGTATTGCTTTTCACTGGGTAGAGTTAATTTTCTTCACAGTGGCTGGTATGGGCTGTGTTTTGCATTTGTGCTGGAAGGAGTGTTGATAACTCAGGGATGGTTCAGCTGTGTGAGCACTGCTCAGCAACAGAGTCAAGGCCTTTTCTGCTTCTCACCCCACCAGTGAGGAGGAGGCTGGGAGTGCTCAAGCATCTGGAAGGGAGCATAGCCAGAACAGCTGATCCCAAGGGGCCCAGGGATATCCCAGACTATATGGTGTCATGCTCAGCAGGCAGAGCTGGGGGAAGAAGGAAGGAGAGACATTTGGAGTTAGGGCACCTGTCTTCCAAAGCTTCATCACCACTGCATGTGATGAAGCCCTGCTGTTGTGAGGACACTAAACACCTGCTTGCTGATGGGAACTGAGTGAATTCCTTGTCTCGCTTTTCTTAAATGCATGGCTTTTGCTTTAGTTATCAAAACTGCTTTTATATCAAAGTATGAGGTTTTTTCACATTTTCTCTTCTGATTTCTTAACCATCCCACAGCAGGGGAGCAAGCTGTGTGGTGCTTGGCTGCAGCTCGGTTAAGCCACAAGTCAGTGACACCACTCTGAGACAATTGCCTGAACTGGCAGTGTTGGCCAGGTCCACTGAGCTTGGCTACACAGCAGAAGCTGTTTGATACTGGTGCACTGCTCTGGTAGCTCAGACAGCAGCAGCAATTTCACTGCTGAAGCCAACTGGCTTTATGCCCTAACCACTGATGAGCACTGTGTGCATGGAAAATCATGCAAAGTTTCCACTTACTGGATTCCCATGAAATCTCTTCAATCTTCACTGGTGAAGAAGCCATGTTCACACATCTGTCATATCTGTCATATGTCCTCTCAAATACCATGAGGGGAACACCACACAGGTTGATATTGCTTAGTTTGTATTCTTCAGGAAGATCAAAACTCTCAAAATCTGTTTAAGAAAGACTGTTAAGTGTGCAATAGCCTGGGAAGCTGCAAACTCTTCTAGACTAAATGAAATAGGAGCCAACCTAAAACAAACCAACAGCCTCCTCTTATGAGGTATTTACTTGCAGTTACACCTTTCAGATGTCCATGAAACCCCATACACCAACCCTGATGAAAACACTAGGCTGCCTAATAGAACTGCTAATATAAGGCAGTTAGTAACTTCAGCAAGCAAAGCATGTATGTTTCATAAACACAGCAGCCTTTGGCACAGTAGTTTTCACACACATCCACATGAAGATGAAAGTTTAAGGACACATTTTGAAGGACTGAGAATATCTGAAATGGGCTGGCCTAAGAACAGCTTTATAAATTTCATCTTTCACTGTTATATTCTAGAGCAGTAGAAATCTCTTCAGTTACAAATCTTGGTACACTTGCCTGTATTCCTTTGAATAGTCTGTTAGCTGTTATCTCCTAGTCACTATTTAGTGAACTAAGCTAATACTGGTTATCTGGAATGTGTTTCCTGTCACCACAATAAGAGACTCAGAATAACACATCTGAGGCACAGCCATTACTGTTAGAAATACCAGTTCACTCCTGGTAAAGCACTTGAGAAGCAGAAAGCACCTTTGTGTTTCAGAAAGGACTCAGGAGAAATGCAGTGCTGGCTTGTGTGCCATAGTAGCTTGGACAAATTCTTACAACAATGCCACCCCTCATTAAAGTGCTATTGTTAACTCCAACAATTACATCAATAGTTCTTACCTTGAGGATCCAAAGGAAACATATTCTCTATTTCTGGCCAGTCTTCTTCAGCCACGGTATGGCAGCTTTCTAATCCAGTCTTTTTGTTGGTCATAAAAAGAGGAAGTAATATTATTTGAGCTACTATAGAATATTTATAGTGGCTTTCTTGTGCTGTTTAGGTCTACAGACAAGCATACCTGCCATACTTTTCTCAGTCAGGCCTAAATTCTAATGCCCTCCACACAAATAAGGTGGGCAAATGTTCCAGCTGAGTTTATGCAGTGCAGTACTCTATGTGGTGGTAAGAGGTGACTGCACTAGAACAGGTAAGGTGTGGATAAGACAAACTCAGACTATTTTCTCTAGAACCATCTACATAGAGGCCCAGCTTTTAAGCTGGACAGTATTGTTTTTCTTCCCAGCAATTCTTATGAGCCCATGTTTTGGATTCATGATGAAAGCAGCTCTTTCAGCTATTGCCAAGCACTATTTGCACAGTCCAGGCCTCCTCTGCTTCTCACAACCCCACCAGTGAGGGGCCTGGGGGTGCACAGCCAGGACAGCTGACCCCAGCTGCCCAGAGGAATATCCCATACTGCATGGCATCTCAGCAAGGAAAATTAGTGGCAAAGCAAGGCTACCACTGCTCTGGCACTGGCAAGGCATTAGTCAACTGGTAGCAAGGAACTGGTTTTGTTTTTGAGATTTTTAATTATTAAATTGCCTTAATCTCAGCCCATTATTTTTCTCACATTCACCCTTCCAATTCTCACCCCCTAGCCCATCAAAAGGGGACTAAAGGAGCACCTGTGTGGTGCTTAATTATATCACCCTTAAATCACAGCAGGTAAATTATGGATTTCCCCTCTTCCCCAGCATAAGCGTGTTGTACTCACTTTGTTCACAGTGCAAGGCTGATTTTTCTGTTTTAGCTTATCTGTCTTGCTCGTGACTCCTTCACTTTTATTCACATTCCCAAGAGCCTTTCTGACAGAGCAAGATGTGACTGGAGAAGTACTGATTGCTTTTTTAGGAAGTGGAGTGTTAACTTGTTTTCTTTCAGCTAAGACTTTTGCTGGAATGGGGGGAAAGAAAAAAACAAACATCAGCAACCCTAAAGTTTGCCTAAGTAAGTGCACATACTGGAAAACTAGCTGTCCTGGAAATCACTATTCACCATCTATAACTCCTAAGCCACACTTATGACAAAAGAACAGAGTTATCTTCAATTCTATACCAACTGATGAGCTTGGAAGAATTGGTTGGGTAAGTGGATTTATGAATAGAGAACTGTTACCATTAAAGGCAGTAACTAACAAAATGTGATTTATGCCCTTCACTTGATCCCTTACTGACTGAGGGCAGCAAATACGCACAAGATCCTGAAGGGAGCTTCAGCTGACTCTTGGGAGCACGAAGTTCACTGTTCTCCTGATCAACAAAGATCAGAGTTGCCATCTTCAGATTGATGGGGCTACCCTGTGGAGTCCAGAGAGGAAAAAGGGAAAGCACATCTTGTCATTTGTCTCATCACAACACACTTTTTAAGCAAACCCTATTAAAAATAACAGAGCTATCACATACTGGTCTCTAGAGAAGGGGAACAAACCCCTACTTCCCACAGTTATACAGCAGGTCAGCTAAAGCCCCTCAGGTTTGAAGGCACTATTAGTGCTCATCGCTGCCATTACACAGGTGAACAAGCAATTCCTCATTAAAGAGAAATGCAGGAAAACTCAGAACCACAGTTAGTGAGGCTGGAGAAGTTCTCGAAATAATCGAGTCCAACCTAAACAGCACCATGGCACCGAGTCTTAGCATCCAGCTTCCCTTAAACACCTCCAGGGAGTGACTGCACCACCCTCCGAGCAGCCCTTTCTAATGTCTAACCACCCTCTCTGTCAGGAATTCTTCCTAATGGCCAGCTTAGATCCCCCCAGCACAGCTTGATACCATTTCTTTCTGTCCTATTGCTGGTTGCCTGAGAGAAAACACGGATCTCCACCTAGCTGAACCTGCTTTCAGGTGATTGTAGCGAGCGATAAAGCCCCCTTAAGCCTCCTCCTCCCCAGGCTGAGCATGGCCCCCACCCCTCCTCACCACAGCTGCGCTGCAAACCCTTCCCCAGCCGTACGGCCTTTCTCTAGCCAAAATTCCTTTTCTCTCTACAGCCCGAAGCACAAAGCCAGATACAAAGCCCCAGACCAGCCCTACCCCTGAACTCTCAGCTCACCCCAGAAAGCGACAGCACAGGAAAGCCCAGCGCCACAAAGCCTGAACCGCTCTCAAACGCCTCAAAGCGCCCCAGGAGCCAACGGCGCCGTGCTTTAAACCGGCCCCGAGCCGCCCATTGGCCCCTTCGACCCACGCACGGCAGCCGATTGGCTGAGCGCGCAGCCGCACGCGGCCTCGCGTGAGCTCCGGGGCGGGGCGGGGCGAGCACGGGGAGGCGGCTCCGCCCCGGAAGTGAGCGCGGCCGCGGGGCATTGTGGGGCGGCGCTGCGGCCTGGCAGGTAAACAGGGCTGGGGCGGGGGTCGGGACCCGGGAGTGGCACCGGGAATCGGGATTCGGGACTCGACACGGTGGTTTCTGTAGGTTCCGAGCAAGTGCTGGCGTTCCCCGCCCGGCTCTGCGCCCGTGTCTGGCGCTGCTCCCCCGCGGTCGTTCTCTCGCGTCTCTTCCGGGATAGGCGCAGGCCCAGGTCCCCGGTTAGCACTGAGGTAATTCTGTGCTTTCGGCAGCGGGGCTTATTTGCCAGGACAAAGGTATGTCGGGAATGCTTAATACGGAGTTAGCTCATTTCACTGGGTGACACACAATCACGTTGAAGAGTTGTGATGTCAGAGGGTATTGAGGCTTTTTTTGTTTTGTTTTCTAATTTTATTTTTTTTTTCTGCTAGGGATAAAAGCCAAAATGGCCTCAGGTGTGGTAGCGAACGCCCCTCCTGCAGGAGGGGCAACTGATGTGAGCCTGGAGGAACCAAAGAAGATGACAAGGGAAGATTGGAGGAAAAAGAAAGAATTAGAAGAACAGAGAAAACTGGGGAATGCACCTGCTGAAGTGGATGAAGAGGGAAAGTATGTTTTACTAAAGCTGTGAATGTTCTAAAGCTGCTGGGGAAAAATATCTTTTCTTAATGTGGTTGCAGAACAATTGTGAAGGAAACTTATAATTCCAGTGTGAGTTACTGTAGAAATAAATAGTTGAACTTTGTGTTTTAGTGTTTCAGTCATGAGATACTTTCTGGAACAATGTAGGTTCAGTGTTTCTTTCCTGTCAGCTACTTCTGCTAAAAAGTCCAAGCCATGAAGCTAATAACACATGGTACTTTAAAAGTGAGCAAAACATAGCACAGAGATCTTTATGGTGTAGCTCATCTGTTGCCTCTGTTTTGCTTTCACAGGGCTTGTTGTTTCTGAGAAATGTTGCTGGTTTTTTTTTTTTTTTGCTCAGTAACATTACACAGAATAAGCCATTTGATTTGGAGTCAGGAGTTTAGGTGAATTAGGTGGCAACAAAATCTATCTGTGTTTATCAAACTGAGAATTTATTTTGTAGTGTGTTGTACCAGCTTCAGTATTTATTTTCCCTCCTAAAGCACTTGAACTTTAATGTGAGGGTTGTTTGCTAGACTCAGTTGTTTTGTGTTTTTTCCCTGCCATGTGCTCATTGCACAACATCTTTTCCAGGGATATCAACCCTCATATTCCTCAGTACATCTCCTCGGTGCCGTGGTACATAGATCCTTCTAAGAGACCCACACTAAAGCACCAGAGACCTCAGCCAGAGAAGCAGAAGCAGTACAACTCCTCTGGAGATTGGTACAAACGAGGAGTTCAGGAGGTATGCAGAATGCTTTTCCCATGGAATAAGAACTTGGGCTGATTACACGAGGAGATTTCTGGCTTTTGAGGGGGGGCAGGAATTTTTATCCTGCAGGATTATCAAATCTGTTTGGGCTTTGGGGAGGCTCCCACTCCTGAGTGGTGTTGCAAACAGGAATTGTTTGTTCCCCCTGTGTGAGCCGTGCCAGGGCTGACGCTGATGCTGTGTTTGCCCCCAGCACGCCGTGGCCACGCGGTACCGCAAGGGAGCCTGCGAGAACTGCGGGGCCCTGACCCACAAGAAGAAGGACTGCATGGAGGTGAGGGCTGCATGGAGGTAACCCCCTTTTGGCCCTGCCTTAATGGCTTTGAATGCCACAGGAGTTTAACCTCTGTGAAAAACGGCTGGCTGTAGATGAGATACTGGGCTTGGAAAAGCTGTTTTGGAAAATGCTATAAGTAGAGAGAGATGGCCTAGAAATTTCTGAAGAAATTACTAATGAAGGGGGAAAGTGATAGAATTCAGTGTGTCATCCATTAATTCTGTTTGTAATAAAATCTGAAATAATAGGTGAAAATGTTATTTTCTTGCTAATTGTATTAACTCAAGTGCTGTTGTATCTGTCTTCCTGCTTCATCTCAGGCAGAAGCCACTCCCAGAAACTGTTTTAATTGCTTCATTAATTGTGGAAAATATAAACAAGAGTTTATGGAGTTTGAAGTCAGTTGTGCTACATAAAAGTAGCACAACTACTTACATTTATATACAATCCACAGCCTTACATTGCTGAATTTAACTTGCTCTAGAGGAGCTTGACTGACAGTATTTCTTAAAGGATATGTGAGTGAGTAACCTAATGGACTGATCTAACAATCTTTTTTTTTTTTCTTGCAGAGACCCAGGAAAGTTGGAGCAAAATACACAGGCATGAACATTGCCCCAGATGAGCATGTGCAGCCTCAGCTGATGTTTGATTACGATGGGAAGCGAGACCGGTGGAATGGGTATAACCCAGAGGAGCACATGAAAATTGTAGAGGAGTACTCCAAGGTTGATTTGGTATGTGGGGGTGTGGTTTATTGGGGACAGAGTTAGTGTTTGGTGTGGCTGGGCTGGGAGGAGGGACACTTGTAATGTGCTCTGTTGATATTAGAGCTGGTGCTGAGGAGAAATCTTTAAATAAATGCATTTTTGTACTGCACAGGCCAAACGTACCCTGAAAGCCCAGAAGCTTCAGGAGGAGTTGGCATCAGGGAAGCTGGAGCAAGTGGTAAGTAAACTTAGCTATTCTATTTTTGCTTAGGCTAAATAAATACAAGCCAGATTATTTCTGCTTTCTGACTCTTCTACTCTCTACGAAAGGTCTGCTATTAGGTTTTGTGCCCTTTAGTAATTTAAAGGTTTTCCTAGCACCAGCATGTTCTCTGTCACACTCAAGAACCTGGAAGCATCTTCTTTCAAATGAAAATTTCTTTGTGTCCCCCTTACAGGCAGAAATTCTGTGTGACTATTATTGTTGCTGAAATTATTGACATAGAATTTTGGTCAGAAGAGCTTGTTTTCCATGTAGTAATTTTTTTTCATGTACCAAAATACTTTTATCGTATTTAAAAATAGGTAGGGTCTGACTAGTGCTGAGGTGATGACTGTGCATTGATTTAGTAATTTTTAATATAAATTGGATTAGGAAGGTGTTTCCTTAAGAAGAAGCAGATTGGTTTAAGAAAAAAATCACTGCACAGTGACTTAGAAAATGGGGAAAAAACAGAGACTGCTACTGGTCAGAAGTCCTGACCTACAGCCTCCTTGCAGAGGCCGTGCTGTCCCCCGTGGGTTGTCACTAGATGGCACAGGGAGCTCCACCTGCCACCCAGCCCAGACTACAGTGCTTTTTACAGACCTCCCCAATAGAGGAGATTGTTCCTCTTTTCATGCCTGTTCTATGAAGCAAATGTTGTTGGCTTCAGTATACTTACTGCTTATAAGTGGAACTGTAAGAAGAAAACTGTGTTTAAATTTAAGAACTTTCTCTGAGGGAGGGGACTGAGACTGATTTGCATAGTCAGTGATTCTGCCTAAGTGCTTAGTATTCCTGTAAATCCTGACTAAATTATTGAATACATATCTCCTGAATTCTTTTTTAAGCTTTCAGAGTTGCAACTTTGTTATATTTACATGATATGAAATGTTACAGTCTAAATCCTCAGTGTCCAAAGGCATAACAAGCTCTAAATAACAGCAACAGTTCTAGAATTTGCTGTTCTTGCAAAGAGTTGGAAATTTTGTTGGGGATAAAGTGAACAGTTCTCCAACATGTGTCTGTCACAGAGAAGGCTAAGAGCATTCTGCTAGAATGTTATGTAGCTGTGTTTCTGCATTTTGGGCCAGTGGTAAATTGTATGTTGTATCCAGCACAAAGCTCTGCTTTGATTGCCCTTTGTATCCCTGCTACCTTGCTTTTTTCCACTATCTTGTCTTCTCTGCTGATGTGCTCTTTGTTTGCTGCAGAACTCCCCAAGACACCAGTGGGGAGAAGAGGAATCAAATTCACAGACAGTAAGATGATTACCCGCTGCATCACACCATGGGCAAAGAAAGCCTGTAGTTAGTGGAGCAGTAAAACAAGGGTGGCACAAGGGTTTGAATGTTGTGTCTATGCCACTGCCTACATCTTCTTTTGGGCAGAGGTTGCAGGATTTCATAAAGAAGCTTTTTGTTTTAATTCCTGTGTGTTGTCAAACCTTGGAGATGCAAGCACATAACTACATTTTAACACATAGTATATTTTGACTAAAATAACTATTTTCTTAATATCATCATAGTTAGGTTTTGGTGTCCATTTCCATAGAAGGAAGTGAAAATTCTTTAACAAGAGTGCCTCTGAAGTGTTGAGTGTTAGAGTAGCCTGAGAGCACACTTCAGCCCAGGTAAACTGTGCCACCTTGTAACTACAGGGATTGCAGAATTTTAAGAAAACCACTAAAATCAGATTGTTGTACATGTCTCCATAGTGAAGGAACTCTTTTAGTTAGAAATTCTCCATTTCTTCTCAGGAAAGAGATCATAACAGTGAAGATGAAGATGAAGACAAATATGCAGATGACATTGACATGCCTGGGCAGAACTTTGACTCAAAAAGACGCATCACCGTCCGAAATCTGCGTATTCGGGAGGACATTGCCAAAGTGAGTAAAGAGTTCTGGGCAGATCTTCTTCTGTATTCCTGGGAGTTAATTTCAACAAATTACACATTCAGTTATTAATTACTTTGTTTATGGGTGTAGGGGTTTGGAAGTTAAGGTCTGTTCTCATTTCTGTTCCTGCCCATGTTATGACTTCTTCTTTTGCACAGATAGAACTTCTTAAAAAATCTTAACTGGAGGATGCAAGGGTAACCTCAGTTCTTTCAAAATCATAAATACTAAGTCTCTTATATGTTGTTTTTTTCCCTAGTACTTGAGGAATCTAGATCCAAACTCTGCTTACTATGATCCCAAAACAAGAGCAATGAGGGAGAACCCTTATGCCAACACAGGCAAGAATCCAGATGAGTAAGTTAAAATGAGTTAATGCTTGTATATCCAACAAAACTCTTAAAAAATTATATTAATGGTTATATATTTTATTTCACGTGTATGTCCTTTAGCTAATGAATCTCTATTCAGTTACATGTACATATATTAGAAAACCTAGAAAAAAACTGTTTTATTTAGAAACACATTTTGGTTTAGTATATAAAAGTGGTGTTTTTGTAATACTGACTGATCCTTAATCTTCAGGGACATGTGGACCATGGTTTAGTGTAATTATCTGTACAAGAGCTAGGACACTGCTGCATTTAGAGGTGATGCCTGTAAACAATAATATATTTATGTAAAATATTTCAGTAATTAAATCTTAAACTTTATCCCTTGTTTCTTGGTTCTGGAGACTAGCATGGTGTGTTTGTACAAAATACAAAATATTTTAATTAGGAGTAAGATCTTCTCCTATATTAATGGATTCTGCATAGAAAAAGTATAAAAGCTTTGTATTGTCTAGATAGCTTAATGAAAGCTGCCATAGGCTGGCTCTTGGCTGCATACTGGAAATGTACAGAGCAAACAGGCTGTGAGTAAAACATGTGTTCAGAGAGCAGTAATTGGATTAGCTCACAGCCTAAAATAGAATGGCAGTACCTAAATGATAGCAAATATTGCTCTTTCCACCTCTCCTTGCCCCCAGCTAAAGTAATGCCAGTCAATGGGTTTTTTTAGATGCAGATGCTTTTGCTTCTCTATCAAGTCATAATTTGATCTTCGTTGAATCTAAATTTCTGCTGCAGCTTTTCAGACTGTAAATTTTTCAGAGTGGCTTTGGGAAGATGAAAGAGTGGGAATTGGATTGGTAGCATTTTTTGATCCTCAGTGTGTGTTTCATGTGCTGACTGTGCATCTCTTCAAGGGCTGTGCACAAGTGTCTCACTTTACTGAGAGCAATAAAGGTATCCCAGGCTTTCTTAAACTCAGCTAAATATGCTAGGTCCAGACTGAAGAGTCAGAAATCCAGAAGTAAGAATCACTGTGCTGGAATAATACAGATTGTTTATGCATATTTATTGTGTAACTAGGTCCGAGTTTAACTTCTAGTGCTTGGCATCTCAGACAGAACTCCAGGGCTGTGTCATGTGTCCCTGGAACGCAGACATCACAGTTTTTGAGTGGCTCCCTAATGCTTTCATGGCTTTGTAGGGAGCATAGGTTTTTGTTTCATATATTGAGTTGGATGCACCTTCTTCTCCTCCTGTTCTTAACTCTTAGTGCACAAGAGAATTTTTACTTGCCTGTTGCACTTCTGTGTTTGTATTTGAGAAGAAATCACGTTACAAATGCTGAGAATTGTGTTCTTTTCTGCAGAGTTGGTTATGCTGGTGACAACTTCGTTCGCTACACAGGCGATACCATTTCAATGGCACAGACCCAGCGTAAGTGGCCTTTGGGCTTGGGGATTTTGAAGGAAATTCACTTAAAATACTTAATGTTGCTTTCTTGCAAAAGAGAAATAAGTAAATCTTAATAAATTGAGGCCTTATTGCTTCAGAATTAAAGGATGTTATTTGAATGTGTGTCAGTTTTAGAATAAGTATTGAATGGAACCTCTTGTGTACACAGTGTTTGCCTGGGAGGCTTATGACAAAGGCTCTGAAGTTCATCTTCAAGCAGACCCTACAAAATTAGAACTCCTCTATAAATCTTTCAAAGTGAAAAAAGAAGATTTCAAGGCACAGCAGAAAGAAAGCATCCTGGAGAAGGTAATAGTCATTTTGGTTTATGTAATGGGAATTCTGTTGAGTTTGAAGTCTGGGTCTTGGGGAACAAGTAAGATTACTAATCCTATGTGAGAGGGCATCAGCTGTTCTCAACAGCTTAGACTTATAATATTTTTATATTTATACATACAATCTCATCAATTGATGAGTTTTATTTAGTTTTGGGACCTTAGAAGGTCTGCTGGTATTGGTATTTTTGGGAGCTCTTCCCTAAACTGTCAGAAGTTCTCCACTGAAGAAATCTGAATTTCTTTCTGACTCAAATTTTGGGTACAGTGTTTTAGATAAATACTTATTTTATTTTGCAACTTGTGTCTTGGACAGCTGAAAAAAACTAAATAATCCATTTATATTTTAACCATGTCAACATTCAAGTTTGGAGGAGGGCAGGAAGTATTGTTCTCATTCTACCCCAGCTGGTCTTTTGCTTGGTCTCTAAAGATTTTCTGCTTTGAGTGAGGAATATCACTGTTGTCATTCTCCAGCATAAAACAAAACAAAAACAAATAACACAATAAAAAAACACATGCACACCAAAAACCCCACAAAACTGAACACCAAAAGACACCACAGTGGCCATAGGAGATGATGTATTTCTGTCTTAACTCTTCACTAAAGATTTAACTTTGTCCACTTTTGTGCCTTCTTGACAAGGTACCAAGGGTGCTGTTTTTGAAATGTTTGCTTAACTATATAAAAGATGTGTTTTTTCCAAAACTATTGTATGTCATTTCTGATTGCATTTTAGTATGGAGGACAAGAACATTTAGATGCCCCCCCAGCTGAACTTCTGTTGGCTCAAACAGAAGATTATGTGGAGTATTCTAGGCATGGAACAGTCATCAAAGGACAGGAGAAAGCTATTGCTTGTTCTAAGTATGAAGAGGATGTGAAGATCAACAACCATACAGTAAGTCCTAGGTTGTGTTTAAAATTTTTTAAAATGAAATAGCATCCCATTGGAGCTGTATTAGGATGCAGTACAATCTAATGCACCAAATACAATTCTCCTGTCTCAATGTAACACTCTCCCTTTTCTGTTAAGGAGAAACTTCAGATTGTCATAGTTGTGATGTGAATTTGAGGAGTTGCCATGGAAGTCTTAAACTGAAGGAGAAGTTACTCTATTCACCTTCCACTTTGAATAGAAGTTGACCACATCCGTTTGTGATTCTCTTTTTTGACAGTGTACCTGTAAAGGTTCATGTAAAATAGCACAAGCATTTCTCTTAGCTGCCTTTTGGACTGTTTGAGTAATTTGCTTACCAAGACATCAGCTCAGGAGGAAATTGTAGCCTGCCTCTTTCAGGAGTAACTGTGTGGTGTGTTCTCCTGCAGTGCATTTGGGGTTCATACTGGAAAGAAGGCAAATGGGGTTACAAGTGCTGCCACTCCTTTGTCAAGTACTCCTACTGTACAGGAGAAGCTGGGAAGGAAATTGCTGTAAGTATTCTCTTGTTTATTCATGTGGAAAGAGCTAAAAAGCATTCATATTCTTAAGGTTTAGACAGTTTTGCTTTTTGAGGGTGCTTGGTTTTTTAGGGATTTGTGGGATTTTTTTTTTTGTCCTTCCCCTTTGAGATGTGGTCAGTAACAGGGTATCCTTGTTCTTGTCTGGTGTACAGAATACAGAGGCAAGTTTAATGGAGGAGCAGCCTGAGGATGAAGAACACATGACAAAACCCAAAACACTGATGGAGGTAGGATGTTTCCCTTTCTCAGGAAGGCAGATACTTCTCCTCAACATTTTATCTACAAAATTCTCTAGAGTCCTAATCAGCCAGAAAATTACTAGACTGCATTATTAGAGCATTAACCTTTCTATTGAAAACTGGGCTCTCAAATAGCACAAGTAGCATTAATAAAAATTTGGATTTAGTAGTTTGGGCATTATTAATATTGGCAAGTTGAATCTTAACAGTAACTTTTTTCCCACCTTACAGATCCACCAAGAGAAACAGAAAGAGAAGAAAAAGAAGAAGCACAAGAAGAGCTCAAATTCAGACAGTGAGGGTGAAGAGAAAAAGAAGCAAGAAAAACTAAAAAAGGTGCACTATAATCTTCAGAGGCTTTGTGGCAAAAGGAACATGACATATTTTACAGTATCAGTTTTATGAAGCCTATGATATAGTTCTTGGTGATATACCATGGTGTAGTTTGATGCTAATTTTGAGCTAAATTAAATTTAATATGCTGTTAGATGTTCTAAAGTCCATCCCCTATTCCTCAAGCAAAGCTTCAATAAATATTTAGTTTTGATGACTTAATTTAGATAACTTAGAACATTTCATGTCTAGGCACCTATTACACCTGTAGGTCTGTAAAAGACATGACAGAACACAATGATTTGTGTATTGAAGAAAGATGGAGAGATCAAGGGCAGTGCTAAACCTGAACTTAGCCCTTTGTATCCCAGGCTCGGCCCAGTCTCTGAGCTGATGTAATGAATCCTTGCCCCAGGCCATCCCCTGCTGAGCAGCAGTGTGCCACAGCACACACCCTTGGCCACAGCAGCCTGCCTCAGGCTGCTCTCACAGGAAACCTGTTAAAACTGTGCTTAATTAAAGCAGGGTACAAATGCAGCTTCTTTTCCAGTAGCAACAGTAGGAGTTTGAGGAATGAGACAGCACATAGCATTTAAAAATTAAAACCCCAAACATATAACAGAAATTAACAAACAATTCATTCGTACTTGCTAGATCACAAGTATATTTTAGGTAAATCCTGTGAGTTTCTTGATTTTGACATTTGGAAAGAGATTATAGTGGCTTGTTTACTAAATAGCATTTAACCATCATTTTATGTTAAACACTATAAAATAAGCATTAAGTGAAATGTGGTGTGGATGAGCCAGACAGATCTGCATTGCTTATCCCACCCTTGTGCTTGCTCCTTGTCCATCATACAGGAATCTTAAGACAAACCTTCATTGTTGGGTTGTTTTGGTTTAACCTTCACTGTGGAATTTTTGATTCCCTTTGCTCTCATTTCAGGCTCTAAATGCAGAAGAGGCTCGACTTCTCCACATCAAAGAAATCATGCAGTTAGATGAGAGGAAGAGACCGTACAACAGCCAGTATGAAGCCAGGGAGCCAACAGAAGAGGAGATGGAGGCTTACAGAATGAAAAGGCAGAGACCTGATGACCCCATGGCCTCTTTCCTTGGGCAGTAGTCACAGGAGGCACCATTCCAGTACATGAGACTTTTTCCACAGTTGTTTACAGCTCTAGACATTTGATTCCCTTGCACATGTCTAAAACGGCAGAAACCTTTCTGTGCTCTGAAGAAATTTGTGAAAGCTTCTTTCAGCAGACATGAGCAGTCTAGTACTTAATGGAGCTTTGTAAATGTGTGTGTATATATACAAATACAGGCACATATATACACACATATGTAACATATGTATAGATAAAATACATACACATACTCTGTAAGATCTTGAAGGAGATCTGACTGAAATCCTAGGTTTATTTGGCCAGCTAGTATGTATATATATATATTTGGCCAACTAATGCATAAAGTTGTGATACAGTAAAACTGACTAGTCAGAAGAAATGGTCAGCAGGTGTCAATAGAGAAGAAAAATTGTTGACAAAATATTGACACAACTTCTACTAGAGCTTCTTACTTGCAAAGCCTATATCATGACTGTAAAAGAATACCGTTTCTTGATCACTTTGCAGAAAGGACTTTGGAAATGTAAAAGTTAATTGCATTGTTCTGGTTGAATCAATAGAAAGATCTTAAGTGCTGTCTAGCCTTTTAAATGAAAGGGGTGGGAGAAGCTGACTGTAGAGTTTTTAAATTCCACTTTTTTTCTTCAGATGTATTTCCACAGAAATTTCAGTTGTAAAGATCTGAGTTCTTGAGTTTCCTTTTGAAAACAGTGTGCTGTTCCATGGTGTGACACCAAGTGTCAGGCTCTAATCCCATGTGAGAATGTGAAGCAGCATCTGCTTTGGTTTAGCAATGTTTGTACTTAAACTGGGAGTTTTCCCCTTTTAACTAATAAAAAGTTGAAGAACTGGGTGAAAAAGGCTTGGGAATTACTTCTGTTGAGGCTAAAACTGCTAAAACTGCTCCTTTCCACAAATAATTACATACAAAAATCCTACCTGTGAGTGTCCTATGTGTGATTTCACAGACACTTTGAGGACTGAATGTTTTGATTTGGGACATGTAGCTAATGGTGGCAATTCTGCACTGGTCTGCATTTAGTTCTGTATTAATATATACTTCCTTTTAGATTGTCAACAACCTTTCCATGGGTTAAGAAACAAATGGTTTAGATAGTAATATACTTTTTTGAGGTGAGTTTTGTGACAATCTGAGCCTGTAAAATGTAAAGGTTTGACCCAAGGGTTTGTCAGACTTCTGTGACTAATCCCCATGAAGTTAATGGCTGGGGTCTGCTCTTCTGCCTTTGTAATGGTCACACCAGGCTGTACATTTATTGCTACAGTTGAATTTTCTGGTACCTAAAAATATCACAATCCATTTTTACAGGCCCATTTGTAGAAGACTCAAGAATTAGTTACTTTTCACCATACATTGCAGAAACCCAAGCATTTGCAATTTTAAGTTACCGACGCTGTCAAAACTGTCCTGAGGAATGACCAGTTCAGGCTGCCTTGCTGGGCTCTCCAGCCCAGAATCATTTGATTTCTGATAAGATTCCTTGGCTTGTGCCAGGAATGCTTCACCCATGCTGGGCTTACTCCCCATGACGGCACATGGCCCCTATTGCTGAGGGATTCATGAGTTCTGGTCCTCCCAGCTTAAGATCAGACACACAGTTCATATTTCTGTCTAGTGCAGGCCTAGTGTGGTTGTTCTTGTGGCAGGTGTGCAGTTTGCTCCTCTCTCTGCCTCTCTCTTCCTGTTCCTTCACCTCTCCCTGCTGCTGGAGGCCATTTGTAGATGCTCCAAGACAATTTAATTGTAAGATCAGAGGGGTCATAGTTCTGTGCTCGTGGTGTTTGCTGCTTTAGCTGCCTCCAGTGCCGCAGGGAGGCCTCAGCAGGAGTCAGCCACCTAAAAAAGTGTCCCCCTTTCAGGAGTGTTGGCAGCCCTGGCCAAGTTACTGGCTGTTGGTTACCCTGCTTCCCATGTACAGTTTGGTCATTCTTTAATGGTTTTGAATACCTGTGGGGGAAGGGGTTTATTTGGGGGGGAATTGGCACAAAAACAAAATCCTGTACTTTCAAGGTTTTTTTGTAGATAAGGTGAAAAAGTAATTTCTGATATGATTTGAAGCACTTCTTGCTTAACTGATTCATTTGTCAAACTGAAGATGTGTGTGATGGGACAGTGCCAAAAAGCAGCTCCAGGCAGATCTTGGCTGACAAGGTTCATGTCTCTCATGCTTCTACTTGTGCAAAATTTTAGTTTCCAGTTCCAATCTTATGAGAATTCCCTACAAACCCTTGACTGCAATAAGTTGATTTACTGGAGACTCTGACTCTCTGTAAGCAGCATCTGTTTCTCAGGAAGCTCAGTTAATATTTCTGCCACGTGGCACTTCCCAGCAAGGGCTGAACAGCCCCACACATCCAAGAGAGGCAGAATCAGAGTTAAGCTCAGAAGTGCATGGATGTGAGTGACTCTGGGATGCCTCAGTCCCTCCCTGCCCTTCCTTTGGCACCAGCTGCTCTCCTTTCCCCAGGCAGAACCCAGCACAGAGGAGACACCTCCATCCCTGGTAAGCAGCATGGGCTGTGGAATTGCTTTGTGGATTTCAGAGGTGCCTCAGGGGGGTTGGGGGGGTCAGCAGGATCTCTTTTACTACACCAGTGGAATTTGAGCTTATTCCTGCTCTGCTCGGGTCTCTTGGGCTTAATCTGTGACCATAACCCGAAGTGACCCTGGCAGTGCCCACAAAGCTGCCTGGGGCACACACAGTTATCTAACCCGGGAAATCTGCTCTGGTCAGTGAGCAGGGAACTGGAAATAAACAACTTGCTCCCTTCTGCCCTTAACTTACTGCATGAAAGTGGGTAAACAGCAGTGTAACCCTAAATATACCCATTGAGGAGCTTTCCTCAGCTCTGTGTCTGAGAAGCATTGAGTTCAAAGCACCTTTATATATATCAATAATTATACATTGCAAGGAATTTTGCCTAAATTATATAAAACAGAATGGGAAAAGGATTTTGCACATATTTAATAAAAAGGAAACCTCTTCCAGGTCTGTAAGTCAATTGTCATCATTAGATGAAACTAATAGAATTTCACATGGTCTATCTAGGAAAATTGCTTCTTTTAATGTATTTTAAATGAAATTTGAAAAGAAGAGATCAAGTGTAGCATCTCGTATATCCCCTCATATGACTTTCAGAACTGACACCTTGTGTGCTTCCTGTTTTCTGTTAATAACTTCTTGCAACTTTACCACATGAAAAGCATCTTGAAATTTGTTCCTGAGATTTTTCTACAGTGAAAACTCTTGCAAAAGTTGTTTGGAAATTTCCATTGTGCATGGCTTGCAGGATAAGGTTTTTATTAGCAGGAATGTTTCATAGAAAAGTAAATATGTGCTTCCTAAAATATTACGTGTAAAATGGCTTTGATATCATTCTGTCATCCCAGTGCCTTCTGAAGTTCAGGGAAACTCCAGAATTTAAATGATTAACTGGCATTTCCAGACTCCTGGCCAAACAAACTCTTATCACATCTGAATGTTCTGTTATTAATGAGCCAGGTTTGCTTGGAGCCCTCTGAGACTCTTTTTACTGTTTGATTAGTAGAATAATATTGCTTTTATTTGTGAAAATATGTGCTCAAGTTGCACTGGGAGACAGCCTGATTTATTTTTTCAAAAGCTACATGGGTAGATTCACAGGATGGTTTGAGTTGGAAGGGATCTTAAAGATGCCTAGCTTCAGCCAGCCTGCCCTGAGCAGGGACACCTCCCACTAGACCAGGTTGCTCCAAGCTTTGTCCAGCCCTCTCCTTGAGCACTTCCAGGAAGGAGGAGTCCATCCCAAGAGTCCACATTGCAGAGACACAGATCACATCCTGCTGGGTCTGCACATTTAAAAGCTCCACTCCAGAAAACAAAAGCACATGAGAAAGAAAAACCTGTTGTCAATCATTACTCTAAATTAGTCTGTCCTCAAAAGCCAGACCTTCATGATCTGTACCTCTGTTGTCCCTGGTAATTTTTGCTCTAATCCCTCCCCCACTGCTGGGTTGTGGTTTCACTGCTGTACCTTGGTTTGTCTGGGACCATGGCAGAGCTGCCCTGCTCTGGATCTGGAACTTCATCGTGTAATGCTCCTTTTTCTTTGACATCTAATGACCACAGGATTTATTCAGCCTCCTGTAACAAAGCCCCCTTGTGCTGGAGTGTTGTGAGGGAGCAAAGAATCAGCTGCTGCCTTGCTCTGTAACTGCAGTGCCAGCCTGCCAGGAGCCCCCCTGGGAATTTATTTCTCTAAATGCAGAGGAGAGCAGCAAGTACTGATGACAAAAGCAGGCAGCAGCTGACACTGCTGCTCTTCAGCTGGACCCTTGCCCCAGGGGAGCCATCATGTCCCTCTCTTACTTCTCTGGCGTTTTACAGCGTTTAAAGAAACAAACAGATCACCCTTCCCATGGGAGCTGTTTATTTGCACGTTGTGCTGCTCTTTTAACACCTATCTGCAAGTGAAATTCCTGAACACATTTTTTTAATGTAGTGACAAGTGGTGTTTAAATTCTGATGTTATAAATACCTGAAAAATGAAAGCATACAGCTTCTGATGAATGACACATTCCCTGAGCAAAATGCCCTGATTCTTTTTTGAAGGCTCTCTCTTTTAAAGAGTTTTGCCATTAATCTGTGTGGAATCATTACCAGACTGAGTGCAGATTTCTGGTGAATCTGTTTGATGGTAGAGTGCTGGATACACATCTGTTTTCCAGGTACACACCTCTGCAATGAGCTCAGGGATCCCAGGCTGGAGGGACAGGCCCTGATGCTTTTTATGTTTCATGCCCACACTCCTTTTCATACTGAAGGAAGCTCAGCAGCATTCTCCTCTCTCTTCTCACTCCTTTCTCCTGACATTGACTCAAAATTCACCCAATTCCTCTGATAACTCTTTCAGCTCAATAAACCACCAGGAAACTAAATAAAAACCCTGATCAGCTTCTGCCAGATCAGCA
This sequence comes from Fringilla coelebs, assembly GCF_963513975.1. Taxonomy (NCBI): domain Eukaryota; kingdom Metazoa; phylum Chordata; class Aves; order Passeriformes; family Fringillidae; genus Fringilla; species Fringilla coelebs. The sequence goes on from NC_140041.1 coordinate 7,956,870, forward strand.
AACTGAACCAGCTCAGCAGAGTTCAAGTTCTAGAGCTGCAGCAGGGCTGCTGTGGAGGCAGGGGAGAGAAGGGGTGAAGGCAATCTCTCTCCTTCCAGCAGCAACTTGGGCTCATTTCCATTGAAATGGCTTGAGCAGATTCTGCTCTGAGGCCAGGGATCACTGGTGATCTGTAAGCCATATGTAATGAAGTTCAACTGCTTTGAGAAAAAAAAATATTAAACTGTGAAATTAATTAAAACCATTTATCCAGGCTGGTACAGCCCCTTGAATCAAAAAGGGAAAATGTCCCAGTGCTGTGTGATAGGATATTCTCTGAAGGTTTTCCTATAGATTCAAGGAGCCCAGACACTGCTGGTGTAGTATTTAAATGTGCTCACAACATGGTTTCACATGGAAAGACAAAATTGGGTTGGCTAAATATTTGTTTACTTTTCTAATGAGGTTTCCAGATATTATTTGATTGTTTCCACCTAAAAATCTACTCTCATATATTTCACCAGGGACAAATTATGTAACCTTGCTCAGTCCAAACTCCTAGTGAAGATTTACATGACTAAAAGAAGCCATATCAATTTAAGGTAGTTTTTTGCAAGTGTGCTTTCCCCAGCACACGGCAGCTTCTTCCTGCTCCATGCTGCAGCCAAAATCCTGTTCCTTGCAAGTGCTTGTATTGCTGAGAATTGGGAAACCAGCCTTGGAAGAAGCATGAGGAGAGGAAACTCCCCTAAGCTGCTTTGGCCGCAGAACATTTTGTATTAAGCCAGGACTGAAGGAACACAGGGACCTGTCTTTGATCCATGGAACATCAGGATGACTTAGAACAATAGTAGTGACTTTGTCAACCTTTCTTCTATAAACTATTACAAATTAACTAGATAATAGGCAATGTAAAAAAAATTAGTTGGTTATGTACTGTTATAAGGTCATGCAAAAGGATTAACTCCTGTAGGAATTATTGGATTCTAGTGAAAAAATAATGAATTTGTGTTGGTAATGACAGTGCCTTAGTCCTCTGTCCTGGTGTGGTCAGCCCCATCTGTGAAGAGTGGGGTTGATGAGATCTCTCAGGGATAATATTTTGTCCATTAGGCTGCTGTTACTTGGATGGTTTGGGTGGCTAAACCCCAGGATTTTTATTTTTCCTTGGTATCAGTGCTGACCTAGTTCTGCAGTGAATAACTGCACTGCCATCTGTATCCCAGCTGATGCCAAGGAATGAAATATCCCTGAAAGGCAACAGCCCTCTGGCTGAGGGGAGCTTTAGGGGCAGCATTTGCTGTTTGTGTTGCTTCCCCTTTGGACTGCACCTTCCAGCACCTGGGAAAAAAGGCTGGGAAGGCAGAAAGAAGTGCTGGGAGCAGCCCCCAGGGCTCAGGGGCTTTGGCCAGCCCTGCCCACAGCTCCTCACTGGGGTTTTATTCATCCTGCCTTATGGGGTTCAACCAGCCATGGCTTGGTGTATTTGGGACTCTTTGAGAGAAGAGTCAGTCACAGCCATGAGAAATTATTTTGATGTTGAGTTTCTCTGCTGTCCCTGCTGCCTAAACATATTTCTGTGGTGTTGGCACTGCCCACTGGCAGTAAAGGGGCAGTGGCAGAGTGTGGGGTGCCAGTGAAGGGGGAGCAGACATCAGCCCTGCTCGTGTTGAGCGTTGACGGCTGCAGGTTTTATCCAGAATTGTAAATTCCTGCTCTCAGGAGCTGCACAGGAGTGCAGGACACATCCCAGCACAATGCAGATTAGGCAGCAAACCTGTAAAGTAGCATTAAGATGCAAACTTTGGCCTATAATCCTAATTATTGCTTTTCTACTCGCAAGAAGTTTTGTGCAGTGACTGTGGCAGTGCTCAGAAATGAAAGCTGTGCCCTGACATGGTTATCAGGAGTGTCATGTTTATGCCTCTCTGAAAGCACCAGCTGTAAAAATTCAAGGCTTTCCTCAAAGTCTTAGCTTTCAGTTAAGAAATCCACCATGTATATCAATATTTTGGGGTGTGAAAAAAGTTTGAAAACACATCAATGTACTAAAAAAGTTTAGGTACCGAAGGACAAGGAAAATGAATGTCAGCTCTGTTGCTTTTATAAAATCCCTTGTTTATTTTAACTCTTGGCCCTGTTTATTATGGTTACCATAAGTTTGTCAGTTGCAAACCTAAGCAAACTTTGTTATTTGTAAATATCCTGAGAATGCTTTGGTTATTTCCCAGTGCTGATGAATGGCTGGTGGAGCACTCGTGGCAGGCACAGGGGTGATGCTTCTGTCTTGCTTCTGCCATGTTCTCTGACACTAATGTGTTCCAGTGTTTTTAATTGCCAAGAGTAGCTGTAAAGTCTCTCTTTGGGGATGTCCCCATCACATCTCCTTCAGCCATTATTAGTCATTAAACACCTTACCCTGTGATTGAATCCAAGGATAGAGCAAAGGGCAATTATTCAGCCCAAATCTATAGGACTTCAAGTGAAGGCAGTGGGAAGGTTTAATTGCTAATCCTTGTGACACATGGATTGACTGTGACACTTGGGGCCCTAAAGGAGCTCCCACCTGCTCCCTGTTAGCTCTGCTCAGTGTTCCACGTGGGACTGGGACTGCAGAGCCCTCCTGCAATCCAGCCTGGGAACAATTTGCCTCTGTGAGATGCACACCACTAGAGCTGCAGACCAGATGAAATATTCAATAACTTCTTTACAAAGCAACTGGTTTGTAAGTGAGGAGGAGCGTTTGGAACACGTGGTTTATAGTTGGGAATATTTTATAATTGGTGACTGCTATTGTCACATTCACAGTGCTGTGAATCAGTGAGAGTTTCTGGTGAAATTTCCCCTGGTTTAGAGCTCAGGTTGGGTGGCCCTGTGGTGACAGGGCTGTTTTCCCAAGGCTTTGCAGTTCTGCAGAGTTTCAGGTGATCTGCTGACACCTTGCAGAGGCTTTCAGCACCCCCAGGTTATGCAGGGATGGTGTTTGCTTTTGAGACTCCCACAGTTTTTAATGGGTTTGTCCTGACAAGAGTGTGGTAAGAGGAGTGTTGTTCAACCCCAATTAACAGGAGACACTTCATTGAAGGGCCCTTGAACTTGGATGCCTGCACAGCTGTCTCACAGAGACAGAAGTTGGGCACTGTGCTGTGTCTGGAAAAGTCTGGACAGTTCCGAAGTGTTGAAATGTCTTTAAAAATCTCTTTATACATATGAGTATATGCCAAACCTTATATGAGTATGCCAAACCATATATGAGTATGCCAAATCTTACAAAGATGTGTGACAAATCCCAGAGCCAAACCAAACTGCCCAGAGTGAGTAACTGCGGCAGGGTTCAGCTGCTGGAGTCCTGGGAGAGGCAGGAGCTGGTGAATTAACTCTTTGGGATGCATGGTGGAATGATGGCCCTGACTTCCTCTATTTTCTCATGTGATAGGCTGGAACCTGGATTAGTCCTGTAGGACTGAGGCCAGGCTTGTCTGCAGCACTGTCCCAAACCAGGGTCTGTGAAAGACCTGCACAAGTGTTTCACTGGCAGAAGGAAAGTACAAAAGCTCCTGTGCAGAGGAGGCGCCACTGCAGCTGCCAGCTCTGCCCCCAGACCAGAGCTCTGCTCATCACTTGGCGGGAGAATTGCCCAGGTTTGCCTTTTTCCCCCACTGCAGGACTTTCTTTCACTCTCATTTCTCGGACTGCAGGAAATATCCCCTCTCCTCCTGCTGCAGAACGCTTGATCAGATACCAGCCACTGCTGTGTGAAAATACCACTAACTGCATGACTAAACACTGAGTTAGTTACTGAGTAACTTCTCAGGAGCCCTTCTCCACACTTGGGGACTTATTGAACACATGTGAAAAAACCCTGATCTGTGGGATGGCCCATTTGTATACAGGATTTGAAGGGGAGCCTGGGTGGTTGCTCACAGAAAAACCTCAAATATTAATTAAATGAATAATCAGTGAATAGTAGTGCAGGGGCTCTTCATGCTCAGGAGGAGTGGATTGAGAGAACCAACAAAAGGATCCCTGTCCTGTCCAGTAAAGCCAGGTCCAAGCTCTCTGGGATGGTTTTGGCCCAGCTTGCTGGAGAGCAGCGTGAGGCCAGGCACAGCCCAAAGGCTCAGCCTGGGTCCCACTGCAGAACACTTCTGTCCTTCCCAACGTGTAAAAACAGCACAGCCCCAGGTCAGCAGATTATTTTTGTGGGAAATGCGGAAGGAATGCCCAGTGTTCCCTGGAGAGACAGTGCATAACAAATCATAGAGCTCTGGCCTGCATGGCATTATCCAGCTTAGTTTGAGGGAAAAAATAGTGGCACAAAATCAGCTTATTTTTTAAGCCCATCTGGAAACTAGTGGGAATTCATTTCACTGAATAAGGCCATTATAAATTATATCAGGCTTCATCATATATTTGGAGGCAGAAAGAACTTACTGCAGAGGCTTGAGTTGATTCAGCCACACAACATAGATGAAAGCCTTCTGTGTGCCTTCTGTGCACTGTTATGAAGAAAATATTTAGAAATAATTTTAAAGCCCCACAAAACAAAAACTTAGCATATAAAACACAGCTTCAGAGCTGCCTTGAGCTGCATTAACTTTTACTGTACAACCCTTTTTCTCTCCCCTTAAGAAAACAGTACATAATCTTTTAAGAAAATCAACTCCAACTCCTTTGTTGGATTAAATCTAACTCCCTTCAGTTGGATTTAATTCATTTTTGTCTAGCAGTGCTTCTCAACTGTCCCAGAGCAAGGGCTCTTGGCAGCGTGCGGTGACCTCAGGCTGGGGACAGCAAGGGATGCTCCTGGAGTGGGGACACCCTGGTGGGATGCACAGGAGCGCTCTGGGTTGGAGAGACCCCACCTGCTCTCTCCTCTGTGGCCTTGGCAGCGTTTTCATGGAATTTTTCAGCAGTGCCCACGTGGGAGGGGTGGCGGCCGGCCAAGAGCTCAGGCAGAAACAGCCCGTGGTTAATGATTGACTGGTGAGATAACGCACCGGCCCGGCCCACTGTGTGTGCCTTCCCTTCCCTTCCCTTCCCTTCTGCCCCGCTCCGCGCCCCGCTCCGCGCCCTGCCGTGCCCCGGAGCGCGCCGAGCCCGGCCGTGCCAGCCTGGCACTGCCAACCTGCAGCCAGCATGGCCACGCACACCCGCTGGCCCTGGGACATCTTGGGGACAGGTGAGAGAGGGAATGGCCTCTGACACCCGGAGTGCAGGCAGAGCTGTCGGGCTGTGAGCTGCAGAGGGGACAGGGCAGAGAGGGAATGGCCTCTGACACCCGGAGTGCAGGCAGAGCTGTCGGGCTGTGAGCTGCAGAGGGGACAGGTGAGAGAAGGAATGGCCTCTGACACCCGGAGTGCACGGAGAGCTGTCAGGCTGTGAGCTGCAGAGGTTCTGCTTCACTGACTGTCAGATCTTCTCTGCTGGGATGTGGGGCCAGAGCATTGGCTTCTGTTTGATAAGGAGAGTATAGGAGGCAGAAAATGGGCACTGTCTGTGCTCGCTGGGAACATGCCTGCAGAGTCTGGAGCTGACAGGGAACCTGCTGTGTGCGAGGTGTCCCTGCCCATGGCAGCGAGGGGACAACTGGAGGAGCTTTCAGGTACCTTCTAACCCAGAGCATTTTGTAGTTCTGTGATTCTAACAAAACCAAACAATAACTCTGTGTGTGACTGTGTATTGTGTGTTTGTGTTTTAGATGTCTGTACCTGGTACATATTGCCTTCAGCAGGTGCCGTGCTGTCTGTGTATTTGCTTTATGCAAGAAAAGAATGAAAAGAACATTCTGGTTACTCTGGTGTTTATATTGTGTTTGCTGTAAGTCTGGAGAAGATGATTCTGCTGATCCATGGTCTGAGGAGCTGCTCCTTAGCCTGTGGATGAGTGCCTGTGTTTGGGGAGGGATTCAGGGAGATCCCAGCTGCAGACCTTGGAGGGCCACAGTGCATGGCGAGCTCGTCTCTCCTGACAAGCAGATTTTCCTTTAGCTCAGCAGGGTCCCTTGGGCAGCTGGGGACACCACAGCGTCCTTGGTGCAGTTTGTGTCATCCCTGGGTTGGGTGTTTGAGACGCCCCCAGCCGTGCCGGGTGCTTGTGGCCTTGTGGTGCCGGGCTGGGGGCTCATGGCATCATGGCACTCACCCACAGGGGTTTGGGGGTCTCAGCGAGAGCGGAGGCGCAGGCCGCGCCATCCCAGCTGGGCAGCCGGGTGTGTCAGCCCATCCAGGGCCAGGCACCGGCTGGTGGGTGGTGGTGAGAGCGGAAATGTTGCACAAGCGGGTGTGCAGGGGCTGTGCTTGCTGTCAGTCCTTCTCCCCACAAGGGCTGTCTCGGCTCTCGGTGCATCTGCTGCCAAAGTCCAGGTGTCCCCACCTGAGGCACCCTCTGTGACACCAGCCTGAAACAGAGGAAGGGGCAGGATGGGTGTTGGAAAATATTGAAACCACATTTTGAAATGTTTCACTTGGGGCTGGAAGCTGTCTTGGGCACACATGGTTGTGCCAGGCCACCTGAACTTCAGGGCTTGTCCTAGGGATCTCTGACTGTGAAAAGTGGAATTTTCATAGGGAAATGTGTGAATGTAACCAAACCATTGAGGACAGAATTTAATTTATAACAGAAATGTTATCTTTAAAATGCTAAAATTATCAGTGTGTAGTAGTGTGTAAGGGACCAATTGCACCCCTGCTGTGGGCAGTCTAGAGTGCCACCTGCGTCTAATACAGTCACAGGAGCTCTGCTCTAACCTTGACTGTGCAGATTGTGAGAGTTTTTTTAAATAAATAAAATCTAGGTGTGTGTTAAATGGGTCAGGTAAAGGGTCTGGCAGGTAGACATTTTCACACAGAAATGAGCTACTTTGGCACAAAATGTACTTAATGGTTCTCCAGCACAGACAATGTTTGAGGCTAATGGTGAAATGCAGATTATAGAGGACTGATTGGGGAACTCAGAGGGGAATTTCTGTAGAATGGGTTAAATATAGAAAGGTGGATCTGCAAAAACTCACACCTTTCTGTTTGGATGGGGACTAGCTGGTATGAAGTGCTCCAGACAGGAAATCACTTGGTCCCTTGCTTGGATGTACCCAGTAAACCCTGTCACTGAAGCTGCCACTGCTCTCTGAATTACTCACCTGATTTCAGAGGTGAACACCTGTCCTGCAATCACCTGCTTGGGGAAAGTCTCTCACAAAAGCTCTGAGTGCTGCCCTTTCCCAGAATTGAATTAATTTATGCTTCCCCCAGCATTTTTCCTCTGCCATCTCCTACCAGTCTTGCAGGGAGGCTGAAGGAGGGTGGGTTCAGTTTAGATGCTGAGAAGAAATTCCTCCCTGTGAGGGTGGTGAGTCCCTGGCACAGGGTGCCCAGAGCTGTGCCCATCCCTGGAAGTGTCCAGGACCAGGCTGGATGGCTTGGAGCACCCTGGGATAGTGGAAGATGTCCCTGGCCATGGCAGGGGTGGAACGGGGTGATCCTTCAGGGCCCTTCCAGCCCAAACCATTCTGTGATGCTCTTTGCAGACCAAGGGTTTGATTTCTGCCCCTAATTCTGAGCAACACCCACCCCAGCACTAAACCTGCTCTCATGTAACTATTGGATATTTCCAGATTATTTTTAACTACTAATCCAGGTTTCATTTTTTGTTGTGGAGACCAGAGATGCGTTTAGTGAGATTAAGCATAAACACTAATGAATTCTGCCCAAACAAAAGCTGTGGGAAAATACTGGAATGCAGTACTTGCCAAAGGAACAGAGCAGTCTAATATATTATTTCTTGTGTATATTTGGTGGTTTCCTCTTGTTCCAGTGGAATGTTCTGTAGTACTGGATATTGCATTACTGTCTGCCCCAGCCCAAAGGCAGGCTTAATTATATTTAACATCTGGATGAATTAGACTGAAAACAGACATCCTCTGGAAAGGAATAGTTTCTGTCTCCTATGTTAAAATAACAAAGAGCTAATGGCTTTTTTAAAATTCCACGTTAATTGGTGTGACATCATAATCCTTGATTTATATACCAAAAAAAATGGAAGTGCTAATATTGTTTGCCAGTTATATTTTAGACTGGTGCCATGAAAGACTGGAAAAACTACATGATTTCCTGAGGGTAGTAAGGTATTAAAAAAATTAATTTGTGGTTAGGAGGAGTGCTGAGAAGGTGAGAGGCCTGAGCTCTGCCCCTGCTGTGGGACTCAAATGATTTCATGGTAAGGCAGGGTGCTACTGGCATCCAGAATAATTTGAAGTTTGTGAGCTACACTCTGAGGTTCAGGGAGATTGTTTTGTTGGATGAAGCTCCACTTCCACCCCTGTGCTCGCTTTCTCTCTGGTTCTCTCCTGTCTCCAGTCTCCTCCTCACTTGTGGTCAGCGTTGGGAAGTTTTCCGGGTACCAGCAGCTGATTCCTGAGCTCTCCTGTTCTCGGGGATAATCTAGGTGAGCCAGCTTGGCCATGCCACCCTCTGCTCTGGGAAGGTCTGGAGGGATTCTCTGTCCCATTTTACCTGGGATTCCCTAGATGGGAATGACTTTGGGAATGTAATTAGGAGAGTGCATTTCTGTATCTTCATGAAGTTCATAGCGCACAGTCTAAAGCTTGCAAAGTTCTGCAGAAAGCTTCTTTGTACATTAAGGGACCAGAGAATGAACTTTTCGATCCGTCTGAAGCCATAATTTAAATTATATAAACATATATATTTATATACATAGATTATATATATATAATCCCATTTCATTAAGGTGAACTGGACACTGCTCCTTCCCCAGTCAGTGCCTCTGGATCCATCCTTGCCTGAAATTGGAGCTGCAGCAGGAATGTTTGTTCTCATTGCAGGTTTGTCTGTGGAAAACATAACTACAGCATGTAGAAGTTGGAATCTGCCGTGTTCTTCTGGCAAGGGCTCTAGGACTGCAATTACAGAGCCATCCTTACAGTTTCTGAGAACAGTTTCATATTAGAATACAGCATATGTAGGGGCCAGAAAACCACAATTCTTCAAAGATAAGATGACTTCAGGACATTTCCCAGCCAGCTGACCCTCACTAGTGAGTCTGAGTGAGTGTCAGCTCTCCCAGAGCTTTGATAAAGCTCTGAAAAGCCAAATTCTGATCCAGGCAGTGCTGGGATACACTGGGTTTGGGATGTGTGGCACCTGGTGAAGCTGCCTGTAATAAGCCCTTGGGTTTTTCTAATTATAGACAATTAATAATGAACATGGTTTTTAAAGTGTGCTTGCACAGATTGCTAACCAACTACAACTCATAGGATTCTGGACTAAAACCATGTCAGTGGAAGGAGATGTTGAATGGATTGCCCCTGTTTAAAGGCCAGTTTCTTCTCTTGTGAGCTTGACTTCCTGCCTAAGCTGTGGGAAGTTCATTGCAGCCAGGGGCAGGTCAGAGGGACTATGAGAATTTTATTTTTCCCTGATATTTCTTGGACAGCCTTGCCAACATGGACAGCCAACATGGTAGAAATGAGAAAACATCTTTGTTATAGATATTAATTAAATTCTATTATATTAATTAGTTAATTTAATAATATATAGAGTAATTCTAAAGACATATGTTTAAAAATCAACTGTGTAATTAGATTTTTTTTTCCTTTTTGTTTTTTAGTACTTTAGAGTCTGTAATTTTTAATTCTCTTCATAGTGTTTTTGAAGCCTGTAAAAACAGTATGGGGCTATGTTTATGGCATCAAATGAACTTGATTGGATTTAAAAGAGAAATAAGGAAAACATGATGACATTAAAAGGGATGAAATGGAAGTGGTCAGGAAGAAATGCAAACATTTGGGATGAAACTGATTTCTGGCAAAATCATTTTCTGAGAAGCACAGAGTTAGAAGAAACAGTGTTTGGTGTTTAATAGAATTGAGACTAATGCTGATGGAAACCATGAGAAATTTTTGAGGCTGAATAAGGAAAGTCAGGGAATTCAAGGACAATGGAGAGGTATGTAGTGGGTGACTGCTCTAATTAAAAGGTCAGACTCTGTTGGGTGCTCAGAAAAGTCTCTCACAGGGCTGTGAAGCATTGCCAAACCTGATCTTCCTCATTAATTCCTTGGCCAGAGACTGGGCCACAGCTCTCACCTCTACAAGCAGTTTATTTGGGCCACAGCTTTTCATCAGCCCAAGGGCACCTTAGGCAAATGCCAAATGTTCCTGTCCATCAGTGGGATGTCATCCCTTTGGGGGTGACACCAGGAAGGTGTAGGATGGACCCATCCTGGTGCTGTGGCTCCAGCAAAGCCCCTTTGCTGGTCACCAGGGATCTCTTCCTCCTTAGAGAGCCTGGCCTAGCCAGGTGAGGAAGTTCAGGAAGGTTTCTCTACACCCTTACACAAAAAAGGGGATATTGAGATGCATTTATTATTATTATTACTATTATTTTCATCCTTCTCTAAATTTCTCATGACACTTCATAGCTCCAGAAAGCCTCAAGTGTGTATCCGTGGGTCTTTCTGGAAATGTTAACATTCCTCAAACTATGGTGAAATTTATTTCTGTGCACACAAGGCATAAACCTCCAAATCCCACTTAGGCTCTCTTTTGGGACTCTGTGACACTTTGACTTCCCTGGCTCCCAGTAGCAGGGTGAGCCTTCCACGGGGCCTGGAAGCCAAATGTGAGGTTTTGTCCTTGGGTGTTGATGTGCAATATCCTTGGTGACCATTACCACCTGCACAATAGCTCTGGAAATGAGCACTAAATGAGAAAAACAGGGATTAGAGTCTTCAGAAATCTTAGCAAAATAATACAGATTATCAGAAAGTGTGTTTTTTCAGCCAGCCAAAGGCAGTATCATCTGCTATGTTTGCCTTCCTGTTAGAAACCCAAAGTTGAAACCCAAGGGGATAAAATTGTTGATTATAGGCTAGAAACACATAATAACAAAGGGAAAATATCTATTAGAAAGAAAAGGCAGAGAAAGAGAGAAATAGTGACTTTCAGAGATGCTGGGCACACAGGCAATGCCAGCCACACTTCCCTGAATGGTGTGCCCTTCCATTTCTCTCACCTTTCAACAATCATGTCAAAGGGATGGAATCTGAGGACTTCAGACATTTGTCTGGAATTTCTGGATATTTCAGAGTCTGGTCAAGGAAGCAGCTCTTATTTCCAGACATCTCATATCTCAGAGAATGCATCCATGTTGTGCAGGGGAGTGGGTTCTGTCCTGAAAGACCTGGATGGAGACCTGGGAACCTGTGCTAGATCACCAACTGATGACCTGCTGAAGGTTTCTGGGATGCCAGAGACTGCACCTGACTTCCCCAGGATTCTGGCCTCTCCAGGCTGCCCTGGGAAAGCCAGGAGGATCAGCTGCTAAAGCAAGAGTCTCTCAGGTGATCTTTTGGTAGCAATGAAATCTCAGGGTCTGGGGAGCAGGTGGGTCAGGTGCTGCAGCCTGTGCAACAGACTGGAATCTGAGGAATTTCAGTTAATGTTTACATCCAGTGTTTACCCTGTGATAAGGAACGGGTCATTCACTAATGTGGACATGACATATTACTGGTAGGTTGTCAAGGTGTTTGCTTTGTGTTTTGCTCACTTGTTCTCTTCTGGAGAGCACTTGTGCAATGTAGTTTGATCCAGATCAACAGCTGTGGGTTTCCCCTTTATTTTCGTGGAGCCACTTGTATAAAAAGGGCAATTACACAACAAGAGAGCTAAGAAGGTTTGAACTTTGCTTGTGTTTATTAAGGAAAATTCACATTCTTGCTTCTGTGATGCAAAGATTGTGCTGGTCACTTCAAGGGAGCTCCACAAGTGCACAAATTATTGCAGACTCTGTTATATACCAGGGCCATTTTTCCTGGGTTGTTGAGGACAAATCAGAGATAGAGAGAATATTTGTGTTTCTGGTGGGGGTTGATTTGTTTGGGCAAGGATTGTATATCAGTGCAGGTGAGTTACAGATCAATTATAGCACCTGGCAAACTCTAAATGAGATCAAACAAGACCAAAGTGTAATTATAATAAATCTTGCCCTTCTAAGACAGGTAAGTTGTTCACTGACTGTGGTCTGGAGTCACTAGGTTTTCTCTGTATGCAGTTAATTTGCCAGACATGAGGCTTTGGCATACTGAGTTGGTTGCAAAGAATTCAAGATTGTGCAATGCAAATCACCTTTCCTTGGAACAGAACAGGTTGATGTGGATGGAAGTTAAATTAACCTCTGTTTTTAACAACAAAAAACAACAAGCAAACAACTTTGGAACGTAATAGGTTGATAGTGGCTTTATTTCTTCCTTGGGCATGGAGTGGATATACCTCCCTGCATTCTTACACTGTTACTACACTTCCCTACATCTTTCAGTGGTTTTGGTTCTGTTATACTTTAATTTAACATTTTTCTTCTTGCTTCCACTGGTTTACAATGCAAGCAAGTGGGTCTAGAATGGCACCTTGTATTCCAGCCTTGCCAGAATGTGTCTGAGACCCAGAGGCAGCGCAGTCCCTGAGGGAGCTCTGCCACCTCCCCTCTGAGAGCAATAACGTCATTGTTCATGCCAGCTGAGCTTTAAGGACATTCATGATTTTCTCTTACATGGGAAAGAGAGGGCAGTTCCCACACAGTTCTTTGAACACATTGAGATAAATGATTCTGCTGCCAGGGTTTAGGAAATACCCTCTTCAAAAGAAACAAGACAAGTTTTCCCTAAAGTGTGTTTCAGTATCAGTCAGAGCTTCTTGTCTCAGTCTTCTAAGATACTGAAATGATATTTCCTATTACTTCTGGTATCATCATAAAATCCTAAGTCAAAAATTCTCTGTATTGCCAACTTCACTGTAAATCCAATGAGGAGCTTGAAACAATGGGGGAAAGGAGATCTAGGGAATGACTGGTATAGGAAACCAGGAGAGCACTTCCATTGATAGACATGAACTAAATCACAACAGTTACTTGGGTTCTAGACACTGCTGTGAAAAGTTAGAGCCAAATTCTCACTGAAAATCAGGGTGGCTCCATGAGCTTCCATGGAACTGTGCCAGCACATCCCAGACAAGGACTTGGCTCCATCTATTTACAACACCATCAGCAAGAGCTGCTTGGAGAGGTTCCACTGGGAGAAAAATTTAATTAAAACAAGGGAGATAAGAGTGACAGAGCAATCTGTCTTCTGGATCTCTTGTGGAATGTGGCTCCTGTGGGGTTTGGTCCTGTGCACCCACAGCACCTCCAGGTCCTGCTGAGCTCTCCCAGGGGTCACTGCCATGGGCCAGACCTCCAGGGCACTCCTGGGAAATGTAACTGCAGTGGGATACACCATGGTACCCCCCCATCTGCACTGTCATTGCAGTCATTCAGTGCTTTTTTCCCTCAGCAGTTCCAAAAACTCCAATGTTTTCCTTTCACCAGGTATTTCAGGTTTTTATTTCTTTAAATTCCTCAACACACCATGGGGAAAAGGATGGGAATGGCATCACCAGCCACTGATGTTTTCTATTCCCTTTGTGACCCTGTTATTCATGGACAGACAATTAAATTTCTCAACTTTGTTTTAAATCATCTGTAAAGAGGGAGAGAACTCCAGACATCCTTGAGTTGGTTTCTTACTAAAATGCTAAAAAACAAGGCAAACATCCAGAAAAAAAAAAAAAGAAAAAAAAAGCAGCAGGCAAATTGCCACTTTGTGGTCTTAGGCTGTTTTCATTTCCCAGAAACTAGTTAATTTATATAGTGTGCCCCACCAGTCCAAGTTTCATTTATAGATTAACTTGTGTGTTTTGGCTCCTATCCATCTCTTCCTTTGGCTCAAAATGAATGATACCAGGACTGTCTTTGAAACAAGGCAGGAATGTGATATTTTTTAATTATTATTATTATTATTAAAGAGAAACATCACCATGAAATCTCTCTTTCTGCCAGTTTTTTGAGGTTCCACCACAGAAATATGATATTGGGAATGGCAGATTAGTGTCTGGTGAGTTCCACCTTTATGAATAAATCAGACATGTAATATTCTGGAGGGATCTGGACACAGTTTGTGCCTCCTCAGAAGGCCTTTTTCTGGAGCAGCTTGTTGATGAAGCTTTTCAAGATTGTTTGTTTGCTTTCTTTTAGTAACTAATCAGTTTCTAGAGCTGGTTTAAATGAGAATTACTAAACAAGGTTGCTGGTTAGCACCACTCTGGTGCCAGGTTCAGTCTGTTATTTGGGTTCCTCCTGCCTGGGAGCAGGTCAGGGGGTTTGAAGCTGGCAGAGGGGCTGAGAGGGTCAGGCTGTTGGTGTGAGAATCTCCTGCTTGTCTTCTCTTGTCCCATTGGGTTACTGCTCGTGGAGATCCATTATTTAAACTAAACCTATAGGCATCATGCACAGCAATCAGAGAGCAACTGTCAAGTGCTGCTGATAAACACAAGCTGTTTTCCAGACTCTGCAAAAACTGTATTTGTCACACATGAACTCTGTGCTGGTGCTTTTTCCTAGTCCATTTGGGGGTTTGCAGGGGAGTTCTGAGCTGCAGCCATAAATATCTGGCCATCTTTTAAGATCTGTGACTTGGGGCTGACAGCAGAATGTCTCCATCAAGATGCTCTGTCAGTCTCAAGCACCTTTTTCTAGGACTCTGGGAAAGGTTTTCCAAGATGTACCAGGAGAATCCTCCCACTGAGTCTTTTTCACACATTTCTCTTTCTTTTTAGGATCCTCTAAATATTATTGGAATGTAACTGAAGAGAAAAATGTTCATTTCTAACAGCTTGGTTGGGGGCTTTTAATCAGACTTGAATTTCTGGAAATACTACAACATGACTTCAGCTGGGAATGAGGTAGAAAGATGGACTCATAGGCAAGGTGGCAGAGCTGGGAAGCTGGTAGAGCCTGTGGCCTCTCCTGAAAATGATCATCTTTTGTCAATGAAGTCAGTCAGCAGCATGGACCATCTCTTGCACCTCCCTGGAAGGGCAGACTCTGCTTACAGCTCTTTCTCGGGAGGATCAAACGCCCCCGAGCACCCCCCACCATTGTGCCATGGTGAATACTTCTGTGTGCCTCCAGAGCAGGCCCCATACATGGACTCAGAATATGTGACAGGAATTTATCATCTCAGTGCTGCCCACTCTGCCCTCAGATCCCCCCAGCCCTCCAAGGCACCAGAGCTGAGCATCCCCAACAGCTCCCAGAGCTGTGGAGTTACTGCTGCCCAAAGGACTTCAAATCAGGGCCCTGCAGCCCTGGCAGCAGCTCTGCTGTCCCCTCCCACGTGCCTCAAGAGCTGTAACATCACCAACAGGCTCTTGGACATGCCAAGAGAGAGAAAAGGCTCTGCAGGGCACACTGAGGGCAGCGGGCAGCCAGCAGACAGGGAGGGAGCCTGGAGTCAGCACTGGGATGCAGGGACAGAGCAAGGTGGAGGGCCTCCCAGGGAAAAGCCTCTGGAAAACAAGGGCCTTTCTTCTGATTTTACAAAGGTGTCCAAAGTTCAGCCATTAAAGGCAGAGGAAAATGGAGAGTGGAGCCCATCACAGCAACCTACAAGGAGAAGCAATCCACACATTTTCAGGAGACCTTCTTCATTCATCTTTCAGGAATATTTGAAGACAGACTCTGTGGTGAATGTCCCTAAAATACTTTCTGCATATAATTCAGGTCATGGTAACAAAATTCCCAGAGAGATGAACTCCAAATCCCATCACCAAGCACATTCCAAGCCCAGTGCTGTTAATGATACACAGGAAGTCAAACAGTGTCCCAGGGGTGTGTGCAAGCCAGGTGCCAGAGAAGCAGCTCTGCCAAGCACTCTGCCAGGGTCCAGCCAGAGGAAAGAGTCCTTGCCCTGTGCTCAGGGCCCTCTCCATGCTGAGTGGCATTCAGACATGGATCAGGATGTGTTTGAGGACAGCTCGGAATTAAAATACATGGAGAATGCTCTTCTAAATAAAAATGCTTCCAGGAAGCTGAACAGTTATGCAGACAAAAATCAGTGCTATGATTCTGAAGGAAAAATCATCAGCAATATTAGAGAGCCAGTCCCAAACCAGCAAAACAAAGTGCAGAGATCACCACTGTCCTGCAGCTGCAATGCTGTGGAAGTGGAGCACCCTCAGTGTGAGGAGCTGGATCAGGGGAGGAAGCAGTGCTGTGGTGGCACAAGCCAAATGGCTTTTTTCAGACCAAAGGAAGAGTCCACATCTCAGTCACTGTCATTACATGAAGTCCAGAAAGGAAAGCAGGGTAACAACAGCAGTGCTGACCTCAGCACCTGTCTGGAGCAAGAGGAGCCTCCTGTTCAGAAACAGCAGCCTGTATTTCAAACACAGCTCTCAAGACAGCTTCAGGAGGACCATGCTGGTCAACAAATAACCAGGCAGGCAACCCCCATGCTTTACTATCTGTCTGCAGGGAAAACCACCAATGTCCTGCACCCCAGCAAGGACTCGAGGAGCTCACCAAAGGAAATTCCATCCAGCAGCTATGCTGCCTCAGCACAGTGTCTAGAGATACAAAGAGAAGGCCATCAGCTTCAGAGGAGCAGCCACCACCATCAGTGTAGTGCTGATGATCTCCAGCTTCAGAACAAAGATCTCGTTTTGAGGAGTCCTGCCTCATTCACAGAGGAGAGTTTCCAGAATGACTACATAGAGAAACTTAAAGTGGCTCAGAAAAAGGTTCTCAAAGAAACCTCCTTTAAAAGAAAAGACTTACAGATGAGTTTGCCTGTCAGACTGAGACAGAAATCCTCTAAAAGGCCATCAGTTGAACACCTTCGGTCTTTCTCATTATCCAGTGCAAGTGAGGATGCCAAACCTGTTCCTTGCTCCCATTCTCATCTGGAATCCTTGGAAAGTTTCAAGAGAAATGAAGAAATAAGGAGGCCACAAAAAGGTCAAGCAGGGGGAAGGAAAAGGGTAACCCAAGAACAAAAGAAACTGTGCTACTCTGAGCCTGAGAAGCTCAATCACCTAATGGATAAGGAGGTATCATGGAGTCAAGCTAGGGATGAAACCACTGATCAAGGTACAGTGGCATCCAGGAGAAGGGATCTGGACAACAGAGGAAAGGCATTTTCCAGTTCAAGTGTCTCCAGGACAGAGCTGAAACAAATCCAGCACAGTGCACTGATCAAATACATGGAGCGAAAGATCAGTCAAAGACCAGGGGGGTCACAACACCTCCCACTGCATAAACCAGCCCTGCAGGACAGGCTGTCAAATCCCAAAGGTCCTCCTGGCCACATTTCCAACCCAAATGGAAGCAGGAAGATGCAAAATGACGAGGTTTTCTGCCACCTTCTCTCTGAACAGAAATCACCAGATGTTTTTCCTCCTTTGCCTTTTGCTCCCCCACTGAACGAGAGCAGCAGGTGTGATCCCAACCAAGGGGATGGGAGCTGTACCAGCAAGAGTCCATCTGCTGAAAGCCTCCCACAGGCAGGGGGTTCTGCATCTAGGAGAGCTCCTGAGAGACCAAAATCCACTCCTTCTTCCACACAGGTAAGACACCAGTACCTGAAGGGGGCATAAAGAAAGTCAAGAGGGACTCTGGCACTTGAAGATGCATTTGCAGAGAACATGTGCTGTATGCAGGATGAGGCTGTTTGTGCTCCAGCAGTCTTTATTGTTAATGACAGCAACTTCATTGGAGCACTATCCCAAAAAAGGTCATTATAGGGAGAATTTTATAAATGACCAACGTTTTTCAGCTCCTGAATTTGAAAGACAGTAGCTGTCAATATTATTGAGGAGAATAAAGAAGATAAAGGGCCCAAAAATAAATAATTAAACGTACCACTAAAATTTCCCGACTGAAAAGACTGACAAACTTTCACCAATGCTGAATTTCTGAATTGTTATGACAGTAGCATAACAATTTTGTTGGCACCTGTTTTTTGGTTTTCTGAGGGAAAAAAAAATTGATCCTACCTACGAAGAGCGTAATTTAATTAATTAAAAAGAGGTAGATAAAAACACCCCCAAAGATTAAAAAAAAAAAATGAACAAAACCCAAACCTTTCCCCCTAGAAAAACCAGCAACAACCAAACAAAAACCACCAAAAAAAGAAAAAGACAAATGAAAAAGCACAAACTTCAGTGAACCTACTTGGAGCTCTACCATCAGCTTCCCTTTCTGAGGATAACAAACATGGGAGTAAAACTAAGCAGCTGCCTCGCCTGAAGTGCTGGCTGCCCCAGTGTGCTGTTTTCCCTTCCAGGACCCGTGCAGATGTGCCAGAGGTGCAGCAGCACCGTGCCGCCGCCGTGGGAGCTGCCCCGGCCCCTCCAGGTAAGGCTGCGGGGCTGTGCTGGGCACAGCCCATGTCCCAGGGCTGGGACCTTCCGCCTTCTCCCTCGGGACCCTTCACTGTCCCTACGGGAATATTCCCCCTGCTCTCGGGTCAGCCTTTAAAATCGTTTCCGCGGGAAGCGAAGTGCCAGGAGCCCCCGAGCAGCTGTCCCTGCCCAGCACATCTCTGGGATCACAGCTCCCTCCTCCGAGCCCGGAGAAAACAGCGTTTCCAGAGCTCGGAGGTGCCCAGGCCCGGAGAATGTGTGCGATCAGGACTGCTGCAGTAGCGGATTTTGGTGTGCTTTTTCAAAGGAAAAAATAACTGTGCCATTTATACATCACTAATTAGGAAGTTTGTGCTTTAACTCTCCACATTTTCTTTGCTAGTTTGAGGAGCGCCAAGGGAGATAAACATCTGAAATCTGGCTCAGCAAGGCAGTGATGTTGACTCTTCCGTAGTAAAAGAATTTCCACTCTTTCAAAAATACCCCAGTGGTTTCTGAACATTTGAATGGCTTATGGAAAATAAAAATAATTTTTTTCTTAAATTTCCTAGTATAGCAGGTTAGCATAAAAGTAACAAAGTTCCAGACAGAACCATAACATCACAAACATTTGATCGTAGCTCTTTAACAGTCTGCAAAAAATCCGTTATAGGAGGGAATGTCTCAAATAAAAGGAACTGTCTTCTTCCTTACAGTTTCCATGATCCTGAGAAAGATGGGCCCAAGAGTCATGAACATAATGACATAACTGGACGTGGGTGTGGTCAGGATAAAAAAGAGCAGACTCCTGAAACCCCCATTCCTGTCCCAAGAGGTGGAAGCAAGGAGAGTGCTGGAGTGGAGGAGGAATGCAGAACTCAGTCTCTGGGTGGGAATGCTGCCCTCAAGCATCCAGAGCAGCAGCAGCCTGCAACTTCTCCAGAGCAGGGAATGCATCTGCACACAGCACCAGCTCAGCCCCACCAAGGACACAAACATCCAGCCAAAGGTCTCCTTGCCCAGGAAACATCCATGCACAGCAACCACGATGGTGCTCCCCTGGAGGGAGACACACACCTGCCCCACAGCAGGCTGCAGCCTTGCCAGGACCAGCGGTACCAGGAGCTTGCTCTGGAGATCATTGCCAAAGACAGGTCTCTGGTGGACATTCTCATGCCTCAGCCTCTTAGAAAAACTGCTCTGGACCTGATGGAGGGTTTGTTTCCTGTTAACATTTCCGTGCTGGATAAATCACGCAGGAAAAGGGGAAAGGCACAGCATGTGCAGGAGAATGAGTAAGTAGACAAAGCCAATTATGTGGCACTTTGGTCTATTTTCATGTAGAGATACTATACATACTAGTATGAGAGTAGTAAGATGAACTTGAGTACATGGTTTCATTTTTGTTTAGTTAGAAAAACACACTGCTTTCTGATTTACATACCAAGAAATGTCTGAGGCTAAGGGTATATAATGGAAGAAAAGTGGTTCAGTGGTTTCCTTATTAAAGGGACTCTGACAGACCTAGGCTGCAAATCTTTTGCTCTATATCTTCTAAAAAATTAGAAGATCTCCTGTGGTGAGAAGAGAGGAGAGTGATCCTGAAGTCAAGATGGATATAACCATTAATTCAGTGTTAGTGAAGAAAAGTGTGTTTGCTTTGGGTGTTTATTTTCTGTTCCAATAGCAAGAAAAGTCATGGAGATGGACCAGAAGAATGTCCAAAATCTGAACATGAAACCAAGCAAAGGAGCAAACATCCTGCCTCTATGAGAAACCAAGTCCTGAAGAGGAACAGAGACAGCACAAATGAGCTAGATGACATCACATCTAAGAAGGTATGTAGATAACCATCACAGGAACCACTGTTTTTCCATCATGACAAAGATAATCTTATTCATGTCATTATTATATGGATATTATTATAACATTTCACAGGTAACTTTGAATCAATTTTTGGCAGTAGGTGAAGTCCTGGCAAATTGACATATTGATCATAAGTGGTGGCATTTAAATCCTGCCTGATTTGACTGAGATCTCTCATCCATCATCATCAAAGGTTTCCTTGCACAGCCAGCTCCTGTGCAGCAGCAGCAAACTCCCAGTTTAACACTCAAACCTAATCTCAAAATCTGTAAAATAAATCAGAACTGGCAGCCTACATAATAAATATTCTTTACTCTGAGAGCTGGCAGCAGTTTTGGCACATTCCAGTGTCCAATTAATTCCATCCATGCAGAGAATGGGGGGCACAGCTGGACAGTGGCAGAAGTTTGGAGCTTGGAAGGGTGATTATGTAGCTCTGCAGTTAGGTGGGCTTTTCCCCTGGCCATGCTCCATCTCAGGCATGACAATCTGCCTTCCTGAGGCTCCTCCTGCTGTGCACATCACCTGCTGTCTTACTGCTGCTTCTGCTCCTGGTGGCATTGTCCAACTTCCAAAGAACTGATGGTGTGCTCCCTCTCAAGTCTTGAGGCCTTTTTCCATATAATTTCCTATGAAACAGCCTCCTCTGATTACTTTTCTACCCAAGCACCGTGGCCTGCTTGAATTGCCCATGGAACTGACTTTTTCTGTGCATATGATAAGTGAAATTCCAATCAGTTCTTCCAAAGCTTGGTACAGAGCTGGCACTTCATGCTCACATCTTAGAACAACAACTCTGTGTAATCATGTTGTAATCTTTATTGCAGTTCCCTTCTGACTGATTGGAAGCTCTCTGAGCCAGAAAATGTATCACCAGCTAAGGTGATTACCTGTAATTTGCTTTTCGGAGTTTGAGAATTAAGTACAGCTTAGAAAATACTGCTGCTTTTTTCCCTTTTTTTTTCTTTCCTGTAGCTTAAAATTATTTTAAAAGTCAAAAATTTGGCCAAGACAATGTAAAGAAAATCCATTCTCTATAACTGATACGGATTCTCTTTGGCTGTAACAGTTCCTGTGATTTTATATTTTTCTTTTTGCAGCTGGAACTCATGGCCAGTCTCCAATCCAGGCTGCAGGCACTGTGGGAGGAGCAGGAGCTGGTTCTCCTGGAAGTCAGGGAATGTGCCAAGTGGGGTGAGGAGCTGGAGGTGCTGGTGAGGGACCTCTGCAAGCCCCAGGAGTTTGAGCGCTACATGATGTTCATTGGGGACCTGGAGAAGGTGCTGAGCCTCCTGCTCTGCTTGTCCAGCCGCCTGGCCAGGGTCCAGAATGCCCTCAGCAGGATGGATGGCAACACAGAGCCTGAGGAGAAGGTGAGATGTCTGAACCCAGGACATTCCTCTGACTGCCCGGAGGACTTGAGACCCTGGCATGGGCTCAGAGACCTTGGCAGGGAGTCAAAGACACCTGTGCCTTCCATTTTAACCCATGCAAACAATTACCAACTTTGTACAAAGAGTTACAAGCCACAAGGGTTTGAACAGAATGATAGTGAATTTATCACAGGGTGGAAAAGTAGAATTTGGGGGTTTTAGAATGGGGGTTCAAGAGACAAGATGGAGGAATCTGGGCATGTCCTGTCCTTCTTCTTCTTCTTCTTCATCTTCTGCTGTGATGGTGGCACTTCTGGATTGGTTTAGGGTAGAGACAGACTGCCTAAGGTATTGGAAAATTATTGTAAATAAAGTACACATAGTTTTTAGTATAAAAAGATAACACCACCCTGAGGGTGGTCACTGTGCCTCAACCCAACCTGCTGGACAGACCTCGGCAGGTCAGAAAAAGAACGTATTAGATAAGAGAAAATAAACCTTGAAAACCAGAGCTGAGGAATCTCAACTTCTTTCTCGAGCATGGGGCTGGGAAAAAAGACTTTTTAATACCACAGGAGCCATTCCAACAACTCAGAACCCAAGAGTGAGAGACAACAGAGCTGCTGGATTGGATTGGTTCACTTCTTTCCAGGTGTGACTTTGAGGCAACCCCGGCTGCCATGAAAATTATTACAGCTGAATGAGAATAAGCTAAAGGTGAAAGGTACAAAAATCCTGTAGAGCAAGCAAGGCCCAACTCCTTAAAAGAAGCCTTTGATGAACAGTTACAGCCTACATCGCAGTTATTTTATCACACTGATGCCTTTCTGTGGTCTTAAAAAATTGAGAGCCAGGCATGGTTAAGGGATGAAGGGTTTTTACCTTGGTATTTAATAAGGATCTTTATGGTGACCCACTTTGCTGAGGTGGAATGCACTGCAATGCACACACATGATAGATGGCATATGCCATTTATAGACCTTACAAATTAGCATATCTAACAAAGATGCCCCAGTGAGAGGCTTGGAGGAATGGCATGGTCTCCCCTCATCCCAAGGAATTCCCCCCTGGATGGGCTAAATCTTAGTTAGAGGATATGTTCTAGAGAGCACCTTGGCTTCCCAAGACAGTGTAGGATTTTCCCCCCTCCAGCTGTGAGGCCTCCAGGGTGTTTGGTCTCCTGCCCTAACAGAATACCAGGACTATGCTAAATTATCAGACTTTAGGAATTACAAGTGTGCATGCTAAGAGTATTGAGGATGTATATAAAAGGCATATAAAAGAAAAGGTAAAAAATCATCTTGGCATCAACACAGACCTTTTAATAGAAGCCACTCTGTCTTTTTAATATGATAGTGGCCCTCTGGCCACATACAACACACAAAACACAAAGATACATACCTTAAAGAGCTTCTAATTGAATGAAGATTGTTGCAGGATACTTTCAAAGGACCAGAATGTTAAGTTTATTGACTTTTTTTCGGGAGGGCAGCATAGGAGAAGTGAGCCTTGATGGCATTTACTGTGTCTCTACCTTACAAGCCACAAGAATGAGTAATTCAATTGAGAAAAAAACTCAAGTGGAACACAAAGCCCACAAGAGGAAGTAATTAAATTAAATTGACTGTGGCTTTCAAATGAAGAAGCAGAGCCTGCCAGAAGTGATGGGTTCTCATGGTGTGCTGCTTTGTTTTTTATTCCATTAGCAATCGCTGAATGAACGGCACAAGCTCTTGTCTCGACAGCGGGAAGATGCAAAGGACCTGAAGGAGAATCTGGACAGGAGAGAACGTGTGGTCTCTGGAATTCTTGCCAAATACCTGACAGAGCAGCAGCTCCAGGACTATCAGCACTTTGTTCAAGTCAAGACCTCCTTGCTGATTGAACAGAAGGACATCGAAGAGCAGATTAAATTTTTTGAAGAACAATTAGAAAATCTCAAGCAAAGCATCCCCATCTGACACCCACCACCAGGCCAGACATTTTTATATGTTATATGTGATGTTTCCCTGGAAATCCACAGGCAGTCTCATCACAGGGCTCAGTTTGGTGGATTCTTCCAATCCTGTTTGTGCCACAGCACTGACAAGTGTTCAGATGGTCTGGGATGCTCCAGGCACACTCTGGACATGCCCTCCACTTGGACAGGCCAGCTGGCAGCATCTCACAGTGTGTAACAAACTGTCTTGTGGACATGACTGACAGGATTCATTGCTCCTATTAACTGAATGTGTATTTCCCCTTCCTCTTGTCTGTCCATCTGTTTCCAGATTGACATCATCTCAATAAAAGAGCCATACAAATATTTGCCTCTTGTGGGTGGGCTGAGTGTTTGAAATGAAAAATTATGTGGGTGTTCAGATTTGAATTGGTGATTGCACAAAGCCATAGGAAATGTTATGGACCATTTCAGAAAAACTCCTGCACTCATTTCTACTGTTTATATGTGTGACACAGTAAAAATACACTGTAATGAAAGAAAATAATTACTTCCTTTCTTGGCAGTTGTCACCCATGAGTCTTTCCTGGCTCTGTGTAATTCTGGTAGGCTGCTCAGAGGAGGTCAGAAAAAGGGTGATCTTCACTGACATATAACAGCCAATCAGTGATGTAGACAGTTTAAATGAACAGTTTTGTGAATCACAAACTCTGAGCTTATTCCTACACAGTCATTTGTCAAGTCCTTCCTGTGCTTTTGAAGAATGTATTTTTCAAGCAGCACCTTCAGAGGGTTGTTTTTAGGTAGTTTTCAGTTGTCAGCATGCACAAAAAGCCTGAACGTGTGAGGAAAAAAGCTCTGCTGCAGACTGGGCCAGGAAGAGCCAGTGGAAGAGATTACTCAGTTTCAGTGAGACTTTATATAAAACCCTTGGCAAAAAATTTTAAGCCAGTGTTCGCATTGGGTCAAACCAGTGATGTTGCTGTATTTAAAATCTCACTGTGTTTTGTTTGCAAAAATTCAATGAGAACAATATTCAGCCTCAACTACATACCTAGACCATGAATAAGGCAGCCACTAATTAAAGTCAGGTTTCTTCCACAGCCAAAACAGATGTTCTTTGTGCCATGATGCTGGGCTTTACCAAGGGATGTTTTACTAGTGGTGTGTGTCCTGGCTACAGAAGTATCTCACCACTGTGAGAAGCTGTGTTGCTCCAGAGGAACCTTCTCTGGAATTGTATGTCACTGGCACAAGAACTCTAGGAGCACAGTGACCAAGCTGCCACATGTACTGTGTTTGTCTCAATACCTGAGGGAAAATGGCCAGACACTGTAGAGCCTGTGAGTAATCTGCACAGTGGTTCTCAGAAGGCCATAAATACAGGCTTTTGATACATAAATCAGAAAGCTGCTTTTGAAAATGGTCTTTCAAATAACAGAAGCAATGTTAATGGAGTCAGTGGAGAATTTATAAAATACAAACAATGTTAAATAAGCTGTTTACATGATTCGAGAAGCCTGACTTGAAGGTGCACTATTCTTATTATTCCTAGTTGAGAGAAAAACAGCTGATTGGAAATAGGTGTTTTGTAATTGAAGCTAATGCTTGCTTTTAAGGGGAAAAATGGGTCTGCCCTGTTTAGCCTATCTTTTTAGGGCATTGTGCCATGGGGAGGCAATCGCTACCCCTTCCACAACTGGCACTCACATGTATGCTTCAAAGAGCAATAATTAAAAATAACTTTGACTCTGTTTAAAAAAAAAAATAGGCTCCTTGGTCCATTGTAAATTCTAAGCAAAATGAAAAATGGACCCAGCAACAGCATCAGAACCTCTCTGCAGGCAACAGAGACCCCCTTTCAATGCACCAGCAGGTCTGGATTGTCAGGTGGGTCTCAGTTTTGATACTGATCATTTGTTAAAAATGTATTAGGAGAGCAATGGTGAAAGCTCATCTGGACCTCAGCCATGTGCAGCATTCCTGGCACACCAGCACTCAGTCATGGTAAGTGTCCCTTTCTGCTCCAGTCAGCTGTGGCCTCTGAAAGTACAGGCTGAAGCCAAGAGCACATGCTCTTGAATCCTATTGCCTTTTGCTGAAAGTTTGGTATTTAGAGCACTAGTTACATCCCCACACCAACACATGGCGGCTTTTTCCCGCTTCAAGTCATGCAGTGTAGAAGGCAAGATGGCCAGAAACGCAGGGCATCTTCATTTTACAGCACTGTGACCCCACACTGCTCCACACAGTCCTTTCTGACCCTTTACCATCAGAAGACAAAATCAAGACTTGAACTCCCAATAGCAGTAACTGGAGGTCTTTTGGGGAAGCAGATCCATAGGGATGATGGAAATAAAATCCCGTGCAGTGCTTGTATGTATAATTACTGCTCATACCATTACTCACCAGCCTTCTGTGTCCTCTGCAGCAAGGACTGAGTTACCTCTGACCGGAGCCCTGGAAAGTCTTAGCTGCAAGAGACTTCTGCACCTTGGCAACGCCCCCGTGCCGGGAGACTTCTTATGTAAACGAAGACGGGTTGTGTGTGTCGGGGAAATGCAAGGAATGAAGAAGTTCCCTGGTACCTGACCCTCCAGGAGAGCAGGCAGGATATACCCGCCGCCGCCCAGCCCTGGGATCCTCCTGCTGCTGCCTGCCAGCCTGACCCTTTCCCAGGTAACACAATGTGAGCCCAGCTCCATGGAGAATTGTAATCGGAGCCCTGCGGGGAGCTGTCTCCATGAATTAATGACAGCTGCAGCCAGGAGAGTGCAGAACAGCGGGGCTGAGGAACAGGAAGAGGTGAAAGAGACAAAACGCAAGCGCCCGGATCTCCCCGTGGTGTGCCGGCGTGGGAGGCTGGTGGGATTCCAGGAACGATCTCTGCATCTCGCTTGGCCACCCACACACGAGTGCCGTGGGGAAAAACTCTGCAATAGCTCCTGGGCGAAGCAGGTGGGCCGGATTTTGGGATAAGAAGATGGCTGGTACTGCCCGAGGCAGAGCATGAGCCTGTGGCGCCGCTGCGGGAGCGGGCAGCGCCAGTGGCAGCGCATCCTGCCCGGCTGGGAGCAGCGGTGCATCCTGCCCGGCTGACAGCAGCGGTGCATCCTGCCCGGCCGGGAGCAGCGGTGCATCCCGCCCGGCTGGGAGCAGCGGTGCATCCCGCCCGGCTGGGAGCAGCGGTGCATCCCGCCCGGCTGACAGCAGCGGTGCATCCCGCCCGGCTGACAGCAGCGGTGCATCCTGCCCGGCTGACAGCAGCGGTGCATCCCGCCCGGCTGGGAGCAGCGGTGCATCCCGCCCGGCTGGGAGCAGCGGTGCATCCCGCCCGGCTGACAGCAGCGGTGCATCCCGCCCGGCTGACAGCAGCGGTGCATCCCGCCCGGCTGGGAGCAGCGGTGCATCCCGCCCGGCTGACAGCAGCGGTGCATCCTGCCCGGCTGACAGCAGCGGTGCATCCTGCCCGGCTGGGACCAGCAGTGCCCGGGCAACGACTGAGACATGTCAGACACAGTCGCTCGTTTAGAACTGAATTTAACATCCACTGCAATGTGTGGGAGTCAGTCACTGCTGGACCAGGAGCTGCTGTTTCAGCCTTTGGGGCTATAAATGGAAGGATTTTCATTATTTTGTTCTAAACCCCAGTCTCATTTTCTTCACAGAGAACTGCAGGAGTTAATGCAAATGTACTCTGCAAAAAATCTATTTGGTGCTTGTGAGAGCTGTATTTAATAAGTAGAAGGATGTTCTCTCTGCCATGAGAATTCATGGCAACCATCTGAATAAATTTTTTTAAATAAACTCAGAGCAGCACTGCAAAACTAATGTTCTGTGCCTGGAGGGAGCCCACATAGACATTAAAGAATAATCAGCCTGTAGGAATCATGCAACCTCTGGGGTTCACAAAAGGCTCTCAAAAAGCAGCACTTGAATTTCACTGCTAAATGAAGAGAGGCATTAAAGGTTATCAGAGACTCTAAAATACCACATGAGCCTCAAAGCTGAGTCATCTCATAGAAAAATCCACAGAGAGACAATTTGGGCTGCACTGATAGTCTTTATTTAGAGAAGAGACATTTCTAAAAATGTGAATAAAGACCCAGAGGTCTTTCTAATGGGCTAATAAGCCCATGGTGGAAGAGTAAGAACATCCCAAACTACCTCAAAAGGGAACTACTTGAGAAACAATCTCTCCAGAGATCCCTACCCTGTGACAGCTCCTGATGGCATGGCTGGTGCCTTCAGGACCCCTTTTTGGGTCTCAGCTGCTCCCTGCTGAGCCCAGGGTCAGTGTCACCTGATGCCACAGGGGCTGCTTGGAGAGGGTCTGGTCTGCAGCTGATCCCAGCCTGGAGTGAAGCTGCAGCTCTTTGTTGCAAAGGGGAAAGCTACTATGGGAGAAGAAAATACAACACAAAAATCATGGTGAGAAAGTCTGTCTGTACTGCTGCAGCTTGTTATTGTCACCATACTGGTGAATCTTAGTGATGTGACCATCTGCCTCATGCAGGAGCCTGTGGGTGAGGACACCAGGGAAGGCCTGGCACCCCAATACCATCACCTCCCATCAAGGACTTGTGTGTTTAGTATTGGGTTCTGTTCAGTGGAAATGAATGTTATTTGTTTGTGGCAGCTGTGACTCCACAGTGCTTGCTATGCTTCTCAGCTGGAGTCTCTCTTCTTGCCTGGAGGGTCTCAAGGGATGGGGATGGATGATTTTCCTCTTGGGAAATGGTGGTTTGGGTTTGGCTAAGAACTTACGCTGTCAGATGAACAGAAGTAACGCCCTACCTGGGACAAACATAGAGCAGAAGTTCTACCAAGAAAGCTGAATGCTGCCAGATAATTTTTATTGTGCACATCTCTATTTTCTCTTCAAAGAAAAGGAAGAAGATGTACTAAAGCTCTGCTAATATTAACAATATGGTTCTATTTTGCATGGTTCCAGGTTACAAACACAGTATAAAGGCTCAATGGGCTTAATGACTTGCTTTGTCTTATAAATTACTGTAATAAACCTTGAAACTGGAATAGAAATATTCTTCATTAGGATTGAGAGTTTTTTGCTCTGCGCTGTCCTGCTCTGCCCCTGCTCTCCCCCTTCAGCAAACAAACACCACACTGTTTGTGCCCATGCTACATGCTGGCCAAGTCCCTGTTAACAGCCTCTTAATTTGGGGAGTCCCACAATAGTACAAAGAACTAGAAAGGGCAAAAACTGCCATGCTGCTATTTTATTCAGATTAATATGCAAATCAGGAGGCAAGCACATCCAAGGAATGTAGGTCATGGTGGAAACATGAACAGAGGCAGCAAGAGATGAGCAATGGGCAATCAGGGGACTTGTCTAGAAATGCTTCCTCTACCTCCAGCTGGTGGCTGCAGCTCCCATTGGTCTTTTGGAATTACTGTGACTCTTCCACTGGACCGTGGGTTTGTGAAGAAGCTGAAATCTCATTAAGACTCCTCTGCAGTGCAGGAATGGGGTTTCCTGGGTTTTCTTAGTCCACGTCTCTGTACAGCACTCACAAGAGAATGGAGACAGCCAAAAATCTCTGTGAGCCTGACCACAACGACACTGCCTCACACTGCTCAAACAGCCACATCCAGGAGGACAAAGTCTGTCCCTTTGTGCAGAATTGTGGTTTAGGGTTTGTTTGCAGAGCTCTTCAGAACAGGTTTTTGAGCTGATACTCCTCAGAACAAAATGTGCCAAGGAACAGACAAACCAAGTTATCCTTAGCAGGCAGACTAAGCCAGGGTCAGGCAAGCAGTAGCTCTCCTGATCCCTAGTGCTGCTGAACTAAAATCAGAGCTAGTTTTCATTTGTGTAGGCGCTCCACTGAATGCGCATTCACAGGGTGGGGGAATGACATTGCTCACTGCTGCCCACAGGCCTAAAAACATTATCTTGATTTCAATTTGCATATCAGTACTGACTGTGTACTTTGCAAAAGTGACCAAGGTGATTATCTATATTTTATAGCAGGAAAACAGAGACATGCTGAGAGGGCAGGCAAGGCAAATATACCAATGCAAAATACCACCAAGCTGCTGAGTGCCTGATCTGTGCCTTCCATCTCCAGCCTTCCCCACCACTAAGCCCTCTCCAGGGGGCAGGAGCAGAGCCAGGGGGGCCTCAGGTTTACTGGTTTTTACCTTTCCTGCTCCTAGCTTTGATGGCTCCTTGAGCAGCTCTGGGCTGGGCCAGGGATTCAAAGGCTGCATGCCCAGCCCGTGGCACAGCCCCTGCCCCAGTGTGCTGAGGGAACCCAGTCCCCATCTCAGCTGTTCCTGTGAAAACATCCTGGCTACACTCCACAACTGTCATTCATTCAGGTGAAAATCCTACTGCCTTCAGCCAGACACATTTAGGCTTGAAAATGAGAATTAGGGAGAATCAGCCAAGCTGAGGGACTCATAAAACAGTCCTGCTTTAGCCTTTTGCAGGAAAACACTCTCATAATCACTCATCACTCTACAGTGTCCCTTCCCACAGTTTGAAGGGTGACATTGAAACCCAAAACAGAGCCAGGCTGATGGACTGGTTTTACTTCAAACTGAAGGCACTAGACATACCTGTAAGATGACAGCAGTGTGTTCTCAATACCTCTCAGTACTGTCTGCACCTGAAGTTGTACTGCACTTCGTGTGCTCATCCCAGCCTCCCTAAATACCATCTTTGCCTTCATCAGCTCAACAAGGAGGAGGAATGAGCTGAGTCACTGCACAAACTTGCTGGCAGAGCCTGGCCCAGCCTACCCCACCCACAGCACCTGGCCTTGTGAGCACCTCTGTGACACCAGTCTCCTGCCAAGCCTCCAGCACTCCCTGGGGAATGCAGGAAGAGGGCTCTTGCTGCTGGCCATTTTCTATCACAACAGCTAATTGCTTCAATGCCTCTGAGGAAGGAGTAATGCAGAATTCTCTGGGTGATACATGTGTTGCAATGAAGTCTTATCTCAGGTGTGACTTTGATAAAACAATAGAGAAGAAATGAAACCTTCTCCCTACTTTCCCAGGGGTGAAATCACAACCAGGCTCTCCAGATTAGTCAGGTGGAGTTTTTAAACACAAAACACTCCATCCTTGAATCCTTGAACCCTGCCTCTGGCTCATGCAGGCTTGACTCTGAATGAGCACTAAAGTTCAGCAATGTTGTCTGAACAGGTATCAAGCCTATACTCATAATTATGAACAAACTTCTCAATAAGGGCAAGCCAAACTGGAGTGTTTGCAATTCCCAGAGAAACAGAACACTTTCACCAGGCAGTGTCAGTGCCTCAGAGGTAACTTGAATGCACACACACACTTCTGTGGTTTCGGGAGAAAAAAAAATGTTCTATGTCTGTACACTTGGAAAGACTCTTTAGAACAGAGCCCTGTTTTTCCCAGAACTCTGCAAGCTGGCAGAGTGCAGCACAAATCACAGCTTCAAAGGACCACGCTGGTCAATGGTTACCAACAGATAGAAAGCAAATTGGATTTTATTCTTTTTAAACCCTACTCCAGATATAGAAGTCATGAGGTGCTTGATCATTAACCTCTGCTTAACAACTTAATTAGTTCAATCCAGAAGCAGACCGGTGCAGAATAATCCAGTCTCTTCCCAGAACAGGTGCATCAGACCCGGCTGCAACCTCTGAACACACTCCCAACGAATGTCACCAACTCCAGGAACTCAGGGAGAGTGTTTTGAAGTAAAGAGGGCAGTGCCTCCATCTTCAGTCCTGCAGCATTCCTTGTGAGTGTTTAGGACAAGCCAATTAGAACCAATTACACGTACTAGGTTTAATGCAAGGCAGAAAAAACCAAAACATTCCTGAAGTCACTGACCTGGAAGGAAAGGCAAAGCATGCAAACTAGTGTTTCAATGCAGAAACCCAAAGAGAGCCAGAGCAGCATTGCTCTCACCTTCAGCACCTCTCAATGGTAGGGGTTTCTATCACAGTTTTAGAGAAAACGTGCTGGTTTAGCAGACTTGCTCCAGAAGTCAAATTCTGTTCACAGCTCTGCCTCTTTGCATTACTTTAACCAAGCAGTAATTAAAATAATAATAATCTTACTGCAAACCTAACATGCAGTTAGCATGCTTTTTGAGCTATGTGTAGTTCTATATATAGAACAATTATGTTTATCATTTAAAAGAAGAAGAGTTCGTTTTAGGTCAATGATTCAGGCTGTTGAGATACACACTGCTTCAAGAGGTCATGCAGAGGTTCTATCATGAAACACCTAACATTACATAAAGTCCCATGTTTATAAATATTTATTGTAAATAGGTCAAAATGGGCCAAGTTTTAAACAAAAAGAATCAGACATACAAACCTAACTTTGTTTCCAGTTGGCTACGCAGAAACTGACAGATCCAATTCCCAATTTTTCAGTTCAATTTTTCACTATCAATAAGGTTCTTTATTCAGCTTAAGTTGATTGAACAACAATGAAGTTTAAATGTTCACAGTATCATCAAGACATGTGGTAAGTACCACCTGGTCAAAAAGTCTTTCAGGAGGAGAGAAAATCTTAAACCACTAGCCAAGCTTTCAAACTGAGGTAGACAAGTCATGGTGACATGAGTGCTGAAGGTCAGGGTCTATCTTTTTAAGTAATCTATCTAATAAAATGCATCAGGCAGTAATTGAGATGGTTATGTTAGTATTTCTGATGTGAAATACTGAGTAAGAAGCTCTCAAAGTGATAAACTTTTGTTTTGAAAAAGTATACAATTTTTGTAAATAGAAATATCCTTCTTCCACTACCAAAATAATCAGAAACATCATAGAAAACTATGCATCTTTCCTCTGATAATTTAATCCCATTAGATAACAAGCCTTGTTAAAGTAGCCAGCTACCAGCTTGCTGTTCACAGTGTAAAATATGCAATCCTTCATCTTGCTTCTGCTCTCCAGCTGAAGAACACAGATCAAGAAGGCTGTACCTCAGGCATTTTGACCTGTTCACACACACATAAGGTGTTCCAGTTTTTCAACCATTAAGTATAAAGTTTGTGGTCTCCACCAACAGATCAGCACGATGGTACGTACAGCATGGACAGCACTTCCTGGCAGCTCCCTTTCCACAGGCACCTGGGGCTGGGTTTCATGCTGTGGGCTTTGGATGTAGACCCTATCACCGATTCAGTTAAAAATCCAAAAAGACAGACATGGACAGAAAAAATCCAAACTGCTTCTGCAAGAGAAAGCTGAGACAGCAGCCGTGCTATTAAACCATTTTGATCACAGTAAGGCAGAGGCTAGTGGCCAAAGAACAGCTCAGAAACAGGTCTGCGTTTCACGACAACCTCTTCCTCCTCCTCTGTTACCTCAGAGAGTGAGGAATATGAAGGGAAGCCCCCTCTGATCTTTGGCTTCCTCCTCGGGCCCGTAGTGGCAGTCAGAAGCTTGTTTAAAGTTGAGGGCTTCCTTAAACCTTTGGTGAGATCATAGAAAGCCATGTCATCAGATATGACTCCCAGGAAAGTGCTAGTGGAGCTCAAGATTGAAGCCGCAAGCTTTGTAGATTTCTTGATGGGTACGGAGTGTTCCGTGTTTTGGGAAAGGCTGGGGTCCCCCAGCAAACGCCTAATTGTAAGGGACGTCCCTTCCTTTAAGTATTGGTGTGGCTTCTTCCCACTGTAGTCCCTCAAGTCAATCTTGGCATGGTAGCTGTAGACGAGCATGGTGATGATCTTCTCCTGGCCGTGTATGGCCGCCAGGTGCAGCGCCGTGTAGCCACCGTGCGCCCTGGCATCCACATTGACCCGGGACCCGCCCTTCTCGGCCGCTCGGATGATGTTGGTCACCATGTCGCAGTTGCCGTTCTTGGCGGCCCAGTGCAGGGCGGTGAAGCCGGAGATGAAGTCCCTGCGAGCCGCCAGGCTGGCGTCGCCCAGCAGCAGCCCGTGGAGCTGCTGCGTCCACTGCCCGTCGGCCGCCAGCACCAGCCACTGGTGCTCCGCCTGCTCCAGGGGCACCACCGTCTCCTCGCTGGCCCGGTGGTTCTTGGGCCCCCTCCGCAGCCCGGGGGAGCGGGACCCGGCCTCCTCGTCCAGCGGCGGCGGGGACAGCGGGCTGGCCGCCTGCTCGGGCGGGCCCGGGGCGGCGGGGGCCGGCACGCAGCGCACGGGCAGCATGCAGGGCTTGGGCGGCGGCTCCCGCCGGGCCCCCGCCGCGCCCCCGGGCAGGGGCACCCCGCCGCCGCCGCCCTGGAACAGGCCCCGCAGCTCGGCCACGGCCCGCGGCCCCGGCGGCTCCTCGGGGGGCGTCCCGGCGGGGTCCGGGTCGGGGACGGGAACCGGGTCGGGGACGGGAACCGGATCGGGGACGGCAACGGGGACAGGGGCGCCGGCATCGCCCCCCGCCGGCGGAGCGGCGCGGAGCTGCCGCTTCAGCACCACGAACTTGACGCCGTCGATCTCCTTCACCGTGGCCACGGCGTTCACCGCCGCCTTGAACCGCTCCCGCCGCGCCAAACGCCCCTCCGCCTCCGCCTCCCCGGCCCCGGCCCCGGCGGCCTCCAGCAGCGGCCGGAAGGCGCTCACCAGCTCGGTGTTGCGCACCCGCCCGCCGCGCTCCCTCAGGAAGCCCATCACTGCCTCCGCGCTGATGTCGAGCTCCGCCATCCCGCCGCCACAGGTGGTGGTGGCGGAGCCGCCGCCGCGCCTGCCGCCTCCGCGCGGTTCGGGTGCCGGGAGCCCGCGGGGGTGGCCGGACTGGCGGGCCGGCGGCACCTGCTGCGGGCAGCGCGTCCCGCGGCCGCTCCCACGGAGGTGCTCCGGCCGCCCGCCCCGCCCCGCACACGGGCCCGGGCCCGCCCCGCCCGCGGGCGGCGCTGCCGGGAGAGCCCGGCCCGGGTGGGAGCGGCGGCACCGTGCGGGGGGACGGGCGGGCGGCGGCGGACGCAGCCCGAGAGTGGGTACGGGCATGCGGGCATCGGAGGCTTCTGGGGCAGGACAGAACGCTTCATCCATTTACTCGTCTTCCAGCTTCCTAAAACGATCTTTTTTGTTTGGTTGGTTTGGTTTTTGGGGTTTTTTTAGTAGGTGGAGCAGCATTGGGTAGAAATCCCTCTGCAGAGTTTGGTCTCCCTTCCTGGAAAAGCCTCAGATGTTCTATTGGGACCTGTGATCCTGCTAGGTAGGAGGCTGATGCCTCAAAATTAGCCAGAAGATGGGTGGATGAAATATACTCACCTCTATGTGATACTACATATTTTCATATTTTTGTACATAATCATATATTATTATCTGTGTCTTTTACCTATATTGCGTCTACAACATGGATGTATGTGTCTTTTAAAACAATGAAATATTTACAGCATTTACTGCATCTGTTCATGTCCACCAGGAGAAGAGAGAGCTTCTCTTTTTATAGAGAAACTGCCTCTGCTGTCTTATCAATTACTTTTGCCTAAGCATTTAACTCTACTGTTCTCTGCTCTACAGGAGAAAATAAATCCCAGAAAAATGCTTTTCTCCAGGCAAAGTAGGAGGACTGAGGACCTCTTGGAGGGATGTTCAGCCTGCAGACTTGTTTTCTCCTCCCCTGAATGTTGCAGTTAAGATCATTAAATCAATGCCTAAACAGTTTGTCTCGGAGAAGAGCAGGAGAAACTGAGAACAGAATGAACAGTCAGTGTGGTTTGAAGACAGATAAAAGTAACTGTATGAGGATGGGTAAGAAAATGCAAATAGATTTGGAGTTGCTTTTAGTCTGAGAACTTAATAAAATGGAATATCCTTTTATGACCAAGTGACCTGCCTAGTAGGGAAGTCTGTGCATGTAGTCTACCTGGACTTCAGCAAAGCCTTCAATATGGTCTCCCACAGCATTCTCCTGGAGATGCTGGCAGCCTATAGCTTGAAGGCCACTCTTCTCTAAAGGGTTAAAAACTGCCAGGATGTCTGAGCCCAGAGAGTGGTGGTGAATGGTGCCACATTCAGTTGGTGACTGGTCACTAGTGGGGCTCCCCAGGGCGCAGTACTGGGCCCAGTCCTGTTCAATATCTTTATTAATCATCTGGACAAGGGGATGGAGAGCACCCTCAGTAAGTTCACAGGTGACACCAAGCTGGGTGGCAGTGTTGATGTGCTGGAGGGTAAGAAGGCTCTGCAGGGGGATCTGGACAGGCTGCATCAATGGGCTGAGGCAAACGGTGTGAGGGTCAGCAAGGTGAAATGACAGATCCTACACTTCAGCCCCTGCAGAGCTACAGGCTGGGGCAGAGTGGCTGGAAAGCCTCCCAGTGGAAGAGAACCTGGAGGTGCTGGTGGCTGAGCATCAGCCCAGGTGGCCAAGAAGGCCAATGGCTCCTGGTCTGTATCAGCAATAGTGTGGCCAGCAGGACCAGGGCAGGTGCCCAGCACTGGTGGGGCCACACCTCGAGTGCTGCATCCAGTTCTGGGCCCCGCAGTTCAGGAAGGACTTTGAGCTGCTGGAGGTTTTTATCCTGGGGAGACTTTATCACTCTACAAGTACCTGAAAGGAGGCTGTACAAAGGTGGGGTTTGGCCTTTTCTCACAGGCAACCAGTGACAGGACAAGAGGAAATGGCCTTAAGCTGCACCAGGGGAGGTTCAGGTTGGGCATCAGAAGGAATTTCTTTACAGCAAAGATTTCAAATTCTGGAATGGTCTGCCCAGGGAGGTGGTGGGGCGTCCATCCCTGAAGTGTTCAAGGAATGACTGGACATAGCATTTAGTGCTATGATTTAGTAGACAAGGTGTTGTCAAAGACTGGACTTGATGATCTTGGAGGTCTTTTCCAACTTTAATGATTCTGTGATCACTCTGTGTCAAAGTCTCCATTTTGAAGGCAATGTGAGGTGTGTCCTCCTTGCTGAATGCTGACTTCCCTTCTGCCTCTTTGTTACTTTTACTGAGGGTAGAAGGGCCTTTTCCCACAGATGGCATTTGGCATTCTTTCCCCTTCTCTCTCCATCTTTGTGCAAATGTCTGTAAAACTTTCATGTTTTGCTAACGAGCTGGCACTGAACCAGTTTCTCAAAATAATTTTGCTGCTCTAATGCTCTTTCACATAATAATAATGTGTAATCTTGTATTAATTCTGTGTTTCTATGTGAATTGCACACCTCCCATTACTGCCTTTTCACATGGCCTAAACAGCAGCCTTGCCCTTGCTGAGGCAGCCACTTGAGCAGTGCTCTGCAATGCTCTATAGCTCATGGCATTGCCTGCCCAATGTAGAGAGCTAAAAATGACCCTGCATCCAAATACTAATTGCTGTGCCTTGTTTTCACTGTTCAGATCCTTACTAGAATCCCTTGCAGGCGTAAGAAAATCTCAGCAGTCTGTGATTTTTGCATTGCAAACTTTCAGCTGTACCCTAGGATTATAGTTCATATCTGCAAATGAGAGCGAGGAGGAGGGAAAATGATTCAGAAGAACAGGCTCTTATAAAAAACATTTTATGTTACAAATGTTAAAGGGAGAAGTTGCTCCAGTTGCTTGAATTGGTTCAAGCACGGGGGTGGGGGAGAGAGGGGAATCTCAAGCTCACTGCACTCTGTCCCTGTGTGCACAGCATCACACCCCTGCCCCCCTGTATCCTTTGGGACCCACGAGGGTGCTGTCACATCCCACCTATGTTATCCCCAGCCCAGCACCATTCCTGCAGAGGGATCTCCCTGCACCAGGCTCCCAGGACACCCCACTGCTCCACACCCACACAGCCAAGCCTCTCTGAGCACTTGCAATGGGTCAAGGTGCAAAAAAAGGACTGTTCCCCTCTGCAGATCCTGGCATTTCCCATTGCTGCAGAGCAGAAGAACACATAGCCAGGAGGTCATAGAAGAGGAGACAGGATGTTTACATATGCACCTCGTGCCAAGCAAGTCTGAACTGGTTGCTCTGGTTTAACACAATGACCTCTTCGCCCAGGTAATGCCTCCAGCCACCTGCTCCACACACACTCTCTTCATGGGCAGCCCATGGAATGAGGTTGTGCTCCTTTCACAGTCTGTCAGTGGGTTTTAGTAACCTAATACATTAACACATTTTCAGTAACCTAACACATTAATGTGGTTGTGCTCCTTTTCACAATTTGTCAGTGGGTTTTAGTAACCTAGCACATTAACCTCCTATATTATTTGTAATAGAGAAGAAAACAACGCTTCTGGCTAATCACCCATACCAGTTCAGACCACACACATGCTGTTTGCCAGTCTTTCCCTTTAGCTGTTGTTGCCTTTTGGTTACCTACCATTCAGGATGAGTGCCAAGTTCCAGAGGACCAGCTCCCAGTGAGCTCCTCTTAGTCTGCTGAGTGCTGGTCACACTGATCAGATTGTGGAGCAGAAATTAAACCCTTTGAATGAATTTTATTAATATAGATAATAAAATCCTGGAACATTATGGGTGTTATATTCATCAGTCATCCAAAATATCCAGCCTTAAAAAAACACGAGAAGTTTTGCCTCTTTCTGTGTCACCAAAAACCTACAAAGCAAGTATTTCTTGTTGGGCTATTTAAAGAATTCTGTGGGCTGCTTCGTAGGAGATCTCAAGCCAACTGTCCTGATATTTTTCATTTATTGGCTGAGACAAAAACAATATACAGAAGTCCATTATTAGATTAATTTACTACTACTTTTTTAAACACAAATATTGCGGTGTGTTATTCCTGCATCATAGGCTGTAGAGAGCTTGCCTCTATAACTATGTGAGTGATGAGAGTTAGTTACCTTTCCTGTGAAGAAGTTTCCCAAACTCAAATTACCATTATTACAGTGAGGTAAACTGCACAGTGAACCTGGAAGCTTTTCCCACCACCCTAGAGGAGGGAGGTGAAGGTTATATGACTACAATTATCCACACCACACAAAACCAGGAAATCAAGTGGGAGATCAAGCTCAGTATCTAGTCAAAACAAAGAAGCTTCTACTGCCTAAAACTGAAGGAAATGGCACCCTAGGTCTTGCTCTTTTCCACATGATATTCTCAGAGCCACAGGGAAAATGAGATGGAAGCAAAAGGGGAAGAAAAGGGAATGTGAAGGATAGTCCCAGTCAGACAGGATGCTGCTGCTTTGAGGAAAGGCAAAGCTTAGCTGCTAATGACTACAGATGGGACTTTTACCTCAAGGAAAACTTATTTTCCTACAAAATGAAATCAAGGTTCTCAGAATAAATAGGATGACAAAGCAAATGATTTCCTACTTTTCTTGTTGATATATTCATGTGAAACAAAGAGGGCACATTGTGAGGGAAAATAGCTCTTTCTTTGTTCCATGGAGAAATGCAGTAACCTTCCACAGATAAACAATCGAGCAAAAGTCTCTGAAGAGGGAGGGGAGAAGATGGAAGGGGGGAAGGGGAGTAGAGATTATTTACAGATAAAAGGCATTTTCTCATAAATGAGAAGGATTCAGCTCTAACTCAAGGACCTCAGTAACCAATTCAGAAGATGTTTCTTAACAGCAGCCATTCAAACACAGTTTTCTGTGTATCTCAGAGTCTGTATTTATTAAACACTGCTTGTTCCCACAGATGAGGCAATGATTCATCCCCAGCATCCTCTGGTTTTCAGATGATGCCTGTGAACTTGATGGGATTTTCACAGAATAATGCAAACCTGGTGTGAGGTTCAGTGTGGTAAAAGAATCATGAGCTCACAGAATGATCTGGGTTGGAAGGGACCTTAAGGCTTCCAGCCTCCCTACCATAGGCAGGGACACCTTCCACTATCCCAGGTTGTTCCAAGGCCCATCCAGCCTGGCCTTGGACACTTCCAGGGATGGGGCAGCCACAGCTGCTCTGGGCAGCCTGTGCCGGGGCCTCTCCACCCTCACAGGAATTAGTTTTCTTCTAACAGCTGATCTAAATACCCACTGCTGCACTTTAGCATTAGGTGGCAGGGAATTTTGGGGTCCCTTTCTATACAGAAATGAACCTACAGCTCCTATTGACTTCCAGCTTAGAAAGATAGCACTTCTGTAGAAATACCTTATAAGCTCCATATATTGTCAGTATAACCAATGAAAGTTTAATGAAGTGCTTGGTGGTGTTGATGCTAAAAGAGTAGCTATAAACCATTTGATTTCCAGTAATCCCCAGGACACATAGTGAAAAATGTACAGTTATCCAAAAGCTGCTTCCTCTGGGTTGAAAACCCTGAAGGAGATCTGTTTATCTGCACCACTTGGATTTAAAAATCAAGGATTTTATTCAGCTCTGAAAAGTTGAGCCATCCTCAAAAGGCCTTGGTCTTGTTTCTGTACTCATGTGGCAGGTGGGATGATCTCTTGCTCCCTGTGTCTGCCCAAAGGGGCTGTGTGATAGCATTTATTTCTCTCCACTTTCATTGCCTCTACCTGTGCTCACAATGTGAAGAAGTAAAGAACCTCCTGCTGATCTCCCCAGCCATCAGAACTGTGCTGCTGCAATGCCACCACCCATGCAGAGAGGGGCATTTCCCCTGCTCTCCCCAGGACAAAGAAATTCCAGGGACACATTTGTGCCTCTCCAGTCCTTTGTGCTGTCTGCCCCAGATCTTCACCTGTAAAAAACCCACAGCTCATCTTAAATTCAGTGTGGTTTTAGCAGGTACAAATATTCCATGAAATTTAAAGTCCTTGCAGGAGCATCCAGCACTATAATATAAATTTAATTACAGAGCTATTAGGAATAATTTGCATAACAATTAGCAATTAAAGGAGTCACCAAATCCAAGTCACTGCTCTTGAAGCAGTTTTTATGCAACTGAACCTTTTTAAATCAGCAGGGATTCTCTTGATTTGGCATTAGAAACATTGTGCTTTTAGAAATAACAAGGTGATTAAAAATAACCGTGAGCTTTTGTACAGTGCTCTGCTGTCAGAGATCTGCCCCACGCTGGTGGCAGCGCTGCTGGACAAAGGGACAGAGGACTCCAGCTCCAGGAGGTCTGAGCAGCACAGCTCAGAGCCAGGAGGCAGCAGTGCCGGCTCTTGATCTGTTCCAATGCCTCACAATTTCCTTTGTGCTGTGAATCTTTGCAGCTGACCTGCAGCTCACAGAAACCAGCAACTGTTGGGGAATGAAAGGAACGAGAAGGAGGTGTCTTTACAAACAAACTGTGGGCCTGATGGTACATAAGGCCAGATACAGAGAGGTGAAAGAAGCGATGGGGAACCATAAATTCCATAGGAATTCCACTAATTGACACAGACTGTTACTCACTAGAGGCTGTGCTACATCTCTGGATTTAGAGAAAAAGGATGGAGACACGAGGAAAAAGAAAAACAGGGGATATACATTAGAAGGGGGTATCAGGCATTTTGGGAAGCTTGTACCTCTCAAGTACCTCAGCCAGCGGGGAGAGAAGGAAATGTGGCCAGGAAATTAGGATAAAAAGGAGACTGTGTCCTCTAAAAATTTTGAGACATCCCAGGGGAAATGCCCCATGGCCTCTCCCTTTTTTCAAATAAAGTTACAGAACTCCTCTGTCTCCCTTTTGGACATAAACTTCTGGTGTTTGTAAATTTTCCTGACAGGAATCAGCTTTTGTGAGCCTTGTTACACG
The DNA here is from genome assembly GCF_963513975.1 of Fringilla coelebs. Taxonomy (NCBI): domain Eukaryota; kingdom Metazoa; phylum Chordata; class Aves; order Passeriformes; family Fringillidae; genus Fringilla; species Fringilla coelebs. Next base: position 7,997,782 of record NC_140041.1, read on the forward strand.
GTGCACTTTATTGTAACGGAATAGAGCTCTTACTGAATCAAAATCAATTGCTTCTCCAAAATACCTGGCATTAGGGCATTCAGGCATCTGTTAAGCAAGAGTTTTACATTGTCTTAAATAAGGATTCACAAAGCTGATTGTAAAGTAAAACAAACAAACAAACAAAAGCTTTAAGGTCTTTTTATCTGTTTATTTTTGCTTGTGATATATGAAAGCAGCCTGGAAAGTTAACTCTACTGTCACCATGATATTTTCTGAAAAATCCGCTTTGCACAGGATTTTCTCCTGGGAAGCTGAGAACCCTCAGAGAGGAATGAAAACAATAATTATTTTTTTTTGCTGCTCCTGTGTTTGCTGCTTTGGAATGTGGTTTGGACATTGTTTACCAACCGATGAATATTCGATTGGTTCCATGTGAATTGTTTTAATTTAATGAACAATTGTGGTCCAATGTGTCGAGGCTTTGAGGAGTCACGGGTTTTTATTATTCATTCTTGCTAAGCCTTTTGATGTATCCTTTCTCTTTCTTTAGTATAGTTTTAGTATAGCATGATATGATATGATATGACATGACATGACATGACATGACATGACATGACATGACATGACATGACATGACATGACATGACATATCAACCTTCTGAGAACATGGAGTCAAATTCTCATCTCTCACCTCGTCCTGGGTACCCTCACAAACACCACACTCTACTTCTGTATTAATCGTTTCACTTGCGTCTGTACACGAGAAATACCAGATTTTCGCTTCCACTTTTTTGCCGAGGGAGCCAGGGAGCCGCCCGGGCACAGCCGGCAGCCTCGCACACGCACCGCGGCTGCAGCACGCACCTTCCACCGGCCGGGCGGATGCTGACAGATGACCGGGGTTCTTATGATAACTAACGCTGTCCGTCTTCTGTTTCCTTCTCATCTCTTTTTCGCTCTCTGCTCCTTTTCCTGTCCCGCTTTAGTAAAAACACCCCTTTTTGTCACTAAACGGTTCTCAGATATAATATTGCTGGGTTTGCGCTTTATTTTCCTCCTAGAAATCTATCAAAAGAATCCTCCCCGAGTCCCCCTTTTGTAGTGGAACGGGACGAGTGGTACAAAGAATTACTTTCTTGCGGGGTTCAAAATTATGCTCGTGAGTCCCTTCATCGCAAAGAGCGTTGTAGTCAGAAGTATTTAGTCTCTTTGACCAAATTCAGCCCTCCAGATGTACAGAGTGGATTGCTCCAAGGGAGAGGGTGAGGAGGAAAGATGAGGACATAGCAGGGACAGAAGGGAAAGCCTCAGACAAAACCAGGGCAACGGAGAGATGAGCGGTGCAGGTCTGGTCTAGTGACCCAGCAGCACCGGGAGCGCACATGGCTCTGGTGAGCTGCTCCTGGGAAGCTGCACTGCAGCAGAGGGCACCAGAAAGCAACAGAACCCGCTCTGTGCTAGCAGCTCGTGAAATACCAATGTCTGCGTTACAGAGACTGGCGGCCGCCTCGGCTCTGTGCCCTTTGGTGGGAAGGAACGACGAAGAAAACTGTACGGCTCTCAGTTGCACACTTCAAATCAGCATAAACGCGGGCAGCGTTGATGGCCGTGCACTCTATGTCCCGGCTCAAACCCACGCTGTGGCGGCCACTTCGGTGTGGCTGCCGCATGTTACAGAGGCACCACGGCACAGAGACACCGCTGCCCTGCGGAATGCCATGTCCTGGGTCTGTGTGACCTCTGCGGAGGATGCTCCCGACCCTTCCGCAGCCACACTGTCCCTTCTCCTGCCAGGGCCACCCGTGCCATGTGTTCGCCCCCAGACCCGCACCTGACCCCCGGCAGGGAGCCCTCCGGGGCAGCCCCCAGTTCCACTCCACTCCCCTCCGCGCTGAGAGCGGCGGGCTCGCCCCGCCGGCCGGGGGAAGGCTGTCCCGGCCCTGCCCCGCTCCGCCCCGGCCCGGCGGGGCCCGTCCCCTCGGCTGCCCCGGTCCGGCGGGCGGGCGGCGCCTGCGGCGGGCGGAGGGCGGTTCCAGGAAGTGGCCATATTGGATCCATTCAGCCGCAGCCACTCGCGGCGGGCAGCGGCAGCAGCGCTCCCGCCGCCGGAGCCGCGCCAGCCCCGGCCATGGCCGCCACCGACGTGGAGCGCTTCTCGGTGAGCACCGCCCCGCTCTCGGCCGCGCCACTTGCGGTCTCTTTGTCGCTCGGGTGCGGGGGAATAACCCAGCGGGTGGTGGGTCCGGGGCACGGCGGGGGATGCGCGGCCGCTGCCCCGCCGGCGGCGTGGGGGAGCTGGAGCGGGGCGATGCCGGTGCCGGTGCTCACCCGCGGCGGCTGCGGGGAAAGTCCTTGCGGGAAGGTCCTGCCCGCGCCGTGGGCGAGGGAGCAGCGGGTGAAGGGTTCCGGGGCCTCGCAGCCGCCTCTGGTGCTGGCACCGGCCCCGGCACGCTCGGGGAGTCCTGCCGGGCTGGCCGGGATGCTCCTACACGGTACCCGGACCGTGCGTCTGCGGGCACGCATCACCCCGCGAAGACAGGCGGCAGGAAACGGGGTCAGACCTTCCCAAACAGCAATTGTTTACATACCGCTGGTATCCAAACACTCGGCAGTAGTAACTTAGCGGTGTGTATATAATACAGGGAGAGGCACGCTGGTTTAAACACGGGTAAAGCAAACCCTTGAGGCTGGCTGCTCTCTGAGCCAATGTATGAGGAATGCTGTACAGCAAATATGGAGCGTGACCCGTGCACTGCCGCCTCTCTGCAGCTCACATGTTGTATAACTGCTATCGGAAGTCAATCTGGCTAAAATCTGTCGGCCCAAAACTATGCTTTGTCTGCAGCTTGAATTTTCTGTTGTTGTTGGAAGGGCTGTTCTCGTTAAATAGCTTGGTGTTGTGTCTTGCACTGTCTCAGAGCTAAAAAGCATTTTTACCGCATCAAATAGCATAGCTCTCCAAAGTCAAAATAGTCTGGTGTGATATTACTAAATAAATGGGAACAGCAGTGGTGGCTACATGAATTATAGGCATGCCCTTTGAGCACAAACAAGTCCCTGCTACTGTTTTCTCTGTAAGCTACTTTTTGCCAAGGATCTCAAACCCTGCTTCATTTCCTTGAATCCTGGCCCAAAAGTTTCCAGCTCAGGAATGACTTTTCAAGACTGTAACTTACTTAAAGCCTGCATAAAGGAAGATTGAACTGGGGCTCTTATTTAAGAAAGCTAATGTTTCTAGGCTCTGGGAGGAGTAGATTAAGGTAATGACAGTGACAGAGAATGAAAACACCAAGATTCTCTCACTGCAATTCTTTCCGCATTTGTATCCTATAAAAATACTTTTAATGTTAATTTGGTGTGCCTGCTGTTGCCTTGCAGGTTTTCATAGGTGTTACAGGAATCTAAAATATTGCCTAGTTCTGGAGAAAAATTAATTTGCTTTTTTGTGTTCTTACATCAATACTCTGTCACTTTGATTTTAAAAGAAGAAAGGGGAAAAAATCCTCCTGAAGGTGTTTGGCTCTCATTTAGGCACCAAAGAGAAATGGCTGGAATCCAGCATGGCTCAAATGCCCAACTTCATTAGACAGAAACCTGCTTGCTTTGTGCAGTGAGCAGGGATGGGTTTATAGGGATTTTGAGGGTGGGAGAGCACCCTCTCGTTTCCATTTGATGTTGGGCAGACATCTGTCCCAGCTGCTGTTTCCTTTACCCCTAGCTTGCATCTCAGCTGTTGTTCCTCCAGCATAATGGAAACCTCATGGTTCAGGTGTTCTGAGTTGTTCTTTCTGCAGGGCTTACAGGTTTCTTGTTGGCATTTTATATTACTGTACCTCAGCTTCCTGAGCATGAAGTCCATGTGGGAGTACCTTGGCACTGCCAAGCAAAGGTGACGATAAATACACTTATTTTTACCAGCTGTTTATATTTGCAGTAGGAAGTAATGCTGAAAAAGCCTCTGAAGTGGAGTTTTGATACACAATGGGTCATGATTGGTGAAGCTATTTATAGGTGTCCAGCTGACAGTGATATCCTGGAATGTAGTGAACCTTAAGTTTGGGTAATGTGTTTTGAAAACTCCCCAGATGCACACTTCCCTTGTACAGTCCTCCAGATTGCCTCTCTCTCCAGCACAATAAAGTTCCCTTCAAGTGCTGCTGTTGGAAATGACCCACAAAAACAAATGAAAGGAAGTTCACCCATGGAAAGCTGCCTCTGAGGCAGCAGGATCAGACCAGTGGTGCTCAACACCACCTTTGTTTTTGTGGCTGTAGTGTTGTGAGCGAGATTTGCTTCAGCCCCTGGAGACTGAAGTTTTCTGCTCATCTGCTCTGGTAGCCCCAGCTGTGTTCAGGGCTTGGGCTGCAGGCATCACTTTGGAGCTGCTCACCACCAGGGTGGAAGGAGAACTGATAAAGTTTGGTTCGTTTATGAAATACTCTTGTTTTGTCATTAAAGCTCATAGTTTCTCCATTGCCTGGGCTGGCCAGTGCTGAGTTAGCACATGTGGTGGCTGCACTGGAGCAGACACTAGCAACATTAGCAAGAATGTTGAGTGGGAAACAACCCAACCACTACCTGCAAGTGGAAGCCAGAATGTGCTTGAAATGCAGGAGCTCTGAAGGAGCCTGGAATAGCTGGAAGGAGAAGAAGTGACCGAGAAGTGACTGGAGATGCATTGGAGAATAAATGAGATGAAATGTGAGACTGAGACTGTAAGACTTCTGCTTTCCCAAATCTGTTGCTTTCTCTCTTTTTAAATAAAGCACATTGACCTCTCAAAATGCTGCTGGTTAACTGCCTGCACTAACCCACAGCCTGACATGGTGGTGCAAAGGCAGAGGACTCCAAACTGAGCAGTTCTGGGAGAAGAAGCAGGTGTCCTCCATCTCAGGGTTGGGCTCAGATAAGAGCTGAACATGAAAAGCTAACTTTGGCTGGTTGTTCTGTGTGCACACCGTGACTGCCTGCACGGGCAGGGATGTGTGAGCATCGATGCCCAGGACAGAGAGCGCTGGACACATCACATGTACCTGGCAGTGTGTGAGCTGTGGCTGGGGACAGTGTCTGTATGCAATCCTGAGATTTCCCTCCGTGTAAGTGATTGACAGCTAGGCTGGTACTGGCAGCTTTACAATAAATTAATGTCCCTTAGAAGATCCTGGAGAGGAAACACCACTTTATAGAGAGGAAAGCTGAAGAGCAATTTCTTTGCTGGAAGTAGACGATGGGATTTGCTTTGTCTCGGGGAGTTGCTGAACTTGGGGAGGATCTGGCAAGTTTGTCAGCTGTGTGTGAGCACTGCCTGTTTACACACCACTGCCTTCTTGTCACCTGCTCCCAGGTCTGTGGGAGGAGAGGAACCTTTGGATGGTGCCTGTTCCTGCCACAACTGCCATTGTGATAAACTTCATGTGTTGCTGCTGCTTTCTGTAAGGTCAGATTCACTTAATGACTGCACAGCCTAAACCCACTCTTCCTGTAAGGGGCCAGTGTGTTGCCCCAGTCTATGAAAAATGGGCTTGGGGAGTGAGCTGAGAACAGTTCTGTGTTTCATGACTAGAAGTCTTATCACTGCAGGTCCTAAGCACAGGCTTACATTTTCTTCTAAACAAACTCTCAAGGAAAACCTTTCCATGGCTCAATTCCAGTGGAAAACAGGGTTGATTTGAATTCAGACATTCTCTCTGCTCTCTTTTTCACCCAGGCGGTTGGCACCATTTGGGAGATCCAGTATTAAATCTCTTTGTCTATTTCTGCTATTCAGTTATTTTACCTTTTGCCTGGAAAAACTCAAGTGGTCCCCCATGCAGTGTGGAGCACAAATGACAGATTTTTCTCCAAGCTGGTAGCAGGCACCAGAAAGCCAACCCAGCAGGAGCAGCCCTTCTCCTCCCAGTGCTGGCCAGCTCTTCTGCCTGTAGTGTATGCTTTTTTGGGAAGGAATGATGCAGAAAATGGCCTTCCACGGACAAATTGCTGGTTGCATCTCCAAGCCTGAGATCCTTCCCTGGAATTTCGCCTGTCCTCACGCAGGAAGCCAGCTCTGACTGCCTCAGCCACAGAATCAATTAACTCAACCACAGCCCATGGCAGTTAAACACTTATTCCAATGTATGCACTGGGTACAAATATTGCCCAGAATAAGATGGTTTTTGGGTTTTTTCCCTCTTCCCCGCTGGTGCTGTCACTGCTGGTGAATCCAGGGTGCCTCTTCCCCTGCAGCAGAGATGCAACATGTTGTTCTGCGTGGGAGCTGCCGAGCTCTCCGGAGCTCTCCTGCCGGCAGTGGGTGCGGGCCGTGGGTGGGAGGACGTGAGCTGGCGGAGCCGAGGCCGCGTGTGCCCTCAGCATCGGCAAAACAAACGAGAGCCTGGAGAATAACTCCCTTTCAGGAGGCCGGCACGGTGTCAGGCCTTGTCGTCTGTGCTGTGGTGGCAGCTGTCAGCCGGTCCCCAGCGTGGCTGGAAGGCCAGAAGCTCCCTAAATATTATCTTGTGTGGCAGAACAGCGGCGCTGTGTCCAGCTGCGGGGCGAGGCGCAGCCCTGTCTCTGAGTGCCCCCAGTGCTGTCGGCTCAAGGCACCGCTGTGCAAACCAGGGCCGGCACTGGGCTGTTTGTCTGTCTGCAGGAGCAGCAGTCACGCTCATCTCCTCTCCTTCCCGTGCTCCTTCGGCTCGGAGCTTGGGAGGGGGAGAAACTGGCATGATGCTGAATTGGCTTTTCCTGGGTTGTGCAATGAAGAGGAGGAATTTGGGAGGTGATGGGACTGAGGGAGACGTGCAGGGCGTGGGCAGGCTGCACGCTTCACCCCACCTGGGTAGGGTAAGGATACATTTATGGGATTAGTTTTGATTATTCAGAATGTTTTGAACACAGTTCAGGCTGTGGATGGGAGAAGCCGCCCTGTTTGTTTCGGATGCCCTGTTTGTGCAGCCTTTGGGAGTAACATTGTCCTGTCCCATACTTGTTTTGTTGAGGTGGGCCTTGTGTTTATGCAGAATCTGCTTGTTTCTCTTCTTCCCCACATCTGCATGGCTGCAGCGAGCTCTGGGTTTATACCTGAAGCTTTGTATTTGTGTATCATAAAAGTGTCAGACAGCTAAGAGAGCCCACCTCTTCTCCCAGAGCAGCCCAAGTGAGAAAAAAAATCCTGAAAGTGTTCTTTGTCCTCAGTCCCAGCCACGTGCTTTCCTTCCAGAGCCTCTTCTCTGGCATAAGCAGCCGTGCTCATCCAGTTCGTGACATTGGGATGCAGAAGGTAAACCCAGACAGGGAATCAGCATCCTCCAAATGGGGTGATGGGAGACTTTCAGAGAGGAGTGGTGTCAGTGAGAACCACAGGATTCTTGGACACAGCCCTAATCGCCGCTCTCGGCTTGTGGCTGACCAGGTCAGGGCTGTGGAGGCACCACTTTTAGATGTTCGGATTCCTTTGTGAAACCAAAAAGTGTCTGTCTCCCACAGGCATGAAATTCCAGGGATGTCAGACAGCTCCAGCAAGGTTCCCATCGAGCTCTGTCTCGGGGCTCTTGCCCTCTCTGGCTGCACTGCCTCAGACCCAGACTGTCACAGGGAGCTGTGGAGCCAGAGAGCCTGGCCTGGGTTTCCATCCAGGGCTTGGTGTTCTCCCACCCTCATCGCCATTGCATGAGATGCTGTGATGAGTCTGCATTTTGTGTGTAAGGAAACATGTGGGGAATGCATGGAGTCCCCCACAGGCAGCCTTCATCTGGCTCTGGCTGTAACACAGGCTCAGCCCCCAGCTCCTGCTCTGCTGAGTTCATGTCTGCCTGCACAGGGCTGCACAGGCATGCCTTCAGCTGTGGCTGCTGTGCAGCATGTTCCCAGAGCTTGTGGTGATGCTGGAAAATGGAACCTTCCCACGTCTGCCAGGACCTCCCTGCAGTCCTCAGGTCTGCTGCTAGGAGAGGAGACCATCCCTGCTGTGCATTCCTGGGTGCCCGGGCTCTGGGGGCACAAGGGCATTGCCAGGTCTCTGCTCCACGCCCTGCTCACAGCAGCCTTCCCCCCTGAGCCACACTGATCCTGGCTTTCAGCTCTGCCACAGGAAAATGCTGCCTGGGGAAGGTGGCAGCTGGCCTCCCAGCAACATTCCCCTTCCCTTTTTCTGCAGCAAGGTGCTTCCAGCTCATATTCCTAAATATAGATTTTTTTTTCTGTATTTTCATACAGAACAAATAGTCCTTTCAGCTTATCTTTTTTTCTGTGAGTATTTTTCAAACAGAGGTTTTCTTTTCCTTTTTTCTGTTGCCTTGATTCTTCAGATTAAAGGCATTCTGTGCTAATACAGTTGGAGGCTTTCTGGAGGCATGTGTTAATAGGATATATAGCAGTCAGCTTATTAGTGTGATGACTCTGGTGTAGCCCTCAGAGGAGCTGAGCTGCTGTGGTATATTCTGGGATATTCTCCTTCTAATGTCTTCCAGGCATTAATACAAGAAGATGTGGTCAGTAGCTGAAGATCTGTTGGTGGAGATGCTGTGGGATGGTTGCATAAGGCAAACTGGGAAAAAGCATACAGTGGTGACCAAAAGCTCTTGGGCCCCCATTATATCCCTGTTCCCTTCTCTAAAAATATACTGGATAATAGTATTTATTGTAATTGGGCAATAAATTCTGGAAACGTATGTGGGAATTAGCCATGTTTATTTTAAGTGGTGACTAAAGCAAATAAACTTGGTGACTGCTATCCAGCATGGCTTGTTTGGAGTGATGGGGATCCAGATCCTTTTTCCCCTCTTCCACACTTCTTTTAAACTGCTCCAAACCTTTTTCATTCCAGTCCTTAAGGGTAGGCACTCAGTTTATCTCCTGGCTTTGTCCCACAGCCGCTTGTGTTTGCCAGGTGTCTCCTCTTCCTCATGGAAGGATGATGAGAAACCAGAGAGATTCCTCAGCTTAGAGCAGTTGAGTAAACTGGGAATGCATCGCTGCCTTGGGTGAACTTGGAGAAAGTCTGCACTAGATAAGGTGCTGAGATTAGGCTCTTGACAGGGTTCATTGGGAAGTCCATTAAATGAAAAGCCTCAGCAGCTTCTGAATAAATAATTTTAAAAAGAAACTAACTAGGGCAGTGTTGGGTGGCATTGTTTGTATTTCAGGATCTTTTTTTTCAGGCTGTTTAGAAAAGTTTTGTTTGTGTTTTGGACTTTGCTTGGTTTTGAATAGCTTATGGGGGATGGAATTCTCAGGCTGCCGAGAAGCTGAACTTTCTCATCCTTTAAGGTCATTTTGGAGGAAATGTCTTTCATTTTTGGTTCCATAGCTTTCTTTATTTTTAACCAACTTTTCTTGTTCTCAAAGGCAGACTTCATATTTGCAAAACACTGTATGCATAATGCCTGGTAAATCCTGCTTTGCTCCATTGTAACTCTCATCCAGGACTTGTGATAGAGGCAAAATGCCCATTTAATCCTCTCTTGATTAAGAAAAACCTCACAATTAATTAATTAGGCTTTGGAAATGTTATAGGGAAATCACTAAATAACAGCTTAAGAAAAGAAGCATGTGGGAATTTTGCTTGTGGTGAAAAAAAGAGAGGAATTTAAGCCAGAAACAGTCAGTTTGTTTGCAGAAAATTAAAACTGATGTTGCATTCACAGGTTGTGAATGGATCAACTTAGATGTGTGTGGTATAAGAAGATGAGGAGCTTTACTCTCCCTTGAGACTTGGCTTTGAGCATCAGCAAAAACTGATGTTTTAAGCCTGTGCCATTTGATTCTGTAGATGCGTGTAGGATTTTTATTTTGTGTTCTGTGGTTTGTGGTGTTTTTCTGAAGGAGGGAAGGCTGCTGGGGCTGAAGTGGCGCTGAAGGCAGTGCCCTCAGCTCAGCTGTGTGCTCACAAGTGCTGAAGGAGCAGGAGGGGAGCAGTGGAGGTGCAGGTCTCTGCTTGGGGCTGGTGCTGGGAGTGCCCAGCATCCGGCTGGTTGCTGGGAGACAGCACAAGGTGTGCCCAGCAATCCAGAGTGGTTTGGCACCAGCCTTGGATACAGGAAAGCAATTAAGGAGTTTGCCTAAGGAGTTCCTCCCTTCTAAGGAGCTTGGCTTCTCGCAGAAATCCCTGTGCACCTCCTTAGGGAGGAGGCTGCAGTGTGTGCTCAGCGCTGGGTTTTGCTGCTGTGCCGCAGAGCCTTTGCTTCCCCGAGACTGCCCGGGGGCACGTGGGGCATTGTGAAACCTTGGCACTGGCCCAGGGATATTTTGAAATATTTGTTTTCCATAGGTGCTGAGCATTGCACTTCACAATGCACTTGTTGGTCACTCGATGGTCTTAAAGTTTGTGAATAGCTCTTAAAAATGGGTGCAAGCGTTAAAGGCAAGAACCTCAGCTCTTGACCCTTCTTGCTTCTGTAATATAAAGTGGCTCTGATTTTTACTTGGCATGTCTTGGTGGTGACTCCATATGTGGTTTCTTCAGTGATGTTTTTGCCTGCCTGCAGTGCAGCTGGGAGCCAGGAGGGATATGAATAAAGGCTTGAGTGTCTGGGAAAATTCTTGGCATTCTTAGAAGAGCGGTTTAACAGGGAGGGGGGCTGGGAATTGTGTTGGTTTAGTGTGAGGTTTTTTGGGGGGGGGACTCCAGTGTAGGCTGGAAGCTTATTGTGAGCATGCAGCAACTGGAGATGGCTGGCTGGCACAGCATCCCACGCACGGAGAGCTGGCTTGGATGTGGCTGTGCTGCTCTGTGCTGCCTGTTGGAAAACAGAAGGAAGGGAAGGCACTTGGCATTGCTGGAGGGAAGAGCAATGCTGGGCATCACCATGTTACCTTTTACAGCTCTATAGGGTTGCTACAGCAGGGAAAAACAACAGTTGCCCTCCCTGCACAGGCGTGGAAGGCTCATGGTCTCAGGTGCATCCTGACTGACCATGTACCACCACCAGGGCAGGCAGGAGCAGGAGGCAGCACCGAAGATGAAGCTCTTCATCTTCTATTGTTGGTATTGTGGTAAACGAGCAGAAGTCCCACATCTGTGGGCTTGTTTCTTCTTCCCTTCTTTCCCCAGCCTGTTATTAAGTGCTCCACAATGGGGATCTGAAATTTTAAGCCCACGCTTAAGATTAACTGAAAACCTTCAGAACTGGCTGTGTGCTTGCACTTTGCAAATCTCCTTGAGATTAGGTGCCGTTCAGACGTGACAATTTAAGCCTAAGAGGTGCTGAGAGCTCCACTGGCCAGCTTCAGTGAGCTGAGTGTGCTTCATTTTGTCTCCAGTGCCAAAGGCACCCACAAGGTCACGCCTACTCCGCCTCTGTTGAGCCCTCTGCTAAGACTGACTATGCTCAGAATCCTCTCACTGTCAAATCTGGTCTCATTACCTCTCTTGGACCATCTCCTTCTGCTCAATAGGCTGCAAAGTGCAATCTCATGCACTGGTGCTGTTATACATTTAATAGTCATTAGCCTGTGAGTACAAGACAGGTAATGTTTTCATGTGTGCTAGTGAGTGTTTTGAATGTTGCTCACACCACAGAGGTGTTTTCCTTACTTGGGGTGTGGTGTTGCTGTTAAGTGCCCCTCAGCTCTGAGCTAGGCAAAAGAGATATTTTCTTATGGAAACATGAATCCATACTCACTGCTGTCACTTTGCAAACGTCAAGTGGCATTTATTGAGCCAGCATTCAGAGGTGGAGAGATTCTCCAGAGAGAGGTAATTTGTCAAATTTTTCTGCATTGATCCAGAAGCTGGGCCAAGCCCAGGGAGTGCCTGCTTGGACAAAGAAGCTGAATTTGGCTTGTGACACTGTTTGCCCAGAGGTCTCTAGGCAAGTACTCAACTGCTCCATGACTCAGTGCACTTGTGAAATGATGATAACTACAAGTGCCCTTGTACGGAATCTTCCAGTGGGGGGCATTTGGGGGAGGTTGTGGGGCTGGGCTAGGGACCTGCATGTGCTGGAGCCTGAATCTGCCCTCTCTGTTTTGTGGTTGTGGAGCTGCTGCCCCAAGTGCCCAGCCTGGGAGGGGCCAGGCAGTGCCTGTGGCATGAGCCTGTACCTGGGACCAGCTTGCCCTGCTTGGGCTGGATAAACAGCCAGATATCACTCAGTCCTTTCTCTGCTCAGTTGCAAAATGAGACTCCCTGCGCCAGGATGGAATGATTTCCTGATTCCATGTCTTTCCCTGCAGGAGACAAGGGAATAGCATCCTACAGACACCGCTGGTGCATGTATTAATCTTTGTGTTGCACACACTGTTGTGAATTGTGGATGGGGCATCGAGAGGGTGAAGTCATTGTTTTGTGCCCAGCAGCAGTGCCCAGCTGTGCCAGGCCAGCCCCTGAGCTCTGCAGTGGCACCGTGGCTGTGCAGGGTTTGGGGAGCACCCCTGCTCTTCCTCCTGCTGCTCTCTGAGTCACTCTGCTCAGGAACCTGCAATTTGCTAGCTCTGGATTTTCCTTCTGTTTTGATTTGACTGTAGATTGGAGGGGAGAGGATCTGTGTGTGCCTGGCACTCCGTGTCCACGTGTTCCCTGCAGGGCAAAGCAGTGCTCCCCTGGGAACAGGCAGTGCCACAGACCTGCTGCAGGGCATCCGTGTGACACAGATGGTGCCTGGACCCAGCAAAGCACTGGAGGATTTGTCATGGCGTAAGGTCAAGGTGACATGCAGGATTGAGGAATTTAAAGTGTGCCTCAGTAGTGGGAATTGAAGTGCTGTGGAAAAGCACCATGCAGATGTTGTGTTGTTGCCTCTTTGTGTTTTCTAAGTGTGTGTGTGTAAAATGTAAGTGGGAAAGCTTTGGGAAGAGAAGGACCTAAAATACAGGTGCCTGGTGAGCTCTTGGAAGACACAAGCTTCTCCCTGTGTGGGGCTGGCATGGGAGAGCTCAGCCTGGCCACAGGTCCCGGGCTGGTGGTGCAGAGGTGCTGGAGGCAGTGTTTGGGAGCAGCAGACACCTTTGGGTTGAAGGTCACTGCTCAAGTGTAAGCCCTATTCATGTAGCAGAAAGGAGAGAAAACTCAGTTTCCTTCCTTCTTTCCCTGTAGGTCTTTGTTATTTGGCCTTGGAAAATGTCAGCTGTTCATCTTTTTCACTTATATTCTGTTGGGCTGTAGAAATGGGAAAGGGCAGCTCAGATACAGAGAAGGTCTGTGCTGTCCCTCAGGGTATATGTCCAGAAGTCATCACTGTTTATCAGCTAAACCATGTGATGTTTTGTTTTCCCTCTTGATTTTATTCACCAGTTGCTTGTACGCTGATGAAGCAGGGCCCAGAGTTTACAAGTCCCATCATGCCAAGGGAATTTAACAAAAATAAGTATCGCCATTTATGATTGTGGCATTCAATTACACTTTGGTTTACCCATATGCTTTCACCTGCATCATTCAGGAAAAAAAGCCCGAGGGTTGTCTCAAGCAGAAAATACAAGCATATGTCATTAAGGAGAATTTTGTGGTGGGACTAGTTGAAAGATGATACTTCTAGATACATTTTTTTTTTAAACCAACTGATATCAGAATGATCTTCTCTATACAAGGCCCACTCTGTTTATAGTGCTCCTGGTGAAAGCAAAGGAAGCAGGGGCAGCACATCTCGAAGCAGTCAGCTGCTCTGCTCTGCACCAGGAGTCCCAGCTATGAGCACTGCAGCTGAGGGGCAGCTGGACATGGAGCTGGTCCCACTGCTGACATTCCCCTGGGTTGTGCAGGCAATGGTAAAACCACTTTTCCTGGAACAAGCTGCTGAAAAATGTAATGACGCAGAGTGAAACTGATGCTAATTTGGAGGTGAAGCATGAAGAGAAACTGTGATCAGGTTTTTATTTTTTGAAGAATCATAGGCAGACAGTTTGAAGCTGTAGCCTGTGCACTTCTCACAGGTTTCTTTTATCACTGTCTATGAAGAGCCAAATTAGTACGCAGTGCTATGTTGACCCTCTTGTGGGGATCTAGATTTGGTCTTTCTGATTGTGTTTCTCTGCTGCCTTTTTTTTGTTTGACTTGCGGTAAAGGGCCAAATAACATATCATCTGCAGTACTTGCAGTAAAGGGCCAAATGGCACATCCTCTGCAGTGGCTGTGGTCTGTGGCCAGCTGCCCACAGCAGCTCTGCTCCATCTGCCTGCCAGCCCTGCGGTCCTGCCGCTGGTGGTGACCCTGCTGGGGATGGGCTGGGAAGCTGATGTGGGTTTGAAGAGCAGATTTTGGTTCCCTGGGCAGCTCTGAGCTAGTGTGGCCACAGGAATGGGCTGGTGTGCCATTGTGCATCCCAAATGCACCCTCAGCCTCCAGCAGGGTGTGTCCGGGAGCTGACGTGCCTGGTGCACTTCAAGCCCTGTGGTTGGAGGTTTCATTTCAGTTCTTGTGGTGCTCAGCTAAATATGTCCATCTGTGCTACCAAGGGCATGTCTGTCTTTCGGCTGGTAAGAAAATGGTTCTGTGATGTTGCTGTCAAATCAGAGCTAAAGATACATAAGATGCCTGTACATCCCTCTGGGATGGCTGTTGTTCCTGTGGCCATGCCCCAGATGCCATTTCTGTGCTTGTTGCCTGGACAGAACATTTGTGAAAACGTAAGGACTTAGTGTTTGAAAATACCTAAGTTCTGCTCTGAACTTATGATGAATCTTTCATTTCCCACAAAATTCCAGATTCAAAATATGATTTATCCCCTTAGCTCTCTGATTCAAGCCTGAAGATCAGCTCAAGGCACAGAAATCTTTGGAGAGCATGTTCAAAGACTGCAAGTAAAACCCTGGCAGTTGCCCACATCGTAGGATGTTATTAATGACCCAAGAAGGGGTGTTCAGGGCTGCAGTTGCTATTTGAGGTGAGAGTTCCCACGTGGCAGACTCTTAATTATCATGTTGTGCAATGATGAAATGGGCTTCAAGAGAGGTTGGCTGCCACGTGGTTATTTGCAGCCCCGGGATGGGGTCCTGCCTGGTAAGAAGCAGCAGAGTTGTCTCTGCAGGCTGTGAGATGGAGGGACCTGGTTCACACTGAGTGCTGAGGAGGGTAGCAGTGTGCAGGGACCAGTGCAACTGGAAAGGGCAGGGCTGTGTTCCTGCCTGGCTCTTGCCCTGGCTGATCCCAGCTGGCTCTGCCATATGACCAGCCCAGCTCCTGTCCTGCAAGGCAGTCTCATTGCTGGCAAAAGCATGGAGAAAGCGCTACTGAAATCCTTAGCTTTTGTTTAAAACAAACAAAAATACAAACAAACCCCCCCTACATTGCTGCATTAGTGCTGCCCTCATTTATTGCAGCATTTGTGTTCTGGATTGATTATTTATCCTGAGTGTGGCAGACTGGCTTCTGCTGGAAGGGGTTCTATTTGGAGTGTGACCTTGTCTTCACTAGCAGGTGAAGCTGTCCTTGGGCCACCCTGGCATGTGGGAGCTGGCCAAAAGGGCTGGTCATTTGGGGCTGCTGATTCAGGGTGTGGACAGGTTCCTTTCCAGCTCAGGTCCACACACCAAACTCCACAAGTGAGCAGTGGCTGTAGTCACAAGGCTGTCAGGTTTCCAGGCTCGATGGATTGGAGGGAAAGAATGAAACAGTAAAAATTTCCCCCCGCCTCTTTCTTTATTTTCCTAGTTTTCCTACTTCCCAGCAGCTGTTGCCATTGTTTATCCTAACACAGCAAAATCCCTTTGGAGCTGAATGACAGCTGAACACAGTGCAAGCACAGCAAATGGTTTTCTGCTTTGGTATCAGCAGTGCCTTGAACTTGAACCAGGTTATTTCTGCTGCTTACAGAAATGAAGGAAACTGCATTTCAAGGTCACTGGCAAAAATTATTCCAGTGAAGTTTGGCTCATTGATTTAACAGCTTTGAGAGATGGCGAGCAGCTCTGAGTAGGTGTATCCCTGTCCTGTAGTGAGCAGCTACTGAGTGCCAAAAAAAGAAGAGAAAAAGCCCTGTGTGGATGCATTTGGGTTTCCTGCAGCCAAGGCATGACTGAGTTCTCAATGCAGCCTTGCCTGGCTGGAGCCTATTTAAATGCAGCCTTGCTGAGCTGGAGCCTATTTTAAAATCCCGAGCAGTGGTGCTGCCTGTTGCCTGGAAACCTCCTCCCAGCCTCAGGCACTTACAGCCCAATCATAGCCATCGGCAGCCTTTATTTATTTCCCATCCAAAATGTCATTCCAGGCTTCTGGTTTGTGTTTTTGTTTGCTTGTTTTTGTTTATTACTTAAAATGAAAAGACACAAAGTGTAACCATCAAACCCAGTGCCTTTCTGTGGGAACAGCCTGCCCGGCTGTCACCGCATTGCAGTGCTGGGAGCTGGCACCTGGAGCTCTCTGAGGTGGTGGCTCAGGGGACACAGGGAAGATGAGAAGGGGGCTGAGAGATTGGGCTGGGAGCCTGAGGAAGTCCCCCGAGCTCAACTGGTGCCTGCAGTGGGTTTCTGTGCCTTGTGACAGCCTCTTCCTCCAGGGCAAAGCCAGACCTAATCAGCTCTGAGTCTCAGCCCAGCCCACACTTGTCCCAGGTTCCCCTTCCCAGTGAGGTTGTGCCACCCTGTGTGAGATCCACAGCTCAGCATTTGGCTGACTGAAGCAGCACAGATTCACCTTTAAAACACCCTGTGTATCCTGGGGTCTGAAGTGTAGCATCTCCCTGTGCTGACAGGTGAATGGAGCAGAGTTAAACTTGGAGATCTCCCTGTCTTAGGGGCTGGTTTCATTTTTAATTCACTAAACTTTGGCCATCTCAAAACCTTAATTGCTGACATCAGTTACACATTGAAACTTTAACTGATTGCTCTTTCTGCTAAGTTAGTGATTGTGATTGATCCTGAATGGACAGAATAGGATGGATCACCGGAGCCCAGCTAGGATTCAATTGTGTTTTTGTCCAGGGAGTCACTAGGGAGAGCACTGGGCTGAAATAATCTGCAAGTGGGTAAAAAATGCTAAATGGAATGGCCAGAAGGTTTGTGTGTGAGGCATGGAAGTTGTTTCAGCTGTTCACAAGTTGTTCTTGTGATTTAAGTGATTTCTTTTACAAGACTGAGAATATTTGTTCTACCAAAGGCAGAGCTAAAGGCAGCTTTGATTCAAGATGCTGTTGAACAAAGGTTTGTGTTTTGTTTAGCAACCTTACTGCAGGCACGGAGCAGTATGCAAGGCTTATCACATCATTTATTTTCCTCTTGACTTCATTCAAGTTTGACAGGCAGCTTAGGCTCTTCTCAGGGATGCTCTTGTCTCTCAGTCTTAGTGCTGGGACATTAAATTCCAATTGTCAGGAAAAAACAGAAGAACCAGAAGGGCAGACATTTTTTTCCATTCCCATCTTCTGTGTGTGCTGGTGGTTAAGAAAAACAATCAATCGCCAAAGAAATTGCGAGGGTGAATTAATCACAACTCATTCTATGAAGTCCTGTCTCCTTGCTTTTCCATGGGTGTGTAAGAGCCTGAGGGGCTCCAGGGATGCTGGTCTGGTCCCTGGGTTCAGACATCATTTCTTAGTTGTGCAGACAGGTGTGCATCTGTTGAAATTCCAAACTTTCCTGGGTTTAGCCACTAGAAAGAGAAATCACCCTTCTGTCAGCTCCTCTTTGCTGGGCTTTATAGCTGCTCTGCTCTGCCTTTCTGTCCAGCACAGGTCGCTGAGCTGCTGTCTCCTCGGATTTTGTTGTCTTAGTTCCTAAGCAAAGCCTCTACAGGTGATCAGCTTCTGTGGGGGAGGGAGGGAACAGAAGGGAGAGCAAAGTGCACACGGGGGAGGCAGGAACAGGAACAGCAGAGGAACAGTGCAAAGCTGTGTGCTCACAGATGGCAAAGCAGGAGGGTTCCTTGCCCTGCCTGTGCCACCGGCACCCCCAGCGCCTGAGCGAGCAAACCTCACTGCTTGTGGCCATAGCACTGGGGAAAGACAAGTACTCAGGGAAACATGCACAGCCTGTCAAGCTGAATTCACTGCTGGAACGTTTGAGAAAATAAAATGCAAAGAAACGTCAAAGAGAAATGAGTGTTAAAACACACCGTGGTAGGTTTTCCTCTGCTAATCTCTCCCAGCTGCATGTAGTTGAAGCTCACACTGGTGTTTTCTTTACTTTGGAGCCTGGTGCCTTGGTTCTCCCAGCTCCCCATGAAGATGAGTATTTTCACATCCTCTCCTGTTGTTGGTGGTTGTTGGGGGGTTTGTGCTGTGGTGTGCCAAACACAAGCCCTGAGGGGCACTGCTGGGCTTTGCAGTGCCCAGGAGGGTGGGTGATCTTGGTCTCATCAGCCTGATCTGCCATCTCAGTGCAGTTTGCTAATCTGGCTTCTTCTCCCTGGCAGAATGAAGAGAAGAGGAACCTTTCCCTGGGGGGCCATGTGGGCTTTGACAGCCTCCCGGATCAGCTGGTCAGCAAGTCTGTCACACAAGGCTTCAGCTTCAACATCCTCTGTGTGGGTGAGCATGGTCCTTGCAAGCAGCCACGGGGGGGAGGCTGGGACCAGCATTTATTGAGTGTCCTCCTGTGCCACAAGCCTTGGCAGTGACTTCAGCAAGTCAGAAATGCCAAACTCTTAAAAAACACATTGAGTCAAGCCAGGAGGATTTCTGTAATCAGTGGGTTATTGCTCATCATCTCTGCTGCAATAGCTCTGCAATAGGAAGGATCAAAGGAAGGCTGTATATAGCAAGTTAGGAGTTTCCATATGCTAACTGGGGTGCCTGCATGAGCAGCTTTTGCTGGGTATGATGTCTAGGTAGATACAGTCACATGCACCATGGGTTATGTGAGAGCTGCTGTTGGTAACTTGGTTATTTCTGAGTTTGAGCCTGCACCCCAAATCTGGGCACAAGAGGTTTGTGTCTGAGCTGTGCCTAGCCAGTGATTTCCAGGTGTCAGAGAGTGTGAAGCGTGGTCATCTCTGTGACTTTACTGACTTTAAAATAACCTCATTATATTCTTGGCTTTTAATTTTGATATTGATGTGATCTAGCAGGCAATGCTGGCTGGAGTACCAGAGACCAGTTCCTTTCAGTGATGGGATGAGCGAACGTAATTTCTTTTTTGGCTGATTCTTGTATGGTGTATGAGGTTGGAAATACTGTAACCTGCTAGACCAGCAGAAATACAGCAGCTCCTACAGCTTTCTACAGGCTGTGCAGTGAAGGATATTTCCTCAGATTTTGCTTCTCTTCACCCCCATGACCAGTAGGGCTGTGTGTAGTGAATAAGGAGTTTAAATGAGGCTCCTTATAGGCCAAACTGGAAAATATCAGTTTTGTTTCATTACCAAGAACAGCAGTTCAAAGCCTTTCTGCTCACAAACAGCTTGTCAGCCAAATATTCTGGGATAGAGGTTTTTGTGATGCATCCCAGGTGTCCTTCAATAGCTACTAAAATTGTCTTCTACACAGTTTCTCTAGTGCAGGATCCCAGGCAAAGTGAGGGGTCATGGAAAGGAAATTAGTGTGCTTTGCTGTGCTGCTGTGTTTTGTGTGATACCAGGAGACAAGCCCCAAGTGCTCTATGTCATTTGCATTAAACATGGGAGACCTTCAGGAAGGCAGACACCTGTCTGTGTGACACCCGTGTGACAACTGCACGTCTGTCCACGAGCCATTCCTGGTGACCTTCCACAGTGTCATTCAGTTCTCTGATTAACATGCTTTGAAGTGGCAAATTCACACTGCAGTGAGCTGCTGGTTTGTCCTCCCCAGGTGAGACTGGCATTGGCAAGTCCACGCTGATGAACACCCTGTTCAACACCACGTTTGAGACGGAGGAAGCCAGTCACTACGAGAGCGCCGTGCGCCTGCGCCCGCGCACCTACGACCTGCAGGAGAGCAACGTGCACCTGAAGCTGACCATCGTGGATGCAGTTGGATTTGGGGATCAGATCAATAAGGACGAAAGGCAGGTCTTGTGCCATCTGCTTGGTGTTTCTGCCTCGTGCTTAGACATCAGCTGCCTGCAGTTCCCCTTGCGGCGCTGCAGAAGTGTCTGTGTCTCTGGTAAAGGAGTCGCTGCCTGTAGTGGTTCTGGGGACAAAGAGTAGAGGGTGAACAGCCAGAAAGAGAGGTCACAGGAGGTCTTTCCAGCAGAGATTGCTGTCCTCCAGGAGTGTGAGCTGTTAACCAGCTGTCCTCAGAGCAGGGTCAGGAATGATTTGTTCTGAACTTGTCTCATTTAACTACGCAGACATCAAACCCCAGGTAAAGGCTTTCTGGGATCCCAAGGTGTCTCCTTGGTCATGTTGCATTGCTGAGCCCTGAAATCTGGGCAGAGTTTGATATGGGGCAGTAGTCTTCTTTCTGTGCTCCACTGTACTTAGACTGTTCAGTGCAGCCTCAAGAATCTCCAGCAACCTTTGGATTATAAGGTCTGTGTGTAAACCCCACATTTTTCCCATTGCAAAGCTGAATTGTTTGAGTCTTATAGCTTGTTTTTAGGTGATATGGAACATCCAGGAGAATTCCTTCAGCCTTTAGACAGTTCAAATTTGTGCTGCAGTGGCTGGTTTGCTAATGGGATGGTTTTAGTTACAGGCCAATCGTAGAGTACATTGATACGCAGTTTGAAAACTATTTGCAAGAAGAGCTGAAAATCCGCCGGTCTCTGTTCAACTACCACGACACGAGGATCCACGTCTGCCTCTACTTCATCACCCCCACCGGGCACTCGCTCAAGTCCTTGGACCTGGTGACAATGAAGAAGCTGGATAGCAAGGTAGGGGCTTGGAGACTGCAGTCCCTCTTTCTGGAATGCTTCTGTTGGTACTGATTGTCCTGTGGAAGGTTTGTTCCTTCTGTGCAAGTGCTGGACTCCTTCCTGTGTGGCAGCTGAGCCATTCTTAGGACTCTGGTAAAGCTTTGTCTGGCCTGGGGGTTGCTGAGGTCCTCTGCTTGTTTTCTCACTGACTTTCCTGAAGAATGTCAGGGAAAGCCTGTTTCCCTGTTGGTTGTGTAAATTCCAGAGTGTTCCTCTACTGTAAGAATCTTACCCAGATTAGCTGCTATTTATCAGAGCCATCAGCTGCAGCTCTGTTGGGTGTGCAGGTGAGGATGCCTTCCAGTTTCAGCAGTTATATTGTGGAGTCCCCTTTGCTGTCCTGACCTGTCAACAGGGACAGAGGGGCTGAGAGCCCCCAAAAGTGTAGTTGTCCTAAGGTGGTGGTCAGTGCTGAGGAGACAAGGGCTGAGGAGAAGTGTTGGCTGTGTGTGCTGGTGCACAGGGAGTGTGTGAGCCGTCACTGCTGGCAGTGCCAAGTTATCTGGATAGGAGATCACAGTATCTTCTTGAAGTGTAGATGTGGTAAAGAATTCTCAAGGTCAGGAATCCTGAAAGTGGGTAATGAGAGGGTCTGCTGGGGTTCTTTCTTTGTTGTGCATAAGCTGTTCTGCCTTAGGGGGCAGAGTGTTACCTAACCAACTTCTTGCTTGTATTCATGCAGCTGGGAGCAAGTTTCTGACATAGTTTTGGGTGTTCCAGCTGGTTTCCACAGAGCTGCAGGAGGTTTCAAAGGTCACTAGTGGCAGCAGAATCTCTTCTTTTCTTCTCAATTATTTCCTGTCTTTCAGAGTATTGTTTTAGCAGCAGGGTGGTTCCTTTTAGGTGACAGGTGCTGTTCAGCCTGCAGAGGCATGGGACCTTGCAGGACCTGGGGATCCCCTGGATTACACTGAGGGAGCACTCTCTTCTCTGGCTGTTGTTCACGTGCAGCTCTGTTGGACTTTCCTGATGGGTTGAGTTCCCCTGTGCAGTCCCTGCCCTTGCCCTTGCCACCCAGGGCTCATGGCCTGCTTTCCCTTGGCCCCAGGCCAGAGCAGGCACTGGCTTCCTTTTGCAGTGGGCTGTTTGTAGCTTTGGCTGTTACACTGACTTCATCAGGAATCTGAAACTTTCCCTTAATAAACTTTTGTCTCTTGGTACAGTGCCAGCATTACATATTCCCAGAAATATTTTTGGAGGAAAGCTTTTGCACTATTCCCCTTGGTGCTGGTAGTCCCACAAAGCATTTCTCTCCTTTCCTTCTCATTCCCTACTTTTCACATCTCCCTGTGGTTGCTTTTAATGTGGTCCTTTGGTAGTACCAAAATAAATCCTTTGTGCTTGTGCACAGATGAAAACTTTCTGCGCAGGCAAACT
The DNA here is from genome assembly GCF_963513975.1 of Fringilla coelebs. Classification (NCBI taxonomy): domain Eukaryota; kingdom Metazoa; phylum Chordata; class Aves; order Passeriformes; family Fringillidae; genus Fringilla; species Fringilla coelebs. Next base: position 8,019,829 of record NC_140041.1, read on the forward strand.
TTTTATATTTCCAAACTTCCACTTTAATAGCCCTCTCTGGAGTCATTTTACGCCTTTGTTCTCATCTCCCTTCTTGCCACAGCATGAGAACATCCTGGATTTCATGCTGTGGTGGCCTCACACAAGTGGGCACATGGAAATGAATAAGCAAGTGGAGCCCATTGATATTTTCTGGGCATCAGGGATTTATGTTGCATTTCTGCAGCGGTGTCATCCCAGGACACGGGATTGCTTCCCAGGCACTCCCTGAGGGGTTGTGCAGTGCTGTGTCCCTTTCCCACTACAGATGAACCATTTGTGCTGGGGGCTGCTGTGTGGGCAGGGTGAAGGGGGGTGTGAGCACAGCCCAGGCAGTTCTGCCCTCTCAGTGGGAGCAGTGGGTGGTCACTGGGCAGAGGTGATGTGCACTGGCTTGTGTGTGCTGCTGTGTGAGCATGAACACACCTGAGCCTGCCCTTTTGAGAGCTTTGTGTGGCCCTTGTTTTACAGGTGAGTGGAGCCTGTGGAGATTAAAGGTGCATCAGAGGCAATGCTGTGCTCTGCTGCTCAGCCTCTGGGACTGGTTTAACAGGGAGCTTGTAGGACTGTGGCTCAGTTCCACCTTTGCTTTAGCCCACAAGTGACATGATGTGGTCCTGGGCAGGCTTTTGGCTCTGTGACAATTTCAATAACCAGTCTTGCTTTTAGTGTAAAGTCTACAAAATCCCTTCTGGGTAAAGCTTTGTAAACAAAATCTTCCATTGTACTGTAAGACAATATCTCTTTGGCTGAGCTCATGGCCAGCTGTTATCTGGGGTATTTAGTTACAGCCAGAGAATAGGAGCATCTTCACAAGTGGTTGTAGATAGGTGGAATTTGGCTGGCTGGCTGCTAGTGGGAAGCACATAGGGCCTGACAGATGTAGACTTTCCACTGGGTTTAACTTGGGACAAGAAGGAGATAAATCATTGTGCATTTGTATCAGATGAGAAGGTGATTTATTGATTTAAAGCCCAGTCCTGTCTGGGGAAATGGTGGTGCAGTGTGTGCAGCCATAAGGGTCCTGGAGCACACTGCTTGTCCTGGATGGTTTTCAGTCACCATGTGCTGCTTGAGCTGTGACTGAGTGCCTGCCCTCCGAGAGATGACACATCCTAGGCAGGTGGGGATGCTTCAGGCAGCCTGTGCCTCAGCTCTTTGGCTTCCAAAGTAGGATTTGCCTGTTGGCTTCACTGCAGCTTGCGTTCGGGAACAGTTTGGAGATGGGGGAAAATTCAGCTGTGTTTCACAGGGCAGAAGTGCCTACAGTCTCATTGCATCAGCAAAATGATTTTCTACCAAATGACAAGTTCCTGTTAGTTTTATTTTTGGAGATGAGAAGCAGCTCTGGTCAGAAAGACTTGAGAAGGAGGTGCATTTTTGTCTGTGTGCATGGGAGCTCCCTGTCCTGTCTGACTTACTCTGGTCATAATTCCAGCTCCAGCAAAGCCCTCCAGCACTTGGCCTGACAGGCAAGGGGACACTTCACCTCTGTCACATTCAGTGGGTTCACATGCCAGTAGTCAAGTGCATGATTTTATTACTAGATCTTCAGATAGGGAGTATTGCTCTTCCACCGTAGATACAAGAATGTTGTTCTAGGATTTTGCCTTCAACCCAAGATCAACATTATTTGTGTAAAAAGACTGGACAGAGAACCCTCGTGTAGTTCTGGCATTCCTTCCTTTTATTTGGGTTTTAAAACCTGCTCAGCAGAAGAGGTAGCTAGGTATGTAATAGTTTGTCACTAATCTCTGTGCCACAGGCTTGGCCTTGGCATGGGGGTGTGTGTGTGTGGAAGGTGCTGTGGGGAGGTAGGGTCAGACATGCGGTTCAGTAGCATCTCATGTCTCACTGCTTTCTTTTTTCCAAACTCTCCATCCCTTCTCAGTGTTGTGAAGGAATGAAGCCATTCTGGACTTAGGACACACTCAAATGCCATATCCATGCCTCCCCAGTATTGATGTGGTTGTTGATTATTGGAAACACAACTTGAAAAACCCCTTTGTGTTGTGAACTCCGTGTCAGCAGGTGTTCGCTGAGTTGCCTTTTCAAAATACAAGAAATTTGGTTGAGGGCACTCCAACCAGCCTTGGTTTGTGATTTGAGTAGTGCTGAGACCACAGTGGTGACCACAGAGCAGTCTGTCTCCTCTGTTGCTAGAGAGCTGCTCCAGCCTCTGCACCCCTGCATTGCTGCAAGCAGGGCTGAACTGGAGCCCCTTGGAGAAAGGAGGGGAAATTGCTTGGGCTGACTGAAAAGGGATGTGAGCCCTGAGCTGACCCTTTTTCTGTGGGAGATGGGGAATCCAAGCCTCCTCAGGTCAGGGAGACACCCAGCTGTGGTCATGGCCCTTTTACCTTTGCCATGGGGACATGGACCTGCTGAGCACTGGAGTGGGCAGCCAGCCTTTTTCAGTGGGGGGATGTGCTCCTTGGTAAAAGAGCCCAGGTCAGTGGCTGAAAAAAAGAGGAATTTATTCTCTCAGATACATTTGCAATGAGTAAATTTAGACTATTTCCATTCAGAGTAAGTAAAAGCTTTTGTGTTTAGTGAGTGCTAAACCACTAAACAGAGACAGGGAGGGGGAGAGGTGGTGTGGGGGGAACCCAAGAAGTGTGGAAAAAACACTGACCTACAGAGAACTTGTGCTGGGAAAGCAAGGCCATTTATTTTAATAAAATGGTTGCTGTGAATTCCAGTTCTGTAGTACAAAAAGTGTTGGCTGTAGGGAAATGTTAGATGGCAAATCAGACTTTCTCCTTATTTGTCTAAATTCTTGTGCTTCACTGCTGTGAATTTGGCTGCTGTTCAGACAGATGAGTTCTGCTGTTTGTTTAAGCAGTGGTTTCAGTATCACACGTGGCTTTTCTGGGCACAGCAGCGTTGTCTAGCACAGGTTCCTGTGATAGATCCAGTCTCACAGTAGCTCTCTGAAGCATAATGAACCCCATCACTGCTGATGGATGGGGGATGTGGCCCTTGTTCACTTTTGATCTTGGTGGGTGCTGGGCACAGGGACACCTCCACACTGTACAGCTTTGAAGCCCAGGTGGATGCAGTTGTGTGGGGTGTAGTGACTGCTGGCTGATGTGAAACCAAAGCTGAGTAAGAACACATGAAAATAAATATGTCTGCTGTGTGGCACCCTGCCCCTTTCTCCAAATAACCCACATGACACAGCCAAGTTGTGATCCTCACGAAGAGGCTCGTGGGGTCCTTAGGGAGGGTCATGAGCTGCTGTCAGAGCATCTGAGGAGTCCCTGCTCTTTCCACTTGAGCATGGGAAGGCTTCACATCAGCTCAGTGTGTGTTTCACCCTCGTGCTTGTCTTGTAGAACATCCTGTCAGCTCAGCCAGCGTGGAGGGGTGACAGCTGGGATGTGACAGCTACACCGTGTCTGCCTCCCTCCTCCTGCGTAACAAAACACAGGGAGAGCAGGGCTTTGATTTGCTCCTTGTGTGGTTTATCTCAAGTCGTGTAGCCAAGTGAGTCCTGGAGAACTCTTCCCTCTAGTGTTCAGCAGAGCTGGGCTGCAGCTGCTGTGTCAGCAGAGCTCCGGGGTGATTTTGGGAGGTGTGGAAGAGCCAGTGGGCAGGACCCGGTCACCCCCGGGCTCAGCACGGCTGCTCACCTGGGTGTTTGTCCTTCCTCCCTGCCCTGTGCTCTAGGTGAACATCATCCCAATCATTGCCAAAGCAGACACCATCTCCAAGAGCGAGCTGCACAAGTTCAAGATCAAGATCATGAGTGAGCTGGTCAGCAATGGGGTGCAGATCTACCAGTTCCCCACGGACGACGAGGCCGTGGCCGAGATCAACTCTGTGATGAATGTGGGTAACGCTGCCACTCCCATCCCTGCTGAAGGTTCTGACAACTAAATTGCTGCACAAAAACACATCTGAGGGGCACGTTTCATTGGCAATGTCCAGACACTGAATCTGTTGGAAAGCCAAGCTGTGGGTCTCACAGATGGCAAAGGCTGTTGCATACAGAATTAATTAAAATGTGGCTCATGTTTAATCTGGGGGCTCTCTGGAGTAACTTAGCTCTAGAATTTATTTTATTGAATTTTTGAAAAATGCTTTCCTCAAAATTAATTCTGTCTGTTCTTAGGCTACTTTGAGTTTGAGGAAGAAGGAACTGTGAATAAAATGTGACAGTTAAGATTTACATTAGTCTTGTGACTTAAGGAGGCTGACCAGAGAAAACCCAATTTAAAGTAAAGAAGAAAAATCTTAATCTCTATTTTGCCTTGTTTGAAATTCAAAGATCAAATTCAGACCTGACTGAAGCACATGCAAAAACACTTTTAAGCTTCTTGTCTCCCAAATCAGAGTGTAGCTATGGCAGTAGAAACAACTGAAATGTTTCCATGTTAATTTCATAAATCAAAAGTAGCTTTTTCATCAAAATGACCATTTTCTTGCATAGCTGTTTCTGATTAAATGCTTTGTCTTTTCTTTTTACCCTTCTCCCCCACCATTTTTTTGTTTAATTCAATCACCAGTCGATTTCTGGGTGGACTAGATACATGTTTTCACTCTAATAGCTCTTTTTTGCTGAAATCATGAAATCACTCTTACTTAAATAATTGCAAGCTGCGTATATTGGGGAGAAAAACAGGAGTCGTGCTTGCTTGGATTTTTTTTTCCTCTTCCTTCATCCAATGAAAATACATTTGACCACTTCTCTATGAGTTCCACACTTCTGGATCCGTTTCTTTTTAAGCATGAAGGATTTTGTCAGCCTCACCCTACTGAAGCACCCACTCCTTCCTGGCAGTCCCAAGGGGGGTGTCCTGTTTCCTCCCTGTGCCTGCTGCCTCGCCAGGCTCAGGGAGAGCAGTGGGGACGTGTTGTGTCCTGCACATGTCCCTTGCAGTGCCCACACACTCTCTGCAGTGCCAAGGCTTGTGTGTGGGTATCCCTGCCTTTCAGCAAGGCAGGGAGTGCCCCACTCCTGGGGTGTGCAGAGGGATGGAGTGGAGCACTAATGACCATGCTGTTCCTACAGTACTCCCCAGCTGGTGCAGCCCAGACAGCATTGCTGATAAGCTCTGCTCTGGCCCCTCTCCACTCTCTGTAGTAATATTCCAGCTTGTAGTAGAGATTGCTCCGAGTGTCAGAAATTGTAGGTTCAAAGAAGGGACTCAGGGAAGCAGTCCCTGTGCCTGGGTGAGGGGAGCTAAGGGTCAGGCTGATCTCTGGGGGCTCTCCCATGCACTGAGTCCCTGCCCTTGGCTCTGTTTCAGGCTCATCTGCCCTTTGCTGTGGTCGGCAGCACGGAGGAGGTGAAGGTTGGGAACAAGCTGGTGCGAGCTCGGCAGTACCCGTGGGGAGTGGTGCAAGGTGAGGGGCCAAGCCCACCCCAAACCCCCCCAGCTCTGCCCTCCAGCAGCGCCCCTGCATGAAGGTGCCCTGTGACAAGCAGTGCAGGTGTGTCCCCTGCAGCCTTTGTGGGCTGGCCAGTCTTTCCTTTGAGTTGCCATTCCTACGGCAGGTAAGAAGGTCAGCAGGAATCCCTGCATCCAAGAGCTTGTGTTGTGCCCTGAGCAGGACAGCAGGCTCCTCAGGATGAGGGTATCTGGAGCCAGTCATGTGTGCCTTGTGTTCCCCACCACACCTGCAGTTTGCTGACCTGTCCCTTCCCTTTGCCAGTGGAGAATGAGAGTCACTGTGACTTTGTGAAGCTGCGGGAAATGCTGATCCGGGTGAACATGGAGGATCTGCGGGAGCAGACCCACACCCGCCACTACGAGCTCTACCGCAGGTGCAAGCTGGAGGAGATGGGCTTCAAGGACACAGATCCAGACAACCAGCCCTTCAGGTGAGTGCCCTTCACGTCAAGCATCAGTTTAGACTGAGGGTTTGGTACTGACAGCCCCAAAAAATGGAAGTTTGTAGGTAATATACAGTGCCAGGCTGGAAAATGCCAGCGCTGGGTTAGAGCTTTGCAGCTGAATTGGATGTTCCCTTCCCTGTCTGTTTTTCCCAACAGCACAGACAGACATGCATTTCCTCATCACTAACTCAGTAGTATCCAGAGAGTCTGGATTTCATTTGCTTTCTTCCCCAGCCTCCAAGAAACATATGAGACCAAAAGGAAAGAGTTCTTGGGTGAGCTCCAGAGGAAAGAGGAAGAAATGAGACAAATGTTTGTTAACAAAGTCAAGGAGACAGAGGCAGAGCTGAAGGAGAAGGAGAGAGAGGTGGGTGTGCCAAAAATTTGCAAGGAACCCAAACTGCAGCCAGCAGGGAATCTGGGTCTGGGCAATGCATGAATCCTGGAAAGCACATTCCAGCAAAGCTCACCAGCCAAAGCACAAACACATCATGGTTTAGGGGCCTCAGAAACTAGTCTTCCCTGTCCTGTGCCGCGTGGAACAGCTGCTGGCTGGGGAGTGACAGCCGGTGGCAGGACATTTAGGTGAGCATCCCTGTCCCAGAGACCTGCCTCTTGTGGCTCACTGGACAGCAGAGTAAAGGGGGCAGCTGGGCTGGGGTCCCCAGTCAGAGTGAGTCCCCAGTGTGGGGCCTCAGGAAGCAGCTGTGACTGGGGAGGAATTATGTGGGCCATCCTCAGAACTAGTGAGGAACAAAAGATCCTGCAACGTCCCCAGCCCCTGTGCAGAGCCAAAATCCCCTGTGCTCAGCTGCAGGGCTCATGCTGCCTCTGGTTTGCTGTGTGGTGTCAGGGAGAGATGAATTTATTGTGTCTTCCCTGCTTTTGGTGGCCCTGGGTGCAGTGGTGGGGATTTGTGTGGGGGGTGTGACAGGGCTCCTGGGGCAGCCAAAACCAGCTCAATGCCATGCTCAGAGGGTCTGTCTCCTACCAGCTGCATGAGAAGTTTGAGCACTTAAAAAGGATACACCAGGAAGAGAAAAGGAAGGTGGAGGAGAAGAGGAGGGAGCTGGAGGAAGAGATGAACGCCTTCAACAGGCGGAAAGTGGCAGTGGAAACCTTGCAGTCCCAATCCTTGCAGGCTACCTCACAGCAGCCGCTGAAGAAGGACAAAGACAAGAAAAAGTAAGTGTCTGAGCTGGAGTCTTCCTCCTCTGCCACTGGAAAGCTGGGAGTCTGCACACAGGCTTTATTGTTTGGTCAGTTGTTTAAACATCATACAGAGAAAAGTGGATTTTGGAATCCTAACTCCCATCCTTCTGACCCTTTGCTCAAAGCAGAGGAGAGATGAGCTCCTCCTGTGCCCAAGCACTGCCCAGAAAAGCCTGGGCAGCTGGAGGTGGGAGAGATTTGCAATTTGGGGCCGTTCTCTAAAGGCTGATGGGCCCATGGGGTTCCCTCTTGCCTCTGTGATGGCCAGCTCAGGTTGTGTGGGGCTCCAAGGCACAGTTCTAATTACAAGAAAATTCTTTTCCCCTAAAGGCAGGGTCCTTATCTTAGCTTGCTGCACATTAATTGACATTGCTGGAGCCAGCAGGAGCAGGGGTGTGTAAATATTGGTGTTTCAGCCACCTGATTGTGTAGTGATAGACCAGGAATGGGACAAACAGGTTTAAAAAGAAAAGATGTTGGGGGGGGGTTATCCTGCTTCCAATTCAAGCCAGTCTCTAAGGACCCTGGGCTAGGGGGCAAAATGGAGCACTGTCATGCAAACTGATAATTCTGCTATTGCAGCATTTTCTGTTACTTCCCCATGCATGAAGGAGCTCAAGAGTCAGAACTGCATTTTATCAAACCCAGAGCAGGCTGGCAAGGCTTTCTGAGTTTCTTAATGATGGCAAGAAAAAAAGACCACGAAAAGTAGCAACACCCAGGTTTGTGCTTGACAGCACAGCATTCAGCTCCTCAGTGCTGATGAGATCTTGTGGTCTGTCATTCCCCTGCTGTGAGCTGCAGCACCAGAGGAGCTCATTCTGTGTGCTGACATCCTAGCAATTTGTTTCTTCCTGTGGAAGATAACGGGGTAGATTACTTGAGTGTTTCGTTGGAATGTAAATGTGAACAGTGCTCTCTTCTGCAGACTGCTCAGCGTGCTCTGGGTGTGGCCCCCCTCACACACAGGGTCTAAAGGGTTTCTAAAATTCTTTGCTGAAAATAGGGTTTAGTGTGAATTAGGAGCTGAATCCTAGGGCTTTCTTGGACCCAGGACTGCTTTGGGAAGGTGAGCACAGTGCAAGTGATGCCAGGGGCAGGCAAGGACTGTGAACATGGGCTGCAGCTTCCCCTCTACTCCTTCTGGCTGCAACAGAAAAGGTTTTCCTGCACTTTTCTGGCTTTAGCCCACCTCCAGCTGTGAGTCTGGGCATTGCTGGGCCGTAGCAATAGGAACAAGCCAGGTCAGGAGCAGGGCTGGGAGGGAGCTCGGTGCTGTGCAGAGGTCCCGGAGCACCCACAGCCTGGGCTCTGCACACTGGGGACCCCACATGGTGCTGGGGCAGGGGGGCTCTGGAGCACAGCTAGAGGAGGTGCACCATCACCAGGATGGTTTTGGATTGGGTTCTTTGTTTTTGTTCCTTTTCAAACCTGAGAGCTAGCTCAAAATATGGGGCTTTGTGATTTCTGCTCAAGTGAAATATTGAGGAAGTCTTGTTGAACTCTTTATCATCTCCTGGTTCAAGGCAGCGTTCTTAGTAGCTTTAATAAGTAAAAAATAGTGATGAAAAAATTGCAGAAGTTGGGGGAAAGAGAAGTGTTTGTGGTGCTGAGCAGGTTGTGCCAGGCTGCTCACCTGAAGCCCCAGCAGCGTTTGTCCTCCTCCTTTTTTTGTTTTAACATACTTCACTACACCTCGCTTTTGTTTGATTTTCATAACTTTAATTCATGCTTTTTTATGTTTTGTTTCTTTCAGTTAATCACACACAGACTTTCAGGCCAAGAGTGGACTTGGTGCTTTCATGTGTTAAGTTGCTTGAGTTTCCCACCCTGAGTGACCCTTCTCATAACATTGTGTGAGTGGACCAAAGTGACAGAGACAATGAGCATCTCCGGTGGTTGCAGTGTTCCGACCTGCTGTTTTCTTTTCAGAATTATCAGGAGCTTTGCAGGAAGTAACCTTACATGTACATTTTGTTAAACAAAGCCAACTAATCCCTCAAGTAAGATGTTTTGTTCTAAACTCAGTGATGGAGCAGCCGTGTATGAAGAGACCATGACTGAACTCGTCTTACCACCAGCTAAATAATTGCTTTCTGCATTTTTTTTTTTTTAATTGGCTAAGGTGACTGCTGGAGGCTCATTGACCTCCCCTGTACCTGCACAGTGAGAGGAGTGGTCTGAAGAATGCTGAAATGTTTGTTTTTCTAACAAAATTCTGAAGTAGTTTGTAGAATGGCTGGAAAAACACAACATTTAGGCTTTCTGCAGGAATCTTAGAGTAACCCTCATTCCAGTAATTCTGTATTAATTCCTGAATTACTCTAAACACTATCTACATCATTTATAATAATATATATATATATAAGGAGAGAGAGAGTGGTTAATAAAATTAATGGGACAATGTTTTGAATTTTCTTTACTGCTAAAGTAGAACATTTATAGAGAGGTTTTTCGTAAGAGTTTGTTGTACAAAGTGGAACTACAGGATTTGTGTAACATTTCAGTTGTCACTTACCAATGTATTTACTGTTGTGGGAACTATTTAAGCCAACATCTTTTTACTCTTTAATCTTAAACCTAATATGTGCCTAATAAGGAGAATCCCCTGCTCTTGAGCTGTGCACTGTATTTATGCTGACAGGCTCTGTCCCTCTTAGAAGGTGCTTCTTTTGACAACTCCTCATGCCTAGAAATCACAGCCTTGTTTTCCTGGGCAGCTGAGCTTAGAGGAATAATTAGGATCAATATTAATTTTTTCCACTCAAACCATTTTGTGAATAGGCAGGACAGTAACTGAACACAGAGTTACTAGCTGTGTTGTCATGGAAAAATAGTTGGACCCAATTCCATCCATCCATCCATCAGATCCTAGGCTAGATAAAAGGAAATATATTAACCCTCACATAGTGTCTTTAGAGTTTATAAAAACACTGGCTGGCTAAGTGTTAGTTGTGAGTGTGTGTGTTTTTATTTAGTTATTAATGTTACAGGATTTTTCTGATATGTTTTTTGTTAAAGACTTGTCTTTAAGCTGTCAGCAAATTCCTGATGTGCCGTGCAGAAGGAGATGCAGGGCCTGGGTCTGAGCTGTCACAGGGCAGCATTTTGCTGGATTCTGAGGTTCTTTAACTGTTATATTCCATTAAAGCAGCTTTTTTTTCCCCTTTCTAAATACATGCTCAGGTATTAAACTTTTCCAACGGACTTTGGCCTTTTCTGTGGATATACTGACAGTGCTGATTCGTGCTTGTAGAAAAGAACCTCACAAAGATCTCACTGGTACCTTTTAGAGCAGGCTTTTGTGGAAAGAATAAAAATTCTGCACTTGTTGGGAGTCTGCTGAAAGCTGGACATGTAATTTTTAAGGCTGTGCCTCCAGGTTAGATGTATTTTAAAGAGTAACTATCAAATGTTAGGAGGATTAGTATGGTTTTCTCAAACATGTACAAGGAACCCAACCTTCTGTTATATGCAAGAAGACAATTCCACCTCACCTCTGACTACAGACCAATCATGTAGCAGATTATTTTTTTATTAATCTTTTGCTAATGGGAGAAACTGTGGTGCACTAATTGCCCAAGCAGGCCATGCTCTTTGGTTCATTGCTTTGCTTCCCAAGGCCAGTGCTGGGATGAAGCAGTAACTGGTGGTACTGGTGTGCACCCAGCTGCCTCACCAGTGAGCCCAGCCAGCAGTTCTCTCCTGATCTCATGCTGCAGCCAGCAACATCTATGCAAACGATTTCTCTCTGCCCTGGCTCATCAGAGATCAATTATTTTTTCCTAGAATAACAGGTAGTTAAAAAATATTATTATAACAAAGAGTAAAGATCTTCAAATCCATGGGCATTGTGGAGAAATTTACAGCATTTTCTGAAGAAGACATTCAGAATGTATGTAACAATATTTTCATGATGATTATTATTATATTACTTTATGTTGTGACAGACATCCCTTGTCCTTGTAGTTGCTTGTTCAGCATCATAATCTCCCCAAAGGGATTCAGTCATATTTTTTTTTCCCCTGAGTAATTTTTTTTTTTCTTTTGGCTGAGGCAAGATTTAAGTATTGTGGTAGGGTAGTTCCATGTTTTGTTTTTATTTAACTAATGAAAAATATGTTGTGATGCTGATCTCACCCAGTCTGAAGACTTAAAATCTTGTAGGCTAGAAAAAGTGAAAGAAATACCCTTCAGAAGTGATTGAAACCATCCAGTTACACGTCTTTCAGCTGTTTTATTTATCTGTAAAAGATTGATATTAATGGGAAAAATTATCCATTTTTTTAAATCATTTAAATGTTTACCGTCCTGTATGTTGTCTGCTTTCTAAATTAAACTGTATTTTGTGGGTCTCTGGGGGGTCATGCCTGGCTGAGGTGGCTGCCCCAGGGGTGTAGAGGGGGTGTTTGGAGCCATGGAGGCACCTCTGGGACCTGCTGCATCCCTTTGCTTTGGCATTCCCAGCGTGTTGGGGTTCATGGTTTGTTTTGGTTTTTTTCTTTCTTTTCTTTCCACTCACTTTGTACTTTTTTTCTTTTATTAAATCTCACATGTATTTTGAGTTTTTGTGTCATTTATTTACTGCTGCATTTTCTGTGCAATCTAGTTATTTTCTGTATTATCTGTCACAACAATAGTGTGTTATGATTGCAAGCTTACCAGTCACAGGCTGTCTTGTGACTATTTGGGACATTCAGGAATATAATTAGCTAATTAATTAACAGCTAGCTAATCACAGAGTATGTGGAAATGTACTTCCTATGTAATCTGGGGAGAAATTCTTAGGTATTAATCCAAAACTGTCAGTGTTTGGGCAGAAGGAGCTTTGAGGCTTGTTGGTACATCTCCTTTGTGAGACCAGGTGACTGAGCAGGGGATGTACCAGCAGCTCTGCTGATTTCATGGTGCCCAAAGAGGTGATGTAAAGGTGGGGTGAAAAGGGGGCAGAGGTGGAGAGGTTTCCTGGGGTGCATCCAAAGCTGTGTTCCTTGTCTGGAGAAGGACCTTATGCACTTAGGTCGAGGCCAGCAAAAGAGCACAGCTTTAGTTTGGTGCTCTGCTTTCAGAAAGCTGCTCAAGCTTTACCCAAAGGTTTGTTCTCAGTGTCTCTTCTGGGCCATTGCTACAAACCAAATTATATTCACTCAACTTTGGGCCCTTATGGGGTTTATTTGGTATTGGAATGAGATCAGTGCTGTACTTCAGACACTGCCAATGTGGAGTTTGGCTGATGCACAGTGTTTGCTGTAGCAGTGCTTCTGGTGGGAGGTTTTTCTGCAGCCCCAGCTTGAGGAACAAAACCAGGCTGGTGATCCTGGCTGCCTCTCCAAGCTTTTTTGGAATATGGAGCTGGAAACCTTTTAAGCAAAAGCTTTAGTAGGGAATTACCAGTTGATCTCAAGTAGCTTTTATGAAATGTTTACATCCTTTTCCATCCCAATACATTTTAAAGCCAAATCTGGGAGACCGGGGAGGAGCACGGGCATTCAGAATTCAGGGAACCAAAGGTGGTGGAACAGCTGGTGCTTTTAAGGTGGGCCACCTGGTGATTGAGATGATGTGCATTGGCAAGTGTCTTTCCAGAGGAGGAGTGTTAAGAGCATTCATTAATACTTGTGCAGAGCTCCTGGAGATGCTTTGAGGAGGAGGAGGAGGAGTGCATAGGTTTGTTAGAGAAGCAGTGAGGTAGGTGCTGCCCATGCTTTGCAGTTCCCGTGGCCAAGGCCCTGGGACATGGCACGAGGGCACTTTCCTTCAGGAGACAGCCCCACAAACCCAGCCTTGTCCTTGGCTGCTCCCTCTGGAGAACTCTGCAGCTGTGAGGGATGGAATGGGGCGAGGACCCTGCAAAGCCACTGCTCCATCTGTGTGGGTTGGTTGGCTGCTCTTGGGGGTCTCCATCAGCAGTCCCTTCTCCTGTTCCATCAGCAATCCCTTCTCCTGTTCCATCAGCAGTCTTTTCATTAAAATTTTAAATCAATCCTTTGATTTCCAGTTCCAAACAAGACGTTGGCAGCTGTGAGAGCTTCTCCAAGTTGCAATGGGTTAAACTCAAATGTCTGTACAATAGATTGGTGCTTTGACCTTTCATGCTGTCTTTACTTAATGTAAATAACTGAAACTTAAACACTGATTTTCTTTTGTTCTTTCTATAGCTTCTTTAGTCTTCCCAGTGCGTACTCCATAACAACAGGAAGATATGTTAATTAGAAGATTTATTAAGGCCAAAACATCTCATGCAGAAGAAATTAATTGGTGCTTACACCTTTAAGCTTGCAATATATTGCACAGAAGAGAATATGTAGCAAGGACTAAAATTCACCGTGTCTTTTGATGGGGAAAAGTTTGCCTAATCAGGTTTCTTGGTAAAGTTGAAATCCAAGACACTTGCCAAAAGGTAAACTGCTAATCCACGCTGCTGCACGGCTGGCACTAAATCCAGAATGCTTTTTTGGGGGCTCTTAGCCCAAGGGAGTTTTAACACTGACTGACTCCAGGGAGGTGAGGGACAAAGCTGGGCTAGTGTGAGGAGCTTTCAGCTTTGCTGCTCAAGCTGCTGCAGTAACAGGGTCCTGCAGGTCCTCTCCTCAGTCTGGTTTTGGGGTGTAACTGGGAGACCTGATGTCCCTAACCTGACATCCCTAATCTTTCAGCTGGATTCTCACCTTTGATAACAATAACTCTTCTGTGCAGCTTGCTTCTGTATACTTACAGGTTTTATAACCAAAATGCCCCAGCCTTCATCTCTTTAGTTTTTGGATGGCTGCACTTGGTGCCTCACACCATAACCCCTTGCCCAGAGCTCCCTGCCCACCTCCCCTCTGCTGCTTTGGGGCCAGGTAACCCTGCCTGGCCAGTCTGGGCTCTGCTCGTCCTGCTGGGATGTGATGGGTGCAGAGGGAACCATGTTAAAGCACAACTAAATGTTATTTATTAATGGAGGAGAAATGGTCTAAAGCTGGAGACTTGGTGTTCCTGGTGTAAGTTCTGTGTTTGTTACAGACTGACTTCCCCTTACACAAACACTTTTCTTAAAAAAAAGGAAAGGGGAAAAACAAAGTGTGATGTCTGTGCCCCAGTAGCTTCACACAGGAACAGGGAGAGGCTCCAGTTTATCTTTGTTTTAAACAACCTTGTAAATGAATCTCAGGAATGACCTGTACCAAAGCTGGGTTTAATAAAAACAAAACTGACTTGTTTAACAAACATCTGTTAAAACCATGGTTTGTACACCAGGTATAACCACAAGAATGTCCTCTGTCCCTCTGTGATCCCCGTTTCCCCTCATTAACCCCATTGCCCTCTGATTAAAGTGTGATGTCCCCTGTGCACCCCTGTGTCTTGGCAGCTGCTGTCCCCAGTCTCCCTCCCTTTTTCCCGACTGCTGCTTTCCCCACTGCCCCGAGGCTGGGAGGGGAGGAGTGGCCAAAAGCCAGTGTTTATCTTTGGCAGGAGCTTTGAAGAGGTCTCACCCTGTGCCCCTGCCTCATGCTGGTTGGTGTGACCACAGTGGGACAAAGGCTGAGAATGGGGAGTGTGGGTGCATGTGACAGGAGCCCTCCAAGGCTCCCACGGAGGACACTCTGTCTCTCTAACCCCCAAGAGACAGAGAGGCTGGTGTAGAGGTCCTGACTGCCCCAGGCACTGAGTGCCTGTCCCTAGGGTGTGTGACAAGTGACAGTCTCTAAACCCTCTGGATGCCCTTAGCCTAAGCCAGAGCTGGGAAATAGATTGCAGCTCTAACAGGGATGTGGCCTGAAGAGGGCTGAACTGGGTGCGTGGAGAAGCTGTGGAGGCTGCTGCCACTTGCAGGCACTAGGGATGAAACCCCGTGACAGACATGTTCACCCCATGCTCTTCATCCCTGCCTGTCCCTGCTGCCACAGTGGGCAGGGATGAGGCACCACTGGGGCCAGGTGGGGAGCGCCAGGGTCTGACACAGCTGTGTCTGGGGGCCATGAATTCAGAGCTGGAAATCTGCTTAGCAGGGCTCTGTCTGTCTTCATGTCTGTGATGCCTGCACAGAATGTGGGAAAGCTGAAGCTGTGTGTGACCATCAGGCTGAGCTATGGTACAGCCTTTGCTGCTGCTTTGAGGACAGTTCTAAACTTGCTTGTGTTCTTTTTTGAGGCAGCCACTCTAATTCCTTTGGCAAAGCTTTCATCTGGCTTGGAGCTTTTGTCAAGTTACATTCCCAGCAGGATAGGTGAATTGGGAATGGGAGCCTTTTTTTTTTTCCCAAATTGCTCGGAAGATTTGATTAAGTTCTGTTTGTCATGACCATAGTTAGGTCACCAGGGGGATTCCAGTTGCATGTCTTGCTGAGGAGGAATGGGAGGGGGCTCTGAGACCTGCCAGAAGTTAATGCATCTCTCTATCTCAGTGCCCTTTTCTGCCTTCCTAAAGAATTGAACTGTAAGTACTGCTCAAATTCAATTTAACACACCAAAGTCAATTAGCAGGAGAAAAAAGAACTGTATTGCTGCAATGCCACAAATGAGGTATAACTATTGCATTACTCTTTCTTTTGCAGTTTTCTTGTCTTGTGGTCAGTTCTCTGACCGCAGGAGTTTATTTATTTGTGCAGCTCTTCTCCTAGGTCATCACACCCTCCACAGTTAGTGCCCCTGAGTCAGAAGCACCCCAGTGAGGGCTGTCTTGAAATGGGGCAGCTCCCTCCTCACCTGCAGTGGTTCCTGGGTGCCTGCATGAGCTGTGACATGGTTCCTTTAGCTGGGGTTATGAATGGGGGCATTGTGGTGGGTGGGAGGACCTGAAATGCTTTGCTGTTTCTGTAGGTGGCTTAAAACAGCCACAGAAAACAGTTCTGTGGATGCTTACCATAGGGGATTTCAGGTGTAATTGCAGCTTTGTTTACAAGGTGGTGGTAGCTTCAGGCATCTGGAAATCTGGCCTCAACTAAGGCAACAACAAAAGGAGTCTGGGTTTGAGAGCCTCGCCTGGGCCAAGATCCCCCAAGGGAAGGGACCTTACCAGGTCAGAGCTCTTTGAAAATAGTCTATAAGCATTCTCTGTAGTTCTGGGAGTGAATATTCCCCAAAACAACCATCCTCACAGAGCTAGCCATAACCACATCAGACCTGTGCCAGCACTCACTGAACCTGGCACATTTTCACCAGTAACTGGTGTGTAGCAAATGGGATCTGCAGTGGTGAGTTGAGCTGCAGTTGGAATAAACTCATGTTGTACACACAGTCCAAACAGGTAGGCACACGGGTGAGCTGTCATCCTCTCTGAAACTCACTGGGCAAAATAATTGTTCCTGACACTGCTGTCTATGGGAAGTGTTCATCTTGTCACTTATTACTTGTCCAGGCAGGGAGGGGAAAGGTGTTAAAGCTTCTGACCCTCTACTGCTAGAAAAAAAAGAGAATTGGTGCTATTCTCACCATCCAAAAATCTCCCACTGTAACAAGAATGGTCCTGTGCAAGAGCAGCTCCTTCCTGTACCTGGCAGCTGATTCTTTGGGGTAGGAAGCTCCATTCTGAGCAATGGCAGAATAAAAAGGTAAGTTACATTTTTAGCCCGTGGAAGCCAAGACAGAAGTATTTGTTCCTTCATGGTAACTGCAGTGCTGGAATAGGTATGTGGGAGGGAGCTGTGCTGCCAGAGAAGCAGCAGTGTGTCCTGGCAGCACAGGCAGGCTCCAGGTGAACTGTTCCCATCCCAGTGGGGCATCTTGCACCCTGACTGGGAACACAGAGCCCTGAAGGGCCTTCCAGCACTGCCTTTATCTTTTGGAATTAACCCCTGTTAATGTATACTTTCGCATGTTGATCATAGAGATCTGCAGAGATTTTGAAAAGCAAGTTTGTTCATGGGTTTTAACACATCATCCAGCCGCAGGCAAGAAGTGTTTCCATAGGCTCACAGCTGTGGGGGGAAACACGAGGTTAGGATTGTTGTGGTGTAGAGTTACAGCATGTTAATGACTGTGTGTAGAACTCTGCTGCTGCTATTTCCAGGGGTACACACAGCTGGTGACAATGCTTGAGATAGGGCAAAGGGATGGGAGGGAAGCAGAGCCCATCACACAGCCCAGTTTTCTGCAGAGATTGGTGTGGGCATCACCTTTCAGCTGGGCTATTCCAGGGCCACAGAGACCAAGCTGATGTTTTATTTAGTGGAAACTATAAAAGACAACTTCCCTCCTCCCAACAGTCAACTCATGGCTTGTGAGAGGAAAGGAAGGCACTGCTCAGGAGGAGGGAAGAGCCCTACCATTAAATGAGAACCTTCCCTGTGGTAGCATAAATGTGGTACCATGTTCCAAGCATGCTGCTGCCTGACCCCCAAGTACGTGGGGACCTCACAAACCTCATGTGGTCTAAACCAGCCCCAAGTCCTGCTCCTGCAGCATCTCAGGCCTGGGCAGGGTCCCCCCTCAGCAGAGCATCCAGAGCCTGAGGTAGCTTTGACCTGGCTCATGGGAATTCTGTGGCTTTCACTGCTGGTCCAACTCTTGCCTGTTCACACAGGTGATTTGCACTTAGTCTCCATTACTGGGTGTTACTGGAACACTTGGGGGCTTGCTTTGTGGTTTTAAGAGCTGCATGGCTTTCTCTCTGCACACACACAGGGCTCACTCTGGCAAATTGAAAACTTGAGAAAGTGTCAACAGCTTCTCAGCACATCAGTCCTGCATGGTTGGTGCAGGAATTCCTCTCCTACAGGATAAGACAATGAAGAAGGGGAGAAGGCCAGAAACGTTCTTCTTGCACTGATGAGTTCTGCGGTTGCACAGCTTTGTCTCCTTGCTCCTGTCCCATCTCTCTCTCCAAGTTATTTATCCCATGTCATTACATGAGACACCTGCTCAGAATTTAGCCTGTGCCAGTCCACATGAACCTCCCCTCCTGTTCTCTGACAGGATAGCAGGTATGGTGCTGTTACCCATCCCATACCGTCTGAATTATACCCTCAAACTAGGGTAACAATCACCTACCTCCACTAGTTTTAAAAGGATTTGTGAAGCTGGTTTTTAAAAGTGCAATAGTGGTTTAATCTGACCTTTGTAAAACCACTTTGCTATGAAGATTAAGCAATTTGTAAGAAATAATGTGGTTGTAGTGGTGGAGGGGAATTATTAAAGGCATTTTATTTTGTCTAGTCTGGTAAGACAGAATAAACTTTTAAAGCCCTGACCAGCATATGCTGGTTGGTGAGAGCTCAAGGCAATGGTGATTGTAGACAAGAAGTGATTTCCCACATTTCATAGGAGCTGTGATAGGGTCTGTAATGGCTTAACGAGCAAAAAAGCATAGATCCCAGACCCCTGAATTACAAGGTAAGGCCTTAAGGAAAACTGGAGGTTTGATACAAGCTTCTCACTGCTGAATGAAAACTTTGGTTCCATCTGAGATCTCTTGCAGAGGCAGCAGTGGGGGCTGCCCATTCCTCGACAGCAGCTCCTGTTCAGCTCCCATGGGCTGAGCCAGATCAGCTCTAATGAGAGAACAATGGTATGAGCTGGATGAAAGGCTCAATCTGTCAAACTTCATCATGGCTATTTTAAAAATAAACTCTGAGGCATTTGGTTCTCCATGAAGTTTGTAGCTGCTTGCCAACTGGATCCCTGGGCTGCAGGACTGTGACCAAGTCCCTCCTCTCCCCAGCTTTCTGTCTTTACATAATCTTAAAAGTGAGGGGTAGCACATACTGCTTAGGAAGGACATAAAAATAGACTGATAATACCAAGTGTCTTTGTCCTTTGAGAAGCACAGTGACACTTTTGCCCTGTTATTTTAGCTGTTCTGTTTGCTGGGACCTGCTGGTTCTGCAGGTGCTGCTTCCAGGGCAGTAATTCTCCACAAGTCCTTTCTGGGTGGCTGTAAGGGAGGACAGGAGCAGCTCAGTTGAGGGCACGAGCCTCCTGTGTTCATCCTCCCACCACTCACCTGCCCATCCGCACTGTGCAGGTGTCTGAATACATCTCAGCATTCTTCAGTCTCAGTGGTTTGATCAGGAATTTGGGCTGTAGTAGGTGTGAAAGGTGCTGAAACAGGCTGGCTTACAGCAACCCTCAGCTTCCCTTGTTGGGAACTCTGCCATTCAGGAGGGGGCTGGCAGGGTAGCCTTGCCTTGGGATGGCCCTGCACAGCTTGGGATAGATGGGATAGAAAATATTAACAGCATTGGGTGGTTGCCAGCACATTAACTCTAGATCCACAAGCTCTTTGCAGTGGATGAATTCAATGCTGTTCACCTGTAAAGGAGCATGCAGATTAATTTTAAGTTCTGGATAGATTACTCTCTTGTCTGGCCACTGCTCCTGTCATTTTGTAATTGGGGGGAGGGCAGGGATAGGCTGCATGCCTCAGGAGATGCATAGCAACAATATGCTGTTGATCCTGATGGAAAAGACTTATCCAGGAGCTCCTGATAACTACTCCTATAACTAGGATTACCCCTTCTACTATACAGAACGTGGGCAAGTGCTTCCTCTTTGCAGGAAACAGCAGGAGGCCAGGTTATTTCAGACAAATTCAAGACCTTAAAATGGGTGGATGGCAAGCTGACAGCCTGGATCTTTACCATTCTAAGTGTGCTTTCTTAAAAGGCATGTATTTTATGAAACTGGGGAAAACCTTAAAAAAAAAAAGAAAAAAGGAAAAGTAATTAGAGCTTGTCTTGAATCATTAGAAGTCAAACTGATTATATTTTAAGAGATATGTGACTGGACTTAAAAGTTTTCTCAGTGTTCAGAGGGAGGCTGAGGAAACTGGGCAGATTTCTAGGCGCTCTCAGACTCTCCCATCATGAGAGAAATACTCCTGGCTCAGGATGCAGGCAGCTATCTGTGGCCAAGAATTTGGAACCCTCCCTTCCCTGCCAAAGGGATGTCCCTCTCCCCAGTCCCACCCCTGAACTGCACTTTTGTTCCCTTTTGTTAGCACCAGCAAGGTCTGCAGCAAAGGACACAACAAGGACACAAGTCTCAGGAGCTGTTGAAATGCAATACTGGCTGTAAATACACATGGCTTTATTCTTTATCGTGTCCTGCCTTCAGGATTTATGACCAAAGGCCATTTTGCTTCCTACCTGTGCTTTTTTTAGCAGATCAGTAATAACAGCAAACCAACCAGGAGTCTGCCTCTCCAGCTCCAAGGTGATGATCACCAAAACCAACGTGGAGCCCTTAAACTGCACAAGTTGGTGGCAGGCCATACAGTGCTGCAGCTGCTTGGTCAAGAGTGCAACGTGGAGGGAAGGATTCCTCTGAGGCAGTCTGGGTGGGAGATGGGGCCAGCTGGACATCACCATGGCATGGAACTGCAGAGAAGACAAAGTGTACATATATATATACACACATATATATATATGAAAAGAAAAGCAGAGGTTAGTGAAGTTTATATGTTTTCATGTCGTCACCCAGAAATACAGATGAATTTCATCTCATATCAGGAAACCTGAAGGCTTCCCCCACCTTTTTTTTGTGTTTTGTGTTCGTACTTGCCAATCATTGAACTGTTTTTTTGAGGTGATAATGAATGTACGAGGTCTATGTTTCCTAATACTTTCTGAGGTTTCTACATTATCCAGATTGCTGTCCAGGAGATTCAATGCAGGACAGCAGCTCCAAATCCAGTAAAACCAGTAATACTGAACTCTGAATTCACCAAGGAAACAAGCACCTACGAAAGGCAGTTTTCACAATCAGCAGCCTAAAATGGCTTAATATTTGCACATAATCTTAAAATAGGGATCCAGGATATGTTCATATCACATGAATTTTGCCTTACTAGTACATGATCGTTTCTTGAAGACAAAGTTTAATTGTTTCTATTAAATGTTTAGTAACTGCAATGTGAACTAAGTGCCAGACCAGGGTAGTCTCATTGCATAAATGAATAATTAGTGGGATGAAAGGAAAATGGTTTAAGAAAAAACCTATGTAGGAAATGTAGCAAAACTCTGACAGCTTTGTATGTACAGTATTAATAGAAGGGAAATAGTTAGAAATATTTTTGCAGCTTGTATTTAAAAATAATAAAGAAGGCATATAGTTGTGCATTATGAGATCTTTTTAATGTCCCTTCAGTTCTCCTTTAAAGACGAGAGTAAATTTTTTTGAGCAAAATAGAAGGTTTTAAATAGTAGAAAATTTTAAAAAAATTTTAAAAATATAATTACTGTAGTATTCTTTAAAAGGCTTGAAGATAGGTAGGAATAGGTAGTTTGCCAAGAATCTTGGGAAGGATGTGTGGGTGCGTGTGTGTGTGCATCTGTGTTTTTTAGTCTTATTTGATAAGGAGTTGTTTCTTTAAAGAAAAAAACATTGCAAAATGTAGTGCTTACAATGTTTTAGAAATCCATTGGTGTTTCTGTGTAAAGATCCCACTGAAGCTTATCCAGTATAATTCTTTCCATTCTCAAGATCTCGGCTGGAGAGTGTTTACATCTGCTCTGCACTGCTAGCGTCTGCACTGATGGTATTACCTGTAAAAAAATTTTTAAAAATTACAAAAAAATAAAGAAACCAACATCCTATACAGTGCTGTGTGTGCTTCTCTATTGGGAAGGAATCTGACAAGTTTACACAAGTTTATGTTCAGCAGAATGCTCATTCAGGAGATCTCATCCTAGGTACCTCCCATCCTAAATGAAGAGTGGTCCCTGCTGATCCCAGGGCAGCTGCTGCAGACCCAGCCCACAGCAAGAATGATGCCATGAGCCTCCCCAGTGTGGCATCAGTGATGCACCTTCCCTCCTACCGCTGGTTTTGCTGAGAGGAGGCTTCCTGCCAACCTGTTTTACAAGACCTGCTGTGGTTGTCTTGTTTCCTGCGGTCATTGAGACAGCTTATTCTTTGTAGCTGAGAGGAAAAGAACAATAACCTCCTCAGTGTAACACCACTAAGAAAGGCTGTGAAGAACATTTCTCTACCACAGTGGCTGTTTGAAGAGATGTGCATGTCTGACTCCAGCTCCTGGCTTTCCTCTTCTTTTGCAAAGCAGAAGGAAGAAAAGAAGAGGAATGCAATCTGAAATGCTTTTAGCTAATGCTTGTTAATGCCTGCAGAAGTCTATCCCTGCATTTTTTCCATGAGAGCTGTCCTGTGTAATTTCTCACTGGCTGCTGACTCTATTTTCTCATCTTGAGGTGCAGACATGAGTCAACTCCTCATGGGGTTCAGAAACCAGTTTTGGCTCTGAGCAAACTCATCTATTTAAAGCTTCATCTGAAGAGCCTCTGCTCTGTCACACCTGCTGTGCCCTCCCAGGAGGAATGGGAATTACAGCCCTCTGGTGGGCATCTTGACTGTTCCCCCAGACTAAGCTCTACTGTGAGCCATGGATTCTGAAAAGAGGAGAGAGGTTTGGAGACAGGACAGAAACACATCCATGACATAAACAAAAACAAGTCATCTATAAAGGTCACAATTCTTTGGAGCAACAGTGAAACAGGACTGAAAATGCTACTCTCACCTCTTTAGGACTACTTAGGGTAAACAAATTAACACTCTTTCATTATGTCCAAGTTGTTGAAAGATCTGGAAACATGAACAACTTTTAGTGTGTTTAAAATGAAACATACAGATCTCATCCTCATTGGTTTCTGCTGCAAGGACAAGGCAGGAAATTGCAATGCACTGCAGATATTTTAATTGGGCCTGAAAGGAGAAGAAGAAAACACTGAGTAAAGATAAGAGTCTTGGGGGAAATAATTGTCACTCTATGATACATACACAAGTTTCAAACTTTCATTTAAGTTACAGTTGCTTCTGAATCAGTTTAGCTACAGAAGCTGGAAATAGAACAAGGAAATTCAACATGAAGCAGAATAAATCCTCTTATAGTTGCCATTTTTATTCATGTCTCTCACAACTTTTAGCCTCTGCAATGTCACAGTATTTACACTGCAATGTTGCTCCTCACTTTCAGATATTGGTTCAGCTTGGACTTCAGGAAGAATTTCTTCATGGAAAGGGTTATTAAATATTGGAATAGGCTGTCCAGGGAGGTGGGAGAGTCAGCATCCCTGGGGGTGTTCCAGAAACGACTAGATGTGGCACTTAGTACTATGGTTTAGTTGATAGGGTGGTGATCAGTCAAATGTTGGACTTGATCTTAGAGGCCTTTTCCAACCTAAATGATTCTGTGATTCTGTATGCCAGTATCAACCTAAATAGAAAGGGGAGCTGCAAGGCTCAGCTCAATTCCTACCTTTGCTGTAGCTTCAGTGGCAGAAAAGCTCAGCCACACAGTTTAATTAAAAATAGTAGTCTAAAAACCAGAATATTAAAAGTGATAATGGGAATAATTTCTGTTTAGCAGAGGAAACCAGATGAGTTCTTTGTACTTACCACAGCAGTTGGACTAAGTTCACACAAACAATTCTAATAAGGTCAGTGGAACCTTATCAAACACTCAAGTTCATGCATGTGTATATATATATATATATTTGCTTAATGGCCTTCCCCAGCAACGACCCTGACTGCTCCCTAAATCTGCTGCCAAACATCATCCCTGCTTTGTGTATAAACTGATTACATGCTCCTTACATTCCCAGTCAGTAATCTAGCCAGGGAAAAGCTGACAGAGATCTTTACCTGTACTGATGCCAACAGCCTGTTGAAGATGCTGGTGGCCAAACATTTATGGGTAAAACTGGAACTGGGAGCTGATTTCTACAATCCAGAGGACTGCTTTTTTTGTAACCTGACAGAGAGATATCTGTGCCCTGAAGGGAAGGAAAAGTTAGAAGAAAAATACAGTTAGTGCTTTGATGATTTTGTTAACATATCTCCAAAGGAAGACTCAAATCCTTTTAAGTGCTCTAATTAGCATTTTAGATGGCTGGAGGCTTGAAATTCGGGAAGTTGTCAGCTGTGTCCACAGAGGGAGGGCAAGGGCACATTTTGGAGCAGTTTAAAGCACATGTTCCACTCAGCCAGCCTCAACAGAGAAACTGAAGTCAGGAGCAGGTTTTGATTTACTCTGCAAGAGTTTTAACAGCCCTTGGATTTGCTGAGCGTTTGGACCAGAGCCAGGTTTGTGACTCCCCAAAGGTACACGGCAAAATGTACTGAGTTTTTTCTTTCTTACATCTTATTTGAAGCTGCATTCAGGTGAAAGGGAGGACCGGCTGCCGTGAGAACAGCACCCAGGAGCTATGGAACACACCTGAGCATTGTTGTAGGAGAAGTAAAAAGGCCAACAGAACAGACAAGATTAAACACCAGCTTGTTTAATATAACTCATCCCATTATCTGTTTCACTATTTTGCCTAATGTGGTAGTAAAAGTACTAGGTAAAAGGTAGCATTTCTAGACTATTGCAAGGAAGAGACAAAGCTGTTAAGGCACTTTGTGCATTCTTCCATGGTTCTGAGGCACTTACAGAAACAGCCAAGCAAAACTGTTTTGCATTGTATGCAGAGGCCACGGAGTCTTGTATCTTCCTAGGGCAGCTTGGAATGGGGCTGGGTTTCTCTACCACATTATCCCAAACTATTTCACATTTCCCAAAACTACTTTTCCAATTGAGCCGGAGCAAAATGCAAAGCCCCTGGTTTATAAAAGGCATCAATAAAATATAAAATGGGATAAATACAGACCCTCCTGCCCCTCCATTCCTTAAGCCTAGCCCATGAGGGATGACTTTTGCTTTCAGGTGAACCAGATGGCATGATCAGCCCTGCCCCTTTGCAGAGTCCTTTAGGGAATTCCAAAGAGGGCAGGGGAGGATACCTTCACGGTGGGATTCTGGAAAACTGGCACTTTCCAAATCCTGGCCTCTCTGGCTAAGGCATTTTCCAGGAAAAAAAGGGCAACTTGTGAGCTCTCTATATGTCCAGGACATTTCATCGCAGCTGTTTGAGCCAGGAGGAAACTGGCACAAACAAACAAACAAACTGACAAAAACAAACAAAATTATAGAACAACATCCCAGCTCCTTGTGCTAAGGATGATTTCCTCTTTTGATGCCTTTCCAGTGCTGAGAACTGAGGAGCAGCCCCAGGACTTGTTTGTTTGCAGACAGGGCAATTCTGATATGCATTTTCCCTGGAAGTTCCTGATGATAGAAAACATGTCAGATGGCTGAACAACAACATAGTCCAGCTTCTTCACTGCTGGGCTGTGTAATGGCTAGAGAAACCTTGGCTCAAGCAGTCCAGGTTACTCCATTTATCCTGTTTCACACATTTGGCTCTCCGTTTGCCGAGCTATTACTCTGCAACCTGTTATCACCTGATTTCAGGTTTCTGGCAAATAGAGGCTTATGGTTTCCATACAAAGGGTCAAAGATGACTGTTCTTAGGAAGTTTATGAATTCCCAATTAAAAGTTTTCCTCAGAACAGTTTAGTCTTTGGAGATACCACTTTGGAAATCCCACTCTCCAGACTAAGGGGAGTATTTACAGGAAATAAACATCTCTGAATCATATCAGTACCAAGTGAATGAGAACATCCAGCCTTTATTATTATTTCAAGGCTTACATTTTGGTGTCTCTTTAACAACAGAAAAGAGATGTTACTAGATATAAAATTCCTGCTTTTCTTTCCAAGGAGTGGTGAATGTGGGCTTCCTCACAGGTTTTTTCTGGAAACTCACATCATTATCTCTACAGTTCCATTAAAAAACCCAAAGTGACATGAATCCTCTGGAAACTGCTCTATATTTCTAAAGCTGGGATCTGTAAGGTTTCCCTGAAAGCAGGAATCACATATGACTAATTTCGGCTGCCCCTGGATGTCAGAGCATCCAAAGCTGGACCGTTTCACAGAGAGAGGGCTGGCAATGATTTATCTGGCGGGTTTGATGCACAGAGAAGTTTACTCTTGTGTAGCTGGGGGGAAACAATAATTAAAATCTCGCCCTCTGGCTAGTTTCGACTGTCCTTGAGAACGACGCGGAGCAGCTCCCGCACCGCCAGCGCTCAGACAGCCCCTCCAGCCCTGCAGAGCGCCGGGGGGCGATGGGGATGCCGTCCCGTCCCGACCGTGTCATTACCCGCCTGGCCGGGGTACGGGGTACCGGGTACCGGAGCTCGGCGCGGCTCCGCTGCTGCTGTAGCGAGGGCGGCGGAGAGCGGGGGCGATCCTGCGGGGGAGCAGCCCCAGGCTGCTGGGCAGCTCCGCCAGGAGCTTCGGAGGCCGATCTGCGGGGCACGGCTCTGCTCGAACACCCAGCGCGTCCCTCGGGGTCCGCGTGGCACCGCTCAGGTGAGCGCTGCCTCAGCCCGGGTAGGACTGTCCTACCTGTCCAGAGATCATTGTGCCAGGCAAATCGCTCCCGGGATCCCGGTGAAATTCCGCCACGGTGATAAACACTGTAACTTTCAGCATAGCCCCCAAATGTGCTTGCTCCCTTCTCTGGCACGGATTATTGCCTTGGCAGATGCACTGTCCCTTCTCTTCGACTTGGCCCGCTCCAAAACACACATTTCCTGGATCCACACAATCCCAGCACCTGCCAGGACCTATTTTCCTTCCATCCTTCTCTCTGTTTTTCATGGAGCATATGCACTCTTGTCCCCTCCCAGGGCTGGACCTCTCTACCAGCATTCGTTTTCACCCCACGTTCTCTTCCACCCAGGATCTCTCCACGTCTCAAAGTCACTCCCAGCTTTCCCTCAGATCCTGGACCCCTTTGTTTTCCTCCTGTAGCATTTTCTGTGGGAAGCAGGTTCCAACATTTTTTGTTAAACCTTTTCTTGTTCTGCAGCTTTGCCTGCCTGCACATGACTCTCTGTTCTCTCACCAGCCCCTTGGGCTATACATTTTCTGGTGCTAAATGATAGTCCATGAACCTGTGCGTGCAGCACAGCTCTGAGTAACACGGCGGCAGTGTGTGAAGAGCAGAGCCTTTGCTGAGTAGCTGCTCTTGGAGGTTCCTGACTCACCTGATTGCACACACCTGGGGCTGAGGGAATGGCCCTGTCCTGTCATTACCAGTGTGTGCCCAGCCCTGTGATACACCGGTCAGTTTGGTGGGGGAGGTCTGCCAGGTACACATCAGCTCTGTCCACATTCCTGCTGCTGCTTACATCCCTCTGGCAAAACTGAGCACAACTGAGGTGCAGCCCTTGGTTTGTGTCTGTGTTTGGTGCTGGGGATTCCTGGCCTTGCCCGAGGATCCCAGGCCCCTGTGGTCCACAGCAAAGGCATGAGGGGAGGAGTGGGGCTGG
The DNA here is from genome assembly GCF_963513975.1 of Fringilla coelebs. NCBI lineage: Eukaryota > Metazoa > Chordata > Aves > Passeriformes > Fringillidae > Fringilla > Fringilla coelebs. Next base: position 8,047,062 of record NC_140041.1, read on the forward strand.
AGCAATGCCAACAGGATTTGGGTGTGCAGGAATACCTGGGGGGAAGCGAGACAAGTGTGATTCAGGGCATCAGGTACTGGGGAAACTCTTCCTGGACCTCCCCTGTTGAATAAAATTGTCTTTGACTCTTAAGGACACAGACTATGAAAGGACAAAGTCAGATTGTTGGAATAATTTAATCTAATTTCTTTAAGTAACTGACACATGGACAGTATGATGTTGAAATGCTGGGAGTAGGAGAGGAGCCAGTGAGGCTGTGGAGGATCCCAGCAGTACACTGTGAAACTTTACACTAAATTACAAATAACTCGGGAATGTGCTTCATTAGTGCGAGACAAACTGATTTATGTGCCACTTGGACTGCATTGCTTGTTTATATTTAAGTTATTCTGCAGTCCCTCTATTCCATCAGCAATTCAAAACGTTACAGTCAGGAAAAGGTGATGGAGTTTCTTCCTTGTGTGAAGAACAGGTTGGGGCTTGCAGCCCTGTCAGAGACCCAGAGCCCCTTCAGACCCCCTGAAGCCCTTCCAGAGCAGTGGAGCCTTGTAAGAGCCTCTGGAGCCCTGTCTAAGCCGCTGGAGATCCCTTAGAGCCCCGTCAGCCCCTCACAGTCCATCGACCCGCGGCCAGCCCCGCTGTGAGCCCCGTCACCCCTCAGAGCCCGTCAGGCCCCGGCCGGCCCCGCTGTGAGCCCCGTCAGCTCCTCAGAGCCCTAACCCTAACCCCTCAGAGCCCCGGCCGGCCCCGCTGTGAGCCCCGTCACCCCTCAGAGCCCGTCAGGCCCCGGCCGGCCCCGCTGTGAGCCCCGTCAGCTCCTCAGAGCCCTAACCCTAACCCCTCAGAGCCCCGGCCGGCCCCGCTGTGAGCCCCGTCACCCCTCAGAGCCCGTCGGGCCCCGGCCGGCCCCGCTGTGAGCCCCGTCACCCCTCAGAGCCCGTCGGGCCCCGGCCGGCCCCGCTGTGAGCCCCGTCACCCCTCAGAACCCGTCGGACCCCGGCCGGCCCCGCGCTGTCCCCGCCGCCCCCGGGCCGTGTCCAGCTCGCCCCGCCCGGCCGCCGTTCCCATGCCGACGCGGCGCCCCGCCCCCCTCCGCCGCTTCGCCGCCGCCATTGGTTGGGCTCCCCTCGGCCCCGCCTCCCCCCGCCCGCCGTTGGTCGCGCGGCCGCCGCAGCGCGCGGGGGCTGGCCGCGGGGCGGGGCGGGCGCAGGCGCGGTGCTGTTATTGTTCCGCGGTGCCGTCGCCTGGCCCGGGCTGCCGCGGCCGCCATCGCTATCGCCATGCCGGTGAGATGCGGGGGGGACGCGGGGTGTGGCCCCCGGGGCCGTCCGGGCGCTGCGCACCGCTGCCTGCCGCGCCCGGGGTTCGCAGAGCCCGTCGGCTCCGCTCCCATGTGCGCGCGGGAGCCGCAGGGCGGGCGGTGCCTGTCAGGCCGAGCGGGGCCGGGGGTGATGAGGGGCGGCGTGTGGCACCTTGGCAGCGGGGAGTGGCGGTCTGGCCGACCCGGAGGGTCATGTCCCATATCTCACGGGCTCGTGGAGACAGCCGCATCCCTCTCCTAGTTTTGGCTGGCGTCTCCCTCCCCCGCCCGAGTGGGGCTGAGCCGCTCTCTGCGTTCAGCAGGGCGGCAAAAGCCGCTGCTGAGGCCTGAGAGGAATCGGGGCAGGTGGCAGCTGCAGGGAGAGGCGCTTGGGAAGGGTTTGTTTTGGCTTGACATCCAGGATAGCTGCTCTAGGAGCAGTTAAACGCTGAGCTGCAGCACTTCTAGCCCCCGGGAGTGTCTCTTAACTAGATTCATCAGCCGTGCTTCAAAATTTGTTTTGGTAACTACATGAAAGAAAATGAATGTGAGGTTTTATAATACAGCATTCAGGTATTCTAAAGGATTAAACTTAAGCATGTATACTGAGAGTTGTAATTAAAATGAATTCCCTTCAGCCAGCCCTCCCTGGTATCTGGTTGTGTGCTCTGTGGGGTTTGCAAGTGTATAGTCAGTGTTACTGAAAAAGAATGTCATGCCTGCACCGAATTCCAGCAAACTTCTTGGAGATTGCAAGGTGAAATTGATTCTTGAAAAAATTCTTAGATGATGTTGAATGTGGAATGCTCAAGGTTTAGTCATTCAGTTTCCACATTGGCCAACTGAAGAAGATCCCATTGCCTGAATAAGTGTGTTATTATCTCAGCCTTAATTATAAACCAGTCCTGGTTTTAAGTCCCCAGGTTCATGATCCTCTGGAGATGTAGCTGCCCAAGCTGATTCAACAGTGTTTTGCTTAAACATGCAGTAGTTTTATAGTGGGAAATGGCAGGGCTAGATTGGCGATTAGGAGGAAATTCTTCCCTGTGAGTGTGGTGAGGCTGTGGCATACATTGTCCAGAGCAGCTGTGCTTGTCTCGTCCCTGGAAGTGTTCAAGGCCAGGCAGGAGCAACCTGCTCCAGTGAAGGCCTTTCTGCCCCTGGCAGGGGGTGGAACTGGGTTTCTTGCACCCCAGACCTTTCTGTGATTCTATGTTAACACTAGTGTTACAGCCTGTGTATTTTTGTTTACATAATTACAGATTAACAAGCCTGAGAAGCCGGACAGGCCAGAGAGCTGTGACAATGTCAAGGTGGTTGTTCGCTGCCGGCCTCTCAATGACCGGGAGAAGGCTACAGGCTACAAAATGTCAGTGAACGTGGATGAGATGAGGGGAACTATAACTGTCCATAAAACAGACTCATCCAATGAGCCTCCTAAGACATTCACATTTGACACAGTGTTTGGACCAGAGAGTAAACAGCTGGATGTCTATAATTTAACAGCAAGACCTATTATAGATTCTGTCCTAGAGGGATACAATGGTAAGTCCCTTGTTGTAAGGGAAGGATCCCATCCTGTCTCCTGTTCTTTGCCTTGTTAAAATTCCTGCTGATCTTGTGTAAGGGAGTTTCACCTTCTGAGGGCTGTGGCCTCAGATCATTTCTGTTGTGGTCTCTAAATAGCCTGAAGGCACTTGCTATTCTGAGTGCTCTGTGGTTGTACCCACTGCTGTCATTAAGAGTGGTAGATGGGTGATGAAGAAGACTCCTCTGAGGTAATTTAGCTGCATGTTGTTATCCTTTATCTTCTCTGTGCAAAAGATATGCACTTATGTCATTATCAGAATTCTCAGTGGCTCCTCACTGTACGATTTCAGTACCCAGTGGAGCTGAAGTGTACCAGCATTCCATGCTTTAGTCACTCTGCACTTTTAAAACAAGCTGACTTTTTATTAGACGTCTTGCAGGCTGCATGAAGCAGCAGATAGATCCTGTTAGATGTGTTTGTCCAGAATTTCTGTTGCTCCAGCCTTGTACTCCAGTAGCTACTGGAGTGGGTGGAAAATTTTAACTCCATAAAAATAGAGGTTTTTGGTGCTATCAGGCTAAGAAGGGAAGAAGAAACAATACAGTTAGTTTAGAGAAGACTCAATTTCTTAAAGTTTGTTCTTTTATCTTATCCTTCAGGTACTATTTTTGCATATGGGCAGACTGGAACAGGCAAAACCTTCACTATGGAAGGGGTCCGAGCAGTTCCTGAGCTCAGAGGCATCATCCCCAATTCCTTTGCCCATATATTTGGTCACATTGCCAAGGCAGAGGGGGATACAAGGTAAATGTCTTCCCGTGACTGCTTCTGTTTCTGTTTTTGGTTTGATTTTTTTTTTTTTAATGTGAGTCCATTTGTAGCAGGAGCCTGACCTTGACAATGACAACAGAAATGGTACTTCTCCCAGGATGAAAGGCTTCCACTTAGGCAGTTCTTGAGGGGCAGCGGGACTGTGTTGGTATTTCAGTGTTTTCTTTTCACTCTGTGACTGTGTTTGTGGGACTTCAGCAAATGTTTTGCTGAGTGAACTACCCAGCTGTTCATCTGCAGGTTTTTAGTTCGTGTCTCTTACCTGGAAATTTACAATGAGGAAGTGCGGGACCTGCTGGGAAAGGACCAGACACAGAGGTTAGAGGTGAGCATCCTCTTCTGAATGTGGTGTTTTGTTTTGAATCAGAGCAATATTCTGTTTTAAAGTTCAGAGAAGCACTTGCAGGGAGGTGGGAGGTTGGGCTCCTCAGCAGTCCACTTTCCTGTGCAGTGCAATAGCTGGGTGTCACTGCTGGCTTCTTTAAATCTCTTCCACTTGGTCAGTGCACAAATTGGCTGTTCCACCTGAGGCAGTTTCATATCTGCAGTTCAACCCCAAATACCCCTGAGCAGTCCTGAGAATTGGAGACTGGGATTCAAAATCATGTCTTTACAGAGGAAAACTGTAGCATATTGTCATGCATGAGTCTTTATTCCTTATCTGCTCTAAGTGGAGGGTTTTATGTGCAAGCCAGAAAATGGAGGAGTAAACCACTATACTCTTACAGTATCACTAGAATTGCTGTGGGGGATCTCCTAGGGATGCTCAGTCTGAACTGTTTCTCTCTTAGGTGAAAGAGAGACCTGATGTGGGAGTTTATATCAAAGACCTTTCAGCTTATGTTGTAAACAATGCAGATGATATGGACAGAATCATGACTCTGGGCCACAAGAACCGTACGTAGCCTTGCTGTGGGCAGGTTTATAGCTCAGACAGAGTAAAGGTCTGGTTGCCAGACCACGGTAGGAGGTCCTAGTCCTGTTGCTGGGAAGAGTGCTTGGCTGAACAGAGCAAAAAGGGTATCTCTTCCCAAACCCCTTTTGTGCAGCCAGGTAAAGAAGGCTGTGCTTCCCACATCGACCAGTGCCAGTGCGAAGGGAGGATGCAGTGAGGCAGTCAGTGTTGTCAGAACTGTTTGTGTGTCTCTTGGTCTGTTTTCCACTTCAGTTCTGATTGGGATGAACATCAGCCTTGTACTGCAAGTGGGAGGTAATTTGTGTTCTGGAAGACTTCTTAGTTAAGCTCAGATTATTTAATGACTTAAAGTTCTGATTCTTGTTTCCCTTGGCATGGATTGCTGTGTTCTTACTTCCCAAAATACAACTGATTTCAGGGATCTGCTATGAACCCCGTAAGCTATTGATCTTTAAACAGATGAGGACATTTGCTGGTCTTGGGAGTCTGTGGTTGGCTTAGAGCTGTAGCAGGCTACAGGACCTTCTACTAGTCCAGGCTGGAAGTGTACTGCAACTTCAGTGCCCAAGAACAGACTTTGCTGCTGAGTCTGAGCATCCTTCTGCCATCTTCTGAAATACAGGGTTGGGTAAAGAGGTGGGAATGAGTCTCCTCTGAGAGCAGGAAGAGTTAGAAGAAGATGTGATTAACTCTGGAGACATCACTGCTTTTTACTCTGTTAAAAGGTTCTGTTGGTGCCACAAACATGAACGAGCACAGCTCTCGCTCGCACGCCATCTTCACTATCACCATTGAGTGCAGTGAGAAGGGCGTGGATGGCAACATGCACGTGCGCATGGGCAAGCTGCACCTCGTTGATCTTGCTGTGAGTAGGACCAGCCAGCTCTTTTGCAAGACATTTGCTTTGGGTTGTTGACCTTTTTCCAGAGGGTTGTGACCATGTTGTTCATCACTTGCAGGTTCCTTCCCTCAGTGTCACACTTTGAACCAATGTAATTGTGCTGGTAAAACATGGCTTTAGCCCAAGATTTACACTGAGGTACCTTTCCTTGGGGAAGATGCAGAAGAAGTGAGACTAAAGGCATTCAACTTATTTAAATGCATTTTAACTTATTTACATGATGTGTATATAGGATGCTCTATGAAACTCTTTAAAATAATTGCAGTGTTGCTGTTTGCTCTTTCTTTGCTGATGGGAAGGGCTGTAGATGGCAGTTGGCAGCTCCAGCTAGGGTGCCTTTTAACTGCTGACTGACTTCTCATAACATTTTTGTTCATGGGGAGGAGAATCTCCGTTTTCCCCGCTGCATTGCTTTAAGCAATCCAGAATTTGCTGGCACTTGTCTCTTTAACAATGTCTGAGATACTTAGCCAGGTTCTCTAATAATGGATGAAGTGGTTAGTGACATGGCAAGATTTCACGTGTAGCTGATTCTGTTTGGAGGGAGATGTATTAGAGGATCTGTTTTAGCTTCTGCTTCATGTTCCCTTTGCAGGGTTCTGAAAGACAGACAAAAACTGGAGCCACAGGGCAGAGACTGAAGGAAGCCACCAAGATCAACCTTTCTCTCTCCACACTGGGCAATGTTATCTCTGCATTGGTGGATGGCAAGAGCACCCACGTGCCCTACCGTAACTCCAAACTCACACGGCTGCTGCAGGACTCCCTGGGGGGCAACTCCAAAACCATGATGGTGAGCTAAGAGATGCCCTTTCCAGTTCCAGCTATTAGGCTGCATTTTTGCAGGGATAGCATAGTGACTTGAACAGTTTGGCATTTACTTCACTAATCCTAAGCTGTTTGCAGCCTAGAGAACCTCCGTGTACATCTCTTTCTATCTTTTCTCTTTGCCTCTCTATGCATGAGGTTCTAAGCACAGCACACATGTACATTCATGCATGAGATCAAACAGAACCTGTGCTTGGGTAGCCAAAGTGGCTTCAGTGTAGAAGCAGCAGGAAAGCTTGGGAAAGAGTAGCAGTGTGAGACTGTCAGAGCTGTGGTTGGGTTCCTGCAGTGTCTTGTACTGGGCTCTGACTCTGTCCTGCAGTAACTTGGTCTCCACGTGTTGCAGTGTGCAAACATCGGACCAGCAGACTACAACTACGATGAGACCATCAGCACTCTCAGGTATGCAAACAGAGCCAAGAACATAAAGAACAAGGCCAGGATTAATGAAGATCCCAAGGATGCTATGCTCCGCCAGTTCCAAAAAGAAATTGAAGAGCTTAAGAAAAAACTGGAAGAAGGTGAGACTCTCCTTCCCCCTTGTGTTCCTCTCTGCACTATGCTTGTTCTGTTTGAATGGGAACATGCTTTGCTACTTGAATATGTATCAGGTGAGGTTGGCCGCCCGTGCAGGTCGGTATTCTGGTTTTGTTTGCCCTTCTGGGTGCCAGGAGAGGTGTCTAAAGCTGCTCGTGGGGGTCCAGCTTTCCCACTAGGTGGCACTTGGCACTAGGGTGAGTGGTGGCCTCTGGGCTGGGATCAGTGTGCCCGGGTTTTCCTGGGTTTCCCTAGTGAGCACAGGGGCTCTGGACACAGCTGACATGGTATAGGGAATTAAACTAACTGTAACAACAGATCACACTTCTTCTCTGATTGGGTAGGAGGGATGCATTTATCAGCAGGAAAATTGAACCAAATTTTTGGAGTTGGAGCTGGGTTTCTAAACACTGTAGAGCAACAAGAAGCCTCTTTAAACCATGTAACTTCATAGCCTCATGTCTCTTATTAGTCCATCAATATGGAGTGACCCTGCTAGAGGGATACTTGCTAAACAGTGACAGTCACAATGTCTCTCTCCAGAGGTACTCATAAAACAGCTGTAGCAGTAACTCCAGCATGACTTGCTGTTTGTTGTCTGTCCCATTCAGGAGAAGCAGGAAGTGGTCAGTAATGCTTCTTTCTTTTTCTTTCCTCTGAGATGGAAGTAAGGTGGAAGAGAAAGTATGGCTGAATCCTGCTAGGAAAACTTCATAGCTTCAGCTGTGCAAAGATGCTCTATTTTCCATAAAAAGTAGTTTCTTGAGCTTTAATACATACACACTGACATCACAGCATTCAGTTGCTTATCTTGATTGTCCTTAAGTTTCCTGAGCCATGGCAAGCTGTCTGTTTGTGCAACAGTTAAGGACTTCTGCAAGTACTCATAAGCTGATGTCAGGCACTACTGTGTTTCATAAATGCTGTTGTCAGAATAACAAGCTGATATGAGGTGAAGGAAAGCTTTTGATAAAAGCACACTCTTTTCTTCTAGGGGAAGAGATCTCCGGTTCTGAAACCAGCGATTCTGAAGAGGAGGATGAAGATGGGGAGATTGGAGAGGAGAAGCGGAAGAAACGGCGGGGTAAGGCAGCAGAGATTCCTGTCAGTACCACCAGTCTCCTCTTTCCCACAAGCTGCTGTAGGAAGTGTAGCCAGAGCCAGGCAGGGACAAGAGGAGTTGTAGAGATGCCCTGTGCCGCTGCAATTATCATGCCTCTCCTAGAAACGAAGGCCTTTGGTGCCGTCTGTGCAGATGGAGAGCTCCAAAGCTGTGTAGTACCTGCTTCCACTTGGGTAGCTGTGCTTGTCCTGACATCATCCTTTGTGGTGGCTCCCTGGGTGCCGCAGGGTGGCTGCGTATGGCTTGTGGTGGTATGGAACTTCCCCTGCTTACAGAGGTGGGAGGAAGAAAACACCAAAGATCATTTGTAGGCAGGTGTGGTTTTTATAGCCATGGGTATGATTGGAGGGGAATTTTGGCTGTGGTTTAGGCAAAGGATTCATCTGTCTTACAGATCTTCAGTAACTGACTCTTCTGGTGTCCTATTTTATATTGATAGAGGGAAAACTTGACCTTTTGGTGTCTTTGTGCTGACTGAAAAGCTTAATGGGAGCTGCACATGCTTTTTTTGGAAGCAGTCTGAAAATCCCATGGTGGAGTTTCCTTTGTCCCACATCAGTGTTAAACTGCTGTGTTTAATCTAAACTCCAGGGAATGTTGCTGAACCTGGAACTGCAGGTCACTGTGTACCATGGGATGTTGTGGCTTCTTAGGAGCTTGCTCTTCTCCTAGAACCCTGCTGGTAATTCCTTGTGAGTAGCAGAGAAATCAAGCCCAGTGCTACATCCCAGCTTCTCTACTAAACTTATTTTGACAATGAAACTGCCTTCCTGTCCTGAAGCACCCACGTCTGTTGAAAAAAATTCCTGTTAAAGCATTCCTGCTTTTAGATGTACTCTTTTCATTTTGGGGTCTGTCCAAGTAGTCATAAATTACTTTTGCCATGCCTTTGGTGATAACTGTAACAAGTTCATTTTTCACCTTTTGGTTATTTCTAGAAGTGGAAAGCTTGACCACTGTCTCCAAATGTCCTGCCCAAATCTCCTCCCAAGAGGAGACCACCTTCAAAGTGCTGCTTGGAAGGAGTAGAGGGTGAATAACTGACTTATTCAACTCCCAGACAAGTTACTCTAGTTAAGTTCCTTAAAGGAGCTGCTTCACAGGAGTACACACTGGCTGTCCCTGTGTAAGCTGATTCTGCCTTCCAGAGTGAGAAGTGCACATTGCCATGTGTGTAAGACTGGAAAGGATTCATGGTCACTGAATCCTCTGCTATGGCAGATATCCACAGCCTTCTCCACTATGATCTGGTGTTCTCTGCTGTTGTTGCTTGAAAAGGAAGCTGCCTTGGCATGTTGTTTTAAGCTGTAGTCTGATTAAGATGGGTTTAACTGAAATGACTTTCTGAGCATGCAGTTTTGTGCTGGGAAATGGTGGCTTTGCAAGCTGAGTCCGGGAGGGATCCTAGCAAGTGCTTCCTAATGGGAACCTGTGCTTTTTTGAACTAGGTTGCTGGCTCTTCTGGGTTTCTTTCCTTCAGAACTAACTTCCCATCTGCATGTTTCTTCCTCTCTGGGTTTTTCTGTGGGACGCATTTCTGTTTTCCAGGCAGTAGCAGCAGCAGTAGTTCAGACTCCACATGCTCTGTCATAGAGAAACCTCTGGATAAGTCCTTCACTAGTGAGTGGGAGCTCTTAAGTCCTTTAAGCTTTGGCCTTTCCATAATCTGCACACTCCATTTTGCAATGTTGCACTCTTCCCTTCTTTGTCTGTTGGAAAGATAAACCTCAAGCTGTTACTCTGCTAAAGCATGCTTTTCCTTTGCTGCTTCCATGCTTGAAACAGTTACTCAATGTGCACATTGTTAGCCAGATATGAGAGAGAATAGGAAACAATGTAGTAGGCTGCTTGAGCCAGATTTAAAGGTAATTGAGAAATAATAGGTTAAAAAAATCCAGTTTGCAGCTTGTGTTAAATGTGCCTTTTAAAATAAAGGGGGAAAAAAAGAGCTAAATTTTTATGGGAATTGCTATAATATGAATTTATTAAAAGAACTGCTAGACATGTATTCTGTATTATGTTGGACTCTGCCTTCTCAAAATTAGTATTGGAGAACAGTCAAACAGCACAAGGCTTATGCTAGCAAAGAAAATGTGGCAATGCTTGGTTGATTTGCTTTATTTTTGCAGACACTTAAAAAAAAAATCCTTGATTCTTGGGGTTTAAGTGCCCCATAATACTAAGTTCATGATCTCTGTGGGACTTAGTTCAGAGGAACAGGAGATCCAGATTTTGGTCTAGTAGTAAGGAAGGTCTGGGCTGCTCCTGGGCAGAGAGGTCACTGTGCCTATAAAAACCTATAGTCAGTGAGGATTGAGGAGACAAATCACATCTTGAGACTTGGCTTGTGGGGACTTCACCTGGTGTTGTTTTTATCCTGGACAGAAGCATTCCACTCCATTCTCCCTGTGTGGAGAGACTCTGGAAAGTATTGCTGTGTAGTTCATTCACTTTTACACCAGTGATGTTAGTGAAAAGCCTCAGCTCAGGGTGGTAGCAGGGTTAGAGGGAACACAACCCAGGGGACACCCTTGGTGGATCCTATGACTGTAGCCTGGGAATTCCAATTGCTTCAATCCTGCTCCTTTAAAGCTTGCTTGGAACCTGTTTTATTTGGATGAGGACAGTTAATAGCAAACTGCTGATGTGTCAGCAGGGGGATAAGTCTATCTCCTGCAGGTTTGGAGACAGCTCTGTAGGGCAAGTTGTGCTGGGCTTTCGGCAATTGGGATAAGTGTAGCTTTTTGTGGTTTGGGATATTAACTGTCCTCTAGTGTGACCCTTCTGCATGTGGTGTCTTTCATTATCCCTTTCCTATCCTGCCTTTTTTGTTGCACTTGCTTGAATAACCAAAAGTGGCTCTATACCTCTATGGAAGCACCAGTTACTGCAAATTAACCTACTAATCCCCTGTGTAATTAAATGGAGAAATCTTGTGTTGAGACTCCCTGTGTGCAACTGTCTTGTATCTTGCAAATAATTGGCTCGGAAATCTTGGTTAAAACTTAGAACATATGTTCTGGATGCTAATATTTTACAGGTAATATAACAGAATTGGCTCTCTTGAGTGTGGGGAGAATTAAGTTTGTTAATTGAAGGAGAAATCCACCCCCTTTAATTGTTTCTTAGGTCATGATCCTTGCAGCTGGCTCCTAATGTTGTGTTTAGATCCAGCATTGCATTGAATGGGCAGAAGAATGCAAGAGTGAGCTGAAGATTATCCTGGATTTGCAAAGCACTCTGAAGCACAGACACATTCTCTGCTTTAGCATAACATGATGCATTAGTGTTTGCTCTAATAGAGGGGTTTTTAGTTATGATTCTCATATTTTCTACCCTAGAAACATGAATGTAAAATTTGTTGTTTGTTCTAGTGCTGATGATCTTTGTCCAAAATGATCAAAGCAATAACATTTTCTCTCCTCCTCTTTTTATGTGTTTGCTGCCTCTCTGCGATTTGCTTTCTACTTCCTCTTAATGCAAGATCAAGCAGGTTGGTGTAATTGATTTTCACCTCCTTACATTTGCAAAGCTTGTAAAAGGATCTTATAACTTGCTTCACTTACCTTTTTCTCTTAAACTGAGAATATATAGGTCTGTGTCCTAATAGTAAGGCTTTATCTGGCTTATCTCATATGATGAGCTCTGTATAGCGCTTCAGAAAGCTTCTTACTCAAGGACTAATTAGTGAGAGATTTTTGCACCACAAGCCCAGAAAGAAGTGCTCATTATCTGATTCTGAAGTGTAACAGATGGCAATGATGATGTTTGCTGTAGTGGTGAAGTCCTTGCCTTGCAACAAAATTAATTAAAGCTCTCATGCACATGAAGAACTATATATGCAGATGTGAAAATATGTTCATGCATGTTTACATATGCAGTACACTTTGCTGGAGTGTTTATGTGTATAATGTGTATATGATTATTAACAAAATACATGTATATAAATGAAGCTGAGTGTCTTGAAGACTGGAGGAGGAGAAGCCTTTTAGTGAACAGCTTCCTTGAGTGTGTTCTGACTGTGTGCATTATGTCACTGTGAAAACAGTCAGGTGGCAGTCAGTGGCTCCTGTTAGTTTCAAGTACAGCTGGACTCTACAGGGTATTGTTTTTTTATGTCTGCAAAAGCAAAACAAGAAAATTATGAATTCACTTGTGAATAAATGGATGTTTAGGTGTTGTGGATTTGAGGAAATGCATTCTTATTCCACATAATCCCCCAGGATCTCTATGTTCACCTGCCTTAGGCACTCCTGGGATTGCAGTGAAAGTTGGCTCAAGACTTGCAGAGTAGCTTTCTAGAGCAGCAGCCTCACACTTTGTTTCAAATTTGGGGTGTTCCGGACCAACTTTTGAGGTCAGTAGGTTCAGTGAGTTGCTCTGGCCACTCCCTTTGTAGCCCTACAAGACATGGACCTGGTGTGCTGCTGTGCTAGTTTGTTGTAAAGACACACCTGATTAAGCCAGAGCCAACCTTGGCACTTTCAAATCTGTGGGTAGTCACTGTTACATAGACCAAATATTATCAAGAAGTTTCTTTAGTTGCCTGGTTTTCATAGGGCTGTTCTGAATTTCTCTACTTCCATAGTAGTGTATTCTTAAAAATATCTACATGCTCACTATGGAATGGGTAAGCCTGTAAGGAGGGCAGTGAATGAGGGGAATGGTAGAGATGCTAATCTGAAATTTGAGTATGTAACTCTTGGTAGCTGAGCTCTTGTAGCTGTGGGTCAAGCTAGTCTTGTGTTTTCCTTCCTGTGGCCTGATCTGCATTGTTAGAACATCAGGGTTTCCAGATTGGGCCTCTCTTCAAGCAGTGTTCCTTCTCCAGGTGTTCTTTGTATATTTTATATTTTGGGGGCATTAGGTTCCAGTGATAGTTACACAGCATTGCTACTCAGTAGGAGCTGGTGGCAACTGGTCAATGTTAAAAAGGGATTTGAAGGACTGAATGTTGCCCATTTTGAAGCTGATACCTAATGGAATTTTTATTAATTGCAAGTATTGAATCTGAACTTGGGAAAAATGCTGTGATACAGAGGTTGTTGTACTTTTCAGTGAACTAACTTGTTTTCCCCATATCATTCAAAGGCAAAAAGAAAGTTTCCCCTGATAAGATGGTAGAGATGCAAGCAAAGATTGAAGAGGAGAGAAAAGCTCTTGAAACTAAGCTTGATATGGAAGAAGAAGAAAGAAATAAAGCCAGAGCTGAACTGGAGAAGAGAGAAAAAGACTTGCTCAAAGCTCAGTGAGTACCATGCTCTGAGGAGTTTGTGTGGTTGTGTGGGTTGTTCCTTCCTTAATCATACAAATATCTGGAGATGCATGGTAGGGTGCCTGTCAAACTTTGCAGAAAGTGAACATCACCCCTTGCTATTGTCAAGTTGAAAGAAGAGCTTATTCTGCTTTGAGAGCATAGAGTATATGGGAAAGACAAACTTTTATCCTTTTGCCACTTCTTTTCTTAACTTTACTCAGTTGTGCAAGATAGCCTAGAAACATAAATTAATCTCCCAAGAGCTATGAGGAGCAGCAGTACTGTAACAGGCCAGGTTTTCTGCAGCACAGTCACAAGCCTGTAATTTTGGGTGTAGGGGTGCTCTATTCTGAAGCCAGAAAGCTGCTAAGGTCACACTACCCTATGCAAATAGACTGCTCCAGCAGCAGCCAGAATTCCTGGTTTGCACTTCAGCAGCTGCCTTGATCTCTGTTCACTCCTCTCTAGTTCAGCAGCTGCCTCTGGGCATTGCTGTGCTGGCAGGGCCCTTTTGGGCAGAGGGTGCCTTGAGTAGCCTGGTACGTCACTGGGTGCTTGCAGCCCCTCACAGAGGTGACTTGCAATGGGAGGCACTTCTCTGCTGACTTGGTTTTGCTTGAGAGAATGTGGTGGGAGCTGGAGCTTGGGGAATGTGCTGCTTTCACTTGCACTGCCTCATCCCCAGTTAAACCCTCAGCAGCAGGACAAGTTTTTCCAGCCCTGTGAGTGCTGTCTGGGCCGTAAAACCAAGCTGGACCTGATGCCTGCTGAGCACATTAGGACAGGAAGTCTCACACCTACCTGTCTGTCTAGGCAAGAGCACCAGTCCCTGTTGGAGAAACTATCTGCACTAGAGAAAAAGGTGATTGTGGGAGGAGTGGACTTGCTGGCAAAAGCTGAGGAGCAAGAGAAGCTTTTAGAAGAATCAAACATGGAGCTGGAGGAACGAAGGAAGAGAGCAGAGCAGCTTCGCAAGGAGCTCGAGGAGAAGGAGGTGGGGTTATCTGCTGTGGCTGTTGGCAAACAGCAATGGCAGGGCACACCAGGATATGTTACTCACATGTGCCTCTGCTCTGGAAGCACTGCAGGAGCTGCCCTTCCACAGGTCACTTATTGGCTGTGTGGCCCCTGCAGGTCTGAGCCAGCCTGGCTCAGCCAGGACTCTGTGCTCTTGCCAGATGCTTTGTTTGTTCAAGTAGTTTTTCCTCTTGTTCATACTGTTGCAGAGAGTTTTTGTGATTGTTAATGTGTGTGTCTGTGCTAAATGTTGCCCACAGCAAGAACGCTTGGACATTGAGGAGAAGTACACCAACCTCCAGGAGGAAGCGCAGGGGAAAACCAAAAAACTGAAGAAAGTCTGGACCATGCTTATGGCTGCAAAGTCAGAGGTTAGTATCTAAAGTCCTCAGCCAGTGATCCTGGGAGGCACTAGAGTTGGGAGGGGTAAGCCATCAACTTTGTAATGCTGGAAAATGTGCTGTATCTTTAGAAATGTCTTTCTGTACTGTTTATTTTGCTCACATAATTCAAAAATACTAAGTCTGGAGTTAGAGCTTTAGAAGACCATGTTGGTAGAGCATTTTCTCAGGTCAGGCTGAGAAGGGTTATGTGTGGGACCCTAAGATATCAAGAACTTCAAGGAAAACCACTGGTTATTTCTGAAATAAAATGCAAGTTGCTTTTTGGCAGCCCCGTGTCCTGCTTTGCTGCAACCCAAAGGCTCCTCTGCTCTGAGTTCCCTGTCCTTTAGGACTGATGCCCTTGTAACCTCATCCTCAGTCACTGGATCAGTGTATCTTTGGCTGGTAGCTGGAGTTCATGTTTCATAAAAAATGCATTTGGTTTTTGGGATCAGAGATTTTCCTTGAAACCTTGCCAGTGATGCAACTTGTCTCATGCTCTTCATCTAGTCTTAGCTGAATCAGCTTGGATTGGCAGAAGGCCAGTTTTGGGTTTATGAAACTGAGAACTTAATGTTGTTTTCAGCCATCTCTGAGCTGAAATGTTTCAGATGATTTATTGTTCAGAGATATTCTGGTACTAATAACCAGAATTTGCTTTTGTTTTCCAAAAACCTCATACAGACAATATAGGCTGTTACCATGTCTCAAGATAGTCTGATGCCTCTCAGATGCCTGCTTTGTTTTCAGATGGCAGATCTACAGCAAGAGCATCAGAGAGAGATTGAAGGGTTGCTGGAAAACATTCGGCAGCTGAGCAGAGAGCTTCGGCTTCAGATTCTCATCATAGACAACTTCATTCCTCAGGACTACCAGGTGAAGGCAAAGCACCTGAGCCTGGGGCAGGAGTTGTGCTGTGCTAATTTCAGTTCTCTTGCAGCATATTTTCCTAAAGGCTTATAAAAAATAAGAAAACCACATTGACCACATAGCTAACTGGTATATTCACTGTGTGCCCATGCAGTGGGTCTGTTCAAAGTCTTTTATTTTTCCACTAGCTTGAAGTTGTGCTTGCTAATGTCTGATATTTATGCAAAGACTGGACTTTTAGATCTTTGGCATTCTTTGTGACTCCAGTATACAGAAAATTCACAACGAGCTTAAATATAATGCACACTATTTAATGGGAAAAGGGAATTTTTTAATATAGTTTTCATTTTTTTCCAAATTACAGTGTTTGCTTTCTGCTGTCTTGATGGTGTTGGCATAATGAAAATCCCATGCTTTAAGGGGCTCTCCAGTACATGCAATTTGGGAGTGCTATTTTTCTCTTATGTAGACTTCAGAGTATAAATGGGGGGGAGTTTTGCACAGGATGGAGCTGTCCTAATAGGAAAAACTTGTAAGGAATCAAGACTGTTCTTAAACAGCTGGTCCAGGCCTTAGGATGTATGTTCTGGAAAGTGCACCTGGAGGGTAGATTGTGCAAGTCTAACACTTACTGTCCTGACTTTTTTGTAGGAAATGATTGAGAACTACGTTCACTGGAATGAAGACATAGGAGAGTGGCAGCTGGTAAGAATGGTTGCCTGGCTTGTGTACAAGCTAATGTTAGTAGGAGCTTCTGAGGGGTTTCATTGAGCCCAGGAAGAAACTGGTGAAGCTGTAGTCAGTTTCACTGGGCACAGTTTTACTAACAAACCTTTTTTTCTGCTTACAGAAATGCGTTGCATATACAGGAAACAATATGAGGAAACAGACGCCTGTCCTGGATAAAAAAGAGAAAGATGTGAGTGACTGTTGAATTGATGTATTGAACTGTACAGGCCCAAGTCCTGCCTGAGATTGCTGCTCTGTATTTAGAGCCAAACTGTCCAATCTCAATTTTCTTTTCTTTTGAAGATATGAGTCTTTGAGTATCATGAAAGCACCATTGATGAGTGTATAAAATTATTCTCATGACTTTGTCTTATGAGATTTTCTGATGTTTTTCTAGCCCTTTGAAGTGGACCTTTCCCATGTTTACTTAGCCTACACTGAAGAAAGCTTGAGGCAGTCTCTGATGAAGCTGGAGAGGCCGAGGACTTCAAAAGGAAGATCCAGGCCCAAGACAGGGAGAAGGTGAAGAACTCTGGGGTATTTATATGCAGTGAGGGATTTGCCCAAGGGAAGGCTGAAGTTTGTATATGCAAACTTACCACAAGTCTTCAAACATTTGCTTAATGAGGAGGCAAAGGACAAAATTTTTGCATGGTATAGTTCAGTGTTGCCAGGTGTGACAGAACCAAGTCTCTTTACTGCACTGTCTTGTCCAGAAAGACTTGTCTAGGGATTTTCTGCTGTTCTTTTGCTGCATTCTCCTCTTCCAGCTCCTTGCTTTATTTTGCTGCATTTGGTGGTGCAGTTTAACCCAATATGGCAAACTGCCAGTGCAAACTCTGGTACCAATGGACAGGAGAGGGCTGTTGGGGGAGATTTCAGCATATGCTTTCTTGTGCTTTTTGTTTGGTTGGTTTTGCTTATGGAGAAGTCATGTCATGTAGTCTTGACTTTAAATGTGGCTGGTCCCTGTCTTTCCTAGACAGCATAATGATGTGTGTGTGGTGTTGTTTTTCCTTTTCCTTTCTGCTCTCCAAACAGAAAACGTTCGGCCAAGCCAGGAGCTGTCATTGATTCCCTGCTGCAGTAGTGTCACCTGGTCAGAATTCCTGTAAAAATCAGTGAGTGTATAAGGTTTGGCCAGAATATGGAACTCAAGAGATGGCACAGTTTGACATGGCTATAATTTTTTTTATTTAAAAAAATGTATTTTTCCTTAGTTGCCTGTATATTGTATGTTATATTAACATAATATTAAACTGGTATGTATGATTGATGGTTGTGAAATTCCATGTATTAAATGTGTTGTGCGGGGAAACTTGTTGGTAATCCTTGTTGAAATGTATAGAAAATATGGTTCTAGATGTGTGTTTAAGTGCTAGATGTGTTAGTTCAAAACAGTTAATGAAATCCTGAAATTAAGGCTGGTAAATCTGACTTATGCCCTGCTTTGCACATAACTGGCAGCTTTCACTGTTGTCCTCTGTTGCACTGATCTCTGTTTGAATGTAGTTGCTGTAAACCTTTAAGAGCATCAAATCTTTTTATTTAATATTCCTCACTGTGGCTGTTAACACACTGTGTTACGTGTTGAATACACAGTCCTTTTCCCTTTTTGCTGTCTTGCTGTACAGAGAAAGTAGCTGGGTAGGAAAAAACATGAACCCCAAAAGTCTTGAGATTTCTGAAAAGGGACCATGGGTGTCTAATAGTTCTTTTATTTTTATCAGTTTGTTTGTGATCTGGCACTGTGGAGAATGAGACCTTGGATATTAAGGCAGAAGAGAGCTTTTTTCCTTCTTTTAAGGCTGTGTTACTTTGGCAGCTTTTTATGCTTCAGGGCTGGTATTTTTGTGTGAGTAGTTTTGTAATCTGAATAGCTGAGATGATTTAAGGAGGATGCTGTAACACCAGGACTTGATGTCAGCCATAGGGCTGTGGCTCTATTTCCTCATCCCTGGCTACAAGGCACTGGGCCACTGCCCTGCAGTGAGGATGAATTTGACTCTCCTTTAGTAAAACAGAAGGAATTGTCCAATTTTCCCAGAAGAATATCCCCTGACCTCACTGGTGCTGTGTTCCTGTGTATACTGTGTGCATCTCTGGCTATGCTCTGAGAGGAAAAAATTTTGGTCCCTGATAATTACCATTTATTTGTGATGGCTGCTCTTTTTATTTGATATTTATGCTGCTAATAGACACATATCACTTTAATATGATGCTTTTGTGTCACAGAGAAAATGCCTCTCCTTCAGACTGTGTGTGTTTTATAACTCCTCACATCAGCTGTGGGTGTCTCAGCAGCTCCTGTGCAGGGTGGAGGGATGAGCTGTGACCTCATCTTGGTGTTTCCTGGAGGATTAAAGTTTCCTGGAGGATTAAAAGCTGTGATTGCTCACAGGGGAAGTGGAGTCCTTCAGTGTGATAGAAAACAAGGCAGCTCCTCAGGTGTCTTGAGTCCTTGCTAGTAGCCACATCTGCTTTTACCAGAATGTTCCTGTGAAACACTTAAAGACATTAAATTCCCTTTCTTTCTGTCATGATGGTCATCTGGAGGTACCTTGGGGTCTGTGACAGGATCTGTAATAGTTAAAACTGGTCTTGTAAGGACATATTTTGCTCTGAATTATATATTCAGTGCTATTCTAAACAAGTTGTAAGCTTTTTCTGGGTGTTTTTAATGTTTTTTTATTCAGGATCATGACCTGGAAGAACATGCTGCCCTCTCTATTTGGGGGGAGTGTCACCTGAATTCATACAACATACAGATACAAATACTAGCATTCATTTTTTCTAGGCTAGCATTTCAGGGTAAATACTCAGAAACTCTCTTGATTGAAGCTAGTTGGTTTTGCTTGTGAAGAGCTGACCTTATCTTAAATGTGCTTGAATAGAATTGGATTATCTCTTATTACATACATACTTCTCATGAAAATATCCAGACTGAAGATGGCTTAAATGCTGCTTAAAGTCTTCCAGTTCTGAGTCCAAGCAGATAGATGCATAGCTGTGGCCTGTACTAGTTCTCAGAACCAGGGATAACTTCTGTTTCCTTTTTGTGGTGTATCTTGTGCTAACATTTATTGAATGGTCTGGTTTTGCAGGAGTTAAACCAGAGCTGTGCTTTCAGAAAGACCATTGAAAACCCTTTTACCTGACAGGTATCAGTCACTCCAAGATACTGCTGTGAACCATGGTACTCCATTTAAAATATTGAAATATTTAAAATACTTCAGATGTAAAGGCATGTGATTTACAATTAACATTACAGTCCTGCTGCTGAAAATCTTAGTATTCTGCATGTTTAAGTGAGCCTTGGAGCAGGGGTAAACAATAAGTAATTATCTGCACACCTTTAATTGGCAGATTGGAGAAACTGGTTATCTCCTGTTGCAGAGGCTTGGAGGACAAATTATTTGCTCTGTAAGAGGATTTTCAATAAAGTGGAACAGGTCATGTGCCCTGTCAGTTGGGCTCACCTGTTAAGTGGTGTCTTTTGTTGAAGTTCTGGGAAGTTTCTTATAAAACCAGGGAGTTTGGCTTGTGGATTTACCACATGGGCCCTCTCTGTAGCTCTGCCCATCTGTGAATGTCTCATGGGCCCATAATGTACTTTATTAAGGAAATGATTTGATTAATATGGACTTCCAAGAGGTTAATACAGCCTTTCTTGTTGTGGGTCAGTATGTGCTCTTTGGTATTTATCAAAACTCATCCTACATGACATACACCATGCTCATCTTTGCATTTGCTAACAGATTTCTCCTCATTCCAGAACATTGACTTTAACAATGAGATTTTTGCTTAATGTTGTGTAAATGAATTGTTTAATATTTAACTTGTTCCTAATCCTTTAAGAGGAGGGGAAATGGTCCTTAGTGCCTTTTACTGACTGCACTGTCTGCACATGTCCAGCTTTCACCTTTCTCCACAGTTCTGCTTAGCCAGGCCTGCATAGAGGGAAAAATTGCTAGTCTGTGTATAATATGTCTTTCTGTTTATTGGTTTTTTAAACTCTGTTTATTTCTGACTATTTCTTGTTTTATTAAAGTTAATTCATTATACTGTATATATCAATATTGTGTCCCTGGAGCATGTTCATACCATGAAATAAAATTCTTGATTCCTAATTCCACCTTGTGTGCATGTTTTCTAAATAACATTATACATAGCATATCTTGTTAACTCAGTTGTGTCAGGACTGGGTGAGGAAGGGTGAGGTGCCTCTGTAGCTCTCAGCTGCACAGCATGCTGGAGAAGTGTTTGGGGTGTGTTGGAGCCTTGTTGCCAGGCCCCAGGGCAATGGGCAGCAAGACCTTGTGGAAGAGGTGCACAGGGCAGGTGGTGGGAATTCACCTGCGGTATTTGGGAGTGTTCAGCTCTGTGTGCTGCATGAGCTGTGCTGCTTGGCAGTGCCTGTGCCCCCCAGCCTGCTCAGCCCCAGGTGCCAGATTCTCCATGGTCTGCAGCCTCTGCAGCTCCCCAGAGTGCTGTGACTGAGCTGGTGCATGCCAAACCCTGCACAGTCCCAGCCTCTCACTCCTGGGCCACAAAGGGCTGTGCCATATGTAGAGAGATCCTGTAGGCTCTAAGTAAAGTGAGGAGAGAATGTCAGACCTGGCTGCTCCCTTTGCAGCTCCAGCCTGTACTTTGGAGTTCCCAGCTGTGAGGAGCATGCCCCATTTGTGGCCTGGCTTCTCACTTCTTGGGCTTATCTTTGTTTAGTCCTGTGTTCCTTATGTTAGCATGAACTTAATGCCATAGGACAAATTGTCTGGCAACTCCTAGCCACACTACCTTTGTTCCATAATCTTGGAACTCTCTTAACTGTTGTCTTGTGTCATGTTCTATACAATGCCAGCATATTTAATCCAAAAATACATTTATTTAAAGAATTATTATACATAATCTTATAAAAATAGAGTCATAGTTTAAAAAGCCAAAGTGTTTTTTCACTTCTGATTCTTAAACTCTTCTTGGAGGATGTGGTCTAATTCCTTGAGGAAATTCTTCAGTGAGGTGGTGCTGCCTGCTGCCACAGGACATGGCTTCTGGAATGGAAAAGGGCTGTTAGAAAGCTAGCTGGGGTGGAATTGGGTTCTGCAGCTTTGGCTGGGCTGCTAAGGGTGGTGGGAGAGTAAAACAAAAATGGTGACTAAGGGAGAAGCTTGAGGGCTGTGGGCAGTGCAAGAACTGTGCCTCACCTTGTGCCTGTCCAGGCTGAGCAAGTTGTCGTAAATGCCCCCGAGGATCTTGTGGCAGCTCTTGACCTCCTGAGCAATTGTGGCAGCTTTGCAAAAGATCTCTGTATTGTTACCTCTCTGGGAAAAGACACATAGTTTTTTAAAAAACTCGTTTGTATAGTCATTGCTCTTATTAGCAGCAGATTAAAACACTACAAATAATCAATTTCCATCCTAAAGGATAGGTGAAAATTGTGGTTTGAAGTGCCAAAGCCTCCCTGAAGCTTCCCAGCTCCATGTGTGCACAGCTGGCGCTGGTGCCATCCCTTTCCTGGTGAGGAGGAATCGACCCCTGGCAGAAGCTGTGCAGTGAGCATCCTGTGGTGGAGCATCGTGCTCCTGCTGCAGGTGTGCGTGTGGGACCCTGTGAAGCTGCTCCCTGCAAGTTAAGCTGGTTTGAGCAGGCAGAGAGGCTGCAGGAATAACAAAAGCACCTGAGAAGAGTTTGCTTCATTAGGGGCTTTGAGATGTCCCATAGCAGAGACACAGAAGATGAGCTGTGCTGGTGGCAATAAAAAAACAATTTGACTTTCTTCCCCAGGGATGTTCCCAGCGCTGCTGCTGTATCTCAGCTTTCACAGTATTTTCCAACAAGTGACCAGTCTGTCCCTGTGAGCGTGGGGCTGTGCAGCATCTCGGGCATCTTCTCTCACTAGCAGGGCTGCTCCCTGTGGCAGAAGGGGTGTGGGGGTCCCCCGAGGGGTGCTGAGCCCCAGCCCCCCAGTGAAGGCTGCTGTGCCCCTGGGGTGCTGCCAGGCATGGCATGAGGTGAGGGCATGGGCTTTCTGTGAAAACAGGAACTCCGGCGCTGGGGAGCGTGGCTTAGGCAGCACTTTTCAGCGCAGAAAGAGGCCTTATTATCTGCTATTAAATCTTGTGCTAGCTGCAGAGCCTTCCCCAGATAAGGGGCTAAAGAGGGATACCCAGCTCTCAGGATGCTGTGCAATAGGTGTGTGTGGGTGTCTGAGCTGGTGACAGCTCTCCAAGGCAAAGGGAGGTGTTCTGAAAAGCTGAAACCTCTGCTGCCCAAGCACGGGTGCCCATCCCTGCCCTTCCTCTGGGCTCTCCCTGACCCTGACCCCAGCCACCAGTGCTGCTTTGGCTGGAGGTGGAGATGGGTATGGGAAGGTGAGGGCACCTGTGCAGGGCACTGGGAGTGGTGAGAACCAGCTGGGCAGCCCAACAGTTGTGCTGGGGGCTCACAGAGGGCTCCTGCTCCTCCACACACCACACCAGGACAGGCAGGATCCCAGGCTTCCCCCCTGCCTCCCACCTCCCTGTGCTTTCCTCTGGCCCCCAGCACCCTCCCCACACCCATCAGGGCTGTATGGTTGGGGTTTTTTCTTACCTTATGATCTGCAAAAATATTTATCACATTCATCTTGTCACAGGAAGCCTTTATGAAGAGACAAAGGAGAGGAGCAATCAGGCTCCAGGCAGCACAGATCCATCCTGACGTGCACGCACAGACACAAATCCATCCACCCCCAGGCCTCAGGAGCACTGTGAACCCCGTGCTCAGCATCACTCCCTCCAAGCCTGGTGAAACAATCTGTGGGTAAAGCTCCAGCCAGCCCTACCTTCTGCTGGACCAGCTCCAGCAGCTTCATGGTCTCCTTCAGCGTTCTGCTCCGTCGTGCATGTGGCGGTGGAGTAACCACGCCACCCAGGCAGGCTGACAGCACCAGGAGGGTGAGCAGGACCTGCACCAGGATACTCATGGCCTGCATGGGCTGGACCCCTTCAGCTCTTAGTCTCTGGATTGTTTGGTGACCTGCAACTGTGTGCACCTTTCTGGAGGAAGCACCTCAATTTATTACTGTAAAATTGCTGAACCAGAAGGAAAAACTTATTTTTCCCTTATAGGCACTTTCCAAAGTTGCTCCCGATTAGGAGAGCAACAGCTCTTTTTTGTGCAAGTCAAAATTTTCTTCTGATCTTGCATTATGAAATTTCCACTGTAAGATGAGAGTGGCAGGAGTCAGGTCACATACAGCATAGAAGCCTGGTTTGGGGATTCTCCATTTCTCCATATCTCAAGGCTTTCTCTACACAGTGAATTGGAAGTGGTTAAACTGGGTAGCCTACTGCTCTGACACACTCCAAGAGCAACACTTTTCTTTTTATTTTCCATTGAGTATCCTTCAAGTTCTTCTATGGTGTTTCATTTGAATATCTCCAGATCATGTAAAGCGTCCTTCATCTGCACACTGATTTCCGTCCCTGGGTTTCTCAACCTGGGGAGGAACAGAAAGAATGGCAGAGCTGTGTGGGGACAAACCTGGGCAGAGCAGGGCATCAAACTGAGGGGTTTGTGGAGATCTGGGGGCCCTCCTGACCAAAGAGGATCCCCAAAGCATCGTGGCATCCTGCAGGGCTGTGTGCAGGAGGTGCTGTGGGAATCAGGCTCCTGCTGTGTCAGTGCTGGGAAACTGGGACTTTGTGGCCCTGCTTCAGAGTTTCAGGGAGCTGGAGGCTGCCCTGTCCATCCTGCCCTGCCTGGGGAGCAGCAGCCTGAGCTTTCAGACCATGGGCTCTGCCAGCCCCACCAGCCGGCGCTGCCACAGGAAATGGCACTGAGAAACGCTGAGCTGGGAAACTTTGGAGTTTTGTAATAACTAATAGGGATTTTTCTAACTCAAACAGCAACTTGCCACCAGATAACAGCTTGTGAGCACTTGATGAATCTGGGAGCAGCCAGACTGAGAGTAATTTTGTTTGTCTGGGTTCCGAGATGCCCCGGATGAAGTTAGGTTGGGTCACTGACACAGAAAGGTCTTTGTGAGGGATTTACCAGTGCAGAGCTGTGCTGTGCTATGGAGAGCAGACAAGGGAGCATGCTCTGGCTGTGTGACTGCATCCATGGCCCCCACCATGCACAGAGCTGTCCCACTGCTCTGGGATGAGGGGTGGTGGTGGTGGTAGGATCCCTGCCTGAAAGTGATGCTGGAGAGGTGATGGAGGCAGGAGCCCCATCCTGCAGACTGAGGGATTCCCCAGTGATCACGGTGGAAAGCTCTAAATCAGTGAAGAGAAAATGCTCAAATCACAGAAAAAGTTAACCTTTGCTCTACTCAGGCTGAATCACGGTGGAAAACTGCCTTGCTGGGGATGAGAAAGTCACCAGCTGTGTTGGGTTTGCACGGCAAGGGTTTGGTAGTGGGGAGCTCCAGGGCTGGGTTCTGTGAGAAGCTGGGAAGATTTCCCAATGCCTGATGGAGCCAACTCCAGTTGCTCCAAGAGGGACTTGCTGCTGGACACGGCCCTGCCCACTGGCAACAATGGCAGTGCCCAGGAAAATCCCTGCACAGCTGCAGCTGGAAGAGAAAGGAGTTAAAATCTGGAGCCAAATTAAGCCTGGGAGGAGGGGATGGGTGGGGCTAAGGTGTTTTAAGATTTAGTTTCTGTTTCTCCTTATCCTATTCTGATTTGATTGACAATAAATTGAATGATTAAATAGCTAAACTAATTTTCCCCCAAGCTGAATCCATTTTGCCTATGACAGTAATTGCTGATTGTGTTTTCCTTGTCCTTACTCTGACTCACAAGCCCTTTGTTATGTTCTCTCCCCACTGCCCAGCTGAGGGTGAGAGGGGTGCTGTGGTGGGACCCTGACATCCCTCCAGGGATGTCAATAATCCAACAGAACAGCAAATGAAAAGATCCCCATGTCCTTTCCCAAGGGTGGGATGGAGCTGATGGCAGTGATGGCCCCATTGCTCTCTGATGGGACAGCTACAGCCCCTGTGGGGTCCCCCCTGTTTCTGGAGCCCTGCTGTGCCTTCATCCCAGCCACCATCCAGGGATGAACCTGCCCTGTGCTTGAGTCAGGAATGTGTCCTCAGTTTTTCTCCTCTCGGAGCTCCTTGGGCTCTGTGGAGCCTTTCCCATCCCACAAGGATCCTGCCCAGGCTCTCCAGCACCAATCTACCTGTGGCTGCTGAGCCTGGGCCAGAAGTCACAGCCACCAGCTCAGATCTCCTTCTTTGTCCCAACCAGAAAGATTCCAGGACAGCCACTGAGAGAGATCCTTGAGGGTTTACCCAGCTGTCACATCCTGCCCGTGGGGACCGGCAGCTGCTGGCAGCAGGGATCATGGAAGCACAGAGTCCCAGAATCCCAGAATCCCAGAATCCCAGAATCCCAGAATCCCAGAATCCCAGAGCAGGTTGGAAGGCACCCACAGGGGTCATTGAGTCCAGCTCCTGGCCCTGTACAGCACCATCCCAAAGGGTCACACCAGGTGCCTGAGGGTATTGTCCATGTTCTGCTCTCATGCATTTCTGCTGCTGCCACGCCTGGTGCTGAGAGTTTATCCAGGGGGTTTATCCAGGGCAGATCCCAAGGCTGCAGCTGAGCCCCTGTTGCAGGCACTTGGAGTATGATTAACAATTCCCAGCAGTTATGTTGTGGATTTGTTTCCTACATGTGTGCTGCTGGCACCGAGCATGTTCTGGTCTGTAAGCCAGCCCCAGCCCTTCCCTCTCCCATCAGACAAGCCTCCCCCTGCCTGCAGCTCCACTTGGGCTCCTGCTGGCTCCCCCTTCAGCCCCACAGCCTGCACCCCAAAACCCCCCTCCACCACGGCCCCGTGCACAAGGCCCTCTTCCCAAAGGCAGGCTCTCATCCTTCTTGCTCCAGCTCTTCCTTTCACCAATTTCCTGAGCCACAAGCCAGGTGGGTTCTTTGGTGCCTTTTCCTTTCTCAAGACCTCGTTCCCAGTGGCAGAGTGGGTACATTTACTGTACATTGCCCCAAAAATGCCGGCATTCCTGGCCAAGGAGGCAGCTCCCCCCAGCTCCTCACTAACTGCTGAAGGTAAGGGGGAAATGACAGCAAAAGCTATGGACAACAAGAGCTCTTTACTCAGTTGTTTATTGCTTAAGCCCAGGGACACTTCAATAAAATCAGTGCAGAGTTGATATTAACAAAATAATAAAATGAAGACATTCAAATACATGGGAATTTGAATATATTAACTCTCATAATACCAATATTTAAATAGAAGAACAATAAATTACAAATCAGCACAAGTTCATTCGTTGTTGTGCAAAGGCAATCAGACAGTAAGAGTTCCCTAAAATGAGGTAGCAGTATTTTAAATATGATTGTATTCCACAGAACTACCATTTAATTTCAGAATAAACCTTGAATACTGGCTTTTCCTTTTTATTTTAGGTCCCCAGCAAAGAAAATCTTTCAACAGCCAGGACTTCTTGTAGGTTACACACTATAAAAATAAGTTATTTAAATAACATATAAAAATAAATTAACAAAGTTCAGAAGTATGATGCCAGTGAGCACCCATTAGATTAAAAGTTATCCTACAGACTCTCCTGTCTTCAGTATTAATAACTTAAAAGCCACCTACAATAGAAGAGACACACTGAAATTGGAGTAACAGGTCCAGCTCCAGACCCGTTTCCCCTCCCAGCTTTTGCTGCTGCACTTCCCCAGCTCTGCTCCCAGAAATCGGCCTCCCCCTCAGCTGCACCCAGTCACGCATCAGTGAAAAATTCACCATTTCAGACGAGATTTTGATCTCTTTAGGAAGAGAAGATGATTGTGAAGAAACGTCCCGCCACTAAGCGGAACAGGAAGCAGATAATCTGGTATTGGTTTTGGTAGGTGCTGCAGGAGCAGACGGATGAGTTAAGAGCTCGGGCTCCCCGGCAGCTGCCCCAGGACGCTGAGCCCGGCCGGCCCGGAGAGCGCTGCGCATCCCGGAGAGTGGGGATCACACCCGGGGAGCGGGGATCACACCCGGGGAGCGGGAATCACACCCGGGGAGCGGGGATCACATCCCGGGGAGCGGGGATCACATCCCGGGGAGCGGGAATCACACCCGGGGAGCGGGGATCACATCCCGGGAGCGGGGATCACACCCGGGGAGCGGGGATCACATCCCGGGGAGCGGGAATCACACCCGGGGAGCGGGGATCACATCCCGGGGAGCGGGGATCACACCCAGGGAGCGGGGATCACATCCCGGGGAGCGGGGATCACATCCCGGGGAGCGGGGATCACATCCCGGGGAGCGGGGATCACACCCGGGGAGCGAGGATCACACCCGGGGAGCGGGAATCATCCCGGGGAGCGGGGATCACATCCCGGGGAGCGGGAATCATCCCGGGGAGCGGGGATCACACCCGGGGAGCGAGGATCACACCCGGGGAGCGGGAATCATCCCGGGGAGCGGGGATCACACCCCGGGGAGCGGGGCTCGCATCCCGGGGAGCGGGGATCACACCCGGGGAGCGGGGCTCGCATCCCGGGGAGCGGGGATCATACTCGGGGAGCGGGGATCATACTCGGGGAGCGGGGCTCGCATCCCGGCCGGAGGAGCCGCGGGGAGCATCTCGGGGCAGCCTTGTGCAAACGAGAGCTCCCCTGCTAAGGCTGAGTAAATCGAGCGCGCGGCACTGCGCGGAGAATTCGGGAGATGCCAGGAGCCTGGAATTCCAGCCGGGTGCCCTCTGGGGCTCAGCCTCTGCCCGGGAGAGCTGGCTGGGCTCGGGAGGGCTGGAGCAGGGCTGGGGAAGTGCACAAAACCAGGAGCAAATTGAAACAAAACAAAAGAAAAGAAAACCTCTCGGCAGAGCCCCTTTTAGAGCTGCGGGCAGGGAGGTCCCGGGCTCGGGGCTGGCGGCGGTGCCATCACTGCGCAGCCGAGCCCTTGCGCCTGAACATCCCCTGCGTGAAGTTCCCCAGCGCTGGCAAGAAGTGGCGCAGGTAGATCTCAGTGTCATCGCTCAGGACGCAGTTCTGGGGAAGGAAAAGTGCAAATACATCAGAGCTGGCAGCAGGATTTAGCAGCTGGCTCGGTGGGTAGCAAGGCTCCCAGCCCAGACAGATGCTTTGCCTCCTTTGCCTCATAAATAACTCAGCAAATAACTCAGAGTTGATGCTGGTCCGGGAGGTCAGAAATCGTCCTTTGCTCAGGACAAGCATGTGGCCCCTGTGGCCAGCAGGGTGACTGACACGGCCACTGCTCTGGGGTGGCTGGGGCTGCTGGGCGCTGCCATCCTCTTCCCACAGAGGCAGATTAACCCAGGCACTGGCAGGTGTGCCATGCCCAGCTCTGGTCCCACTCAAGAGAGCAAATTCTGATCAGCCCTGTGGCACCCCCAGAGCGGGGGCACAGGCACCATGGGGCAGAGCTGTGGAGCACAGCACAAGGAGGAGAGGAGGAGCAGCCCCTGCTTACCTTCTTGCCGTGCAGGCGCTTCAGGTTGAGGATGAGAGGCTCGTAGGTCTCCTTGCACCTGGTGACTTTGGTGAGTGCCACATCTGCCTGGCACAGCAGCTCCTGCTCTGGCAGCTGGGAACACGGAGGGGAATCATTAGAGCCATGTAGCTGAATTAAGCTGAAGTAATTTATTCAGGTGTCCAGGGCTGGCAGGAGGTTCCACAGGGAGTTCCTAAGGTGCTTTCATGTCAGAGCAGTGGCCCCAGGGCTGGGGGCAGAGCTGTGGACTGGAGGCACAGCCAGCGTGGAGCTGCTCACTCATCCCAGGGACTGGCACTGAGCAGCCCCTCGGGGACTGATGGAGCTACCTCAGCTACAGGAGCTGTGCCCCACGGGGTGGAAGGCCCTGGCCATGTCTGCATTAATGATAAAAGCATTTTCTGCCTGTCTCTGCACAGGGATTTACCTTTTGATCCGTGAAGGGAACCTGTGCCACTCGGGTGTCATTGCAGGGCACCTGGAGAGGCAACACAAGGGAGAGTCACGGTTATGAGACTGCCATTGTAAGCCGTCACTGTGAGACCATCCCCAGGAGTCACCTGCTGTGCCCTCTCCCAGGAAGGGCCCAGGTGTCCCCCCTCTCCAGCAGGCCATGGCATGGATGCACACTTGCTGCTGCCAGCACTGAGATCCATCTCTCAGCAAATTGTTTCCAAACAGGCTCCTGGACACAGGACCTGGGGTTTGCAGAGCACTTGTTTGGGAAGGCACAGGAGAATCCCTGTGTGCCCAGTGGGAATAGAAAAGGGACCCCCTAGCAGATCACACTGCCCAGACCACCATGTCCCTGAACCACCTCTGTCATCCTGACACAGAAGGTTTTCTTGTTCCTCAGCACTTTTTTTCTGCAGAGTAGCTAATGTCAGGTGGAAAGCTTCATCTGACCCAACCCCAGGAGCTGCTTGTACCACCAAGTCAGGTGCTGATCACACAAAGTTTAGGCTGAAATGGGCCAGGGTCCCCAACGGTAGGTGGGACAGAGTGGATTGGGCCAGTAGGGAGGGCTCCTGCCACCCAGGTGGGCACCTGACCCTGTGGCAGCAGTCCAGTAGCTGGCCTTGGACACTGAAGAACATCATCCTCAACATCATCATCAGCATCATCATCAATAACGAGGTCAGAAAGCAAAGCAAAGCTGAGAGGTGTAGCAGCATTTACCTGCACTCCTGAGCTGAGCTGCTGGATCAGGAGGATGATCTCTTTCCGTGTTTGCTGGTGAGATGGAGCCACGGCTCTGCTAGAGACGAGCTGGAGCAGGGAGAGCAGGGTGAAAGCTGCCTTCAGCGAGGGGAGCATTCTGCCACCGCTGTCTGAGCACGTCCTGTGCTGGCTGGGCTGGATGGCCGGGGTCTCTCTGCCTCTCTGCTTGAGCCAGCACCATTTTTATAGTGTGAAGAAGGACCTGTGTCTCCATTGCAACTGCCAAATTAGGTGTCTTCCTGTGCAGTAGAGGATGCAGTGGGAAGCGAGACACGCCTAAGAAAGGCTTTACGTAATGGTGGCAAAGACTTCTCCATACGTTGAATAACGTTATCTATTATTCTATATATACATGCAGATTTTAATCACCTAACTGATAGGCAAGGAGATACTGGGATGAGAAGATGAGAATTTCTTTTCAGTGTTCAAGGATCTGTTTACTATCCAGCATGTTTGTAATGTGCTGTGTGTGGAAAACCATGGACACGTGCAGGACTGTACCAAGCACATTGCAAGGCTTGAGTGAAGTCAAGGCAGGATCTCATGTGCAGACAAATAGCCATTGGTGCTTTCCTGGTCTCCACAATGGAAAGGACAGGAGGATCAGCTCTAGAGTGTGCAGGGCTGGATGCCTGCCAGGCTCCTGCCTCGGGTGTTGGTGTCTCATGGGGGATGATGTGGGTGCCTGGAGCTCTCCTCTTGCAAAGCTCCTTGTGCCAGAGTCCCTGGGCCATGCTGGAACCTCATGCACTGCCCTGTGCTACAGCTCAGCCACCACCAGCAGAAAGGGGAATCGTGGGCGTTAGCAGCCTCCAGGGAAGGGCCTGTCCCAGGGATGCTGTTGGAGAGGAACAGCTGAACCTTGTGCCAGAAAATATTCATGTCCTTTGGCCAAAATAGCAGTAGCCCCAGCAAGCTCAAGTCATCAAAGATTTGAAGGAAAAGAAAACCTCAAAACTTTTATCAAGATGTTAAACATCTTTTGCAAAACCAAAAAAAGTGCTCTTGTTTGTAAAGGAAGAAGTATCTGAGGGTGTTTTCTGGCATGTGGGTATTTGGTTTCAAGTAGGACTTACTCAGCTCTGTAGCACAAATCCCATTGTGGGAGGATGGCTCTGGTAGCACCTAGCTTGGTGTCCCACCCCATCCCATGGTGTCCCATGACATCCCATGCTGCACCACATTGTCCCTCTCATGTCATCCAAGGGGGCATCAGAAAACCAGCAATAGTTCAGGGATTAAACCACCATATTCCTGAGCAAGAGAACAGACAAAACCCCTGAGTTGTTTCCCACCATGGCTGGTCTTGCCAGCAGAAATTTTGTGGGGAAAAGAGTTGACATGACAAAATGGCTCATTTCTTCTCCAAATTCTTAAATTACTTTTGCTGCTTCCTCCTGCATGCACAGGTGAAGCAGCACCTTGTGGCTCTGCTGTCACCAGCTCTCCATGGCCCCGCAGTGCTGCTGCCCCAGCTGGGGCATGTCCTGTCCAGGGAAGCTCAGCTTCAGTTGGTACCTGCTTAGAGGCTTATAAACAATGCAAATTGTTAAATGAATTTACAAAATCTCGAAACATTTAAGTTCAAAACTTTTTTTCCCCCCCAAATTTTCAGTGAAGCTGAGGTGTCACAGAGCCTGAGGAAGGCTGAAATTCATATTTCAAACAAACCCCTCCCCACTGCCCTGCACTCCTTCTCTGTGGGATGGCCATTGGATGTAAGGGTGCAGTGGCAGGACTGGACTGCAGCACTCCCCATTTGTTCTTGTATTTGCCTGATAAACTTTGTTTTCCTGGAAAAAAAAGATGGTGACTGTTCCCAGTCATTGAATTTCCTGTGAATTTGAGAGGCTGGGTCAGAGCCAGGTGGGAGCCTGGAGTGCTCCCATCACTCCAGGTGGAGGGGCTGGTGTACAGCCAGGGCTGCACAGTGCACAGTGTGTTATGTCCACCTGTCCCAAGCCGCTGTCCCTGGCTCCCTTGAGCCGAGCTGCTGGAGCAGGATGCACCATGACCCCAGGAAAGATCCTGTGCTCCCAGCACTGAGCCCTGCTGCAGTGTCCCAGCTGGGTCACAGGGCTATGGGGGGATGAGGAGAGTGCTCCCATGGTTTTGGATTACCCCACTCTGCAAACCATGCATTAGAGAGGATTTTCCACCTCCCCCAAAGGCAGATAAAATCATTCCCCAAACTATTGATAACGCAACATGAACCTGCTGATGGGAAATCTGACCTGTACCAATTTGGGTTGTGGGGTTAGAAAATGATACCTAGAAAGGGGTGTCCAGTTCTGAGAAACAGCATTGAGTGGGCTCATGTGAGAGAGGATCAGAGATACTTGGAGCATGGGAGCTGCAGGGATCTGAAACAGCTCCTTCCAAGAATCTTGGTCCTTCCCAAGGGGACTGGGGTGCTGGGACACCACAACCAGCCCAGTGCTGCTGATCAGAGTGGACACAGAACCCCAGGTATGTGAGCCTAGCCTGAACTGGGACTACTTGTCATAGAAGAGAGGGTTTTGCTTTTGCTGTTTTATGCCATGTGTGTCCAGCTGCAGCTACAGGCAGAATACAGAGGGGTCCCAGAGGTCTGTGCCCACCCTGCCTTGCCACCCCATGCTCTTCATGCTTGATTTAAGGCACCCCAAGTAGGTCCCAAGCAATTCAGAGAAATGATCCCAGTGGTTATTTTAGTTACATCATGCTCCTCTTGCCCCCATGTGGAGGAGAACCCAGGGGGTGATGGTGAACATCGGACCAGCACTGGTTGAGCCTTTCCACAGCTGCATCTCTGATGATGACACCAGAAAACAGAGAAGTTATCTGAAGAAACCCTCAGTGCAACCAAACCCCCAAATTTTGCTTTGTTCTGTACCCAAAGCCGTAGCTTTTTTCTTAGCTTTATTTTTTTTTCCAGCAGCAAAGCCCAGGATGGATGCCACAATCACCACACACAAAGAGCAGAGGGGTTGGCTGGAGTCCTGGCCCCAACCAGCATGGGATGGCTTTGGTGGACATGGATGGAATTGCTGGAAATCAGTGGAAAGAAATGGATATGACCAACGGCTGACAGATTTACAGGGGCCACAGCTCCCTGTGGCAGTGTTCCCCTCTCTACCCTGGCTCTGCAGGAAATGGGGGAATGCCAGTCCCTAATTTTTGCTGGGCTGAATTTGTGCCTCCCCAGTCAAACAAGCAGTAATTTCACCTCGGTACTGGGCCATCCCAGAGGCTGTTGGCCAGCAGGAGGGGTGGAAATGATCCCACCCAGCTGCTTTGGCCATCCCTGGCTCAGCATGGCAAGAGGACCCCAGCACAGCTGGCAAGGAAGGCACCTGCTTCCCCCGGGTGCCTTTCCTTTCCCTGCAGTCTCCTCACACCCAGCTCCCTCTCCCTGGAAGTTTGAGCAAGGGGAGGCAGCTGAGTCACTTTCCCACCTTTGCTTTAGCAGCCAAATTCATCCCTGTGGCAGGGAGAGGATTTGTGGAGGGACAGGATGGGATCATGGCATTAAGAAACAATGTCAGAACTCAGGAGGTCCAGGGAATGCTTTATGTGAGGTGATAAAAGTAACTTCAGTTTGTCCTTGATGGCCTAATTTTGGATGACCCTACTAACCATTTTCTATTTCCAGCACTGTTTCAGCATTGCCTTCTATGAAATGCTCATGGAGAAGCCATCACACATCTTCCAGGCCATTCTCTCATGTGTGCTGTTCCTTACTTGGCAGAGCAATTAAATAAAACATTTTATAAGCTGAAAAAACCCAAATGTGGGTCACAGCATAATGTATAGCATCAGCACATGTAGTATCTCTTGAATCAGTGGTTGGGTTTATTGGCTTTACAAGCAGTGAGTTCTCCCTTGTGCAGGGCTGGCAGTGCTGGAACCTTCCTGCTTCCTTCAGCCACTGCAGCTGGAGGGAAGGGTGCACTACAGCTCCAGAAATTTACTTTTCCTGCATAGATCAAATTACACAAGTAGGATGGAGCCAGATGAAGGAGAATTTGCAAATTGCATGGTATTCCCCAACAGTGCCATCTTGCAGTAGGCACAGAGTAAATGCTGGTTCCTGGTAGATTGCCCAGGGGGGCAGCAAACCCTGTCATACTGAAATAGATGAGATGATACTTGGTGTGACATTTAAATGCAAAGTTGCAGGGAGACAGCAAATGATTAAGCTTTTGAAAGCATCATCTATATTTACTGCTTTGGTTTGTGGTGTTTGTTTGTAGATAAGCTCATCTGCTTGTGTTTTTTAATGTAATTTCTAGGGCACGTAAAAGCTCTTTGCCTAAACTGTGGCATGTAGGAGAAAGCTGCACCCAGGAGTAGTGAGTTAAGTCAACTTTTTACTTCAGGCAGGTCATAAAGCAATTTTTGTTAAAAAAATAATTAAAAATTCATCTTCTCTGAAGTTTGCAAACCCAAAGTACTTCAGGGCAGGTGTTATGCAGCAGCCTGTAAACAGGCAGCAGAGTTCTACTGCAGAAGTAATACTGAAGGAAGCATCAAAAAATCAAAGTATTGGTTTTCTATTGCAAATGTAAATTCCACTTAGAAACAAAATGTTTAGACAGGAGTGTCTTGGAGACCTCTAGGTTTTCTTCCTAGTGAAAGTCGTTCTTGCTGACTAAGTGCACATAAAGCAAAAATAATCATGGCCTTGAAGAAATGGATGCTGTGGCACAGAGGAGGAAGGAGTCTCTCACCTGAGCAGTGCATGCCAACACCCTCCATCTCCTGCAGATCCCTGACTTCAAAAGCATTTGCCAGGCCAGAGGCTGCAGCCAGACTACATTACCTGGAAGGGGTTTGCACCCAACCAGCCCTCCCAGGCCACCAGGCACTGTAGGTGTTTGGTGCTCTCAGACAAGTGGCTCTGCCATTACCACCCCAGGCAAGTGCCTGAACCTCAGCTCAATTCCCTGCTGTGATTTCACTGACTTGGTATTTTTGTTGGTTTTCAGCTGTAATTTTTGGCTCTTAACCACAGTGCATCTGAGTGTGCATGGATTGCTGTCTGGAGGCTGGGTGCTGTGGTCTCCCTGCTGGAAATCCACCCCCACTCCCACCAAAATGGGAACTGGACAGAAACTTCCCTCACCACTTTGCCACCTGCCCAGTGAGTTACAGCAATAAATCTGTGCCTTGTTTGCCATAAAATGTCTCTGCTTGGTCCTGCACTTTGTGTATTATCACATAGGGGCAACAATCCCCCTGCTGGGATGTCCTGCTCCTGTGCCACCCACCCCTGCAGCCCTCCCACAGCGGGTGGTGGCTGTCCCCGTGTGACAGGGACACGAGGGCAGGCACAGCAGGGATCCCCTGCCTGTCTGTGAGGTGCCAGCACTGCCACCATCAGAGCAGCTGGGGATGTTTCTGCCCTCACTCTCCCAAGGTGTCCATCAACAGCAGAACATCATGGAAGCGCTTGAAGTTTCTCCTACACTTGATTCACATAAACACATTTTTTATTTTCCAGTCCACATGATAACCATGGGGCTGGCAGAGTCTCTTTTCCACACTGTTGGCTGTCAAGGATTACTCAAATTATTCAGTCAATTTCTTGAAATAATTTTAATTTATTTGATATAGGAGAGATTGGTTTCCCACTACATTTCCTGTGTTTTCCCTATCTTCTGGAAAAATGTTTAATGTCAAGTGAGGATAAACTTGGGAAAGGCCAATTAGGCAAAAATGCACCCAAAGTACTTCACAGAGGAACTGTGAGCCATGGCCTTAAACTGGAAAAAATAGCAGGACAGAATTTACAAAGTCTGGGGAGTCACTTCTGGTGACGGTGCAGAGCTGGGGTGTACATGTCATGCTAAAATAAACAGGTTGTACAGGGAAATTTGAAAAGACAAAGCACTTTTTTTTTCTGTTGACTATATCTTTCAGAAAATTTCCCTTCAGGAAGTCAGTGAAGCTTCTTATTTAAAAACTGCAAACATAATGCAGGTTAGTAGCATTTTCCTATCCCTGCTCTCCCCCCTCCCTCCCCAGTTGTGTGTTCATTGCTTTTTTGGGGAATTGGTGAAATCGTAATTGCTAGGAAGCCCCATTCGTTTTCTTATCTTTGAGTGGTTTCCCGATGACTGGGGTCACCCTGACACCGGTTTCAGAAAATTTAGATAGAAAAAATCCTTAGCTGAAGATCTTGGTTTCTGACATTACTCCTTGAGGCACCTACTGCCATTCACCCCGGCCAAGGCTGAGCCCTAAGAGCCTTTGCCATGGAGAAGAACCAGAGCTGGGGGATCCTGGGCTCTGTCCTTTCCTGTGCAGGTATCCACACTCCTCAGGTGCTGTTAGAGGTGTGTGATGTAAAGTGAGGGGCTCAGCTGCACCATCCTCAGGGGCAAAAGCCCTGGTTCATCATGCTCAGCCAGCCCCAGGCCCTGCCTACACAAGCCAAGTCTGCTTGCACCCCTCCCATCAACTTCTCCTTATCCCTGCAAAATAAAGGGATTCCTGCACTCTGGAAGAGAAGGAAGACAACATGCAATGTTCTTAGACTCATTTAAGCATTTGCCAAAGAGAATGTCCTGATGTTACAGAAATTAAATTTCTTTAATGGCTGTTTCCTCTGAAACTGTGCTTTGGTCAGACACTGTTTGCTGAGGAGGGTCAGCCCATCGCTGCTGATTGAAAGGATTTAAAGAACTGCAAGTCCAGCTTCTGCTTGTGGATTCCTACCAAGAATTCAAGGTAGCCCCTGACTCATTTACAAATAAACAGGGATCCAGAAATTCCTTCCCTCAGGGCTTGCATGGCTTTGGAAGCAGCAAGGCACAGGTTGTGCAGCCTCAGGACTCTGATGATCAGGCCCTTTGCATTTTGCAGAAGGCCACCCCCATGGCTTTCCACTGTCACTCCCATTGAGAGCAGGTTCCCTGGGGCTGCCAAGCTGCAGGGCTGTTGTCACCCCAAGGAAAAGAGCTTCAGGAAGAGCTCAGAGCAGGGTAGGTGAAGCTCAGCATCCACACTAAATGTCTGAGACACTTATCCTCCATTTTCCAGTTTGCAGACACTGCCATGAAGCATCAGAACATAACTCACTGAACAGAATTCACCATTCACCTGGTTAGAGATGGCCTTTGCTTTGTTCTGAAGCAAGAGAAAATTCTGCCTTTGAACAGCCAGAGTTAGGTCACCTTGTAGAGAACATAGTAAGAGTTCTCTTTGAAGCTTGTCAATTTTGGGTAGATTAGGAGACAGCACTGAACACACCTTCAACCAAAGTGACACCCATCACTGCTGACCTTGCCAGAGATGGAGAGCAAGCTGTATTCCCCTGGCAGAGCCACAGCTATTCCAGAGAATCTGCAACTTGTGCAACTTGTCCCACACAACACGCAAAAAGAACATCACAACTTTATTTTATTTTCACTTTTAAACTATGAAATACATCAAAATTTAACTGTGTGGCATTCATTTAAATTCTTTCAAATACATCACAACTTTATTTTCACTTTTAAAGCATAAAATACATCAAAATTTAACTGCGTGGCATTCATTTAAATTCTTTCAAATTATGGTGATTCCTAAGCCCAGGCAAAGAAATATGTAGAAAGGCAAGAAGTTGAAAAGTCTCACAGTTTTAGACTCTGGCTAAAATTGTTACAAAGCTTCAGCAGAATATGAGAGGAAGGAACTACATTTTCAGACACCTACACTGAGCTCTATCAAGCCAGGCAGTGTATCAGGTTAGGCTTCCTATAGTATGTAATTACTTGGCATTCTAATGAACAGAGCCTAGGGAGCTGACATTGCATTTCATGATCTCAGAGCACTGGTCAATGTTCTTCTTTATCCTGTAGAATGTTTCCACATACTCAGAACGGCCCAGAAGTTCAACAAAATCTTCATCGTGAGTAATCACCAGCAGCTGAAAGTTGCGTTGGTGTAAGCGGCTCTTTATTATCCTACAAAGAGAAATTATCCAGTGTGCATTTACCTACAGCCCGTGCCAGCATCAGAGAACCTGCCAATACATAGCACTAAAATATTTCAATATTGATAATGAATGATATGAACCATCGAGTAATCTAATGCTGATTACCCACTCTTTTTAACCACATAAAACCCCCCCCAGAAATTATATAAGAAATACCTTTTTCTCTTCCAGATAGAAATGGAATCTAAAACTACTCACAACAAAAACATGCCAGCTTAAAATATAATGTCAAATGGGTATTGAAAAATAGCCATTGTTAAGCACCACAAGGAGAGCTCACTTACTCTATCAGGGCATGTGCCAGGGACTCGATGTTTTCTCGGTCAAGGTTGGTTGTAGGCTCGTCCAGGGCCAGAATGCCACAGTTGATACAGAATGTTTCTGCTAGAGCAAGGCGAATGATGAGAGAAGCAAGCACCTGAGGGAAAGGAAAAACCACAAAAATCTCAAGCTTCAAACTGTTTAAAGAGGATCTACACAAAACAACTTGTTTGTAATGCCATTACAAACTGTGACTGAAGTTTATGGAACAATGTGCTGGCAATTCACAAAATGACAGTAACTAATTACTGAAAAACTACATTGAAACTTCTAGCTTGAATTCAAAGATAGACTCTACAAAGAAGCACTCAAAATTCAGAAGACACTGGAAGTAAGGATTCTGATCTGAGGTAAAGCTGCTATGACACTGCCATTTGCATCACCCCTACACTCTGCTTGAGCCCACCCCACTGCAGCAGGTGGAAATTTGTCTGCATATTACTAAGTTACTGAACTCCTGACTTCTTACAATAATGGAAGACAGCAGGATTTACCACCTTCTATGTTAGCTTTGCATCAAATGATGCGTAATCATATTTACAAGATCTCCTGAACTATTAAAAACTACAGAACACTCAATGGAAACTGCGCTGCCAAAAATATTTTCCAATTATCATGACTGCTGGCATCACATTTCATCATCAAAGAAGAATTCTCAGAACTTCAGCTAAGAAACTTGAACAAGTTTCACTCTCATTTACATAGGACTCTAACGCAACATGCTGAAGTATTCCAGGAGAGGATACATTTAATAGAACAGACAGGTGGAAACAGCCCTCAGCATGTGTGGGTGTGGTTAACTGCGCTGAACTCTGACCACAGGTATTGTCACAGCTGGTGTGTCATCAGGTAGCTTGGCCAGTGTGTGTTACTGAAGAGGAGAGCTGCAAGCTGACAGCACAGGATGAAATGCAATGCCTGGCAGTATGGTTAGGTGTGATATTGGTGACATGAACTGAAAGGCTGTAGTCAGCAGCAGGTGAAAGCAGCATAATTTGGAGGAAGAGAGGTCTTATCAACTTAGAAATAGATGCAGTTGCAAAAAGAAGACCAAGGGCTCAGAAAGAAAAAATAAAAGAGGGAGCAGGTTGATAGACCTGAAGCTGAGGTAACCTCAGTGGTAACCAGGAAGAGACAAAATGGGAGGACTTGAACCTGAGGACAGAGGAAGTCAAACCCTTCACTCCTGCAGGGCATCAGCCTAGTGCCCATCTGAAACAATGGATTTTGGCAGCCCAAAGCAGGGTTCAGATGTTGAGTCACATATTGTGTAACACCCAGAAAGAGTGAAGTTGTACACCATAATAAACTGGAGTTGGAGCTGCCTGTTCTTTGTCACTTGACTCCTCTGCATTCATGTGAGTCAGTTTTCAGCATCCCTGTTGCTGTGTACTGAAAACAAAGAGCCATTACCTTCTGCCCAGCACTGCACCTTCCTCGCATATCCAGTGCTGTATCTCCCTTCACCATCACTACCCTGTAATTGTAATTTCTTCTTTTGTCAGTGGCTGAGGCATTCTCATCTGCATCAGAGCGAATTTCTATATATTCAATATCTGAAAATGGGAAGGAGACAGCTCATACATTATCAAAAATCTTGAAAAATATCATAGGATTAGTGGGAGATAAGAGGTATAATATGTAGTAACAATAAAAATTCCATTCAGAACTCCCACGGATAGATCCATCTTGGAAAACAACTTTTCCAAAATGGAAGGAATGAACCATGCACTGTCCTGTGACAAAGAAACCTAACCTTTGGAAAACACAGAAAAGTGAAAATTAACTCTATTTATCCTGCATGTTCCTACATAATGTGCAATAAAAATATTAGAGTGGTGAAGAACAGATACAGCCTTTAGAACGGAACCAGCTATTTCTCATCTTGCCAACAAACACTCTTCCTTATGCAGTGCCCAATATCAAATGGATACATATGGGTAAAACTTAAAAAATTACAACATACCTTGTCCTCTGTAAATGTTTCGCCACAGGTCCCGAATAATTTTGTTAATTTCTTCCATTTTCATGCTATGAAATGTCATTATTGCTCTAAAAACCAGCAAAAAATGTAAACTGTTAGGGATGCAACCATGGACTGCTAGGGGCTTTAAGGCAGGTGGCAGCTCCCTTTCCATTCTCTTAATATTTTTACTAAAAATACAGAAAATACTAGTTTATTTTGGACAGAGAAGGACCTAAAGAGTATCAACATACCATAGTGTAAATAATTCTATGCTCACAAGCAGCTCAGTTCTAAGAGGTAGGAAAGTAATGACAACAAATATATTTGCAGTCACTCAATGGAGAAGGACTTTACCTGACTTTTTATGAGATTTATGATTTATGTGATTCATTTTCAGCCTGACACCAATAAGATGAATTTGATGTTAAGCTTTCCAGAACAGGAGTGTTATACTGGTACAGTCTGCCAACAGGGCAAACAACAGCAGGAAAGGAGAACCTGAAGTCTCCTCAGAGCAGAGAATTCCTACTGAGAATATATTTTGTAATTACCCAAACAGGCATCATGACAAGAAATACTTTTCTCTTCAGCAGCAAGAGTAACACAGGATATCATGAATAACTTTTAATTTAAATTCTCTGGCTAACATAGTAGCTTGACTTTAGTTTATTAACAGATGAAATCTTACAAAACACTCAGAAAAGGACAGAACACTGCATTTCTGACATGTCTTTTTACAGAAAAGCTACTCTGTAATGAAAGAAATGCTCACTTGCTTTATGGCAATATCTTCTTTCAAAAAATGTGTTGGAAATAAAATACCCTTCTGAAATGGACTTTTACATATGCTTTTTCTACCTTTGCTCTTCCACCTGTTCTGGGGAATACCAATGTATCGACTCTGATAGGCTTTGTTAAGTAAAAATGAAGCATTTTCCACTGTTTGCTTAGGCCCAAGAATGCATTCCTCATCAATATTTATCCTAAATCTCCAAACAGAGTCAATAAAGATCATCTGATAGCATGGAACACCCAAAATGTTGGTTTTCCCAGCTACAGATACAGCTTTGGCCATTAGAGTTAGCATTTTGCCTCGCTGATTTTTCAGACGATTACCGCTAAGTGATGCTTATCTATTTTTCTTGAAATTACAAGACTGTTTTCCTGTTTAGCCTTAAATAGAAACAATAGATGATTTGATACCGTACAAAAAAAAATCTAAAAAGGATATTCTTGGAGTGCATTTCCATTACAACTGAAAGGGAAGACTTATACATGCTCTGAATAGCTTAGATCTTCACAAAGATTTTAGATTAGCTCACATTCTAATATTGCGTTTACTTTATTTAATGTTATTATCAAACCAGCTTAGAACAGGGTTCCTCTAGAATGTCCTTTCAACTTGGAAAGTGCTCAT
Source organism: Fringilla coelebs (assembly GCF_963513975.1). Lineage (NCBI taxonomy): Eukaryota > Metazoa > Chordata > Aves > Passeriformes > Fringillidae > Fringilla > Fringilla coelebs. The sequence goes on from NC_140041.1 coordinate 8,088,644, forward strand.
TTATTTTGTTTCTCTTCTTGACCATTATGCTGTATCTTCAACCACATACTTACTCTTGTGCTCCTTTTTCCAGCACTAGCAAACCCTTTTAAAGAGAAGGCCAAAATTCCGTACTTTATTCAAGACATGGGTGTATTGAGAATTCCTACAGTGGCCAAAATGTTTATCTTTCTTTCTCTTTTTTCATTCCTAATATTTATCTCTCTGACACTGAGCATCAGTTTTCCACTTCTTGACATGTATTCACTGATTCCAAAATTCCCTCCCACTGTCCATCAAGTTATTCACTGCTATTCCATCATTATAACCAAACAAACAGAGTTTTTAGGGAGCCACATGTTTTATTTTGTATATGGTTACCAATTTTGACATGCTCTTTTTGCCCAGTCAGTCCAAGACTGAGCAAACAAGCTTCCAGAGGAAACAGAAACAAGAACAAACTTGCTACACTTTCCATCAAATGCCAGATATGTTCCTTATGACCTTACTTTCTTTAATATAAGCACAAAACCACCTACACTGGAAAAGGGCAAAAAAAAACCCCTCTACATTGTAATATTCTTTAAAACACAATTATTTACCTGAGAAAATTCTGTGGGAAACAAGAAACTTACCTGGCATATCTTACTCATGTTAAGATATGACCAGAAGATGCTAAAATCTATTGCTATGGAAATGAAAGTAGAAGGGCTCAGGTTAAAAATGAAGGACTTAAACATCAATGTCACCTTGTCTTATCTGTCTCCTACTGCAGTACTGCAAATATAAGTCCTGACATGTACAATCCAAACTCCAAATAGGTATTTCAGAGAATTGGGAATACAAATATCAGACTTATCTATGACTGTAATAAATTCCAATTATTACCATCAATGCATTTAACATGTGTACATTATAGACATTAACTTACAAATTTCCTACATCGTACCAACCCTGTGCAGTTTCCAGTATAGTTTCATTAATTTACTTAGGATGTTATACCTTATGTTTTTTTAATATTTAAATGTCAGAATATATGAAGAGAAATTATGTATCTCAAGGAATCATATCAATTTCCTCTAAGTTACCCTGGAAGCCTGAAATCAAAAGCTGCTTTGATGTGGAAACCCAGGGCACTGGGAATATTTCTCTGTTTGCTCTGGGGTGCCCTGACCCTCAGAGGAGCACTGACTCTGACCCTCATTCATGGAGAAAGTTTCCTTGACTTCAAGATAGACTGGAATCCACAAAAGTGTGAAATAGATTATAGAGAGCAGTGTAGGTGTGTCACTGGGTGAGCAATTTAGGTTTTGGGATTTTTAGTATGTTGTGGATTAAAGCAAGATGGAGGGCACAGGTTGTTTTCTTCTTCATGCTGCTTCTTCCTTCTTCTTCATGGGTTTGGGTGGCATTTTGTAACTGGGCAGAAAAGTCCCCACTGGGGGATCTGTGGGTTAAAAGGGGAAATAATCTAGGTGTCAGTTCTTAATTGGATAGTTTAGTCTTAAAAGACCTTGTAACAAGAGATTGTTGGCCATTTTGTGCCTTCTAATGAAAAGCTGCTGAACTCACAGTAGTGAGACTGTTTAACTGATAAGAAATAATAAGCACTTGAGTCCAAACATGAATTACTGTCTCAAGCACCTTCAATCCAGACCCAGAGAAACCCACAACTGGTACCCCCACACTTCTGCATCAAGGTTATCAACACCAATGAAGATGAAAACATTTAAGAATCACCCTCATTTGACAATACTCACTTATCAAGAGCCTGGTAATAAAGGTCCAGATCTTTGTTCGCCAGCTCTGTTGTTCTCATGTCAATCATCATGTGTCTGTATTTTTCCTCTGCATCTTTGAACTGTGGCTCTTGGAGCTCCTTCCTGAAGCGAATAATCTCCTCCTCAAAGCCCCGCTGGCGGCCAAGAGCAACATGATGGCTCCTTTTCAGGGATTCGATTTTCTCCTCCAGATGTTTCTGCTCGCTGTCAAACCAGAATTGATACACATGTATTTTGTATTTAGCGTTTCAATTTTTTAATCAGGGTTCTAATTTTGAGTTTATGTTGGAAAACAGCTCGTTGCATCATATCTGTAAAGTCTGTAACAGTTAAAATTATAGTAGTAATGCCACTGAAATGAAGACATCGAAATAAAAATAGTTTTAAGTTTGTTAAGAATATATTCTAATCACTACTCTGAGTGGGAGAAGCAAGCTGTCAAGTTCAAATGCTAAAGTGCTATATGTATAAACAAAAAATTAATTTTATAGACAGATACTGAGCAAAACAAGATGAATTACTGGGTAAGCTCTAGCATGCTAAGTAAATATTTCCCATGCAAGAACCAGCAAAGTGGTAATTACTTTTCAAAAGTGTTTATTATCTAAGCAATTATTACTAAACTATTGAAATAAACATAAAATTTGCTGCTGGGAACTAAGTTAGCAGACTGGAAATACAAACTAAATATTTTCATCCAGAAGCATGAATTATTTAAATGTGAATTTCTCAGTAAGCATCATTAAAAGGATTGGATTGGAACAGGTACGAGCAGATATATCTATTTCTAGCCAGAAGCACTGTACAATTTCAGAGTCATTCACACTGTTGTCATAGGGATATGAACCAAACACAGGTGTGAAGGAGAAAGTGGCCTGCATGAATGGGGTGAGAAGAGGATCAGACACCCTAAAACACAATGACTACAACAGCCAGATGTTCAATGAATTCTTGTGCAAAGCACTCCATTCTGTTCTGAAGGTGCTTACTTTTTCATCTGGGGGACTTTCATTTCTCCCATCTCCTTCATAAGTTGTTTTATACTGTCTTCAACTTCTTTCAGCTCCTCCTTCCGCTTCCTCAAGGTGAGATTATCCTCCAGCCACCTTTCCTGTATCTAGCTCCAAAGAAACAAGAAATTGTAAAATGTTTCAGCATGTTGGTTATCAATTACAATGTACTGGGTCTGCACAACTCTGAAACATGCTGCAAGCATAAAATAATTGAAAACAACAAAAATTATCACAGGGAGAACTTTCCTTGTCCTAAAAATAGAATAAAATGGACATCAGCAGTACTATTTCATCTTTCAAACTGGAATAACACTTAGCACTGTTTACTGTCACAAGTGAACACAAGACTGTTTCTTTTTGAGAATAGTAAGCCACGTTTCAACCATGGATTTCTGGACAAGTAGTTTTCACCAAGGATAGATTGAACCAAGACATCTGTTGGAGTTCTATAACAGTGGACAGTAACTGAGAGGGTAGAATGGGGAAAGACATATTTCCTATAAGGAATGTAAAAAAATGTAAAATATTTGAAACATATACACAAGAATTCAAAGTACATCATAAATCTGGAATAGCAAGCAACTGCAGCTTGTACTTTACTAATAAAGGCATGTATCCTCCACATAAAGATACTCCTGAAAATGCTGACTACTCTCCCACCAGACTTAACTCTTAGAAATACCATCAGATGATAGTTAGAGATAAATGGTTTTTGAATTTCCACATACAAATCTCAAGACTATTTTCAGCCTAATGCACATACAGCAGCTATCCTGACTAACAAATGATCAAATAAACCAAAAGGAAGCTAATTTCACACATAGGCAAACAAACCAGAAGTAGGAATTATTACAACTATGCCAAGTATACTTTAAACAATATATCCACCTTTTGAGTGTCAATATCTTGTCGGGTCTTTTCCATCTCTTCACTTATCTTTTCCTTCCGTTTCTCACAGGCAGCCAAACGAGAATTTACTTCTTCAAGTTCAGACTCCTTTTGCTAAAGAAAGATTAAGAAAATGGCATATGATTTAAAAACCAAAGTACTTTTGATGCTAACTTTTTACTGACTAAAAAAAGAGATTTTAGATTACCTTTTTATAGTCTTCTTTTCCTTGTTGAATATAGTTTTCAACTTCTTTCACGTACTTGTTTATATCTTTAACTTTCTCATTTATGCTATTCATCTGCAGAGAAAAGAAATCAAATGAAATACGGTCTTCTGTCCAAGAACAGATATGCTCGGTATGAATGATACTGGATAATACTACCACCACAATTCCTTATTGTAAACTCCCTTCAGTTCTCTAATAAAGTCTTCAGCTTCTACAATCCCAGAACTTTTTGTGAGCATGAAAATGTTTCCCAAAACTAATGAGGGCCACTTAACCTGGGAAGAACCAGTGTGTCTCTTGGCAAGGATGGGTGATGGTCATCCTTGCTGTTCCTCTTGGGTCTACTTAGGAAGGGCTTTGAATGCCATCAGCCAATAAATATCGCCAAATGTCTCAAGAAGTCTTTTTTCAAGACTGCCAAGGTGAATTACAATTGAGTTCATGTCCTGACTGACATGTTCCTTTTTTTCCCTAAAAGCTTTACCAATCTAAAGCACCTCCTGGTGTCATTGATGTTTCCTAAAAGCAAACTCAGTATCGCAGCTTCCATCTGCTGAAAAACAATATCTAATCCTATTTCACAGCAATGGCAAGAGCAAACAAACCTTCTCTTGTGTTTCTTTATTACTTGCACTCCTTTTATTCACTAGTTCCTCCTTCTCCTGCTGCAATTTGTCTAACTTTGCCTCCAAAGGAAGTACCTGTTCTTCTGCTTCCTGAAAAGTAGTTGGAAAAAGTAGTTTTTATTTTTGCATTCTGGTGAAGATCAATAATTTTTCAAGCAGTAAAAAAGGTAATGTGGTTACCTATTTTTTTGCGTGTATTAAAAAAAGGAAATATGAAAACATGTATTTTAAAAATTCTGGAAATTCCCAAAGACACACAATAGCAACACTGTACAAACATCTAAAAATCCATCCCATTGTCTAGGACTAGAGACAATATCAAGTATAATGAGATTATTATTTTTTATCCAAGGCCAGCAAAGCTATGGCTTAGACAACAGAGTATTTCTCACCTTGATCTCTCTGCATAAGGACTGAACCTCAGTGGTTAACTCCACAGTCTGCTCCTCCAGCTGCCGCCGCCGCTGCATGCTGCTGACAATCTGCAACTTCTCTGCCTTGAGGTCATTCAGTGCACTCTTCAGCTGCTGAATCCGGCTTTCCTGGTCCTGCTTGCGTTTTTGATTTAGTTCAATTTTACTGGTAACTGCAGATGAAAACAGAGTCAATCTGTTATCAAAACCATTATTGTAATCCTTATGAAAACTCATCCCTAAATGAAGCTGGTATGACTCCAAAAACCAGTAACAACAAACTAGGAGAACAGTTATTTAAGAACATAAAATAGGTAAACTAAAATTTTAATGGCAAGAACTTTGGAACATTACTTTTAGTACAAAAATGAAATAACAGGTTTGTAGGACCTACCTGCATCCCACTGGTGCTTTTGCTCTTGTTTTTCTTTGCTTACTTGAAGCACAGTTCGACTTAAATTGACACATAGCAGCTTAGCCTCCTGCTGGGCAATTTTTCGTTCAACATCCCTGATATCAGTCTGAAAGTATGAGGAAAAGTACCATTACTACTGAATTAGTCTTTAATAATGTATTTTTTCACTTTTGGCATGTCAGAACAACCTCAGGGCTTGTGGCACTCAAGAGCTTCCCATTTCCTTCCCTTGTAGAGCAATGTCACATCATTAGCAGTAGGGTTATGTCAGCTGCTAGGAACTGGAATTCCTAATTGTGGATGGAATCAGCCAATAAGGATGCACAGGCCTTTAACATCCCCAGACCACTTCAGGACAGTTCCATGTGCAATTTGTCCCTGCAACACTGGAATTCTTGGAGTCTCAGGAGCTGCTGACATCTCCACCTTGTGAAATGCTCTCAGTCCTTTGCCTGGCCCCAGGTTTCCTAATTGCTCCTCTGAAGGTTCTCAGTCAAGCAAAGATTTTGTGCTGATAAGAGAGGCATGAAGACTGCTCAAAATGGCCTCCTAAGCAGAATAATAAAAAGTGCAGGATTTCTTTCCCTTTACCATATATTCAGATGGCACAGAACCAGGAAAACCATGTGAGATGCTGGGAATACAGAGACCTATAATGACTATGAGGACTGAAAACTCTTAGGTGTACTTGTGGTTGTGCTCAGTTCTGGATTACACCTCTTTTTTCAGTTCATATAGCACAGAATTGAATCACAACTCAAGGGACTCTGTGGTGCTCAAAAAAAAAAAAAAACTTTTGTAAATCAAAGTTTCATTAGTAGAAGATCATCTAGGTTATACTGTGTTTGGAAGTATTTTAAAATAAGGACCTCAAAGTTCTGACATACTACTGAATAACTACATATTTAAATGCAAAGGAATATAATTTTATGTATTTAAAAAAAAAGTTACCAAAGCATACCTGGTACCTTTCCATCAGAGTTATATCCTGTAAACATGCTTTGGCACCTTCCTCCTCAGACAAAGCTGTCTGGAGAAGTGATTCCTGTTCTTCTATCTCAGCCTTCAGGCCTGTTAAATCTCTGTTTGCATTCTGGATCTTATTCCTCAGGTCTGGAATTTCCTTATCTTGTAGTTCAACTATAGTTCGCCTTAAATAAAATATAAATCCCTAAAATTTCCTTGGTCAGAAACAGCAGCATAAATTGAAGACACTCAAGATCACAAAATCCATTATATGATTTAGCAGTGGAAGACTAAATTTAGCTAAAATAGTAACCCCTTAACCTTGCCCACATTTAACTAAGCTTATGTTACATACACAGCTAAGGCAATACATCCCTCATTTTAGGTGAGATTACACAAACAAGCAAACAAAATCTCTTTTGGTTCATTACAGCAAGTGCTCAGAAGGTACAAAGCACTGAACAAGAGTGCCCTCTTGTGGAGGAAAGCTCTACCCTCATCTATTCTCAAATTCTCTCAAAATATTTCTCCCAACAATGACATTCTGAAATTAATTAACCAGCCCTAGAATAAAGTCTCCTTGATGTCTGCATAGTTTTTTATAATCAAAACCCACACATCTGAAAGAGAACAGCCTGTAACAAAATGGTTCCCTAAGCACTTTACCGCAGTGGTTTAAGACTCATCATCTCATCGCGTTTTTTCTCTTTTCTTTTAAGCTCAGACTCTGTGGACTTCAGTTTGTCTGGGGCCAGGCGCAGCTTAGACTGCAGATCACTAATGACATCCTGCAGTTCAGCCTCTGTCTGAAAAACTCTCTGGCAAACTGGACAACAAGACTGGTTCTCCTCTGTCAGTTGTGTAATGAACTGTGAATAAACTGCAGTGGCTCCAGCAAGCACAGCTGGGTGAAAAACAAACAGAACACTTATGTTGAATAAACAGTAAATAATCAGATAAATTACTGTTTCAGAGAAAAAAGTAAAGCTATACACAAATTTACCTCTCTGTTTGGAACTTTTTTCAATTTCATCTTGAAGTTTGTTCAGGTCACTGTCAAAATCTTGACTTGCACAAACATCAAAAAGTTTTGCTTCATGACTGGACAACTGGGCTTCTTTTTTTTTTAGCTCATTACTGGCATAAGTTTTATCATATTCTACTGATGCCAGTCGCTTGCTGAAACATTAATGCAGAAACACTTTTATTACCTAAACACAAAGATTTAGACTGCTTAAACAAAACCAAAAAACATGGAAAGGTAATCTGAAATTGGATTTACAGAACTATTCACCAGTTCTTATTTACTGATTTTTCATGCAATCTATAGCATGAACTTTTTATTCATCCAAGTACAGCATAGGTGTTTAATTTCAAATCCCTTTTGTTTTCTAGATGATTACTGATGAGAAACATCCTACTCTTTCTAATCAAATGAAACCAAGAACAAGTAATCACACATGAATTTGTGACAACTAAGAATGTTCCACATCACTATTTTGCCATTGGCTTTTAGTGATGTCTTTGACACACTACAAATATCGTGATTTTATTAACTAGCAAAACTGTATCTGCTCTGTATCACAGGAACTCCACAGGAAGTTTTCTCTGATTTGCAGATACCTAAATAAACACTAATGAATGAAAGTAAAAAGTATTTTGAACATATTAAACTTTCCAAAATTTAAATTCATAATTACATAGAAACTTGTGAAGAAATAATCTATTAAATTAATACCTACTTCAGATTAGCAAGAGTATCCCTTGTCTGATTAATCTTTTGATTTTTACCATGAAGCCAGTCTTCAAGTTGTTTTTTATTGGGAAAGTATCCCAGCAGTGATGTCAGTGCCTCAGAATGTCTTGACTTTACTTTTCTGATCTGATCTTCTTTCTCTGCCTGGGGAAATGAAGCATTTCAAATGAAATTTTTCTACCTTCACGTTTATAACTGTCAAAGCATTTATAAAGCTGATAGAGTCTGTGAAGTAAGACAGAAACTCTACATTTCCTTGTCGATAAATACAAAAATACACCGAAAAACACACACATGTCCGAGGGACTGCATCAATTTAATGTCCCTCTCTTATGAGACATTGATAAAAACATTACTTTGTCTTTCTGCAGCATCTCCATTTGGGTAATGGTGGTGGTGTGTACATTCAACTGCTCCATCTCTTGATCCAACTTCCTAAGAGCTCTGTCCACGTTCATTTTCTCATTCTGAAGAACCTGTATATCCTGTTCGAGTGTTTCGATATTGGTGCTCCTCTCAGCCTTCTCCAGTTCATCCTCCTACACAAAAAACCAAAAAAAAAGCCCAGAAGACACAATAATTACAAAAAAAACCAAAGTTCTATCCTATGGAAAAAGAAGAAACCTATTAACCAGCCTGGCAGCAGCATAACTAAAGGCAGCCTAGCGCCAAATCTGCCACAACATGGCTTACACCACGTTTTTTAACGTGGAATCAGAATGACCCTAAGGCTTCCTTTACTGCCTAGGGTAAGGGTGATGCCAAGGGGTAAGGTTGGGGAACTGCCAAGGGTTAAGGTTTTGAAAACCACAAAGCCCAGAGATCCAGGCACACTGCAGATGAAAAAGGCATCCCTAGGAGAACACAAAACTGCCAGAACATGGCTTCCTCCACGGCTTTTTCCTTGGAACAAGCATAAGACCTAGGGGGCCTTTACTGCCTAGGGTTACGGTTAGGGTTACACCCAGAGTAAGGGTTATGAAAACCACAAAGCCCAGAGATCCAGGCACACTGCAAATGAAAAAGGCATCGCAAGGACAAAACAAAAGTGCCAAAAAATGGCCTCCTCGAGGGCTTTTTCCTTGGAACCAAAATCAGACTTACATGGCCTTTACTGCCTAGGGTTAGGGTTACGCCTAGGGTTAGGGTTACACCTAGGGTTAGGGTTCCGCAAACTAAAAGGCCCAGAGCTCCGGGCACACTGCAGCTGCAAAGGGCATCCCAGGGGCATCGCAAAACTGCCACAACCTGGCCTCCTCGAGGGCTTTCTCCTTGGCACCTGCCCTAACCCTAGCCTGATTTCCTGCCCTGCCTAGGGTTAGGGTAAGGGTTAGGGTTACGCCTAGGGTTATAGGGTTCCGCAAACTAAAAGGCCCAGAGCTCTGGGCACACTGCAGCTGCAAAGGGCATCCCAGGGGCATCGCAAAACTGCCACAACCTGGCCTCCTCGAGGGCTTTCTCCTTGGCACCTGCCCTAACCCTAGCCTGATTTCCTGCCCTGCCTAGGGTTAGGGTTAGGGTTATGCCTAGGGTTAGGGTTCCGCAAACTAAAAGGCCCAGAGCTCCGGGCACACTGCAGCTGCAAAGGGCATCCCAGGGGCATCGCAAAACTGCCACAACCTGGCCTCCTCGAGGGCTTTCTCCTTGGCACCTGCCCTAACCCTAGCCTGATTTCCTGCCCTGCCTAGGGTTAGGGTTACGCCTAGGGTTAGGGTTCCGCAAACTAAAAGGCCCAGAGCTCCGGGCACACTACAGCTGCAAAGGGCATCCCAGGGGCATCGCAAAACTGCCACAACCTGGCCTCCTCCAGGGCTTTCTCCTTGGCACCTGCCCTAACCCTAGCCTGATTTCCTGCCCTGCCTAGGGTTACGGTTAGGGTTACGCCTAGGGTTATAGGGTTCCGCAAACTAAAAGGCCCAGAGCTCCGGGCACACTGCAGCTGCAAAGGGCATCCCAGGGGCATCGCAAAACTGCCACAACCTGGCCTCCTCGAGGGCTTTCTCCTTGGCACCTGCCCTAACCCTAGCCTGATTTCCTGCCCTGCCTAGGGTTAGGGTTAGGGTTACGCCCTGGGTTATAGGGTTCCGCAAACTAAAAGGCCCAGAGCTCCGGGCACACTGCAGCTGCAAAGGGCATCCCAGGGGCATCGCAAAACTGCCACAACCTGGCCTCCTCGAGGGCTTTCTCCTTGGCACCTGCCCTAACCCTAGCCTGATTTCCTGCCCTGCCTAGGGTTAGGGTTAGGGTTAGGGTTAGGGTTACGCCTAGGGTTAGGGTTCCGCAAACTAAAAGGCCCAGAGCTCCGGGCACACTGCAGCTGCAAAGGGCATCCCAGGGGCATCGCAAAACTGCCACAACCTGGCCTCCTCGAGGGCTTTCTCCTTGGCACCTGCCCTAACCCTAGCCTGATTTCCTGCCCTGCCTAGGGTTAGGGTTAGGGTTACGCCTAGGGTTAGGGTTCCGCAAACTAAAAGGCCCAGAGCTCCGGGCACACTGCAGCTGCAAAGGGCATCCCAGGGGCATCGCAAAACTGCCACAACCTGGCCTCCTCGAGGGCTTTCTCCTTGGCACCTGCCCTAACCCTAGCCTGATTTCCTGCCCTGCCTAGGGTTAGGGTTAGGGTTACGCCTAGGGTTATAGGGTTCCGCAAACTAAAAGGCCCAGAGCTCCGGGCACACTGCAGCTGCAAAGGGCATCCCAGGGGCATCGCAAAACTGCCACAACCTGGCCTCCTCGAGGGCTTTCTCCTTGGCACCTGCCCTAACCCTAGCCTGATTTCCTGCCCTGCCTAGGGTTACGGTTAGGGTTACGCCTAGGGTTATAGGGTTCCGCAAACTAAAAGGCCCAGAGCTCCTGGCACACTGCAGATGCAAAGGGCATCCCAGGGGCATCGCAAAACTGCCACAACCTGGCCTCCTCGAGGGCTTTCTCCTTGGCACCTGCCCTAACCCTAGCCTGATTTCCTGCCCTGCCTAGGGTTAGGGTTACGCCTAGGGTTAGGGTTCCGCAAACTAAAAGGCCCAGAGCTCCGGGCACACTGCAGCTGCAAAGGGCATCCCAGGGGCATCGCAAAACTGCCACAACCTGGCCTCCTCGAGGGCTTTCTCCTTGGCACCTGCCCTAACCCTAGCCTGATTTCCTGCCCTGCCTAGGGTTAGGGTTACGCCTAGGGTTAGGGTTCCGCAAACTAAAAGGCCCAGAGCTCCGGGCACACTGCAGCTGCAAAGGGCATCCCAGGGGCATCGCAAAACTGCCACAACCTGGCCTCCTCGAGGGCTTTCTCCTTGGCACCTGCCCTAACCCTAGCCTGATTTCCTGCCCTGCCTAGGGTTAGGGTTACGCCTAGGGTTAGGGTTCCGCAAACTAAAAGGCCCAGAGCTCCGGGCACACTGCAGCTGCAAAGGGCATCCCAGGGGCATCGCAAAACTGCCACAACCTGGCCTCCTCGAGGGCTTTCTCCTTGGCACCTGCCCTAACCCTAGCCTGATTTCCTGCCCTGCCTAGGGTTAGGGTTAGGGTTACGCCTAGGGTTAGGGTTCCGCAAACTAAAAGGCCCAGAGCTCCGGGCACACTGCAGCTGCAAAGGGCATCCCAGGGGCATCGCAAAACTGCCACAACCTGGCCTCCTCGAGGGCTTTCTCCTTGGCACCTGCCCTAACCCTAGCCTGATTTCCTGCCCTGCCTAGGGTTAGGGTTACGCCTAGGGTTATAGGGTTCCGCAAACTAAAAGGCCCAGAGCTCTGGGCACACTGCAGCTGCAAAGGGCATCCCAGGGGCATCGCAAAACTGCCACAACCTGGCCTCCTCGAGGGCTTTCTCCTTGGCACCTGCCCTAACCCTAGCCTGATTTCCTGCCCTGCCTAGGGTTAGGGTTAGGGTTACGCCTAGGGTTATAGGGTTCCGCAAACTAAAAGGCCCAGAGCTCCGGGCACACTGCAGCTGCAAAGGGCATCCCAGGGGCATCGCAAAACTGCCACAACCTGGCCTCCTCGAGGCCTTTCTCCTTGGCACCTGCCCTAACCCTAGCCTGATTTCCTGCCCTGCCTAGGGTTAGGGTTACGCCTAGGGTTAGGGTTCCACAAACTAAAAGGCCCAGAGCTCCGGGCACACTGCAGCTGCAAAGGGCATCCCAGGGGCATCGCAAAACTGCCACAACCTGGCCTCCTCGAGGGCTTTCTCCTTGGCACCTGCCCTAGCCCTAGCCTGATTTCCTGCCCTGCCTAGGGTTAGGGTTAGGGTTACGCCTAGGGTTATAGGGTTCCGCAAACTAAAAGGCCCAGAGCTCCGGGCACACTGCAGCTGCAAAGGGCATCCCAGGGGCATCGCAAAACTGCCACAACCTGGCCTCCTCGAGGGCTTTCTCCTTGGCACCTGCCCTAACCCTAGCCTGATTTCCTGCCCTGCCTAGGGTTAGGGTTAGGGTTACGCCTAGGGTTAGGGTTCCGCAAACTAAAAGGCCCAGAGCTCCTGGCACACTGCAGATGCAAAGGGCATCCCAGGGGCATCGCAAAACTGCCACAACCTGGCCTCCTCGAGGGCTTTCTCCTTGGCACCTGCCCTAACCCTAGCCTGATTTCCTGCCCTGCCTAGGGTTAGGGTTACGCCTAGGGTTAGGGTTCCGCAAACTAAAAGGCCCAGAGCTCCGGGCACACTGCAGCTGCAAAGGGCATCCCAGGGGCATCGCAAAACTGCCACAACCTGGCCTCCTCGAGGGCTTTCTCCTTGGCACCTGCCCTAACCCTAGCCTGATTTCCTGCCCTGCCTAGGGTTAGGGTTACGCCTAGGGTTAGGGTTCCGCAAACTAAAAGGCCCAGAGCTCTGGGCACACTGCAGCTGCAAAGGGCATCCCAGGGGCATCGCAAAACTGCCACAACCTGGCCTCCTCGAGGGCTTTCTCCTTGGCACCTGCCCTAACCCTAGCCTGATTTCCTGCCCTGCCTAGGGTTAGGGTTAGGGTTACGCCTAGGGTTATAGGGTTCCGCAAACTAAAAGGCCCAGAGCTCCGGGCACACTGCAGCTGCAAAGGGCATCCCAGGGGCATCGCAAAACTGCCACAACCTGGCCTCCTCGAGGCCTTTCTCCTTGGCACCTGCCCTAACCCTAGCCTGATTTCCTGCCCTGCCTAGGGTTAGGGTTAGGGTTACGCCTAGGGTTAGGGTTCCGCAAACTAAAAGGCCCAGAGCTCTGGGCACACTGCAGCTGCAAAGGGCATCCCAGGGGCATCGCAAAACTGCCACAACCTGGCCTCCTCGAGGGCTTTCTCCTTGGCACCTGCCCTAACCCTAGCCTGATTTCCTGCCCTGCCTAGGGTTAGGGTTAGGGTTACGCCTAGGGTTAGGGTTCCGCAAACTAAAAGGCCCAGAGCTCTGGGCACACTGCAGCTGCAAAGGGCATCCCAGGGGCATCGCAAAACTGCCACAACCTGGCCTCCTCGAGGGCTTTCTCCTTGGCACCTGCCCTAACCCTAGCCTGATTTCCTGCCCTGCCTAGGGTTAGGGTTAGGGTTACGCCTAGGGTTATAGGGTTCCGCAAACTAAAAGGCCCAGAGCTCCGGGCACACTGCAGCTGCAAAGGGCATCCCAGGGGCATCGCAAAACTGCCACAACCTGGCCTCCTCGAGGCCTTTCTCCTTGGCACCTGCCCTAACCCTAGCCTGATTTCCTGCCCTGCCTAGGGTTACGGTTAGGGTTACGCCTAGGGTTATAGGGTTCCGCAAACTAAAAGGCCCAGAGCTCCAGGCACACTGCAGCTGCAAAGGGCATCCCAGGGGCATCACAAAACTGCCACAACCTGGCCTCCTCGAGGGCTTTCTCCTTGGCACCTGCCCTAACCCTAGCCTGATTTCCTGCCCTGCCTAGGGTTAGGGTTAGGGTTACGCCTAGGGTTATAGGGTTCCGCAAACTAAAAGGCCCAGAGCTCCGGGCACACTGCAGCTGCAAAGGGCATCCCAGGGGCATCGCAAAACTGCCACAACCTGGCCTCCTCGAGGGCTTTCTCCTTGGCACCTGCCCTAACCCTAGCCTGATTTCCTGCCCTGCCTAGGGTTAGGGTTACGCCTAGGGTTAGGGTTCCGCAAACTAAAAGGCCCAGAGCTCCGGGCACACTGCAGCTGCAAAGGGCATCCCAGGGGCATCGCAAAACTGCCACAACCTGGCCTCCTCGAGGGCTTTCTCCTTGGCACCTGCCCTAACCCTAGCCTGATTTCCTGCCCTGCCTAGGGTTAGGGTTACGCCTAGGGTTAGGGTTCCGCAAACTAAAAGGCCCAGAGCTCCGGGCACACTGCAGCTGCAAAGGGCATCCCAGGGGCATCGCAAAACTGCCACAACCTGGCCTCCTCGAGGGCTTTCTCCTTGGCACCTGCCCTAACCCTAGCCTGATTTCCTGCCCTGCCTAGGGTTAGGGTTACGCCTAGGGTTAGGGTTCCGCAAACTAAAAGGCCCAGAGCTCTGGGCACACTGCAGCTGCAAAGGGCATCCCAGGGGCATCGCAAAACTGCCACAACCTGGCCTCCTCGAGGGCTTTCTCCTTGGCACCTGCCCTAACCCTAGCCTGATTTCCTGCCCTGCCTAGGGTTAGGGTTAGGGTTACGCCTAGGGTTATAGGGTTCCGCAAACTAAAAGGCCCAGAGCTCCGGGCACACTGCAGCTGCAAAGGGCATCCCAGGGGCATCGCAAAACTGCCACAACCTGGCCTCCTCGAGGGCTTTCTCCTTGGCACCTGCCCTAACCCTAGCCTGATTTCCTGCCCTGCCTAGGGTTAGGGTTAGGGTTAGGGTTACGCCTAGGGTTAGGGTTCCGCAAACTAAAAGGCCCAGAGCTCCGGGCACACTGCAGCTGCAAAGGGCATCCCAGGGGCATCGCAAAACTGCCACAACCTGGCCTCCTCGAGGGCTTTCTCCTTGGCACCTGCCCTAACCCTAGCCTGATTTCCTGCCCTGCCTAGGGTTAGGGTTACGCCTAGGGTTAGGGTTCCGCAAACTAAAAGGCCCAGAGCTCCGGGCACACTGCAGCTGCAAAGGGCATCCCAGGGGCATCGCAAAACTGCCACAACCTGGCCTCCTCGAGGGCTTTCTCCTTGGCACCTGCCCTAACCCTAGCCTGATTTCCTGCCCTGCCTAGGGTTACGGTTAGGGTTACGCCTAGGGTTAGGGTTCCGCAAACTAAAAGGCCCAGAGCTCCGGGCACACTGCAGCTGCAAAGGGCATCCCAGGGGCATCGCAAAACTGCCACAACCTGGCCTCCTCGAGGGCTTTCTCCTTGGCACCTGCCCTAGCCCTAGCCTGATTTCCTGCCCTGCCTAGGGTTAGGGTTACGCCTAGGGTTAGGGTTCCGCAAACTAAAAGGCCCAGAGCTCCGGGCACACTGCAGCTGCAAAGGGCATCCCAGGGGCATCGCAAAACTGCCACAACCTGGCCTCCTCGAGGGCTTTCTCCTTGACACCTGCCCTAACCCTAGCCTGATTTCCTGCCCTGCCTAGGGTTAGGGTTAGGGTTATGCCTAGGGTTAGGGTTCCGCAAACTAAAAGGCCCAGAGCTCCGGGCACACTGCAGCTGCAAAGGGCATCCCAGGGGCATCGCAAAACTGCCACAACCTGGACTCCTCGAGGGCTTTCTCCTTGACACCTGCCCTAACCCTAGCCTGATTTCCTGCCCTGCCTAGGGTTAGGGTTAGGGTTACGCCTAGGGTTATAGGGTTCCGCAAACTAAAAGGCCCAGAGCTCCGGGCACACTGCAGCTGCAAAGGGCATCCCAGGGGCATCGCAAAACTGCCACAACCTGGCCTCCTCGAGGGCTTTCTCCTTGGCACCTGCCCTAACCCTAGCCTGATTTCCTGCCCTGCCTAGGGTTAGGGTTACGCCTAGGGTTAGGGTTCCGCAAACTAAAAGGCCCAGAGCTCCGGGCACACTGCAGCTGCAAAGGGCATCCCAGGGGCATCGCAAAACTGCCACAACCTGGCCTCCTCGAGGGCTTTCTCCTTGGCACCTGCCCTAACCCTAGCCTGATTTCCTGCCCTGCCTAGGGTTAGGGTTAGGGTTACGCCTAGGGTTAGGGTTCCGCAAACTAAAAGGCCCAGAGCTCCGGGCACACTGCAGCTGCAAAGGGCATCCCAGGGGCATCGCAAAACTGCCACAACCTGGCCTCCTCGAGGGCTTTCTCCTTGGCACCTGCCCTAACCCTAGCCTGATTTCCTGCCCTGCCTAGGGTTAGGGTTACGCCTAGGGTTAGGGTTCCGCAAACTAAAAGGCCCAGAGCTCTGGGCACACTGCAGCTGCAAAGGGCATCCCAGGGGCATCGCAAAACTGCCACAACCTGGCCTCCTCGAGGGCTTTCTCCTTGGCACCTGCCCTAACCCTAGCCTGATTTCCTGCCCTGCCTAGGGTTAGGGTTACGCCTAGGGTTAGGGTTCCGCAAACTAAAAGGCCCAGAGCTCCGGGCACACTGCAGCTGCAAAGGGCATCCCAGGGGCATCGCAAAACTGCCACAACCTGGCCTCCTCGAGGGCTTTCTCCTTGGCACCTGCCCTAACCCTAGCCTGATTTCCTGCCCTGCCTAGGGTTAGGGTTACGCCTAGGGTTATAGGGTTCCGCAAACTAAAAGGCCCAGAGCTCCGGGCACACTGCAGCTGCAAAGGGCATCCCAGGGGCATCGCAAAACTGCCACAACCTGGCCTCCTCGAGGGCTTTCTCCTTGGCACCTGCCCTAACCCTAGCCTGATTTCCTGCCCTGCCTAGGGTTAGGGTTAGGGTTACGCCTAGGGTTATAGGGTTCCGCAAACTAAAAGGCCCAGAGCTCCGGGCACACTGCAGCTGCAAAGGGCATCCCAGGGGCATCGCAAAACTGCCACAACCTGGCCTCCTCGAGGCCTTTCTCCTTGGCACCTGCCCTAAACCTAGCCTGATTTCCTGCCCTGCCTAGGGTTAGGGTTAGGGTTACGCCTAGGGTTATAGGGTTCCGCAAACTAAAAGGCCCAGAGCTCCGGGCACACTGCAGCTGCAAAGGGCATCCCAGGGGCATCGCAAAACTGCCACAACCTGGCCTCCTCGAGGGCTTTCTCCTTGGCACCTGCCCTAACCCTAGCCTGATTTCCTGCCCTGCCTAGGGTTAGGGTTAGGGTTACGCCTAGGGTTATAGGGTTCCGCAAACTAAAAGGCCCAGAGCTCCGGGCACACTGCAGCTGCAAAGGGCATCCCAGGGGCATCGCAAAACTGCCACAACCTGGCCTCCTCGAGGGCTTTCTCCTTGGCACCTGCCCTAACCCTAGCCTGATTTCCTGCCCTGCCTAGGGTTAGGGTTAGGGTTACGCCTAGGGTTATAGGGTTCCGCAAACTAAAAGGCCCAGAGCTCCGGGCACACTGCAGCTGCAAAGGGCATCCCAGGGGCATCGCAAAACTGCCACAACCTGGCCTCCTCGAGGGCTTTCTCCTTGGCACCTGCCCTAACCCTAGCCTGATTTCCTGCCCTGCCTAGGGTTAGGGTTAGGGTTACGCCTAGGGTTATAGGGTTCCGCAAACTAAAAGGCCCAGAGCTCTGGGCACACTGCAGCTGCAAAGGGCATCCCAGGGGCATCGCAAAACTGCCACAACCTGGCCTCCTCGAGGGCTTTCTCCTTGGCACCTGCCCTAACCCTAGCCTGATTTCCTGCCCTGCCTAGGGTTAGGGTTAGGGTTAGGGTTACGCCTAGGGTTAGGGTTCCGCAAACTAAAAGGCCCAGAGCTCCGGGCACACTGCAGCTGCAAAGGGCATCCCAGGGGCATCGCAAAACTGCCACAACCTGGCCTCCTCGAGGGCTTTCTCCTTGGCACCTGCCCTAACCCTAGCCTGATTTCCTGCCCTGCCTAGGGTTAGGGTTACGCCTAGGGTTAGGGTTCCGCAAACTAAAAGGCCCAGAGCTCCGGGCACACTGCAGCTGCAAAGGGCATCCCAGGGGCATCGCAAAACTGCCACAACCTGGCCTCCTCGAGGGCTTTCTCCTTGGCACCTGCCCTAACCCTAGCCTGATTTCCTGCCCTGCCTAGGGTTACGGTTAGGGTTACGCCTAGGGTTATAGGGTTCCGCAAACTAAAAGGCCCAGAGCTCCGGGCACACTGCAGCTGCAAAGGGCATCCCAGGGGCATCGCAAAACTGCCACAACCTGGCCTCCTCGAGGGCTTTCTCCTTGGCACCTGCCCTAACCCTAGCCTGATTTCCTGCCCTGCCTAGGGTTAGGGTTACGCCTAGGGTTAGGGTTCCGCAAACTAAAAGGCCCAGAGCTCCGGGCACACTGCAGCTGCAAAGGGCATCCCAGGGGCATCGCAAAACTGCCACAACCTGGCCTCCTCCAGGGCTTTCTCCTTGGCACCTGCCCTAACCCTAGCCTGATTTCCTGCCCTGCCTAGGGTTAGGGTTAGGGTTACGCCTAGGGTTAGGATTCCGCAAACTAAAAGGCCCAGAGCTCTGGGCACACTGCAGCTGCAAAGGGCATCCCAGGGGCATCGCAAAACTGCCACAACCTGGCCTCCTCGAGGGCTTTCTCCTTGGCACCTGCCCTAACCCTAGCCTGATTTCCTGCCCTGCCTAGGGTTAGGGTTACGCCTAGGGTTAGGGTTCCGCAAACTAAAAGGCCCAGAGCTCCGGGCACACTGCAGCTGCAAAGGGCATCCCAGGGGCATCGCAAAACTGCCACAACCTGGCCTCCTCGAGGGCTTTCTCCTTGGCACCTGCCCTAACCCTAGCCTGATTTCCTGCCCTGCCTAGGGTTAGGGTTAGGGTTACGCCTAGGGTTAGGGTTCCGCAAACTAAAAGGCCCAGAGCTCCGGGCACACTGCAGCTGCAAAGGGCATCCCAGGGGCATCGCAAAACTGCCACAACCTGGCCTCCTCCAGGGCTTTCTCCTTGGCACCTGCCCTAACCCTAGCCTGATTTCCTGCCCTGCCTAGGGTTAGGGTTACGCCTAGGGTTAGGGTTCCGCAAACTAAAAGGCCCAGAGCTCCGGGCACACTGCAGCTGCAAAGGGCATCCCAGGGGCATCGCAAAACTGCCACAACCTGGCCTCCTCGAGGGCTTTCTCCTTGGCACCTGCCCTAACCCTAGCCTGATTTCCTGCCCTGCCTAGGGTTACGGTTAGGGTTACGCCTAGGGTTAGGGTTCCGCAAACTAAAAGGCCCAGAGCTCCGGGCACACTGCAGCTGCAAAGGGCATCCCAGGGGCATCGCAAAACTGCCACAACCTGGCCTCCTCGAGGGCTTTCTCCTTGGCACCTGCCCTAGCCCTAGCCTGATTTCCTGCCCTGCCTAGGGTTAGGGTTACGCCTAGGGTTAGGGTTCCGCAAACTAAAAGGCCCAGAGCTCCGGGCACACTGCAGCTGCAAAGGGCATCCCAGGGGCATCGCAAAACTGCCACAACCTGGCCTCCTCGAGGGCTTTCTCCTTGACACCTGCCCTAACCCTAGCCTGATTTCCTGCCCTGCCTAGGGTTAGGGTTAGGGTTATGCCTAGGGTTAGGGTTCCGCAATCTAAAAGGCCCAGAGCTCCGGGCACACTGCAGCTGCAAAGGGCATCCCAGGGGCATCGCAAAACTGCCACAACCTGGCCTCCTCGAGGGCTTTCTCCTTGGCACCTGCCCTAACCCTAGCCTGATTTCCTGCCCTGCCTAGGGTTAGGGTTAGGGTTACGCCTAGGGTTAGGGTTCCGCAAACTAAAAGGCCCAGAGCTCCGGGCACACTGCAGCTGCAAAGGGCATCCCAGGGGCATCGCAAAACTGCCACAACCTGGCCTCCTCGAGGGCTTTCTCCTTGGCACCTGCCCTAACCCTAGCCTGATTTCCTGCCCTGCCTAGGGTTAGGGTTAGGGTTACGCCTAGGGTTAGGGTTCCGCAAACTAAAAGGCCCAGAGCTCCGGGCACACTGCAGCTGCAAAGGGCATCCCAGGGGCATCGCAAAACTGCCACAACCTGGCCTCCTCGAGGGCTTTCTCCTTGGCACCTGCCCTAACCCTAGCCTGATTTCCTGCCCTGCCTAGGTTAGGGTAAGTGTTAGGGTTACGCCTAGGGTTATAGGGTTCCGCAAACTAAAAGGCCCAGAGCTCTGGGCACACTGCAGCTGCAAAGGGCATCCCAGGGGCATCGCAAAACTGCCACAACCTGGCCTCCTCGAGGGCTTTCTCCTTGGCACCTGCCCTAACCCTAGCCTGATTTCCTGCCCTGCCTAGGGTTAGGGTTAGGGTTACGCCTAGGGTTAGGGTTCCGCAAACTAAAAGGCCCAGAGCTCCGGGCACACTGCAGCTGCAAAGGGCATCCCAGGGGCATCGCAAAACTGCCACAACCTGGCCTCCTCGAGGGCTTTCTCCTTGGCACCTGCCCTAACCCTAGCCTGATTTCCTGCCCTGCCTAGGGTTAGGGTTAGGGTTAGGGTTACGCCTAGGGTTATAGGGTTCCGCAAACTAAAAGGCCCAGAGCTCTGGGCACACTGCAGCTGCAAAGTGCATCCCAGGGGCATCGCAAAACTGCCACAACCTGGCCTCCTCGAGGGCTTTCTCCTTGGCACCTGCCCTAACCCTAGCCTGATTTCTTGCCCTGCCTAGGGTTAGGGTTAGGGTTACGCCTAGGGTTAGGGTTCCGCAAACTAAAAGGCCCAGAGCTCCGGGCACACTGCAGCTGCAAAGGGCATCCCAGGGGCATCGCAAAACTGCCACAACCTGGCCTCCTCGAGGGCTTTCTCCTTGGCACCTGCCCTAACCCTAGCCTGATTTCCTGCCCTGCCTAGGGTTAGGGTTAGGGTTACGCCTAGGGTTAGGGTTCCGCAAACTAAAAGGCCCAGAGCTCCGGGCACACTGCAGCTGCAAAGGGCATCCCAGGGGCATCGCAAAACTGCCACAACCTGGCCTCCTCGAGGGCTTTCTCCTTGGCACCTGCCCTAACCCTAGCCTGATTTCCTGCCCTGCCTAGGGTTAGGGTTACGCCTAGGGTTAGGGTTCCGCAAACTAAAAGGCCCAGAGCTCCGGGCACACTGCAGCTGCAAAGGGCATCCCAGGGGCATCGCAAAACTGCCACAACCTGGCCTCCTCGAGGGCTTTCTCCTTGGCACCTGCCCTAACCCTAGCCTGATTTCCTGCCCTGCCTAGGGTTAGGGTTAGGGTTAGGGTTACGCCTAGGGTTAGGGTTCCGCAAACTAAAAGGCCCAGAGCTCCGGGCACACTGCAGCTGCAAAGGGCATCCCAGGGGCATCGCAAAACTGCCACAACCTGGCCTCCTCGAGGGCTTTCTCCTTGGCACCTGCCCTAACCCTAGCCTGATTTCCTGCCCTGCCTAGGGTTAGGGTTAGGGTTACGCCTAGGGTTATAGGGTTCCGCAAACTAAAAGGCCCAGAGCTCCGGGCACACTGCAGCTGCAAAGGGCATCCCAGGGGCATCGCAAAACTGCCACAACCTGGCCTCCTCGAGGGCTTTCTCCTTGGCACCTGCCCTAACCCTAGCCTGATTTCCTGCCCTGCCTAGGGTTAGGGTTAGGGTTAGGGTTACGCCTAGGGTTATAGGGTTCCGCAAACTAAAAGGCCCAGAGCTCCGGGCACACTGCAGCTGCAAAGGGCATCCCAGGGGCATCGCAAAACTGCCACAACCTGGCCTCCTCGAGGGCTTTCTCCTTGGCACCTGCCCTAGCCCTAGCCTGATTTCCTGCCCTGCCTAGGGTTAGGGTTACGCCTAGGGTTAGGGTTCCGCAAACTAAAAGGCCCAGAGCTCCGGGCACACTGCAGCTGCAAAGGGCATCCCAGGGGCATCGCAAAACTGCCACAACCTGGCCTCCTCGAGGGCTTTCTCCTTGGCACCTGCCCTAACCCTAGCCTGATTTCCTGCCCTGCCTAGGGTTAGGGTTAGGGTTACGCCTAGGGTTAGGGTTCCGCAAACTAAAAGGCCCAGAGCTCCGGGCACACTGCAGCTGCAAAGGGCATCCCAGGGGCATCGCAAAACTGCCACAACCTGGCCTCCTCGAGGGCTTTCTCCTTGGCACCTGCCCTAACCCTAGCCTGATTTCCTGCCCTGCCTAGGGTTAGGGTTAGGGTTACGCCTAGGGTTATAGGGTTCCGCAAACTAAAAGGCCCAGTGCTCCGGGCACACTGCAGCTGCAAAGGGCATCCCAGGGGCATCGCAAAACTGCCACAACCTGGCCTCCTCGAGGGCTTTCTCCTTGGCACCTGCCCTAACCCTAGCCTGATTTCCTGCCCTGCCTAGGGTTAGGGTTAGGGTTAGGGTTACGCCTAGGGTTAGGGTTCCGCAAACTAAAAGGCCCAGAGCTCCGGGCACACTGCAGCTGCAAAGGGCATCCCAGGGGCATCGCAAAACTGCCACAACCTGGCCTCCTCGAGGGCTTTCTCCTTGGCACCTGCCCTAACCCTAGCCTGATTTCCTGCCCTGCCTAGGGTTAGGGTTAGGGTTACGCCTAGGGTTATAGGGTTCCGCAAACTAAAAGGCCCAGAGCTCCGGGCACACTGCAGCTGCAAAGGGCATCCCAGGGGCATCGCAAAACTGCCACAACCTGGCCTCCTCGAGGGCTTTCTCCTTGGCACCTGCCCTAACCCTAGCCTGATTTCCTGCCCTGCCTAGGGTTAGGGTTACGCCTAGGGTTAGGGTTCCGCAAACTAAAAGGCCCAGAGCTCCGGGCACACTGCAGCTGCAAAGGGCATCCCAGGGGCATCGCAAAACTGCCACAACCTGGCCTCCTCGAGGGCTTTCTCCTTGGCACCTGCCCTAACCCTAGCCTGATTTCCTGCCCTGCCTAGGGTTAGGGTTAGGGTTACGCCTAGGGTTATAGGGTTCCGCAAACTAAAAGGCCCAGAGCTCCGGGCACACTGCAGCTGCAAAGGGCATCCCAGGGGCATCGCAAAACTGCCACAACCTGGCCTCCTCGAGGGCTTTCTCCTTGGCACCTGCCCTAACCCTAGCCTGATTTCCTGCCCTGCCTAGGGTTAGGGTTAGGGTTAGGGTTACGCCTAGGGTTATAGGGTTCCGCAAACTAAAACGCCCAGAGCTCCGGGCACACTGCAGCTGCAAAGGGCATCCCAGGGGCATCGCAAAACTGCCACAACCTGGCCTCCTCGAGGGCTTTCTCCTTGGCACCTGCCCTAGCCCTAGCCTGATTTCCTGCCCTGCCTAGGGTTAGGGTTAGGGTTAGGGTTACGCCTAGGGTTATAGGGTTCCGCAAACTAAAAGGCCCAGAGCTCCGGGCACACTGCAGCTGCAAAGGGCATCCCAGGGGCATCGCAAAACTGCCACAACCTGGCCTCCTCGAGGGCTTTCTCCTTGGCACCTGCCCTAGCCCTAGCCTGATTTCCTGCCCTGCCTAGGGTTAGGGTTACGCCTAGGGTTAGGGTTCCGCAAACTAAAAGGCCCAGAGCTCCGGGCACACTGCAGCTGCAAAGGGCATCCCAGGGGCATCGCAAAACTGCCACAACCTGGCCTCCTCGAGGGCTTTCTCCTTGGCACCTGCCCTAACCCTAGCCTGATTTCCTGCCCTGCCTAGGGTTAGGGTTAGGGTTACGCCTAGGGTTAGGGTTCCGCAAACTAAAAGGCCCAGAGCTCCGGGCACACTGCAGCTGCAAAGGGCATCCCAGGGGCATCGCAAAACTGCCACAACCTGGCCTCCTCGAGGGCTTTCTCCTTGGCACCTGCCCTAACCCTAGCCTGATTTCCTGCCCTGCCTAGGGTTAGGGTTAGGGTTACGCCTAGGGTTATAGGGTTCCGCAAACTAAAAGGCCCAGTGCTCCGGGCACACTGCAGCTGCAAAGGGCATCCCAGGGGCATCGCAAAACTGCCACAACCTGGCCTCCTCGAGGGCTTTCTCCTTGGCACCTGCCCTAACCCTAGCCTGATTTCCTGCCCTGCCTAGGGTTAGGGTTAGGGTTACGCCTAGGGTTAGGGTTCCGCAAACTAAAAGGCCCAGAGCTCCGGGCACACTGCAGCTGCAAAGGGCATCCCAGGGGCATCGCAAAACTGCCACAACCTGGCCTCCTCGAGGGCTTTCTCCTTGGCACCTGCCCTAACCCTAGCCTGATTTCCTGCCCTGCCTAGGGTTAGGGTTAGGGTTAGGGTTACGCCTAGGGTTATAGGGTTCCGCAAACTAAAAGGCCCAGAGCTCTGGGCACACTGCAGCTGCAAAGGGCATCCCAGGGGCATCGCAAAACTGCCACAACCTGGCCTCCTCGAGGGCTTTCTCCTTGGCACCTGCCCTAACCCTAGCCTGATTTCCTGCCCTGCCTAGGGTTAGGGTTAGGGTTACGCCTAGGGTTAGGGTTCCGCAAACTAAAAGGCCCAGAGCTCCGGGCACACTGCAGCTGCAAAGGGCATCCCAGGGGCATCGCAAAACTGCCACAACCTGGCCTCCTCGAGGGCTTTCTCCTTGGCACCTGCCCTAACCCTAGCCTGATTTCCTGCCCTGCCTAGGTTAGGGTAAGTGTTAGGGTTACGCCTAGGGTTATAGGGTTCCGCAAACTAAAAGGCCCAGAGCTCTGGGCACACTGCAGCTGCAAAGGGCATCCCAGGGGCATCGCAAAACTGCCACAACCTGGCCTCCTCGAGGGCTTTCTCCTTGGCACCTGCCCTAACCCTAGCCTGATTTCCTGCCCTGCCTAGGGTTAGGGTTAGGGTTACGCCTAGGGTTAGGGTTCCGCAAACTAAAAGGCCCAGAGCTCCGGGCACACTGCAGCTGCAAAGGGCATCCCAGGGGCATCGCAAAACTGCCACAACCTGGCCTCCTCGAGGGCTTTCTCCTTGGCACCTGCCCTAACCCTAGCCTGATTTCCTGCCCTGCCTAGGGTTAGGGTTAGGGTTAGGGTTACGCCTAGGGTTATAGGGTTCCGCAAACTAAAAGGCCCAGAGCTCTGGGCACACTGCAGCTGCAAAGTGCATCCCAGGGGCATCGCAAAACTGCCACAACCTGGCCTCCTCGAGGGCTTTCTCCTTGGCACCTGCCCTAACCCTAGCCTGATTTCTTGCCCTGCCTAGGGTTAGGGTTAGGGTTACGCCTAGGGTTAGGGTTCCGCAAACTAAAAGGCCCAGAGCTCCGGGCACACTGCAGCTGCAAAGGGCATCCCAGGGGCATCGCAAAACTGCCACAACCTGGCCTCCTCGAGGGCTTTCTCCTTGGCACCTGCCCTAACCCTAGCCTGATTTCCTGCCCTGCCTAGGGTTAGGGTTAGGGTTACGCCTAGGGTTAGGGTTCCGCAAACTAAAAGGCCCAGAGCTCCGGGCACACTGCAGCTGCAAAGGGCATCCCAGGGGCATCGCAAAACTGCCACAACCTGGCCTCCTCGAGGGCTTTCTCCTTGGCACCTGCCCTAACCCTAGCCTGATTTCCTGCCCTGCCTAGGGTTAGGGTTACGCCTAGGGTTAGGGTTCCGCAAACTAAAAGGCCCAGAGCTCCGGGCACACTGCAGCTGCAAAGGGCATCCCAGGGGCATCGCAAAACTGCCACAACCTGGCCTCCTCGAGGGCTTTCTCCTTGGCACCTGCCCTAACCCTAGCCTGATTTCCTGCCCTGCCTAGGGTTAGGGTTAGGGTTAGGGTTACGCCTAGGGTTAGGGTTCCGCAAACTAAAAGGCCCAGAGCTCCGGGCACACTGCAGCTGCAAAGGGCATCCCAGGGGCATCGCAAAACTGCCACAACCTGGCCTCCTCGAGGGCTTTCTCCTTGGCACCTGCCCTAACCCTAGCCTGATTTCCTGCCCTGCCTAGGGTTAGGGTTAGGGTTACGCCTAGGGTTATAGGGTTCCGCAAACTAAAAGGCCCAGAGCTCCGGGCACACTGCAGCTGCAAAGGGCATCCCAGGGGCATCGCAAAACTGCCACAACCTGGCCTCCTCGAGGGCTTTCTCCTTGGCACCTGCCCTAACCCTAGCCTGATTTCCTGCCCTGCCTAGGGTTAGGGTTAGGGTTAGGGTTACGCCTAGGGTTATAGGGTTCCGCAAACTAAAAGGCCCAGAGCTCCGGGCACACTGCAGCTGCAAAGGGCATCCCAGGGGCATCGCAAAACTGCCACAACCTGGCCTCCTCGAGGGCTTTCTCCTTGGCACCTGCCCTAGCCCTAGCCTGATTTCCTGCCCTGCCTAGGGTTAGGGTTACGCCTAGGGTTAGGGTTCCGCAAACTAAAAGGCCCAGAGCTCCGGGCACACTGCAGCTGCAAAGGGCATCCCAGGGGCATCGCAAAACTGCCACAACCTGGCCTCCTCGAGGGCTTTCTCCTTGGCACCTGCCCTAACCCTAGCCTGATTTCCTGCCCTGCCTAGGGTTAGGGTTAGGGTTACGCCTAGGGTTAGGGTTCCGCAAACTAAAAGGCCCAGAGCTCCGGGCACACTGCAGCTGCAAAGGGCATCCCAGGGGCATCGCAAAACTGCCACAACCTGGCCTCCTCGAGGGCTTTCTCCTTGGCACCTGCCCTAACCCTAGCCTGATTTCCTGCCCTGCCTAGGGTTAGGGTTAGGGTTACGCCTAGGGTTATAGGGTTCCGCAAACTAAAAGGCCCAGTGCTCCGGGCACACTGCAGCTGCAAAGGGCATCCCAGGGGCATCGCAAAACTGCCACAACCTGGCCTCCTCGAGGGCTTTCTCCTTGGCACCTGCCCTAACCCTAGCCTGATTTCCTGCCCTGCCTAGGGTTAGGGTTAGGGTTAGGGTTACGCCTAGGGTTAGGGTTCCGCAAACTAAAAGGCCCAGAGCTCCGGGCACACTGCAGCTGCAAAGGGCATCCCAGGGGCATCGCAAAACTGCCACAACCTGGCCTCCTCGAGGGCTTTCTCCTTGGCACCTGCCCTAACCCTAGCCTGATTTCCTGCCCTGCCTAGGGTTAGGGTTAGGGTTACGCCTAGGGTTATAGGGTTCCGCAAACTAAAAGGCCCAGAGCTCCGGGCACACTGCAGCTGCAAAGGGCATCCCAGGGGCATCGCAAAACTGCCACAACCTGGCCTCCTCGAGGGCTTTCTCCTTGGCACCTGCCCTAACCCTAGCCTGATTTCCTGCCCTGCCTAGGGTTAGGGTTACGCCTAGGGTTAGGGTTCCGCAAACTAAAAGGCCCAGAGCTCCGGGCACACTGCAGCTGCAAAGGGCATCCCAGGGGCATCGCAAAACTGCCACAACCTGGCCTCCTCGAGGGCTTTCTCCTTGGCACCTGCCCTAACCCTAGCCTGATTTCCTGCCCTGCCTAGGGTTAGGGTTAGGGTTACGCCTAGGGTTATAGGGTTCCGCAAACTAAAAGGCCCAGAGCTCCGGGCACACTGCAGCTGCAAAGGGCATCCCAGGGGCATCGCAAAACTGCCACAACCTGGCCTCCTCGAGGGCTTTCTCCTTGGCACCTGCCCTAACCCTAGCCTGATTTCCTGCCCTGCCTAGGGTTAGGGTTAGGGTTAGGGTTACGCCTAGGGTTATAGGGTTCCGCAAACTAAAACGCCCAGAGCTCCGGGCACACTGCAGCTGCAAAGGGCATCCCAGGGGCATCGCAAAACTGCCACAACCTGGCCTCCTCGAGGGCTTTCTCCTTGGCACCTGCCCTAGCCCTAGCCTGATTTCCTGCCCTGCCTAGGGTTAGGGTTAGGGTTAGGGTTACGCCTAGGGTTATAGGGTTCCGCAAACTAAAAGGCCCAGAGCTCCGGGCACACTGCAGCTGCAAAGGGCATCCCAGGGGCATCGCAAAACTGCCACAACCTGGCCTCCTCGAGGGCTTTCTCCTTGGCACCTGCCCTAGCCCTAGCCTGATTTCCTGCCCTGCCTAGGGTTAGGGTTACGCCTAGGGTTAGGGTTCCGCAAACTAAAAGGCCCAGAGCTCCGGGCACACTGCAGCTGCAAAGGGCATCCCAGGGGCATCGCAAAACTGCCACAACCTGGCCTCCTCGAGGGCTTTCTCCTTGGCACCTGCCCTAACCCTAGCCTGATTTCCTGCCCTGCCTAGGGTTAGGGTTAGGGTTACGCCTAGGGTTAGGGTTCCGCAAACTAAAAGGCCCAGAGCTCCGGGCACACTGCAGCTGCAAAGGGCATCCCAGGGGCATCGCAAAACTGCCACAACCTGGCCTCCTCGAGGGCTTTCTCCTTGGCACCTGCCCTAACCCTAGCCTGATTTCCTGCCCTGCCTAGGGTTAGGGTTAGGGTTACGCCTAGGGTTATAGGGTTCCGCAAACTAAAAGGCCCAGTGCTCCGGGCACACTGCAGCTGCAAAGGGCATCCCAGGGGCATCGCAAAACTGCCACAACCTGGCCTCCTCGAGGGCTTTCTCCTTGGCACCTGCCCTAACCCTAGCCTGATTTCCTGCCCTGCCTAGGGTTAGGGTTAGGGTTACGCCTAGGGTTAGGGTTCCGCAAACTAAAAGGCCCAGAGCTCCGGGCACACTGCAGCTGCAAAGGGCATCCCAGGGGCATCGCAAAACTGCCACAACCTGGCCTCCTCGAGGGCTTTCTCCTTGGCACCTGCCCTAACCCTAGCCTGATTTCCTGCCCTGCCTAGGGTTAGGGTTAGGGTTAGGGTTACGCCTAGGGTTATAGGGTTCCGCAAACTAAAAGGCCCAGAGCTCTGGGCACACTGCAGCTGCAAAGGGCATCCCAGGGGCATCGCAAAACTGCCACAACCTGGCCTCCTCGAGGGCTTTCTCCTTGGCACCTGCCCTAACCCTAGCCTGATTTCCTGCCCTGCCTAGGGTTAGGGTTAGGGTTACGCCTAGGGTTAGGGTTCCGCAAACTAAAAGGCCCAGAGCTCCGGGCACACTGCAGCTGCAAAGGGCATCCCAGGGGCATCGCAAAACTGCCACAACCTGGCCTCCTCGAGGGCTTTCTCCTTGGCACCTGCCCTAACCCTAGCCTGATTTCCTGCCCTGCCTAGGGTTAGGGTTAGGGTTACGCCTAGGGTTATAGGGTTCCGCAAACTAAAAAGCCCAGAGCTCCGGGCACACTGCAGCTGCAAAGGGCATCCCAGGGGCATCGCAAAACTGCCACAACCTGGCCTCCTCGAGGGCTTTCTCCTTGGCACCTGCCCTAACCCTAGCCTGATTTCCTGCCCTGCCTAGGGTTAGGGTTACGCCTAGGGTTAGGGTTCCGCAAACTAAAAGGCCCAGAGCTCCGGGCACACTGCAGCTGCAAAGGGCATCCCAGGGGCATCGCAAAACTGCCACAACCTGGCCTCCTCCAGGGCTTTCTCCTTGGCACCTGCCCTAACCCTAGCCTGATTTCCTGCCCTGCCTAGGGTTAGGGTTACGCCTAGGGTTAGGGTTCCGCAAACTAAAAGGCCCAGAGCTCCGGGCACACTGCAGCTGCAAAGGGCATCCCAGGGGCATCGCAAAACTGCCACAACCTGGCCTCCTCGAGGGCTTTCTCCTTGGCACCTGCCCTAACCCTAGCCTGATTTCCTGCCCTGCCTAGGGTTACGGTTAGGGTTACGCCTAGGGTTAGGGTTCCGCAAACTAAAAGGCCCAGAGCTCCGGGCACACTGCAGCTGCAAAGGGCATCCCAGGGGCATCGCAAAACTGCCACAACCTGGCCTCCTCGAGGGCTTTCTCCTTGGCACCTGCCCTAGCCCTAGCCTGATTTCCTGCCCTGCCTTGGGTTAGGGTTACGCCTAGGGTTAGGGTTCCGCAAACTAAAAGGCCCAGAGCTCCGGGCACACTGCAGCTGCAAAGGGCATCCCAGGGGCATCGCAAAACTGCCACAACCTGGCCTCCTCGAGGGCTTTCTCCTTGACACCTGCCCTAACCCTAGCCTGATTTCCTGCCCTGCCTAGGGTTAGGGTTAGGGTTATGCCTAGGGTTAGGGTTCCGCAATCTAAAAGGCCCAGAGCTCCGGGCACACTGCAGCTGCAAAGGGCATCCCAGGGGCATCGCAAAACTGCCACAACCTGGCCTCCTCGAGGGCTTTCTCCTTGGCACCTGCCCTAACCCTAGCCTGATTTCCTGCCCTGCCTAGGGTTAGGGTTAGGGTTACGCCTAGGGTTAGGGTTCCGCAAACTAAAAGGCCCAGAGCTCCGGGCACACTGCAGCTGCAAAGGGCATCCCAGGGGCATCGCAAAACTGCCACAACCTGGCCTCCTCGAGGGCTTTCTCCTTGGCACCTGCCCTAACCCTAGCCTGATTTCCTGCCCTGCCTAGGGTTAGGGTTAGGGTTACGCCTAGGGTTAGGGTTCCGCAAACTAAAAGGCCCAGTGCTCCGGGCACACTGCAGCTGCAAAGGGCATCCCAGGGGCATCGCAAAACTGCCACAACCTGGCCTCCTCGAGGGCTTTCTCCTTGGCACCTGCCCTAACCCTAGCCTGATTTCCTGCCCTGCCTAGGGTTAGGGTTAGGGTTACGCCTAGGGTTAGGGTTCCGCAAACTAAAAGGCCCAGAGCTCCGGGCACACTGCAGCTGCAAAGGGCATCCCAGGGGCATCGCAAAACTGCCACAACCTGGCCTCCTCGAGGGCTTTCTCCTTGGCACCTGCCCTAACCCTAGCCTGATTTCCTGCCCTGCCTAGGTTAGGGTAAGTGTTAGGGTTACGCCTAGGGTTATAGGGTTCCGCAAACTAAAAGGCCCAGAGCTCTGGGC
Source organism: Fringilla coelebs (assembly GCF_963513975.1). NCBI lineage: Eukaryota > Metazoa > Chordata > Aves > Passeriformes > Fringillidae > Fringilla > Fringilla coelebs. Next base: position 8,119,223 of record NC_140041.1, read on the forward strand.
ACACTGCAGCTGCAAAGGGCATCCCAGGGGCATCGCAAAACTGCCACAACCTGGCCTCCTCGAGGGCTTTCTCCTTGGCACCTGCCCTAACCCTAGCCTGATTTCCTGCCCTGCCTAGGGTTAGGGTTAGGGTTACGCCTAGGGTTAGGGTTCCGCAAACTAAAAGGCCCAGAGCTCCGGGCACACTGCAGCTGCAAAGGGCATCCCAGGGGCATCGCAAAACTGCCACAACCTGGCCTCCTCGAGGGCTTTCTCCTTGGCTCCTGCCCTAACCCTAGCCTGATTTCCTGCCCTGCCTAGGGTTAGGGTTAGGGTTACGCCTAGGGTTATAGGGTTCCGCAAACTAAAAGGCCCAGAGCTCTGGGCACACTGCAGCTGCAAAGTGCATCCCAGGGGCATCGCAAAACTGCCACAACCTGGCCTCCTCGAGGGCTTTCTCCTTGGCACCTGCCCTAACCCTAGCCTGATTTCTTGCCCTGCCTAGGGTTAGGGTTAGGGTTACGCCTAGGGTTAGGGTTCCGCAAACTAAAAGGCCCAGAGCTCCGGGCACACTGCAGCAGCAAAGGGCATCCCAGGGGCATCGCAAAACTGCCACAACCTGGCCTCCTCGAGGGCTTTCTCCTTGGCACCTGCCCTAACCCTAGCCTGATTTCCTGCCCTGCCTAGGGTTAGGGTTACGCCTAGGGTTAGGGTTCCGCAAACTAAAAGGCCCAGAGCTCCAGGCACACTGCAGCTGCAAAGGGCATCCCAGGGGCATCGCAAAACTGCCACAACCTGGCCTCCTCGAGGGCTTTCTCCTTGGCACCTGCCCTAACCCTAGCCTGATTTCCTGCCCTGCCTAGGGTTAGGGTTACGCCTAGGGTTAGGGTTCCGCAAACTAAAAGGCCCAGAGCTCCGGGCACACTGCAGCTGCAAAGGGCATCCCAGGGGCATCGCAAAACTGCCACAACCTGGCCTCCTCGAGGGCTTTCTCCTTGGCACCTGCCCTAACCCTAGCCTGATTTCCTGCCCTGCCTAGGGTTAGGGTTAGGGTTAGGGTTACGCCTAGGGTTAGGGTTCCGCAAACTAAAAGGCCCAGAGCTCCGGGCACACTGCAGCTGCAAAGGGCATCCCAGGGGCATCGCAAAACTGCCACAACCTGGCCTCCTCGAGGGCTTTCTCCTTGGCACCTGCCCTAACCCTAGCCTGATTTCCTGCCCTGCCTAGGGTTAGGGTTAGGGTTACGCCTAGGGTTATAGGGTTCCGCAAACTAAAAGGCCCAGAGCTCCGGGCACACTGCAGCTGCAAAGGGCATCCCAGGGGCATCGCAAAACTGCCACAACCTGGCCTCCTCGAGGGCTTTCTCCTTGGCACCTGCCCTAACCCTAGCCTGATTTCCTGCCCTGCCTAGGGTTAGGGTTAGGGTTAGGGTTACGCCTAGGGTTATAGGGTTCCGCAAACTAAAAGGCCCAGAGCTCCGGGCACACTGCAGCTGCAAAGGGCATCCCAGGGGCATCGCAAAACTGCCACAACCTGGCCTCCTCGAGGGCTTTCTCCTTGGCACCTGCCCTAGCCCTAGCCTGATTTCCTGCCCTGCCTAGGGTTAGGGTTACGCCTAGGGTTAGGGTTCCGCAAACTAAAAGGCCCAGAGCTCCGGGCACACTGCAGCTGCAAAGGGCATCCCAGGGGCATCGCAAAACTGCCACAACCTGGCCTCCTCGAGGGCTTTCTCCTTGGCACCTGCCCTAACCCTAGCCTGATTTCCTGCCCTGCCTAGGGTTAGGGTTAGGGTTACGCCTAGGGTTAGGGTTCCGCAAACTAAAAGGCCCAGAGCTCCGGGCACACTGCAGCTGCAAAGGGCATCCCAGGGGCATCGCAAAACTGCCACAACCTGGCCTCCTCGAGGGCTTTCTCCTTGGCACCTGCCCTAACCCTAGCCTGATTTCCTGCCCTGCCTAGGGTTAGGGTTAGGGTTACGCCTAGGGTTAGGGTTCCGCAAACTAAAAGGCCCAGAGCTCCGGGCACACTGCAGCTGCAAAGGGCATCCCAGGGGCATCGCAAAACTGCCACAACCTGGCCTCCTCGAGGGCTTTCTCCTTGGCACCTGCCCTAACCCTAGCCTGATTTCCTGCCCTGCCTAGGGTTAGGGTTAGGGTTACGCCTAGGGTTATAGGGTTCCGCAAACTAAAAGGCCCAGTGCTCCGGGCACACTGCAGCTGCAAAGGGCATCCCAGGGGCATCGCAAAACTGCCACAACCTGGCCTCCTCGAGGGCTTTCTCCTTGGCACCTGCCCTAACCCTAGCCTGATTTCCTGCCCTGCCTAGGGTTAGGGTTACGCCTAGGGTTAGGGTTCCGCAAACTAAAAGGCCCAGAGCTCCGGGCACACTGCAGCTGCAAAGGGCATCCCAGGGGCATCGCAAAACTGCCACAACCTGGCCTCCTCGAGGGCTTTCTCCTTGGCACCTGCCCTAACCCTAGCCTGATTTCCTGCCCTGCCTAGGGTTAGGGTTAGGGTTACGCCTAGGGTTATAGGGTTCCGCAAACTAAAAGGCCCAGAGCTCCGGGCACACTGCAGCTGCAAAGGGCATCCCAGGGGCATCGCAAAACTGCCACAACCTGGCCTCCTCGAGGGCTTTCTCCTTGGCACCTGCCCTAGCCCTAGCCTGATTTCCTGCCCTGCCTAGGGTTAGGGTTACGCCTAGGGTTAGGGTTCCGCAAACTAAAAGGCCCAGAGCTCCGGGCACACTGCAGCTGCAAAGGGCATCCCAGGGGCATCGCAAAACTGCCACAACCTGGCCTCCTCGAGGGCTTTCTCCTTGGCACCTGCCCTAACCCTAGCCTGATTTCCTGCCCTGCCTAGGGTTACGGTTAGGGTTACGCCTAGGGTTAGGGTTCCGCAAACTAAAAGGCCCAGAGCTCCGGGCACACTGCAGCTGCAAAGGGCATCCCAGGGGCATCGCAAAACTGCCACAACCTGGCCTCCTCGAGGGCTTTCTCCTTGGCACCTGCCCTAACCCTAGCCTGATTTCCTGCCCTGCCTAGGGTTAGGGTTAGGGTTACGCCTAGGGTTATAGGGTTCCGCAAACTAAAAGGCCCAGTGCTCCGGGCACACTGCAGCTGCAAAGGGCATCCCAGGGGCATCGCAAAACTGCCACAACCTGGCCTCCTCGAGGGCTTTCTCCTTGGCACCTGCCCTAACCCTAGCCTGATTTCCTGCCCTGCCTAGGGTTAGGGTTAGGGTTAGGGTTACGCCTAGGGTTAGGGTTCCGCAAACTAAAAGGCCCAGAGCTCCGGGCACACTGCAGCTGCAAAGGGCATCCCAGGGGCATCGCAAAACTGCCACAACCTGGCCTCCTCGAGGGCTTTCTCCTTGGCACCTGCCCTAACCCTAGCCTGATTTCCTGCCCTGCCTAGGGTTAGGGTTAGGGTTACGCCTAGGGTTATAGGGTTCCGCAAACTAAAAGGCCCAGAGCTCCGGGCACACTGCAGCTGCAAAGGGCATCCCAGGGGCATCGCAAAACTGCCACAACCTGGCCTCCTCGAGGGCTTTCTCCTTGGCACCTGCCCTAACCCTAGCCTGATTTCCTGCCCTGCCTAGGGTTAGGGTTACGCCTAGGGTTAGGGTTCCGCAAACTAAAAGGCCCAGAGCTCCGGGCACACTGCAGCTGCAAAGGGCATCCCAGGGGCATCGCAAAACTGCCACAACCTGGCCTCCTCGAGGGCTTTCTCCTTGGCACCTGCCCTAACCCTAGCCTGATTTCCTGCCCTGCCTAGGGTTAGGGTTACGCCTAGGGTTATAGGGTTCCGCAAACTAAAAGGCCCAGAGCTCCGGGCACACTGCAGCTGCAAAGGGCATCCCAGGGGCATCGCAAAACTGCCACAACCTGGCCTCCTCGAGGGCTTTCTCCTTGGCACCTGCCCTAACCCTAGCCTGATTTCCTGCCCTGCCTAGGGTTAGGGTTAGGGTTAGGGTTACGCCTAGGGTTATAGGGTTCCGCAAACTAAAAGGCCCAGAGCTCCGGGCACACTGCAGCTGCAAAGGGCATCCCAGGGGCATCGCAAAACTGCCACAACCTGGCCTCCTCGAGGGCTTTCTCCTTGGCACCTGCCCTAGCCCTAGCCTGATTTCCTGCCCTGCCTAGGGTTAGGGTTACGCCTAGGGTTAGGGTTCCGCAAACTAAAAGGCCCAGAGCTCCGGGCACACTGCAGCTGCAAAGGGCATCCCAGGGGCATCGCAAAACTGCCACAACCTGGCCTCCTCGAGGGCTTTCTCCTTGGCACCTGCCCTAACCCTAGCCTGATTTCCTGCCCTGCCTAGGGTTAGGGTTAGGGTTATGCCTAGGGTTAGGGTTCCGCAAACTAAAAGGCCCAGAGCTCCGGGCACACTGCAGCTGCAAAGGGCATCCCAGGGGCATCGCAAAACTGCCACAACCTGGCCTCCTCGAGGGCTTTCTCCTTGGCACCTGCCCTAACCCTAGCCTGATTTCCTGCCCTGCCTAGGGTTAGGGTTAGGGTTACGCCTAGGGTTATAGGGTTCCCCAAACTAAAAGGCCCAGTGCTCCGGGCACACTGCAGCTGCAAAGGGCATCCCAGGGGCATCGCAAAACTGCCACAACCTGGCCTCCTCGAGGGCTTTCTCCTTGGCACCTGCCCTAACCCTAGCCTGATTTCCTGCCCTGCCTAGGGTTAGGGTTAGGGTTACGCCTAGGGTTAGGGTTCCGCAAACTAAAAGGCCCAGAGCTCCGGGCACACTGCAGCTGCAAAGGGCATCCCAGGGGCATCGCAAAACTGCCACAACCTGGCCTCCTCGAGGGCTTTCTCCTTGGCACCTGCCCTAACCCTAGCCTGATTTCCTGCCCTGCCTAGGGTTAGGGTTAGGGTTAGGGTTACGCCTAGGGTTATAGGGTTCCGCAAACTAAAAGGCCCAGAGCTCTGGGCACACTGCAGCTGCAAAGGGCATCCCAGGGGCATCGCAAAACTGCCACAACCTGGCCTCCTCGAGGGCTTTCTCCTTGGCACCTGCCCTAACCCTAGCCTGATTTCCTGCCCTGCCTAGGGTTAGGGTTAGGGTTACGCCTAGGGTTAGGGTTCCGCAAACTAAAAGGCCCAGAGCTCCGGGCACACTGCAGCTGCAAAGGGCATCCCAGGGGCATCGCAAAACTGCCACAACCTGGCCTCCTCGAGGGCTTTCTCCTTGGCACCTGCCCTAACCCTAGCCTGATTTCCTGCCCTGCCTAGGGTTAGGGTTAGGGTTACGCCTAGGGTTAGGGTTCCGCAAACTAAAAGGCCCAGAGCTCCGGGCACACTGCAGCTGCAAAGGGCATCCCAGGGGCATCGCAAAACTGCCACAACCTGGCCTCCTCGAGGGCTTTCTCCTTGGCACCTGCCCTAACCCTAGCCTGATTTCCTGCCCTGCCTAGGGTTAGGGTTACGCCTAGGGTTAGGGTTCCGCAAACTAAAAGGCCCAGAGCTCCGGGCACACTGCAGCTGCAAAGGGCATCCCAGGGGCATCGCAAAACTGCCACAACCTGGCCTCCTCGAGGGCTTTCTCCTTGGCACCTGCCCTAACCCTAGCCTGATTTCCTGCCCTGCCTAGGGTTAGGGTTAGGGTTACGCCTAGGGTTATAGGGTTCCGCAAACTAAAAGGCCCAGAGCTCCGGGCACACTGCAGCTGCAAAGGGCATCCCAGGGGCATCGCAAAACTGCCACAACCTGGCCTCCTCGAGGGCTTTCTCCTTGGCACCTGCCCTAACCCTAGCCTGATTTCCTGCCCTGCCTAGGGTTAGGGTTACGCCTAGGGTTAGGGTTCCGCAAACTAAAAGGCCCAGAGCTCCGGGCACACTGCAGCTGCAAAGGGCATCCCAGGGGCATCGCAAAACTGCCACAACCTGGCCTCCTCCAGGGCTTTCTCCTTGGCACCTGCCCTAACCCTAGCCTGATTTCCTGCCCTGCCTAGGGTTAGGGTTAGGGTTAGGGTTACGCCTAGGGTTAGGGTTCCGCAAACTAAAAGGCCCAGAGCTCCGGGCACACTGCAGCTGCAAAGGGCATCCCAGGGGCATCGCAAAACTGCCACAACCTGGCCTCCTCGAGGGCTTTCTCCTTGGCACCTGCCCTAACCCTAGCCTGATTTCCTGCCCTGCCTAGGGTTAGGGTTACGCCTAGGGTTAGGGTTCCGCAAACTAAAAGGCCCAGAGCTCCGGGCACACTGCAGCTGCAAAGGGCATCCCAGGGGCATCGCAAAACTGCCACAACCTGGCCTCCTCGAGGGCTTTCTCCTTGGCACCTGCCCTAACCCTAGCCTGATTTCCTGCCCTGCCTAGGGTTAGGGTTAGGGTTACGCCTAGGGTTAGGGTTCCGCAAACTAAAAGGCCCAGAGCTCCGGGCACACTGCAGCTGCAAAGGGCATCCCAGGGGCATCGCAAAACTGCCACAACCTGGCCTCCTCGAGGGCTTTCTCCTTGGCACCTGCCCTAACCCTAGCCTGATTTCCTGCCCTGCCTAGGGTTAGGGTTGGGGTTACGCCTAGGGTTATAGGGTTCCGCAAACTAAAAGGCCCAGAGCTCCGGGCACACTGCAGCTGCAAAGGGCATCCCAGGGGCATCGCAAAACTGCCACAACCTGGCCTCCTCGAGGGCTTTCTCCTTGGCACCTGCCCTAACCCTAGCCTGATTTCCTGCCCTGCCTAGGGTTAGGGTTACGCCTAGGGTTTGGGTTCCGCAAACTAAAAGGCCCAGAGCTCCGGGCACACTGCAGCTGCAAAGGGCATCCCAGGGGCATCGCAAAACTGCCACAACCTGGCCTCCTCGAGGGCTTTCTCCTTGGCACCTGCCCTAACCCTAGCCTGATTTCCTGCCCTGCCTAGGGTTAGGGTTACGCCTAGGGTTAGGGTTCCGCAAACTAAAAGGCCCAGAGCTCCGGGCACACTGCAGCTGCAAAGGGCATCCCAGGGGCATCGCAAAACTGCCACAACCTGGCCTCCTCGAGGGCTTTCTCCTTGGCACCTGCCCTAACCCTAGCCTGATTTCCTGCCCTGCCTAGGGTTAGGGTTAGGGTTACGCCTAGGGTTAGGGTTCCGCAAACTAAAAGGCCCAGAGCTCCGGGCACACTGCAGCTGCAAAGGGCATCCCAGGGGCATCGCAAAACTGCCACAACCTGGCCTCCTCGAGGCCTTTCTCCTTGGCACCTGCCCTAACCCTAGCCTGATTTCCTGCCCTGCCTAGGGTTAGGGTTACGCCTAGGGTTAGGGTTCCGCAAACTAAAAGGCCCAGAGCTCCGGGCACACTGCAGCTGCAAAGGGCATCCCAGGGGCATCGCAAAACTGCCACAACCTGGCCTCCTTGAGGGCTTTCTCCTTGGCACCTGCCCTAACCCTAGCCTGATTTCCTGCCCTGCCTAGGGTTAGGGTTACGCCTAGGGTTAGGGTTCCGCAAACTAAAAGGCCCAGAGCTCCGGGCACACTGCAGCTGCAAAGGGCATCCCAGGGGCATCGCAAAACTGCCACAACCTGGCCTCCTCGAGGGCTTTCTCCTTGGCACCTGCCCTAACCCTAGCCTGATTTCCTGCCCTGCCTAGGGTTAGGGTTAGGGTTACGCCTAGGGTTAGGGTTCCGCAAACTAAAAGGCCCAGAGCTCTGGGCACACTGCAGCTGCAAAGGGAATCCCAGGGGCATCGCAAAACTGCCACAACCTGGCCTCCTTGAGGGCTTTCTCCTTGGCACCTGCCCTAACCCTAGCCTGATTTCCTGCCCTGCCTAGGGTTAGGGTTAGGGTTAGGGTTACGCCTAGGGTTAGGGTTCCGCAAACTAAAAGGCCCAGAGCTCCGGGCACACTGCAGCTGCAAAGGGCATCCCAGGGGCATCGCAAAACTGCCACAACCTGGCCTCCTCGAGGGCTTTCTCCTTGGCACCTGCCCTAACCCTAGCCTGATTTCCTGCCCTGCCTAGGGTTAGGGTTACGCCTAGGGTTAGGGTTCCGCAAACTAAAAGGCCCAGAGCTCCGGGCACACTGCAGCTGCAAAGGGCATCCCAGGGGCATCGCAAAACTGCCACAACCTGGCCTCCTCGAGGGCTTTCTCCTTGGCACCTGCCCTAACCCTAGCCTGATTTCCTGCCCTGCCTAGGGTTAGGGTTAGGGTTACGCCTAGGGTTATAGGGTTCCGCAAACTAAAAGGCCCAGAGCTCTGGGCACACTGCAGCTGCAAAGGGCATCCCAGGGGCATCGCAAAACTGCCACAACCTGGCCTCCTCGAGGGCTTTCTCCTTGGCACCTGCCCTAACCCTAGCCTGATTTCCTGCCCTGCCTAGGGTTAGGGTTACGCCTAGGGTTAGGGTTCCGCAAACTAAAAGGCCCAGAGCTCCGGGCACACTGCAGCTGCAAAGGGCATCCCAGGGGCATCGCAAAACTGCCACAACCTGGCCTCCTCGAGGGCTTTCTCCTTGGCACCTGCCCTAACCCTAGCCTGATTTCCTGCCCTGCCTAGGGTTAGGGTTACGCCTAGGGTTAGGGTTCCGCAAACTAAAAGGCCCAGAGCTCCGGGCACACTGCAGCTGCAAAGGGCATCCCAGGGGCATCGCAAAACTGCCACAACCTGGCCTCCTCGAGGGCTTTCTCCTTGGCACCTGCCCTAACCCTAGCCTGATTTCCTGCCCTGCCTAGGGTTAGGGTTAGGGTTAGGGTTACGCCTAGGGTTAGGGTTCCGCAAACTAAAAGGCCCAGAGCTCCGGGCACACTGCAGCTGCAAAGGGCATCCCAGGGGCATTGCAAAACTGCCACAACCTGGCCTCCTCGAGGGCTTTCTCCTTGGCACCTGCCCTAACCCTAGCCTGATTTCCTGCCCTGCCTAGGGTTAGGGTTAGGGTTACGCCTAGGGTTATAGGGTTCCGCAAACTAAAAGGCCCAGAGCTCCGGGCACACTGCAGCTGCAAAGGGCATCCCAGGGGCATCGCAAAACTGCCACAACCTGGCCTCCTCGAGGGCTTTCTCCTTGGCACCTGCCCTAACCCTAGCCTGATTTCCTGCCCTGCCTAGGGTTAGGGTTACGCCTAGGGTTAGGGTTCCGCAAACTAAAAGGCCCAGAGCTCTGGGCACACTGCAGCTGCAAAGGGCATCCCAGGGGCATCGCAAAACTGCCACAACCTGGCCTCCTCGAGGGCTTTCTCCTTGGCACCTGCCCTAACCCTAGCCTGATTTCCTGCCCTGCCTAGGGTTAGGGTTAGGGTTACGCCTAGGGTTATAGGGTTCCGCAAACTAAAAGGCCCAGAGCTCTGGGCACACTGCAGCTGCAAAGGGCATCCCAGGGGCATCGCAAAACTGCCACAACCTGGCCTCCTCGAGGGCTTTCTCCTTGGCACCTGCCCTAACCCTAGCCTGATTTCCTGCCCTGCCTAGGGTTAGGGTTAGGGTTACGCCTAGGGTTAGGGTTCCGCAAACTAAAAGGCCCAGAGCTCCGGGCACACTGCAGCTGCAAAGGGCATCCCAGGGGCATCGCAAAACTGCCACAACCTGGCCTCCTCGAGGGCTTTCTCCTTGGCACCTGCCCTAACCCTAGCCTGATTTCCTGCCCTGCCTAGGGTTAGGGTTAGGGTTAGGGTTACGCCTAGGGTTAGGGTTCCGCAAACTAAAAGGCCCAGAGCTCCGGGCACACTGCAGCTGCAAAGGGCATCCCAGGGGCATCGCAAAACTGCCACAACCTGGCCTCCTCGAGGGCTTTCTCCTTGGCACCTGCCCTAACCCTAGCCTGATTTCCTGCCCTGCCTAGGGTTAGGGTTAGGGTTACGCCTAGGGTTAAGGGTTCCGCAAACTAAAAGGCCCAGAGCTCTGGGCACACTGCAGCTGCAAAGGGCATCCCAGGGGCATCGCAAAACTGCCACAACCTGGCCTCCTCGAGGGCTTTCTCCTTGGCACCTGCCCTAACCCTAGCCTGATTTCCTGCCCTGCCTAGGGTTAGGGTTAGGGTTACGCCTAGGGTTAGGGTTCCGCAAACTAAAAGGCCCAGAGCTCCGGGCACACTGCAGCTGCAAAGGGCATCCCAGGGGCATCGCAAAACTGCCACAACCTGGCCTCCTCGAGGGCTTTCTCCTTGGCACCTGCCCTAACCCTAGCCTGATTTCCTGCCCTGCCTAGGGTTAGGGGTTACGCCTAGGGTTAGGGTTCCGCAAACTAAAAGGCCCAGAGCTCCGGGCACACTGCAGCTGCAAAGGGCATCCCAGGGGCATCGCAAAACTGCCACAACCTGGCCTCCTCGAGGGCTTTCTCCTTGGCACCTGCCCTAACCCTAGCCTGATTTCCTGCCCTGCCTAGGGTTAGGGTTAGGGTTAGGGTTACGCCTAGGGTTAGGGTTCCGCAAACTAAAAGGCCCAGAGCTCCGGGCACACTGCAGCTGCAAAGGGCATCCCAGGGGCATTGCAAAACTGCCACAACCTGGCCTCCTCGAGGGCTTTCTCCTTGGCACCTGCCCTAACCCTAGCCTGATTTCCTGCCCTGCCTAGGGTTAGGGTTAGGGTTACGCCTAGGGTTATAGGGTTCCGCAAACTAAAAGGCCCAGAGCTCTGGGCACACTGCAGCTGCAAAGGGCATCCCAGGGGCATCGCAAAACTGCCACAACCTGGCCTCCTCGAGGGCTTTCTCCTTGGCACCTGCCCTAACCCTAGCCTGATTTCCTGCCCTGCCTAGGGTTAGGGTTAGGGTTACGCCTAGGGTTAGGGTTCCGCAAACTAAAAGGCCCAGAGCTCCGGGCACACTGCAGCTGCAAAGGGCATCCCAGGGGCATCGCAAAACTGCCACAACCTGGCCTCCTCGAGGGCTTTCTCCTTGGCACCTGCCCTAACCCTAGCCTGATTTCCTGCCCTGCCTAGGGTTAGGGTTAGGGTTACGCCTAGGGTTAGGGTTCCGCAAACTAAAAGGCCCAGAGCTCTGGGCACACTGCAGCTGCAAAGGGCATCCCAGGGGCATCGCAAAACTGCCACAACCTGGCCTCCTCGAGGGCTTTCTCCTTGGCACCTGCCCTAACCCTAGCCTGATTTCCTGCCCTGCCTAGGGTTAGGGTTAGGGTTAGGGTTACGCCTAGGGTTAGGGTTCCGCAAACTAAAAGGCCCAGAGCTCCGGGCACACTGCAGCTGCAAAGGGCATCCCAGGGGCATCGCAAAACTGCCACAACCTGGCCTCCTCGAGGGCTTTCTCCTTGGCACCTGCCCTAACCCTAGCCTGATTTCCTGCCCTGCCTAGGGTTAGGGTTACGCCTAGGGTTAGGGTTCCGCAAACTAAAAGGCCCAGAGCTCCGGGCACACTGCAGCTGCAAAGGGCATCCCAGGGGCATCGCAAAAACTGCCACAACCTGGCCTCCTCGAGGGCTTTCTCCTTGGCACCTGCCCTAACCCTAGCCTGATTTCCTGCCCTGCCTAGGGTTAGGGTTAGGGTTACACCTAGGGTTATAGGGTTCCGCAAACTAAAAGGCCCAGAGCTCTGGGCACACTGCAGCTGCAAAGGGCATCCCAGGGGCATCGCAAAACTGCCACAACCTGGCCTCCTCCAGGGCTTTCTCCTTGGCACCTGCCCTAACCCTAGCCTGATTTCCTGCCCTGCCTAGGGTTAGGGTTACGCCTAGGGTTAGGGTTCCGCAAACTAAAAGGCCCAGAGCTCCGGGCACACTGCAGCTGCAAAGGGCATCCCAGGGGCATCGCAAAACTGCCACAACCTGGCCTCCTCGAGGGCTTTCTCCTTGGCACCTGCCCTAACCCTAGCCTGATTTCCTGCCCTGCCTAGGGTTAGGGTTAGGGTTACGCCTAGGGTTAGGGTTCCGCAAACTAAAAGGCCCAGAGCTCCGGGCACACTGCAGCTGCAAAGGGCATCCCAGGGGCATCGCAAAACTGCCACAACCTGGCCTCCTCGAGGGCTTTCTCCTTGTCACCTGCCCTAACCCTAGCCTGATTTCCTGCCCTGCCTAGGGTTAGGGTTAGGGTTACGCCTAGGGTTATAGGGTTCCGCAAACTAAAAGGCCCAGAGCTCCGGGCACACTGCAGCTGCAAAGGGCATCCCAGGGGCATCGCAAAACTGCCACAACCTGGCCTCCTCGAGGGCTTTCTCCTTGGCACCTGCCCTAACCCTAGCCTGATTTCCTGCCCTGCCTAGGGTTAGGGTTAGGGTTAGGGTTACGCCTAGGGTTAGGGTTCCGCAAACTAAAAGGCCCAGAGCTCCGGGCACACTGCAGCTGCAAAGGGCATCCCAGGGGCATCGCAAAACTGCCACAACCTGGCCTCCTCGAGGGCTTTCTCCTTGGCACCTGCCCTAACCCTAGCCTGATTTCCTGCCCTGCCTAGGGTTAGGGTTAGGGTTACGCCTAGGGTTAAAGGGTTCCGCAAACTAAAAGGCCCAGAGCTCTGGGCACACTGCAGCTGCAAAGGGCATCCCAGGGGCATCGCAAAACTGCCACAACCTGGCCTCCTCGAGGGCTTTCTCCTTGGCACCTGCCCTAACCCTAGCCTGATTTCCTGCCCTGCCTAGGGTTAGGGTTAGGGTTAGGGTTACGCCTAGGGTTAGGGTTCCGCAAACTAAAAGGCCCAGAGCTCCGGGCACACTGCAGCTGCAAAGGGCATCCCAGGGGCATCGCAAAACTGCCACAACCTGGCCTCCTCCAGGGCTTTCTCCTTGGCACCTGCCCTAACCCTAGCCTGATTTCCTGCCCTGCCTAGGGTTAGGGTTACGCCTATTAGGGTTCCGCAAACTAAAAGGCCCAGAGCTCCGGGCACACTGCAGCTGCAAAGGGCATCCCAGGGGCATCGCAAAACTGCCACAACCTGGCCTCCTCGAGGGCTTTCTCCTTGGCACCTGCCCTAACCCTAGCCTGATTTCCTGCCCTGCCTAGGGTTAGGGTTAGGGTTAGGGTTACGCCTAGGGTTATAGGGTTCCGCAAACTAAAAGGCCCAGAGCTCCGGGCACACTGCAGCTGCAAAGGGCATCCCAGGGGCATCGCAAAACTGCCACAACCTGGCCTCCTCGAGGGCTTTCTCCTTGGCACCTGCCCTAACCCTAGCCTGATTTCCTGCCCTGCCTAGGGTTAGGGTTAGGGTTAGGGTTACGCCTAGGGTTAGGGTTCCGCAAACTAAAAGGCCCAGAGCTCCGGGCACACTGCAGCTGCAAAGGGCATCCCAGGGGCATCGCAAAACTGCCACAACCTGGCCTCCTCGAGGGCTTTCTCCTTGGCACCTGCCCTAACCCTAGCCTGATTTCCTGCCCTGCCTAGGGTTAGGGTTAGGGTTACGCCTAGGGTTATAGGGTTCCGCAAACTAAAAGGCCCAGAGCTCGGGCACACTGCAGCTGCAAAGGGCATCCCAGGGGCATCGCAAAACTGCCACAACCTGGCCTCCTCGAGGGCTTTCTCCTTGGCACCTGCCCTAACCCTAGCCTGATTTCCTGCCCTGCCTAGGGTTAGGGTTAGGGTTAGGGTTACGCCTAGGGTTAGGGTTCCGCAAACTAAAAGGCCCAGAGCTCCGGGCACACTGCAGCTGCAAAGGGCATCCCAGGGGCATCGCAAAACTGCCACAACCTGGCCTCCTCGAGGGCTTTCTCCTTGGCACCTGCCCTAACCCTAGCCTGATTTCCTGCCCTGCCTAGGGTTAGGGTTAGGGTTACGCCTAGGGTTAGGGTTCCGCAAACTAAAAGGCCCAGAGCTCCGGGCACACTGCAGCTGCAAAGGGCATCCCAGGGGCATCGCAAAACTGCCACAACCTGGCCTCCTCGAGGGCTTTCTCCTTGGCACCTGCCCTAACCCTAGCCTGATTTCCTGCCCTGCCTAGGGTTAGGGTTAGGGTTACGCCTAGGGTTATAGGGTTCCGCAAACTAAAAGGCCCAGAGCTCCGGGCACACTGCAGCTGCAAAGGGCATCCCAGGGGCATCGCAAAACTGCCACAACCTGGCCTCCTCGAGGGCTTTCTCCTTGGCACCTGCCCTAACCCTAGCCTGATTTCCTGCCCTGCCTAGGGTTAGGGTTACGCCTAGGGTTAGGGTTCCGCAAACTAAAAGGCCCAGAGCTCCGGGCACACTGCAGCTGCAAAGGGCATCCCAGGGGCATCGCAAAACTGCCACAACCTGGCCTCCTCGAGGGCTTTCTCCTTGGCACCTGCCCTAACCCTAGCCTGATTTCCTGCCCTGCCTAGGGTTAGGGTTAGGGTTAGGGTTACGCCTAGGGTTAGGGTTCCGCAAACTAAAAGGCCCAGAGCTCCGGGCACACTGCAGCTGCAAAGGGCATCCCAGGGGCATCGCAAAACTGCCACAACCTGGCCTCCTCGAGGGCTTTCTCCTTGGCACCTGCCCTAACCCTAGCCTGATTTCCTGCCCTGCCTAGGGTTAGGGTTAGGGTTACGCCTAGGGTTAAAGGGTTCCGCAAACTAAAAGGCCCAGAGCTCTGGGCACACTGCAGCTGCAAAGGGCATCCCAGGGGCATCGCAAAACTGCCACAACCTGGCCTCCTCGAGGGCTTTCTCCTTGGCACCTGCCCTAACCCTAGCCTGATTTCCTGCCCTGCCTAGGGTTAGGGTTAGGGTTAGGGTTACGCCTAGGGTTAGGGTTCCGCAAACTAAAAGGCCCAGAGCTCCGGGCACACTGCAGCTGCAAAGGGCATCCCAGGGGCATCGCAAAACTGCCACAACCTGGCCTCCTCGAGGGCTTTCTCCTTGGCACCTGCCCTAACCCTAGCCTGATTTCCTGCCCTGCCTAGGGTTAGGGTTAGGTACGCCTAGGGTTAGGGTTCCGCAAACTAAAAGGCCCAGAGCTCCGGGCACACTGCAGCTGCAAAGGGCATCCCAGGGGCATCGCAAAACTGCCACAACCTGGCCTCCTCGAGGGCTTTCTCCTTGGCACCTGCCCTAACCCTAGCCTGATTTCCTGCCCTGCCTAGGGTTAGGGTTAGGGTTAGGGTTACGCCTAGGGTTATAGGGTTCCGCAAACTAAAAGGCCCAGAGCTCCGGGCACACTGCAGCTGCAAAGGGCATCCCAGGGGCATCGCAAAACTGCCACAACCTGGCCTCCTCGAGGGCTTTCTCCTTGGCACCTGCCCTAACCCTAGCCTGATTTCCTGCCCTGCCTAGGGTTAGGGTTAGGGTTACGCCTAGGGTTAGGGTTCCGCAAACTAAAAGGCCCAGAGCTCCGGGCACACTGCAGCTGCAAAGGGCATCCCAGGGGCATCGCAAAACTGCCACAACCTGGCCTCCTCGAGGGCTTTCTCCTTGGCACCTGCCCTAACCCTAGCCTGATTTCCTGCCCTGCCTAGGGTTAGGGTTAGGGTTACGCCTAGGGTTATAGGGTTCCGCAAACTAAAAGGCCCAGAGCTCTGGGCACACTGCAGCTGCAAAGGGCATCCCAGGGGCATCGCAAAACTGCCACAACCTGGCCTCCTCGAGGGCTTTCTCCTTGGCACCTGCCCTAACCCTAGCCTGATTTCCTGCCCTGCCTAGGGTTAGGGTTAGGGTTAGGGTTACGCCTAGGGTTAGGGTTCCGCAAACTAAAAGGCCCAGAGCTCCGGGCACACTGCAGCTGCAAAGGGCATCCCAGGGGCATCGCAAAACTGCCACAACCTGGCCTCCTCGAGGGCTTTCTCCTTGGCACCTGCCCTAACCCTAGCCTGATTTCCTGCCCTGCCTAGGGTTAGGGTTAGGGTTAGGGTTACGCCTAGGGTTAGGGTTCCGCAAACTAAAAGGCCCAGAGCTCCGGGCACACTGCAGCTGCAAAGGGCATCCCAGGGGCATCGCAAAACTGCCACAACCTGGCCTCCTCGAGGGCTTTCTCCTTGGCACCTGCCCTAACCCTAGCCTGATTTCCTGCCCTGCCTAGGGTTAGGGTTACACCTAGGGTTAGGGTTCCGCAAACTAAAAGGCCCAGAGCTCCGGGCACACTGCAGCTGCAAAGGGCATCCCAGGGGCATCGCAAAACTGCCACAACCTGGCCTCCTCGAGGCCTTTCTCCTTGGCACCTGCCCTAACCCTAGCCTGATTTCCTGCCCTGCCTAGGGTTAGGGTTAGGGTTAGGGTTACGCCTAGGGTTAGGGTTCCGCAAACTAAAAGGCCCAGAGCTCCGGGCACACTGCAGCTGCAAAGGGCATCCCAGGGGCATCGCAAAACTGCCACAACCTGGCCTCCTCGAGGGCTTTCTCCTTGGCACCTGCCCTAACCCTAGCCTGATTTCCTGCCCTGCCTAGGGTTAGGGTTAGGGTTACGCCTAGGGTTATAGGGTTCCGCAAACTAAAAGGCCCAGAGCTCCGGGCACACTGCAGCTGCAAAGGGCATCCCAGGGGCATCGCAAAACTGCCACAACCTGGCCTCCTCGAGGCCTTTCTCCTTGTCACCTGCCCTAACCCTAGCCTGATTTCCTGCCCTGCCTAGGGTTAGGGTTAGGGTTAGGGTTACGCCTAGGGTTAGGGTTCCGCAAACTAAAAGGCCCAGAGCTCCGGGCACACTGCAGCTGCAAAGGGCATCCCAGGGGCATCGCAAAACTGCCACAACCTGGCCTCCTCGAGGGCTTTCTCCTTGGCACCTGCCCTAACCCTAGCCTGATTTCCTGCCCTGCCTAGGGTTAGGGTTAGGGTTAGGGTTACGCCTAGGGTTATAGGGTTCCGCAAACTAAAAGGCCCAGAGCTCTGGGCACACTGCAGCTGCAAAGGGCATCCCAGGGGCATCGCAAAACTGCCACAACCCGGCCTCCTCCAGGGCTTTCTCCTTGGCACCTGCCCTAACCCTAGCCTGATTTCCTGCCCTGCCTAGGGTTAGGGTTACGCCTAGGGTTAGGGTTCCGCAAACTAAAAGGCCCAGAGCTCCGGGCACACTGCAGCTGCAAAGGGCATCCCAGGGGCATCGCAAAACTGCCACAACCTGGCCTCCTCGAGGGCTTTCTCCTTGTCACCTGCCCTAACCCTAGCCTGATTTCCTGCCCTGCCTAGGGTTAGGGTTAGGGTTACGCCTAGGGTTATAGGGTTCCGCAAACTAAAAGGCCCAGAGCTCCGGGCACACTGCAGCTGCAAAGGGCATCCCAGGGGCATCGCAAAACTGCCACAACCTGGCCTCCTCGAGGGCTTTCTCCTTGGCACCTGCCCTAACCCTAGCCTGATTTCCTGCCCTGCCTAGGGTTAGGGTTACGCCTAGGGTTAGGGTTCCGCAAACTAAAAGGCCCAGAGCTCTGGGCACACTGCAGCTGCAAAGGGCATCCCAGGGGCATCGCAAAACTGCCACAACCTGGCCTCCTCGAGGGCTTTCTCCTTGGCACCTGCCCTAACCCTAGCCTGATTTCCTGCCCTGCCTAGGGTTAGGGTTAGGGTTAGGGTTACGCCTAGGGTTAGGGTTCCGCAAACTAAAAGGCCCAGAGCTCCGGGCACACTGCAGCTGCAAAGGGCATCCCAGGGGCATCGCAAAACTGCCACAACCTGGCCTCCTCGAGGGCTTTCTCCTTGGCACCTGCCCTAACCCTAGCCTGATTTCCTGCCCTGCCTAGGGTTAGGGTTAGGGTTACGCCTAGGGTTAAAGGGTTCCGCAAACTAAAAGGCCCAGAGCTCCGGGCACACTGCAGCTGCAAAGGGCATCCCAGGGGCATCGCAAAACTGCCACAACCTGGCCTCCTCGAGGCCTTTCTCCTTGGCACCTGCCCTAACCCTAGCCTGATTTCCTGCCCTGCCTAGGGTTAGGGTTAGGGTTAGGGTTACGCCTAGGGTTAGGGTTCCGCAAACTAAAAGGCCCAGAGCTCCGGGCACACTGCAGCTGCAAAGGGCATCCCAGGGGCATCGCAAAACTGCCACAACCTGGCCTCCTCCAGGGCTTTCTCCTTGGCACCTGCCCTAACCCTAGCCTGATTTCCTGCCCTGCCTAGGGTTAGGGTTACGCCTAGGGTTAGGGTTCCGCAAACTAAAAGGCCCAGAGCTCCGGGCACACTGCAGCTGCAAAGGGCATCCCAGGGGCATCGCAAAACTGCCACAACCTGGCCTCCTCGAGGGCTTTCTCCTTGGCACCTGCCCTAACCCTAGCCTGATTTCCTGCCCTGCCTAGGGTTAGGGTTAGGGTTAGGGTTACGCCTAGGGTTATAGGGTTCCGCAAACTAAAAGGCCCAGAGCTCCGGGCACACTGCAGCTGCAAAGGGCATCCCAGGGGCATCGCAAAACTGCCACAACCTGGCCTCCTCGAGGGCTTTCTCCTTGGCACCTGCCCTAACCCTAGCCTGATTTCCTGCCCTGCCTAGGGTTAGGGTTAGGGTTAGGGTTACGCCTAGGGTTAGGGTTCCGCAAACTAAAAGGCCCAGAGCTCCGGGCACACTGCAGCTGCAAAGGGCATCCCAGGGGCATCGCAAAACTGCCACAACCTGGCCTCCTCGAGGGCTTTCTCCTTGGCACCTGCCCTAACCCTAGCCTGATTTCCTGCCCTGCCTAGGGTTAGGGTTAGGGTTACGCCTAGGGTTATAGGGTTCCGCAAACTAAAAGGCCCAGAGCTCTGGGCACACTGCAGCTGCAAAGGGCATCCCAGGGGCATCGCAAAACTGCCACAACCTGGCCTCCTCGAGGGCTTTCTCCTTGGCACCTGCCCTAACCCTAGCCTGATTTCCTGCCCTGCCTAGGGTTAGGGTTAGGGTTAGGGTTACGCCTAGGGTTAGGGTTCCGCAAA
Source organism: Fringilla coelebs (assembly GCF_963513975.1). Classification (NCBI taxonomy): domain Eukaryota; kingdom Metazoa; phylum Chordata; class Aves; order Passeriformes; family Fringillidae; genus Fringilla; species Fringilla coelebs. Next base: position 8,137,831 of record NC_140041.1, read on the forward strand.
CTAAAAGGCCCAGAGCTCCGGGCACACTGCAGCTGCAAAGGGCATCCCAGGGGCATCGCAAAACTGCCACAACCTGGCCTCCTCGAGGGCTTTCTCCTTGGCACCTGCCCTAACCCTAGCCTGATTTCCTGCCCTGCCTAGGGTTAGGGTTAGGGTTACGCCTAGGGTTAGGGTTCCGCAAACTAAAAGGCCCAGAGCTCCGGGCACACTGCAGCTGCAAAGGGCATCCCAGGGGCATCGCAAAACTGCCACAACCTGGCCTCCTCGAGGGCTTTCTCCTTGGCACCTGCCCTAACCCTAGCCTGATTTCCTGCCCTGCCTAGGGTTAGGGTTACACCTAGGGTTAGGGTTCCGCAAACTAAAAGACCCAGAGCTCCGGGCACACTGCAGCTGCAAAGGGCATCCCAGGGGCATCGCAAAACTGCCACAACCTGGCCTCCTCGAGGCCTTTCTCCTTGGCACCTGCCCTAACCCTAGCCTGATTTCCTGCCCTGCCTAGGGTTAGGGTTAGGGTTACGCCTAGGGTTAGGGTTCCGCAAACTAAAAGGCCCAGAGCTCCGGGCACACTGCAGCTGCAAAGGGCATCCCAGGGGCATCGCAAAACTGCCACAACCTGGCCTCCTCGAGGGCTTTCTCCTTGGCACCTGCCCTAACCCTAGCCTGATTTCCTGCCCTGCCTAGGGTTAGGGTTAGGGTTACGCCTAGGGTTATAGGGTTCCGCAAACTAAAAGGCCCAGAGCTCTGGGCACACTGCAGCTGCAAAGGGCATCCCAGGGGCATCGCAAAACTGCCACAACCTGGCCTCCTCGAGGGCTTTCTCCTGGGCACCTGCCCTAACCCTAGCCTGATTTCCTGCCCTGCCTAGGGTTAGGGTTAGGGTTACGCCTAGGGTTATAGGGTTCCGCAAACTAAAAGGCCCAGAGCTCCGGGCACACTGCAGCTGCAAAGGGCATCCCAGGGGCATCGCAAAACTGCCACAACCTGGCCTCCTCGAGGCCTTTCTCCTTGGCACCTGCCCTAACCCTAGCCTGATTTCCTGCCCTGCCTAGGGTTAGGGTTAGGGTTACGCCTAGGGTTAGGGTTCCGCAAACTAAAAGGCCCAGAGCTCCGGACACACTGCAGCTGCAAAGGGCATCCCAGGGGCATCGCAAAACTGCCACAACCTGGCCTCCTCCAGGGCTTTCTCCTTGGCACCTGCCCTAACCCTAGCCTGATTTCCTGCCCTGCCTAGGGTTAGGGTTAGGGTTAGGGTTACGCCTAGGGTTATAGGGTTCCGCAAACTAAAAGGCCCAGAGCTCTGGGCACACTGCAGCTGCAAAGGGCATCCCAGGGGCATCGCAAAACTGCCACAACCTGGCCTCCTCGAGGGCCTTCTCCTTGGCACCTGCCCTAACCCTAGCCTGATTTCCTGCCCTGCCTAGGGTTAGGGTTAGGGTTACGCCTAGGGTTAGGGTTCCGCAAACTAAAAGGCCCAGAGCTCTGGGCACACTGCAGCTGCAAAGGGCATCCCAGGGGCATCGCAAAACTGCCACAACCTGGCCTCCTTGAGGGCTTTCTCCTTGGCACCTGCCCTAACCCTAGCCTGATTTCCTGCCCTGCCTAGGGTTAGGGTTAGGGTTAGGGTTACGCCTAGGGTTAGGGTTCCGCAAACTAAAAGGCCCAGAGCTCCGGGCACACTGCAGCTGCAAAGGGCATCCCAGGGGCATCGCAAAACTGCCACAACCTGGCCTCCTCGAGGGCTTTCTCCTTGGCACCTGCCCTAACCCTAGCCTGATTTCCTGCCCTGCCTAGGGTTAGGGTTACGCCTAGGGTTAGGGTTCCGCAAACTAAAAGGCCCAGAGCTCCGGGCACACTGCAGCTGCAAAGGGCATCCCAGGGGCATCGCAAAACTGCCACAACCTGGCCTCCTCGAGGGCTTTCTCCTTGGCACCTGCCCTAACCCTAGCCTGATTTCCTGCCCTGCCTAGGGTTAGGGTTAGGGTTACGCCTAGGGTTATAGGGTTCCGCAAACTAAAAGGCCCAGAGCTCTGGGCACACTGCAGCTGCAAAGGGCATCCCAGGGGCATCGCAAAACTGCCACAACCTGGCCTCCTCCAGGGCTTTCTCCTTGGCACCTGCCCTAACCCTAGCCTGATTTCCTGCCCTGCCTAGGGTTAGGGTTAGGGTTAGGGTTAGGGTTAGGGTTAGGGTTAGGGTTAGGGTTAGGGTTACGCCTAGGGTTAGGGTTCCGCAAACTAAAAGGCCCAGAGCTCCGGGCACACTGCAGCTGCAAAGGGCATCCCAGGGGCATTGCAAAACTGCCACAACCTGGCCTCCTCGAGGGCTTTCTCCTTGGCACCTGCCCTAACCCTAGCCTGATTTCCTGCCCTGCCTAGGGTTAGGGTTAGGGTTACGCCTAGGGTTATAGGGTTCCGCAAACTAAAAGGCCCAGAGCTCCGGGCACACTGCAGCTGCAAAGGGCATCCCAGGGGCATCGCAAAACTGCCACAACCTGGCCTCCTCGAGGGCTTTCTCCTTGGCACCTGCCCTAACCCTAGCCTGATTTCCTGCCCTGCCTAGGGTTAGGGTTACGCCTAGGGTTAGGGTTCCGCAAACTAAAAGGCCCAGAGCTCCGGGCACACTGCAGCTGCAAAGGGCATCCCAGGGGCATCGCAAAACTGCCACAACCTGGCCTCCTCGAGGGCTTTCTCCTTGGCACCTGCCCTAACCCTAGCCTGATTTCCTGCCCTGCCTAGGGTTAGGGTTACGCCTAGGGTTAGGGTTCCGCAAACTAAAAGGCCCAGAGCTCCGGGCACACTGCAGCTGCAAAGGGCATCCCAGGGGCATCGCAAAACTGCCACAACCTGGCCTCCTCGAGGGCTTTCTCCTTGGCACCTGCCCTAACCCTAGCCTGATTTCCTGCCCTGCCTAGGGTTAGGGTTAGGGTTAGGGTTACGCCTAGGGTTAGGGTTCCGCAAACTAAAAGGCCCAGAGCTCCGGGCACACTGCAGCTGCAAAGGGCATCCCAGGGGCATCGCAAAACTGCCACAACCTGGCCTCCTCGAGGGCTTTCTCCTTGGCACCTGCCCTAACCCTAGCCTGATTTCCTGCCCTGCCTAGGGTTAGGGTTAGGGTTACGCCTAGGGTTAAAGGGTTCCGCAAACTAAAAGGCCCAGAGCTCTGGGCACACTGCAGCTGCAAAGGGCATCCCAGGGGCATCGCAAAACTGCCACAACCTGGCCTCCTCGAGGGCTTTCTCCTTGGCACCTGCCCTAACCCTAGCCTGATTTCCTGCCCTGCCTAGGGTTAGGGTTAGGGTTAGGGTTACGCCTAGGGTTAGGGTTCCGCAAACTAAAAGGCCCAGAGCTCCGGGCACACTGCAGCTGCAAAGGGCATCCCAGGGGCATCGCAAAACTGCCACAACCTGGCCTCCTCGAGGGCTTTCTCCTTGGCACCTGCCCTAACCCTAGCCTGATTTCCTGCCCTGCCTAGGGTTAGGGTTACGCCTAGGGTTAGGGTTCCGCAAACTAAAAGGCCCAGAGCTCCGGGCACACTGCAGCTGCAAAGGGCATCCCAGGGGCATCGCAAAACTGCCACAACCTGGCCTCCTCGAGGGCTTTCTCCTTGGCACCTGCCCTAACCCTAGCCTGATTTCCTGCCCTGCCTAGGGTTAGGGTTAGGGTTAGGGTTACGCCTAGGGTTATAGGGTTCCGCAAACTAAAAGGCCCAGAGCTCCGGGCACACTGCAGCTGCAAAGGGCATCCCAGGGGCATCGCAAAACTGCCACAACCTGGCCTCCTCGAGGGCTTTCTCCTTGGCACCTGCCCTAACCCTAGCCTGATTTCCTGCCCTGCCTAGGGTTAGGGTTAGGGTTACGCCTAGGGTTAGGGTTCCGCAAACTAAAAGGCCCAGAGCTCCGGGCACACTGCAGCTGCAAAGGGCATCCCAGGGGCATCGCAAAACTGCCACAACCTGGCCTCCTCGAGGGCTTTCTCCTTGGCACCTGCCCTAACCCTAGCCTGATTTCCTGCCCTGCCTAGGGTTAGGGTTAGGGTTACGCCTAGGGTTATAGGGTTCCGCAAACTAAAAGGCCCAGAGCTCTGGGCACACTGCAGCTGCAAAGGGCATCCCAGGGGCATCGCAAAACTGCCACAACCTGGCCTCCTCGAGGGCTTTCTCCTTGGCACCTGCCCTAACCCTAGCCTGATTTCCTGCCCTGCCTAGGGTTAGGGTTAGGGTTAGGGTTACGCCTAGGGTTAGGGTTCCGCAAACTAAAAGGCCCAGAGCTCCGGGCACACTGCAGCTGCAAAGGGCATCCCAGGGGCATCGCAAAACTGCCACAACCTGGCCTCCTCGAGGGCTTTCTCCTTGGCACCTGCCCTAACCCTAGCCTGATTTCCTGCCCTGCCTAGGGTTAGGGTTAGGGTTAGGGTTACGCCTAGGGTTAGGGTTCCGCAAACTAAAAGGCCCAGAGCTCCGGGCACACTGCAGCTGCAAAGGGCATCCCAGGGGCATCGCAAAACTGCCACAACCTGGCCTCCTCCAGGGCTTTCTCCTTGGCACCTGCCCTAACCCTAGCCTGATTTCCTGCCCTGCCTAGGGTTAGGGTTACACCTAGGGTTAGGGTTCCGCAAACTAAAAGGCCCAGAGCTCCGGGCACACTGCAGCTGCAAAGGGCATCCCAGGGGCATCGCAAAACTGCCACAACCTGGCCTCCTCGAGGCCTTTCTCCTTGGCACCTGCCCTAACCCTAGCCTGATTTCCTGCCCTGCCTAGGGTTAGGGTTAGGGTTAGGGTTACGCCTAGGGTTAGGGTTCCGCAAACTAAAAGGCCCAGAGCTCCGGGCACACTGCAGCTGCAAAGGGCATCCCAGGGGCATCGCAAAACTGCCACAACCTGGCCTCCTCGAGGGCTTTCTCCTTGGCACCTGCCCTAACCCTAGCCTGATTTCCTGCCCTGCCTAGGGTTAGGGTTAGGGTTACGCCTAGGGTTATAGGGTTCCGCAAACTAAAAGGCCCAGAGCTCTGGGCACACTGCAGCTGCAAAGGGCATCCCAGGGGCATCACAAAACTGCCACAACCTGGCCTCCTCGAGGGCTTTCTCCTTGGCACCTGCCCTAACCCTAGCCTGATTTCCTGCCCTGCCTAGGGTTAGGGTTAGGGTTACGCCTAGGGTTATAGGGTTCCGCAAACTAAAAGGCCCAGAGCTCCGGGCACACTGCAGCTGCAAAGGGCATCCCAGGGGCATCGCAAAACTGCCACAACCTGGCCTCCTCGAGGCCTTTCTCCTTGTCACCTGCCCTAACCCTAGCCTGATTTCCTGCCCTGCCTAGGGTTAGGGTTAGGGTTAGGGTTACGCCTAGGGTTAGGGTTCCGCAAACTAAAAGGCCCAGAGCTCCGGGCACACTGCAGCTGCAAAGGGCATCCCAGGGGCATCGCAAAACTGCCACAACCTGGCCTCCTCGAGGGCTTTCTCCTTGGCACCTGCCCTAACCCTAGCCTGATTTCCTGCCCTGCCTAGGGTTAGGGTTAGGGTTAGGGTTACGCCTAGGGTTATAGGGTTCCGCAAACTAAAAGGCCCAGAGCTCTGGGCACACTGCAGCTGCAAAGGGCATCCCAGGGGCATCGCAAAACTGCCACAACCTGGCCTCCTCCAGGGCTTTCTCCTTGGCACCTGCCCTAACCCTAGCCTGATTTCCTGCCCTGCCTAGGGTTAGGGTTACGCCTAGGGTTAGGGTTCCGCAAACTAAAAGGCCCAGAGCTCCGGGCACACTGCAGCTGCAAAGGGCATCCCAGGGGCATCGCAAAACTGCCACAACCTGGCCTCCTCGAGGGCTTTCTCCTTGTCACCTGCCCTAACCCTAGCCTGATTTCCTGCCCTGCCTAGGGTTAGGGTTAGGGTTACGCCTAGGGTTATAGGGTTCCGCAAACTAAAAGGCCCAGAGCTCCGGGCACACTGCAGCTGCAAAGGGCATCCCAGGGGCATCGCAAAACTGCCACAACCTGGCCTCCTCGAGGGCTTTCTCCTTGGCACCTGCCCTAACCCTAGCCTGATTTCCTGCCCTGCCTAGGGTTAGGGTTACGCCTAGGGTTAGGGTTCCGCAAACTAAAAGGCCCAGAGCTCTGGGCACACTGCAGCTGCAAAGGGCATCCCAGGGGCATCGCAAAACTGCCACAACCTGGCCTCCTCGAGGGCTTTCTCCTTGGCACCTGCCCTAACCCTAGCCTGATTTCCTGCCCTGCCTAGGGTTAGGGTTAGGGTTAGGGTTACGCCTAGGGTTAGGGTTCCGCAAACTAAAAGGCCCAGAGCTCCGGGCACACTGCAGCTGCAAAGGGCATCCCAGGGGCATCGCAAAACTGCCACAACCTGGCCTCCTCGAGGGCTTTCTCCTTGGCACCTGCCCTAACCCTAGCCTGATTTCCTGCCCTGCCTAGGGTTAGGGTTAGGGTTACGCCTAGGGTTAAAGGGTTCCGCAAACTAAAAGGCCCAGAGCTCCGGGCACACTGCAGCTGCAAAGGGCATCCCAGGGGCATCGCAAAACTGCCACAACCTGGCCTCCTCGAGGCCTTTCTCCTTGGCACCTGCCCTAACCCTAGCCTGATTTCCTGCCCTGCCTAGGGTTAGGGTTAGGGTTAGGGTTACGCCTAGGGTTAGGGTTCCGCAAACTAAAAGGCCCAGAGCTCCGGGCACACTGCAGCTGCAAAGGGCATCCCAGGGGCATCGCAAAACTGCCACAACCTGGCCTCCTCCAGGGCTTTCTCCTTGGCACCTGCCCTAACCCTAGCCTGATTTCCTGCCCTGCCTAGGGTTAGGGTTACGCCTAGGGTTAGGGTTCCGCAAACTAAAAGGCCCAGAGCTCCGGGCACACTGCAGCTGCAAAGGGCATCCCAGGGGCATCGCAAAACTGCCACAACCTGGCCTCCTCGAGGGCTTTCTCCTTGGCACCTGCCCTAACCCTAGCCTGATTTCCTGCCCTGCCTAGGGTTAGGGTTAGGGTTAGGGTTACGCCTAGGGTTATAGGGTTCCGCAAACTAAAAGGCCCAGAGCTCCGGGCACACTGCAGCTGCAAAGGGCATCCCAGGGGCATCGCAAAACTGCCACAACCTGGCCTCCTCGAGGGCTTTCTCCTTGGCACCTGCCCTAACCCTAGCCTGATTTCCTGCCCTGCCTAGGGTTAGGGTTAGGGTTAGGGTTACGCCTAGGGTTAGGGTTCCGCAAACTAAAAGGCCCAGAGCTCCGGGCACACTGCAGCTGCAAAGGGCATCCCAGGGGCATCGCAAAACTGCCACAACCTGGCCTCCTCGAGGGCTTTCTCCTTGGCACCTGCCCTAACCCTAGCCTGATTTCCTGCCCTGCCTAGGGTTAGGGTTAGGGTTACGCCTAGGGTTATAGGGTTCCGCAAACTAAAAGGCCCAGAGCTCTGGGCACACTGCAGCTGCAAAGGGCATCCCAGGGGCATCGCAAAACTGCCACAACCTGGCCTCCTCGAGGGCTTTCTCCTTGGCACCTGCCCTAACCCTAGCCTGATTTCCTGCCCTGCCTAGGGTTAGGGTTAGGGTTAGGGTTACGCCTAGGGTTAGGGTTCCGCAAACTAAAAGGCCCAGAGCTCCGGGCACACTGCAGCTGCAAAGGGCATCCCAGGGGCATCGCAAAACTGCCACAACCTGGCCTCCTCGAGGGCTTTCTCCTTGGCACCTGCCCTAACCCTAGCCTGATTTCCTGCCCTGCCTAGGGTTAGGGTTAGGGTTACGCCTAGGGTTAGGGTTCCGCAAACTAAAAGGCCCAGAGCTCCGGGCACACTGCAGCTGCAAAGGGCATCCCAGGGGCATCGCAAAACTGCCACAACCTGGCCTCCTCGAGGGCTTTCTCCTTGGCACCTGCCCTAACCCTAGCCTGATTTCCTGCCCTGCCTAGGGTTAGGGTTACACCTAGGGTTAGGGTTCCGCAAACTAAAAGACCCAGAGCTCCGGGCACACTGCAGCTGCAAAGGGCATCCCAGGGGCATCGCAAAACTGCCACAACCAGGCCTCCTCGAGGCCTTTCTCCTTGGCACCTGCCCTAACCCTAGCCTGATTTCCTGCCCTGCCTAGGGTTAGGGTTAGGGTTACGCCTAGGGTTAGGGTTCCGCAAACTAAAAGGCCCAGAGCTCCGGGCACACTGCAGCTGCAAAGGGCATCCCAGGGGCATCGCAAAACTGCCACAACCTGGCCTCCTCGAGGGCTTTCTCCTTGGCACCTGCCCTAACCCTAGCCTGATTTCCTGCCCTGCCTAGGGTTAGGGTTAGGGTTACGCCTAGGGTTATAGGGTTCCGCAAACTAAAAGGCCCAGAGCTCTGGGCACACTGCAGCTGCAAAGGGCATCCCAGGGGCATCGCAAAACTGCCACAACCTGGCCTCCTCGAGGGCTTTCTCCTGGGCACCTGCCCTAACCCTAGCCTGATTTCCTGCCCTGCCTAGGGTTAGGGTTAGGGTTACGCCTAGGGTTATAGGGTTCCGCAAACTAAAAGGCCCAGAGCTCCGGGCACACTGCAGCTGCAAAGGGCATCCCAGGGGCATCGCAAAACTGCCACAACCTGGCCTCCTCGAGGCCTTTCTCCTTGGCACCTGCCCTAACCCTAGCCTGATTTCCTGCCCTGCCTAGGGTTAGGGTTAGGGTTACGCCTAGGGTTAGGGTTCCGCAAACTAAAAGGCCCAGAGCTCCGGACACACTGCAGCTGCAAAGGGCATCCCAGGGGCATCGCAAAACTGCCACAACCTGGCCTCCTCCAGGGCTTTCTCCTTGGCACCTGCCCTAACCCTAGCCTGATTTCCTGCCCTGCCTAGGGTTAGGGTTAGGGTTAGGGTTACGCCTAGGGTTATAGGGTTCCGCAAACTAAAAGGCCCAGAGCTCTGGGCACACTGCAGCTGCAAAGGGCATCCCAGGGGCATCGCAAAACTGCCACAACCTGGCCTCCTCGAGGGCCTTCTCCTTGGCACCTGCCCTAACCCTAGCCTGATTTCCTGCCCTGCCTAGGGTTAGGGTTAGGGTTACGCCTAGGGTTAGGGTTCCGCAAACTAAAAGGCCCAGAGCTCTGGGCACACTGCAGCTGCAAAGGGCATCCCAGGGGCATCGCAAAACTGCCACAACCTGGCCTCCTTGAGGGCTTTCTCCTTGGCACCTGCCCTAACCCTAGCCTGATTTCCTGCCCTGCCTAGGGTTAGGGTTAGGGTTAGGGTTACGCCTAGGGTTAGGGTTCCGCAAACTAAAAGGCCCAGAGCTCCGGGCACACTGCAGCTGCAAAGGGCATCCCAGGGGCATCGCAAAACTGCCACAACCTGGCCTCCTCGAGGGCTTTCTCCTTGGCACCTGCCCTAACCCTAGCCTGATTTCCTGCCCTGCCTAGGGTTAGGGTTACGCCTAGGGTTAGGGTTCCGCAAACTAAAAGGCCCAGAGCTCCGGGCACACTGCAGCTGCAAAGGGCATCCCAGGGGCATCGCAAAACTGCCACAACCTGGCCTCCTCGAGGGCTTTCTCCTTGGCACCTGCCCTAACCCTAGCCTGATTTCCTGCCCTGCCTAGGGTTAGGGTTAGGGTTACGCCTAGGGTTATAGGGTTCCGCAAACTAAAAGGCCCAGAGCTCTGGGCACACTGCAGCTGCAAAGGGCATCCCAGGGGCATCGCAAAACTGCCACAACCTGGCCTCCTCCAGGGCTTTCTCCTTGGCACCTGCCCTAACCCTAGCCTGATTTCCTGCCCTGCCTAGGGTTAGGGTTAGGGTTAGGGTTAGGGTTAGGGTTAGGGTTAGGGTTAGGGTTACGCCTAGGGTTAGGGTTCCGCAAACTAAAAGGCCCAGAGCTCCGGGCACACTGCAGCTGCAAAGGGCATCCCAGGGGCATTGCAAAACTGCCACAACCTGGCCTCCTCGAGGGCTTTCTCCTTGGCACCTGCCCTAACCCTAGCCTGATTTCCTGCCCTGCCTAGGGTTAGGGTTAGGGTTACGCCTAGGGTTATAGGGTTCCGCAAACTAAAAGGCCCAGAGCTCCGGGCACACTGCAGCTGCAAAGGGCATCCCAGGGGCATCGCAAAACTGCCACAACCTGGCCTCCTCGAGGGCTTTCTCCTTGGCACCTGCCCTAACCCTAGCCTGATTTCCTGCCCTGCCTAGGGTTAGGGTTACGCCTAGGGTTAGGGTTCCGCAAACTAAAAGGCCCAGAGCTCCGGGCACACTGCAGCTGCAAAGGGCATCCCAGGGGCATCGCAAAACTGCCACAACCTGGCCTCCTCGAGGGCTTTCTCCTTGGCACCTGCCCTAACCCTAGCCTGATTTCCTGCCCTGCCTAGGGTTAGGGTTACGCCTAGGGTTAGGGTTCCGCAAACTAAAAGGCCCAGAGCTCCGGGCACACTGCAGCTGCAAAGGGCATCCCAGGGGCATCGCAAAACTGCCACAACCTGGCCTCCTCGAGGGCTTTCTCCTTGGCACCTGCCCTAACCCTAGCCTGATTTCCTGCCCTGCCTAGGGTTAGGGTTAGGGTTAGGGTTACGCCTAGGGTTAGGGTTCCGCAAACTAAAAGGCCCAGAGCTCCGGGCACACTGCAGCTGCAAAGGGCATCCCAGGGGCATTGCAAAACTGCCGCAACCTGGCCTCCTCGAGGGCTTTCTCCTTGGCACCTGCCCTAACCCTAGCCTGATTTCCTGCCCTGCCTAGGGTTAGGGTTAGGGTTAGGGTTACGCCTAGGGTTAGGGTTCCGCAAACTAAAAGGCCCAGAGCTCCGGGCACACTGCAGCTGCAAAGGGCATCCCAGGGGCATCGCAAAACTGCCACAACCTGGCCTCCTCGAGGGCTTTCTCCTTGGCACCTGCCCTAACCCTAGCCTGATTTCCTGCCCTGCCTAGGGTTAGGGTTAGGGTTACGCCTAGGGTTAGGGTTCCGCAAACTAAAAGGCCCAGAGCTCCGGGCACACTGCAGCTGCAAAGGGCATCCCAGGGGCATCGCAAAACTGCCACAACCTGGCCTCCTCGAGGGCCTTCTCCTTGGCACCTGCCCTAACCCTAGCCTGATTTCCTGCCCTGCCTAGGGTTAGGGTTAGGGTTACGCCTAGGGTTATAGGGTTCCGCAAACTAAAAGGCCCAGAGCTCCGGGCACACTGCAGCTGCAAAGGGCATCCCAGGGGCATCGCAAAACTGCCACAACCTGGCCTCCTCGAGGGCTTTCTCCTTGGCACCTGCCCTAACCCTAGCCTGATTTCCTGCCCTGCCTAGGGTTAGGGTTACGCCTAGGGTTAGGGTTCCGCAAACTAAAAGGCCCAGAGCTCTGGGCACACTGCAGCTGCAAAGGGCATCCCAGGGGCATCGCAAAACTGCCACAACCTGGCCTCCTCGAGGGCTTTCTCCTTGGCACCTGCCCTAACCCTAGCCTGATTTCCTGCCCTGCCTAGGGTTAGGGTTACGCCTAGGGTTAGGGTTCCGCAAACTAAAAGGCCCAGAGCTCCGGGCACACTGCAGCTGCAAAGGGCATCCCAGGGGCATCGCAAAACTGCCACAACCTGGCCTCCTCGAGGGCTTTCTCCTTGGCACCTGCCCTAACCCTAGCCTGATTTCCTGCCCTGCCTAGGGTTAGGGTTAGGGTTACGCCTAGGGTTAGGGTTCCGCAAACTAAAAGGCCCAGAGCTCCGGGCACACTGCAGCTGCAAAGGGCATCCCAGGGGCATCGCAAAACTGCCACAACCTGGCCTCCTCAAGGGCTTTCTCCTTGGCACCTGCCCTAACCCTAGCCTGATTTCCTGCCCTGCCTAGGGTTAGGGTTAGGGTTACGCCTAGGGTTATAGGGTTCCGCAAACTAAAAGGCCCAGAGCTCCGGGCACACTGCAGCTGCAAAGGGCATCCCAGGGGCATTGCAAAACTGCCACAACCTGGCCTCCTCGAGGGCTTTCTCCTTGGCACCTGCCCTAACCCTAGCCTGATTTCCTGCCCTGCCTAGGGTTAGGGTTAGGGTTACGCCTAGGGTTAGGGTTCCGCAAACTAAAAGGCCCAGAGCTCCGGGCACACTGCAGCTGCAAAGGGCATCCCAGGGGCATCGCAAAACTGCCACAACCTGGCCTCCTCGAGGGCTTTCTCCTTGGCACCTGCCCTAACCCTAGCCTGATTTCCTGCCCTGCCTAGGGTTAGGGTTACGCCTAGGGTTAGGGTTCCGCAAACTAAAAGGCCCAGAGCTCTGGGCACACTGCAGCTGCAAAGGGCATCCCAGGGGCATCGCAAAACTGCCACAACCTGGCCTCCTCGAGGGCTTTCTCCTTGGCACCTGCCCTAACCCTAGCCTGATTTCCTGCCCTGCCTAGGGTTAGGGTTAGGGTTAGGGTTACGCCTAGGGTTATAGGGTTCCGCAAACTAAAAGGCCCAGAGCTCCGGGCACACTGCAGCTGCAAAGGGCATCCCAGGGGCATCGCAAAACTGCCACAACCTGGCCTCCTCGAGGGCTTTCTCCTTGGCACCTGCCCTAACCCTAGCCTGATTTCCTGCCCTGCCTAGGGTTAGGGTTAGGGTTAGGGTTACGCCTAGGGTTAGGGTTCCGCAAACTAAAAGGCCCAGAGCTCCGGGCACACTGCAGCTGCAAAGGGCATCCCAGGGGCATCGCAAAACTGCCACAACCTGGCCTCCTCGAGGGCTTTCTCCTTGGCACCTGCCCTAACCCTAGCCTGATTTCCTGCCCTGCCTAGGGTTAGGGTTAGGGTTACGCCTAGGGTTATAGGGTTCCGCAAACTAAAAGGCCCAGAGCTCTGGGCACACTGCAGCTGCAAAGGGCATCCCAGGGGCATCGCAAAACTGCCACAACCTGGCCTCCTCGAGGGCTTTCTCCTTGGCACCTGCCCTAACCCTAGCCTGATTTCCTGCCCTGCCTAGGGTTAGGGTTAGGGTTAGGGTTACGCCTAGGGTTAGGGTTCCGCAAACTAAAAGGCCCAGAGCTCCGGGCACACTGCAGCTGCAAAGGGCATCCCAGGGGCATCGCAAAACTGCCACAACCTGGCCTCCTCGAGGGCTTTCTCCTTGGCACCTGCCCTAACCCTAGCCTGATTTCCTGCCCTGCCTAGGGTTAGGGTTAGGGTTACGCCTAGGGTTAGGGTTCCGCAAACTAAAAGGCCCAGAGCTCCGGGCACACTGCAGCTGCAAAGGGCATCCCAGGGGCATCGCAAAACTGCCACAACCTGGCCTCCTCGAGGGCTTTCTCCTTGGCACCTGCCCTAACCCTAGCCTGATTTCCTGCCCTGCCTAGGGTTAGGGTTACACCTAGGGTTAGGGTTCCGCAAACTAAAAGACCCAGAGCTCCGGGCACACTGCAGCTGCAAAGGGCATCCCAGGGGCATCGCAAAACTGCCACAACCTGGCCTCCTCGAGGCCTTTCTCCTTGGCACCTGCCCTAACCCTAGCCTGATTTCCTGCCCTGCCTAGGGTTAGGGTTAGGGTTACGCCTAGGGTTAGGGTTCCGCAAACTAAAAGGCCCAGAGCTCCGGGCACACTGCAGCTGCAAAGGGCATCCCAGGGGCATCGCAAAACTGCCACAACCTGGCCTCCTCGAGGGCTTTCTCCTTGGCACCTGCCCTAACCCTAGCCTGATTTCCTGCCCTGCCTAGGGTTAGGGTTAGGGTTACGCCTAGGGTTATAGGGTTCCGCAAACTAAAAGGCCCAGAGCTCTGGGCACACTGCAGCTGCAAAGGGCATCCCAGGGGCATCGCAAAACTGCCACAACCTGGCCTCCTCGAGGGCTTTCTCCTGGGCACCTGCCCTAACCCTAGCCTGATTTCCTGCCCTGCCTAGGGTTAGGGTTAGGGTTACGCCTAGGGTTATAGGGTTCCGCAAACTAAAAGGCCCAGAGCTCCGGGCACACTGCAGCTGCAAAGGGCATCCCAGGGGCATCGCAAAACTGCCACAACCTGGCCTCCTCGAGGCCTTTCTCCTTGGCACCTGCCCTAACCCTAGCCTGATTTCCTGCCCTGCCTAGGGTTAGGGTTAGGGTTACGCCTAGGGTTAGGGTTCCGCAAACTAAAAGGCCCAGAGCTCCGGACACACTGCAGCTGCAAAGGGCATCCCAGGGGCATCGCAAAACTGCCACAACCTGGCCTCCTCCAGGGCTTTCTCCTTGGCACCTGCCCTAACCCTAGCCTGATTTCCTGCCCTGCCTAGGGTTAGGGTTACGCCTAGGGTTATAGGGTTCCGCAAACTAAAAGGCCCAGAGCTCTGGGCACACTGCAGCTGCAAAGGGCATCCCAGGGGCATCGCAAAACTGCCACAACCTGGCCTCCTCGAGGGCCTTCTCCTTGGCACCTGCCCTAACCCTAGCCTGATTTCCTGCCCTGCCTAGGGTTAGGGTTAGGGTTACGCCTAGGGTTAGGGTTCCGCAAACTAAAAGGCCCAGAGCTCTGGGCACACTGCAGCTGCAAAGGGCATCCCAGGGGCATCGCAAAACTGCCACAACCTGGCCTCCTTGAGGGCTTTCTCCTTGGCACCTGCCCTAACCCTAGCCTGATTTCCTGCCCTGCCTAGGGTTAGGGTTAGGGTTAGGGTTACGCCTAGGGTTAGGGTTCCGCAAACTAAAAGGCCCAGAGCTCCGGGCACACTGCAGCTGCAAAGGGCATCCCAGGGGCATCGCAAAACTGCCACAACCTGGCCTCCTCGAGGGCTTTCTCCTTGGCACCTGCCCTAACCCTAGCCTGATTTCCTGCCCTGCCTAGGGTTAGGGTTACGCCTAGGGTTAGGGTTCCGCAAACTAAAAGGCCCAGAGCTCCGGGCACACTGCAGCTGCAAAGGGCATCCCAGGGGCATCGCAAAACTGCCACAACCTGGCCTCCTCGAGGGCTTTCTCCTTGGCACCTGCCCTAACCCTAGCCTGATTTCCTGCCCTGCCTAGGGTTAGGGTTAGGGTTACGCCTAGGGTTATAGGGTTCCGCAAACTAAAAGGCCCAGAGCTCTGGGCACACTGCAGCTGCAAAGGGCATCCCAGGGGCATCGCAAAACTGCCACAACCTGGCCTCCTCCAGGGCTTTCTCCTTGGCACCTGCCCTAACCCTAGCCTGATTTCCTGCCCTGCCTAGGGTTAGGGTTACGCCTAGGGTTAGGGTTCCGCAAACTAAAAGGCCCAGAGCTCCGGGCACACTGCAGCTGCAAAGGGCATCCCAGGGGCATCGCAAAACTGCCACAACCTGGCCTCCTCGAGGGCTTTCTCCTTGGCACCTGCCCTAACCCTAGCCTGATTTCCTGCCCTGCCTAGGGTTAGGGTTAGGGTTAGGGTTACGCCTAGGGTTAGGGTTCCGCAAACTAAAAGGCCCAGAGCTCCGGGCACACTGCAGCTGCAAAGGGCATCCCAGGGGCATCGCAAAACTGCCGCAACCTGGCCTCCTCGAGGGCTTTCTCCTTGGCACCTGCCCTAACCCTAGCCTGATTTCCTGCCCTGCCTAGGGTTAGGGTTAGGGTTACGCCTAGGGTTAGGGTTCCGCAAACTAAAAGGCCCAGAGCTCCGGGCACACTGCAGCTGCAAAGGGCATCCCAGGGGCATCGCAAAACTGCCACAACCTGGCCTCCTCGAGGGCCTTCTCCTTGGCACCTGCCCTAACCCTAGCCTGATTTCCTGCCCTGCCTAGGGTTAGGGTTAGGGTTACGCCTAGGGTTATAGGGTTCCGCAAACTAAAAGGCCCAGAGCTCCGGGCACACTGCAGCTGCAAAGGGCATCCCAGGGGCATCGCAAAACTGCCACAACCTGGCCTCCTCGAGGGCTTTCTCCTTGGCACCTGCCCTAACCCTAGCCTGATTTCCTGCCCTGCCTAGGGTTAGGGTTACGCCTAGGGTTAGGGTTCCGCAAACTAAAAGGCCCAGAGCTCTGGGCACACTGCAGCTGCAAAGGGCATCCCAGGGGCATCGCAAAACTGCCACAACCTGGCCTCCTCGAGGGCTTTCTCCTTGGCACCTGCCCTAACCCTAGCCTGATTTCCTGCCCTGCCTAGGGTTAGGGTTAGGGTTACGCCTAGGGTTAGGGTTCCGCAAACTAAAAGGCCCAGAGCTCCGGGCACACTGCAGCTGCAAAGGGCATCCCAGGGGCATCGCAAAACTGCCACAACCTGGCCTCCTCAAGGGCTTTCTCCTTGGCACCTGCCCTAACCCTAGCCTGATTTCCTGCCCTGCCTAGGGTTAGGGTTAGGGTTACGCCTAGGGTTATAGGGTTCCGCAAACTAAAAGGCCCAGAGCTCCGGGCACACTGCAGCTGCAAAGGGCATCCCAGGGGCATTGCAAAACTGCCACAACCTGGCCTCCTCGAGGGCTTTCTCCTTGGCACCTGCCCTAACCCTAGCCTGATTTCCTGCCCTGCCTAGGGTTAGGGTTAGGGTTACGCCTAGGGTTAGGGTTCCGCAAACTAAAAGGCCCAGAGCTCCGGGCACACTGCAGCTGCAAAGGGCATCCCAGGGGCATCGCAAAACTGCCACAACCTGGCCTCCTCGAGGGCTTTCTCCTTGGCACCTGCCCTAACCCTAGCCTGATTTCCTGCCCTGCCTAGGGTTAGGGTTACGCCTAGGGTTAGGGTTCCGCAAACTAAAAGGCCCAGAGCTCTGGGCACACTGCAGCTGCAAAGGGCATCCCAGGGGCATCGCAAAACTGCCACAACCTGGCCTCCTCGAGGGCTTTCTCCTTGGCACCTGCCCTAACCCTAGCCTGATTTCCTGCCCTGCCTAGGGTTAGGGTTAGGGTTAGGGTTACGCCTAGGGTTAGGGTTCCGCAAACTAAAAGGCCCAGAGCTCCGGGCACACTGCAGCTGCAAAGGGCATCCCAGGGGCATCGCAAAACTGCCACAACCTGGCCTCCTCCAGGGCTTTCTCCTTGGCACCTGCCCTAACCCTAGCCTGATTTCCTGCCCTGCCTAGGGTTAGGGTTAGGGTTAGGGTTACGCCTAGGGTTAGGGTTCCGCAAACTAAAAGGCCCAGAGCTCCGGGCACACTGCAGCTGCAAAGGGCATCCCAGGGGCATCGCAAAACTGCCACAACCTGGCCTCCTCGAGGGCTTTCTCCTTGGCACCTGCCCTAACCCTAGCCTGATTTCCTGCCCTGCCTAGGGTTAGGGTTAGGGTTACGCCTAGGGTTATAGGGTCCCGCAAAATAAAAGGCCCAGAGCTCTGGGCACACTGCAGCTGCAAAGGGCATCCCAGGGGCATCGCAAAACTGCCACAACCTGGCCTCCTCGAGGGCTTTCTCCTTGGCACCTGCCCTAACCCTAGCCTGATTTCCTGCCCTGCCTAGGGTTAGGGTTACGCCTAGGGTTAGGGTTCCGCAAACTAAAAGGCCCAGAGCTCCGGGCACACTGCAGCTGCAAAGGGCATCCCAGGGGCATCGCAAAACTGCCACAACCTGGCCTCCTCGAGGGCTTTCTCCTTGGCACCTGCCCTAACCCTAGCCTGATTTCCTGCCCGGCCTAGGGTTAGGGTTAGGGTTACGCCTAGGGTTAGGGTTCCGCAAACTAAAAGGCCCAGAGCTCCGGGCACACTGCAGCTGCAAAGGGCATCCCAGGGGCATCGCAAAACTGCCACAACCTGGCCTCCTCAAGGGCTTTCTCCTTGGCACCTGCCCTAACCCTAGCCTGATTTCCTGCCCTGCCTAGGGTTAGGGTTAGGGTTACGCCTAGGGTTATAGGGTTCCGCAAACTAAAAGGCCCAGAGCTCCGGGCACACTGCAGCTGCAAAGGGCATCCCAGGGGCATTGCAAAACTGCCACAACCTGGCCTCCTCGAGGGCTTTCTCCTTGGCACCTGCCCTAACCCTAGCCTGATTTCCTGCCCTGCCTAGGGTTAGGGTTAGGGTTACGCCTAGGGTTAGGGTTCCGCAAACTAAAAGGCCCAGAGCTCCGGGCACACTGCAGCTGCAAAGGGCATCCCAGGGGCATCGCAAAACTGCCACAACCTGGCCTCCTCGAGGGCTTTCTCCTTGGCACCTGCCCTAACCCTAGCCTGATTTCCTGCCCTGCCTAGGGTTAGGGTTAGGGTTACGCCTAGGGTTAGGGTTCCGCAAACTAAAAGGCCCAGAGCTCCGGGCACACTGCAGCTGCAAAGGGCATCCCAGGGGCATCGCAAAACTGCCACAACCTGGCCTCCTCAAGGGCTTTCTCCTTGGCACCTGCCCTAACCCTAGCCTGATTTCCTGCCCTGCCTAGGGTTAGGGTTAGGGTTACGCCTAGGGTTATAGGGTTCCGCAAACTAAAAGGCCCAGAGCTCCGGGCACACTGCAGCTGCAAAGGGCATCCCAGGGGCATCGCAAAACTGCCACAACCTGGCCTCCTCGAGGGCTTTCTCCTTGGCACCTGCCCTAACCCTAGCCTGATTTCCTGCCCTGCCTAGGGTTAGGGTTAGGGTTACGCCTAGGGTTAGGGTTCCGCAAACTAAAAGGCCCAGAGCTCTGGGCACACTGCAGCTGCAAAGGGCATCCCAGGGGCATCGCAAAACTGCCACAACCTGGCCTCCTCGAGGGCTTTCTCCTTGGCACCTGCCCTAACCCTAGCCTGATTTCCTGCCCTGCCTAGGGTTAGGGTTACGCCTAGGGTTAGGGTTCCGCAAACTAAAAGGCCCAGTGCTCTGGGCACACTGCAGCTGCAAAGGGCATCCCAGGGGCATCGCAAAACTGCCACAACCTGGACTCCTCGAGGGCTTTCTCCTTGGCACCTGCCCTAACCCTAGCCTGATTTCCTGCCCTGCCTAGGGTTAGGGTTAGGGTTAGGGTTACGCCTAGGGTTAGGGTTCCGCAAACTAAAAGGCCCAGAGCCCCGGGCACACTGCAGCTGCAAAGGGCATCCCAGGGGCATCGCAAAACTGCCACAACCTGGCCTCCTCGAGGGCTTTCTCCTTGGCACCTGCCCTAACCCTAGCCTGATTTCCTGCCCTGCCTAGGGTTAGGGTTAGGGTTAGGGTTACGCCTAGGGTTAGGGTTCCGCAAACTAAAAGGCCCAGAGCTCCGGGCACACTGCAGCTGCAAAGGGCATCCCAGGGGCATCGCAAAACTGCCACAACCTGGCCTCCTTGAGGGCTTTCTCCTTGGCACCTGCCCTAACCCTAGCCTGATTTCCTGCCCTGCCTAGGGTTACGGTTAGGGTTACGCCTAGGGTTATAGGGTTCCGCAAACTAAAAGGCCCAGAGCTCCGGGCACACTGCAGCTGCAAAGGGCATCCCAGGGGCATCGCAAAACTGCCACAACCTGGCCTCCTCGAGGGCTTTCTCCTTGGCACCTGCCCTAACCCTAGCCTGATTTCCTGCCCTGCCTAGGGTTAGGGTTAGGGTTACGCCTAGGGTTAGGGTTCCGCAAACTAAAAGGCCCAGAGCTCTGGGCACACTGCAGCTGCAAAGGGCATCCCAGGGGCATCGCAAAACTGCCACAACCTGGCCTCCTCGAGGGCTTTCTCCTTGGCACCTGCCCTAACCCTAGCCTGATTTCCTGCCCTGCCTAGGGTTAGGGTTAGGGTTAGGGTTACGCCTAGGGTTAGGGTTCCGCAAACTAAAAGGCCCAGAGCTCCGGGCACACTGCAGCTGCAAAGGGCATCCCAGGGGCATCGCAAAACTGCCACAACCTGGCCTCCTCGAGGGCTTTCTCCTTGGCACCTGCCCTAACCCTAGCCTGATTTCCTGCCCTGCCTAGGGTTAGGGTTAGGGTTACGCCTAGGGTTATAGGGTTCCGCAAACTAAAAGGCCCAGAGCTCTGGGCACACTGCAGCTGCAAAGGGCATCCCAGGGGCATCGCAAAACTGCCACAACCTGGCCTCCTCGAGGGCTTTCTCCTTGGCACCTGCCCTAACCCTAGCCTGATTTCCTGCCCTGCCTAGGGTTAGGGTTACGCCTAGGGTTAGGGTTCCGCAAACTAAAAGGCCCAGAGCTCCGGGCACACTGCAGCTGCAAAGGGCATCCCAGGGGCATCGCAAAACTGCCACAACCTGGCCTCCTCCAGGGCTTTCTCCTTGGCACCTGCCCTAACCCTAGCCTGATTTCCTGCCCTGCCTAGGGTTAGGGTTAGGGTTACGCCTAGGGTTATAGGGTTCCGCAAACTAAAAGGCCCAGAGCTCCGGGCACACTGCAGCTGCAAAGGGCATCCCAGGGGCATTGCAAAACTGCCACAACCTGGCCTCCTCGAGGGCTTTCTCCTTGGCACCTGCCCTAACCCTAGCCTGATTTCCTGCCCTGCCTAGGGTTAGGGTTACGCCTAGGGTTAGGGTTCCGCAAACTAAAAGGCCCAGAGCTCCGGGCACACTGCAGCTGCAAAGGGCATCCCAGGGGCATCGCAAAACTGCCACAACCTGGCCTCCTCGAGGGCTTTCTCCTTGGCACCTGCCCTAACCCTAGCCTGATTTCCTGCCCTGCCTAGGGTTAGGGTTAGGGTTACGCCTAGGGTTAGGGTTCCGCAAACTAAAAGGCCCAGAGCTCCGGGCACACTGCAGCTGCAAAGGGCATCCCAGGGGCATCGCAAAACTGCCACAACCTGGCCTCCTCGAGGGCTTTCTCCTTGGCACCTGCCCTAACCCTAGCCTGATTTCCTGCCCTGCCTAGGGTTAGGGTTAGGGTTAGGGTTACGCCTAGGGTTAGGGTTCCGCAAACTAAAAGGCCCAGAGCTCCGGGCACACTGCAGCTGCAAAGGGCATCCCAGGGGCATCGCAAAACTGCCACAACCTGGCCTCCTCGAGGGCTTTCTCCTTGGCACCTGCCCTAACCCTAGCCTGATTTCCTGCCCTGCCTAGGGTTAGGGTTAGGGTTACGCCTAGGGTTAGGGTTCCGCAAACTAAAAGGCCCAGAGCTCCGGGCACACTGCAGCTGCAAAGGGCATCCCAGGGGCATCGCAAAACTGCCACAACCTGGCCTCCTCGAGGGCTTTCTCCTTGGCACCTGCCCTAACCCTAGCCTGATTTCCTGCCCTGCCTAGGGTTAGGGTTACGCCTAGGGTTAGGGTTCCGCAAACTAAAAGGCCCAGAGCTCCGGGCACACTGCAGCTGCAAAGGGCATCCCAGGGGCATCGCAAAACTGCCACAACCTGGCCTCCTCGAGGGCTTCCTCCTTGGCACCTGCCCTAACCCTAGCCTGATTTCCTGCCCTGCCTAGGGTTAGGGTTACGCCTAGGGTTAGGGTTCCGCAAACTAAAAGGCCCAGAGCTCCGGGCACACTGCAGCTGCAAAGGGCATCCCAGGGGCATCGCAAAACTGCCACAACCTGGCCTCCTCGAGGGCTTTCTCCTTGGCACCTGCCCTAACCCTAGCCTGATTTCCTGCCCTGCCTAGGGTTAGGGTTAGGGTTACGCCTAGGGTTATAGGGTTCCGCAAACTAAAAGGCCCAGAGCTCTGGGCACACTGCAGCTGCAAAGGGCATCCCAGGGGCATCGCAAAACTGCCACAACCTGGCCTCCTCGAGGGCTTTCTCCTTGGCACCTGCCCTAACCCTAGCCTGATTTCCTGCCCTGCCTAGGGTTAGGGTTAGGGTTACGCCTAGGGTTATAGGGTTCCGCAAACTAAAAGGCCCAGAGCTCCGGGCACACTGCAGCTGCAAAGGGCATCCCAGGGGCATCGCAAAACTGCCACAACCTGGCCTCCTCGAGGCCTTTCTCCTTGGCACCTGCCCTAACCCTAGCCTGATTTCCGGCCCTGCCTAGGTTAGGGTAAGGGTTAGGGTTACGCCTAGGGTTATAGGGTTCCGCAAACTAAAAGGCCCAGAGCTCCGGGCACACTGCAGCTGCAAAGGGCATCCCAGGGGCATCGCAAAACTGCCACAACCTGGCCTCCTCGAGGGCTTTCTCCTTGGCACCTGCCCTAACCCTAGCCTGATTTCCTGCCCTGCCTAGGGTTACGGTTAGGGTTACGCCTAGGGTTATAGGGTTCCGCAAACTAAAAGGCCCAGAGCTCCGGGCACACTGCAGCTGCAAAGGGCATCCCAGGGGCATCGCAAAACTGCCACAACCTGGCCTCCTCGAGGGCTTTCTCCTTGGCACCTGCCCTAACCCTAGCCTGATTTCCTGCCCTGCCTAGGGTTAGGGTTAGGGTTAGGGTTACGCCTAGGGTTAGGGTTCCGCAAACTAAAAGGCCCAGAGCTCCGGGCACACTGCAGCTGCAAAGGGCATCCCAGGGGCATCGCAAAACTGCCACAACCTGGCCTCCTCCAGGGCTTTCTCCTTGGCACCTGCCCTAACCCTAGCCTGATTTCCTGCCCTGCCTAGGGTTAGGGTTAGGGTTACGCCTAGGGTTAGGGTTCCGCAAACTAAAAGGCCCAGAGCTCCGGGCACACAGCAGCTGCAAAGGGCATCCCAGGGGCATCGCAAAACTGCCACAACCTGGCCTCCTCCAGGGCTTTCTCCTTGGCACCTGCCCTAACCCTAGCCTGATTTCCTGCCCTGCCTAGGGTTAGGGTTAGGGTTACGCCTAGGGTTAGGGTTCCGCAAACTAAAAGGCCCAGAGCTCCGGGCACACTGCAGCTGCAAAGGGCATCCCAGGGGCATCGCAAAACTGCCACAACCTGGCCTCCTCCAGGGCTTTCTCCTTGGCACCTGCCCTAACCCTAGCCTGATTTCCTGCCCTGCCTAGGGTTAGGGTTACGCCTAGGGTTAGGGTTCCGCAAACTAAAAGGCCCAGAGCTCTGGGCACACTGCAGCTGCAAAGGGCATCCCAGGGGCATCGCAAAACTGCCACAACCTGGCCTCCTCGAGGGCTTTCTCCTTGGCACCTGCCCTAACCCTAGCCTGATTTCCTGCCCTGCCTAGGGTTAGGGTTAGGGTTAGGGTTACGCCTAGGGTTAGGGTTCCGCAAACTAAAAGGCCCAGAGCTCCGGGCACACTGCAGCTGCAAAGGGCATCCCAGGGGCATCGCAAAACTGCCACAACCTGGCCTCCTCGAGGGCTTTCTCCTTGGCACCTGCCCTAACCCTAGCCTGATTTCCTGCCCTGCCTAGGGTTAGGGTTAGGGTTAGGGTTACGCCTAGGGTTAGGGTTCCGCAAACTAAAAGGCCCAGAGCTCCGGGCACACTGCAGCTGCAAAGGGCATCCCAGGGGCATCGCAAAACTGCCACAACCTGGCCTCCTCGAGGGCTTTCTCCTTGGCACCTGCCCTAACCCTAGCCTGATTTCCTGCCCTGCCTAGGGTTAGGGTTAGGGTTACGCCTAGGGTTATAGGGTTCCGCAAACTAAAAGGCCCAGAGCTCCGGGCACACTGCAGCTGCAAAGGGCATCCCAGGGGCATCGCAAAACTGCCACAACCTGGCCTCCTCGAGGGCTTTCTCCTTGGCACCTGCCCTAACCCTAGCCTGATTTCCTGCCCTGCCTAGGGTTAGGGTTAGGGTTACGCCTAGGGTTATACGGTTCCGCAAACTAAAAGGCCCAGAGCTCCGGGCACACTGCAGCTGCAAAGGGCATCCCAGGGGCATCGCAAAACTGCCACAACCTGGCCTCCTCGAGGGCTTTCTCCTTGGCACCTGCCCTAACCCTAGCCTGATTTCCTGCCCTGCCTAGGGTTAGGGTTACGCCTAGGGTTAGGGTTCCGCAAACTAAAAGGCCCAGAGCTCCGGGCACACTGCAGCTGCAAAGGGCATCCCAGGGGCATCGCAAAACTGCCACAACCTGGCCTCCTCGAGGGCTTTCTCCTTGGCACCTGCCCTAACCCTAGCCTGATTTCCTGCCCTGCCTAGGGTTAGGGTTAGGGTTACGCCTAGGGTTAGGGTTCCGCAAACTAAAAGGCCCAGAGCTCTGGGCACACTGCAGCTGCAAAGGGCATCCCAGGGGCATCGCAAAACTGCCACAACCTGGCCTCCTCGAGGGCTTTCTCCTTGGCACCTGCCCTAACCCTAGCCTGATTTCCTGCCCTGCCTAGGGTTAGGGTTAGGGTTAGGGTTACGCCTAGGGTTAGGGTTCCGCAAACTAAAAGGCCCAGAGCTCCGGGCACACTGCAGCTGCAAAGGGCATCCCAGGGGCATCGCAAAACTGCCACAACCTGGCCTCCTCGAGGGCTTTCTCCTTGGCACCTGCCCTAACCCTAGCCTGATTTCCTGCCCTGCCTAGAGTTAGGGTTACGCCTAGGGTTAGGGTTCCGCAAACTAAAAGGCCCAGAGCTCCGGGCACACTGCAGCTGCAAAGGGCATCCCAGGGGCATCGCAAAACTGCCACAACCGGGCCTCCTCCAGGGCTTTCTCCTTGGCACCTGCCCTAACCCTAGCCTGATTTCCTGCCCTGCCTAGGGTTAGGGTTAGGGTTAGGGTTACGCCTAGGGTTAGGGTTCCGCAAACTAAAAGGCCCAGAGCTCCGGGCACACTGCAGCTGCAAAGGGCATCCCAGGGGCATCGCAAAACTGCCACAACCTGGCCTCCTCGAGGGCTTTCTCCTTGGCACCTGCCCTAACCCTAGCCTGATTTCCTGCCCTGCCTAGGGTTAGGGTTAGGGTTACGCCTAGGGTTATAGGGTTCCGCAAACTAAAAGGCCCAGAGCTCTGGGCACACTGCAGCTGCAAAGGGCATCCCAGGGGCATCGCAAAACTGCCACAACCTGGCCTCCTCGAGGGCTTTCTCCTTGGCACCTGCCCTAACCCTAGCCTGATTTCCTGCCCTGCCTAGGGTTAGGGTTAGGGTTACGCCTAGGGTTAGGGTTCCGCAAACTAAAAGGCCCAGAGCTCCGGGCACACTGCAGCTGCAAAGGGCATCCCAGGGGCATCGCAAAACTGCCACAACCTGGCCTCCTCGAGGGCTTTCTCCTTGGCACCTGCCCTAACCCTAGCCTGATTTCCTGCCCTGCCTAGGGTTAGGGTTAGGGTTAGGGTTACGCCTAGGGTTAGGGTTCCGCAAACTAAAAGGCCCAGAGCTCCGGGCACACTGCAGCTGCAAAGGGCATCCCAGGGGCATCGCAAAACTGCCACAACCTGGCCTCCTCGAGGGCTTTCTCCTTGGCACCTGCCCTAACCCTAGCCTGATTTCCTGCCCTGCCTAGGGTTAGGGTTAGGGTTACGCCTAGGGTTATAGGGTTCCGCAAACTAAAAGGCCCAGAGCTCCGGGCACACTGCAGCTGCAAAGGGCATCCCAGGGGCATCGCAAAACTGCCACAACCTGGCCTCCTCGAGGGCTTTCTCCTTGGCACCTGCCCTAACCCTAGCCTGATTTTGTGCCCTGCCTAGGGTTAGGGTTACGCCTAGGGTTAGGGTTCCGCAAACTAAAAGGCCCAGAGCTCTGGGCACACTGCAGCTGCAAAGGGCATCCCAGGGGCATCGCAAACCTGCCACAACCTGGCCTCCTCGAGGGCTTTCTCCTTGGCACCTGCCCTAACCCTAGCCTGATTTCCTGCCCTGCCTAGGGTTAGGGTTAGGGTTAGGGTTACGCCTAGGGTTAGGGTTCCGCAAACTAAAAGGCCCAGAGCTCCGGGCACACTGCAGCTGCAAAGGGCATCCCAGGGGCATCGCAAAACTGCCACAACCTGGCCTCCTCGAGGGCTTTCTCCTTGGCACCTGCCCTAACCCTAGCCTGATTTCCTGCCCTGCCTAGGGTTAGGGTTAGGGTTACGCCTAGGGTTAGGGTTCCGCAAACTAAAAGGCCCAGAGCTCCGGGCACACTGCAGCTGCAAAGGGCATCCCAGGGGCATCGCAAAACTGCCACAACCTGGCCTCCTCGAGGGCTTTCTCCTTGGCACCTGCCCTAACCCTAGCCTGATTTCCTGCCCTGCCTAGGGTTAGGGTTACGCCTAGGGTTAGGGTTCCGCAAACTAAAAGGCCCAGAGCTCCGGGCACACAGCAGCTGCAAAGGGCATCCCAGGGGCATCGCAAAACTGCCACAACCTGGCCTCCTCGAGGGCTTTCTCCTTGGCACCTGCCCTAACCCTAGCCTGATTTCCTGCCCTGCCTAGGGTTAGGGTTAGGGTTAGGGTTACGCCTAGGGTTAGGGTTCCGCAAACTAAAAGGCCCAGAGCTCCGGGCACACTGCAGCTGCAAAGGGCATCCCAGGGGCATCACAAAACTGCCACAACCTGGCCTCCTCGAGGGCTTTCTCCTTGGCACCTGCCCTAACCCTAGCCTGATTTCCTGCCCTGCCTAGGGTTAGGGTTAGGGTTACGCCTAGGGTTATAGGGTTCCGCAAACTAAAAGGCCCAGAGCTCCGGGCACACTGCAGCTGCAAAGGGCATCCCAGGGGCATCGCAAAACTGCCACAACCTGGCCTCCTCGAGGGCTTTCTCCTTGGCACCTGCCCTAACCCTAGCCTGATTTTGTGCCCTGCCTAGGGTTAGGGTTACGCCTAGGGTTAGGGTTCCGCAAACTAAAAGGCCCAGAGCTCTGGGCACACTGCAGCTGCAAAGGGCATCCCAGGGGCATCGCAAACCTGCCACAACCTGGCCTCCTCGAGGGCTTTCTCCTTGGCACCTGCCCTAACCCTAGCCTGATTTCCTGCCCTGCCTAGGGTTAGGGTTAGGGTTAGGGTTACGCCTAGGGTTAGGGTTCCGCAAACTAAAAGGCCCAGAGCTCCGGGCACACTGCAGCTGCAAAGGGCATCCCAGGGGCATCGCAAAACTGCCACAACCTGGCCTCCTCGAGGGCTTTCTCCTTGGCACCTGCCCTAACCCTAGCCTGATTTCCTGCCCTGCCTAGGGTTAGGGTTAGGGTTACGCCTAGGGTTAGGGTTCCGCAAACTAAAAGGCCCAGAGCTCCGGGCACACTGCAGCTGCAAAGGGCATCCCAGGGGCATCGCAAAACTGCCACAACCTGGCCTCCTCGAGGGCTTTCTCCTTGGCACCTGCCCTAACCCTAGCCTGATTTCCTGCCCTGCCTAGGGTTAGGGTTAGGGTTACGCCTAGGGTTAGGGTTCCGCAAACTAAAAGGCCCAGAGCTCTGGGCACACTGCAGCTGCAAAGGGCATCCCAGGGGCATCGCAAAACTGCCACAACCTGGCCTCCTCGAGGGCTTTCTCCTTGGCACCTGCCCTAACCCTAGCCTGATTTCCTGCCCTGCCTAGGGTTAGGGTTAGGGTTAGGGTTACGCCTAGGGTTAGGGTTCCGCAAACTAAAAGGCCCAGAGCTCCGGGCACACTGCAGCTGCAAAGGGCATCCCAGGGGCATCGCAAAACTGCCACAACCTGGCCTCCTCCAGGGCTTTCTCCTTGGCACCTGCCCTAACCCTAGCCTGATTTCCTGCCCTGCCTAGAGTTAGGGTTACGCCTAGGGTTAGGGTTCCGCAAACTAAAAGGCCCAGAGCTCCGGGCACACTGCAGCTGCAAAGGGCATCCCAGGGGCATCGCAAAACTGCCACAACCGGGCCTCCTCCAGGGCTTTCTCCTTGGCACCTGCCCTAACCCTAGCCTGATTTCCTGCCCTGCCTAGGGTTAGGGTTAGGGTTAGGGTTACGCCTAGGGTTAGGGTTCCGCAAACTAAAAGGCCCAGAGCTCCGGGCACACTGCAGCTGCAAAGGGCATCCCAGGGGCATCGCAAAACTGCCACAACCTGGCCTCCTCCAGGGCTTTCTCCTTGGCACCTGCCCTAACCCTAGCCTGATTTCCTGCCCTGCCTAGGGTTAGGGTTAGGGTTACGCCTAGGGTTATAGGGTTCCGCAAACTAAAAGGCCCAGAGCTCCGGGCACACTGCAGCTGCAAAGGGCATCCCAGGGGCATCGCAAAACTGCCACAACCTGGCCTCCTCGAGGGCTTTCTCCTTGGCACCTGCCCTAACCCTAGCCTGATTTCCTGCCCTGCCTAGGGTTAGGGTTAGGGTTAGGGTTACGCCTAGGGTTAGGGTTCCGCAAACTAAAAGGCCCAGAGCTCCGGGCACACTGCAGCTGCAAAGGGCATCCCAGGGGCATCGCAAAACTGCCACAACCTGGCCTCCTCGAGGGCTTTCTCCTTGGCACCTGCCCTAACCCTAGCCTGATTTCCTGCCCTGCCTAGGGTTAGGGTTAGGGTTACGCCTAGGGTTATAGGGTTCCGCAAACTAAAAGGCCCAGAGCTCCGGGCACACTGCAGCTGCAAAGGGCATCCCAGGGGCATCGCAAAACTGCCACAACCTGGCCTCCTCGAGGGCTTTCTCCTTGGCACCTGCCCTAACCCTAGCCTGATTTTGTGCCCTGCCTAGGGTTAGGGTTACGCCTAGGGTTAGGGTTCCGCAAACTAAAAGGCCCAGAGCTCTGGGCACACTGCAGCTGCAAAGGGCATCCCAGGGGCATCGCAAACCTGCCACAACCTGGCCTCCTCGAGGGCTTTCTCCTTGGCACCTGCCCTAACCCTAGCCTGATTTCCTGCCCTGCCTAGGGTTAGGGTTAGGGTTAGGGTTACGCCTAGGGTTAGGGTTCCGCAAACTAAAAGGCCCAGAGCTCCGGGCACACTGCAGCTGCAAAGGGCATCCCAGGGGCATCGCAAAACTGCCACAACCTGGCCTCCTCCAGGGCTTTCTCCTTGGCACCTGCCCTAACCCTAGCCTGATTTCCTGCCCTGCCTAGGGTTAGGGTTAGGGTTACGCCTAGGGTTAGGGTTCCGCAAACTAAAAGGCCCAGAGCTCCGGGCACACTGCAGCTGCAAAGGGCATCCCAGGGGCATCGCAAAACTGCCACAACCTGGCCTCCTCGAGGGCTTTCTCCTTGGCACCTGCCCTAACCCTAGCCTGATTTCCTGCCCTGCCTAGGGTTAGGGTTACGCCTAGGGTTAGGGTTCCGCAAACTAAAAGGCCCAGAGCTCCGGGCACACTGCAGCTGCAAAGGGCATCCCAGGGGCATCGCAAAACTGCCACAACCTGGCCTCCTCCAGGGCTTTCTCCTTGGCACCTGCCCTAACCCTAGCCTGATTTCCTGCCCTGCCTAGGGTTAGGGTTAGGGTTACGCCTAGGGTTAGGGTTCCGCAAACTAAAAGGCCCAGAGCTCCGGGCACACAGCAGCTGCAAAGGGCATCCCAGGGGCATCGCAAAACTGCCACAACCTGGCCTCCTCGAGGGCTTTCTCCTTGGCACCTGCCCTAACCCTAGCCTGATTTCCTGCCCTG
This sequence comes from Fringilla coelebs, assembly GCF_963513975.1. Lineage (NCBI taxonomy): Eukaryota > Metazoa > Chordata > Aves > Passeriformes > Fringillidae > Fringilla > Fringilla coelebs. Next base: position 8,166,754 of record NC_140041.1, read on the forward strand.
CCTAGGGTTAGGGTTAGGGTTAGGGTTACGCCTAGGGTTAGGGTTCCGCAAACTAAAAGGCCCAGAGCTCCGGGCACACTGCAGCTGCAAAGGGCATCCCAGGGGCATCACAAAACTGCCACAACCTGGCCTCCTCGAGGGCTTTCTCCTTGGCACCTGCCCTAACCCTAGCCTGATTTCCTGCCCTGCCTAGGGTTAGGGTTAGGGTTACGCCTAGGGTTATAGGGTTCCGCAAACTAAAAGGCCCAGAGCTCCGGGCACACTGCAGCTGCAAAGGGCATCCCAGGGGCATCGCAAAACTGCCACAACCTGGCCTCCTCGAGGGCTTTCTCCTTGGCACCTGCCCTAACCCTAGCCTGATTTTGTGCCCTGCCTAGGGTTAGGGTTACGCCTAGGGTTAGGGTTCCGCAAACTAAAAGGCCCAGAGCTCTGGGCACACTGCAGCTGCAAAGGGCATCCCAGGGGCATCGCAAACCTGCCACAACCTGGCCTCCTCGAGGGCTTTCTCCTTGGCACCTGCCCTAACCCTAGCCTGATTTCCTGCCCTGCCTAGGGTTAGGGTTAGGGTTAGGGTTACGCCTAGGGTTAGGGTTCCGCAAACTAAAAGGCCCAGAGCTCCGGGCACACTGCAGCTGCAAAGGGCATCCCAGGGGCATCGCAAAACTGCCACAACCTGGCCTCCTCGAGGGCTTTCTCCTTGGCACCTGCCCTAACCCTAGCCTGATTTCCTGCCCTGCCTAGGGTTAGGGTTAGGGTTACGCCTAGGGTTAGGGTTCCGCAAACTAAAAGGCCCAGAGCTCCGGGCACACTGCAGCTGCAAAGGGCATCCCAGGGGCATCGCAAAACTGCCACAACCTGGCCTCCTCCAGGGCTTTCTCCTTGGCACCTGCCCTAACCCTAGCCTGATTTCCTGCCCTGCCTAGGGTTAGGGTTACGCCTAGGGTTAGGGTTCCGCAAACTAAAAGGCCCAGAGCTCCGGGCACACTGCAGCTGCAAAGGGCATCCCAGGGGCATCGCAAAACTGCCACAACCTGGCCTCCTCGAGGGCTTTCTCCTTGGCACCTGCCCTAACCCTAGCCTGATTTCCTGCCCTGCCTAGGGTTAGGGTTAGGGTTAGGGTTACGCCTAGGGTTAGGGTTCCGCAAACTAAAAGGCCCAGAGCTCCGGGCACACTGCAGCTGCAAAGGGCATCCCAGGGGCATCGCAAAACTGCCACAACCTGGCCTCCTCCAGGGCTTTCTCCTTGGCACCTGCCCTAACCCTAGCCTGATTTCCTGCCCTGCCTAGGGTTAGGGTTAGGGTTAGGGTTACGCCTAGGGTTAGGGTTCCGCAAACTAAAAGGCCCAGAGCTCCGGGCACACTGCAGCTGCAAAGGGCATCCCAGGGGCATCGCAAAACTGCCACAACCTGGCCTCCTCGAGGGCTTTCTCCTTGGCACCTGCCCTAACCCTAGCCTGATTTCCTGCCCTGCCTAGGGTTAGGGTTAGGGTTACGCCTAGGGTTATAGGGTTCCGCAAACTAAAAGGCCCAGAGCTCCGGGCACACTGCAGCTGCAAAGGGCATCCCAGGGGCATCGCAAAACTGCCACAACCTGGCCTCCTCGAGGGCTTTCTCCTTGGCACCTGCCCTAACCCTAGCCTGATTTCCTGCCCTGCCTAGGGTTAGGGTTAGGGTTACGCCTAGGGTTATACGGTTCCGCAAACTAAAAGGCCCAGAGCTCCGGGCACACTGCAGCTGCAAAGGGCATCCCAGGGGCATCGCAAAACTGCCACAACCTGGCCTCCTCGAGGGCTTTCTCCTTGGCACCTGCCCTAACCCTAGCCTGATTTCCTGCCCTGCCTAGGGTTAGGGTTACGCCTAGGGTTAGGGTTCCGCAAACTAAAAGGCCCAGAGCTCCGGGCACACTGCAGCTGCAAAGGGCATCCCAGGGGCATCGCAAAACTGCCACAACCTGGCCTCCTCGAGGGCTTTCTCCTTGGCACCTGCCCTAACCCTAGCCTGATTTCCTGCCCTGCCTAGGGTTAGGGTTAGGGTTACGCCTAGGGTTAGGGTTCCGCAAACTAAAAGGCCCAGAGCTCTGGGCACACTGCAGCTGCAAAGGGCATCCCAGGGGCATCGCAAAACTGCCACAACCTGGCCTCCTCGAGGGCTTTCTCCTTGGCACCTGCCCTAACCCTAGCCTGATTTCCTGCCCTGCCTAGGGTTAGGGTTAGGGTTACGCCTAGGGTTAGGGTTCCGCAAACTAAAAGGCCCAGAGCTCCGGGCACACTGCAGCTGCAAAGGGCATCCCAGGGGCATCGCAAAACTGCCACAACCTGGCCTCCTCGAGGGCTTTCTCCTTGGCACCTGCCCTAACCCTAGCCTGATTTCCTGCCCTGCCTAGGGTTAGGGTTACGCCTAGGGTTATAGGGTTCTGCAAACTAAAAGGCCCAGAGCTCCGGGCACACTGCAGCTGCAAAGGGCATCCCAGGGGCATCGCAAAACTGCCACAACCTGGCCTCCTCGAGGGCTTTCTCCTTGGCACCTGCCCTAACCCTAGCCTGATTTCCTGCCCTGCCTAGGGTTAGGGTTAGGGTTACGCCTAGGGTTAGGGTTCCGCAAACTAAAAGGCCCAGAGCTCCGGGCACACTGCAGCTGCAAAGGGCATCCCAGGGGCATCGCAAAACTGCCACAACCTGGCCTCCTCGAGGGCTTTCTCCTTGGCACCTGCCCTAACCCTAGCCTGATTTCCTGCCCTGCCTAGGGTTAGGGTTAGGGTTAGGGTTACGCCTAGGGTTAGGGTTCCGCAAACTAAAAGGCCCAGAGCTCCGGGCACACTGCAGCTGCAAAGGGCATCCCAGGGGCATCGCAAAACTGCCACAACCTGGCCTCCTCCAGGGCTTTCTCCTTGGCACCTGCCCTAACCCTAGCCTGATTTCCTGCCCTGCCTAGGGTTAGGGTTACGCCTAGGGTTAGGGTTCCGCAAACTAAAAGGCCCAGAGCTCCGGGCACACTGCAGCTGCAAAGGGCATCCCAGGGGCATCGCAAAACTGCCACAACCTGGCCTCCTCGAGGGCTTTCTCCTTGGCACCTGCCCTAACCCTAGCCTGATTTCCTGCCCTGCCTAGGGTTAGGGTTAGGGTTAGGGTTACGCCTAGGGTTAGGGTTCCGCAAACTAAAAGGCCCAGAGCTCCGGGCACACTGCAGCTGCAAAGGGCATCCCAGGGGCATCGCAAAACTGCCACAACCTGGCCTCCTCCAGGGCTTTCTCCTTGGCACCTGCCCTAACCCTAGCCTGATTTCCTGCCCTGCCTAGGGTTAGGGTTAGGGTTAGGGTTACGCCTAGGGTTAGGGTTCCGCAAACTAAAAGGCCCAGAGCTCCGGGCACACTGCAGCTGCAAAGGGCATCCCAGGGGCATCGCAAAACTGCCACAACCTGGCCTCCTCGAGGGCTTTCTCCTTGGCACCTGCCCTAACCCTAGCCTGATTTCCTGCCCTGCCTAGGGTTAGGGTTAGGGTTACGCCTAGGGTTATAGGGTTCCGCAAACTAAAAGGCCCAGAGCTCTGGGCACACTGCAGCTGCAAAGGGCATCCCAGGGGCATCGCAAAACTGCCACAACCTGGCCTCCTCGAGGGCTTTCTCCTTGGCACCTGCCCTAACCCTAGCCTGATTTCCTGCCCTGCCTGGGGTTAGGGTTAGGGTTACGCCTAGGGTTAGGGTTCCGCAAACTAAAAGGCCCAGAGCTCCGGGCACACTGCAGCTGCAAAGGGCATCCCAGGGGCATCGCAAAACTGCCACAACCTGGCCTCCTCCAGGGCTTTCTCCTTGGCACCTGCCCTAACCCTAGCCTGATTTCCTGCCCTGCCTAGGGTTAGGGTTACGCCTAGGGTTATAGGGTTCCGGAAACTAAAAGGCCCAGAGCTCCGGGCACACTGCAGCTGCAAAGGGCATCCCAGGGGCATCGCAAAACTGCCACAACCTGGCCTCCTCGAGGGCTTTCTCCTTGGCACCTGCCCTAACCCTAGCCTGATTTCCTGCCCTGCCTAGGGTTAGGGTTACGCCTAGGGTTAGGGTTCCGCAAACTAAAAGGCCCAGAGCTCTGGGCACACTGCAGCTGCAAAGGGCATCCCAGGGGCATCGCAAAACTGCCACAACCTGGCCTCCTCCAGGGCTTTCTCCTTGGCACCTGCCCTAACCCTAGCCTGATTTCCTGCCCTGCCTAGGGTTAGGGTTAGGGTTACGCCTAGGGTTAGGGTTCCGCAAACTAAAAGGCCCAGAGCTCCGGGCACACTGCAGCTGCAAAGGGCATCCCAGGGGCATCGCAAAACTGCCACAACCTGGCCTCCTCGAGGGCTTTCTCCTTGGCACCTGCCCTAACCCTAGCCTGATTTCCTGCCCTGCCTAGGGTTAGGGTTACGCCTAGGGTTAGGGTTCCGCAAACTAAAAGGCCCAGAGCTCCGGGCACACTGCAGCTGCAAAGGGCATCCCAGGGGCATCGCAAAACTGCCACAACCTGGCCTCCTCGAGGGCTTTCTCCTTGGCACCTGCCCTAACCCTAGCCTGATTTCCTGCCCTGCCTAGGGTTACGGTTAGGGTTACGCCTAGGGTTAGGGTTCCGCAAACTAAAAGGCCCAGAGCTCTGGGCACACTGCAGCTGCAAAGGGCATCCCAGGGGCATCGCAAAACTGCCACAACCTGGCCTCCTCGAGGGCTTTCTCCTTGGCACCTGCCCTAACCCTAGCCTGATTTCCTGCCCTGCCTAGGGTTAGGGTTAGGGTTACGCCTAGGGTTAGGGTTCCGCAAACTAAAAGGCCCAGAGCTCCGGGCACACTGCAGCTGCAAAGGGCATCCCAGGGGCATCGCAAAACTGCCACAACCTGGCCTCCTCGAGGGCTTTCTCCTTGGCACCTGCCCTAACCCTAGCCTGATTTCCTGCCCTGCCTAGGGTTAGGGTTAGGGTTACGCCTAGGGTTATAGGGTTCCGGAAACTAAAAGGCCCAGAGCTCTGGGCACACTGCAGCTGCAAAGGGCATCCCAGGGGCATCGCAAAACTGCCACAACCTGGCCTCCTCGAGGGCTTTCTCCTTGGCACCTGCCCTAACCCTAGCCTGATTTCCTGCCCTGCCTAGGGTTAGGGTTAGGGTTACGACTAGGGTTATAGGGTTCCGCAAACTAAAAGGCCCAGAGCTCCGGGCACACTGCAGCTGCAAAGGGCATCCCAGGGGCATCGCAAAACTGCCACAACCTGGCCTCCTCGAGGGCTTTCTCCTTGGCACCTGCCCTAACCCTAGCCTGATTTCCTGCCCTGCCTAGGGTTAGGGTTAGGGTTAGGGTTACGCCTAGGGTTAGGGTTCCGCAAACTAAAAGGCCCAGAGCTCCGGGCACACTGCAGCTGCAAAGGGCATCCCAGGGGCATCGCAAAACTGCCACAACCTGGCCTCCTCGAGGGCTTTCTCCTTGGCACCTGCCCTAACCCTAGCCTGATTTCCTGCCCTGCCTAGGGTTAGGGTTACGCCTAGGGTTAGGGTTCCGCAAACTAAAAGGCCCAGAGCTCCGGGCACACTGCAGCTGCAAAGGGCATCCCAGGGGCATCGCAAAACTGCCACAACCTGGCCTCCTCGAGGGCTTTCTCCTTGGCACCTGCCCTAACCCTAGCCTGATTTCCTGCCCTGCCTAGGGTTAGGGTTAGGGTTAGGGTTACGCCTAGGGTTAGGGTTCCGCAAACTAAAAGGCCCAGAGCTCCGGGCACACTGCAGCTGCAAAGGGCATCCCAGGGGCATCGCAAAACTGCCACAACCTGGCCTCCTCCAGGGCTTTCTCCTTGGCACCTGCCCTAACCCTAGCCTGATTTCCTGCCCTGCCTAGGGTTAGGGTTAGGGTTAGGGTTACGCCTAGGGTTAGGGTTCCGCAAACTAAAAGGCCCAGAGCTCCGGGCACACTGCAGCTGCAAAGGGCATCCCAGGGGCATCGCAAAACTGCCACAACCTGGCCTCCTCGAGGGCTTTCTCCTTGGCACCTGCCCTAACCCTAGCCTGATTTCCTGCCCTGCCTAGGGTTAGGGTTAGGGTTACGCCTAGGGTTATAGGGTTCCGCAAACTAAAAGGCCCAGAGCTCTGGGCACACTGCAGCTGCAAAGGGCATCCCAGGGGCATCGCAAAACTGCCACAACCTGGCCTCCTCGAGGGCTTTCTCCTTGGCACCTGCCCTAACCCTAGCCTGATTTCCTGCCCTGCCTAGGGTTAGGGTTAGGGTTACGCCTAGGGTTAGGGTTCCGCAAACTAAAAGGCCCAGAGCTCCGGGCACACTGCAGCTGCAAAGGGCATCCCAGGGGTATCGTAAAACTGCCACAACCTGGCCTCCTCCAGGGCTTTCTCCTTGGCACCTGCCCTAACCCTAGCCTGATTTCCTGCCCTGCCTAGGGTTAGGGTTAGGGTTAGGGTTACGCCTAGGGTTATAGGGTTCCGCAAACTAAAAGGCCCAGAGCTCCGGGCACACTGCAGCTGCAAAGGGCATCCCAGGGGCATCGCAAAACTGCCACAACCTGGCCTCCTCGAGGGCTTTCTCCTTGGCACCTGCCCTAACCCTAGCCTGATTTCCTGCCCTGCCTAGGGTTAGGGTTAGGGTTACGCCTAGGGTTAGGGTTCCGCAAACTAAAAGGCCCAGAGCTCCGGGCACACTGCAGCTGCAAAGGGCATCCCAGGGGCATCGCAAAACTGCCACAACCTGGCCTCCTCCAGGGCTTTCTCCTTGGCACCTGCCCTAACCCTAGCCTGATTTCCTGCCCTGCCTAGGGTTAGGGTTAGGGTTAGGGTTACGCCTAGGGTTAGGGTTCCGCAAACTAAAAGGCCCAGAGCTCCGGGCACACTGCAGCTGCAAAGGGCATCCCAGGGGCATCGCAAAACTGCCACAACCTGGCCTCCTCGAGGGCTTTCTCCTTGGCACCTGCCCTAACCCTAGCCTGATTTCCTGCCCTGCCTAGGGTTAGGGTTACGCCTAGGGTTATAGTTCCGCAAACTAAAAGGCCCAGAGCTCCGGGCACACTGCAGCTGCAAAGGGCATCCCAGGGGCATCGCAAAACTGCCACAACCTGGCCTCCTCGAGGGCTTTCTCCTTGGCACCTGCCCTAACCCTAGCCTGATTTCCTGCCCTGCCTAGGGTTAGGGTTACGCCTAGGGTTAGGGTTCCGCAAACTAAAAGGCCCAGAGCTCCGGGCACACTGCAGCTGCAAAGGGCATCCCAGGGGCATCGCAAAACTGCCACAACCTGGCCTCCTCGAGGGCTTTCTCCTTGGCACCTGCCCTAACCCTAGCCTGATTTCCTGCCCTGCCTAGGGTTAGGGTTAGGGTTACGACTAGGGTTATAGGGTTCCGCAAACTAAAAGGCCCAGAGCTCTGGGCACACTGCAGCTGCAAAGGGCATCCCAGGGGCATCGCAAAACTGCCACAACCTGGCCTCCTCGAGGGCTTTCTCCTTGGCACCTGCCCTAACCCTAGCCTGATTTCCTGCCCTGCCTAGGGTTAGGGTTAGGGTTACGACTAGGGTTATAGGGTTCCGCAAACTAAAAGGCCCAGAGCTCCGGGCACACTGCAGCTGCAAAGGGCATCCCAGGGGCATCGCAAAACTGCCACAACCTGGCCTCCTCGAGGGCTTTCTCCTTGGCACCTGCCCTAACCCTAGCCTGATTTCCTGCCCTGCCTAGGGTTAGGGTTACGCCTAGGGTTAGGGTTCCGCAAACTAAAAGGCCCAGAGCTCCGGGCACACTGCAGCTGCAAAGGGCATCCCAGGGGCATCGCAAAACTGCCACAACCTGGCCTCCTCGAGGGCTTTCTCCTTGGCACCTGCCCTAACCCTAGCCTGATTTCCTGCCCTGCCTAGGGTTAGGGTTAGGGTTAGGGTTACGCCTAGGGTTAGGGTTCCGCAAACTAAAAGGCCCAGAGCTCCGGGCACACTGCAGCTGCAAAGGGCATCCCAGGGGCATCGCAAAACTGCCACAACCTGGCCTCCTCGAGGGCTTTCTCCTTGGCACCTGCCCTAACCCTAGCCTGATTTCCTGCCCTGCCTAGGGTTAGGGTTAGGGTTAGGGTTACGCCTAGGGTTAGGGTTCCGCAAACTAAAAGGCCCAGAGCTCCGGGCACACTGCAGCTGCAAAGGGCATCCCAGGGGCATCGCAAAACTGCCACAACCTGGCCTCCTCGAGGGCTTTCTCCTTGGCACCTGCCCTAACCCTAGCCTGATTTCCTGCCCTGCCTAGGGTTAGGGTTAGGGTTACGCCTAGGGTTATACGGTTCCGCAAACTAAAAGGCCCAGAGCTCCGGGCACACTGCAGCTGCAAAGGGCATCCCAGGGGCATCGCAAAACTGCCACAACCTGGCCTCCTCGAGGGCTTTCTCCTTGGCACCTGCCCTAACCCTAGCCTGATTTCCTGCCCTGCCTAGGGTTAGGGTTAGGGTTACGCCTAGGGTTATACGGTTCCGCAAACTAAAAGGCCCAGAGCTCCGGGCACACTGCAGCTGCAAAGGGCATCCCAGGGGCATCGCAAAACTGCCACAACCTGGCCTCCTCGAGGGCTTTCTCCTTGGCACCTGCCCTAACCCTAGCCTGATTTCCTGCCCTGCCTAGGGTTAGGGTTACGCCTAGGGTTAGGGTTCCGCAAACTAAAAGGCCCAGAGCTCCGGGCACACTGCAGCTGCAAAGGGCATCCCAGGGGCATCGCAAAACTGCCACAACCTGGCCTCCTCGAGGGCTTTCTCCTTGGCACCTGCCCTAACCCTAGCCTGATTTCCTGCCCTGCCTAGGGTTAGGGTTAGGGTTACGCCTAGGGTTAGGGTTCCGCAAACTAAAAGGCCCAGAGCTCTGGGCACACTGCAGCTGCAAAGGGCATCCCAGGGGCATCGCAAAACTGCCACAACCTGGCCTCCTCGAGGGCTTTCTCCTTGGCACCTGCCCTAACCCTAGCCTGATTTCCTGCCCTGCCTAGGGTTAGGGTTAGGGTTAGGGTTACGCCTAGGGTTAGGGTTCCGCAAACTAAAAGGCCCAGAGCTCCGGGCACACTGCAGCTGCAAAGGGCATCCCAGGGGCATCGCAAAACTGCCACAACCTGGCCTCCTCCAGGGCTTTCTCCTTGGCACCTGCCCTAACCCTAGCCTGATTTCCTGCCCTGCCTAGAGTTAGGGTTACGCCTAGGGTTAGGGTTCCGCAAACTAAAAGGCCCAGAGCTCCGGGCACACTGCAGCTGCAAAGGGCATCCCAGGGGCATCGCAAAACTGCCACAACCGGGCCTCCTCCAGGGCTTTCTCCTTGGCACCTGCCCTAACCCTAGCCTGATTTCCTGCCCTGCCTAGGGTTAGGGTTAGGGTTAGGGTTACGCCTAGGGTTAGGGTTCCGCAAACTAAAAGGCCCAGAGCTCCGGGCACACTGCAGCTGCAAAGGGCATCCCAGGGGCATCGCAAAACTGCCACAACCTGGCCTCCTCGAGGGCTTTCTCCTTGGCACCTGCCCTAACCCTAGCCTGATTTCCTGCCCTGCCTAGGGTTAGGGTTAGGGTTACGCCTAGGGTTATAGGGTTCCGCAAACTAAAAGGCCCAGAGCTCTGGGCACACTGCAGCTGCAAAGGGCATCCCAGGGGCATCGCAAAACTGCCACAACCTGGCCTCCTCGAGGGCTTTCTCCTTGGCACCTGCCCTAACCCTAGCCTGATTTCCTGCCCTGCCTAGGGTTAGGGTTAGGGTTACGCCTAGGGTTAGGGTTCCGCAAACTAAAAGGCCCAGAGCTCCGGGCACACTGCAGCTGCAAAGGGCATCCCAGGGGCATCGCAAAACTGCCACAACCTGGCCTCCTCCAGGGCTTTCTCCTTGGCACCTGCCCTAACCCTAGCCTGATTTCCTGCCCTGCCTAGGGTTAGGGTTAGGGTTACGCCTAGGGTTAGGGTTCCGCAAACTAAAAGGCCCAGAGCTCCGGGCACACTGCAGCTGCAAAGGGCATCCCAGGGGCATCGCAAAACTGCCACAACCTGGCCTCCTCGAGGGCTTTCTCCTTGGCACCTGCCCTAACCCTAGCCTGATTTCCTGCCCTGCCTAGGGTTAGGGTTAGGGTTAGGGTTACGCCTAGGGTTAGGGTTCCGCAAACTAAAAGGCCCAGAGCTCCGGGCACACTGCAGCTGCAAAGGGCATCCCAGGGGCATCGCAAAACTGCCACAACCTGGCCTCCTCGAGGGCTTTCTCCTTGGCACCTGCCCTAACCCTAGCCTGATTTCCTGCCCTGCCTAGGGTTAGGGTTAGGGTTACGCCTAGGGTTATAGGGTTCCGCAAACTAAAAGGCCCAGAGCTCCGGGCACACTGCAGCTGCAAAGGGCATCCCAGGGGCATCGCAAAACTGCCACAACCTGGCCTCCTCGAGGGCTTTCTCCTTGGCACCTGCCCTAACCCTAGCCTGATTTTGTGCCCTGCCTAGGGTTAGGGTTACGCCTAGGGTTAGGGTTCCGCAAACTAAAAGGCCCAGAGCTCTGGGCACACTGCAGCTGCAAAGGGCATCCCAGGGGCATCGCAAACCTGCCACAACCTGGCCTCCTCGAGGGCTTTCTCCTTGGCACCTGCCCTAACCCTAGCCTGATTTCCTGCCCTGCCTAGGGTTAGGGTTAGGGTTAGGGTTACGCCTAGGGTTAGGGTTCCGCAAACTAAAAGGCCCAGAGCTCCGGGCACACTGCAGCTGCAAAGGGCATCCCAGGGGCATCGCAAAACTGCCACAACCTGGCCTCCTCCAGGGCTTTCTCCTTGGCACCTGCCCTAACCCTAGCCTGATTTCCTGCCCTGCCTAGGGTTAGGGTTAGGGTTACGCCTAGGGTTAGGGTTCCGCAAACTAAAAGGCCCAGAGCTCCGGGCACACTGCAGCTGCAAAGGGCATCCCAGGGGCATCGCAAAACTGCCACAACCTGGCCTCCTCGAGGGCTTTCTCCTTGGCACCTGCCCTAACCCTAGCCTGATTTCCTGCCCTGCCTAGGGTTAGGGTTACGCCTAGGGTTAGGGTTCCGCAAACTAAAAGGCCCAGAGCTCCGGGCACACTGCAGCTGCAAAGGGCATCCCAGGGGCATCGCAAAACTGCCACAACCTGGCCTCCTCCAGGGCTTTCTCCTTGGCACCTGCCCTAACCCTAGCCTGATTTCCTGCCCTGCCTAGGGTTAGGGTTAGGGTTACGCCTAGGGTTAGGGTTCCGCAAACTAAAAGGCCCAGAGCTCCGGGCACACAGCAGCTGCAAAGGGCATCCCAGGGGCATCGCAAAACTGCCACAACCTGGCCTCCTCGAGGGCTTTCTCCTTGGCACCTGCCCTAACCCTAGCCTGATTTCCTGCCCTGCCTAGGGTTAGGGTTAGGGTTAGGGTTACGCCTAGGGTTAGGGTTCCGCAAACTAAAAGGCCCAGAGCTCCGGGCACACTGCAGCTGCAAAGGGCATCCCAGGGGCATCACAAAACTGCCACAACCTGGCCTCCTCGAGGGCTTTCTCCTTGGCACCTGCCCTAACCCTAGCCTGATTTCCTGCCCTGCCTAGGGTTAGGGTTAGGGTTACGCCTAGGGTTATAGGGTTCCGCAAACTAAAAGGCCCAGAGCTCCGGGCACACTGCAGCTGCAAAGGGCATCCCAGGGGCATCGCAAAACTGCCACAACCTGGCCTCCTCGAGGGCTTTCTCCTTGGCACCTGCCCTAACCCTAGCCTGATTTTGTGCCCTGCCTAGGGTTAGGGTTACGCCTAGGGTTAGGGTTCCGCAAACTAAAAGGCCCAGAGCTCTGGGCACACTGCAGCTGCAAAGGGCATCCCAGGGGCATCGCAAACCTGCCACAACCTGGCCTCCTCGAGGGCTTTCTCCTTGGCACCTGCCCTAACCCTAGCCTGATTTCCTGCCCTGCCTAGGGTTAGGGTTAGGGTTAGGGTTACGCCTAGGGTTAGGGTTCCGCAAACTAAAAGGCCCAGAGCTCCGGGCACACTGCAGCTGCAAAGGGCATCCCAGGGGCATCGCAAAACTGCCACAACCTGGCCTCCTCGAGGGCTTTCTCCTTGGCACCTGCCCTAACCCTAGCCTGATTTCCTGCCCTGCCTAGGGTTAGGGTTAGGGTTACGCCTAGGGTTAGGGTTCCGCAAACTAAAAGGCCCAGAGCTCCGGGCACACTGCAGCTGCAAAGGGCATCCCAGGGGCATCGCAAAACTGCCACAACCTGGCCTCCTCGAGGGCTTTCTCCTTGGCACCTGCCCTAACCCTAGCCTGATTTCCTGCCCTGCCTAGGGTTAGGGTTACGCCTAGGGTTAGGGTTCCGCAAACTAAAAGGCCCAGAGCTCCGGGCACACTGCAGCTGCAAAGGGCATCCCAGGGGCATCGCAAAACTGCCACAACCTGGCCTCCTCGAGGGCTTTCTCCTTGGCACCTGCCCTAACCCTAGCCTGATTTCCTGCCCTGCCTAGGGTTAGGGTTAGGGTTACGCCTAGGGTTATAGGGTTCCGGAAACTAAAAGGCCCAGAGCTCCGGGCACACTGCAGCTGCAAAGGGCATCCCAGGGGCATCGCAAAACTGCCACAACCTGGCCTCCTCCAGGGCTTTCTTCTTGGCACCTGCCCTAACCCTAGCCTGATTTCCTGCCCTGCCTAGGGTTACGGTTAGGGTTACGCCTAGGGTTATAGGGTTCCGCAAACTAAAAGGCCCAGAGCTCCGGGCACACTGCAGCTGCAAAGGGCATCCCAGGGGCATCGCAAAACTGCCACAACCTGGCCTCCTCGAGGGCTTTCTCCTTGGCACCTGCCCTAACCCTAGCCTGATTTCCTGCCCTGCCTAGGGTTAGGGTTAGGGTTAGGGTTACGCCTAGGGTTAGGGTTCCGCAAACTAAAAGGCCCAGAGCTCCGGGCACACTGCAGCTGCAAAGGGCATCCCAGGGGCATCGCAAAACTGCCACAACCTGGCCTCCTCGAGGGCTTTCTCCTTGGCACCTGCCCTAACCCTAGCCTGATTTCCTGCCCTGCCTAGGGTTAGGGTTAGGGTTAGGGTTACGCCTAGGGTTAGGGTTCCGCAAACTAAAAGGCCCAGAGCTCCGGGCACACTGCAGCTGCAAAGGGCATCCCAGGGGCATCGCAAAACTGCCACAACCTGGCCTCCTCCAGGGCTTTCTCCTTGGCACCTGCCCTAACCCTAGCCTGATTTCCTGCCCTGCCTAGGGTTAGGGTTAGGGTTAGGGTTACGCCTAGGGTTAGGGTTCCGCAAACTAAAAGGCCCAGAGCTCCGGGCACACTGCAGCTGCAAAGGGCATCCCAGGGGCATCGCAAAACTGCCACAACCTGGCCTCCTCGAGGGCTTTCTCCTTGGCACCTGCCCTAACCCTAGCCTGATTTCCTGCCCTGCCTAGGGTTAGGGTTAGGGTTACGCCTAGGGTTATAGGGTTCCGCAAACTAAAAGGCCCAGAGCTCCGGGCACACTGCAGCTGCAAAGGGCATCCCAGGGGCATCGCAAAACTGCCACAACCTGGCCTCCTCGAGGGCTTTCTCCTTGGCACCTGCCCTAACCCTAGCCTGATTTCCTGCCCTGCCTAGGGTTAGGGTTAGGGTTACGCCTAGGGTTATACGGTTCCGCAAACTAAAAGGCCCAGAGCTCCGGGCACACTGCAGCTGCAAAGGGCATCCCAGGGGCATCGCAAAACTGCCACAACCTGGCCTCCTCGAGGGCTTTCTCCTTGGCACCTGCCCTAACCCTAGCCTGATTTCCTGCCCTGCCTAGGGTTAGGGTTACGCCTAGGGTTAGGGTTCCGCAAACTAAAAGGCCCAGAGCTCCGGGCACACTGCAGCTGCAAAGGGCATCCCAGGGGCATCGCAAAACTGCCACAACCTGGCCTCCTCGAGGGCTTTCTCCTTGGCACCTGCCCTAACCCTAGCCTGATTTCCTGCCCTGCCTAGGGTTAGGGTTAGGGTTACGCCTAGGGTTAGGGTTCCGCAAACTAAAAGGCCCAGAGCTCTGGGCACACTGCAGCTGCAAAGGGCATCCCAGGGGCATCGCAAAACTGCCACAACCTGGCCTCCTCGAGGGCTTTCTCCTTGGCACCTGCCCTAACCCTAGCCTGATTTCCTGCCCTGCCTAGGGTTAGGGTTACGCCTAGGGTTATAGGGTTCTGCAAACTAAAAGGCCCAGAGCTCCGGGCACACTGCAGCTGCAAAGGGCATCCCAGGGGCATCGCAAAACTGCCACAACCTGGCCTCCTCGAGGGCTTTCTCCTTGGCACCTGCCCTAACCCTAGCCTGATTTCCTGCCCTGCCTAGGGTTAGGGTTAGGGTTACGCCTAGGGTTAGGGTTCCGCAAACTAAAAGGCCCAGAGCTCCGGGCACACTGCAGCTGCAAAGGGCATCCCAGGGGCATCGCAAAACTGCCACAACCTGGCCTCCTCGAGGGCTTTCTCCTTGGCACCTGCCCTAACCCTAGCCTGATTTCCTGCCCTGCCTAGGGTTAGGGTTACGCCTAGGGTTAGGGTTCCGCAAACTAAAAGGCCCAGAGCTCCGGGCACACTGCAGCTGCAAAGGGCATCCCAGGGGCATCGCAAAACTGCCACAACCTGGCCTCCTCGAGGGCTTTCTCCTTGGCACCTGCCCTAACCCTAGCCTGATTTCCTGCCCTGCCTAGGGTTAGGGTTACGCCTAGGGTTAGGGTTCCGCAAACTAAAAGGCCCAGAGCTCCGGGCACACTGCAGCTGCAAAGGGCATCCCAGGGGCATCGCAAAACTGCCACAACCTGGCCTCCTCGAGGGCTTTCTCCTTGGCACCTGCCCTAACCCTAGCCTGATTTCCTGCCCTGCCTAGGGTTAGGGTTAGGGTTACGCCTAGCGTTAGGGTTCCGCAAACTAAAAGGCCCAGAGCTCCGGGCACACTGCAGCTGCAAAGGGCATCCCAGGGGCATCGCAAAACTGCCACAACCTGGCCTCCTCCAGGGCTTTCTCCTTGGCACCTGCCCTAACCCTAGCCTGATTTCCTGCCCTGCCTAGGGTTAGGGTTACGCCTAGGGTTAGGGTTCCGCAAACTAAAAGGCCCAGAGCTCCGGGCACACTGCAGCTGCAAAGGGCATCCCAGGGGCATCGCAAAACTGCCACAACCTGGCCTCCTCCAGGGCTTTCTCCTTGGCACCTGCCCTAACCCTAGCCTGATTTCCTGCCCTGCCTAGGGTTAGGGTTAGGGTTACGCCTAGGGTTATAGGGTTCTGCAAACTAAAAGGCCCAGAGCTCTGGGCACACTGCAGCTGCAAAGGGCATCCCAGGGGCATCGCAAAACTGCCACAACCTGGCCTCCTCGAGGGCTTTCTCCTTGGCACCTGCCCTAACCCTAGCCTGATTTCCTGCCCTGCCTAGGGTTAGGGTTAGGGTTAGGGTTACGCCTAGGGTTAGGGTTCCGCAAACTAAAAGGCCCAGAGCTCCGGGCACACTGCAGCTGCAAAGGGCATCCCAGGGGCATCGCAAAACTGCCACAACCTGGCCTCCTCCAGGGCTTTCTCCTTGGCACCTGCCCTAACCCTAGCCTGATTTCCTGCCCTGCCTAGGGTTAGGGTTACGCCTAGGGTTAGGGTTCCGCAAACTAAAAGGCCCAGAGCTCCGGGCACACTGCAGCTGCAAAGGGCATCCCAGGGGCATCGCAAAACTGCCACAACCTGGCCTCCTCCAGGGCTTTCTCCTTGGCACCTGCCCTAACCCTAGCCTGATTTCCTGCCCTGCCTAGGGTTAGGGTTAGGGTTAGGGTTACGCCTAGGGTTAGGGTTCCGCAAACTAAAAGGCCCAGAGCTCCGGGCACACTGCAGCTGCAAAGGGCATCCCAGGGGCATCGCAAAACTGCCACAACCTGGCCTCCTCCAGGGCTTTCTCCTTGGCACCTGCCCTAACCCTAGCCTGATTTCCTGCCCTGCCTAGGGTTAGGGTTAGGGTTAGGGTTACGCCTAGGGTTAGGGTTCCGCAAACTAAAAGGCCCAGAGCTCCGGGCACACTGCAGCTGCAAAGGGCATCCCAGGGGCATCGCAAAACTGCCACAACCTGGCCTCCTCGAGGGCTTTCTCCTTGGCACCTGCCCTAACCCTAGCCTGATTTCCTGCCCTGCCTAGGGTTAGGGTTAGGGTTACGCCTAGGGTTATAGGGTTCCGCAAACTAAAAGGCCCAGAGCTCTGGGCACACTGCAGCTGCAAAGGGCATCCCAGGGGCATCGCAAAACTGCCACAACCTGGCCTCCTCGAGGGCTTTCTCCTTGGCACCTGCCCTAACCCTAGCCTGATTTCCTGCCCTGCCTGGGGTTAGGGTTAGGGTTACGCCTAGGGTTAGGGTTCCGCAAACTAAAAGGCCCAGAGCTCCGGGCACACTGCAGCTGCAAAGGGCATCCCAGGGGCATCGCAAAACTGCCACAACCTGGCCTCCTCCAGGGCTTTCTCCTTGGCACCTGCCCTAACCCTAGCCTGATTTCCTGCCCTGCCTAGGGTTAGGGTTAGGGTTACGCCTAGGGTTATAGGGTTCCGCAAACTAAAAGGCCCAGAGCTCCGGGCACACTGCAGCTGCAAAGGGCATCCCAGGGGCATCGCAAAACTGCCACAACCTGGCCTCCTCGAGGGCTTTCTCCTTGGCACCTGCCCTAACCCTAGCCTGATTTCCTGCCCTGCCTAGGGTTAGGGTTACGCCTAGGGTTAGGGTTCCGCAAACTAAAAGGCCCAGAGCTCCAGGCACACTGCAGCTGCAAAGGGCATCCCAGGGGCATCGCAAAACTGCCACAACCTGGCCTCCTCGAGGGCTTTCTCCTTGGCACCTGCCCTAACCCTAGCCTGATTTCCTGCCCTGCCTAGGGTTAGGGTTAGGGTTAGGGTTACGCCTAGGGTTAGGGTTCCGCAAACTAAAAGGCCCAGAGCTCCGGGCACACTGCAGCTGCAAAGGGCATCCCAGGGGCATCGCAAAACTGCCACAACCTGGCCTCCTCCAGGGCTTTCTCCTTGGCACCTGCCCTAACCCTAGCCTGATTTCCTGCCCTGCCTAGGGTTAGGGTTAGGGTTACGCCTAGGGTTAGGGTTCCGCAAACTAAAAGGCCCAGAGCTCCGGGCACACTGCAGCTGCAAAGGGCATCCCAGGGGCATCGCAAAACTGCCACAACCTGGCCTCCTCGAGGGCTTTCTCCTTGGCACCTGCCCTACCCCTAGCCTGATTTCCTGCCCTGCCTAGGGTTAGGGTTACGCCTAGGGTTAGGGTTCCGCAAACTAAAAGGCCCAGAGCTCCGGGCACACTGCAGCTGCAAAGGGCATCCCAGGGGCATCGCAAAACTGCCACAACCTGGCCTCCTCGAGGGCTTTCTCCTTGGCACCTGCCCTAACCCTAGCCTGATTTCCTGCCCTGCCTAGGGTTACGGTTAGGGTTACGCCTAGGGTTAGGGTTCCGCAAACTAAAAGGCCCAGAGCTCTGGGCACACTGCAGCTGCAAAGGGCATCCCAGGGGCATCGCAAAACTGCCACAACCTGGCCTCCTCGAGGGCTTTCTCCTTGGCACCTGCCCTAACCCTAGCCTGATTTCCTGCCCTGCCTAGGGTTAGGGTTAGGGTTACGACTAGGGTTATAGGGTTCCGCAAACTAAAAGGCCCAGAGCTCCGGGCACACTGCAGCTGCAAAGGGCATCCCAGGGGCATCGCAAAACTGCCACAACCTGGCCTCCTCGAGGGCTTTCTCCTTGGCACCTGCCCTAACCCTAGCCTGATTTCCTGCCCTGCCTAGGGTTAGGGTTAGGGTTAGGGTTACGCCTAGGGTTAGGGTTCCGCAAACTAAAAGGCCCAGAGCTCCGGGCACACTGCAGCTGCAAAGGGCATCCCAGGGGCATCGCAAAACTGCCACAACCTGGCCTCCTCGAGGGCTTTCTCCTTGGCACCTGCCCTAACCCTAGCCTGATTTCCTGCCCTGCCTAGGGTTAGGGTTAGGGTTAGGGTTACGCCTAGGGTTAGGGTTCCGCAAACTAAAAGGCCCAGAGCTCCGGGCACACTGCAGCTGCAAAGGGCATCCCAGGGGCATCGCAAAACTGCCACAACCTGGCCTCCTCCAGGGCTTTCTCCTTGGCACCTGCCCTAACCCTAGCCTGATTTCCTGCCCTGCCTAGGGTTAGGGTTAGGGTTAGGGTTACGCCTAGGGTTAGGGTTCCGCAAACTAAAAGGCCCAGAGCTCCGGGCACACTGCAGCTGCAAAGGGCATCCCAGGGGCATCGCAAAACTGCCACAACCTGGCCTCCTCGAGGGCTTTCTCCTTGGCACCTGCCCTAACCCTAGCCTGATTTCCTGCCCTGCCTAGGGTTAGGGTTAGGGTTACGCCTAGGGTTATAGGGTTCCGCAAACTAAAAGGCCCAGAGCTCTGGGCACACTGCAGCTGCAAAGGGCATCCCAGGGGCATCGCAAAACTGCCACAACCTGGCCTCCTCGAGGGCTTTCTCCTTGGCACCTGCCCTAACCCTAGCCTGATTTCCTGCCCTGCCTAGGGTTAGGGTTAGGGTTACGCCTAGGGTTAGGGTTCCGCAAACTAAAAGGCCCAGAGCTCCGGGCACACTGCAGCTGCAAAGGGCATCCCAGGGGTATCGTAAAACTGCCACAACCTGGCCTCCTCCAGGGCTTTCTCCTTGGCACCTGCCCTAACCCTAGCCTGATTTCCTGCCCTGCCTAGGGTTAGGGTTAGGGTTAGGGTTACGCCTAGGGTTATAGGGTTCCGCAAACTAAAAGGCCCAGAGCTCCGGGCACACTGCAGCTGCAAAGGGCATCCCAGGGGCATCGCAAAACTGCCACAACCTGGCCTCCTCGAGGGCTTTCTCCTTGGCACCTGCCCTAACCCTAGCCTGATTTCCTGCCCTGCCTAGGGTTAGGGTTAGGGTTACGCCTAGGGTTAGGGTTTCGCAAACTAAAAGGCCCAGAGCTCCGGGCACACTGCAGCTGCAAAGGGCATCCCAGGGGCATCGCAAAACTGCCACAACCTGGCCTCCTCCAGGGCTTTCTCCTTGGCACCTGCCCTAACCCTAGCCTGATTTCCTGCCCTGCCTAGGGTTAGGGTTAGGGTTAGGGTTACGCCTAGGGTTAGGGTTCCGCAAACTAAAAGGCCCAGAGCTCCGGGCACACTGCAGCTGCAAAGGGCATCCCAGGGGCATCGCAAAACTGCCACAACCTGGCCTCCTCGAGGGCTTTCTCCTTGGCACCTGCCCTAACCCTAGCCTGATTTCCTGCCCTGCCTAGGGTTAGGGTTACGCCTAGGGTTATAGTTCCGCAAACTAAAAGGCCCAGAGCTCCGGGCACACTGCAGCTGCAAAGGGCATCCCAGGGGCATCGCAAAACTGCCACAACCTGGCCTCCTCGAGGGCTTTCTCCTTGGCACCTGCCCTAACCCTAGCCTGATTTCCTGCCCTGCCTAGGGTTAGGGTTACGCCTAGGGTTAGGGTTCCGCAAACTAAAAGGCCCAGAGCTCCGGGCACACTGCAGCTGCAAAGGGCATCCCAGGGGCATCGCAAAACTGCCACAACCTGGCCTCCTCGAGGGCTTTCTCTTTGGCACCTGCCCTAACCCTAGCCTGATTTCCTGCCCTGCCTAGGGTTAGGGTTAGGGTTACGACTAGGGTTATAGGGTTCCGCAAACTAAAAGGCCCAGAGCTCTGGGCACACTGCAGCTGCAAAGGGCATCCCAGGGGCATCGCAAAACTGCCACAACCTGGCCTCCTCGAGGGCTTTCTCCTTGGCACCTGCCCTAACCCTAGCCTGATTTCCTGCCCTGCCTAGGGTTAGGGTTACGACTAGGGTTATAGGGTTCCGCAAACTAAAAGGCCCAGAGCTCCGGGCACACTGCAGCTGCAAAGGGCATCCCAGGGGCATCGCAAAACTGCCACAACCTGGCCTCCTCGAGGGCTTTCTCCTTGGCACCTGCCCTAACCCTAGCCTGATTTCCTGCCCTGCCTAGGGTTAGGGTTAGGGTTAGGGTTACGCCTAGGGTTAGGGTTCCGCAAACTAAAAGGCCCAGAGCTCCGGGCACACTGCAGCTGCAAAGGGCATCCCAGGGGCATCGCAAAACTGCCACAACCTGGCCTCCTCGAGGGCTTTCTCCTTGGCACCTGCCCTAACCCTAGCCTGATTTCCTGCCCTGCCTAGGGTTAGGGTTACGCCTAGGGTTAGGGTTCCGCAAACTAAAAGGCCCAGAGCTCCGGGCACACTGCAGCTGCAAAGGGCATCCCAGGGGCATCGCAAAACTGCCACAACCTGGCCTCCTCCAGGGCTTTCTCCTTGGCACCTGCCCTAACCCTAGCCTGATTTCCTGCCCTGCCTAGGGTTAGGGTTAGGGTTAGGGTTACGCCTAGGGTTAGGGTTCCGCAAACTAAAAGGCCCAGAGCTCCGGGCACACTGCAGCTGCAAAGGGCATCCCAGGGGCATCGCAAAACTGCCACAACCTGGCCTCCTCGAGGGCTTTCTCCTTGGCACCTGCCCTAACCCTAGCCTGATTTCCTGCCCTGCCTAGGGTTAGGGTTAGGGTTACGCCTAGGGTTATAGGGTTCCGCAAACTAAAAGGCCCAGAGCTCCGGGCACACTGCAGCTGCAAAGGGCATCCCAGGGGCATCGCAAAACTGCCACAACCTGGCCTCCTCGAGGGCTTTCTCCTTGGCACCTGCCCTAACCCTAGCCTGATTTCCTGCCCTGCCTAGGGTTAGGGTTAGGGTTACGCCTAGGGTTATAGGGTTCCGCAAACTTAAAGGCCCAGAGCTCCGGGCACACTGCAGCTGCAAAGGGCATCCCAGGGGCATCGCAAAACTGCCACAACCTGGCCTCCTCGAGGGCTTTCTCCTTGGCACCTGCCCTAACCCTAGCCTGATTTCCTGCCCTGCCTAGGGTTAGGGTTAGGGTTACGCCTAGGGTTAGGGTTCCGCAAACTAAAAGGCCCAGAGCTCCGGGCACACTGCAGCTGCAAAGGGCATCCCAGGGGCATCGCAAAACTGCCACAACCTGGCCTCCTCGAGGGCTTTCTCCTTGGCACCTGCCCTAACCCTAGCCTGATTTCCTGCCCTGCCTAGGGTTAGGGTTAGGGTTACGCCTAGGGTTAGGGTTCCGCAAACTAAAAGGCCCAGAGCTCCGGGCACACTGCAGCTGCAAAGGGCATCCCAGGGGCATCGCAAAACTGCCACAACCTGGCCTCCTCGAGGGCTTTCTCCTTGGCACCTGCCCTAACCCTAGCCTGATTTCCTGCCCTGCCTAGGGTTAGGGTTAGGGTTAGGGTTACGCCTAGGGTTATAGGGTTCCGCAAACTAAAAGGCCCAGAGCTCCGGGCACACTGCAGCTGCAAAGGGCATCCCAGGGGCATCGCAAAACTGCCACAACCTGGCCTCCTCCAGGGCTTTCTCCTTGGCACCTGCCCTAACCCTAGCCTGATTTCCTGCCCTGCCTAGGGTTAGGGTTAGGGTTAGGGTTACGCCTAGGGTTAGGGTTCCGCAAACTAAAAGGCCCAGAGCTCCGGGCACACTGCAGCTGCAAAGGGCATCCCAGGGGCATCGCAAAACTGCCACAACCTGGCCTCCTCGAGGGCTTTCTCCTTGGCACCTGCCCTAACCCTAGCCTGATTTCCTGCCCTGCCTAGGGTTAGGGTTACGCCTAGGGTTATAGTTCCGCAAACTAAAAGGCCCAGAGCTCCGGGCACACTGCAGCTGCAAAGGGCATCCCAGGGGCATCGCAAAACTGCCACAACCTGGCCTCCTCGAGGGCTTTCTCCTTGGCACCTGCCCTAACCCTAGCCTGATTTCCTGCCCTGCCTAGGGTTAGGGTTACGCCTAGGGTTAGGGTTCCGCAAACTAAAAGGCCCAGAGCTCCGGGCACACTGCAGCTGCAAAGGGCATCCCAGGGGCATCGCAAAACTGCCACAACCTGGCCTCCTCGAGGGCTTTCTCTTTGGCACCTGCCCTAACCCTAGCCTGATTTCCTGCCCTGCCTAGGGTTAGGGTTAGGGTTACGCCTAGGGTTATAGGGTTCCGCAAACTAAAAGGCCCAGAGCTCTGGGCACACTGCAGCTGCAAAGGGCATCCCAGGGGCATCGCAAAACTGCCACAACCTGGCCTCCTCGAGGGCTTTCTCCTTGGCACCTGCCCTAACCCTAGCCTGATTTCCTGCCCTGCCTAGGGTTAGGGTTAGGGTTACGACTAGGGTTATAGGGTTCCGCAAACTAAAAGGCCCAGAGCTCCGGGCACACTGCAGCTGCAAAGGGCATCCCAGGGGCATCGCAAAACTGCCACAACCTGGCCTCCTCGAGGGCTTTCTCCTTGGCACCTGCCCTAACCCTAGCCTGATTTCCTGCCCTGCCTAGGGTTAGGGTTAGGGTTACGACTAGGGTTATAGGGTTCCGCAAACTAAAAGGCCCAGAGCTCCGGGCACACTGCAGCTGCAAAGGGCATCCCAGGGGCATCGCAAAACTGCCACAACCTGGCCTCCTCGAGGGCTTTCTCCTTGGCACCTGCCCTAACCCTAGCCTGATTTCCTGCCCTGCCTAGGGTTAGGGTTAGGGTTAGGGTTACGCCTAGGGTTAGGGTTCCGCAAACTAAAAGGCCCAGAGCTCCGGGCACACTGCAGCTGCAAAGGGCATCCCAGGGGCATCGCAAAACTGCCACAACCTGGCCTCCTCGAGGGCTTTCTCCTTGGCACCTGCCCTAACCCTAGCCTGATTTCCTGCCCTGCCTAGGGTTAGGGTTACGCCTAGGGTTAGGGTTCCGCAAACTAAAAGGCCCAGAGCTCCGGGCACACTGCAGCTGCAAA
Organism: Fringilla coelebs; assembly: GCF_963513975.1. Lineage (NCBI taxonomy): Eukaryota > Metazoa > Chordata > Aves > Passeriformes > Fringillidae > Fringilla > Fringilla coelebs. The sequence continues at coordinate 8,189,503 of NC_140041.1, forward strand.
GGGCATCCCAGGGGCATCGCAAAACTGCCACAACCTGGCCTCCTCGAGGGCTTTCTCCTTGGCACCTGCCCTAACCCTAGCCTGATTTCCTGCCCTGCCTAGGGTTAGGGTTAGGGTTAGGGTTACGCCTAGGGTTAGGGTTCCGCAAACTAAAAGGCCCAGAGCTCCGGGCACACTGCAGCTGCAAAGGGCATCCCAGGGGCATCGCAAAACTGCCACAACCTGGCCTCCTCGAGGGCTTTCTCCTTGGCACCTGCCCTAACCCTAGCCTGATTTCCTGCCCTGCCTAGGGTTAGGGTTAGGGTTAGGGTTACGCCTAGGGTTAGGGTTCCGCAAACTAAAAGGCCCAGAGCTCCGGGCACACTGCAGCTGCAAAGGGCATCCCAGGGGCATCGCAAAACTGCCACAACCTGGCCTCCTCGAGGGCTTTCTCCTTGGCACCTGCCCTAACCCTAGCCTGATTTCCTGCCCTGCCTAGGGTTAGGGTTAGGGTTACGCCTAGGGTTATAGGGTTCCGCAAACTAAAAGGCCCAGAGCTCTGGGCACACTGCAGCTGCAAAGGGCATCCCAGGGGCATCGCAAAACTGCCACAACCTGGCCTCCTCGAGGGCTTTCTCCTTGGCACCTGCCCTAACCCTAGCCTGATTTCCTGCCCTGCCTAGGGTTAGGGTTAGGGTTACGCCTAGGGTTAGGGTTCCGCAAACTAAAAGGCCCAGAGCTCCGGGCACACTGCAGCTGCAAAGGGCATCCCAGGGGTATCGCAAAACTGCCACAACCTGGCCTCCTCCAGGGCTTTCTCCTTGGCACCTGCCCTAACCCTAGCCTGATTTCCTGCCCTGCCTAGGGTTAGGGTTAGGGTTACGACTAGGGTTAGGGTTCCGCAAACTAAAAGGCCCAGAGCTCCGGGCACACTGCAGCTGCAAAGGGCATCCCAGGGGCATCGCAAAACTGCCACAACCTGGCCTCCTCGAGGGCTTTCTCCTTGGCACCTGCCCTAACCCTAGCCTGATTTCCTGCCCTGCCTAGGGTTAGGGTTACGCCTAGGGTTAGGGTTCCGCAAACTAAAAGGCCCAGAGCTCCGGGCACACTGCAGCTGCAAAGGGCATCCCAGGGGCATCGCAAAACTGCCACAACCTGGCCTCCTCGAGGGCTTTCTCCTTGGCACCTGCCCTAACCCTAGCCTGATTTCCTGCCCTGCCTAGGGTTAGGGTTAGGGTTACGCCTAGGGTTAGGGTTCCGCAAACTAAAAGGCCCAGAGCTCTGGGCACACTGCAGCTGCAAAGGGCATCCCAGGGGCATCGCAAAACTGCCACAACCTGGCCTCCTCCAGGGCTTTCTCCTTGGCACCTGCCCTAACCCTAGCCTGATTTCCTGCCCTGCCTAGGGTTAGGGTTAGGGTTACGCCTAGGGTTAGGGTTCCGCAAACTAAAAGGCCCAGAGCTCCGGGCACACTGCAGCTGCAAAGGGCATCCCAGGGGCATCGCAGAACTGCCACAACCTGGCCTCCTCGAGGGCTTTCTCCTTGGCACCTGCCCTAACCCTAGCCTGATTTCCTGCCCTGCCTAGGGTTAGGGTTACGCCTAGGGTTAGGGTTCCGCAAACTAAAAGGCCCAGAGCTCCGGGCACACTGCAGCTGCAAAGGGCATCCCAGGGGCATCGCAAAACTGCCACAACCTGGCCTCCTCGAGGGCTTTCTCCTTGGCACCTGCCCTAACCCTAGCCTGATTTCCTGCCCTGCCTAGGGTTAGGGTTAGGGTTAGGGTTACGCCTAGGGTTAGGGTTCCGCAAACTAAAAGGCCCAGAGCTCCGGGCACACTGCAGCTGCAAAGGGCATCCCAGGGGCATCGCAAAACTGCCACAACCTGGCCTCCTCCAGGGCTTTCTCCTTGGCACCTGCCCTAACCCTAGCCTGATTTCCTGCCCTGCCTAGGGTTAGGGTTAGGGTTACGCCTAGGGTTATAGGGTTCCGCAAACTAAAAGGCCCAGAGCTCCGGGCACACTGCAGCTGCAAAGGGCATCCCAGGGGCATCGCAAAACTGCCACAACCTGGCCTCCTCGAGGGCTTTCTCCTTGGCACCTGCCCTAACCCTAGCCTGATTTCCTGCCCTGCCTAGGGTTAGGGTTAGGGTTACGCCTAGGGTTAGGGTTCCGCAAACTAAAAGGCCCAGAGCTCCGGGCACACTGCAGCTGCAAAGGGCATCCCAGGGGCATCGCAAAACTGCCACAACCTGGCCTCCTCCAGGGCTTTCTCCTTGGCACCTGCCCTAACCCTAGCCTGATTTCCTGCCCTGCCTAGGGTTAGGGTTAGGGTTAGGGTTACGCCTAGGGTTAGGGTTCCGCAAACTAAAAGGCCCAGAGCTCCGGGCACACTGCAGCTGCAAAGGGCATCCCAGGGGCATCGCAAAACTGCCACAACCTGGCCTCCTCGAGGGCTTTCTCCTTGGCACCTGCCCTAACCCTAGCCTGATTTCCTGCCCTGCCTAGGGTTAGGGTTACGCCTAGGGTTATAGTTCCGCAAACTAAAAGGCCCAGAGCTCCGGGCACACTGCAGCTGCAAAGGGCATCCCAGGGGCATCGCAAAACTGCCACAACCTGGCCTCCTCGAGGGCTTTCTCCTTGGCACCTGCCCTAACCCTAGCCTGATTTCCTGCCCTGCCTAGGGTTAGGGTTACGCCTAGGGTTAGGGTTCCGCAAACTAAAAGGCCCAGAGCTCCGGGCACACTGCAGCTGCAAAGGGCATCCCAGGGGCATCGCAAAACTGCCACAACCTGGCCTCCTCGAGGGCTTTCTCTTTGGCACCTGCCCTAACCCTAGCCTGATTTCCTGCCCTGCCTAGGGTTAGGGTTACGACTAGGGTTATAGGGTTCCGCAAACTAAAAGGCCCAGAGCTCCGGGCACACTGCAGCTGCAAAGGGCATCCCAGGGGCATCGCAAAACTGCCACAACCTGGCCTCCTCGAGGGCTTTCTCCTTGGCACCTGCCCTAACCCTAGCCTGATTTCCTGCCCTGCCTAGGGTTAGGGTTAGGGTTAGGGTTACGCCTAGGGTTAGGGTTCCGCAAACTAAAAGGCCCAGAGCTCCGGGCACACTGCAGCTGCAAAGGGCATCCCAGGGGCATCGCAAAACTGCCACAACCTGGCCTCCTCGAGGGCTTTCTCCTTGGCACCTGCCCTAACCCTAGCCTGATTTCCTGCCCTGCCTAGGGTTAGGGTTACGCCTAGGGTTAGGGTTCCGCAAACTAAAAGGCCCAGAGCTCCGGGCACACTGCAGCTGCAAAGGGCATCCCAGGGGCATCGCAAAACTGCCACAACCTGGCCTCCTCCAGGGCTTTCTCCTTGGCACCTGCCCTAACCCTAGCCTGATTTCCTGCCCTGCCTAGGGTTAGGGTTAGGGTTAGGGTTACGCCTAGGGTTAGGGTTCCGCAAACTAAAAGGCCCAGAGCTCCGGGCACACTGCAGCTGCAAAGGGCATCCCAGGGGCATCGCAAAACTGCCACAACCTGGCCTCCTCGAGGGCTTTCTCCTTGGCACCTGCCCTAACCCTAGCCTGATTTCCTGCCCTGCCTAGGGTTAGGGTTAGGGTTACGCCTAGGGTTATAGGGTTCCGCAAACTAAAAGGCCCAGAGCTCCGGGCACACTGCAGCTGCAAAGGGCATCCCAGGGGCATCGCAAAACTGCCACAACCTGGCCTCCTCGAGGGCTTTCTCCTTGGCACCTGCCCTAACCCTAGCCTGATTTCCTGCCCTGCCTAGGGTTAGGGTTAGGGTTACGCCTAGGGTTATAGGGTTTCGCAAACTTAAAGGCCCAGAGCTCCGGGCACACTGCAGCTGCAAAGGGCATCCCAGGGGCATCGCAAAACTGCCACAACCTGGCCTCCTCGAGGGCTTTCTCCTTGGCACCTGCCCTAACCCTAGCCTGATTTCCTGCCCTGCCTAGGGTTAGGGTTAGGGTTACGCCTAGGGTTAGGGTTCCGCAAACTAAAAGGCCCAGAGCTCCGGGCACACTGCAGCTGCAAAGGGCATCCCAGGGGCATCGCAAAACTGCCACAACCTGGCCTCCTCGAGGGCTTTCTCCTTGGCACCTGCCCTAACCCTAGCCTGATTTCCTGCCCTGCCTAGGGTTAGGGTTAGGGTTACGCCTAGGGTTAGGGTTCCGCAAACTAAAAGGCCCAGAGCTCCGGGCACACTGCAGCTGCAAAGGGCATCCCAGGGGCATCGCAAAACTGCCACAACCTGGCCTCCTCGAGGGCTTTCTCCTTGGCACCTGCCCTAACCCTAGCCTGATTTCCTGCCCTGCCTAGGGTTAGGGTTAGGGTTAGGGTTACGCCTAGGGTTATAGGGTTCCGCAAACTAAAAGGCCCAGAGCTCCGGGCACACTGCAGCTGCAAAGGGCATCCCAGGGGCATCGCAAAACTGCCACAACCTGGCCTCCTCCAGGGCTTTCTCCTTGGCACCTGCCCTAACCCTAGCCTGATTTCCTGCCCTGCCTAGGGTTAGGGTTAGGGTTAGGGTTACGCCTAGGGTTAGGGTTCCGCAAACTAAAAGGCCCAGAGCTCCGGGCACACTGCAGCTGCAAAGGGCATCCCAGGGGCATCGCAAAACTGCCACAACCTGGCCTCCTCGAGGGCTTTCTCCTTGGCACCTGCCCTAACCCTAGCCTGATTTCCTGCCCTGCCTAGGGTTAGGGTTACGCCTAGGGTTATAGTTCCGCAAACTAAAAGGCCCAGAGCTCCGGGCACACTGCAGCTGCAAAGGGCATCCCAGGGGCATCGCAAAACTGCCACAACCTGGCCTCCTCGAGGGCTTTCTCCTTGGCACCTGCCCTAACCCTAGCCTGATTTCCTGCCCTGCCTAGGGTTAGGGTTACGCCTAGGGTTAGGGTTCCGCAAACTAAAAGGCCCAGAGCTCCGGGCACACTGCAGCTGCAAAGGGCATCCCAGGGGCATCGCAAAACTGCCACAACCTGGCCTCCTCGAGGGCTTTCTCTTTGGCACCTGCCCTAACCCTAGCCTGATTTCCTGCCCTGCCTAGGGTTAGGGTTAGGGTTACGCCTAGGGTTATAGGGTTCCGCAAACTAAAAGGCCCAGAGCTCTGGGCACACTGCAGCTGCAAAGGGCATCCCAGGGGCATCGCAAAACTGCCACAACCTGGCCTCCTCGAGGGCTTTCTCCTTGGCACCTGCCCTAACCCTAGCCTGATTTCCTGCCCTGCCTAGGGTTAGGGTTAGGGTTACGACTAGGGTTATAGGGTTCCGCAAACTAAAAGGCCCAGAGCTCCGGGCACACTGCAGCTGCAAAGGGCATCCCAGGGGCATCGCAAAACTGCCACAACCTGGCCTCCTCGAGGGCTTTCTCCTTGGCACCTGCCCTAACCCTAGCCTGATTTCCTGCCCTGCCTAGGGTTAGGGTTAGGGTTACGACTAGGGTTATAGGGTTCCGCAAACTAAAAGGCCCAGAGCTCCGGGCACACTGCAGCTGCAAAGGGCATCCCAGGGGCATCGCAAAACTGCCACAACCTGGCCTCCTCGAGGGCTTTCTCCTTGGCACCTGCCCTAACCCTAGCCTGATTTCCTGCCCTGCCTAGGGTTAGGGTTAGGGTTAGGGTTACGCCTAGGGTTAGGGTTCCGCAAACTAAAAGGCCCAGAGCTCCGGGCACACTGCAGCTGCAAAGGGCATCCCAGGGGCATCGCAAAACTGCCACAACCTGGCCTCCTCGAGGGCTTTCTCCTTGGCACCTGCCCTAACCCTAGCCTGATTTCCTGCCCTGCCTAGGGTTAGGGTTACGCCTAGGGTTAGGGTTCCGCAAACTAAAAGGCCCAGAGCTCCGGGCACACTGCAGCTGCAAAGGGCATCCCAGGGGCATCGCAAAACTGCCACAACCTGGCCTCCTCGAGGGCTTTCTCCTTGGCACCTGCCCTAACCCTAGCCTGATTTCCTGCCCTGCCTAGGGTTAGGGTTAGGGTTAGGGTTACGCCTAGGGTTAGGGTTCCGCAAACTAAAAGGCCCAGAGCTCCGGGCACACTGCAGCTGCAAAGGGCATCCCAGGGGCATCGCAAAACTGCCACAACCTGGCCTCCTCGAGGGCTTTCTCCTTGGCACCTGCCCTAACCCTAGCCTGATTTCCTGCCCTGCCTAGGGTTAGGGTTAGGGTTAGGGTTACGCCTAGGGTTAGGGTTCCGCAAACTAAAAGGCCCAGAGCTCCGGGCACACTGCAGCTGCAAAGGGCATCCCAGGGGCATCGCAAAACTGCCACAACCTGGCCTCCTCGAGGGCTTTCTCCTTGGCACCTGCCCTAACCCTAGCCTGATTTCCTGCCCTGCCTAGGGTTAGGGTTAGGGTTACGCCTAGGGTTATAGGGTTCCGCAAACTAAAAGGCCCAGAGCTCTGGGCACACTGCAGCTGCAAAGGGCATCCCAGGGGCATCGCAAAACTGCCACAACCTGGCCTCCTCGAGGGCTTTCTCCTTGGCACCTGCCCTAACCCTAGCCTGATTTCCTGCCCTGCCTAGGGTTAGGGTTAGGGTTACGCCTAGGGTTAGGGTTCCGCAAACTAAAAGGCCCAGAGCTCCGGGCACACTGCAGCTGCAAAGGGCATCCCAGGGGTATCGCAAAACTGCCACAACCTGGCCTCCTCCAGGGCTTTCTCCTTGGCACCTGCCCTAACCCTAGCCTGATTTCCTGCCCTGCCTAGGGTTAGGGTTAGGGTTACGACTAGGGTTAGGGTTCCGCAAACTAAAAGGCCCAGAGCTCCGGGCACACTGCAGCTGCAAAGGGCATCCCAGGGGCATCGCAAAACTGCCACAACCTGGCCTCCTCGAGGGCTTTCTCCTTGGCACCTGCCCTAACCCTAGCCTGATTTCCTGCCCTGCCTAGGGTTAGGGTTACGCCTAGGGTTAGGGTTCCGCAAACTAAAAGGCCCAGAGCTCCGGGCACACTGCAGCTGCAAAGGGCATCCCAGGGGCATCGCAAAACTGCCACAACCTGGCCTCCTCGAGGGCTTTCTCCTTGGCACCTGCCCTAACCCTAGCCTGATTTCCTGCCCTGCCTAGGGTTAGGGTTAGGGTTACGCCTAGGGTTAGGGTTCCGCAAACTAAAAGGCCCAGAGCTCTGGGCACACTGCAGCTGCAAAGGGCATCCCAGGGGCATCGCAAAACTGCCACAACCTGGCCTCCTCCAGGGCTTTCTCCTTGGCACCTGCCCTAACCCTAGCCTGATTTCCTGCCCTGCCTAGGGTTAGGGTTAGGGTTACGCCTAGGGTTAGGGTTCCGCAAACTAAAAGGCCCAGAGCTCCGGGCACACTGCAGCTGCAAAGGGCATCCCAGGGGCATCGCAGAACTGCCACAACCTGGCCTCCTCGAGGGCTTTCTCCTTGGCACCTGCCCTAACCCTAGCCTGATTTCCTGCCCTGCCTAGGGTTAGGGTTACGCCTAGGGTTAGGGTTCCGCAAACTAAAAGGCCCAGAGCTCCGGGCACACTGCAGCTGCAAAGGGCATCCCAGGGGCATCGCAAAACTGCCACAACCTGGCCTCCTCGAGGGCTTTCTCCTTGGCACCTGCCCTAACCCTAGCCTGATTTCCTGCCCTGCCTAGGGTTAGGGTTAGGGTTAGGGTTACGCCTAGGGTTAGGGTTCCGCAAACTAAAAGGCCCAGAGCTCCGGGCACACTGCAGCTGCAAAGGGCATCCCAGGGGCATCGCAAAACTGCCACAACCTGGCCTCCTCCAGGGCTTTCTCCTTGGCACCTGCCCTAACCCTAGCCTGATTTCCTGCCCTGCCTAGGGTTAGGGTTAGGGTTACGCCTAGGGTTATAGGGTTCCGCAAACTAAAAGGCCCAGAGCTCCGGGCACACTGCAGCTGCAAAGGGCATCCCAGGGGCATCGCAAAACTGCCACAACCTGGCCTCCTCGAGGGCTTTCTCCTTGGCACCTGCCCTAACCCTAGCCTGATTTCCTGCCCTGCCTAGGGTTAGGGTTAGGGTTACGCCTAGGGTTAGGGTTCCGCAAACTAAAAGGCCCAGAGCTCCGGGCACACTGCAGCTGCAAAGGGCATCCCAGGGGCATCGCAAAACTGCCACAACCTGGCCTCCTCCAGGGCTTTCTCCTTGGCACCTGCCCTAACCCTAGCCTGATTTCCTGCCCTGCCTAGGGTTAGGGTTAGGGTTAGGGTTACGCCTAGGGTTATAGGGTTCCGCAAACTAAAAGGCCCAGAGCTCCGGGCACACTGCAGCTGCAAAGGGCATCCCAGGGGCATCGCAAAACTGCCACAACCTGGCCTCCTCCAGGGCTTTCTCCTTGGCACCTGCCCTAACCCTAGCCTGATTTCCTGCCCTGCCTAGGGTTAGGGTTAGGGTTACGACTAGGGTTAGGGTTCCGCAAACTAAAAGGCCCAGAGCTCCGGGCACACTGCAGCTGCAAAGGGCATCCCAGGGGCATCGCAAAACTGCCACAACCTGGCCTCCTCGAGGGCTTTCTCCTTGGCACCTGCCCTAACCCTAGCCTGATTTCCTGCCCTGCCTAGGGTTAGGGTTAGGGTTACGCCTAGGGTTAGGGTTCCGCAAACTAAAAGGCCCAGAGCTCCGGGCACACTGCAGCTGCAAAGGGCATCCCAGGGGCATCGCAAAACTGCCACAACCTGGCCTCCTCGAGGGCTTTCTCCTTGGCACCTGCCCTAACCCTAGCCTGATTTCCTGCCCTGCCTAGGGTTAGGGTTAGGGTTACGCCTAGGGTTAGGGTTCCGCAAACTAAAAGGGCCAGAGCTCCGGGCACACTGCAGCTGCAAAGGGCATCCCAGGGGCATCGCAAAACTGCCACAACCTGGCCTCCTCGAGGGCTTTCTCCTTGGCACCTGCCCTAACCCTAGCCTGATTTCCTGCCCTGCCTAGGGTTAGGGTTAGGGTTACGCCTAGGGTTAGGGTTCCGCAAACTAAAAGGCCCAGAGCTCTGGGCACACTGCAGCTGCAAAGGGCATCCCAGGGGCATCGCAAAACTGCCACAACCTGGCCTCCTCGAGGGCTTTCTCCTTGGCACCTGCCCTAACCCTAGCCTGATTTCCTGCCCTGCCTAGGGTTAGGGTTAGGGTTACGCCTAGGGTTAGGGTTCCGCAAACTAAAAGGCCCAGAGCTCCGGGCACACTGCAGCTGCAAAGGGCATCCCAGGGGCATCGCAAAACTGCCACAACCTGGCCTCCTCGAGGGCTTTCTCCTTGGCACCTGCCCTAACCCTAGCCTGATTTCCTGCCCTGCCTAGGGTTAGGGTTACGCCTAGGGTTAGGGTTCCGCAAACTAAAAGGCCCAGAGCTCCGGGCACACTGCAGCTGCAAAGGGCATCCCAGGGGCATCGCAAAACTGCCACAACCTGGCCTCCTCGAGGGCTTTCTCCTTGGCACCTGCCCTAACCCTAGCCTGATTTCCTGCCCTGCCTAGGGTTAGGGTTAGGGTTACGCCTAGGGTTATAGGGTTCCGCAAACTAAAAGGCCCAGAGCTCCGGGCACACTGCAGCTGCAAAGGGCATCCCAGGGGCATCGCAAAACTGCCACAACCTGGCCTCCTCGAGGGCTTTCTCCTTGGCACCTGCCCTAACCCTAGCCTGATTTCCTGCCCTGCCTAGGGTTAGGGTTAGGGTTACGACTAGGGTTATAGGGTTCCGCAAACTAAAAGGCCCAGAGCTCCGGGCACACTGCAGCTGCAAAGGGCATCCCAGGGGCATCGCAAAACTGCCACAACCTGGCCTCCTCGAGGGCTTTCTCCTTGGCACCTGCCCTAACCCTAGCCTGATTTCCTGCCCTGCCTAGGGTTAGGGTTAGGGTTACGACTAGGGTTATAGGGTTCCGCAAACTAAAAGGCCCAGAGCTCCGGGCACACTGCAGCTGCAAAGGGCATCCCAGGGGCATCGCAAAACTGCCACAACCTGGCCTCCTCGAGGGCTTTCTCCTTGGCACCTGCCCTAACCCTAGCCTGATTTCCTGCCCTGCCTAGGGTTAGGGTTAGGGTTAGGGTTACGCCTAGGGTTAGGGTTCCGCAAACTAAAAGGCCCAGAGCTCCAGGCACACTGCAGCTGCAAAGGGCATCCCAGGGGCATCGCAAAACTGCCACAACCTGGCCTCCTCGAGGGCTTTCTCCTTGGCACCTGCCCTAACCCTAGCCTGATTTCCTGCCCTGCCTAGGGTTAGGGTTAGGGTTAGGGTTAGGGTTCCGCAAACTAAAAGGCCCAGAGCTCCGGGCACACTGCAGCTGCAAAGGGCATCCCAGGGGCATCGCAAAACTGCCACAACCTGGCCTCCTCGAGGGCTTTCTCCTTGGCACCTGCCCTAACCCTAGCCTGATTTCCTGCCCTGCCTAGGGTTAGGGTTAGGGTTACGCCTAGGGTTATACGGTTCCGCAAACTAAAAGGCCCAGAGCTCCGGGCACACTGCAGCTGCAAAGGGCATCCCAGGGGCATCGCAAAACTGCCACAACCTGGCCTCCTCGAGGGCTTTCTCCTTGGCACCTGCCCTAACCCTAGCCTGATTTCCTGCCCTGCCTAGGGTTAGGGTTACGCCTAGGGTTAGGGTTCCGCAAACTAAAAGGCCCAGAGCTCTGGGCACACTGCAGCTGCAAAGGGCATCCCAGGGGCATCGCAAAACTGCCACAACCTGGCCTCCTCCAGGGCTTTCTCCTTGGCACCTGCCCTAACCCTAGCCTGATTTCCTGCCCTGCCTAGGGTTAGGGTTAGGGTTACGCCTAGGGTTATAGGGTTCCGCAAACTAAAAGGCCCAGAGCTCTGGGCACACTGCAGCTGCAAAGGGCATCCCAGGGGCATCGCAAAACTGCCACAACCTGGCCTCCTCGAGGGCTTTCTCCTTGGCACCTGCCCTAACCCTAGCCTGATTTCCTGCCCTGCCTAGGGTTAGGGTTAGGGTTACGCCTAGGGTTATAGGGTTCCGCAAACTAAAAGGCCCAGAGCTCCGGGCACACTGCAGCTGCAAAGGGCATCCCAGGGGCATCGCAAAACTGCCACAACCTGGCCTCCTCCAGGGCTTTCTCCTTGGCACCTGCCCTAACCCTAGCCTGATTTCCTGCCCTGCCTAGGGTTAGGGTTAGGGTTACGCCTAGGGTTATAGGGTTCCGCAAACTAAAAGGCCCAGAGCTCCGGGCACACTGCAGCTGCAAAGGGCATCCCAGGGGCATCGCAAAACTGCCACAACCTGGCCTCCTCGAGGGCTTTCTCCTTGGCACCTGCCCTAACCCTAGCCTGATTTCCTGCCCTGCCTAGGGTTAGGGTTAGGGTTACGACTAGGGTTATAGGGTTCCGCAAACTAAAAGGCCCAGAGCTCCGGGCACACTGCAGCTGCAAAGGGCATCCCAGGGGCATCGCAAAACTGCCACAACCTGGCCTCCTCGAGGGCTTTCTCCTTGGCACCTGCCCTAACCCTAGCCTGATTTCCTGCCCTGCCTAGGGTTAGGGTTAGGGTTACGCCTAGGGTTATAGGGTTCCGCAAACTAAAAGGCCCAGAGCTCCGGGCACACTGCAGCTGCAAAGGGCATCCCAGGGGCATCGCAAAACTGCCACAACCTGGCCTCCTCGAGGGCTTTCTCCTTGGCACCTGCCCTAACCCTAGCCTGATTTCCTGCCCTGCCTAGGGTTAGGGTTACGCCTAGGGTTAGGGTTCCGCAAACTAAAAGGCCCAGAGCTCCGGGCACACTGCAGCTGCAAAGGGCATCCCAGGGGCATCGCAAAACTGCCACAACCTGGCCTCCTCGAGGGCTTTCTCCTTGGCACCTGCCCTAACCCTAGCCTGATTTCCTGCCCTGCCTAGGGTTAGGGTTAGGGTTAGGGTTACGCCTAGGGTTAGGGTTCCGCAAACTAAAAGGCCCAGAGCTCCGGGCACACTGCAGCTGCAAAGGGCATCCCAGGGGCATCGCAAAACTGCCACAACCTGGCCTCCTCGAGGGCTTTCTCCTTGGCACCTGCCCTAACCCTAGCCTGATTTCCTGCCCTGCCTAGGGTTAGGGTTAGGGTTACGCCTAGGGTTATAGGGTTCCGCAAACTAAAAGGCCCAGAGCTCCGGGCACACTGCAGCTGCAAAGGGCATCCCAGGGGCATCGCAAAACTGCCACAACCTGGCCTCCTCGAGGGCTTTCTACCTGGCACCTGCCCTAACCCTAGCCTGATTTCCTGCCCTGCCTAGGGTTAGGGTTACGCCTAGGGTTAGGGTTCCGCAAACTAAAAGGCCCAGAGCTCCGGGCACACTGCAGCTGCAAAGGGCATCCCAGGGGCATCGCAAAACTGCCACAACCTGGCCTCCTCGAGGGCTTTCTCCTTGGCACCTGCCCTAACCCTAGCCTGATTTCCTGCCCTGCCTAGGGTTAGGGTTACGCCTAGGGTTAGGGTTCCGCAAACTAAAAGGCCCAGAGCTCCGGGCACACTGCAGCTGCAAAGGGCATCCCAGGGGCATCGCAAAACTGCCACAACCTGGCCTCCTCGAGGGCTTTCTCCTTGGCACCTGCCCTAACCCTAGCCTGATTTCCTGCCCTGCCTAGGGTTAGGGTTAGGGTTACGCCTAGGGTTAGGGTTCCGCAAACTAAAAGGCCCAGAGCTCCGGGCACACTGCAGCTGCAAAGGGCATCCCAGGGGCATCGCAAAACTGCCACAACCTGGCCTCCTCGAGGGCTTTCTCCTTGGCACCTGCCCTAACCCTAGCCTGATTTCCTGCCCTGCCTAGGGTTAGGGTTACACCTAGGGTTAGGGTTTTGAAAACCACAAAGCCCAGAGATGCAGGCACACTGCAGCTGAAAAAGGCATCCCTAGGGGAACACAAAACTGCCACAACGTGGCTTCCTCCACGGCTCTTTCACTGGAAGCAGCCTAAGACTAAGGCTGCCTTTCCTGCCTAGGGTTAAGGTTAGGGTTATACCTAGGGTTAGGGTTTTGAAAACCACAAATCCCAGAGATCCAGGCACACGGCAGATGAAAAAGGCATCCCAGGGAAACACAAAACTGCCACAACATGGCTTCTTCCATGGCTTCTTCGTAGGAACCAGCATTAGACCCAGACGGCCTTTACTGCCTAGATTTAGGGTTATGCCTAGGGTTAGGGTTACACCTAGGGTTAGGGTTTTGAAAACCACAAAGCCCAGAGATCCAGGCACACTGCAGATGAAAAAGGCATCCCTAGGGGAACACAAAACTGCCACAACATGGCTTCCACCACGGCTTTTTCTTGGATTCAGCCTTGGCCCAAAGATGCGTTTTCTGCCTAAACCTAGGCTTATGCCTAGGTTTAAAGTTTTGAAAACCATGTTGTGGAAGTTTTATGTTCTCCTTGGATGCCTTTTGCAGCTTCTCCAGGAAGTAGCTTTTCTGGCAATGACACAAGATGTGTAAAAATTAAATACAGAATGACAAAGGCTATGACTGATGTGGGGCAAGAAAAGCTACTAAAAATTATTGCATGCGGTCCTGGAATGCTGCACAGCCTCCAGTTGCTCATGCGTTTACCAGAATCTCACTCATACTTAGTTTGATTTTCTGTATTTTAGTATCTACTCTATATTAAATTTGGAATTACCCTAGTGAGGAGTCTAGAAAAAACACTGTCAGGCCCAATTCATATACTGCTAGCAAACATAAAATATTTGGCCACAAAGGCATAAGTAGCTGTTCAGCTGGAACATAAAATGCTTGTAACTTTACTTCACCAGATAAAAGACTTACAACCAACTCACACAGTTATCTCCAAAGTACATAGAATGCAACTTTCAATCCCAGTAATTTGAGAGTAACTAATCTCCTACTTGGCAGCTGTGCTATTGCCTAGTTTACAACTCACAAAACAGAAGCAGCACATTCTATGTGTGGACTGTACAAAAAACAAGGCAGTGAACAGACCCTGCCCCAAAGGGTGCACTACCTGGACAAAGCATACAGGGTATTAAAAGGGCAGAAACACATCTGAAAGAGTAAACATCAAGGGGGGTTATGGGTTTTGGTGTATTTTTTTAACAATAAAGCCACAATAAAACCTTCAAGCTTCTATAATTTCTTCAATTATACACTAACTTACCATCTCGCCAATCTCCTCATCCAACTCGCTAATCCTGTCTGAAAACCCCTCCAACTGCTGCAATTCACATTTGACATTCTTCAGCTCTGCTTGTTTCTTATTTTGTATGTCTGATTTCAGGTCAATGGTTCTTTCTAATCCAGTTTTCTTGTCTCTTATTTCATCTATCTGTTTTTGTTTCATTGTTTCTTTCTGTGCAAATTCTCTCTGAAAGAAGATCAGCAATAATATACTCATTATTTTTCCACAGGAAAATATTTTAAAATACTTCTTCATACTAGTGTGCCAATATTCACCACAGCAAAACATTGAAATACTGAGAAAACTACAACTTGTCCAAAATTATCTGCTGAAATGTTTCTGATAGCAAGATGCAGATGCACCATACCAGTAGCATTCTGTAATACAGCAACATCTTGAACACGACTTCAACAAAAAGTTGTTTATTTTTAAACCAGCTGCCCACTGTAATTCGTTCTCAGGTTTTTGAACTTATCAGTGATCCACCTGCATGAGGACTGCTAGAAGAACAGAAGAACCTCTCTGATGATCTGCCTGCTCAATAGCCTTCGTGACCACTATTAATTCCAAAACTTCCATGGAAAGATGCAGATTATACATTACCAAGAATTCTAAAAAAAAAACCAACTTCAGCTCCTCCCCTACCCCCCAACACTTTTTCCCAGCACCATAAAGACCCATGTGGACCAATAAAACATCAATGGCCCATACAAATGACACTACTTAAACAACAAAATTCTTACCATCATACGATTTGCAGCTTCTGTGTCTCTGTCCTGCCTGTCCTTCACCAGCCTGCCAAAACTGGCAATGTGCCTGTCATTGAAAGGGGCTCTCTCAAAGCCATCCAACTCCAGCTGTGCTGCCAGAGACTGAATTAAGGAATCCCTGGTCACAATGTGCTCCTGGTGACGATCTGCCTGCAGTTGGAGACGACCTCCACAAAAAGAAAAAGTGACACAAATGTTCCAAAACTGAGGCAGAAGACACACTTAGGATTCAAAGCCAGTTGAAAGCCTTTGAAATCTTGAAGTATTTTTCAACAACACAAAAAGCTATGGAACACAAAGCTATAGGTAGAGATTGCTATTTCAGGCAACTAAATTCTTATGAATTAAATAAATCAGTAATTCAAAAGCAAGCCTCTAAAATCACTAAAAATATTATTCTGATAAAGCCCAAAATGATTTATTCTGATAAAGCCCAAAATGAAGCCCAAACACATTTTATGTAAGCATGTATTCTGTGACTCAACTACTACAGCTTTGCTGAAATTCCCAGAACCCATCAAAAAAGGATACATAATTGAAAGAACATTAACTTCAAGCCCTCTGACTTGTCCCCAGACTCCACATGAGACATGGAGAATGCCAGGCATTCAGCTTTCATGCTTTTTCTCTGTTATATGACAAAATATATTACATGTTGTAATTATAGCTCAGAAAAAAACGCCTGTTAGAAACTCCAGGAGAAAAACACCTAAACTTGTCCACCAGCAGGACACTCCCACCCCACTGTGCAGGTGAACCTCAACTAACACACATTTTAGGAGTTTTGTCCAGTTCAGATCACTTCAATTATCAGTAGTTCCATTTCAGATTTAATTACATTATAAAACATACAAGACTATAAATGAAGTCTGAATTACCTCGTTCAATAAGCAGCTCTGATTTCTCACTGTTAAATCTCTGGCACTCTTTAGTGGCTCTATCTAAATCACGCTTACAGTCCGACAATCTCTTCTCCTTCTCCTTCACCATTCTCTGGTGGTTCTGGTATCTATCCCTTAGTTCTTCATCTGTTCCTTGAAAAACCTGTACACCACATACAAATTCTCAAGTCAATTACTGATGTTTTAAACATGTATAGTTTTTACCACAATAGAATTAAAGGAATAAAAGTTTAACACTTCACATGCAGATTTTCTATAATAAGACATACAAGGGGAAAATTTGCAGCAAGCAAAACAGGAAAACTGTTTTTCTTAGACTGATAAAGTAAAATAATCTAATTTTTTTGTCATAAAGGCAACCGTTTTCATCTTCTGTTGCAAATCTTGATTATCTTTTTCCATCTGCCGCTTCCTGCTCTCCAGGGCCTTCACATCATTGTCCAACCTCATTACTTTTGTGAGATTCTGTTCAACTACTGCCAGAGAGCTCTGCAAAAGAATGTAGTAAGTAAAATATCTCATCAGCTCATGAACCCCATAATCAATTATTTTAAGTGCAAAACCTCCAGTTTCATTAAATATGTTTTTAAAATAGGGAATTCTAAGTTTTAGTTTCTTTTTATAGCTTAAAATGGTTTTAGATACCAGCTAAATTTGAGAGAGATTTTAAACTGACAAAAAACCAATGCTGCTATAAGAATTCTGTTCTTAACCCTTCAATGACCGTTTACAGATTAGAGCAGCATCTGCCAGGTGAGTTGAGGTATGCTTGAGTCTGCTGCAGGGCAAAGGATTAGATTTAAAAGTGCAAGATTTTAACCAAAAAATTCATCCACCTTTCACTTCTTTTATTGCTTCGTATTAAAGTATTAACATAATCCTCATGGAAATTACCTTTAGCGGCTCAAGCTGGTTCTCAATTGATACTACATTCTCCTTAGAAGCAGCCAGTTGAGCTTCTCTGTTGCTGAGATGATCCTGGATTTCCTGTGCTTTCTCTTTATTCTGTTTCAGATATTTCAGTTCTGTCTGATACTCTTTTACTTTGAAGCCTTGTTTCAGTCGTAGCTGACGTATAGCTTCGAGTGCTTTGATATACCTTTAAAGAAAGCAAAATTTCAGCTGCTTTGGCAGTACAGCAATACTGATGTATGAAACAGTGTCTTAGACATTTTTATTAACATTTATGTCATGAGAAGACATTTTTTACTTAGTTTTTATGTAATTACAATAAAGGGAAAAACCTTGTTGCTGAAAAGATCTCATCAAATTTTTGTTTCAGGGCCTTCCCTTCACTTAATGGCCAGTTGGATTCTTCTTGGTGACAGAAAATGACATTGGTAAGCACAGATTTGGAAACACCAAGGGCGCTGATCATCTCCCTATCTATTTCAGCACACTTGGAACTCAGACTGACCTTCTCACCATGCCTGTGGAGACAAAGAAAATCGCAAAAGTTGTTACTGGCAAGTTCTTCAAAAAGCTGCATTTTAACAGTATAACCTCATTTTAACATACCCATTCAAAAATTTAACAAGTAACAATTTTTAAGCACAAAATTACCATGCTCAACAAAGGCATTTAACACTGCCAGTTTCTGAAGTCAGACTGTGTCACATATTAGAACTCTAAGGAACCACCACAGGGGGAAGGACAGCTCTTGAATTTAAGGAATACACTTAAGCAGTGGAGATGGGAGTTAAACATGGGCCAAAAACTATGTGAAACTGAAAATGGTACTAAAGAAAGTAAAGCCTACATACTCCACACAACGATACTTTCAAGCTGTACCCTACAATCACAGAATCATGGAATGATTTGGGTTGGAAATGTCCATGCCACCTATCTCATTCCCTCTGCCATGAGAGGGATGCTACTCACAGAACCAGGTTGCTCCAAGCCCCATCACTCTGGCCTTGACCACTCTCAGATATGGGGCAGCCACAGCTTCCCTGGGGAACCTCTGCCAGTGCCTCACCACCCTTATCACCAATAAAGTTTCCTGTTGTCATCATATTTCAAAAGTCTCATACCTTCTCGGTGATTTCTCATGGGCAGCTCTTCACAGCACTGACTCCTTCTTCTTCACAGCCAACAACTCCAATTCTCTTCACAGCACAACCAACAAACCCCAACTCTCTTCACAGCACAACCAACAAACCCCAACTCTCTTCACAGCACAACCAACAAACCCCAACTCTCTTCACAGCACTCTTCTTATTGGATACAGCTGTGGCTTATTAAGGGCAGGCCTGTTCCTAATCTTTGGTGATTAGTACAGCTGCAACTCCTCAGGTGTGAGATTACCTTCTCCACTTGTTTTTTTTACATTCTATCCCTCCACAGTTTCCAAATAAATGCAAGTCAACAGTATTTCTTAGCGCCACAGCTATCAGATGTGGGATTTTTCAATCACCTAACAGATAAAGGAATGAAACTACACATCTTTATAATCTAAAAAAACTAGTAGCTATGTCAAGGAGTACATTATGTAATTCTCTCTTATCTGATGCATAAAAATATACCAAATCCAAACCTATCTTCATGCCAAAGTAAGAAGAAACACTTGACAACTTACTTCATTCTAGTAATGACAGATTCCAGTGTTTTAAATTCAGAAGTCTTGCCTTTCTGGGTGCAGACCATGGAGCGCTGCACAGCCACGACCTCCCCGTTGACATCTCGGAACTGCAACCGAATCTGAGCTCGAACATCAGTTTCATTGGCAACCTTTGGTAAAAGCAAAAAAAGCAGAATTCCTCTCAAGGGCCAAAGGAATGTGTGCCTCTCCAGCTGTGGAGTATGCTCTAATCACCCCCAGTTCTCTGCTTTTCTTCATTTCAGCTCACGGCTGGCTACGACTTGAGCATCCCTGTTTTTTTCACAACCTGAGTGCAGTGGAATATTTTACTGAGGAGTAAACACATTTAGTCACTATGACTTACCTTTGGATCATGAACAAATGTTTTTCCTTTGGTGCCAGGAGGAAAATCACCAGTGGTTATATATTTAAGGCATTCAATGATAGTCTAAGAAAACAGAAGTAAGTATATAGTTATAAAGACAAATTCAGAGTAACCAAGATGGACTACAAGCAAATCCACAGTAACAGCCCAAACACAAATGAGTTAGGTACATAAACACAGAGAAACAACATTTTAATTTTTGAGTACCATGAAAATACAATACTTTGCAAAAGCAGTTTTAATCAGGATCTGGATCACTTTCCTATGAAAAAATACCAACCAGTGCTCTGCAAATTCCAGGCATGAAAGTAGATTTCTAATAACACTAAACAACACAATACTTACAGCAAACAGCATGACTTTTGCAAAATTATTAAATATCTTTCTGTAGAAATTATTACTCACATGTTATGGCCCATTTATAACTCAAATCCAAACATAAAGTGAGGCTTACCGTTTTTCCTGCACCATTTGGTCCCACCAAAATAGTTAATGGACTAAAGAAAGTGATAATTTGTTTATCTTTATCTTCTATCCCAAAACTCCTCACTCCGAGGATACTCATTTTTTCAATCCTCGCCATTTCTACTGAACAACTTCTGTTCCAAAGTCAGAGGTGAAAACACTGTAAATCCTGTAAAACGGAGCTTTGTGAAAAATCCAGTAGGCAGAAATCACAATAGACTGCTGAAAGCTGACTAAACACCGATACAAGCAAGTAAAGCCTCCACACAGTACTTTCAAACTGTACCCTACAATCATGGAATCATGGAATGATTGGATCAGATATTTAAAAACACAGCTAAGGTTCTTCAGTTACTACTCCAGGTACAAAACATATGAAGGCAAGACCTTATTTTTTTCAAACTGAGAAATTAATCAACTCCAAGCTAAGTCCCACACTATGTATCATAAAATCAAACCTTTATTCCTCTTCACAAACACTATGCACATGCCTTCAGAATGCCCCAAATAGAGGAGAAGCCCCAATATTTTTTCTCCTTCGACAAGCCACTGTTGTACTGCAACACCCAACACCGTGCAAGCTGTGCCAATGCCTGTTTCTCACAGGCATATCCATCACCATATCCATCACCCTGTCCCAGTTCGTGCTGTGAAGAGGAAGGCTCGAGCCTTCCCAGGCCATGGGGCGGGCAGAGACATCGGGCTGCGCTCGTGTGGGAGCTGCCCCGGGCACTGGAGGGCTCTGGGGGAGGCACCTCCGCCTGCGAGCCCCATCCCCCGCCTGTGTGGTGTGTGTGTGTGGCTGCGTACTCCGGGGGTGTTCACGATGGCCCGGGCTCGGCCCTCCCGCGGCTCCTCCGGGGGTGCCCGGCGGGGCTCGGCCCGGGACAGGGCATTTCCTGCCGAGGCAGAGGTGGCAGCGGGGCTTTCCCGCCCGGAGCTCCGCGCCGCGCCGGGGGCGGACATTTTCCAGGGAGCCATCCCTCCCCGCAGCCGAGCGAGCCGAGCGAGCCGAGCCCGCCGCGGTACCGCGCCCCCGGCCCGGCCGTCCCCTTTCCCCGTTTCCCCCGTCCCCGCGGTTACCTCTGCCCGCCGCCGCCGCCGCCGGCCCGCGCCCCGTCAGGCCCCGCGCCCGCCCCGGCCCGGCCCGGCCCCGCCATGGCGGCCCGCCCACCGCTCGCACCGCCCCCCGGCCGCCGGGGCTCGCACCGCGCCGTGAGGGTGCTTGCCGGGCTGCGGTGTCCTTTGAGGGCTCAGAATGGAGCGATAGCGATGGAGTTTTGAGGCGGTATCGTGGTTTGAACCCAGCTGGAAATGAATCACAGGATAAGCTCAGTTGGAGGGACCCACAAGGGTCATCGAGTCCGGCTGCTGGCCCTGTTTCTAAGAATCACACCATCTGCCTTGAGCCTTGCCCAAACGCCTCTTCAGCTCTGTCAGGCTCGATGTTGTGACCACTTCCCTGGGGAGCCTGTTCAATGCCCACCCACCCTCTGGGTGAAGAGCCTTTTCCTGATACCCACTGTAAACTTCCGCTGACACAGTTTCAGGCCATCCCTCAAGTCCTATCACCGCTCACCACAGAGAAGAGATCGGTATCTGCCGCTGTACCCAGCTGCAAGACGTACCCTCAGTCTCATCCAGGCTGAACAGACCAAGTACCCTCAGCTGCCCCTTGTATGGCTTCTTCTCCAGACCCTTCCCCATCCTCACTGTCCTCCCTTGGACACTCTCTAATAGCTTTAATATCTGTCTTATATTGTGATGATGGGTCACTGCGAAGCCACTGGATCTTCCCCCCCAGCTGCAGTGGAATGGGGAGAAGAATCAACTCTAAAACTTGTAGGTTGAGATAAGAGCAGTTTAATAACAGAAAACAAAGTAGTTATCTAATAGTAATGAAAATATATAATGGTATCTAATAGTAATGAAAATAAATAGAGGAAAAAACCCAAATAACTGATGCCAAATAAAATTGCTCACTGCCTGCTGACCAATGCCAGCCCCTTTCCAGGTAAGTCCCCCAGTTTATCTACTGGGCATAATGTTCTGTCACGGTGAGGGAAGTCTTGGGACTCTTAATATAAGAATCAGCAAGCTCCAACTTTATTGATAAGCACCAGACTTTTATACACAACAAGTAATAAACTCATGGATATTCTGTAGACTATACAATCTATTGTTAT
Organism: Fringilla coelebs; assembly: GCF_963513975.1. Classification (NCBI taxonomy): domain Eukaryota; kingdom Metazoa; phylum Chordata; class Aves; order Passeriformes; family Fringillidae; genus Fringilla; species Fringilla coelebs. The sequence continues at coordinate 8,210,846 of NC_140041.1, forward strand.
ACTACAATATCAGCTCTTCCTCATTCTTGAGAACTTACATTTCTACTTCTCACGCCTCATCCTCATTACTGTTATCGTACTACTGCTACACTCAAGGACACAGTTTCTTGCAGGTGCAGAAACTTAGATTAGCTGGGTTTGGTACTTTCCTAGTCCTTCCTTGGTCAGCTAACAAAAGTATGTCAGAGTGACTTCTACCCTGTAACCATTCCTCCACAATGTTCCATAGTGTGGAATATCCCTTTGGCCAGTTTGTGTCACCTGTCCTGGCTGTGCTCCTTCCCTGTTTCTTTTCTGTAGCTCTTCACTGGCAAACCACAAGACACCAAAAAGAAATCCTTGATTTATAATACAACAACTTAGAAAAAAACAGAACATAAACATACTGCCAATATTATTCTTATTCTGAATCCAAAACACAACACTGTACCAAATACTGAGAAGAAATTAGCTCCACCTCAGCTGAAACCAAGACAGGCAGTTTTAGGGACTGCAGAAAAGTTTGGGATGATCAGGGGAAGGAAAGGGGATCACTCCCCTTGGCTGGTTCATTTCTCTCAAGGGCCAACAGAGCTCCTTGCCCCCTTGTACCAGTCTTCTTCCACACTTCTTCCTCTTTGCTCTCTATCCCCTATTCTTCATCCATCTAGAAAAAAGTCCAAGCCAGAGGACTGCCCCTTCCTGCTTCTCTGGAGCTTTGTTATCCTACTCCTGAGGACCTGGAGTTCCTCCAGAACTACACACTGGGTCAGGCTGCACGTGCCATGCACACCCTTACCTTGACCCCTGGCCAGCTGGGAGCCATCTCAGGTTCGTTGCATGAGCTGACAGCATTGGGAATCTAATTAATCAACTTTTAGCCCAAATTGATTAATAACTTGCCAGCATATTTTAGTATTATATTATATTATATTATATTATATTATATTATATTATATTATATTATATTATATTATATTATATTATATTATATTATATTATATTATATTATATTATATTATATTATATTATATTATATTATAGTATTTTTTATTGTATTTTCACTGTGAAGGGAAACAACACAAGTATTTCTTGTGTCAGATCAAGTTCATGGTTAGGTAACAGAGGCAGACTTTGGAAAACAGCCCTTTGTGCTCAATCTCAGCATCATCTGTAATTAAAATGGGTAACAGAGATGATAAGTGAAGTAAGTCTGGACCTTATCAGAAACTGGTAGCCAGCAGGTGATTTTGTGGCCAACAATTCAGGCTTTCACTGCAGTTTATTCTCTGGTGATAATTGTACCTTTTATGACTGCAAAAATGTTTCCCAAAACATAAGCTATGGTCATTTCAGATTTTGAGACAAGAAGAAATTACTGTCCATATTGGCCAAACAGCCTACAAAAATATTGCCAAAGTTCACCATCTTTGAGAATATACCATACCCATCACCATACCCATCTTTGAGAAGCCAGTACAACTCCTCTGGAGAGGAGACACCAGATTATACTCCATTTGTGTGTCGCCTCCTGCCCTGCAGCTGCCTTGCTATGACTCAGTTGTTCAGCAGCACAATACTTTCTCTATAGCAATATTTTTCCACATCACCTTTAGATGATGCATGCATCATACCATGATTCTGTAGCCAGTATCACCTCCAGAATATTCTGCAAAAGTTCATGATAAGGTGACAATTTTTGGCACTGTTTCTGGTAGAGTTTTCTGTTTCCACACACACTATTTTCCCACCAATATGAAATCTGTTCTCTAAATAGTGTGTGTGTATATGCTGTTGTGGGATGGTTTAGTGAGAATTATTTCTTGGCTTGTGATTGTTCTCCTCTGACCACCACAGTTATCAGCTTTTCAGAGTCTATAAATCTATGAATATGAGTGTGAACATGAAAGGCGGAGGACTAGAAGAAACAACCTCTTTCCTGCAACTTTTATTATCATGTCATCCCTTCTAGAAATCTGACAATCTGTTTGGAACTTAGACAGAAGAACAAAAGCAATTGCACACTTTTATCTTTCTAGTCTAAACTACTATAAGAGCATCCAGATGCTGATTTTTGCAGAGGAATGGAAGTATATATTGTATTATTTCTACATACTCTTCTAAGAGCCCAACATTTTCATCTGGGGACCTCTTGTGTTTCTTTGGCTGAGGTGTAACAACAGAATGTTTCATAAGTTCAGTGTTAAAAGCTTTATCAGTTAGGATCAAAAGATCCTTTCAAGATGTCTTTTTTAACTCATAGTTATGCTTTTCTTCCAGAATTTTAGGGCAAGAATTTAAAAAGAGTATTTAAAAATGTAGTTAAGCAATATTTTCAACAAAACTTAAATAGATCTGCTCATGAAATTATGTGTTGAGAAACTGATAATTCGATGTGCGCAAGGTCTTTTCTCTTTCTGGGCCTCTCAAGCAGGTACCTATGGAAAACCAGATGACTCTTCTCACATCGTTGAATGATTTGTCCAGTTTTGCTGGAAAATTGTAACCTTTTAATGAGTGAGTGTTACCCTCTCGTAAGCCCTTTCCAGTCATCTGAGAGTAGGTTTCAGCCATTTTTAAGCACTTTGGGTTTTTTTAGTTTTTCCACTTACGTTAAGGGACAAGGTCCCGATGCCAGGACAGCTAATTGCAGCCATTAATACCTGCCATGCTTTCACTGATGGGCTGCCAGTTACATCCTTGCCTTTTCCAGCCATGTGTTCTACACTGAATTTCCCCAAACGCTGAGGGTGAGGGAGGAAGGGTAAAGAATCCAAACTGATTAAGTAGCATTAGGGTCTGGGTATGTCTAAGAAGTCACTGGTATTTTTTACTCAACTTTGAACTGCAGTTCATCTTAGAAAATCCCACTGAACAAAGGATGGCATATTACTGAGTGAGATGTAAAAATTACATAGCTTTTCAGATCTCCATCTCTCTGATTATGTGATACAGAAATAAGAACCACATAAAGATCAATGTTACAGAAGGAATGCTCCTATTTCCTGTGATGAATTTTTGATATCATGTAAGTAAATGACATCTCTTATCCACAAAGGTGTTTTCCCCTTACTTGATGTCAGAAGGAAGGAAACCCCCCAACCAGTCCCCAGTGAGGCATCCCACAGTGCTTATGATAACTCACCCCATGGTCTTGTGCCTTTTCCTATATGAGAAAACTTTCCCTTTCATCTAATATTCAAGGTGTATATATAGGCAGCGTATGGTGCACAAATCGAACACAGCTTTCCTAGAACCCAAAATGCTGTTGCTCTATATTTTCTTGGTGAGTTGTTGCTTACCTGGCTCAATCGGAGGTGCAGTAGAAGAATTTCAAGCAAAGCTCAAGGCTCTAGTGGATCTAGCAAAAAAAGAGGTGGGTTGTTATCTCTTTTTCTTCATTTCCTACAGTTCTTTTGATGGAAGTATAAAATGAAGTCTGGGTTAGTTTCAGCTCTAGTTTGAATGTCCTGTATTTTGTTTGTTAAAGTTGAGATGCTCAAGGCGCTGCGTGTCAAACTTTCCTCAGAAGCTGGTAATTGTTTCCCCAAAGGAAGTTCAGAAATAGAAAACCTGATGAAGATGATATGTAGTTCGAGATGTTTAACAATGTGGCAGTCACTTAGAGGAGAAATACCTTCTAACAGTATATTCTTTTTAAAAATTTTAGATCTTTCTTCCAGTACCCATGGGGAAATTTGAGGTAAGACTTTCAAACTTCTTTATTCTGCTGATGTTAATTATTTGAAAAATCATGATGCTTTGTAGCAGATCTTGAAGGAAAGAGAGTTAGACTACAAAAAAAGACCAAATCCTACTAAAAGGAAATACATATGCTAATTTTTCATGAGCAACTCTGTCAAATTCAGTGAAGCTATGGAAATAAAGAACCAATTCTGTGACCATAGTCTCTGAGACTTGGTTGTACTCCTGCTGAAGGCAATCTCAGGAGTTCTTGCAGAAAGTTTACTTCTGAGGCTGTTCTCAACATTACTGAGCTGTAGACCCTGAACATCACCTGCTGTCATTTAGAACCAAAGGTGGGTAAGTAGGGTTTGTGCTTGAAGAACTAAAATGTTCTTACCTCTGGGCAAACAAACAAGTTGAGTGTTATAAATCACCATAAAATTTGTGTCTGAAGAAAGCAATTTTTTGGCACAAGAAGTTATTGCCTACAATAATAAACCTGTTGTTCAGTGGTTTCAGTTTGTGGTCTGCAGATTTCTCAGGTTCTGTGAACTGAAAAAAGGTCCATAAAAGATAATTAAGAACAGCCAGCCTGTTTTCCTCTAAAACAGTTGTTTTAGAGGAAAAAATGTTTAGAGCTTGCAGCTTTAAAGGGTAAGATATAGACAGAGGGGTGCAGTGCTTCTGTCCTGTGTGGGAGGTACAACTGGGAGAGGGAGTTGGCAGACCTAACATTCTCAGGCTACTCAGTGTGGTTTTGATAAAGCTGCAACCCCAGTGGATTTTAGTCTGCCTTTACAAATCTTTTCTCTGTTTTCTTTAATAACAATTTTTAAAATGTGTTTATTTACTCTCCTGCTGTAGATTTTTTTATCAAACCCCAGAAAACATAGGAAAGTACCTCCTTCTGTATTTATACAGAATTTCTGTTTCTGCTATGCATGCAAATAGTTATTGAATTTACTGAAAGATAAAAGTTTCCTCATTTCCCAGAATATAATTTTGCTGTTATTTGATTTTTTTTTAGTGCAGTCTTGTACCCTGTCAACTTAAAAGAACCATAGAAAGACTGAAAATTTCCTTTGAGAATGATCTAGCAAGAAACCCTATCTCTCTGATGGAGACAAACATGAATCACATAACATCTGCTTTACAGAAAACACACAGAGTAAGTTTCTCATTAATTATTTATAGTCATAGAATCATGCAATGGTTTGGGTTGGAAGGGACCTTAAAGTCCATCTACTTCCAACTCCCCTGGCTGGATTAGGGAAACCCTAGGTAAAAATATGAAACTATGTGAATGTACCACTCACTTATTTTCAAAACATGAAATTAATCATCTCAGCATCCTGGCTGACTAAAGTCAACAGCAAAATTTTGATGGCATCTCTGCAAAACCGCTACAACATCCTTAGTTTCACAGTGTTGAGCACTATGGCTGCTGCTCAGCAGTGGTTTTACAGGAACTACCTGAATTCATAGAGTCTGGATGGAAGTTAGAGTTCCTAAAAGGTGTATCACTTGTAGACAAATCCTGGGACTTGTCATTAGGCAGGACACTAGTAAGAAAAGGTCCTAAGCCACATCTCAGTAAGCAAAGTCAGCCAGGAAGAAGTATTCCCAATACTCAAATGTCTTCTCTCTGTTCATTCATGCAGATCTGTCTTTCCTTCTGATTAAACATTCCCTTGAACAACCAACAACACCTTCTCAGGAATGTGTTCTTCTTATTTCCTCCATTATTTTGGCTGTTACCTTTTGCTATTTTTTGCTTTTATCATTACTGTAGCAACCCAAGAACATCATACCCTGTCCAGTGAAAAACGTGACCCTACAGAGAGCCCCAAGTCACTTCAAGAGATACTTCGAGAAGGTGAACGAGGGCTGCTGGGAGTCCTGATGACAGGTGTTGGCACCCCAAATACTTGGAGACAACTCTTACCCAACACTAGAGCTGGTTCTGATGGAAGACAGAGCACCACAAAGAGACATCACAATGTCAACATGAATGTTTCATATATGAATTATCAGATATTTATGTCTTATTTGTAATTATTAGCATATTTATTTAATTTATAGAGTGCTTCTATATTTTTACCTAATGTTCAAAGTGATCATGAATAAAAGAACTTAAAATATTATATATAAAATAATAAAATAAAATATAATAATAATAATATTTTATTGTGGAGGTTGTGCACTACAATAACTAGAGTATAAGTCAAGGCTGTAGGAGTGAAATAAAAAAATATACAGATTAAGCGTCAGATCCATTGATGTGCATTTCTGCAGGCACTTACAAAATTGTCAAATATTTACCATCTGAAGGCAGGAATAAAAAGGAGAGAAGGTGTCTTTTAAATATATTCATAATTAAATTTGAGAACAATGTGTTTTCCTCTAATTTTACAACTTAATTTTCTTGCATTTTACGTGCATGATACACATTCTTTATTTAACTAAAATATTTAGTGTGTGAGCAGATCATATTTATTTTATTATTTCTCCAAATATATTTTCAACCATGGTATCTTCAAATTTTGTAGTAGAGTCAGGAATTAGTGTTGTTGGCTCAGTGACAAGCCAAAACCAAACCCTGAGAGGGTCTGTGGGTTATTGCCATAGAAATATAGTGATAATTATCAAACAGACACAGTGGTGGTAGCAAAGCTTGTCTAATTTAGGCTGGATTGGTTTGTTTGGTTTTTCTTCTCAGTCCTGCCTAAAGCTGTATTTTTTATGAAGTGAAGAATGTGATTACAAATCACTTTTCCTAAGTAAAAATATGGCATTTTTCTAGAACCTGAAGTGTCAGAGGAAAACAACACTTTTGCTAGTGTATGGAAGTATTCCCTGAATTCCAAATGAATTGAGTTGATTCATGCAGCTGGCTTTTGGGTCATAAAGCAGCTTGAAGATCTGCCCAGCTAGTCATTGTGTAACTTCTAAGTGAAAAATACTTGGCATAGATGTATTTTTGGGAAGCTGTAGCCCATCTCTACTGAAATAAACAATAGTGTTAAGTAATCAAGCATAATTATGTCCAAGGAACCATCTGGTTTGTGATGATTGTAGCAGAGATTCATGATTTTACAAGAAACAAAAGGGTGCACATCAGAGATTCCCATCTTGGTGACTGAGAAAAGCTATGATAAATCCAGACATTGGTATTAGCAGTGTGACAGTGGCTAATCCAGTCACTATTGAAACTAATAAATCTTCTCCAGAGCAAAGAATGGTAATGAGGAAGCCTGGAGAATGCTGTCCCACAAAACCAAACCCACACCATTAGTCACTGCTGGAGGTTTAACAAGAGCAGACCAGAGCAAACCAATGAACTTTGAATGAGCAAACATGAGAAGGCATCTCTCTAAACAGGGACCTTCTGACACAGCCCTCAAGCAATCAAAAATGCATCCACAGAAACACAGGAAGCAGGGAGACCTGCATCACACAGAGGAGAGATGTTTAAGTACTTCAACATCAGCTCTCACAAGTAACTGTAAATGATGTACAGCTGCTAAAATTGAGGCAAGACTGGGAAACATCACTTTTTTCTAGTGTTTGTTTCACTCCAGCTTTCTGCATAAAACTGAAAAGTAGGAGCAAAGGCAGGATTTTACCACAAAGTTTGCAGCCCTATAATCTAAGTCAAAACAAACCCCTTTCAACCAACCATTGCTGAGTGATTGTAATATTAACAAAAATCATGCTAAGAACTCATCTTTCCTTCCAAAACATGTTAAAACCTGCTACAAGTGTGAGCTATAATGTGCTGTACCTGCCTTGGGACAGTGCTGCTCACCCACACCAAGCTAAACCTCACAAGACAAGCACAGAGAAATGCTACTAAGTGCTTAAATGACCAAACTGGACTTTAATTAGCTAATTAAGCAGAATATATCTCTACAATTATGCAACCTTGCATAAGCTCAGCTCATACTTTAAAGTGTATTCATTCACTGTTCCATCTCTTTACCTTGTGGTGGGTCCATCCACGCAGCGAAATCTCTTTTCTTTCCATTTTGTTCTTCTGGAAGTGTTTTCCTGCATTAGCACAGGTTAACAGAGTTTGGAGCACAAGTAATTCCTGTTTTATGCCCTGTGCTCTTCAGGAATAGCAGTGCCAGGATTCTAAAACAATTTAGAATCCTTGGGAGCATTCTAAAGTAGCCTGAGTGGCAGAAAAGGATTTTTAGTGTGCTGCCAACATGGTGTATTATGCTGTCAACCTATTGAAAAGTCATTTCAAAGGATAAAAGAAAGGTGGTCTTTCAAACCAGAGTCATCCAGGCACATGAAAAAGGTTTTTAGGAGCCCTGACAGGGAAAGGCTGCGCACACAAGAGCAGAGAAAGTTGCAAGATTGGCTATAGAAACTTTAAAATTCACATGCAATACACACAATGCTGTTTACCCAGGGAGTGAAAAGCTTTTAAGACTTTCATTTTCAGGATGTGTAAACAAAACATCAACCCAAACTAGGCAGTTTGCTCTCAGGAAGGTTTTGCTGAGTGCAGAGGGCACCTGGCACCAAGGCAGGCTCCTGCTGCAGGGTGTGACCCTGGGGGAACTGAAACCCAGGGCATCGCTGATGCCGTAAAAAAACAAAGAAACAAAACATTTTAGGACAAATATACGGAGTGGTTTAGGGTGAAAAACTCATAATCACAGGTTTCTGAGCTCCTACAACTTTCATTTTCTGGTGAGGGAAGCCAAAGGATTTTAGAAAACAAGAGATGCTAAAGCTGCTGGAAGGAAATCCTGAGATCTGAAGCAATAAGGATCCCACCACTGTTCTTCTGCCTTGGCACTTCAGGGAGATACATGACAATGGATTCAGGGTGTTTTAAAATATTTCACTATTCTAGCTACCATTCCACTGGCATTTTCCATGGTGCTTAAAAGCTTTCTAATACAGTCTGGGCCAGTCAGCAGTTGTACCTTTGCTCCAGCCCAGGGCAGAGAGAGAGAGCAGGAGATGACATCCACATTTTGTCTCAATTTTAAACAACAGTTCCCTTCATTGTCTTTTCTCTTCTGCCTTTATTTTTCACTTCAGGAAACATCCCATTTTTTGCAACAGCTCAGTCAAACTGGTCGTAAATAAGATCTGACAGGTGTCCACCCATGGCAGCGTCCAGTGCTATAAGGGAGATGTGCAAAAACTGGCCAGATATTGCACATACTGTTTCCAGAAAGCGGTCACTCCCACAGACTATCACAGAAGTGTAAATAAAATTTATCACAACAGCCTGTTTCCCAGGAAAATTTTCATCTCATGTAATTTAGGTCAAAACCAGTCTTCCCCAAATTTCACAACCTCCCTAGTTTGTAAGTGGCCTTTTTAGAATCATCAGGGCAATTTTGGGACAGAGATGCTCCAGGAGCAGCAGTACTTGGGGATGCAAGAACTAAGTCCAGGCATTTATCTTTGCTGTCTGTTGTAAGAAGCTGGAATTTTGCTCACTGCTAGAGCATCCAGATATGCACATGTACCTTGCTGTATCAGCCACCCTCACAAGGGACACATACTGCTGGAAAGCAGCAAAAAGCTAAAAAATCATTCATTTAATATGGTGAATATGACTCCCTTGTAGTGACCTGCTTTTTGCACTCACCTGGTTCTCTCCATTACTGTCTGTTACAAATGAGAGTATCACTAAAGATTAAAACACTTTCTACAACCCCAGGAGATTGGATGAGTTTGAGGATCAGAAAATTTGTCAGGAAAAGAGAAAACTCTATGTCAAATGGTTGGCCTTAAGCTAAGTTCCCAGCACAAAATATTGAAACATAACCATGTGAGAAAGCATTCCAGAGCATCTCTGTAGGAGTTGTTCCCTGGTTTCCAGAAATTTCCATTTTCTTGAGCCTGGCAGGCTAGGGAGGTACAAGATTACTGCACCACAGCAGTGCTGCATTTTGTACTCACATCAGTAAAGAAACTTTATCTAAATATTGTACCTTCACATGCATCTACATGGAAGAGCAAAACCAGCTCCTACAAAGAGTTGCAGCTCAGTTCTAACAAGGCATTTTCTGAGTCCATCAACCTCATGCAGGCATATATCTGCAGGAATCATCAGCATTTCTTGACTCAAGGAAGCCCTTGCCTGGGATGATCCCAGCTGGCATCAGCAGCACCTTGCACAGCCTTTAGGATAACTTTATTTTCACACTCAGCATCATCTGATTATTTTCTTGAATAATATTCCTAAACCACATCTAATCTTATCGCACCCTGACTCACACCAAAATGCCTTTTTCATTAGTATTAAAAGTCATGAATTAACTGAGTAGATTATTCACTTCACTTCTGTCCTCCTGATAATTCAAAATTGAAATAGAGACACTTTGGACAAATTCAGCAGTGTGGATTTTCCGTTGCTGTCTGTTACTCTAGTCTCCAAAGTTTCTTCTGAAATATTTTCTTTGCTTATTCTTATTCCTATTCCTTCCAATTCTGTTCATGTTTGTGTTGCCTTCACTCTGCTCATACTCCCAGATCTAACCAATTTGAGAACTGTAAGTACCAGAGATTACAGTATTGAGGTCAGGACCTGTTGCTTACATTGCCCTATTTTTTCTTACATCTTTCTTCAACTTCTTAACCCTGCATTCATGTTAAAAACAAAAACTCCAAACCATCAGTACAATAATAAACCTCTCAAGAGATGGGACTATGATTTGGGTAGGGGCACTGAGCCAGCTTAGAGAGAAAAAAAGGCACTTGAGCACTTCTACTAACTCAAGTAAAATAGGGAAAAAAGTGAAAGAAAAGGAAAAATCCCTGCATTGAGAAGTACAGTGATTTTGGAGTATGTCCCAAGCAGAGAGAATGGTAAAACAGCAAGCAGTGAAGGACCAGTCTTGTTCCTTTGGAGCTGGGAAAAGCTGAAAGTAAAAGTAGCTCGTGCTAGTGTTGTATTTAACAAAAATACTGTGAATTCTTCAAAACTGGGAGTTTATCAAAGGGAAAAGAACAGTCATACAGGCCATAAAACGTTCTGGGACAGTGCTGGGATTCAGCGAAGTGTTTGCAAATACCAAATGCAGGAGAGGGAAGAAAAGAAAAAGCCTGATACAAGATGTGTTGGCAGTTGTGCTGGCCAGGAATGGAATTGGAGACAGATGTGCTCTCTGTGCTTAGCAGCCCTGGTGTGGGGAGGTCTGAGGGGGGGACACAGCAGAGTCCTGTAGCCCCAGGGGCAATCCTTTGCAGTGGAGACAGGAAACATCATGCTACAATGGATGGGCCAACTGTTGGCCAAGGAAAAGGTGAAAAATGTGGGGTTTTCCAATAAACCTTGAGCTGAAACTGAGCTGCCCTCAGAGATATCTAATGGTGGGGTGGAACATCAGCCTGGCTGGCAGTGCAGCCCAGGTACCAGGCGAAGGGGAAAGGAGGCTTTGCCTGCAAGCCAGTATGAGTTTGAAGGAGCCCAAAGGAAGCAAGCTGTGAAACACCAAAAACACGGGGAGCCAAGAGTGGGTCTCACTCTCTTCAGTTTTATGGCTTACAAATTCAGCCCAAGGGCAGCTGGTAGTGCCAGAGGTTCTTTGCCTCTGCATCTCCCAGAGATGCACTTATGTAGCATCCACAGAGTCAGATTTGTTTGAATTGGAAGGAACTCTAAAGACCATCTAGTTCCAAACCCCTTGCCATGAACAGAGGCACCTTCCACTAGACCAGCTTGCTCAGACCCCCACTTCCAGGGATGAGGTTTTTCCAGACAATCTGTGCCAGTGCTTTACCTCCTCACTGTAAAAAGTTCTTTCCTTATTACTTGCCACATTCCTACAAGGGCACAATCCTCAGAGCTGTGTGATGAGAAAGTTCTACACATAAGAGTGGAGTGTGGAAAAACCCCTCATCTTGTTAGAGAGGACAAACGGATACAGCAAAGCAGGCAGCAGCCAGCTGCAGGTTAGCTTCAGCTAAGCCACATAACCACTACTGACTTTTGACTTCCCCAATTCAAAGTATTTAGATATTGAGATGCTTACTCTGAAATGCTGTGGCATCAGACCCCACGAGGGGAGCCAGCAGATCTGCAGCCACCACGGCTGCTGCCTTCAATGCTGTAAAATAACATCATACACTTTTAAAAAGAAGTAAAAAAGGAGCTTTCCCAGCTTTCTCTCCAGGAAAGAGGGAAACACAAGTCATTGGTTGATTTGGCCAAGTAACAGACCACAATGCCTTCAATTAATGAAGACCTCAGGCTGGAGGTTGGCTTCCTGCCCACCTTCCTTCCATACTGCTTCCTCACAGACCTGGTGGGTTTCCTCTTCCTCAGCTCCTGGCCAGAGAATGGGGCAGTCAGGGCACCACTGTCCTGATACAAAGTCAGCTCTGGGGCACCAACTGTGCCCATGAGGTCTGGCCTGATGTGCTCAAGACACCCTGCATCCCTCCTTCCCACCCAAAAAGGGCCACTTTGCTGTGCCCATTCCCAGGGCCACCCTGGTGCTCCAGGGCAGTGGCTTCTCCTGCTGTAAATCAATTAGCTCTTACAGAATACCTGCATTTTGTCAAAAATTTGCCACCAATACTGGACAAGTGCTGTAATTTTTCCTTTGTAGACAATGGGCCACATATTTTCCATAGGGTTGTATTGGGGATTTTTTCTTAGACCAGTCTTTTTCCTATTGTCAAGCACATAATTGCACTCTGTGAGCAAAGACATTTTGATTTATAGAGAAGTGCTGTGGAGATGATATTTGCTTGGCCATGCTTTGGGTCATCCTATGCTTTACTAATTTTCATGTTAAAAAGCCACTCATATCTTTGCTATCTACTTTCCATGGAAAAGCTGACTGGGTAAGGAGGCTGTCCCAAAGTTAAACACCAAATTTACTGGAACCTTGCTCTTCCAGAAAGTTTCAATGAATGTGGGGTTTTTTTAGTTGTTGGGGTTTATTTGTTTGTTTTGCTTTGGTTTTTTTACCAGTTTTAAATTCAACCTAAACAGTTACTTCCTTGTAGAGACCATAAAATGATAGAGGACTGGTCCACAACCACTTACAGGTTCTCTGATCCCATCAGCAGGATGAAGACCCATCTCTACCTTCTCTTGCTGGCTGCAGGCATCTCTGCTGCTCCCCAGATGAGCAGCATGGCTGAATTACTGACTCTACTACAGCAAATGTATGAGGTGATGACAAAGGACATTCAGGTAAATTCAATTTCCATTTTTCTAATTTAAAATTTAATATACTGAATTCTCTTGTTTTTGGAATTTATAACTATTTTTTTGAAAGTAAAACAATTTATGTTTTTTATCTATTATATTTTTATCAGTGTTAATGAAGAAGCTATTTAAAAGGCTGAATTAATGTATTATTTTTCAGAATCTGAGGATTGAAACTCCCAACAATATAGATGTAAGTAAAAGTTTTTTTTTAAATAAAAGTAACTTCTTTGATTAATTTCTTCACTAGAAATTAAGATAGTTCTTAAATTGTCTCCTAAAATACTCTATTTGTATTTAAGAGCAAACAATTATTTTAAGTGTAGCTGCTATAAGATATAAAATTAATTATAAATTATAAAGTGTGATTAGATATAAAACACTATTAAAACCAATCAAATTATAAGTCAAAAAGATGCTGTCATATAAAAGGAACTATACTTGCTCTATGTTTTTATAAATCTCCTGCAGAACACACACAAGGAATGATTTTCTGAATCAGTTTTTTGAATGAGATACAGCTAAAGAGGAAAGAACAAATTCAATCACATTTCCTGCTTGTATGTCTGAAAAATCATTCTGTTTAGTCTGCTTCTTTATTCTACTCATAGAAATGGCTTTTTATACTCTTACCATGAGTTTGGGAGTTAAATACTTGTATTAGCTCATCTTCCCTGAAGGATGATGTTAATGGCCCCTGAACAGTACCCGGCGACTGGGTGTCCATGAACAGGGTCTGTCTTAAAGACCAAACTCCCCTTTATGCATTTCCCATCTTCTTTTGCATCTCCAATAAATTTCTCCTATTCCCTCTCAGATTTTCTCTTTCAGATAACTTTAAATTGCTCCCTCATCATGCAGACATTAATGAGACTTTTCTCTTTGCTGTGCATCTGCTAGAATCCTGATTTCCACAGACCACAGTCCAGCACAGAGCTCCTCTGCTAATAGTGTGGCCAGATGGCAATTTGTGGAAATGTATGTGACTCATTGATTTATTGAAGGAGCAGAATAATTCCCATTTTTGCCCTAAACTGGTTAGAGGGGGGTTGCGGTTTTTATCTCATTCCATCCCAAACCATCCCATTTCTTGCAAATTAGATGTGAAGTTCCCAGCTCTGTCCCTGCTTTCTGGATCCTGTCTGGAGGAGCTCTCTTCCTAGGCTGGGGCTTTGGCTCTGAAGTTCTGACCCAGAATCAGCAGAGCCCAATAGTGGCAGCTCACTTGTCCCTGTTCCTGATGAGCTCCCTGGTGGTGCCAGCACAGCCCCTGTGCAGTGCCCAGCTCTCCCTGGAGGGGAAGAGCTGCTTTCCTCTCACCTGTTCTTTGGCTCCAGAGGTGACAGAGGCTTCCTTGGTGTCTGCGTTTGCTGTTTGTCACTGGCAGAAGGATGTGGCTTCCCAGGCAAGCCTGTGGGAAAAAATTATCATATTCAGCATGCAGGAATGGCTAGCAGGAGATACCTGTTGGTCAAGAACATCATGGGTGCAATGCTGGCCTTCAGCAGTTGCCTGCATTTCCTCCTATCTTCACTGATTAGGTTTTTCTTCACTTTTCACCTCTTTCTTCTCTCATAACATCTGAATCTGTTCCTGCTGCTGATGGCCGTGTCCTCTCCTCTCTTCCCTAATCCAGGACTGTGAGTTTAGCTGATCTCTTTCAAAACAACCCCACACTGGAGAGTGCAACCATCATCCATCACTCTTTGCTTGGCCTCCATCCCACATCCCTTCTCCCCCTTCTGGTGGCCTTGTCCAGACCACAAGGTCTCGGAGACCAAAGCCAGTGACTGCTTTGTGGCAGAGGACCAGCATGGCCTGGCCACCCCTGGGATGGGACAAGGGCCAGGAAATGAGAGGGTGACCCGTGTCCCCATCTCTCCTGACACACAGGTGTCAGATGTCACAGGGTTAATGTTTGGAGTAACCTCAAGTTCATTTGTTTTCTTTCTCTTGTGTTGAAGAGACAGGAGTAGATGTGAGAAATCCAAGAGGCAGGGCTGAGTCTTTAGACAATGACATCTTTCATCTGGACATTACAAGACACACCAGCAGATACTGTCCTTTGCCAGGTTTCTGTCTGCAGAGTAAATAAATGTTTAGAGCAGAGAAGAACACTCCCCTAAGCTGTTTGCAAACTCAAGCCCAAAAGTCAATAAGAATGAATTTGCCACACAGGCAGCTGGGCAAAACTCACAATGCTTTTTAATAAACTCATTGTAGCTCGTGGTTATGAATACTTGTATCTCAATGTTTCTATTTCTTCCATCTTAGGATGTGAATTGTATCAGCACAATCTTCGAAGGAACAGAACAGCTGAAAAATAATCCAGCTATGAAAAAATTCAATGCTTTTTTCCAGAATTTTGAAAGACTGAAGCAATGGCTCATGCCAAACCTGGCAAAACAGGTAGGAATTTATTTGCTGTCTGCCAGGGATCATGCAGCAGAGATGTAACAAAAAAAGACCTGTAATTCACAAATGTGTCTTTACATCTGCAAAAGAGATAATTTCTTACTGGCTTGTTTTTAGTACATGGATGGAGGAAGAAATCCTGGCATTAATTCATGTTCGTATCCTTCCCTTGTTCTAATATTCAGCTTGATCCATCTCTAAAATACGGATTCATATGTGTGATAAAATATTGTGTCATTTAAAAATGATTGTGGGATTAAAAAGCTCTAAATAACGATTAAATATTAAGTGATTTCATTTTCTTGATTCATTTTTCAGGGAAAATGTGATACAGAAAGAAGGAATGCAACAATATTTATAAAAAAGCTGATGACCTTCATCCGAAAACTGTTAAAAACCACAAGACTGGAGAGTTAGAAGTTTCTAAAATTGCTGTAAATTTATAAGAGCAGTAAAATCTTTCTTTGTTAAAGAAGTGTTACTCCTTTGCATTAAAATTTGGCAGGGCACACCTTCAGTTTCAGTGGTACTGCCCTGGTTCCTGTTTGGCATCTCAAAGTATGCGGTGGCAAAATGGCAATTTGTATTTTGAGGCAAACATTTAAATGCTTGATAAACCAAATCATGCAGGGGGTTACAGAAGAACCTGACTAGGAATAAAACCTCTGTTTCTCATGAAGAGTTAATTTCTGAGTGCCAGGGAGACTGAGCAGGGGTGGGTGTGAGCAGGAGCAGCTGGCTCACAGCACGCTCCTCATGCCAGCACCCCTGGCCCCGCTGTCCCTGCTGTGCCATCAGCCCTGGGTGACAGAGGGAACAGGATGTGGACATTGTGCCCTCTGCCTTTCCTGGAAACCAGACTGGGCCAGTGCAGGGGAACAGCAATGTGGGACAGTCAGAATACCCTTCTAACTCTGAAGGTTTCAGGTCATGTTTCTACCAAAATGTTTTACTGCTCTTATATAACCTCCTTATTCCATAAGCACTGAGAAACACATCCTGGGATTCTACTCTGCCTGAAGCTTTGGTAGACCAGTGTAAATTTGACAACTAAAGATTTGCAAGGATCTGGACATATAGCACTTAGAGATTAAAAAGCTTTTTTATAATATTGATGTTTTGATCACTACAAATTTATTTCTATTGTGTCAACTAATTTATGTTATATTTTACAGACAAAAGGTTTTTGGAGAAAATATTTATTCTGTATTTTTACAACTTTTAATAAAGTGAATAATTGTTTGTCTCTGCCTTTCTCCTTCCCTTTCCCCCCAGATTTCTTCCAAGTTATTCCCACACTTCAGGAAATCTAGTTATCAGTCAGGGGAGTCAGATCCTTGAGGTGAGCAGGCAAATGTATCGCTGAAAGCTGTTTCCAATAATACATGAATTAAAAACCAGAGAGTCCATTAAGGTACCCACCTCTGTAACAGAGCTGAGCTCACACATTCTCTCGTGTGGTGTTTGCTTTTTTCCCTATTAATATCCCAGCATAAATTAATTTCTTAAAAAATAGGTATATAGGAGAAAGAAATGAAAACAAAATTGAGAAGAGATTTTTGGTCAGATAGAGAGGTGGATTCCACCAGTGTCTTTCTGATCACGGGAGAAGCTTCTTTCAAAATCTACTAATTCTGACATTGTGAAAAAAGGAGCTGATCAGATGAACAAGGCACTTGTCACCATGTTGCCAAGGGTTTGATTTAATGTGTTCCAAACTCCTGTGTCAAACACGTCCTGATACCACATGTCAGCATCCCTGCTCCTTTTTCAGGGGCATCCTTGGGAACACAGGGTGAAAGACAGGTGACAATCTTGTGATGACAGAACAAACATGCAGAAACAAAGCATTTTCCTGCCACATGCTTGTTTTCCCAGTGTTTTCTAGAGTTATCCAGCTTTTATGAATGAAAAATACAGTTTTTGCACAGCATTGCTCTGTAAGATGGGCAAAGCAGAAAAACTTGCTGGTGAAGGAAAGGTTAATCAGCAGAATTATTATATATAATATAATATAATATAATATAATATAATATAATATAATATAATATAATATAATATAATATAATATCATCATATCATATAATAATGTATAAAAATATTATAATATAATACTATAATATAATAATATATGTTATATATTGAATAGATAATATACTATAATATCATATATAAATACTATATTATATAATATCATGTGTCATATTATATTATATTATATTATATTATATTATATTATATTATATTATATTATATTATATTATATTATATTATATTATATTATATTATATTATATTATATTATATTATATTATATTATATTATATTATATTATATTATATTATATTATATTATATTATATGACATTATATTATATGACATTATATTATATGACATTATATTATATGACATATTATATTATATTTTATTATATTATATTACATATTATATTATATTATATGACATTATATTATATTATATTATATGACATTATATTATATTATATGACATTATATTATATTATATGACATTATATTATATTATATTATATGACATTATATTATATTATATGACATTATATTATATTATATGACATTATATTATATGTTATTTATAATTTGTTCGTGCAGACGTTGAATTGTCTGCGGCTCAGTGGAAGTAGAGCAGCCTCTCACAGGCGCAGGAGGTGGTGGCTGACGGCAGGTGGCAACAGGAGACCAAAAATGCTCGCTGCATCTGCCGGGAGAGCTTTTGGGCAGGAAAAACCTTGAGCAGGGCTTTCCTTCTCCCGGTGCTCAGAGCTCCTTCGTTCCTTTCCAGTCCCTCATTTGGCAGTGCCGCGTTCCAGAGCTGAGCCCAGCGCATCTCCACAGCAATCCTTGCGCCCCAGTGCCAAACAGAGCAGGGCAATCCCTGGGTGGGATGCCCGGTGACGAGGGCGTTGGTGTCGAGATGACTCTGAGCTGTTGGAAAGTTTCTTTTTCTTAGCTTCGAGACCAAAGAAGAAGATGGGATTCTTCGGCTCTGGTTCTCAAGGTTGTTTGTTTGCTCTTATGTAATACACTGTCTTTTTGACCTGCTGAGGTCTGTCTGGCAGGTCGGGTTGAGGCACACTGACTGGTTTTGGGGCAGTGTTATCTTTTTATAGTAAAAACTACATGTACTTTATTTGCAATAATTTTCTAATACCTATCACTTATGTTAGACAGTCTGTCTCTAAACTAATCTCAAAGTGCCACCATCACAGCAGAAGATGGAGGACGAGGAGAAGGAGAAAGACAGAACACAACTAGATTCTTCTATCTTGCTTCTTGGACCCCCATTCTAAAAACTCTAAAATTCTACGTTTTTACTTTGTGACAAATTAACTGTCATTCTGCTTAAACTTTTGTGGCTTGTACATCTTCATATAAAGTTGCTAGTTTTTTCTATGGGCTAAAATCAAAGGCACAGGTGGTTTTTTCTTTGTTCTAAGGTCTTTGAGCCCCCTGCCAGGGTCTCGAGCCTTCTAGGGTAGCCAGAGGAATGGGTTCCAACAGGGGCTCATCCCTGAGAACCCTCTGCCTCGGGTGTCCTGGAGCGGGAGGGAGGTGACAGCCCAAAGTCCTGCCTAAAGAGCAAGGCGACATCAGCGGGGCGGTGCAGCCGCGCACGAGTGAAACCCAGGCTGGGGAGTGCTGACGGGGAGCTCCCTGGACAGGCTTCCCTGGATTCACAGCCTGCACTTGAAAGGGGCCAAAAGGTGGAGAAAAAAGAATGAATTGGTTTGGCTCCAGCTACAGCGGGCCACGGAAAACACCCAGGAATGCTGAGGAGAAAGGAGCACACAAAGCCTGAACAGGGTGTGATGAAACTGCCCATGAGAAAAAAATGTACCACGCTGCTGGCAGAGCTCAGGGTCAGCCAAAAAAAAAAGGAATTTCAGAACTTCAAGGATTCTAGGAGCTCTGTCTGGGTCGCTGTACCCTCAGATCACTGCAGACACCTGCCCTCTGACCCACCTGGATCCTGTTTCAGGGGAGAACTGCTCCAGCTGCACTTTAATATTAACTATGACTTGGTATAGAAAGTTCAAAAGAATCATCTTTTCTATCATGCCCAGGGAAAAAAAGAAATCAGATAGCTAGTACAAATATGTGCTGAATTATGTATAATTATTTATTGTATTTTAAGTGTATACTAATAGTGTGCTATACTATATAAGAATATAGTATATACTAATATATGTGTTATACTATATATAGTATAGTATAGTATAGTATAGTATAGTATAGTATAGTATAGTATAGTATAGTATAGTATAGTATAGTATAGTATATCATATCTAAGTGTTATACTGGATATAAAATATATAGTATATGCTAATATTCCAGGGCATTCTAGACTATCTTTTTAAAATATATAATATAGAATTAATAACGTCTATTATATAATTTAGATATAATGTTTTGTGCAATTTTCCTATTTTACATATAAATCGTCTTGTCTAGCACGGCCAGGGAAAACAGGATACCCTTGACGTCTAACTTCAAATAACCTCTCCTACTTCCCTTTCACACTTTATTTGACCCGGCGAGCAGGATTACTCATCCCAAACCAATTCTGGTTTCCTTCTCCGGGCTTGGCCAGGGGTCAGGGCATCGGGCGGGTGCCGGAGTGGCCCCGGGGGCTGAGGGCAGGAGCAGCCCGGTGCCCCGAGGGACTTTCCCGGCACGGCCGGGGATTCCCGGCAGGGAGGTGGAATTCCCGAGCATCCCGAGTGTGATAAACGCCGATCACTTGTTTTTAAAATTGTAATAGTAATCAAATGGTTATAAAAATAGTAATATAATTAGAGTAATAAAAATTTGGACAATTAGGATTTAGGACAATACGAGACAATAAGAACAAAGAGTTACGGACGGTCCGGGTACCTTTTTCTGGGCAAAATAAGCCCGAAAAAGGACACACGTTAACAGAGGATTAACCCTTAAAAGCCCGTTGCATATTCATACACCTCATACATGATGCATAAATTCCATTCAAACACAGGATTCTGTCTGGTCAGGGTCAACTTCTTCCTCTTAATCCTAACGGCAGTTTCAGGGCTGACGGAGGCGGGAAGAAGTTAGTTGTCTTCTGATAATGGAGCAATAAATTCTTTTTCTCTGAAAGATTTAAGTGTCCTGGGGCCGCTGTCCGGCGCGAGTACGTCATTCCTTTCTTTAAAAAAAATATCCCACATACACAGTTTCTATTTTTTTCTACGAAAGTTACATTTTAATTACAAAATACATTTAACATACTATTAAAACGTTAATACAGAGCTACTTAAGAAGATTAATACAGCATAACTTTCTAACACAACACATATTTTAATGTAATATTTCCGAAAAGCCGACATCAAACCCGCCTTTCTCACCCCGAGCCCCCGGCCCCGGCCCCGAGCCCAGCCGGCCCCGCAGCGCCCCCCCGCGGCCGCGCCCCGCAGCGCCGATTCCCGGAAGGCGCTCCCGCCGCCGCCGCTGCCGCAGGAAACCGAAACTGGGCGGGAGCGGGGAGGGAGCGGGATGGGAGGGGACGGGGATGAGCCGGCGGAGGGGAGCGCAGGGGAACATCGGAAACACATAACTAACTAACTGACTGACTGACTGACTGACTAACTAACTAACTAAATAAATAAATAAATAAATAAATAAATAAATAAATAAATAAATAAATAAATAAATAAATAAATAAATAAATAATCTGACTAACAAACTAACAAACTGACTGACTAACAAACAAATACATAAATACATAAATACATAAATAATCTGACTAACTAACTAGCTAACTAACTAACTGGATGAATGAATAAATAATCTGACTGACTAACTGCCTGCCTGACTGACTAAGTAACTAACTAAGTAACTAAGTAACTAAGTAACTAAGTAACTAAGTAACTAACTAACTAACTAACTAACTAACTAACTAACTAACTAACTAACTAACTACATACAAACATACATACATACATACATAAAGAAATAAACGAACCGACTAACTGGCTGACTAACTAACTAACTAACTAACTAATCTGACTAACTAACTGACTGACTGACTGCCTAACTAACTAACTAACTAACTAACTAACTAACTAACTAACTAACTAACTAAATAAATAAATAAATAAATAAATAAATAAATAAATAAACTTACTAACTGGCTGACTAAATAAATAAATGAACTATCTGACTAAGTGACTAAGTAACTGGCTGACTAACTATATAAAGAAATAAACAGAAACACGCAAACAGTGGCGACACGAAAATTAAGGGGGGAAAAAGAAGGGGAAGGGGGAAGGATTAAAGAAAAAGGCACGGCAAAAAAGGGAGAAAAAAGGAGAGGGGATGAAAGAAACAGGCAATGAAAAAGGGAAAAGAAGAAGGAAGGACATAAAAAAGGGGGTCACAAAAAAGGGGGAACATAAAGAGGGACAGGACAAAAAAGGGATACAAAAAAAAGCGGGAGCTCACTCAAAAAAAGAGGTGGACACAAAAAAAGAAGGGGGGACAAAAAAAACAGCAAAGGGAAGGGACAACAAAAACCCCTCTGGTCTGAGACTTCAGCCACAGCTGGTGAGTTGGTGGCTGGGAATCTCCACTGGGACTGCAGAGGATATTAAAAATAATAATAAAAAAATTAAATCTGTGTTTATTTCAGAAAAAATCACTCCCACCACATGGGAAGGTGATGAGTTTGAACGAGGAGTCGTGTGGGACAGCTGGTCCCCTCCCCAGGGTCCCCCTCACTGGGTGCTGCTCAAGGGTCCCTCCATTCCTTGGATGGGAGAAAGTTGCAAGAGGTCCTTCCCTCCTTGCAGATCTGCCCCTGTCCCTCAGCAGTGGCTCAGCTGAGTCCCAGTTCCCTCCTCCAGCATCCAGCTGGGTGGAGGCGTCACTTGGCTTTTCCTTTTTCTTGAGGGGGACACAACCACTGCTTACAGCACCCCCTTTGAGAGCATCAAAAAACTGAGAGCCAGAAGTGACAGCTGTGACTGCTCTGACCCCTGCAGGACAGGAGCACCACACCTGCCTCAGGCAGATGTTTTTCAAGCACCAAATCTGAGTCTTGCTTATGTAATTTGTGGTATTATGTGTTAAGGCTGCCGTTCTCCCTCGCGGTCTGTGTCTGAGCAGAGATGTTTGCAGTTGGCATCAAGGTTAAAAGCCAATCAATAATTAAAATATAGGTAATACAACTCAGATGTTGTAGCTCATTATTTTCACTCTTTGGTATGGTCCTACAAGATCTTTGATGCCACCATGGTTGCCCTCAGCACTGGGACCAGCAGCCCAGCTCAGAGCAGGTTCCATCCTGCTGTTCACCCAGCTGGGACAAGCCCCCTTCCCACTGCATCCTGCCTCCACTTCCTTTTGGCACCCTCTTTGCACAGGGACAGGACAGACTAATTCAAACAAAGCAGCCATTATGGATGTTCTTTCCAAGATGAAGCAGAGGTGAAACACTCACAGGTCACTGCACTGCAGCCTCCACTTCCAGCTGACTTCCCCTGGAGGGCTGGGGTCCATGCCCAGGGTCTCCCTGCTGGCCTGTTCCAGCTGCTGGAGGGCAGCAGGAGGGGCTGGGTGCAGGCAGGGGCTGGGCAGGACGTGGGGTTGGCCCCCAGCAGCCCCTGCCTGCCCCTGAGAAGGGCTGGAGGCTCAGCAGCACACTGCCACAAGCACTGGCCTGTCCTTCCTTCTGACAGCTGGGAACTCTGGCACCTTTTCCAATCAGTCCAGGATGGAGCAAACTTCCCCAGCCAGGGCCAGATGAGAGGCACAGCCAGCCTTGCTGCCACGTGCTGCTTGTCCCTTTGGCTCGACTCCTGCTCTGCAGGTGGCTACTTGTGCAGGAGGTCCATTCACACTCTCAGATGGACACTAAGAGCAAGTAAAAGAACTTGAAGACACAACTCACTTTTTTTTTTCTACTGATCTCAGCCCCAGCTTCACTGGCAGGACTCCAGCAGTCTCAAGTGCATGGATTCCCATTTGACCTGGGGGTGAGTGGCCAGGAGGACCCCAGGGCAGCCCGGGGCAGCACAGCCCTGTGACTGTCCCACAGCTGCTCCGCTGTGCCCTGGGTGAAGATCCACGTGGGAGGGTCCAGGTCTCTTTGGCCTTT
Organism: Fringilla coelebs; assembly: GCF_963513975.1. Classification (NCBI taxonomy): domain Eukaryota; kingdom Metazoa; phylum Chordata; class Aves; order Passeriformes; family Fringillidae; genus Fringilla; species Fringilla coelebs. The sequence goes on from NC_140041.1 coordinate 8,234,276, forward strand.
TGAAGGAGCTCAGGCTGCTGCAGGTCTGCACCCTTGTCAGCAAAACTGCCAGAGCTGCCGGGTGCCCGCAGCTCACAGAACTTCCCTCAGCAAATTGTTCATGACATGTCTGTGTCCTCCTTCAAGGAGCATGGAAAATCCAAGACCACAAGTGAAGTTTTTGCAATTTCCTTTACTCCCACCAAAACAAGCACACAATCTTGTTTGGTCTAATTAAAAAAATTTGCTGTGTTATCACTGGGAAAAACTGGAATAATTTTGAGTCTTGAGATAGGTCTTTCCAATTCCAGGAAACTGTAAACGGCCCATCCCAGGATATATTTATTGTAGCCTGCAGATCAGAGCACTTGCTGGGATTACATCATGCCAGCTGGGCAGAGTTTCAACATTTCTGACATTCATTCTCCTGCATGTGCTTCAACCAGAGTTCCTTTCTGTAAAATAGGCATTTATGAGAAATGGAAACAGCTTGCAGCAAGCCCTGCACCCTCACGGCTTCTGACCCAGAAGCAGCTCGTTTTGGTTGGCTGCCCCTTGGCAGTTTTTAGGGCTGATACTCCATCCCTGCTCCTGAAAAAAATCACTCTGCATGAACCCCTCGCTACCTGGACAGCCCTTGGGAGGAAGAGGCATTTCCTGCCCACAGATGACCTCGGTCACAAACTGTGACAGCAATCGGGTGCTCCTTAGCAGGGAACCACGGCAGTGTTTGGGTTATAGGAACAGCTCTGCACCCATTTTTTAAGTCCCAGAAAGGAAAGCTTGTTTTTGAGTTGATGGGGGAAGGTGACAGAGGCAGGTGGGGGGGTGGGGGGAAATTGGAGAGGGCTTGGATTAAAGCAGGTTTCTCTTAAAGCAGGTAGAAAAGAGGAACAAACAAACCTTCAGAGACTGGGGTCTGCAAGGGCTGGGGAGGCCTGGTGGGCATGGGAAGGTCCTGATGCAGAAATGGAAGGAAACAGCCAGGGCCACGAGGAAAGAGATAAGAGGCTCCCTGTCACTGTGCTCCAGCTCTTCCCCTCCACAAACCCCTGCCCCATCCTGTGGTTGTTCACTCCCCCCCACAAACACTGCCTGGGCATGCAGACTGGGGCTCTGCTGCCTCCCTGGGCTCACTCCCAAGTCACCAGAGGCAGCTTTCTGTGACACCCCAACCCCAGCTCTCCCTGTCTCCATCTCCCCATTGTCAGAGCACACATTCCCCACTGTGGACCTTCTCCCCGGGCTGGGTTCACAGGGGAAGGGAAATCTTCAAAGCAAAGACTGTCAGGAGCACTTGGCACACTGCTCGAGCTCTTTCCCCCAAGACACCTTAGAACCCAAGGCTCACCTGGAGGCAAATGCAGCTCTTCAGTCTGTACTCACCTTGGCAAGCATGCCTGCCCTGAAGTGTGCAGGTTTTCTGCCCTTTACCTTCCAGCTCCTCAAAGTGTTTCTGGATGTTCAGAGCCTCAGGTTCACCCCATGGCACACGGGGTTCTACATTAACCATTATTTCTTCCATTAGCACAGGATCAGAGCCACCCTGAGCTGCTTAAACAAGAAGAGCAATGATGCCAGAGAAGAAAGAACCATGTTTGAACCTCCATAATCTCCCTCCTTGGAGGCCATGCCAGGAGCTCCATGGCTGATGTCATCCAGGTCACTTTTTTTTGTGTCACTTAAATTCCAGTTTGGGGTTGAATTTGGTTTTAAATAAAGATACTATTAGATATTACTTCTGCATTCAGCAATCCTAGACTTGGGATGCCCCTGGATCAAGTAAATGTGATAAAATATGTCAGTGGTCTGCTTCTCTGTGTGTCAGCTTACTGATAAAACAAGGGAACTGGTAATTCATGGAGAGAATATGAAAAAAAGGTGTCCAAGGTAAGACACCTGGGAAATAAGGCTGGAGCAGGGCTATGATTCTGCCGAGAATAAAGATGTTGACATTATGGAATTTCTTGGGTGATTAACTGGGTGGAGCAGAAGGGCTTTATGGCCAACCATTTAATGACTGCCTGTGATTATTCCTTCATTATGCTTTTATACATGACAAATTTAAATGTATATTCTTGTTACCTCAGGTAAGCTGCTGAAAGGGTGGTTAGTGTAGTGGGATAAATGAGAGGAAGGAGTCAGTTTAGCAAGAAGTCTTTGTAAGAGTGCTGTGAGGGAGCCTGACACTCAATAACATTGTGGAGACACAAGTTATTTCCTTGTTTCAGCAGAAAGATAGCAAAGAAGCAATCAAGCATAAGGCATCCCAGGCTGGGCAGCCCTGCTCCATGGAAACGTGCCATGCAGATGTGGGACAGGACACAGATAGAAAGGTCAATTAGGTTTCATTATGTAGGATCTGCCTGGGTTTAAACCCAGGAAAGAAGAGGAGATTGAGGGGTGGGGCTGTTGACTTTCCTTCATGCATTTCTCTTCTAGGTCAATTTAGCTGGTGTCTGAAGTCAATTCCTGACAACATACAGACTAAAAAGCCAGTAAGGGTCTCTAGAGTACTGAAGTCATGGATCAAAAAAAAAGGTTACTGTTCAAAATTCAGTTATTTACGGTGTTTGATACATTGGTGCGTGCAGATCTTGGCCCATCAAACCAGGAAGCTCAGAATTCATTTTTTCTAAAGCTGGGTGAGCAATGAAAGCAAACTATGAGAGGTTGTAACTCAAAAGCATAATCTTTTTTTGTCAATATTTATGTTGTATAAGAGGTGGTGTGACTATTTTTGTAGATGACATATACACTGAAATATCAAATATCTTCTGTCTTTTTCAGGTTACATTTATGTTCATTTCTATTTGTCTAGTAATATCTAGTATCTCTCCTTCTTTGATTATTTTTTAACAGACCTAATATGTTGTATCTTTATCTACAGTGAAATCTCGGTGGTGCATGGTGCCTGTCTCAGCACAAAGACCCAACTGGAGGATCCTACCACAAGTTAAATGTGTCAAGCAGACAAAAAAACTGCAAAAAACATTAGTTAAGAGAAAGCATGGGTCTCCTACAGGGTGTTTCTCTGCAGTTAAAACCAGTTTGGGGCTTTTCTTTTACCTTTATATTAAAAGAAGAAAACTTGCCAGAGCAGGCAGTCAGTGTGGTGGTGTCACACTCCCATCTCAGCTGCCCATGCATCGTTGTACCTCTCTCCCAATATAAATTCCTGTTGCATATGACTACAAACCTTCCTTCAAATTATGGAAGTAATTGAAAATGCTCTAATATTCTGCTGAATGGAATGCACTTTGAAGTCACTGAGTGAAAATCTAATTTCCCTGTCATACAGTTACAGTGGACTAAAGAGAAATCCTGATGGTGTCAGTAGCCTTCTGTCATGCTGCCATTTCTCTTCCTCAGGCTTCCTCCAAGAGGGATAGGAGGGACAATACCACTGGTCACCCTTTATCATAGAATCACAGAATCCCAGGGTGCTTTGGATTGGAATGGACCTTAAAGGTGCCAACACCTTGCAATAAGGACACCTGCCACCAGCTCAGGTTGCTTCAAGCCCCATCCAAGCTATCCTTGAACACTTCCAGGAACAGAACTTCCTCTCTGGGCAACCTGTTGCAGGGCATCATCACCCTCACAGGGAAGAATTTCTTTTCAGTATCTAATCGGAACCTATCCTTCTGTTAAGCATGAAGCCATTCCCCTCGTCCTGCCACTGGTGTGCAGAGGCCAGGTGGGTACCTGGCACACGCTGGTACCTGGTTTAGGCGCACCGTGATGGGCACAGGAATTGCTCTGGCGGCTCCACCGTCTCCTCCTGAAAACGGGGCTGGATCCCTCTGTGGGAAGGGAACAGCATATCCCTGCGGGACGGGGGCAGGATCCCTTGGGAGGTCGGGGACAGGGTCCCTCCGTGGGACAGGGACTGGATGTCTCTGTGTGACAGAGAGATCCCTCCATGGCATAGAAAGTGGATCGATCCTTCGGTGGGACAGGGGCTCGGCGCTGGATCCGGCCGGGAAGCGCGGGCGGGCGGCGGGGCGGGGCCGGCGCTCGCAGCGGGGGAGCCGCGCCCCCCGAGCCGCTGGTGCTACAACAGCGTGATTTCCCCGAAGTGATGCCGCGGCGGCCGCCAATGACGGGCGCGTCCACCCCTCGCCGCGGCGCGGATTGGCCGGGCGGCGGCCGGGCCCGGGCGCGGGGAATCCCGGAGCCGCCGCGTTATACCCGCGGGCGCGGCCCGCGGCTGCCAGAGCCGGGCGGCGGGCGGACGGTGCGCGTCGGCCGGGAGAGCCAGAGCTCAGCGCTGCAGGGCACAGTGAGGTGGGTCCTGCTGCAACCTATCCCAACCTATTCTATCCACCGCATCCCATCCCTTCCCATCCCTTCCCATCCTACCCTATCTTATCCCATCCCACCGTTAGCCCCCCGCTTGCGCAGCACGGAGGCTCCGGGAGAAGGCGCCCCGCAGGGTCCCTGGGAGCGGTGCCAGGGGCACGGCGCCGCTGAACTCCGCTGGTCGAGAGGCGGCAGCGCCGGCCTCAGTGAGCGGAGCAGTTCTGGAGGCGGAGCGGGGGCACTGCCCCGCAGCCGTCGGGGTGGGCACCGCGCATCCTCCTGCGGGCAGCACAAGCCCCGGGGGACAGGCTGGGGCGGGCTGTCCGTGCGCAGCCGTGGGGCCGGGCGCGGCTCCTCTCGGTCGGCGAGCCCCGGCGGAGCGGGCGGCCCGAGCCCCGCTGCTCCGGCAGCCGCGGGCAGACCCGGGGCGGGCACTCTCCGGGACCTCCGCCGAGCGGGTTGCTGGTGAAAGTTAGAAACGCGTTCTTGGGGCAGTCTTGGGCCGTGTATCTTGGAAAAACACCGCAAACAGGAAATTATTTGTCCAAAGGAAGCGCCGGGAGGGCCGGTGCTCGCGGCGGCAGCGCCGCTGCTCGGGACGGGTCGCGGTGGGACTGGGGATCCCCACCTGCAGCAGGATCGCTGCCCCTACCTTGCGCAACTTAATTAGTAATCAACTTCTTAGAAGAGGCTTTTGCAGTCGGTGCCTCTGCGTGGCTGTAGGGCGGGGGGACACCCGCACCCAGTGGCGGTGCTGGCGGGTCCCAGAACGGGCTCGGAACCGGGCTCGGAACCGGGCTCGGAACCGGGCTCCCCGCGGCCTGAGCGGTCCCAGCAGAGCTCCCCACGCAGCACGGGCCGAACAGCCCCTGCTGCCATCGGCCTCTCTGCCGAATTCCAGACCTGAGCCCTGCTTTGGAGCTGAGCCAGGCGGAGCAGGAAGCACTTCCCTCCAGGAGAGGGTGAGAGGCACTGAACGAGTTTAGACTCTGGAAAAGCAGTGCTCGGTAGCACAGTGGTGATGCTGAGCACCGGCGGTATGGGAGGGGCGACACTGCAGAGTGGTCAAAACAGTGCTGAGAGTTTGTCTGACCTGTTTGTCACTCCTTTCGCAGCCAACATGCCGGTGTCAAGAATGCGCATGAGGCCGTGGTTGGAAATGCAGATTGATTCCAATCAAATACCTGGACTGATATGGATTAACAAGGTGAGGCTGCTTTGTAGTAATATCATCATTATTAGTACTACTTGTCTAGCATTAATATTCCTTGTTCTTAAATGACACTAAACACAAGTCAAGATCATAAAGGAAAAGACATGGAGAAAACCTGCCAGCATTATGTTTAAAAAGCAACAGTTTTTGTTTGCAGAAAAGATAGCTCTCCTTGGTACACAGTGGAGTAGTTCCATTTTTCCCCTCAGAAAATTCCCAGGAGGGGAATGATAAATTGCAATGAAAACATTCTGAGTATGTTGGAGAACGAAGGAATCTTCAAAATCTCTTTTAACTCCTGCTGCTCATTGAGCCAAGTCACCTCCTGTTCCAGATAAGCAGCTGCTCTTATACTCCAGTTGCTTCCATTTTTAAGATTCTGCCTGAAAGAAATGTTGCATTTTTTGGTCTGTAAGGCATATACCTGTTACCAGGGTGTAGCACAGGTCAAGATCACCGAGCTTATTGAACCAAGTCTCTGAAGTTTCCATATCCAGCCCAAGAGGATATTTAAGCTACATTTTTTGTAGGATTGCTGCAGGATCTTCTGGGCAACTTAAAAAAGGGGATTCTCTGACAAAGTGTATCTAGAAAAAATGCTTTAATTTATGACATAATAATAAGTTAGATGTGATGTATTGAAATTATTCTGGGATAAAGTTGATAATATTGCTCACTTCTACTGTATTGTAGTACCTTTGGGTTTTTTTACCAATTTCAGAAATCATAAAAAGCCTTAAATGCCATGAACAAAATAGATGGAACAATGGCTATTTAATTAAAATATAGATTAAATAGCCATTGTAGTTATACGCCAATAGTTATAACCTCCCCTGCTCTAAAATACAGAGCAGGGGCTGTTAGAACATTTCTGAACTGCAGCTGAGAATTCTGATTAAATCCATCATTCCACACTGGCATATGACATTTCTTTTTAATTCAAATCTCTACTGGTTAAATTTCAGGAAAAGAGGATCTTCCAAATCCCATGGAAGCATGCAGCTAAGCATGGCTGGGACATGGAGAAGGATGCCTGCCTTTTCCGGAGCTGGGCCATTCACACAGGTGGGTGCTGCCTTTGCACTCCCATCACTCACAGCACTGGCTCAAACAAGGTTTTTTTTTTTGCCTTGACTTACACTGGTAGTTAGATTAACTACTAGTATATATGCCAGAAAATAGAATGTTGGTATCTTTTGGTGGGAAAAACCAGCACTGGGAAGTCTAAAATGCACAACCCATGTCTTATTTATAGGAAGGTATAAAGAAGGTGAGAAAGATCCTGATCCAAAAACCTGGAAGGCAAATTTCCGCTGTGCCATGAATTCCTTGCCTGACATTGAAGAAGTGAAGGATAAAAGTGTCAACAAGGGCTCCAGTGCTGTCAGGGTTTACAGGATGCTGCCACCCTTGACAAAGCATCAGAAGAAAGGTAAACCCTTGGCAATCCAGCTGGGGTTACACTGCTTAAAAAGCACCTAAAGTTCCTGCTCTGTGTAAGCAGGGGGTGACTGAGCTGTTGGTAGCACTGGTGCTACTGGGCTTGCTCACTGGGCATTGCTGGGAACAGCTTGTACAAACAGTTCATTTTATCCCAAATTCCTTAAAGATGCCTTAAGGCAGCATCAGGGGGTCATGGGGACTGGCTGGTTGTGGCAGCAGTTGAGCTTGCTGAGCAGGTTTCAAGGCTGCAAGAGCTCACACTTGCCTAAAACGTGCAGCCCTTTCTCACATTTGTCTTATTTTATTTCACAGAAAGGAAGTCAAAGTCTTCAAGAGAAGCAAGAAACAAGAGCAAGAGAAAGGTATGTATGTGTCTGTAGAGGCAGCAAAAGAAGCTAGAGGTTTTGGTGGTTTTCTTTCTTAACTTTTTTTCATATGGGAACTTGCACGTTCTTAGACAAGTTTTTCATGCTTCACCCTTGTTTTCAGTGTTGTGAAGAGACAAGGCTGAAAGAGTCAGCAGAAAGCTTAACCAACACTCCTCTGCCAGATGACCACAGTGGCTACACCATTCACGACTATGCAGGGCAGGAAGTGGAGGTGGAGAGCACAGCCATCACCTTAGGTGAGACGCTGGGTTTAGGTCTGAGCAGAGTGGAAAATGCCATTTGTGCTAAACCCACGGTCAAAGATGAGTCTTGGGGCTGGGGCTGGGGCAGCTGCAGTGCCAGACTGGCAGGGAGGAAACAGGGCGGGCTGTCTGTCTGTCTGTCCTGTGAGTGCCAACTGCTGGTGCATCCCACAGACCTGTCCTCCTGCGAGGTGAGCGGCTCCCTGAGCGACTGGAGGCCAGCAATGGAGGTCACCATGGCTGACAGCACCAACGACCTCTACCAGCTCCAGGTGTCTCCCCTGGCTTCCTCCTCAGAGGGTGGGTATTTCTGTTTTCCTAGCCCAGTCTTTCACTGCTCTGCAGTGGATGAAGGAGTGCCTGGGCCAAGAGGAGAAACAAGAGCTATCTTGTAGAAAAAACAACCCCCACCTGATAGATTTGGGAGTTTGGAGTTACCAAACCAACCAGGGTGCAGAAGGGAAGAGCTGGCACATGCCACCTACCCACGGGTGAAAGGCTCTGAAACGCCTCCTGCTCCAGCAGAGGTGGTGGAGATAGCCATGCTTGCCACTGAAATAAATAATTAATGTGGATAGATCAGAGTGGTTCTTCACTCAGGGTGCAAATCATCTTCCTCCTATCATTCACAGCAAGTAGGCTCTGCTCTGTTGAGCCCTGGGGAGGCATCAGAGCTGGCTGGAGCCCTACACCTCCACATGCAGTTGTTGAAGAGCATCAGAGATGAAGGGCTGTGAGGACTCTGGGGTGGGCATGAATAAAAAGAGGTCATCTTGTGTGACAAGAGAATATGAAGCAGGTTTTGTGGTGAAGAAGCAGAAGTATGAGGGCTAGACCTTGACATCTATGTTTTCTTCCCTTTTTTTTATGTGCTTACAAAACAGTCACAGACGAAGATGAAGAGGACATAAATTCGGATATTTTGAAGGTAAAAGCAGTTTTTCTGGTCAGAATAAAATTGTCCAAAGTTGGTGTTTGTACCAAGAGAAAGGGAAGCAGGTATCTGATCCAGTCTCATGTGAGCTGAACATACGCTTTCTTAATGAGGAAGCCTGAAAAATTAAAAACAGAAAGAAAGCTACTTTGCAGACATGAACTGGAGAGGACACACCAATGGAAATATTTACCCTTTATGTGGAAGTCAGAGGAAATTACTGAGTACTGCTAGGACTAGAGGTTCATAGAATCACAGATCATTAAGGTTGGAAAAGATCTCTAAGACATCAAGTCCAACCATCAGCCCTGCACCACCACCATGTTCATTAAACCATGTCCTCAAGTGCCACATCATTTTTTTGAACACTTCCAGGGATGATGAGTCCACCACTTCCCTGGACAGCCTGTTCCAATGATTGACAATCCTTTCCATTAAATTTTTTTCTCTAATACCCAATATAAACTTCCCTTGGCGCAACCTGAGGCCATTTCCTCAATCTCAAATTGTTGTATTAGAGTCTGCAGAGATCCTCTAGACTTCAGTTTTGCCCTTCCCTCCACCTTTGACATGTTCAGCCCCTAATCTGCATTTCCAGACATGTCATGCTCATCCCACTGATAAGATAGGAAGAGATAAAGAAGTGCTCCAGCCCTTGCTGTTTTGCATGAACTTTTTTTTTTTTTAAACTGACAAAACAAGTTTTCTATAACTTAGCATGAGAAAATAGATCTTGTTGCTTACCTGTCTTATCATTAGGGGAAAGTAACCATTGCAGCCACCGCAGGAAGGAGCAGTTTTTACATCTCCTTGTTCTTTTGCAGCTGCTTGGACCACCACCCCAAGACTGGCACAGCACCAGCATTGGGGGGAAAGGCTTTCTGACCAACGAGTCAGGCACCCAGAGCCTGTGCAGCACCTACAGCTACAGGGAGCAGGATGGGGACATTGACACCACATCAGGTACAGCTCATGGGCTGGCCCTGTGTCAGGGCCACGGGGGGATGCAGATAAGGCACTGACTGGGAGGCAGCAAAGGAAATGGTGGAATTCACCATGCTCGTGCTCTGAGATTCCCAAGCAGCCTGTTGGAAGGCTGCAAGGAATTTAGTGATGAAAAGGAAAAGTCAAAAACACCTGCAGTAAGAAAAGCCTCCAGATTTCAGGGGTATACATGTGTAAGTTAGGTCAGCTTTCAGGAACTCCTTGAAATGCAACTGAAGAATTTCCTCTAGCAATAGCTTAAATGAAACAGTTTAATAGAAAGTGTTTGATGTGTTTTAGGAGAATAAAATAGTCTAAAGTATTTACTCTCATCTGAGAAATCTTTCCATTTTTGATATTTATTTTTAATATATCTATACACTATTTTGCTCTTGCTGCATTAATTCAGTGCCCATTCTTGGTTCATTTTATTCAGGAGAGATGGATTTCAGGTTCTACGACCAGAAAAACAGCCTAGACTTCTCCTGGCTGGAAACAGTGAGGCCAACCATGCAAGTCATTCCCTGTGGATTGTAAACCCTTGGCTTCCTCCAACCACAAACTGCTCTTGGATCGAAACGTCAACAAGCGTGGGAGAATGGAAGACATTTTTTGTTACTGACTGAAGGAAGAACGTGGCTTTTCTATTCCGTTTCAAATGTAGGCCTGGAAAGGTTAGCATGAAAACCACCATGACCAATGTTCAAAAGGAGCCCATCTTACTAGCAGGACTCTGGTGCTGAAGGTGCTCAGCTGCAGCTCCCACCTCACTGCTCTGGAGGTGAAGCTTCTGCAGAAAGGTGTCCCTGTGCCATGGAGCCTGACCTGGTGGGGTACCACAGGCCTGGGGAGCAGGTTACCATCCTCGCCAGGTGTGCTGTGATGAGCACTTTACCCACAGAGTGCTTAGAGGAGACACTGCAGATAAGTCTCTGACTGTTAGTTTTGATTGCTGCTTACCTGTGCAACACTGGTGACATTGAGCTTAACTGTCATTACACTTCGGGAGAAAAATTACGCTAATGGGCCATCTCTTCTTTGATTTACTCCATCATATAGTTCATCTTTCAGACCCTTCAACTCTGTAAATAGACCACTAAAATGTGAAGATTCAGTTTAGGCTTTGCTTCCACCTAGTCCATTCCCCAGGTGCACTCCTAGGATCCTCTCTGCCATAGGCATGCCCTATCCCTTTCCTCAGAAGGGTTCAAGAGCTGCTGCATGAAACAATTTTGCACTGATAGGGGCAGAGCTCTTTATTTTTACCATGCCTTGTGTAGATTCCTTCTGCCACTCTGTGGGGATTCCTCCAGTACTGCACACAAGCTGTAACATCCCACAGATCCTCTGGATCAGCATATGCAGGCAAGTGCTGGATGGAAGAGTTCTAATGTGTGTGTGTGTAATAGATAGGAATCAAATCACTAAGCTGGAAAAGATTATTTTTCTTGTACATTTTATTTTTGTATATAAAAGTGTTGTATAAAATGTTGTTTAATAAAATGTTTTATATATGACATGTTTACTTTTTCTCATGGAAGAGCTCTGAGGATGCATTCCAGCTTCCTTGAAAACACCCAAACAGATGTGCTGTTGAGACAGTTGGAGGGGTTTTTTCATGACTCATGAAAGCACAAAGAATTTAGTTTGCATTACCCCCCCAGCCTCTTCCAAGTGCAGCTGGTGGGTGGAATCCCACATGGCAGGGAAGGGGAGCCCTGGTGCAGGTAGTTAGTTTGTATTTGTCATCATTTGCAAGTCAGACCCGACTCAGAGCAAGGCTATGCTGAAAAATCCTGTGCAGCAAGTCCCTGCTGTGGATGTTCCTCTCAGCAGCACCACTGGCTTCTGGCACTAGAGCAGCAGTGAAGCCCAAGTTAAAGACCTCAGGTTTGCTTAAAAAGAGAGTACAGGCACGAGGGGAAAGCAAGCTGGTTTTCCCCTGAATATTTGATTCATTTGCTGTATTTCATGCTGTAAGGGTCTAACATCATTGCATCATGTGTGCTTGGATACAGGAGAGGCTGAGGCAGTGTGTGAGAGCCACTGACTCTGCCTGGAAAACCCCTCTGCTGTGCTGGCCTTTGGGGAATAACTTCATTTTCTGGGCCAGAGCCAAGGAGAATACTGGGCTGCAGGAGAGGAAGACCCAGCCCAAGGGGCTGGAACAAAGAGGACATTTCCTACTGCCTTTGGCACAGGCTTTGCTGCACTGACCTGCGGGGCAGGGACAGATGAGAGCTCACTGAGGGAAGAGGGAAAATTGAGTGCCAGGTCATGGGGCTCCAATCCAGCACAGTAAAGTGGAGGGGCAGCTGGGGAGGTCCCTTTTCATGTTAACCATGTTAACCATTAACCTGGTAGCCCAAGAAGCACCTTGGGCAGAGAGCAGACTCTGATGACCTCAGGCAGGCCCTGCAGAGGCTGGGGGGGTGGGGACTGTGCTGTCCCCCAGAGCTGCCACAATCCCTGGCAGGATACCTGGCCTGAAGGTCCCTGTGTTGGGAATCCCCTCCAGCTGGGAATCCCTGAGCTGCCTTAAATCACACACACCTAAAATCCTACAGATCTAGAGCAGGAACATTTTGTGCACAAGCAAAGAAATCACCCATCAGATTCTCAGCCTTCCAGTGTTTAAAGTGAGCTTATAAAAGAGACAGCAACTTTTAACTTGGGCAGGCAGTGACAGGACAAGGGACATGGTGACAAACTGACACAGGGTAGGGTTGGACTGAATAGACATTGGGAAGAAATTCTTCTGAGATTCCCAAGGGTGCTGGAGCCCTGGCACAGGCTGTCCAGAGAAGCTGTGACTGCCCCATCCCTGGAAGTGTTCAAGGCTAGATTGAGAGGGGCTTGGAGCATCCTGGGATAATGAAAGGTGTCCATGCCCATGGCAGGTTGGAGAAAAATGAGCTTCAAGGTCCCTTCCAGTCCAAAGCATTTGATGATTCTAGGATTCCATGACCAGATTTGTGTCCTGGCCAGCTGCAGCAGCAGCTCCTACCAGGGAAAGAACGTGGGGCTGCAGGCCCAGAGCTACCTCCAGCCCTGGGACAAGACACCAGCTCAGCATCACCAGCACAAGGAGGAAATCAGTTTCAAGAGCCCTTGCAAGTTTACCACACGTGGGAGGAGGGGGCAGGAGAGAGATGGGAAACTTTCTATGATGCAAGCATTGCTAAAAATAAGGTAGAGATTAATTCACCCATTCATGCATTAAAAGGGACATGCTTTTCACAAATATGCTTACATGCAGAAAAACCACCCCAGCATTGAAATGTTCACAGATGAAAGGTTAGACCAAGTTTTGGGAGTATAAGAAAGCAGCAGCAACTGCCTCACACCCCAGGACCAGAGACATGCTCCAAGACTACTTTACCAGGATGTTGGAAATGCTTTCCCTTGTTGCCTGCCAAGGTACCTGCATGTCTGACTGCATTTGGGTATTTTACCAGTGAAAAGTGGTGAAGTCCCAGGACAGCATCTGGTAGTTGTTCAGCTATTGAAGCATCTGGATGGATAAATTCCACCCCAGGTATACACTGTCAGTTTTGTTGTTTTGAACTCTTTGGGAGGGGAAGAAAACCAGAGTGGTGCTCTCCAGCTCAGCAGGGGGTGACTTGGGGCTGCTGTGCTGAGCTGGCTCCTGACTGGCTCCTCCATCACCTCCAGGCCAGGTGGGACTTGCAGAAGCAACAGACTAAAGAGACTTTCAGGCCACCTGTACACAGAGGAGCATCATCAGCTCTTCAGCATTAACTCCTGGCACAGGCTGTGTGATAGAAACAGCTTTAAACCTTGACTCTGGATTTTTCTGAACTTTCCTATCCTAATCAAGCTCTTCACAAACCCAGTAAACTCTTCATAAGCCCAACTCTTATTTTGTTGGAATAAGAGCTGTTTTCACCTGTCCTATGCACACAGCTAAATTCATCTGGGAAGTGTTCACATCACAGGAGAGCAGGGCCCTGGGGAGAGCTGCTCAGTCCTTTCAACCCCAGCCAGAGCAATAAAGGAAAGTTCCTATGGGCAGGGCTCAAAGGGCAAGAAGGTTCTTGTGCCATGAACCTTGCATGACAGAGAGAAAGAGCTAAAGGCAGTGCAGCTGTTGCAAAAATAAAGATAACTTCTCTGAGGTGGAAAACAAAAAGGAGTCGTTGTGTAATCACTGGGCATTTAGGAAATGAATGGAGCTACTGCTGCAGGCTTCCATCACCTACCCCATCCTTACACCACCACTGGCTGCAGCTCACTTGTGAGCCTTGGAACCATTTAAAAACAAACTAAAAAAAAGCCTTTATTTAGCTTTGCAGCCTTAGGCCATCAGCAGGACAAAACTTCCTGAAACAGTCTCAGGCATAATCCCACATGCTGTATGCAGGAAAGCTCTGCAGCAGCTCAAGCACAGATCCTGCCCTGCAGCATCCTGCGCTCAGCTGGAAGCGGCTGCTGGCTCACCCAGCAGAGGTTTCCAGGGCTGCAGAGGCAGGACCTCACACATCTCGCAACTGAAGCTTTTCCCAGGGAAAACTGGGACCTGTACACAAGGAGCTGTTGCTTTTCCCCCAGTTTTTGTCCAAATGGATTCTCAGTGAGTGGTTCAACAGTGCCTGGGGAAGCCTCTGGCTCTTGGCTGCCCAGAGCAGTGGCACCTCACGTAAACTTTGCCTTCCAGGCAGCAGAAAGTTATCCTGCAGTTATCCTTTCACCTTTATTTGCTGTGATGACTGAATACTGATAATCACACACATTTCCAGGCAGTCACATGATTTACAATATCACACCTGCAATAGATAGCAGTGCCACAGCTATGAATTTATAACTGCAAAAAACAGTGGGATATTTATTTGTGGTGCAAAGGCAAACTATTGCTCAGAAAGCAACCAAATGTCTTGGACTACAAACACTTCTCTGCTGCTGAGGATCATTCCTCCTCTTCAGTTCCACAAGGGCCCAATTTTCCCCTATGTTTGTAAAAACACAACACAAGGAAGACAGGAACTTTCTCAGGGCAAAAGCCTCTCTCATAGAAGGGAAGAAGTGTTATCTGTAGAAAAGCTAGCATTAGAGCTTAGATGGGGAAACATCTTTCCTAGAAAGGGAGATAGGGAGGAAAATCACACTTTCATGGACCAATTGTATCTAAGTTGTGTTTTCCCTTTCACCAATGCTTCAGTCCACTGCCTGTACCCTCTCCCACCACAGTGCTGCACTTCAGCTGTTTTTTCTCCCACATTTTTCTATCCTCTTCACTATTTCTCTCATTGTTAACTCATCCCTGCTCCTCTCCAGCCCTTCTATGTGCAAAGACCCCCAAGGCAGTAATGAAAGCAACAAGAAAAGCTCATTGGTGCAGCAGCACGGTGCACCAAGGTAGCTCCAGGTACTTGCACTATGTCCTTCCCCACTAACCTTTGGTCTCGTTTGTCCTGATAAGGTCAGGATGTGAATCCAGCCAGCGTGGTTCCCTGCCATGCACTCTGTCCTAGCACAGCTCCCCCAGAGAAACGAGCTGGAAAACAGGAAAATTTCCCATGGCTCCTTCCGAAGTTCCAACAAGAGCATGGCATGCACTGCCATTAGCTGAACTCTCTCAAAGGCACATCAACCCAAGCCAGCAGAAGTCACAAATTGCCCAAAACCTAGAAAATCTGTTCATCCTGCTGGATTTGGTCACCAACTAGATATGAGGAGAGATGTCACACCCAGGATGAAGGACACAGGGCTGCCAGGCATGAACATTCCCAGCCCACTGGCCATGGTGGAAGGGCAGTGCCAGGTCACAGGCAGCATGCCAGGAAGGTGGGGTGGCCAGGAGGATCTGCAACCACAGGGCTCAGAGATGAGGAGGGCCAGGGACCGGGCAAGGAGCAGATCAGATGACCCATCCAACCAAAACCTCTGTGCCAGAAGTTACCAGGGTCTGTCTGCATCAACACTGAGGCAGCTCCCATCTGTTCTGCTGTATGAGACTGGAAATCCAACACAAACACATGGATGAAACAGGCACTGGGAAACAGCAGAAGATATCTGCAGAGAAAACAGGGCAGCAAACCCAGCCTCTCTCCTTGCTTTGACAGCTGACACAAACAGTGCAGCTCTCCTCAGCCTTTTTAGCTTCAGAATGATCCGCTCCCTTCGTTGTGCTCATGATTCATACAGAAACCCCACCACGAAGCCTTTGAAGAGGCTGGCAGTCAGCCCCCAGCCAGCCTGAGGTGTCAGGTGGGCTGAGGGGTGAGAAGCTGTCACAGCCCTGACCAGCAGCTCAGAGCTCTCCAGGGTCTCCCAGCCCCACCAACCAGCAGGGAGCAAAGGCTGAGTGAGCTGTGGCCCACCAGGCTGCCAGGGCACTCAGCCCCTGGGCCAGAAAGAGCAAAACATGTTAGCTGAGCTGTGGAGAGGGTGGGTGCTCAGCTGACACAGATGAGCTCAGCACCTATTCTGCAGCAATGGAGTCACACTTCAGCCAAGGACTCCTGCCTGGTGTGCTTGTTCCCCATCACACAACACACTGTGGACATGTGGTCACAGCATCAAAGCTGGGGCAAGCCAAGATGTGTCCAGCATCTTCTGGGGACCTTCCAGGGGAATTCAGCTTCAACAGCACTACACAACAGCCTGAGCACAAACAGCTGCCTGCCAGCCACAGGCAGAGGGAAGGACTTTGTTCTGTTTGTATGGATCAATGGTTGAAACACAAAAACAAGGGAGTGGTAAAAGGCAGGTTCTCAAAGGGAGGAGGAAGGAGAAGGGTCTGAGGAACTCTGGGCAACCAGAAAATAGCTGTAGGTTTTGCTCCTTTTAAAGCATGGGTGGTTTGGCATTGATAACACAGAGAATGAAGGACAACAAACAGCATAAGAATACTGGCCCTGGTTCAAATTGAATTGAGCACAAGCATTACACATATCAGCTATTAAATAACAAGAGCCAGGTGAAGCACAGCATATCGCTACATATGCCCAGTTTCAATATCTCCATTGCAAGAATATGTTTCACTGAGTTTGTTCTTTCGTCAGCTTAATATTACAAAGACTTCACCAACAGTGTTCAGGCAGCAGAAACTAACTGGGAAGACAAGTCCAGACAGGCAGAGCTTTGTTTTCACAATTTTTATTGTTGAAGAAAGCAAGGAGCAGAGTGGGGACTGTGCTGGCCTGTTCCAGCCTTGTGGGACAGGCTAGTTCCTAGGATATTTTCAACAATTCTGGAGGGATATGGCATAGATTACTAGTGGCAATATTTAAAATCAGCAAGTGAACCATGATAGACATCTATATTTCACAGAGAAATAATAATTCTCTGTTTTATCCAGCAGCTGCCATTCCTATCCAGGGCAATCCTTCACCATCAGCTTTGGAGGAGCATTACTGGGATTTCTCCTGCCCAGCCTGTTTCACCCCATGCTCCTGTAACCCCCCAAACAGGCTTCCCACAGAGAAACATGAGGAGCTTTGCTGGAAGCACAGGCTGAGCCCCTCAGTCCCATCCCTAATGAAGAGCTCAGCTCACTTCCCTGCAGCATTTTACTCACCCTAAACAGGTAACAAATATTTTACCTCATCAGCATCCGGAGAGAAGCAGCTCACCAAAGTGTTTGATTACAATGCACACACCTTTAGGTAACAGGAGCATTCATGGGTTATTTAAGAGTGGGAACAGCCCTTGATCTGCTCACAGGTATGAGGAAGCCTTGAAAACATTTTTCTGGGTTCCACAGCAGGGTGACATCTCCTTCCACCAAGGAAGTGAGTGCCAAGGAGTACAGCCAGGCTGAATGGGTGTCCTGCCAAGGCAGCATCTCCAGGATCAGGAATGACTCTGCTCTGACAGCTCCTGCAGGGACTAAAATGTTCTGGAGAAAAAGAGGCTCAGGGCAGAACCTCATTGCTCTGGACAGCCCCTGACAGGAGGGTGGAGCCAGGAGGGGATCAGGCTCTTCTCCCAGGCAGTAAGGGATAGGACAATG
Source organism: Fringilla coelebs (assembly GCF_963513975.1). Lineage (NCBI taxonomy): Eukaryota > Metazoa > Chordata > Aves > Passeriformes > Fringillidae > Fringilla > Fringilla coelebs. The sequence continues at coordinate 8,251,740 of NC_140041.1, forward strand.
GGAAATGGCCTCAAGTTGTCCCAGGGGAGGTTTAGATTGGATATTAGGAACAATTTTTACATGAAAAACGCTCCGAGGGCAGCAGGGGAGTCACCATCCCTGGAGGGATTTAAAAGATGTGTGGATGTGGCACCTGGGGACACAGTTCAGTGCTGGGCCTTGGCAGTGCTGGAGGAATGGTTGGACTCCATGATCTCACAGGGTTTTCCAGCCTAAATGATTCTGGGGTTCTGTAGCTAGAGACCCCCACAGTGGGATGGAGGCAGGGGTCAGGGGAGCTGCCCGTGGCTGACATTTGACCATTCCCAGTGCCAAGGCTGGAGCACTAATGCTGTGCTACATAAACAGATTGCATGGAACCCTAGAGATCCAAGTAGAGACAAAATTTCTGTATTTCAGGGGAAACAGCTAACTGCCCTGGGAAGGTCCTTCTTGTGAAGAGGAGCAACTTGCTCCCTAAGCCATGTTTGAAGGCTGAGGACTCATGCTGGAGCAGATGTCTCCCTGTTTTAGAAATGAGGAGGAATCTGCAGAAGCGCTGGGAGCCAGAGGGGTGGCAGGAGCTGCACTCCCACCTCCCACTGCCTCAGCTGGAAGGAGCCACCCCATCAACACCACGACCTATTCACATGGCCTTTGGAAAGACAAGGAGGAAGATGCTGGTGCTCCAGTTTGTTTCCTTTTGCTTTTAGAGCAGGAGCTGGTGAGGCGTGAGTGCTTCGCTGCCCTTAGCACAGCGCTCTCCTCCCAGCAGAGAGGATGTGTGGGAAACCCACAGCTGCCCTCCCACACACAGGATGGGCACAGCACCCCCTCAGCACAGACCCATTCCTACCACTAGGAAAGGGCCTGAAAGGGCTCATCTTCAACCCCTTCACAGAGCAACCCAGGGCAGCTGAGCCACCTTCGTGGCAGAGTTTCACAATGAACTTGCTGCGGTTCAGCAAACCTCAGGCACCTTGCATTTGGGGAATAGGAACCTCAGCCACTGAGATCTGCAGGATGTGAGCCCAGCTCTGCAGGAAAATGAACTTGCTACACTGCCAAAACTCAATGAAAAACTCAAGAACTTGGTGCTCAGGACCAAGCATCCCCTGCTGCAGGCACCCCAAGCTCAGGAGCGCCTGCTGGGGTACCCCGCTGTGTGCCATGAAGAGCCCAGCACAGCTTTCTGCTCTGGAAAATAAACTCAGAAAATTGAGAAAAACTATGAGAAAGGCTCGTGCTACACTTGATAACAACTTGCAGCCTCTTGCACCTCTGCTGAGCAAACCACCATTTCCTGAACTGAGGTGTCAGGCATGAAATATTTCACATGCTGGAGCAACCGTCACCGTCTGCTGAGCGACAAACAGAACTTCAGCCTTTCCTGGTATTAATGCATAAATCAGGGTGTGTCCTGTGTGGCTGTTTGTGATTCTGTAATGAAAACTCGCTGTCTTGTTGGGGAGGCAGCAGCAAAAATGTTTGTGTAGCCAGTGTAGGTTTAGCCTAAATGACTTTCTAGCCAAGAGTTTCTGTAGCGTGCAGAGTGCTCACATGATGCTGCTGCAGCACTGCCAGAAGTATCTGTGGGCACCAGGTAAGGCCATGTCTGAAGAACCAAGAACATGCTTCCTTTTCCCCATTTATCCATGGATTTATCCATTCCTTCCACCTCACATCTCACCAATGGGAAATGACTCAGCTGTAACTCATGGGCTTATAGCAGGCTGATCTCTGCAGAAGCATTTATTTTTGTTATTATCCCTCCAGGCACTCTTTGACTACCCCACCAATTCCATACCCAGAAGTGCCAGCAGCCAGTGTGGTCTGGGGCCACCAAGTCAGCTCCTACTTGGCTCTGCAGCTCACACAGCCTTTTCTCTTTAGGTCTCCACATGGACATACACCAAGAGAAGCACACCCAAAAGATGGGAGGAAGGAATTCTCCCCTCTACCTAGAACACAGCAGACCACACCAGAACACTGTGCCCAGTTTTGTGTTCTTCCAATACAAGAAAAACACTGACAAAATGGAGAAAAAAAGCCCCAAAAGCCTGAAGCCACCAGCACAACCAGGGCACTGAGCCCTGGCTGAGAGAGGAGTTGTTCTGCTGGAGGAGGAGAGCTTTGGGGGCTCATACCACTCTCCTGTGAGAGAGAGGCTTATTGAGAGACCAGACCCAGATCTGCCCAGGGTGCATGGTAAGGGCACAAAAGAGAATGGGGACAAGGGGCAAAAGCCAAAATAACAAGTTTAGCAGGATATTAGGGGATGTTTCTTCCTGCAAGGTCAGCCAAAGAGTGGGATGGCTCATGAGAGGTTTCCCAGATTCCTAGCAGCTGACCACAGGTAGGATGCTGGAGTACAGCCCTGCTGAGATCCCTTCCCATACAAATTATCTTACAAGACCAATTCTGCCATGTTCTTCATACAGAAACCAGATCACTGCAAGCGGTGCAGTCCACCAGAAGCTCTCTGCTTTTCCCCTCCTGCTTAGTGCACTGATTTACCACCTGTTAATCATCTTTCTTGAATCAGCAGCCAGCTTCAGACCACACTTGCAGAGGAGCTGTTCTCCTGTTTGATTTTGGTGATGTCTCAGTTCAGGTTTATGGTTAGCCTCCTGTTCTTCCCCTCCTGTCAGACATAGGAACACTGCTGTCAGTGCCTGTTCCCTCACTTGCTGCACATTTCTTTACTGCACAAGTTCAACAGCATAAAGCCCCCAGGTGAACCCACCCATATCAGCTCCAAAAGCAGAGGTGAATCCAACAGAATGTACATGGCATTTCTACACCAGCTGTGCCATTCTGTACACTAGTGCTGGCTTAATACTTGCTTTATCACACTCCAAAAACCACCAAGGATTCTAAACTTATTATCCAAAGAAAGATGAAACATCAATAACAAATATTCCTCCCCCAAACCAAGAAATACTGGACCAAAAGCTCTGACTGAACCAGGAGGGAATTACCTTCACAGGCTGAGACTACTGCAGGAGGATGTAGAGGTGCCTCTGCTGCCCTGCTTCTGGCTCCAGAGGGACAATGAGGTGAGCAGAGCCATCGCTTCTGCAGAGCCCTGAGAAGCCCAGCCTGCTCTGGGCTCTGATCTCTCACAGCTGGGATCACAAGTGCTTTCAATTTCTCAGGAATTTTATTTTCTCAAACGATCTAGATGCAAGAACTAAAGCCCAAGAGGCCCCTTGCCCTCTATAAAATGTGAAAAAGTTCTGTGAAGGCAATTTTAATGCTCATTATTACTAGAATAAGCCACAGTAGGCAATTCCTCATTTTTCCTACTGCAAAACATAGGAGTGGAGGGTAATTGGCACAGATGAGTTAGGAAGCTGGTGCCTTGGAAGTTCCTCTTTTTTTGCATGATATTCCTATTCACACATGGCAGACATTGCCTTCTCATGGTCCATTGAAACAGAGTAACGGGAAAAATAAGCACAGAAAAAAAAGAACATGTGCAGTGAAAGACAGGGAAAGCTGGAAATATGGAAGAAACAAAAAGTTGAAAAGGAAAGCTGAGAATCAGTAGAATTTGGCTTCCACCATGAACGAACAAAAACAAAAAAAAAAAAAAACCCTAACCAAAACAAAAGGTTTCATTTTGAAAATGCAACACTTACTGTGCCAGAGACACATTTGTGCAGGCAGCTCCACCAGAATGTTTTCCTGGTTTTCCTCTACTTTTCAGAGCACTCAGTACTGCTCCTAAATTATTTTGATTCATGTCAACCCATGACAGCCCACAGCACCCACTGCATGGAAACCACTGTTTTACTGATCTTCAGAGGGTAAAACAGAATTAAATCCAAGAATGGCTGCAGCAGCTTTAAGCTACTTGCACTTCAAACAAGATACAAACTTCCTTAGATGGAATTACCTGACCAACAGTTATTAAAGCTACAGGGCCTAGGTTTACCTGCCCTCAGTTCTTCCCCAGTGTCCCAGTAAATTAGTTTAGGGTCTTCTCTCCAGCCCCAGGATATTGGCAAACCAGTGCATCTCCACTGTCTGGACTGCACTTCTGGTATCTCTCCACCACTTCTGTGCCTGGGTAGCAAGCAATGAAAATTTCAAATGATATCAGAGTACCTTTGCAGAGAGGAGCTGATGTGCTGCCAGCTCCCAGCCTGGCTCTGCTGCCCTTGGGAGGCTCCTGCCTCCTGCTTCCAGATAAATGGATCTATTGGCTCCTTTCCCTTCCCCCTGTGCTAAATAACATCACGGCAAAGCCCTGGCTGATGGCAGGATGCAGCCACTGAGAAGTGCCCCTGGGTCAACTGCACCATGGAAAACCCCAGCGCTGAGCTCAGCTGAAGAGCTGCAGCTGCTGGTTACAACACTCAAATGCAAATGGAGATAAAAAAAACTTTCACAAAGTAAACAGCACCACACTGAAGCATGCAAAAAATGCATTACAGCAGCTTTACTTCCTATTTCCTTTTCCTTACAGCTCTGAAAATTATAGCTGCAGAAGTCAGTGGGGCTTTTATGGACAGTTGCTCGTGATCAGGCTGCTGTGGGACTGGCTGAGTATTCAGGAACCATGTACCACACACCCACCAATTCCATAGGATCATCATTTTGGGTGGAAAAGCCCTTTAAGAACTGTGGCCAGAGCTCTACAGATAGCATGGTGCAAATGTCTTACTCTAGCTTGTATTGCTTGTAGTCATAAAAGAGGAAATGATTATGTAGAAATGATAATAAACACCCTTTTGAAGACAAGATGCAATAGGAACCTCAAAGATTTAAAATAGCTCAGGTATGTCTTTCTCCAAGGTTCAGGAATCCTTGACAACAAACTAGGCAGAGGGCTTGGAGACCATGAAAGAGGCAGTATTAGGAAACAGGAACTGAAGCAATATCTGATGGGAAAAGAGAAGTGACTGGGATATTTCTCAGCTGGTTTCACATCCAGGCATCTCCTTTCATGCACAGTCACTCCTGCTTTATAATGGGTGGGAAAGTGGGAGGTTGGAGCCAAACCCCAGATTGCCCAGGGCATGGGGCTGATGGAAACACCATTAACTGATTTATGAGGCACTTCTTATTTAAGAGAGAATTTTTCCTCTTATGCAAAAATAGCAGGCTGCCAGCAGGGGTACTCCCTGCTTGATATGATTGTAGCATCTGCATTACCTCCCTCAAAACACATGGTTGTGCAGGTTTATTTTAGAATAGCCAAATACACAGCAGGGTTTATGTTTCTGCTTTCTCATATTTACATATAAATAAACCACTTAAATATACTCCAGCACCACAACAGCCAGCAAACCCAGCTACACCCACAGAGCCTGGGCTTGGTTTAATTTCTAACATTCTGCCAAGCAGGTACTCCCCACTTCTTCCTACAGTAACTTGTGGTGATGTACTTTGTTTATACAGACATGTTTGGAGACATTGTTTTATTGCAAGTGTTTCTCAGTACCAATTTTTAACTCACATTTTCACCTAGCAGCTGCTTCATAGGATCACAGAATGGTTTGGGCTGGAACAGACCTCCAAAGCCCACCATGGGCAAGGACAGCTTCCACTGGAGCAGGCTGATCCAGAGCCCCATCCAACCTGGCCTAGAACACTTCAGAGTCTCCTATTCATTGCCATTCACTGAGCACTGGGGTCCTGTGCTCAGCAGCTGGGGGCTTCCCCCCAGAGCAGCTTTTCACCTTCCATCAAAGAGAAATCTGGTGTCTCCCCAGCCACAAGCTGATGCAAGATTTGCAGGGCAGAGGAGGAAAGCAACCCAGCTGGAAATGCAGGGACATTTGGGTAAATCAGAGCAGAGCCCATGGGATGGCCCCCACTGGGGGGTGCTGAGCGTGACCTGAACACGAGGGTTCTGTGTCGTGCCCCCATCTGAACACACACAACAAGGATGATGCAATTCACCACAGGTTCATTTTTCACAGTCTTTTATCAGAGTAATTTAGAAACATCAGCAGACTAGCAAGAGGCAGTGTGATGACTGAACTTACCCTCACCTTGAAGCAGCCTGGGAAATATTAACCACAAACATGAAATGAACATACCACAGCCACAGGGTTTATGGTTGATTTTTTTTTCTCTCTCTCTTCTTAGGGTTGTTTTTTTTAGCTCATAAGCCATGATACGTTTTATATATACCTTTTATATATACCTTTTATAATGGTATTTGTAACACTGCAGAAAAGAAGAACTGAAAATTCCAGAGGTGCATTTTATGCACTACAAAATAGGGTTTCTTCCAGTTTACAATCTTAAATTTGACTTTTGCTGTATCCTAGTATAACAGCTTGAAAAGAGCATATGTGAACTATATCCTTGAAAGGAGTGTATATTATAATGGCATATCTGAACCAATGTTTTACATGTGCAAAGGAGAAATTACTCCTGCCAACATCTTTGAGGACACTTAAATACTAAAATAGGTGTTCTCCTTTTCCAAAGCACATTTTATTTAAATTCCTTTTAAACATATTTAATTTGCAGTGCAGCAGTCAAACAATCTCTAGATAATATCTGACTAGGGTATAGTACTCTATTTTTAGGATAATAAATCTATATGGAGTCCCACAGATAGTTAAGTGAAGACCCAAAGCCTGGCATAAGAACTGATCCCTGATTCAAACCTCCTTAAAAAAGTCTAACAGCCCCAGAAGACCAGATAATTAAGATACAACGTACACATTCATGCACTTGTGCCGATGGGAATATGAAATTTATTTTCCTAATTCATAAAAAATCCAATTTCTAATGCATCAGCAGCCGCTTCCTTGCAACAAGTACCACAGCCAAAAGCCTACACCTTCCCCTTGCAGCCTACAAACTCTGCCACACATACAGGTGATTCTGACTTTCCTTCTCAGCTGCATGGACAAGCACATCCTCCCAGTGTCACCGGGTCCTCAGTGGCACAGAACAGCAGCTCACCTTCAAACAGCTCAGTGTGCCAGGACAGACAGCCTTCACTGACCTGGCCCCTTGCCTTTTCCTTGCAGCCTTTCATTTCCAGAGCACACACTGAGGCATTGCACTTTGCCTCTCAGCTGAGTGTATTGTCATATTGCTGGAGTCCCACGCGTCCATCTCCTTCTGGCACAAACTGCTGCTGCTGGAACATGCTGATGTTCTGTGCTTTCCTGCTCAGCTATTCACACCATCACATTCTGTGTCCTGCCTGCAGTCTGAATCTGAACCCTGGCTATATCTCACACACACAGGTGTGCCAGGAGAAAAAGGCTACTTGGACATTGCCCATTGCCATTTATGTTCAAAACTATCCATTCACTCTGAAAATGACAGCTTTCTTCCCTTTACATCCTTCAAACTTCACACACACACATTGGAGCTATGCACTTTCTTTCTTTCTCAGCTGCACTCACCCTCTCCCACCTTGACTTCTCTACCCCTTTTCTCTTGGCCGTGCTGTGCATTTTCCTCTAAGACACCCCCCATATTGCCCACCTCCCTTTACACTGCCTTGCCTTTCCTACCCAGCCTTGCACTTCCTCATCATTCCTGACCATCCTTCTCCTTTACTTTCCTGACCCATCCACATCCTTCCTTTGCCCTTCCTTCCAATCCAGTTCCTTGCAATCCAGTGACTTGCCCACCCATCCCCCCCCTGGAATTCAACACCCCTCTTTTTGCGGAATTTCTTCAACTTGCCTTTCCCTGCCTGCTCCTCCTGGGACTCTCAGGGCCTTCACATACCTCCAGTGTTTGAAGAGCCTGTGAGAGGAAGCCCAGAGGAGCTCACGTGCAAGCACACCCATCTGTCCTGGCAGCTTTGTTCTGGCACCTATCCTTGCATGTCTTGAATTTTGGACACAAAATTCACATTTTGCCCTTGGGCTCCACAATGACATTTCTTTTGCATACATAGGAGAGCAGGTAGCCCAAGTGTTTTAAATGCAGATCAGAGATGACCCATGCGAGATCAAGGCCAGACAGATCAGTCTGTCCTGGCTGCTTTTGTGTCCCAGCAGTCCTTGAATGTACCTGTCACTTGCCTTGCCTTGGCGCCCCAGCAGTCTCCGTGCCTTGCCCTGCTGATCCTCCATTGCTTTGCATTCTCTTGCCTGCCCATTCCCCACCCCTGCCCTGCCTACAGCGTTCCTCCAGGGCCTTACCTCCAGGCCTACACCTTGTTTGCATCTCCTTGCCTTTCCTGTCCCTTCCTCTACTCTGCCCTGCTGTGCAGTCTGTAGCCTTCCCTAAGCCTTCCTCCCCTCCACTGTTTTCTATGGACTTTCTCACCCAACCCCCAGCTGACTTCCCTTCCCATTTGTCCAGGTCAACCCTTTCATTTCCTTCTCCTTCTAAGACTCCATTGCCTTGGCTACCTTTTTTGTTTCCTTGCAAAGCCACTGATTGTCTTGCCTTGCCTCTGACCCCCTGCCTTGCCTTCTGTTCCTCTGCTCACCCCTCCCTCACCTGGAACTCAGGATCCCATTTCTCTGGGCACGTCCCAGCCCTGTCCTGCCCTGCCTGCTCCCCTGAGGACTCCCAAGGCTAATCACACAACCCCAGTGTTTCAGAAGCATGTGAGAAGAAGCCATGGGGAGGTCCCATGCAGCCAGACCCACCTTTCTGGGTATTTCTGGTGTGGGATCAGTGCTTGCACGTGTTAAATTTTGGACAAGCAATCCAGATTTATCCCTTGGGCTCTGGGACCAGAATGACAGTTCTTTTGCATACACAGGAAAGAGGGTGGCCCAAGTGCTTTGGGCACAGATCACAGACAGCCCATGTGGGATCAAGGCCAGACAGAGCATTCTGTGCCTGGCTGTCCTCGTACACCAGCAGTCCTTGAAGGCACATCTCACTTGCCTTGCCTTGCCAATCCCAACAATTTCCCTGCCTTGCCCTGCAAACCCTCCCCAGCCCCACATTCCCTTGCATGCCCATGCCCCACCCTTTACCTGCCTACTGCTCTCCTCCCAGGCCTTGCCTTGCCCTTCTTGTTTTCTGCCTGCCTTACCCTTCACTGGGCTTACATTCCTATGACCAGCCTTGCCTCTAACTTCTGGGCCTGCTCTTTCCCACCCCTCCATCTGCTTTCCCCTCACTGCTCTGACCTTGCCTGCCTGCCCTTGCTGTGCAGTGCCTTGTCTGCATGGAAGGCAAGGCAAGGAGCAGGAGGCAAGGCAGGCAAAGCCAGGCTAGGCTAGGGAAAACCAGGCAAGGCACTGAAGGCAAGGCAAAGCCAAGTGACTTTGAGTGCCTTTCCTTGGGAAGCAAAGGACACAGTGCCAGTGTTGGTAGGGCAGATGTCCAGGTACCATGGGAAGGTACAGTCCAGCAAGAGATTTCTGTCCTGGCCCCCTCTGTGTAGGAGCCATTGTTGGACGTGTTCAATACTGGAGACATGGTATGCAACTTCTGCTTGCTATGTGCAGGCCAACAGCAGCAGCAACTTTCTGTCCTGGCATATTTGGTGTGAAAGCACTGCCTCAATGTGTATAATTATGGAGATGGTATCCATCTTTGGAAGGTGGTCTCCTGAAAAATTCAATTTGGCATGTAGCTCCCACTTCTCAGAGGTGACCTCCTTGAAATTCTGCCAGCACACTTCTTTTGGACAAGGTAAGCAGCTACTCTGAGGCTTGGTGTGCAGCAGATCTCGTGCCCTGAGCAGGTAAACAAGTGTTCTGGCAGTTTTGTATGGGATCAGCCACTGGAAGTTTTGTATTTTGGAGGAGAGGACGTGATTTCTCTTGAGATGAGCTTCTAGTTCCTCTCTTTGGCAAAGCAAACTTGGATGCACACTTTGGGTCAGCCTAGTGAATTTAAAGGCTTTTCCCAATATGCAGTTCTCTGGGTTAGAGCTGTTGAACTGCAAGTGGGAATGCAGGCACCCAGCTGTTGAGCTTTCTGTCCTGTTAGCTTTAGTGTGTGAGCTGTGGTCCGTTCCATTTGGATCCTGACTCTGTGAGGCTGGAGGCTTAGGATGGTACCTAGAGCTGAGAAGGAAAGTGCTGATAGCAGGGTGCATGCCATCAGCTTGATGGGTGCAGCTGAAATTGCAGGCAGCAAGAGCTTTTTCAGCTGGCACTTCTGTGAGCTCTGTTTTGGCCAGATGTTTTCAAGTTTGTTAGAAGTTTCACTCTTGGAGCGTGAAAAGCTTTGCTGGGTAAAGGAGTTGGTGTTGCCGTTTGAATGTGGTGCAAAGAAGAGTATGCACTTGGGAGGGGAAGATCAGCCAAACGTTTTTGTCCTGACACGGTTGATTTGAGAGCAGGGATGTTCCTGACTTGGTGTGTCCTGGGGGTGTGCTTTTGAGCTGGGCTGGGTTTGTTTCCTCCTTCTGAGAGCCGACACCACCATCGTGTGGTTGCTTTGCTGAGCGCTGACAGTGCCCAGGACAAAGCCCAGCATTTTCTGGCCTGACCCCATTCCTGTGGGAGCAGTTCTTGGAAGAGCTGTGCTGTGAGTCCTGGCTCTTGGGCACTGACAGAACGGGATCCTGCACGTAGTGGGGACGGAAGAGGAATCCTGTCATTCTTGGCTGAGCAGTTTATCAGCTGCAAAAGAAAAGGCAATTGCAGCAATTCCTTTTAGAACCTGTTCTGTGCCATCAGCTGTTCAACATGTAACTCACACCCACTGAACTGCATCCACCTCCCCAGAAATATGCACCTTCTCTCCAGTTCTATGTACCATGCTATCCTCTCACTCTCACAGATCCCAAACCCCTTCAAAACATCCAGCCTCTGCTCACAAAAAAATGTCCTTCAACAAAAAGCCTGTCCTGGCCTTCATAGTCCTTTTGCAGTCTGTAAACTAGACAAAACACACTAGTGACTCACACTTCCCTTCTCAACTCTTCATATAGCATCAGCACAGTCAATCAAAGTGGCAGAGTCCATGGCTAAAGCAAAGCGTTTCCAGCTGCAGTTCAAACTGATCTGCCAGGGGACAAGGCATTTGCTAGCCTTCCCTTTTCCCTGAGAAACCTGATATTCACAGTGCAATCACTTTCAACAGCCTCAGTGAGTCCAAGCAGCTCACAGAAAAGTAGATCTCATGACCAAAGACATTCCTAACATTGCCATTTCTCCTGACAGCATTTAAATTGTGCAGAGCATACTGGGACAAAGCACCTTCCTTCTCACATATATGTCCTGTGAGAGGGACAGTCTGTATGTGAGAAGGACAGTCTGTATGTGAGAAGGAAGGTGTGTAGCCCCAGTATGCTCTGTGCAATTTAAACGCTGCTAGGAGAAATGGCTGCTTTAGGAACATCTTCTGTTATGAGATTTTTTTCCCCCTATCCTGAACTCAACATTTTTACTCTTCCTGGGTCAACCAGAAGGCATTTAGCCTTGGCATCATTCCTATCTGCCTGGGCCACTTGCAGCAGTTCTTATGACCAGCACTGGTTCCCAGGTGGGTGGAGCAGGGTGGATCCAACATAAGAGCCCATCCAAAACCCTCTGTAGAGCAAACTTAGCCCCTCCAGAACTACAAGGGCATGGATTTGGGTGCTTCCCCAGAGGAAGGCAGTTCCTGGGCAGCATTCTGCTGAGTTCTGCTGGGTACCTGCTTTGTAGACTGAAGGCAAGGTCGGAGTTATCTGGATCATTTCTTCCTGTCACTGGAGTCTGGGACACAAAAAGATGTTCCAGAGGGCAATTGGAATGGTTATCACAGGGTTAAACTAGTAAGACTAAATTAAAGCTTAATTATATAAATAACTCTAGGAAATATTGGCCATAACACAACTGCAAACCCAAAGTGCCAGTCAGGTTTGTTAAATCATCATCATTAAATCAAATACATCAGCATTAGAAACTTATCATGCTTTAAGAACAGAATTCATTTAGCAATATGGTTTAAATTTTTATGAATTTATTTTATAATACCTGGATATCATAGCAGGTTTTTTTGTATGCAGTCCAGAAGCCAAAATTATGATTGCTTTTAGGCTGCAACTAATCAGCTATGAAGCAGTCTGCCCGCTTCCCTGAGTAAGCACAAGGAAAAGCCAAAACTTTCCTGCCAATCTGGGGGATTTTTAGCAAACACCTGAGTTTTTGATAAAACTGTTTACTTGTAGCCATTATTTTCATTTCAGGAAAACTTCCTTGGTGATAACTTTCAGTGGGTTAAACACTTCTTCATCCTTCTGTGAGCAGTAAAACACTTCAGCTTTGCCATTTTCTGGCACGTGGATACACATCTGTACCTCGCTTTGGGCTGAGGTGTTTCTTTACCCAAACCACACCAAAACAGTGCCCCCATCCCCCTCCCCATCCTGTTCACCCCTCAGCTCTGCACGTCTCTGCTACCTCACCCTGACCTACAGGAAGCAATATTTTATATTCTGATGACTCATGGTTCACACAGCACATCATAACTCCCTATTTATGGCACAGCGACCCTTGACATGGCTCCCCACCCTGGCAGGTTTACAGTGATCATGGACACTCCTAAACACAGTGACCCTGATCCTGGTGCTTGGCTTTGTTCCTCCAGACTCCAGGGTTTATTCCCAGGGTGTCTCTTTCTTGCTCAATGCAGCCTCTGCGGTCAGGCTTCCCCAGCACAGCTGTGACAGTGACAGCGTGGGGCTCTGCTGGCCTGCCCTGCTGCTGGCACACACAAACACCTCCAGCCCCTGCAGGCACTGGGTTATTTCTGCTGCTGGCACACACAAACACCTCCAGCCCCTGCAGGCACTGGGTTATTCCTCCTTCCAAGTGACACTGGAACTTTACAGGATTTGATGACGTACTTCACCATGCAGCAGCAGCAGTAACAACCAGATCAGGGCAGCAGGAATGAGCCAGCAGCAGTGACCCAGTGACCCAGCTTTATCACCCTGCCTGCCTTCTGCCAGCTCTCTGCGCTTTTATCATCATCAGAGTGGCATAAACACAGAATGGCTTGGGCTGGAAGGGATCCCAAAGCTCATCTTGTTCCAACCCTGCCTCCATGGGCAGGGACACCTTCCTCCAGACCAGGTTGCTCCAAGCCCCATCCAGCCAGGCCATGAGAACTTCCAAACTTTTCTGAGCAGCCTGTGCCAGTGCCTCACTACCCTTTCAAGGAAGAATTTCCTCCCAAAATCCAATACAGCCCTGCCCTCTGCCAGTTTGAAGCCCTTTTCCCCCTTGTCCTGTCACTCCAAGCCCTTGTCAGAAGACCCTCTCCAAATTTACATTTGCTGATCAGTTTCAAACCAGCACTAAAGACATCACAGAATAGTGCTCCTATTTCTTTAATCTTTGTTTTTTTCTTTCCTTAGCAGGGTGTGTCCTCCAAGAACAGACCACAAACAAAGGAAAGCCTCTGCTAACACAGACCCGGGTCCTCAGGGCTGTCTCTGCACTGCCATGCAATCTGTCCTTAGAAACACCAGTGCCAGGAGGAAACCTGACACTTCTGCAAATAGGTCCAAATCAAATATGTCAACATTACAAGCCCTAACAAACACAAAAAACTGACTTGAAAGCTACAATCCTTCCTGCCTGAAGCCATAATACAGTCGTGCTCTTAGGCTCACCTTCCCTGGGCTCAAAATAGCCCCAGAGTGCCCAGCCCAGCTGACACCAGCACCCAGCCTGCACCAGCAGCACCAGTCTGGCTCCAGTGGTGGGGCCAATGCAGCACACTGGGAAGGCAGAACTGATCCCAGACGTGCCCAGGGTCACACACACAGCTGCAAGGTCTGCCAAGCCACCCAGCCCTGAGTCTGAGTGACTCTACACGGTGGTCCTGCAAGCCTGGCTCTGTGTCTCCAGTGAACACACCCAGAGCTGGATCAGAGCTGGATGCTCCAGTCCAGCCCAAATGCCCTCTCATGGAAAGCAAGGCACTGGGAGAAGGGGACAGGGTACCTCTGCCTTGACAGGGAGACCCAGGACTTCTACAGCCCACAGTGTAGAGTGAGCAACAGTTACAGACTCAACTCCCATTTAAAAAGCTTATCTATACTCCATCTGTATTACTTGCCTAAAAAACAGTCACCTGGGATTTTTTTTTTTCTTTTTCCCATGATGTTTCCAAGGCAAAAGAACAGACATTGTCAAACAGGTTTGATGACTATAAAGGAGAAATATCCTCTCACTGAACACTCACATAGTCTTTTTAGTCCCTTTCTCCAAGTAAGTTCTTAGCTGTAAACAAAGGAAAACAGACAAAATAAATTACAGAGGAAGATGTACTTCAACAAATAGATATAATTCTTTCTTCCTAAAGCTGTCTCAATTCTGTTTATGCTGGGAAACAGCACCCTCCATTCTCTTCAAACAACAAACCAACTCTGAGCTAATCATGCAATTCCTGCCATCAAGGTCACGAGCCTGGTTTTGTTGGAGCAGGCACTGAATGCTGTATCCAGGGCAGAACTCAAAACCTCATTTAAAATGGGCTAAGAATCAACAATTTAAGTCATTTGCTGAACAGGAGGAAAAGCACTTAGGGAATGTTTTTCTCTCTCAAAAAAAGGAGGAAAGTTGGAAACCTTGTGGGTCATCTTGAGTGCTTCCTGCAGAGGAAGTCACAGGGAGAGCTGTGCTGCAGCAGCAAAGCTCCTCCTCACCAGGGTGAAACCAGGACTCCTCTCCATCTCCTTTAGGCTACACCCAACCAGGAAAGGGGGTAGCTCAAAGTGAGAAGGGATGTCTCACCACTCAAACCCATCTGCAAAAATCAAAGTCATTTCCCAGCTGTGACACTCACCTGGGGTGTCAGTGCCTGAAAGCAGCAGCTGTGGCCCCACACTGTGAGCAGGGCTGCTCTGTGTGCAGGAGGGAGGGACGTGTGTCAGGGATGTGTGTCAGGGACGTGGGCAGGGGCTGACAGCCCTTCCTGGGAAGACATTCTTCCTCATTTCCAACCCAAACCCCCCCAAGTCTGAGGTTCTTTCCTCTTGTTCCATCACATTATCTGCGAGCAGAGACCGATCCCCACGTGGCTCCTGATCCTGCCAGGGAGTGGTGGAGAGTGAGAAGGTTCCCCCTGAGCCTCCTTTTGTCCAGGCTGGGTGCTCCCAGCTCCCTCAGCTGCTCCTCATCAGACTTGTGCTCCAGATCCTTCTCCAGCTCTGTTGCCCCTCTCTGGACACACTTCAGCCCCTCAATATCTTTCCTGTCACAAGGGGCCCAAAACTGAACCCAGGGTTTGGGGTGTGGCCTCACCAGTACCAGCCCGGGGGGACAGTCACTGCCTTGATTTCTGCCCAGCACGAGATGCTTGTATTTGCACTGAGTATTTGGTATAAATTAAAGCTCTGTTGCAGCCAGCTCCTCTAGAGCTCCTTCATGTGCCAAGGGACCTCCCATATTGATGCTTGTTATCACCAGGCTGTCCCAAACTACAATTTTATGGTCCAGAGAAAGATGATGCAACAGCTGCATGGGAAGCATCAGCTATTTTATGCAATGCTGTTTGTTGTTTCAGAAAAGCAACTTTCAGAAGGGAATGGTTGCTGCCATGCTTACTGACCTCCTCAAGAAGGCTTTTGGCTGTGCCTTTTCTTTCCTCTAAGGGAGGGAAAAATATCAGGATGAGAAAATTGGTGTATGGTAGTGGAGAGAAATTGAGCCGGGCTGTCCCTGATCAGGCTCCTCCTCTGCACCCCTTCTGGCTTCTCCCGGAGGCTGAACTCCAAGGGTTGAGCAGATAAGACAATCAGTTTCTGGATCTTATCCTTTGTCCATTGCACTATCTCCATTATCTCAGCACAAACAAACAGCTGGTTTCTCCACTGCTCAGTTAAACTCCCTCGGAGGGAGCAGCAGCCACTGCACTGCCTGAGATGCAAACAGGGCTGGGGGGAACTGGTCCATCCTCCACTGGCACTGCTGGCAGAGGCGGCAACACTCCCAGTTAAGGAGCATTGCCCCATGCAGACAACTCGTTTGGAATGATAATGCCAGCCTGCTGTTTTTTCCAGTTACCCTTCTCTAACAGGGGCAGAGAACCAGTTGAGTTTTATCATCTCCAGTCACTCCCATCATCACTGACCTCATGCCGTGACAGTATTACATCACCCCTCAACAAAGAAAGCATGGCAGCTGGACTGGAGCTCCTGAGGACAAACATTCCTGCAGCTTTTCACGGGCCTGTGAAAAGCCTTGCCAGACAAGCACAGATAGTGATAGTCGAATAAACTAAAGGCACATTGACACCATGTTAAAATCAATGTCACGCTTCCAGAAAGGCCGGTTCAGTTCTCCCCATCAGCAGGTGTCACTGCCTCTAATGACAAGCAGGTAATTAGCAGGCTGCCCAGCCCCCAGGCCGGTGCTGGCAGGACCAGGCAGCCTATCCCTCAGCATCATGGCTCTGCAGGACTGGGGCAGGATGAGCCCAGCACCTCTGCATCTTTAATTTCCAAGGCTCTCAGCCCACATTTCCCAGGAAGGAGCAGTATTTCAATTGTTCCCAGGAAGGACATTTTTTAAGTTTGCAAGACATGGAGGTCACCAGGTAAATGCTTTAGGTGGCCAGAATATAACAAATGCCTTTCAAAAACTCTTGTGGGAAACCCAGAGAAAAAGAAGGCAGAATTTGTCACCTCCAAATCTCATTCTGTGCCTTCCACAGATGGTGCAAAAGCAAAAGCTGTTTCATATGTGGAGCCTGAGCCCTGTCCAGGGATCAGCAGCCACCTCTGACCCACTCAACACAGTGCTCTGGTATTCAAGAACATCCCTTCCCTGTAACACTCAGAGAAAGCTGGTTTTGCAGCCCTTCAGTCATGCTACTTTGCTGATGGAAAATAAGGTGTTTGTAAGAGAAATCCAGTTAAGTGGGCTTTATTCAGTTTAATCGCTGTGTTAATTGTATAGGAAATGAGCACCATTTAAGTTGTATAACTAGTACATAAATCTCCTTAAGTAGGGTTCACTTAGAACAAAAACATCTCACCCATGAAACCACCTTCTCTCCAAGAGTGTCCCTCCCATCAGCTGCCAGAGGTAAAGAGAGAGGAGAGGCTGCCCTGAGGCTCTTCACCACAACAACGAAAGTCAATAAAGCCACACAAGGCGTTCCCTTTTCTCCAGGGACGCGGTTTCAGCTGCGAGAGGTTTACTTGGGCAGCACAAGTTCTAGACATATTTTGCTAAAATAAAAGCAAAGGCCCTATAAGGCAAATAGGACTGACTCAAATTCCTCTCAAGTAATGGAGCACTTTTAGCAGCAGCTAAACTGCCCCTCAGGGGAGAAACCTCTCATCTCCTTTGCCTGTTTCTTCAATCAAATCCACCTGCAGTTTCTCTACCAGACCCAGCACACTTCTGCTCTCCTGCAAACCGCTCTTCTGCATCTCTCTTCTAGAAAAAAAACCCTCCCTCCAGGTTTCCTCTTGTTATAAATGGCAATAAAGTTAATGGCTCTTGCATTTATGTATTGATCACAGCTGTTGCTAGAGGAACAAACTGAATTTCATCTGCCAAGGCAAGGGTAAAGCACCCTGCCCTCACTGGTCTCCATCCTCAGCAACTTATAATGTAGTCTTAGTCCAACCTCAACATTAGCACTTTATCCCAGCAATGTCTGCTAAACCCACGTCAATGCCTCACCCCCTTCAGGTTCCTGACCTTTTCTTCACACTCTGGCTCCACCAGCAGCAATCTGTACCAGAGCTACAATCAATACCCAACTTGAGATAGAACAGAAAGAGATTAAATTTGTAGTTATTTTAATTTGTGCAAATCAGCTTATACTTGGGCAAGTAATCTTTACAAAACCTGTTCCCCCTTCCCAGATATAAATTCCTTGCTGGAGTTAAGGAGGAGGTTGGGCAGGCAGTGCTGCTCCAAGGAAAGGTCACCAGAACTACGGCCATCTGAGAGCCAAGGGTCAGTCCTTGCCTCCCTCTTGGATGGAAGAAAATAAACGAACAAAGAAAGGAAAGCCAAGCTGAGGCAGTCACCCAGGTCACAACACTTTCAGCTCAAACAACTAAAGTTGGCAGAATTGTAAGCAACTGAAAACCTGAAGACAGGACCTTGCTGTGGGATAAACTGAACCATCAGAGCATTGGGCAGCTGCTCCCCAGCACTCTGGGAAACACTTGCACCAAAGAAACCCCCCGAACAGAATCCCAGAACCACGGAATGGTGCGGGTTATCAGGACCCAAAAGTTCGTTGAGTCCACACCCAGCCAGGGGCAGGAACCGGACCAAGCTGCTCTAAGCCCCATCCAACCTGGCCTTCAACAGGCGTCTACAGCTTCCCTAAACGTCTATGCCAGTACCTAGCTACTTATGAGAGATAAATAAAGGCGATGGTCAGACTTCCAGAGGCTCCACCGGGAGCTCACAGGACCCACCCCGGGGTACAGGAGCCGGCGGGACCCGGCAGCGGCCGGAGCGGAGCGGAGCGGGGGCTCCCCGAGCGGGCGGTACCGCTCCGAGCTCGCACCCGCCCGCGGCCGGAGGAGGAGGAAGAGGAGGAGGATGAGGAGAAGGGAGCTCCGAGGGGCAGGGCAGGGGCTGGCCGCAGCCGCTCCCTCGGTGCCCGCTGCCCGACCCGCCGGGTCCGCTCCGCTCCGCTCACCTGCCGGGGCCGCCCGTCGCCTCCAGCCCCACTCCGGCCGCGGCCCCGCTCCGACTCGCACCGCTCACGCTTTCGCTTTCCCTTTCCTGGCGAAGGAGGGGCGGCCGCGGCTGCCGGCCGCCCTCGGGGAAAGGTCTGGGGGAGCTGGGGCGGGGGAGCCCGGGAGGACCGGCCCGGAGCCAGGGGCGCGCCGGGGCTGCGAGCGAAGCGGCTGCCCCTGCCCGCCTCTCACACAGCGGGCTTGCCTCTTCCCCAGCGCGATTGTCCCCTGAGCTGCAGCAGGGCAGGTGAAGAAGCGCTTCGGCTGGGCACCGGCGGGACCAGAGGGCTTTAACAGACGTGTAGATGTGGCACTTGGGGACGGGGCTTAGTGGTGGGCTTGGCAGTGCTGGGGAAGTGATCGGACTGGATGATTGTAGAGGCTTTTTCCCACCTGAACGATTCTGTGAGTCCCTGTAGATATGGCAGACCCAGTTCCCACAAGGTCATTTACCTCTTGGGACTTGAGGTGAAGGCACTTGGGATGGTGGGAGTGACTTTCTTCATGGGAAAGCAGCAGTCCCGCAACAAGAGAGCTGCCTCTGACCAATACCCTCTCTGCAATTGAGAGCAGGAGCTACATGAACTCTGGTGGCTTGGATAAAGCTGTCAGAGCACTGAAGAGTTCTTATGGCTAAGAACAATTAATGACTAAATCAAAAGGAAATAAGGTTGGTTCACCCCAGGGGCAAAGAACCCTCCAGATGGTCACAATTAAGATACTTCAAGAAGTCTCACTTCTAGCAGAAAGCCAACACTGACACAGCCCAGGGGAGAAAATCTGGGACTCTCAAAAGTGCTTTGCAGGAACAAGGAACATCCTCCTCAGCTGGTCTGCAATACCCCTCCTGCACAGCTGCTCACTCCAGGAGGGAACAGCTGGAGTGGGAATGCTCACTCAATGACTGCAGGCTTTTAAGGTATTTTCTTCAGGAATTTAATCAATTACCTGGTGTTCTTGGACAGTTGCTGCTTATCACTCATTATTTACCTTGCCTCGAAGTAAAGCTGACCTAGGAGCCAGCACACTTGTAGTTTGTTAGAAGTCAGGCAAAGAGTCAAGTGACACAGGTATGACTTGCTGGCATAACAGGTCAAAAATCTACAGTGCAAGTGAGACAGAAAATCTGTGTCCCTGCAGCTATGGACATCCATCTCCAGAAACAACTGGCTCTACACAGTGCCGTCTCGTCTCTGGTTTGGGGTTTTTTTTTTTCCTCTTCTCAAAAGCATTTGTTTCTGCACAAGAATTTCAGGAATGCTGCTCCCAGGCTCTGTTCAGAAGAATGACCCCAAATGTAAGAAAAACCAGTGTGCACAGGCTGCTAGAGGCAACAGGGGTTTTATGTGAAACCACAGACTGGTTTGGGTGGGAAGAGACATTAAACCTGGTCTCATTCCAAACCCTGCCTTGGGCAGGGGCACCTTCCACTAAATCAGATTGCTCTAAACCCATCCAACCTGGCCTTGAATATTTCCAGAGATGGGCCAGCCACAGCTTGTTCCAGCAGGCACTTGTCCCTCCACAGTCGATAATTCCTTTTCCATCTCTTATCTAATCCTGCCCTCCATCAGTTTGAAGCCATTGCCCAAAGTCGCTCTCCCACTCTCCTGGAGCCCCTTTAGGCACTGGCAGGGGCTCTCAGGTCTTTCCAGAGCCTTCTCTTCTCCAGGTGAGCACCCCCAGCTCTCCCAGCCCAGCTCCAGGGCAGAGGGGCTCCAGCCCTCTGAGCATCTCCCTGGCCTCTCTGGACTGGCTCCAGCAGCTCCACGTCCTTCTGATATTTGGGATCCCAGAGCTGGACACAGCGTGGCAGGTGAGGTCTCACAAGAGCAGAGTAGAGGGGTAGAATCTTGTCTCTTGACTTGCTGGTTATTCTAAAAGGGTATTTCATTCTGCTTTCGTTCTGCTCAGATCCCAGGCAGCTCATCTGGGTTGCACAAGTGCTGCTGGCACCTCTTGCTGGGCTCCTGGGCACTGCAGGCCTGCTGCTATTTGGATGTACACAGAGAGCTCTTACACAAGGATCAGGGTACAGACAGCCCAAGAGATCTCAGACTGGCTGCTAAACAATGAAACTTCATACCAACAGCCTTTCAATAGATACTAGGATATATTTCTAAACATGAAGATTAAAAAAAAAGAATATCTCATTTTAAAGATAATTCCAGGTATTTTATTCTTAATTTTACAAATAACAAGCATTTCTCTATTAAAAAAAAAACAAACACTAAGGTAAGAATCAATGTAGGTTCAGCTAGGAATATTTACATTCTTTGAAGAAATTTATATATTTTTCTATGTACAAGGCTGTAGCCATTACTGGTTTAAGGTACTCCCAAAAGCATTTCTAAGTAAGGCTTTATGGTCCTAAGCTGATTCTATGTTTTAAGAAAATAATTTATAACTGTCAGGACTGAGGTTCTATTCTACAAATACTGAAATAGGTATTGCAGTCCAGCCCTGTGTACCCACCCACCCCAAATGCTCACTTGCAAAGGGAGGAGGTGTTCATGCCTCTTCATAAAATAGTGTCAGAAGTCAGCCAAAGCTGCCCATTGTGGAAGATGAAGTACTAAATGATGCTTATGGGAGCATTACATTCACTGCCAGGGGGGAGAGTCAGAGATTCTAACAATTATTGACTGTGGAGCACAGATCACAAGTAGGTGTGGAACCTTTTGAGTTAATGGCATTTCCAAGCAAAGAAACAGAAGTCACAGGATTATCTGACATGCTTGAGATGATGACAGGAGTCAGCCTGAGAGCTGGAAAGGAAGGGATCCTTGTCCCAAGGCCATATGCTATTTCATGATTGTTCTCTGGCAACAGGGAATCCTCCCTAACCAGGTAACAATAACATGCATTGCTGCTGTGACACAGGTTATAGGCACCCAAACCATGCAGGATTTCCCAGGTTAAGATCAGTCTGAGTGTCAAAGTCTATTTCATCTTCCTCCTCCGCAGCACAAGCTCACAGGTTTATCACAATTCCTCTTCAAAAAGGTCAATTCTGGCCTTTCTCCCTGTTCTGTAGGTACTCTGTGCCAGCATGGATACCACTCTAAAATTTGCCCATGACTGTATCAGGTCCTTTTATCTGTATCTTGTTTATGAAAATATTCCCTCAGTTTCTTTTGGAGATGCCTGTTACCCACTAGAACAAGATCCTTGGCTTAGAGCTGAACTTGAAAAGAGTAGGATAAAACAGTAAGTACAAAATAACCCAGTCTGCTATTTCAATTGTGATCCACATTTCTGACTCAGACTTTTTGTTTTTAAAAATATAAGCAAGGGAAAAAACCGTTTTTTGACCTGAAGTGATTGCCATTGAGTTTTGTAGTATTAGTCACAATCAGGAAATTCCCCAATTCGGATTTTAAAAAAAATCCCAAACCAACAATAACAACAGAAAGCCTCACAAAGAACTTTAGTAAACATCAAAATATTTAAATATTCAAGAACAAAAGTCTCTCTTTCAAGGCACATACTTTGATAAAACAGTGGGTGAGAAATTACAGCTAAATCAGATGTTGAATGGATACTGCACTTTAGGACTGGAATTTCCAGACTAAATCATCAATCAGGCAAGCACATATCTTACATTTCAGGGTATTTTCTGAAGCTGTTTACAGGAAGAGCCTTATGGGACACGTTGTTTACATTGGCAAATTCAGTACAAGGAAGTTGCAGCTAAATGTGTTTTGCCTCAGATTCCTGCAGTTACCAGATCCTTCTTCTACAACACACACACAAAAAGCTGCTTCTCAATGTTCCAGTTCCTAAACATAAGGTTTACAAAGAAAAATATCTGTACTAGGTTTTACAACATACTCTTATGCTTGCAATAAATATTTCAAAAAGGCTGTAAACCTAACAAATCAGGTCGTGTTTTCAGGCAAGGGGGACTGGCTGTTACGTGCACTACCTGACATGTATTCATTCATGTCAAGGCCGCCCTGTGATGTGCAGTGAGGTTTGTAAAATCCAGATTCTCAATTTTGGCAGTAGCCTCAAATCACACACTGCATTTTAAACCTGCCTGCTCAGGGCTTGTCAACCTACTAAACAGGAGTGACGCTGAACGTGCCCCATGGTTTGGATTTTTTTCCTTGGAAAAGCTGCCAACACTGTGGTTTTGGTATCATTCTCTGACCCAGGGACATTGGTCAGCTTCCTGCTGCATTCGTAAATGAAAATCCTAAATAAAGAGGTGAGAAAATGCAGGAAAAGTGAAGCAAACCCTAGAGCTCAAGACACTGTTAGGAAGAATTTAACCAAACCACTATAATCTATACAGCATTTTCTACTTTGTTCCTGTGACAAGCAGTCCAAAGTACACATCAGTCCCATTGCTGGAGTCTGTTACCAAGGTCAGAATTTGGGATATTGATTAATGAAAGACTGGAATCAACAAACACCACCTGTATATTTAAACACCAAAAATGCAAAACTTCCCCAACCAGCTGCTGCAGTACAGAAGGACCCTGAGAGTTTAGGCTACAAAGGTTTAGGCTGTTTATTATTATTGTCTTAATTTAACAAGACAGAACAAAACACAAGTGCCATGAGAGAGAAACCTTTCACCACTCACATTTGTCACACTGTAACCAGCATAGTACAAATGAGACTCTGTGTACATGTATATTATTGTGTATTTAAAGAAACACAGGTAATGCCAAACTTCCATGACACAAGGAACAGTTTCTTGGCAGACTGACAACAAGATTTGTGGGTTTGTTGGTTTTTTTAAACAATTTAAAAGCAATTCACTGATTACATAAGTTAAGTGAAACTTAGAATGAACAGACCTCACAGCAATCATATAGTTGACACTTGAAGATGGAGAATCAGGGTCAGAGATATATTCTGAGTTTTGTTCTCAGTACATTCCACCATGAGGTCACTGCAGTGGCATGATTAACATAAAAATTTACAACTAAATATATTAACTGTGCGCATGTGTACATGAGTGGGAAAAACACAGAACAAAGACAGGAGAATTGTTTCCATCATCCAAATTGCACAGAAAACATTAAAACAATTTATACATAAAACTTTCACCACACATTGAAAAGGGAGAATGCCAAACTAACACCACTCCCTCTACACACAGGTGAAACAATTTGCATTATTTAGAATAAATCCAGCCTGAAAAAAGGCCATATCCAAGGTCAGATGTAAACAACTTCACCAAGAAGGTACAGTTGAAATCCAGCATTGGAATCAAGTGAATTTTATGAACAAAATTTCAGTGCTAAATACTTTGTGCAAGACAATCCTTTCAGTCTATGTTGAGTTAAAACATAGCAGGTTAGAATTAATTCTCAAAATCTTTCTTTGCATCTTTCTCAATTTGGTAACAAATTCAGCGAATGCAAAGTCATTTGAGTAAGATCAGAGAGAAGCACGTTGTCATAAACCTTCACTATAATAAATAAGATTCCTGTCCACAAACAGAAGTCAAGGAGCCAAAAGCAATGAGCAACTTTTCCAGGCAATTTTTACCTCTTGATGTAAGCATTAGCTCTGGAGGAGGTTCACTGAAGAATCCAGGCACACTGCCAGCCCTTGAACTCATTTTCAAGTATCTTTCAGCTGAACTATATGTATAAAGTTACAAAAGATGGATCAGATTCTGCTCCATGGTACTACTGCATGAACTCAACCGTGGCTGAAAAATCTCATTGAAGGCTACAAAGTATTTATGTTCATATAAAAAGAGAATGCAGGGAACACAGTGTTTAAATTAATAAATAAGGTTCAAATTACAGAAAACAAAGTGTTGTCACTAGCCCTTTCTAGGATAAATTTTAGAAGAAAAGTCCATTTAACTTTCAGTCCACCAGGAAGTACATAGGAGTTCCATCAAAAAGCCGTGCTTTTAAAAATCTCTGGATTTTCTTCTTCTTCCTTGGAATCCCTTGTGCTACTAGATGGAGGCCTGTATTCCAACCTGGAGGTTGAAGAAAGAAAAAATAAAATAACTTTAAAAACAAAGAACTTAGGGAAAAAACAATCTGAATCCTGTCTGACATTACAGCTTCCTAATTTTAATATCCTGTTGACTTCAGTTGAAAAGGTCCCTGTCTTACACCACATCTGTGCTCATGTGTCATCTTCAATCAGAGCCAATGCAAAAGGCCAAATGCTCTCAGTGCCTTTTAGATCAGCTGAACTAAACTGGAAGAGTTCAGCTCTTGCCCAGCACTTAGGAGACTTTCAGGACCTACAACATGTCCCTGTACCTTGATAAAGCAACACACTTTTAAAATGCATTCCTCAGATGTACTTTTATAAAGTCATCAGAGTCAAATGATAAATTTGGACTGAGAGATGTACACATGAACATTTACACTTGGGACGAGGGGCTAAGACTTCAGCTAAGCTCTTATATTTTCAACAGAGTACTACCTTTGCTGCCAAAACCAGCCTCTCCCTCTGACCCTACCTAGACAAGACAATTCCTCAGAGCTGAGGAGTGTTAAATCAGGTGGCACTTACCCTTTGACCCTCAGCATTTGATCAATGGTGTCAGGAAGAGGCATGCCATAGCTTTCAGGCAGGAACAGTGTGAGAATTCCTGACAGCACAGTCAGGCTCCCCATCAGGATGTAAGGCAAGAATCGATCATAGGCACCTAGTAAAACACAAAAAAAGAAAAGAAAGAAACAAAGGAAAAAAAAAAAAGCTGCATCAGCTCTTAAGTTTCCGACAATTGCCCAGAGATGCTGTGGATGCAGCATCCCTGAAATGCTCAAGACCAGGTTGGACAGGGCATGGGGCAGCCTGGTCTGGTGGATGTGTCCCTGCCCATGGCAGGGAGGTGGAATGAGATGATATTTAAGGTTCCTTCCAACCCAAACCATTCTGTGGTTCTCTGGTAATGTTTGTACCAAGGTTCAGGGTTTTACCTGTGTAAGTTTGTGCTTTCAGTAAAAACAAAACCAACCAACCCCCATCTCAGCCTGACGTTCAAAGTGTATGTTGTTATAAATGTGGTTGTAGGAACTCAAGGGAGTGGGAATAAATAGTTGTGAGAAGTGTCCTTATTGAGGCAAGAGAATTGAGCCTGCAGAGCATCTCTCCAGCAGCCCAGGTAACTCACCAAGGTAAACAAAGTAAGGTGAGAGGATGCTGCCCAGTCTGGAGGCCATGGAACTTGCTCCAACTCCCATGTTTCTTACTACTGTTGGGTAGAGCTCAGCCGTGTAAACATAAACCATTGAGAAGGCAGAGGTGATTCCAAACTTGCCCAACATCACCAGCAGAATGGACAGCGCACCGAGATCTGAAACCCAAACACAGTCAGGACTTAGGCTCCCGCAATTCACTGTATCCCTTAACTCCTTTGTGTTTGTGTAACTCCTGCCTAATTAACTCCAATATCTGCTGTCTTTTTTCCCCTGTAAATATCCAAACATAAGCAATGTTCTTTTTTAAATTACTAGATGTCAACATTTTCATTTTCTCTTGAGAACAGGGCTTCCTGCCAAGTGAAAAATATGGAGAACAGATATTCTCCCAGGTTTCAGGGGCCAGACCTCTGCTATTGCAAAAAAATGCCATATATCCCTTTTTAATTAAGTGAACAAAGGAAAACATTTGAAACAAATTATTTTTATTTTAGTTTCCTAAAAAACTGGTTTTTCATTAACATTCTTAGCTCCATTCTTTGTTTCATTAACACTCTTAGCTATAATAATTTAAGTATAGGAAGTTGGGTTGTCTTTAACTGGAATAGTTAAGATTTGAAAATCAAACCAGATTATATCAGTGTCCAGTTGACTCAAAGAACAGGGGAAAAAACACCAAACCTGAGAATGCAGCACACATATTACCTCTATAAAATAAGCAAGGCAGTTCTTGCACATTCTCTTTTGTATATCTTTGATTTTTATATGAGTCCTAGGCAACATCACCTCCCTTTATATTCAATATTGTTATCAGTAATGACTCCATAGCCCTATTAATCTAACTGGACTAAAGATACATATGGTTTGAGATCCAATAAAGGTTGCTTGGCCCTCCTTCCCAGTAGATACACATTATTTTAACTATCAACACTAATTCAGTACAAACATCTCTGCTTATCAAAAATACTTACACAATGACTCCATTGAAAGTAACTCTTTAAACAAACTCTAAAGTCAACAACAGCTGTTTGGGAAGTGAGTTCTGCAGCCCCTTGGTAACTTCCACTTACCAAATTCTGGTTGGTCTAGTCCTGGTTTTACACCTGGACCTTACCAGGACACCCTGCCGGAGATGTAGTTTAGAGGCAAAACTGGACTACAATTCTAATCCCAACAGATCCCAGAGCCAATGACCCACCTTTCAAACTGAATCTGAATGTCCTGCTGTGGCAGTCACTTGTGCAGCAGCACTGAGAGCCAAGGAAGAGGGGCAAAGATAGGACATGGGTATCTGTATTTAGTCCCCTCAGGACACCTTTCCTCCACATCTGCCCCGTGCAAGGTACTGCACCTCACCTATCATAGATAAGTGAGATCAACTAATGATTCCATACGTGAAGGCACCAGCTGAATGAAGAGAAGAACACAGCCTCCCAAGAATAACGCAGCAGCCATTGAGTACCGTCGGGGCAGATAGCGCAGCAGCAGCCAGGAGATGATGTAGGCTGGCACTTCAATCACTGCTGAGAGGAAGCAGTTCACATACACGTCTCCATGCAAGTTAGGTGTGTCAAGAGAAAGTCCAAAATAGCCAACTGAGATTATCATCCTGAAAGAAACAATAGCAGGGTCAAACAAGTCTCTCTTCTTCCTCAGGTTGCTGTGAACCTCTTCCACATTTCCATCAAGCACAGAAATGGCTGTGTAGGATAAATTCAGCATCTGGCAGACTTGTTCACTTCTGAAGCAGCTGAAGTGCTGACTTCAGAAACAGCAAGTCAACAATTAAACCATACAGATGCTTTTGATCTTTCAGACTGCTCTTGAATTCAAAGAAGAAAATATATTACCCTGGGAAAAAAGCAATCGTTCACACTGCAGTAATGCAGTACTTACCATAAGTATTGTTTATAGCCTTAACCTGAAAGTCTGAGCTACTGAATTTAACTGCTGCTGAGGCCTACAGCAGCTTTCCATTATGTTTACCAGGGAGGTCTGGGTGGAGAGCATTGTTTCTGGGTCATTATGCTCCATGCTTTCTGTATAAAGTCAGAGAGGAGGAGTATGGCATCCTGGCAGGCCCAAGCAGCCCGTGATTTTCTCTGCCATGCTCCAAGCTGGCTGGGCAGCATCCAAATCACATTGGCATGGCTGGCTGCCTGGGCTGGTCAGTGCAAAAGGGGACAGAGATTGGTGACTGGATCACTGCCATCTTAATTTTGTGCCAGAATACAGCTTGCTTCCATGTAATCCAGAGAAATACACAACTGGCCTTGGAGGCAAACTCTGTCCTGTCTTGGGAGATGCTAGGTAAAGCAGGTTAAGCTTTAACAACAAGTATGACGTGGTAAATAAGGAAATAATGGGCAGTGGATCAGGACATGTCCAGGTGCAAACATGAGGCACAGAACACTTGGCACTTCATCTCCACCAGCATCTACATTATAACAGAACCTGGAGCAAAACCACTGCACAGCACCAAGTGCACCACTGACAAAAGATTAGCTCTTCCTCCCCTCACTGAATATTGGAAGAGCCTTCATGGTCCAGTTGTTTAAAATAAAGCTGCTTACTGTACCTGGGAAGGCATGAAGTGACACAGCTGAGAGTTACCCCCTGCTGCTGTGGTGCCCTGCCCTAAGCCATTCTTCTCAAAAGTAGTTCTGCAGTGTTTTTCACACCCTCTGCTCCTTGGAGTTATTTTTATATACACACTGTAATGCTAGCAGATTGCCTTAGCTCATTACATTGGCAAACCTTAATATAGTTATATATTTCGTAGAAAAACTTCAGTGGTATTTACACATCCTAGGGTGCCAAGAAGCCAAGCTTCTTCATCCCTGGTGCAAACCCTGCAAAGGGAATAGTTTAACGGCCTGTTACTTAGTCAAAATTAACAGAACACTCAGCACTATGTAATGCTGATATAGTGTTGTCTGCAACTATCCTCTTTTATAGCCCTTTTTGGTGAGAACTTTTAATTCATGATACAAAATATACCATCAGTATACCATGGGCTGGAAAACTATGTGCTGTGAGGAAGCACATTCTCTATATATTGGGAAATTAATTTAAAGGAGATTAGGTCTCTGATGTACAAATTAGAATAGTGAAAAAATTGCCCAATTTAACCAAATATTTTTCTGCAAGAGGAGGTAAGAGTGTGCAAGTCAACTGTACCTCTTTGACTCTTCCTGCCTATCATAAAACTTGATTTTTGATGTGGTAAAAAGCCCTTCGGTATGGGTTACTGAATCCATTAGAATGGATTACATACTGTCATGTCAGTGCTTCTCCCAGTTGCTTCATCCTAACAGAAATGCTGTTCAAACAGGTTTGCCTTTGATTTCTACAACCACACATGCAAAACTGGCTGTGCCCAGGAGCTACTGCCCCACATCAAGCAGGTGAGGAGTAGGGCAGTCTCACCTCCAATCAAACATGAGAGTCAGTGGCTGGACTTGAGCAGTAAGACATTATATAGCCACCTTACTGGCATTTCTGCAAGGAACCAACATTACTCTTCTTTTTGAGCTGTTTTTTTTTGCACAAGTTCCCTTCTCAGTGTGTTTATGGCCAGGCCTTGTGCTTGGTGATGGGCCAGAGAATCTGGCTTAAATATAAGCCAATTCATCCTTTGACCTAAAATGCCACATCATCTTGTATGTGCTGGCAGGTCAGTGGACTGAACTCTGAGGCTGTGCCTCACTAAGGAACATGAAGATTGTTCAAAAAGACAGCATATAAACTTAGTTGGCTCCCAAGCACTTAAGGGACCTTCTTGGTTTGGTCATTAGGTACATGCACTAATTAAACTTCACGTGTACGGCCTCTGGCAGGTTTTCAGTTACCCTCTCTGTTTACAGCTTTACTGAGATTTCTGGTAAGGAAAATAATCACCATTTAATCAAATTGAGCATAAAGCATGGCTTCAGTTAGTGAAAACTAAGCTGAAGATGACAAGTAGACAAAGCAGATATCAGGAAAATATAGGGAAATCTCAGATGAGAACTTAAAAGGCAGCAAAAGAAATGGAAAGATTCTCCCCTTATTCAGGCATCACGTTCAGAACTCTGGGCAGAAGTTCTCTGACTGGGGGTAGGGTATGACTCATTCCTTTAAAAGACTTTGTTAAAGTCAGAAGAGCATTCCCCAAGGCCCAGGATCAGGCAGCATTCCCACACTTCCACTGCCAGCTGTTTGGATTCTTGCTCAGTTCAGGATGAGCCTGTTTCAGAAAGGAACACCAACCCAGATGTGTTTCTACACTGGCACCAAAATGAAGTACCTATGTAACCAGAATTTTGTTGTTTCAGCCAGCTAGTAATTGATTTTTGAGCTGGTTTTATCTGTATCTCTTCAGAATACCTTAGTATTTAAAGTTACATACTCCTGAATCACATTTGCTTACCAAAGCAGCACTGACATAATTGTGATAGTTAGGATATTTCGAGTTCTCACTAGATCCAAAATGGTGTATGTCTGCTGCTTCTGGGAATTCACATCTTGTAGCTGTAAAAGAGCAAACAACAAAACATGGGAACTTTAACTTCCTGTAAAAAGAATGATTATGAAACTAAGTCCTACCACCAATTTATACCTCAGTCTTTTGATCTACTGAAAGAGGTTTGTAACAAAACACATGTAAGAGCCAAACTTGTGAAAGTAGAAGCTCCTCTCTAGTTTTAAGTCACTTAAAATTTAGACTGAAACTTTTAACTCTCGTGACAAGTGACAGGACTCAAGGAAACTGCATGAAGCTGAGTCAGGGAATGTTTATCAGAAAGAGTGTGGCTGGGCACTGGAACAGGCTCCCAAGGAAATGGTCACAGCACCAAGCCTGACAGAGCCCAGGAAGCACTTGGACAATGCTCTCAGGCACATGCTGTGACTCTTGGGGTGTCTTGTGCAGGGCCAGGAGTTGGACTCGATGATCTGTGTGGGTCCCTTCCAGCTCAGCACATTCTATGATTCTATAGTAATAATTTTCTTTGAGGCTTCACAAAACAACTGCTTTTTGTTACTTGAATTATAAAGCAACAGCATTAATTCACGATTTATATGTCACTACTGGAGGAGTTCTTACATCCAGTTTTGAGCACTGCACCTGGAGAATCAACTGCACTCAGACTAGAAGAGAGTAACAAGGATGGTGAGACATTTGAAAAAAAGTAGAGGGTTTCTTTAGCTTAAGGTCCAGAAAACCAAGGACATCTTGAGGGACACAGAATAGTCTTCAAATTTCAGGAAAACAAAGTGATAAACTGTCCATTGCAGACACAGCAACAATTAACAAAAATTACTGCAATGAAGTGTAGCAGGGCAGAGTTAGCCAATGACTACTCAAGCTGGACCTAAGAGTAATGTATTTAAACAGACAAACTGGCTAATGAGCTGAAGAGTGCCCATCATTATCTAGTCTGTTTTCGAGATTATCTTCTAAGAATGTAAACAAAAAGACAACAATCTTCTCCTTTCTCCATTAAACTTTCCAGCCTCTCAACATAAAATCACTTCCATGTAAACAATGCAAGGGTAGTCATCCACAAAGTATGAGAACAAGTTCTGTGCTTGGTAAGACTGTAAAAAAAGAAATAATTATTTTTTTAATTAGGACTTTATTTAGACTCCTAAAGAGGGGGACCAAGGGAAAGATTTTTCAAAATATAGAAAAGGTGATTTAAGAGGACAAATTCCATTGATTAAAACTATCAGCTCTGATAAAGCAACTTGGAGTTTCTCTAACCTCTGCAGTAACATGAAAATTCTTTCAAAGTGACAGTTGGTTCTAAAGATCTGGATAATGAAATAGCAGTCTGGTACACACCAAATTTCTGTGTATATGCTTTCATCAATCCCATTTTCTACAAAAGCCAAACAGTCCTTTACCTTTGTTAGCTTTCACTCTGCCTGAAGCCAAACTTATATCACACAAACTGTAGTCACTTCACAGCTCATAGCCCTTTCTCATAAATCACATGATATTTCTACATGCCACTACTTGTTGCCAAGAAACAAGGAAAAAAAAAAAAGAAGAAAAAACAAGCAAACCATAAAACAAAACCAGGAAGAGAAATATTCAGTCAATTAGTCAGTTGATGAGAAAAAGGGGTCCTTGCCTTTTAAGAGCTGGATGAGCAGACAACATAATTTTTACCAGGACAGGCTCAAACAAGAAGCTATGAGAGAAGGGCAGGGAAAACAAAATGATGGTTTGAAATTAAACTTATCATCCAAACATTTTTATCCTTTCTTAACGAACCAGGCCCTATTTATGCTCCACAGCTGGTTTGTGATTCATCACCTGCTGGACCTCAACTGGCTTGAAATCTCTGGAGTCAAAATTCTGCAGTTGCTGCTCTCCAGCTGCACAGGCTTGAGGGACTCTCCAGCTATAAGCTTGGGTGGCTCCTCCATCCCAAACACACATTCCAAATGAGGAAGGCAAAGGGCCATCCAGATTTCTGAGAACCTCTCTGCAGCATAAACATGCTTCCTAAACCCTCAAGAGGCTGTAAGCCTTCTGCTTTCCAGCTCTTCAGATAGCAGACACAAGAACAGCATAAACACACCACTGATGCAGGGGAGTTTTGCACAGATCTTTTGGCCACAATATTACTTTTACCTTAGAAAGGAAAGAGATGGACAGGAGTTCTGCATGTTCATCAAGCTCATTTTCCTTTGATGGTCAGAAAGTTAGTATGTTTTGAAAGCTCATGTGCTAATGTCTGTAAATGCACACCACATTCTCCTGTCCACTCTGCTGCAACATCAGCATTTCTCCTTGTCCAGCATTTCCTGGAATAAAATGCCTATCCTTGCCCCTGCCTTCTGCTCCTTCACTATCCAACCCCATTCAGAGACAGCAAACACATCAGTGTTTCCTTCTAAGAACAAGAGAGAAGATTCCAGGAACAGTGATCTTAGGCAGATGTTGGAGCCAGAGTTTATTTTCTATTCTCCTGCTGCAGTGCTGGCAATTGATAAGTTTTCATGGCCACAGCATGAGAAGGAAGAAGAAAAAGGAAAAGATGTATTCTAACAAAGATCCAGAGGAAAATGTATCAGGAGTGTGTTTTCTTGGCATTCTTACTCTGTTCCAGTGAGACCAGGATGTTTGTCCTACTATCTCCTAATAAGTCTGCACAAACAGCTTTGTCTGCACCTCAGCTGACTTCAACACAAGGGAAGCTGTTTCAGTCTCAGCAGCAAATACCTACAGCTTAATGGCTTCCCATTCTCCTTAGCCCAGAACAGAGGCATTGTAAAGCAAATGAGTATATTATTATATAGGTTAAATATATTTTCACTTAAAGGACTGTTAATTGTCTGCCTGCAACTGCCCAGACAGATTCTGTTGAAGTGCCCATTCTCCTGGAATATACAAACAGTTTCTCTGTCTTGACTTTCTGAGGTCATCTTTGAATGTCTATGGAACTGCTTCTACACCTTAAAGGCACCTTCTACACCTTCAGTTCAGACAAAGGGAAGATTTCCAGAGTAAACAGGAGAATGTAGGAAGAAAGAGATGGGAAAGATACCTGTCACTACTTCACCTGAAAGGGGCTCAAATTTTGCTTACCCTAACGTGGATTAGACATTGAAGTCCAGTATGAACTAGAATAACAATATTTCCAATGTCACTGGCCAGGATTAGCCCTGTGTCATACAGAGTTATATTACAGACTGAATTAACACAGAATCTGTTTGGTGCAAATATTTAGATCGCTAAGCAATAGGCACCTCAAATTCATTATCCTCCCTTGAAAAACGAGCAGCTGTAAACTGGATGAAAAAGATGTTTGCATTAGAATGCATGTTGGCATTCCTGTGGGAATGGGACCACAAAGGCTTTGCAATGAAGGGAAAAGGTATTGTGCTTTTCAGCAGAAAACAATGATCTTTCACCCACTTGGGAAGCACAGAATGCAGTGCAGGCATAACTCCATTCATCTGTATGGAATTAATTGCTTTACATAAAGTCCAGCAAACAACTGGACTGCTAAACAAGTCTTACCTCACTAGGGTCAAATATTACATCAGGGGCTGTAATGCCATTAGTTTTTGCAGCTTTTCGGATGATCTCTTCTGCCTCCTGAAACCTCCCCATGGAGATCAACCACCGTGGAGACTCTGGAATGACCCTGCAGAGAAGGTTCAGAATAACAAGCCTTCATTTCCATAGAAAGAACTGCTGAAGGGACAAACACATTGTTCCAGGCAGGAAGATCTCTAAACATGCCACATCTTGCAGGAATTAGTGCACTGACAACAGAAATCAGATTTACAAGAGCAGACTAGTGTAAGGAACAAGACCAGACTAATATGCCCTTATGGATTTCAGAAGTGCTGAAGGGATTAGCAGTGACTCAGAAAAAAGAGCAATCCAAACATTCCAAATATGGGATTAATTTAAGAAATTCAGAAATGTGAATACACAAGCAGCACGCTGTTGCTAACAAATATAAAATCAGTAACTGTAAATTCTGTGACAGAAAGGCAAATCAGAGAGCAGAATTCCCCAGTCATTCGATTGCACAAGAACAAAGATGGAAGCACAAACACAGCTGCTACTTTAAGTGAAGCAACACCACCACCACGTGGACTATTTCAGTTTTACATGCCACTCAAAAGTAACATTTTAACAACTACAGAAGAAAACACGGAAGTGCCACAGCAGTGCAAGTACAGTTTTGTAGTTTGTCATATCTGTCACCCTACCAATGAAAAACTGGTAAAAATGAACATCTGGTTTTTCCTTCTGCCCTTAGTTCACACCTATACTTAAAAGCCTGTCAATTTCAGTTGGTGCGGAAGTACGAGTTTTATTGACTTTTTTTTGCTTTCTTTGCATGTGCAAGACTTAATTTTACGGAATCCTATAGAACATGAAGAGCAGGTTTTTCAGGCATCAGCCAGATCACATACAACGCCATGCACCGACAGCTAAACAACTGGGAGAGTAAAGGACACAACATCCATTCTTCACCTACCCATTCCTGAATTTCATTAGCTCCATCATCTTAAAAACCTGCAGACAGGACTTTCTAAAGACTAAAGTCTCGTGAGTGAGTTGTACTCACCACCAGAGCGGGATGCAGAGCAGGCCGGGCAGGGTGAGTGCCAGCAGCAGCATCCGCCAGTCTCGGAGGAAGAAAGCGAACAGAGGCAGCAGCATGTAACCAAAGGCATAAAAGATGCACACACCCAGGGTGCAGAACAGCACTCGGACTGACTTGCCAAGGATTTCTGTGCCTGTTCAAAACAGCAGAGGGATTATTAGATTTTCACTTAATAGCAACCAAGTCACTTAATAGAAATACCCCTAGCAATTGGCTTTGAAATGCACTGCACTGTTGCAGGATGTAGCACTTTGCTGTCTAGTTGGAGAGGCACCACAGAGCTCCTTCATGCTGTGATCCTGCACCAATGGAGGTAGTGATATGTGTAAAAGAATGAGAACTGGGCCACATAGCATTTCTGTAGCTCAATATGTAGCTCATATTTCTGCAATTTTATCTTTTCAGAATCTCACATTTTACCTGAGGAGCTGAAATCACCTGACATTCTCAACTGTTAAATGTAGCTTGATGTCCAGAATCCTCTCCAGCTCATGAAGAGTGACCAGCTTCTTTAAAGAATAATTCAAAGGTGCCTCAACTAAGTTCCCAACCTGTATCACCTTCTAAAAGACTATTTAGACTATCTAAAAGACTATTTAAACTATCTAAAATCCAAAATCCTCACTGTCTTTTTGGGTAGATATATGGAATTTAGTTTGGTCACAAAGACCACGCTACTGCCAGGTGAATTAAATGCATGAACAGGGGTCAGTGCCCTCCTCTGAAATGTTTTGGGACCAGCAAATCAAGAGACAGAGAAAAAAAAAAATACAATCTTTCTTGTTTCCATTGAAACCAAAGAAGATGCCAGCAGCTGCATCAGACTATGTGCACTGAGGTTATTGAAGCACTGCTTTCACCCCTGAACTGGCCTTCCTTAGCTCAGAAATAATTTCTTGCCACCATTTGGTACTTTGGACAGTGAGGTCACTGTAAATTAATTTTTTTTTTTACATTTCAGATTCATGAGGTAATTCACATCCCCATAATTAAATATGGTCTTAGCGTGAAAGTATACAAAGCAAAAGTCATGATGACATTTAAATTTTTACTATAGGCTGTTTAAAGAAGACTTTATAAAAATTACTCTACCTATCTTGGTTCTTTTGCAGTTTTTAAATTAAACAGGTATTTAGACCCCAAAATGGACATCAGAAATTCCAGAAAAATCATAGAATCATGGAATGGTTTGGATTGGAAGGGACCTTAAGGATCATCTAGTTCCAATTCCCAAGAAATCATGTCTCACAAGTATTATCTCTCACAAGTATTATCTCCTGACTTCATTTCAAATAATTTCTGGGGTTTTGCCTCTTTTATGACAGTAAACCATAGAAATAATTCAAATTGCACCTCTATCAGCTGGAAGCTTCCAAGGAGAAGAGAAGTTATTCATGCATGGTGAGGCCACACTCTTAACAGTGTTGCTTGGCAAAACAAATCAACCCTAAGTCAGTACTGAAAAGGAGCAGGAAAAGCACAAGATGAAAGGACACATGCAGTGACCAGCAGGACTTTCATACCAAGAACAAATGCTGCCACGTAGTTAGATATCTGTCCCATGCCAACCAGCACAAACAACACTGAAAACATCTCCCAGCTGGTAGAGAAGACCTGTATGAAACTGAAGCCAGTCTGCATTGCCAGAGTTGCAAACAGCACATTCTTCCTGCCAAACCTTCCATGGACAGATTAAAAAAAAGAAAGAGAAGGGGAAAAAAAATATGATTAAACAACATCATGAACGAAATCTACAGAAACAGAAAAATAAAATTACTTATATGCATGCTTAAGGAGATATAAAACTTCTGCAAAAAGCAGAGGTTCAGAGATGCAACACAGGCACAACTATTCTAAACACATTAAAAACATCATTGGCCAAGAGAAATTGTATTCTAAAGGCTGCTAGTTCAGTCATCTTCAAGTATGTGCTGGAACACTATTCCTTTTTTACTGATTGGAAACAAATCATCAGGAATAAGTTACTTGAAGTGCAAGAGTATCCAATGCTTCTCCTCTTCCGAGGAGCACATGGACCCTGACAGATCAACAGGTTAAAAAAAGAAAAAGAAGAAAGGCTTGTGGAAGAGAGGTAAACATAGATTTGGAAGATGCTATTGGCAGTCAGTGATCCTGTGCCACAATCTTCATTCCCTTTGGTTTAAATATGAACAGAATTAAGGGATTCTAGAAGACCTCCTGATAAAGTACTAACAAAACCCCAAAAACCAAAGAGAAGAGAAATTAAACTAAACTCAACCTGTCAAGCTGCTGTAAGAGTGGTTGCTGCTGCCCTGGCCCAGGCAGCCCCACACTGCTGGGAGAGGGTGTGCTGAGTGCAGGTTGCACAGCTCCAAAGTCCGTGTTGACCTACAGGTCTACAGCTGGTGTTGTGGGCAACACACAAAGAACTGACTGTTACTTGAAACCCCCAAATATTTTGTAAACCTTCAGATCTCAGGCTCACTGCAGTGCAGAACACTGCAGGCAGCTTTGCTGGAGCATTCTCCTCATGGAGAGAAGAAGCTCTTGACTCTGAGCTTTGTGTCCCTCAGTGGCTACAAGTGACTGGATGGGCTGCAGGGATGGGCTGCAGGGATGGGCTGCAGGGATGGGCTGCAGGGATGGGCTTCTCACCTGCACCTGGTGAAGACCTGTGCTACCAGGGGAAGGAGCTGCAGGAGACTGCCAGGAGTGTGAAGGAAGGAAGCTCATGGATTCTGGCACTAGAACCGTTCCTGCTTCACCTGCTGGGTGGTGACCATGGGAGACACTCAGGATCCTTGTAGCAGACAAGGAGCTCTTTGGAAGGAAGCACCTGAACCTTGTGAAGCAGCAGCAGCACCAGGAAAAGGTGGTGAGAGACTCCCCCACAGGGAAGAGGGGAATCACCCCTCAGTGGGAGGGCATGGATCTGGGCCTGGGGATGAGTGACAAGCCAGATGAGATCATGGGTTGGGATTTGCAAGGAGGACAACATGGGTGCTGGGTGTCTGCTGCAGCCACCTGCTCAGAAGAAAGCAAACAGGACCTGCTGCAGGGCACCACAGGAAACCTCCTCGTGTCCAAAGGCACTGGCCACCATAAGGGTAGTGAACACTCCAGGACACGCTGGAAGGACACAACCAGGGAGGCTTCTGGAGCTCATTAGTGGTGATTTCCTAACAGAGAAAGCTGAGGAGGTGACAAAGGGACACTGCTGGACCTCAAACAAGGGTGCACTGACTGGGGGTGTGGAGGCCAGCAGCCTGCTGGCTGCACAGGGGAAAAGAGCAGGACTGTGAGGGGAGGAACCAGGCAGAAGGAGGATCACAGAGAAAGCATTTCTTGTATATCAGCTGCCTGGGGATTTTTTGGACAAAAAACATAGCATATAGCTTTGGAGAGAAGTACAGGAGGCCTGGTTAATTTGTTAAGATCATTCTTTCTAAGCTTGAGATTGGTCCATCCTGATAGGCAGCTATGAAAAGGCCCTAAATGATACCAGAAGATGTGCAGCATGGAGATTATGTTTCAGTGAAACAGAAACTTTCCAAGTACAAGCAAATTAGAGAACCACATATTGTTCTCAGGGAATCAGAAAGACAGCACACAATGCACAGCAAATCCCAGGGAGAGAATCAGAAAAACTGAGCTTTACAAAATACAAACAACTGTTAGCATCACAGAAATTAATGGTGTCTTCCTTTTTTTTTTTAAATGTTTGTACTGATAAACAAGAAAGTCTTGATTCTCTGGAGTACAGCTGAAAAGCATTTATGCTTCCACAAATACAGATCATTGGACTTAAATGCTGCATTTGATGATGAGAAAAAGCAGCTATAGTTTATAAAAAGAAAAATCCCAATTTAAACTAAAAAAAAAAAAAAAAAGAAAAGAAAACAAGTGTCAGGGATCCCTCTGAACATAGTACAAAATAAATAGAAGAGAATGTCATTGATCAGATTTTTCCAGACAAAACTCATCTCCAACACCTGTTTTCTGGCATAAAAAACCAGTTTGCTGTAGAGTGACTGTCACAAGAACAAGCAGATGTAGATAACACCTACTAACAATCTTTATAACATTCTGTTCTAGCTCAGCACATTTCTCTACCCCTTCTGTGTACACTCAGGTTAGACAGTCACAGAACAGACATGTTAGTAGTTGCAGAAAGACACTAGTAGGAAAGCTGATATACAAGAAATGTCTAAAAATGAGCATCAAAGAGATAGCAACCCTGGTGTATATACTTTACTTGTCTGAGAGCTGTCCTGAGATGAAAGATCCCAGCAGGACACCCACAAAGAACAGGGAGGTGCTGAGGGGTCCCTTCCAGTCGTTGTTACATACGAGATTCCACTGCAGGGAGAGAGAATTGGAAAGTCTTTTAATAAACAGGATTTCCCCTCCCTCCTAAATTCTGCTGAGCTGGGCTTGGAAGGATTGAGAACAGAATTACAGAATAGTTTGGGCTGTAATGGGTCTTAAGGACCATCTCATTCCAATCCCCTGCCATGGCCAAGGACACCTTCCACTCTCCCAGGTTGTTCCAAGGCCCATCCAACCTGGCCTTGAACACCTCCAGAGATGGGGCAGCCACAGCTGCTCTGGGCAACCTGTGCCAGGGCATCACCAGCCTCACAGGAACAGTTTCCTCTTCATATCCAATATAACCCTGCCCTCTATCAGTATGAAGCCATTCCCCCTTGGCTTGTCACTGCATGACCTTGTAAATAGTTTCTAAACTTGATTTCACTACAAATAGTAATGTTTCCCATTAAAAATTCACATTCTATATTGTTGTTTCTAATTTTAAGAAAAATTAGAAACAACAATATAGAAAGAAAAAGCCTTTTTATTACATTTCAATATGGTTTTGAGAGACAGGATACTGCTCATTCTTCACTGGAAATTTAACTAACCTCAACTAGAGTCTTTGAAATACAAATTGAAATATACACCAAACAAACAAAGATTTCCAAGATTAAAACAAAAAGAAGGACTAAAAGAAAATATTTTTAAAATAAAGTATTCAGTATTTTTCAAGATCCTACCCAGTTCAGTCAGATGTTTTTGAAACAGCACTTGTGTTATTTTTCCATCTACATAAACAACTATTATTAAAAGACTCTTAGTTCTATTTTGGTTTTCTGGGGGAAAAAATGTGTCAATATTAAAAGAAAGGACAAAACCCAGCAGGGATCCCTCATCCCCTCCTTCACAGCTATGTTCTGACTGGAGGACATAAAACCAGTTTCCCAGAGCTCTCCCAGTACCTGCTGCCAGAGGGCAGGTGCTGCAGCCCTGCAGGAGAGGAACTGGGAGGCAACAGATGCTTCTGATCTGAGGCCAAACCCTCCTGAGCATAGTTATTCAAACAGCTCCCTGAAGGCCCTTCTGATGTATTAGTAATGGAAAATTTTAGGTTTTAATCTGTATTAAAAAGGCCAAAATTAAAATATTGACCCAGACCTGAATAATTAACCCTCCTTGTCCCCCAGTTACAAATAATTGAGTATATTTTTTTCAATTAGTTGAAGGGAACACCCTTCCATGCTTTGATCTGCTCATGATAAACACACAGCAGTTGCTGTGTGTTCCAGCTCCCACAGATGGGAATGCTCCTGGTTCACTGTCTGCCAGCCCCATCTCCTCAGCACCAAGCCTCTGACTCCAGGAATCTCACAGCCCTCAGCCTGTTAACAGTCACACCAGAACCACATCCTTGTCCATGGTTTAAGGCTGGAGGATCACTTAAAACTATGCACAGAATGAACAACACCAGCAATGGCCTTCCATTGCCAGATTCCTGTGTCAAAATGCAACTGAGCCATTGCTTATTTCATGGACTAGAATCCAGTTTTGAATTAGAATTGGGAACTGTTCCAGAGATGAATTATCGTCATTCACACAGGCTACACTCTCATCAGCTGTCTAACTCTAGCTGCCAGCCATTACATTACCTTATATTTATAAGACAGTCATCATAATTATTATTTTTAAGGTCAATATGCACGTTTTTCCAATTTGTAACTGTATTCAGGTCATTTCATAACCCCTCCATTGATAAATCTGTTTGTGGTTTCATGTCTGAAAATTCTCTCCTTCTATCAGATTTCATAACCCTCAACATTTCCTCCCCAGGCCTTTCCAGCCCCACAGCACCTGGAGTTCAGGCACCAGCACTCCAGGCAGTGCACATCCCACCACCACCATCCATTAGGCATCACTACAGAAGTTCCTTCCAGAACTGTGGCTTTCCAGTGTGTTAATAAATGTATCCCATTCCTGGTAAGGAATTGAACTTACTACAGTTAACAACATCATTTAGATTATGAACTATAATCAACATTAATAGTTAAATCTCTATTATTCAACAAAAGCTATACTTCATTATAGATTAAAGGAAGCTTGAGCCTGTCACGACCACAGAGGCTAAGCCAGCTAGGAAGATTCAGTAAAATATACCTGGCAACTGGGAAATACCAGCAAATTATTGTTATCAAATTTATAATTTATACAGGCCAAAGATTTCAGTGGTTATCATATGCCCTTATATGATAACACCTACCAGAGAACAAACACCACAAATACAAATCCTGCTGTTATAAAGACTTGCCTACTCACAAGAAGTTATCTTTGCATCAACTACTGCAGTCAGGCATCGTCAATAACAGAACTAAAACCTGTCTTGGTGATTAGTCTGTCATTACTAAATAGATCATTACTTTCCAGCGGATCACCCTGTGCCTGTGAGTCTACCATCTCCTTTCACCTGTCCTACACCCTGCACTTTGGCACAAGGCTTGAACAACACTTGGATTTCCAGACACTGGCATGTTTGTGTCCTACAACAAACATTTCCTTCAGATCACTGAGGTGGAGACCTTTCTTGGAAAAGTTCATGGTACTAGAACGTTTAGCACAGCTCTGCCAAAACCTTCTTGCACTGGCAGGTGGAAACATACTGGGCATTCAAATGTGACAGTGATGAGCAGCTTGTTTTTCTGGCCTCGCTGTTAAAGCACAGCGAGGAGCTGTCATGCTGGAGACCACTTGAACCAGGCTCATCAAAGTGAGCTTCAACATTAAATTTCCAAAGTAGAACTACCTTGGTTGTACAATACCAGTAATTTACAGACTCCACAGAAGCACAGTTAGAACAAAGGGATTTTAAGGTCTGTTACCCTTTGCCCCAGTAAATACATGTCGAAGTCTTCAACTCATTGATGACA
Organism: Fringilla coelebs; assembly: GCF_963513975.1. NCBI lineage: Eukaryota > Metazoa > Chordata > Aves > Passeriformes > Fringillidae > Fringilla > Fringilla coelebs. The sequence goes on from NC_140041.1 coordinate 8,293,753, forward strand.
CACCTATAATAGACCTATTATACTGCTAGTCAGTGATGATGGCATCATCCTTCTAGAATCATTTTGCAACCATACCCTTCCCTCAACTGCACACTGTCCAAGAGGAAGTCACCAAGGCAACACTGCTAGATGAGCATGGAAAAGAGCAAATGTCCCAGGAATAGTTACTAATCAACCCCTCCTGCTGGTAGTGCTGTTTGGACACAGCATACCGTGACCTAGTGCTCTAAAACCATGTGCTATTTTCATTTCTTAGTATCTAGTATCTAGTTCTTTTCAACTAGCCTGCTAGCTGTAATAGCCTTTGCCCCAGTGAACAAGATAAGGTTAACCTTGGCAAGGTATCTGAGCTTCAAACAAGAGAAAAATATTTCCACTCTGTTTTCGAAGAGCAGCTGCTGATTGTGAAGCATCAAGCTGCTCAGCTGGTACCCAACAGAACAGAGCATTCTTGACCGATTTTGTTATAACTTTAGGACATCCTCTGTTGCAGTTTAAACTTGTCTTCTTACTCATCTTACAGATATTTTGTGATTTTTCTACTTCCCAGGCAATTCATCAGGCTGGGGTGATGTCTGCCAGCAGCCTCACACCCAGCACAAATGCCGTTTGTGTGCTGGAGCCAAGCTGTGCTCATGCACCTCTGTAAGCAGATCCTTGGCTGATGCCTGTGCTGGTGAGGACAGCTGGAAACGGGATGGAGAAAAGAGCACAGGCTATGGAAATGGCCAGGAATGTGGACAGCTTGGATCAGAAGGCAGGGGGAGCAAAAAGGAGAGGGACTGAAGCAGTTCCTGTGCTTCTCAAGTCCAGGTTTGAGGCCCGAGTGTCAAACAGTCCCAGGCACTGTGACAGTCATCACTCACGCACCTCTCTAGGACAGCACTTTACAAGTTCTGCTTGATCTCTTACATGCCAGCTGCCAGGAAGCATGTCTCCAAATCCCTTGCTAGAAAGGCAAGCCCAGTGACAGAACTGAGAAGAATAAAAACTATCAACTACTCCATCAGATCTCCTCCCTCCCACAAACTCAAGACCCTTCCCTAGTGCCACTACAAGAACCCTAAACAAAGCTGGACTGTGACAAACACAAGCCTTCAGGAGCCTCACCTGGTTATACTCCGCTCCTACAAGGAAAAGCCTTATAGACAAAACAATTTTTACAGCTACAAGATACTGTGTGTTCACATTCCTTTATTTTTTAAAACTCTTTTCCTGTCCTACTCAGAATAACATGTATAATTGAAAATTGAAGTGGCTAGTTCCATGTATTAATATTTTCTTTTTAAAAAACAACATGTTATCAAGACTTTTTGAAGCTGGCCCAGTACCCTGTATTCCCTCCTTTCACTTGCTTCTCTCAGCAAGTAGAGGCAGGTTCTTCAATAAAATCTCAGTCACACAACCAAGTTCTAACAACCTTTGATGCTGAATCTGATTTTGTTTATATCCATACAAGTATTCTCCGCTTACTTGAAAGCTGTGAGTGTTATTAAACACCCTTTCCTCTAAAAACACATTTGTATATTCCAAATACTTAAAAGGTCTAGATGTTACATTGAAACTTATTATCTAAAGCAAACAGAAGTCTGTGTCTACAAAATACGCATTCTGCTTAATTTTCCCTCCTCTAGTTGTTTTACATTTTTGCAGCAATAAAGCTTGCACAGAACAGGAAGGAAATTGCCAAATATTTTACAATTCCAGTGCAGAAATGGAACCGTTCCCCATACATCACATTTTTGAGATGGCTGGAGAAAAAGGAAACAGGGCACTGCCACCACCTGAGGTGACTTTGAATTTAAAAGTAAAGGCAACATAAAGGGAATTTTACCTTGTCACTAACTGTCCACAGTGCCTCTAAAAGAGTACTGTTTTCATTTAACCATATCAACAGCAGGCCCATTATTCTTTAACAATATTAATCTTACTTTATGCTGCGATCTCAGAAACAGCTGTACTTTGTACAATTTCAAACATTACTGCATGATGTGCTTTTTAAATCCCACCTTGAAAAACCCAGCATTTTACAAACACCTTTGTTTATCTGTCAGACAATTGTATTTACTTATTAAATGAAAACCAGACTTTCTTTTCCTTCTTCTGACAAGACCAGTAATACTAAGCTTTTACAAAGCTGCAAAAATATTTTTCAGCAAAGTTATGAGTATGAACTTCAGCCACAGTGATAAGCAGACATTAACCTACAACAATAAAAAAGAAGCACCTCTTTTAAAAGATGATAAATAATGGAGGTGTCTAACATTAATGAAGAGTTGGGTGAGAGCTGAACCTGGATGACACAGGGTTGATTTACAATTCAGCTGCTGGCTCCACTGCTGCAACAGCCTGCTCTAGAGGAAGGTGTCCCTGCCCATACCAGCAGGGGTGGAAGCAGATGATCTTTACAGTCCCTCCCAACCCAAACCATTCTATGACTAACCCAAAACATTCTATTCTAACCCAAAACATTCTATGACTGTATAGATTACAATGTCTAGCTTAAGCCTGTGTTTTTATTTTGGCAAAGTGAAACAATACATCCCTCTGCCTTCCAGCAGAGTGAACATTGAAACCTCTGGATGACCAGCTGTGCCCCAGAGCCCATTTGTGTCCTGCACATGTCACTGCTGCAGTCTCCCCTTGCTTCCTGAAACTCTGGCATAACCCACTCATCTCCAGGGACTGTGGTCTGACAGCACAGCAGGGCACCTGAATCCCTGGGGTGTAGAGAATGGAAACCGCTGGGCCCTCACCTCTGCCCAGAACTTTCTCTCTCTGAACACCCACACAGGAAGGAGCACCAGCCCTGCACCTAACCAGCCTCTAGACACCTGGCAAGCCCCACCATGTGCATCCTTCCCCTGCAAAAACCAACAGGCCCTAAAGTTTGCCAGTAGCAAAACAGACACAAAGCATGCAAATCTGGCATACACCACCTGCACTGATTTCAAACTGATGAATAATACAACACCTTTTTAGAAGCTGAGGATGAATAAGTGAATCCAAAATTCAGCATCTGTTTATGGTTCACTGTTCAAGAATTACTCTTGTGTGAACTAAAATGTTCTGACTGATGTATCATCTAACACCTCATTATATCATATTTCTAGTGCACTCATGCCCTTAACTCCACTGCACAATTCTACTCCTGGTATAGCCCCATAACAACCATGACTGGCAGAAGTTAATCTTTTCCCTTAATTACTCCTGGTTTAGTCCTTTTACTACCATGTATGAACTTTTACTACTCTTACATTAATTTTTTACAGGACTCATGGAGGAATTAGAATGACACAGTTGGTTTCTTGAGCCAAAATAAAGCCCCTCTTATGCCCTGAGATACAGCATTTCAAAAAGTAAAAGACAGAAAGGGATTTTGTTACACCAGAGCTGGGTAAATACTGCAGACTGGCTAATAACAACCTTCTGTTGTTAGCTTGTGAGAAAAGAAAGTCTCTCTTCTAGTGGGAGAGAACTGAATGTTTTAAGTCTCCCCTGAAAAGCAGAACCATAAACAAGGTTTCTCTCAAGTCATGAGAGATTCAGCAAAAGCCTTTCTTAAAAAAAAAAAAATCCCCCTTCCCCCTCCCAGTGTCAGCTATGGAAATCTGGGACAAAGGTCCTCATGATTATTCAACAAGTTAGAGATATGCAACTAAACACAAGATTAGTTAATCATGAAAGCAGTACCACCAAGCCAAGAAATTAAACAAGTTAAACACTGAAAACCTGTAAGTGTGTGAAAGGCCACAGCTCTTGCAAAACTCCCTCAGAAGAATTAATATTAGATGAGAAAAAAAATACTGCCTCAGTGCATGATGCCTGGGCAGACAAACATTGCCTCCCACAGACACAGGACATCTGCCAAGTCACACAGACGAGGAGCCAGGGCTGGGGACTCTCAGCACTATGTGAGCACCTCCCTTTTCTTATAGACTGTAAAATTCCTGGACGATACTCCAATAGCTCAAGACATTTTAATTAACATCAAGCCAAAGCCGAATGAAGCTCTAAAGACAAAAAGCAGCACATCTAAGCCAAGATAATCATCATAGCGCAGCACTCAGAACAACACCATGTGCCCCGCAGTGAAAGGCCTGCCCATGAAGATGCCAACTGCCTGACACTGCCCTGAGAGTACTCAGCCTTTCACAACAGTGCATTTCAGCAAGCACCGGAGCTGAGACATTCCAGCAGCTTTCCTCTCCATAAGACAGCAATTCTTTAGGAACTGATGAGGCAATGCCTTGCACTTGTCAGAATCATTCAAACCCTTGACTGAGTTTCCTACAACTCCTGTGTTCCCATTTCTAATCCTCCCTTGTGCTGCCATGGCTCCTCTCCCATGTTCCCTTAGTCCTCTGTGCCCAGATCAGCTTATGGTCATTCAGCACTCACACCCATCACTACCCAAACACTGATCACAACCTAGTTTGCAAAACAAGAAATCATGGCAGATTTTTTTATGGAGCTCCAGCTCTATAACTCATGTCCAGGCAATGGCACTGTACAAACTTTGTAAGCCTTCTGAAAAAGGCCTATACTTGTATTGAAACCCAAGTATTCCTCAAAAGTACTTCTCAAAATCCATTTCCTTGCTTCTCAAGTCAACCTGACCCAGTGGGTCTGGACAGCTTTCTTCTGAAAGCTGAGTGACCCACAGCACAGCTTCACCTTTGGTAGGCTGCCCACACCCCAGACTTGACTCAAGCAGTGCACACCTGCACAGACACAAACATGACCTGTCCCAGCATGTGAGCACAGGGACAAGGCAGAGGCACTGTGGGCACACAGCAAAGTTCAGAGTCCTTCAAATAAAGCATCAAACCAGGCCTCCCCAACCCATGCATCTTGCACAACTCAGGATGACTCCAACCAGTGACAGTGCTGACACATTGGCACAGACTGCCCAGAGGAGCTATGAATGCCCCATCCCTACAAGTGCTCAAGGTTGAACAGGGCTTAGAACTACCTGGTCTAGTGGAAGGTGTTCCTGCCCATGCCAGGGGGTTGGAACTGGATGTTCCTTAAGGCCCCTTCCAACACAGGCCCCTTCCCTCCCCTGTGATTCTATGAGTTCTGACACCTTTATTTTTTTAAAGAAAGAAAACAAACACTGTTGATGTTCAAAGAGACATCTCTGCCACACCAAGCAAGCTGAACCCAGTGCTCACCCTGCTCCAGTCCCTTGCACAGATACCTGATAAACCAAGAAGCATTTGCACAGTGTGACCAGTTTCGCTGGCTAAGGAAACAGGCAGCACTTGGAAGCTCATTATAGAAACAAACAATGTTAAGGGATTGGAATGGACCTTATAAAGATCATTTAGTCCCTGCCATGGACAAGATAGACCAGGTTGCTCAAGGCCTTATCTAAGCTGGCCTATGAACATTGGGGATCCACAACCTCCCTGGACAACCTGTTCCAGTGTATCACCCCCCTCACTATATAAGTTTCCTTCCTCATTCTTATGCAAATGAAAGTGAACAGAAGACCTCAAAATAAACTCGGCATGGCGGGTTTAGCAGCAGATCAACGTGCCGGCAGAGAGCCCAGAAGGCGGCGGAGCTGCACGGGCACTGCGATAACCCCGCGGTTCTCCGCGGCACGCCGGGCTTCCCGGGATTCCCCTCCCGCTCCCGCGGCCGCGCACCTCGGTGACGATGGTGGAGCGATAGACATCGCGGCTGTACTCCCAGCCGTCCAGGCACGGCTCCTGCTCCAGCGTCTCCAGCTCCACGTCGGAGCCGGGTCGCAGCCCCAGCGCCGAGAAGTTGGCGAGCGCGGCCAGGCGGTAGCGGCGGCAGCGGCTCGGCACCTCCTGCCCTTCCCGCACCTCCAGCGGGATGCTGGCGTTGCGCCACTCGTCGCTCAGGTTGGCCCCGCGGGGCACGACGCACCGGTGCTCGGGCGTGCCGGCCAGGAACACGATGGAGAGGCCGTTGAAGCCATTGGGAATGATGCTGGCGCTGAGCAGAAAGAAGACGAGGCGCTGGAAGCGGCCCCATTCGCCCAGGAAGGCGGTGGCCGCATCGTAGTCGCGCATGGCGCGGCCGAGCTGCGGCCGCCGGTGCCGCGGCTCAGTGTGGCGCGGGCAGGAAGCGGCTCGGCCGCGCAGCCCCGCGCCATGGGCCGGCCTGGGGGTGGGGTTTGCCGGAGGCCGAGCAGGTGGGGCCGGCCCGGCGGAGGCGGGCCCGGGGCGCTCCGCCCGGAGGCGCGGCGGGGGCTCGGCCGGGCCGGGCCGGGCCGGGGCAGGCGGAGCCGCCTGGGGCGGGCCGAGCGCGGCTGTGAGGCGGGGGTGCCACGCGCGGCGGCCACGCAGCCTGCCCGCTGCTCCCGGGCCTCAGTGCGTCGGATCTCGCATTTACTGCCCAGAGAATTCAAAAACCAGGGTGGAGATGAATTCTAGTCAATGAGGTGGGACAGGGCCCCGCAGATCATTGCGTCCCACCTCTGACCGAACAGCCACGTCCAGTCTTGCCTTAAACACCTCCAGGGGCCCGGATACCAGCACCCCCCGGGCAGCCCCTTCCCACCGAATGGTGGCTGGGCTGCCTGCAGCCCCCGAGGCACATATGTGAACCTGCCTTTATGGGGGTCTTCCATAAAACCTTGTCTGGGGTCCGTGCCATGGATGAGCCAGGAGCCTTCATGGAGTGTTCTGCTCATCAAAGCAGGGCAGTTGCTGCAAGTCCAGGAGTTAAAGGGTTCCTCATGACACTCTCTAGCACCTTCCCACAGCTGCCGCTGTCCCTTCAGCAGGCTCAGCTAAAGCTGTAAAAAAGCTTTCCTGACCCTGACACTATTTTCTCAGGCAACGTGTACTACATGCTTGTCAAATAATAAATTTAATAAATAATATTCTAACCCTAGGCCTAAAATCTCAGTTCTACCTAGTGGCACTGGCAGGAAGTTCACAGAGCTGAATTGTATTGCTGCAGAAATTTGGTCCTGCTCTTCATAAAGCTAATTCACATTTCAAGTGGCTTTTTACGGCTGATATTTTTCCCCACCTCTAACTGATTTTAAAAAAATAGTGTACCTTTTACAGCATTTTTTGAACACTTGTATTTACAATGATCTTTTATCACAGGTTGGAATCACACAGCTGTGAGAAATCTCGAAGGTAGAAAAGGAATGACATAATAGGAGTTAAATCCCAAAATCATCCCGAGCCTGGCCAGAGTCAGCTACCAGGGATATGCACCTGAAAGGCAGAAAAATTGTACCACACCATCATAATTTTCCTGTATGGAAGAACTTAATTGGTGAAAGAGCTTATTTCAGGAATTTTTTTCCATGCCTGATCCAGGCTAAATGCATTTTATTATCTACTTAGTTAAAAATTCTTGGCACCAAGTGTTTAAGTTCAGAGACTTGCTCTTCAAATAGAATCCACACACGAAGCAGGTTGAAACAATGTCAGTGCACATTTTTATTGCAATGAAGACAGAGGGCAATGAATGACAATTACTACAGCTTCATATAACTAGCAGATCCAGCAAGTCAGCTGAGGATCCAAGGTTGCACAGAGAGACCCCAGTAAGGTGACAGAGGCTACAGATGAGGCACAGGGTGATGACCCCTGTGTCAGTGAGAACAATCCAGCTGGGATTCCCTCATTTCCACTATGCTCAGATTCCATAAGGCCTTATAACAACTTCACATAATTTTAAGAAGGGCATTCCACTCCCCTGAAAGATTATTAAATCTGCTGCAAAAAATACTGAAGTGTGATGCTAGCTCGAGATCAATGTTTAAGTAAGAAAAATGATACTGGTTATAACATGGTATTTTAAAAAACACTGTACTCATTTAAAAAAGGAAAATTGGGTTTTAAGATACTGAAAGGTTCAAGAGTACAAAAATATTTACCTTTTAGAAATACTCAAGCCTACAGTCACATAAAATAAGTCTCAAAATAACAATCTTCATAAAAATATGACCACCTATATTTAACTCAAGTCCTCAAACCTGTCCTATATGCTGATAAAAAGGCTTTCTTGAGAAATTCAGTTACATCTAAACAGTACATCTTTAGATTAACTCTGTAAAAGTAAAAGCAGGATTAAATACTGCTGTTATTAGAGAAATTGATTGAGAAGGGATGAGAAGATCAGGAGTCACAGGTTTTCTTATGCCATGTTACATTTATGGCAAAAGCATAACTGCAGGAAATTAAAAATAGTATTTCAACTCCCAAAAGCAGCTTGAGTTAATTGCACAAGTTCCTTGCATTTGTTTATAAAGCTTAATATTTGTGCTTGAACTTCAGGGAGAGCCTCATTCTTGTGCCAAGAGCCAGCACAAGACAACATACCCTGAACTCATGCATTAGAGATGAGACACTGTGCTTTTGTTAGCCCTTACAGAAGGTGAATCAGGGCTAATTGTTATTTATAGAGGATAAAAATCAGTCTACCAGGTCTGACAGACTTTAAGTGACCAAGAAGTGCACATACAGGCAATAAATACAAAAATAAGAGGAATCACACTGTTCAAACAATGTAGTGTTCATAAAACAGTAGTAGCACAACTCTGAGCTCTACATTTATCTTTATCAAATCTAGTTTTGGTGAACTTAAAAAAACCCCCAAACATACATAATCTGTAGGATTTGAAAAATCCTGGTTTTGTTGTTGTTTGGGTTTGTTTGTTTGTTTTTTAAATAAAAATCCTGTGGTCCCAAATTAGTCCTTTTGAATTTCTAATAGCTGCAGGTGAACATATCCAGTAGAGAAAATCAGATTTTTTGTTAGCATCGAATCACCTTTAAGTTTGCAAATTCTACAAAGGTTTTGTGAAAGCTTTTGAAACTGCAGTGAGTGTTCTCTGAAGGTGCAGAACAAAATGGTATATATTCAAAGAAGAAATTAAATACTTTGGGAAAAAGAAAAAACAACACCCCAAGAGAGCTAAAAAAACTGCTTATGCCCATATACCACAAAAAACCTGAAAGCTATAATGCATGGCACGTTGGGACAGGATCATGGACTTGCTACAGCTCACTTTTCTGTTGAAAGTGGGTGTGACCCACCAGAAAGTCAGCAAATTATAGTCCTTTCTCAGTGCTCAAGATTTTCCCCCTTCCCCAAAGACACTGAAGATTCACAAAGCTGAGGGTTTAGGGTGGGCTCAGGCTTTATGAAAGAGCAGCAGCTTTTACAGGAACATGGGGATCCCAGGTCCTGGGAAAAGCAAGTGACACCTAAAGCTACTCTGATGGGTTTAAAACCCATGTCCTTACAGGGAAGTCTGTGTCTGCTCTGCTGCAAATGAATTTTGACTCCACTTAGTCTATGGGCTTTGGTCACAGATTTCAAAGGAGGCCAGGATGTTTGTTTCAAGTTTTGAAAGGCAGACACCCAGCTCCCCTTCCTCCAGTCAACACACAAAGTGAGAATAAACACCAGCATTAGGTCTGCTATTATTTTTTCTCCCTTTCAGCAGCTTTTATCAAGTACCTGACTGCCTAGAGTCACTGCTGTGTTATTTCTAAGGCTCACTTCCAGCTTACTCCTTGACTTGTGCTCAGCACAGACAGGCCCCCATTTCTCAACAGGGGCTGTGTCTGCTGACAAACAGCAGGGAACAGGACACTGAATGACAGGATAATGGTCCTGCAGGAGCAGACAGCATCTGCTCAGTATACCATGTATTGTGGGGACAGCAGCACAGGGGATAACAACTATGGTGCAGTAGCTGTTGGGTTTTGTTCATTTTCCTCTGGCAGCAAATGCATTTTGAGATGATTATGTTCTTCTTTCAGCCCCTCTGAGAGGTGTGTCTTTCTTCACAAAGGTGTTACCAGACTTTTAGGACTCTCCTTGGAACTCCTAATGCCAGTGGTTTGTTGCTCATTTCTGAAACTGAAAGCAAGTAAAAGACTCAGAACATTTTCCAGGGTATCATCAGACACTTCCCTCTCCTACAAGCACCACTACAATAACCATGTAACACTGCTAATATAAACATGAGATGAAATATAATGGTCTGTACAGTGTGCCTTGCTGGATGGCAGCAGCAGTGCAGCAAACAACGTTTGGAGGTTGAACATCCTTCCGCAGCTATAATTCAGTTACTTCAGGCTGCTCATCCAAGAAGGCTCCGAGGGAAATCTGGTTTGACTCTAGGATTTCTAGCTACAGTTTCTCAACTGCAAAGCTGAAAAGCCACATGTGAGACATCCAAGAAGTAATTGTAATAAAGACCAACATGCCCTTTCTCAAGGAAAGGCCTAGCAATTTTTCTTTTTCTGAGACCATAATGACCGCTCCTTAGGCTTACCAAGAATTAGATAAAGGGAATTCTAGCTTTTTCAAGCTATTATTGCTTACAGGGCCAAATTCTGTTCCAATACCAGCTCTCACTGAGCTGAATGGTGACTGTGCAGCTGCTCTTTGGTTAATTCAGTTTCCCTCTGCTGCTCTAAAAATTTTTCTCACACTGTAGTGGATGTGCATGGATTTGAGCAGAAATGTTTGCTCAGTGCACCCTAAGTAGCAGTGTTGGTGGGACATGAGAACTGTCATTGCTTACAGCTAAGTCATTTAAACCAGAGGAAAAGCTGTCCTGGCCTGTCTCTGGCTGCCCAAGAAGAGTCTAGAATGTTGAAATCCTGTGCTTAATTTAGAATAGTACCTAAAAAACCTACACTGGAAGAATGAAGGGTCTCATAATACATATAATCCTACTAAATAAATAGTTTAAAGGAATAGTTTAAATTAAGAGTTAAGGAGAGTAAATGATATAATAGGATGGAAAATGTCTGGACATCTGAAGCAAGAGCCTCAAGGTGCTGTGAAGGTCAGCCTTGCTTTGCCAGCAGACATCAGCTCTTGGGTTTAGACATTCTGGAGAAATTGTGTGATGTCATTGTCTGTCAAATTAACAAACCCAAAGAAAACAATCTGAAGGGCACTTTGAGAGCTTTGAAGTTTTGCAGTGGACCTGAAGAAACATGTTTTCTGATTGTGAAAAGGGACTGTGTTCTAAACTCCTGTGAAGCGTGGGATGAATGAAAGCTGCCTTACCATTTCACCTTCAGCATCTGCTCAAAGCTCTCAGGCAGTGGATTGCCAAAGCTCTCTGGGAGAAACAGGGTCAGGATCCCAATCAGCACAGTCAGGCTCCCCATCAGGATGTAGGGTAGGAATCTGTCATAGGCACCTGGCAGAACACAGAACATTCCAACAGTACTCAATGTCCACAACTGACAAACTCACATGTAAAGTTTGTATTTCAGGCATTGCTGTAATGCAGAATTAATTGGAATAATTAGCTGAAAGATTCATCAATATCAAAGGTGAACCCAAAGCTGAATTATATCTATTACCTGCCAGCAAAGGGACTTTTCAATTTTAAAGCTTCAAAATGTGCTTTTGGATGGCCACACCTACCATAATTTCATGCCAACTCCCACATTTGTGTTGCAGCCAAAAGTTTGGGTAATTTTTTTGTTTGGGTTTTTTTGTTTGGTTGGGGTTTTATATTTTTATATTTTCAACTCTTTTTATTTTTTTTTAAATTTTCAACTGGGATAATCAACATTATTGCAAGGCAATAGCTCTGCTGGAGCCTTCAGTACCACACTGTCATGAAGAACCAAATCCTCTGTTAACAATATGAGGGAATAAAATTGCTTGTAAGCAGTGAAGCAGTAATCACTGCCTGAGATCGTGTACCCTGCTGGGCTGATGCAAAAGAAGGGAAGAGACTAAGTCAGCTGAACAGGTCAGTTCCAGACTAACAGCTCATTAATGGGAAACTGCTTTAAAGCCTTCCTTGCTGCAAAGGGAGAGAACATCAGGCTTCCCAAGAAACACATGAGGCTCTGACCTTAGTCTACTCACAGAATTATTTTGGACTTGAAGGCAGCAGCCTCTGCCAGCAGCCTCAAGCTGGCACACAACTGTTTAGGCAGGATGCAAGATCCTCAAGTCACAACAGCACAGCAATGAAAAGGTCTTTCAGAAAAGGGATTAGCTAGAAGTTAAAGTATTGGAGATAGAGAAATTACCAAACTGTACTTGACAGCTTTATTTTATAGCTGGGATAGAGCAATATACTTTATAAGGTATGGAATAAACTCAGATTAAAGAGAGGACCTCTGGGTATGTCCCACATAGCTGAAGTTTGTGATCTGATCTCCTCTGTGTTTTTGAGCTGGACGAACTGCAAGGTCCTAATTTAGCTGTAGCAAATAGCAGCAGCTGACAAGTTTCTCCTCAAACCTCTTAAAGTTTAAGAAACTATTTTGATGTCTGGAACAAGATTTTTTTAAAGACTGAGCCTATGGATACCTGGGAGGAAAAAAATCCACAAACCCACAAAAAACAATCAGCAAAAATGTTATTTTGTCTACATTTCTCTCTTAGTGCTGCAATGGAGATTGAAGACCTTAAGGAGAGTCACAGTCCTGCTGACCCTTTTACTGCACATTTGCACTGTACAAGTATGAAACTAAGACAAGGTATTTTCATCACTTTTGGTACAGAATGTTCCAGTTACACTGGAATGCAGAGGTGAGTGAACACTGATTAGTTACAGATAGTAATCTCCTCTCCACTCTCCTGGCATGGAGAATCAGCAGGAACCCCTCAGCCATACCAGCAATGTTTTGTCAGAGCCAGCAAAGTGAAGCTCATGTTGTATCAAAGATCTCAGCAGGAAGCAACACTCATTAGGGTCAGAGAGAGCTTGACATGGGTCCAGTGATGGCAGAAGGAAATAAATCATGTGTGAATGAAAGAAAGAGGAGATTGAGCACCCCAGACTGAACAGCTGGTATTCACAGATACTCTCACCCTTAGTCCCCTAACACTTACTGTCTGCAATATGAGGAACATGTATTTTATGTATTAAACAAAAAACCAAACCAAAAATATTTGTCAGTTAATATATGTGCAGCACTCAGAATGTGATGGCATTGAGTGTCAAAAAAAGCCTATGAGGAAATTAATAATTCTGCTTACAGAAATATTGAGCAATAAGAAAAAGCAAAATGAATGAATGCTGAGATGACTGGCTTAGAAACAAAAAAAAATTTAAAAAACCACTTCAAGTAAACACATTTTCATGCTACTTAACCTGTATGTTTTCCATGTATTACGTTAGAGAGCACAAATCCTGGGAAATGTTTGGATTCCCACCTGCCAACATACCCATCTCAGGATGCACAGGGACAGTACCATGCAATGAATTTCCTACTGCTACATTTCCTTACTTGCAAGACCACTTCTTGTCACACTCTCCCGGGAAACTAACTGGCATCCCGAGATGTGAATATCATTTCAGCCACTCTGCTTGCATAGTTTATAAATATCATCATTGTATTGGACCAGCTCTAACCCACTTCAGAGATAGATGAATGGTCCCTAAAGGAATGAAGTGCCTGATCCTTCTGTGAAGCCCAGGGAGCTCCCGTTAATTTCTACCATGTGAACTCACACCCAAGCTGAGAGAAGGAACTGAAAAGCCAACAAGTGGAGGGACTTAAAGCTGAGCCTGCACTGCAGAAGCCCAGACAACTTCTCTGTTGTGGCAGTTGTGTGGTGCAAGGCAGGAAGAAGGAGATCTCACCCAGGTAAACGAAGTAAGGAGCAATGATGCTGCCCAGCCTGGAGGCCGTGGAAGTCGCTCCCACTGCCATGTTCCGCACCAGCGTTGGGTACAGCTCCACGTTGTAGACATAAAGCATTGAAAATGCAGCTGTGATGCCAAACTTCCCAAGCATCACCAGTCCAACAGAGAGGACATTAAGTTCTGGAGGAGAAAAAATAAAATCAAGGTGAATAAACAACACTCTGTGCTTATTACCTGTATTACTTCTACATCCAAAAACCTGTATTGCTGTTTTTCCAAAAGATCTCGAGTTGGGAGCTTTAGGGTTTTTTAATTATACAAAGTGTTAATCCCATCCCTATATGATTTCAAACTCTCGACTAAGCTTAATGTAGATGCTCAGGTTATTTTATATTTTTCAGATTTTGGTTGTCTTCAACCAAAAAGAGCATTCTTGAAATGGAACAAAACTGGATTACGCAGCAATAAACTACAAGCTTGAACCCACCCCTTTTTCACAAAATCCTTTGGAGATTTACACACAGGGAAATCCGGATGCAGGTTTTTGTAGCCTGGAACACAACCAGATAAATCACAGTACACTTTCAGCTTTCATTTTAGAACTTGGTTCCCCCTGAACTATATAAAGCTCAGTAATTTGACACAATAAATGAGAGTCGAGTGTGACTCAGCATATACAAATGCAAAAGAAAAAAACCTAAGGCTGCAAGGGATCAGCATGAACTTGACCTCGAATTCTAAATTTGATCCTGGTTTCCAGTAATTTTGCAGTACTAGTATACAGTACCATAACATATTTTGAATGTTTCATATACAAATATTTAATTTTGTACCTGTAGGAACCAGCTGAATGAAGAGGACAACACTTCCCCCTAAAAACAAGGTGCTAGATAAGGAGTAGCGCCGTGGGAGGGAGCGGAGGAGAAGCCAGGCGATCACATATGCTGGAACTTCAATAACAGCTGAGAGGAAACAGTTGACATAGGCATCTCCATGCCAGTCTGGAGTGCTGAGGGACAGGCCAAAGTAACCAACTGATGTGAAAAACCTGAGGAAAGCAATAAAATCAAGTTATTCCAGAAACAGCAGTCTCTGAACGCCTCCAGTGTTGCCTCAGATGTCGTTACAAAAATAGGACACCGCGAAGCGCTGCCACAGGCATTGTGGCTTAAAAAAGTCTCAGTGGCAACCCCCTCTTTCTAATTCTGTCATCCCATTCAGTGATCATATCCACAGCAGCTTGAAGACACCTCAGATTTCTCTGTCCTTCCTGCATACAGTACACCAAGTAAAAAAGCTTTGTGGGAGTTGTTCACAAAGGCTTTTCACTGCAATGGACTCAAAGACACAATGACAGTCTTGCAAGCTTCCCAAGCCAACTACATTCCTACTTGAAGCTAATGTCAGGATCTCCCACCCTCAGCAGTTCCATCATATCTTATTTAATCTTCACAGAGAGCTGGATGTTCATGTTTCAGATCTCAGGAGTGCCTTACCAAATGTGCTAGCCAGTTCCTTTCTGCTGGAGTGAATATGGACTGAAAAGAGTTCTGGTTTGTCTATACAGCATTATTGGGTCCTCATTTCTCGTGTCTGCCCAGGCAGGGACTGAGATGGGCACAGAACAGAACAAAAATGCTGGCCACGGGTCTGGCTCTTATTATGTTACTGAGTTGCTGCCTTTGCTTCAAGAAGAACATTTATCTTCAAATAGAGATTACAGAGATGGGGAGCATTAAAAAAAAAAAAAGCAACATACTTAAAAATACAGAAGTTGTTACATACAGTTTTCTAACTATTTTACTGTCTCCTTATTCTCGTGTATTAATGCAGTGTGGTTGTGAGGACACTGAGGGCCATGTACCAGCCAAGGACCACTGGAGCTCAGCTCTGAGGCTCAGACTTATTATCTAAACCCGTGGCATGTGCCCTCAGATCAGGAACTGTTCTATTGCCTGGGTACTTTAGGAATACACATTTCCTTACCACAAAAGTAATGACATAATAGTAATAGTTGCAATGTTTCGGGTTCGAAATAGGTCCAGAAGGATAGCCTTCTGCTGCTGCTGGGGCTTCGAATCCTGCATCTGAAGGAAAAAGGAAAACAAAACCAAAAAAATTCCCACACACCTAAGAGCATAACAACCTCTGCTACCCACAGTCCAGGCAGTTACGGAGTTATGACTATCAGGGGATAAGTGGTCAGCCCAAGGGCCACTTCTGCACCAGGGAGCACAGTCCTTAGGTGGAGCTTGCCTTTGCACCCAGCTGTACTCATGGGAGTTTCCACTGCACCACGAAGATTAATTAGAAAGGACAATCAGCTGACCAGGCAGATGAGTTAACGTTTCCTTAAGGATCTCACGCAGTACTTCCAGAAGTAACCTCAGTACCAGAAGCATTGTTCTGTCCATTTTCTGCACTGTCCATTCAATTCTGTCAAATCTTCATAAGTGGTGGGAAATGAATGTAGGAAAACAGCCATTTTTGCTGCCTGCCAGCACCCTGACAGGGAGAGGAACGGATGAGAAAGGTTGGTGAGGTGGCCAGGGCACATCATAGGAGCATCCACCACCTCAGATTGGAGATAAAGGGTCTAGTTTGAGGCTTGAAGCAGGAATCTTCTGAGTGGCAATTAGGGTGCCTTTCTGCCTGCACACTTTGCCCTTGCTAGGGCAAAGCCAGAATTTGTGGCCAGGCTTCCCCCAGGCCCAAAGAAAAAACCACCCTGCTTCTCCCTACAGGACTACCCAGGAGATGCCCTTTCCTAGGAATAGATGATGGTTTCCAAGGAGTGTGTTTCTATTAGTGTTTGAAAAATACTTCCAACATGAGACTTAGCATGCAGACATCTTCCTCAGGCTTTTCTGGACAAACACTTTGGCACACAAAATTTCCATGAAGCAGGTGAGTGTCTCCTTGTTTTAAGAAAATAGGCAGGAATGATAAAATGCTGCAATCCAAAAAAGTCATCCCCAGATTGAAAGACATCTGAGGCCTGTTGTGAAGCAAGGGAAGTGCTTTTCCATGGCTGGTGTATAATGAGCTTCACATAATTGGAACACACACTTCCATTCACACTAAAACTTCCACTTGGGAAAGAAATCTTCAGCCAAAATATAAGTGTGACAGTCAGGTGACAGATTCTGCCCAGGGGAGGGGTAACTCACAGCATCTTTGTCCTGCAGACACTGCAGAGGAGCACACGGTGCTTTGCTTTCTGCTCTCTCTGCCACAAAAGGAAGGTGGCAGTATAAGGCAGCAGAGGAAGATCCGACCTACAGACACTCGGTCATTGCTGACGCAGGGCTGGAGGTGCCTTTGCACAGGAAAAATGTGCCTCTGTGAGGAGCTCCAGTGAGGGCAGAGCCAGCAGAGGTGGAGATGGACACAGGAACCAACCATCCCGCTGTGGCTGTGCTGCTTCCTGGCTTGATGGGCTGCCAGTTTCACCAGACTTTCTTCTTTAAACCAACAGATATGAAATACAATACCAATAGATATGAAATACAGAAAAACCACAGTTTTGAAGAAGAGCTTGATGTTCTTCCCTGTCTTCACTTACATCATGGTTTTCAAGTCCCCTTGTAGCACTCAGGTGCTTTGGCTGGTTTGGGCAACCTGAGGAGTCCCTCAGGCTCCACACAGACCCAGCTCATGTGGGTGCTGATTCAGGGTCCCCCACACAGACCCTTGCAAAGGGCTCTTGCTAAACTGCAAACTGCAAACTGCAAACTGCTAATAATGCACCAAACTGAAATGGGCACAAACACATTCTCCTTGGGTCTTTGCAGTGCCAAAAGGATGAAGCAATCTGGGTCACCCTTGCTTTGAAAACCACAATAAACCACTGCTGAGGAAGAGAATTTTACTGTGAGAAGCAAACAAATAAAACCTCCCTCTGGGTTCTTACTTTGATCTCTTTGATCACTTTGCTAACCCAGCACTTACCACAGGCCAGCAGTCACTGCCAGCCCAAGAGCTGCTGGTGCAAACCAGCTCTGCTGGCATTTCTCAACCAGCCAAACAGGGGAGTGCCAGCGGAGGTGAAGCACCAGGATGCATGGAACATACCTCTGCAGTGTCAAAAAGCACAGCTGGGGCTGGAATGCCATTCATTTTTGCAGCCTTTAGGATAATAGCTTCTGCCTCCTTATATCTTCCCTGGGAGATCAGCCACCGAGGAGACTCAGGAATGATCCTATAATAAGTTTCAGAAGAAGTGATTCAATGTTTCCCCAAAAGTAATAAGTTATAAATAACATATTTATTGTGCCTAGGAGTTACACTCGGATCTCACAGATTGCTTGCAGCAGGAGACAGCCAGCACAGAAGCATGTGGGCAATGTAATTCAAATACATGGAACCTATTGTCATGCTAAAGTAGATGCTTTGTCCTCAGTGGTTGTTTTTTAAGCAATAATTGATGTCCACCAGATGTCACCAGATAGACAGAAAGGATGGGGGTGGCTTAGCCAGTGTGAATCAAAAATATTCTTAGGAAACTGCACACAATGTGGAAATGCTTTAAATATGCACAGTGTGTATTTAAAGGTTCTGTGTCATAGGAATTTTATATACAAACCTCACCATGTTACCACAGCTCTGAGGCAGATTCTCCCAGGCGGAGGGCAGGGGCAGTGTCCCCTTGCAGAGTTGATGACATTTTCTAATCAATTACAGGCACATGTTGAATGAATTAACACCAAGCAAGGGCAGAAAACTTTAACTTTCCTTAACTAAATCCTTTGCTATTAACAGATGCTATCTCGCTCCTTTTAACCAGCCGCACTTTTTCCTCTCCTTGGAAAAAAGCAGGTCAAGCACTCATTTTCTGATGAGCCCCAAAGGCTGACTCAAAGCCAGGTTAATAATTACAAACATCAGATGATTTATATCTGATCATTAATCACTAATGGGACTTTCTGTAAGATGAGCTGCCTCCACTGCTCTTCTTACTGGGAAAGCTGAGGATCTTGAGACTGCAGAGAATGCAGGGAACCTTCTGGAGAATTTGGAAGGGAAATGAGTGAAAGAGCAAGAACTGTACAGAGCAGAGGGATGTGCAAGTCACATGGCCTGTGGAAGCAGTGGGTTCACATGCCAAAACACCAGCTAACACCAACCTGCCTTGGCAGAGCTTTGCCAGGGCACCCTGATCCCCATCTACCCCCACACAGGCCCCAAAGTGCCATCAGAGGAAGTTTTTGGCACTTTTAAGTGTAAGCTTTTAAAAGGCCTGGGAATTCCCAGCCCATGGATTTCAAAGCAGGACTCTGAAGCCATGCCTTGGGGACAATTTTCCTGTGCCTCCTGTGCCTTTTTTATAGCAGACATCTGAGAGGCTCCCACCCAGAACCAGCCTCCCCAGAGAACAGCTGCTTGGTGGTGCAGAGGGAGATGCTGCTGTGATGAAGGAATTTGAAATGCTTCAAGTGAAATAAGCAACCTGACCCTTAAACAGAATCAGACTGTCTTTAAAATCCAATGACAGCAGAGGTGGAGCTGGAAACCATTTTAAAGGTTTGGTTTGAAGACTGAGGTTAAAAAAAAATCTCCCAGCTAACCAACAAATCATCTTCAGATACTTCTAACAAGACTGGGACATGCAGGAGTTGTTTTAGACCATAGAAGAGCGTGTCTAAATTACTCAACTGTTATAAAGATCCTGATTGCTCATTTACTTTTTCAAGATAGCAAAAAGAAAGGAGTTCCCTGAATAATATGAAAGAACTCTTCCTGTTGAATTATTCTTGAGTGTGAGTGATACCTTGCTTTTCCTTTCCTATTTTCAAACACCTGTCCCTTTAGAAAACAGCAGATGCCCAAGGCAGCAACCAAATAGGGCTATCTGCCCTTCTTCAGTGCTTCTGTCCAGCTAGAAAGAGCAGGGCTTCAAGTAGCAGCACCAACGAGGCACTCTAGGTGGTTACTCGACTTAAAGTTGGCAAGAAACCCCAAACAAAAAGCGCCTCCTCCAGGCAGAGCCTTCTCATTTGGTGAATAGAAGAGTGCCCCTCCTCCCGGACCCTCTGCCATGACCCAGCACAAAGAGCATCAGGCGGTAGGGGAGGTGGAAGCGTGGCCCCGGCATGGACTCACCACCAGAGCGGGATGCAGAACAGCCCCGGGACAGTGAGCGCCAGCAGCAGCATCCGCCAGTCTCTGATGAAGTAAGCAAACAGTGGCAGCAACATGTAGCCAATTGCAAAAAATATGCAAACTCCTAATGTAGAGAATAGAATACGAACTGATTTGCCAAGAATTTCTGTGCCTGTTTAAAACAAGGGAGGTTGGATTAGCATTTTAACTCTTTGTTTTCAAACATGACTAAATACTTTATTGCATTTACAAACAAACAAACAAACAAACAAAAGCTAAACAGTCTTAGAAAAGAGCAGCACAGCACAGACACACCTGTACAGAAAAGCTGCTGGGAGTATTGGGAACCTTCAGATAAAGAAGCTACTTCTGTTTGCTTTGATTAATGCATTGGCAGACACAGATAAGGACAGGCATGGAGGATGGCTAGCAGACTTCCAGGAGCCTTCCCCACACACTCATCCTGCCCCCCCACGTAACCTGTCTGGATTTAAGATTAATTCACTGCTGGGCACTTCTGAAAGAGCAAAGGTCTGAGCACAGCAGACTGGCATGGGATGGAAGGATGTGAATTTACAGTAAGGTGAGGTGGAAACAAATTTCCCACCTATTTTTGGGAACAGAAGGAAGGCTGGAATGTTGGATGGGCACATCAGGGGCTGAAGGACAGAACCAGGGAAGATGCCATCCTCTAGTAATGTTACTGTTCCAGTAGCCAGGCAGCAGTCAGGGAAAGCATCCTACAGCCATTGCATCATGCAGCAACCAAATACTGAGTCATGAAAACTCAGACAGTTCTAAGCCTTCCACAGCGCCTAAATTCTTTTATAATTAAACACCCAGCCACTCCTTAGCAGAATCCAGTGAAGCCCTCAGGTCCACCTCACTTCTCCTTGAGCTCTCAGCCCCTGGTCTCCTTCTCATCAGGAGCACTGCAAGGGCCACAACTGCCACAGTTTGATCTGGACTCAGTTAAAACACAAATGACACTGAGCATACTGAGGGTCACAAAGTGTGGAGAGTGTATTTGGGCTGTGTATCATGGCAAGAACGCCAACATTTATTATTGCAAAGAAAATGGAATAAAATACCCAAGACTGGAAAACCCTCCTATTTGATGAATTCTCATTTCAGTAAACCTGGAGTAACTGAATAAAGTCACAGTAAAAAAATATGAAAATAAGAATTTGCTGGGCTAAAATGACTGTGTGGGGATAAATGTTACCACCTTCCCCTTGACTTGCTCTTGTTTTGAGGGTCTTTCCTGGGAGAGGTCTGATACTTGAAACATTGTTTTAAGCCTGTTAAATGTTACGTTATAATTTGTGTCAATTCAAAGACAGTATAAGATGATATCTCTCCTGCCTTTCCTCTTCCCTCATTCTCCTAGCCATGGAGTAATAGTTCTTGGACAATACCAATATGCCTTCACAAACCTCTGCAGTGTTTTGCAGTCCCAGAACCTGAACACAACAGTTTTGAGCACAGAGAACAACTGAGACTAAAGCTATGAGAGAAATTTCACCGTATGGCTGAAAAACCCCTAACATTGACTACAGAAGTTCACTAACAGCTCAGGGGGAACTATTTCCCTGAAGGTGGGCAGCAGTGCAAAGGGTAGCATGAGCCTGAGTGGCTAAGGATGCTGAAACAGGGTCTGAGCTAGACATGAGGAGGCAACAGAGGTTTGGATGTTGAGAGTTTGAATGACAAGAGAAACTATGCTGAACTTGGGAAAAAACCCACTGCATGTGGGGATGGAGGGTGCCAGGGCTGCAGCACAGCCAGGGTCAATGGGGCCTTTATACATTTATAGGTGCTGGTGTCACTTCTCCCCTGCCAAGCACAGCTCAGCCCTGCCTGCCCTTGGATGAAGTAAGGGGAGCATCTCCAGCACATCCTGTAATCAGGATGGGCTTTCTATAGGAGCGACTTTTCTTTTTATGGGTATATTCTCCTATTCAGTACCTCTATCATGTGCAGCTTCCTGGAAGCTCCAGGGTTTGCCTTGCCACAGGCAGAAGTCACAGTGCTTATGGGGACACCTGGCTGTGGAGTACACGGTAGGAAAGACCACCTTCTGTAAGTACCTCCCTCCTTACCCATGACAGGCAGCTGATGGCTCACTTAAACAAGGAAGATAAGGTCTAAATTAGTTTAGATTAACCCTGCCCTTAGAACCAGCCTCAAGGCTGCTGGGGAGGAGCCAGCACTGCTGCCAAGTGCCCCAGGAATCTGTCTCTGCTCCCTGGGAGCCACAGCTGAATCTGCCTCTCTGCTCCCTGGGAGCCATCGCTGCTGTGGCAACTCTACAGAGGAGAGGATGGCAGAAGAGACAGCCCAATGGGGCAAGGGCCAGCAAATAACAGCTAACCAATTAAACCAGCCTAATGGCACCAGGGAAAACCCAGTCCCCTCCCTCAACAGAAGAGCCATTTGCCCACTGGGGTGTTCCTGGCCCTCCCTTTCAGCTTTGCTTCTGCTGAGCACTGAGACAGCATCCCAATCCACATCCAGCTGTGCCCCACATTCCCAGGGGAGCTGGCAGCTAAATTCCTGCCTGATCAGAACCTGCACCTCTGTGCTACACAACACCCATGTGTTTCCACAAGGATTTTCAGCTTTACCCAGTGCTGTAACCCTCCAGCCTTCCCATGGCAGGCATTTGCTCTTGCTCCATCAGCTCCACACAAGGATTCAACTACCAGGACAGTGGGAGCAGTGGCAATTGTGACAGCAATGGCAGGAACAGTTAGAATAGCAACAAAGGATCTCCTGCTGACAGCCTGACTTAATCCTCCCTGTGCCACAGGCAGCAGTGACTCCTGGCTGCTTGGGGACACAATGCTGTATCCTCTTCATAGCACTGACTTCATTTTATGCTCTTCTGAACTGTTTTTCCCTGTTAAACCTCATTGGGTAGGAAAGACCAGCATTAACTAATAATGTACAATTTTAATCTAGCTCACATTAGCTCAAATTGTAATGTTGACACCAGAGGTTTAAAACCAGCCATAAATATATATTTATACAGACTTAAAAGACAGCAAATTCCCATTTTCTCCCTGAGACCTGCATCACTCATCCCCATAATTTGGCCATACAGTTGCCTTTCCTGAAACTCCTGCGTCCAGTGGGAGCCTCTGTGGGGTCCCATGTTCCCTGCAGGGTCCCCAGGCCATGCAGATGCTGGGTCTTTATTCCTACACTCCTCATAGTAAAGAAAGCAAACCTTATCTCTTCTAAAACTTAGGACTTTATCACTGATCTGAACACTGAGAGCATTTATGGCCAATGGGGCTTTGGCATCCATCCAGCTCCTCTGCCTATTGTCCCTGGAAATTGCTAGTTTGCTCCAAGGCTTTGAACTCAGGTATGCACTGACGTCTCTGCAAAGGGTGCAGAGGGAGGCAGGGATGAACCCAAATGCCTTCTGATCTCAGACCTGCTGCTGCTAAACCCTGAACACTGCCTTGAATGTCTTCTCCAAAGAGGAATGAAATGGATGCTTATTTAGACTCCTTCTGCTCTCTTCTTTTTCTCTAAACCTACAGAAAGTATAGGCCTGAAGAATCACAGAGAAAAAAAAATCGTACTGGCCTAAAGTAGGAATTTTACCAGTGCAGATTTTCCAGTGTCTAATTAAAAGATCCAGGTTCAGAGGGAAAAAAAGTAACAGTACATTATGCAAACATTTAATCTAATGCAAATATATTCATACCCAAAATGAAGGCCACCACGTAGTTAGAGATCTGTCCCATCCCCACAATGAGAAAGAGCACTGTGAACATCTCCCAGCTGGTGGAAAAGATCTGCAGGAAGCTGAAGCCAGTCTGCACAGCCATTGTCAAAAAAAGGATATTCTTCCTGCCAAACCTTTGGTAAAGAAAAAGATTATTACTGAAACAGCATGTATTTATGGTGGGGGCTATATAAGAGGGCACAGGGAGAACAAGTATCCAATCTCAAGTCATGCATCTTAGCACAACCTGACATTCTGTTCATCTTAAAGAATTCTATTATTTTCATATGCACTAAAAAATATTAAAATTTCCAAGACCCACAATACAAACAGAGAAGAAAAGCTATGAGCAGAAACTTCAGAAAGCCACTAGACAGAGATTAAGGAGACCAGGCAACAGTACAATAGGGAGATGCAGACAGCAAGCCATACAACTGAAAGTGAGGAAAGGATGGATTTTAGGCTGCATTGCAACACCATTATGCTTTCAGTGTGCTAAATAGCTTTGTCAACTGGTTCTGGTCTGAGTTGCCAGACATACTGTCCCCTTTGTCTCACCTGTTTCTCTGCACTAGGATTATGTGGCATGTGGTCCTGGAGAGGCAGGACAAGCTCAGCTTTTCATACCTGTGGGCACAGATGCTGCACAGGCTGCATCACCTGCTGCCTGCAGCAACCCTTCACTTGGAAAGGCTTCTGTGGCAGGCATGGGGAAATTGCTTAGGGACAGATCACAACCCTTTACTGACAAAAGCCCCAAATAATCCACGGAAGCTCATGTGGAAGGCATGAGCCGGGCTCTCAGTGGCTGTGCTGCCATCAGGGCACACACACTTCCTCAAATGCTCCCACTGGGAAACGGCACCACTGGGATTTAGTGATTATCTCATCTCCCTTTCAAACAGTAACACCAACTGACTTCTGCACTGGGGCAGGAGTCAGGAGATTAAATTCAGATCACATGGAATTTAATGCTGGAGGCTTTAGGATTAAGACTCCCAGAGAGTTTTGAAACCCCTCCACTAAGCACCCAGAGGAACACTGCTACGCTATGACATCCTCAGTCCCAGAGAGGAGTCAGAGCAGGACCAGAGATGCCACCATATGGCTATGGACACAGGGCTGAGGGCTGAATGGAGCAGAGATTGGCACAGGTAATGTATATTCTGCATTCAACACTTGCAAGATCAAAATCTCAGCACTGCTGAGACAATTATCAAATGCCTGTAATGATTTTTTTACATTTATGTCTTCTTAGTGAGATGCTATGACAATTGCTATCATTTTCAGGTTATCTTTTTTCCTTCCTCTCATATGTACTTTGTTTCCACCAAACCATCTCTCCTATGCAGAGATTCCATTCAAAGGGCAAATTCCTATCTTGCAGCTCTAACAAGGGATTATCAGTTAATGTGCAGCAAAACCCAGCATCTTTTAAACTACTGAAAAGGCTGGATAAAGAAACAAATGGGAAGTGGGTTGTGAAGGGAAACCCACTGCATCAATCTGCAAAGCAGCCACATGGGCTCCTTGTAGAGATCAGTCCGTGGGCTCTGAAGTGCCCAAGAGAGAGAAATCCTTCACCTGGGGTACACCAGGATGGAATTTTTGAAGAAGCCAGGCCAGTTACCTAATTTAGATCGGCACTCAGAGGACATTTCATTCCTTTTGTCTCTTAAAACAAATGCCCCAGGTGTGTCCTGCCCATGGCATTACCTGTCTGAGAGCTGCCCCGAGATGAAGGAGCCGATGAGGACCCCCACAAAGAAGAGGGAGGTGGTCAGTGGGGCTTTCCAGTCGTCCTCACACACCAGGTTCCACTGCAAGAGAAAGTCCTGTGCTTAGACACAGCCCCGGTGCTGTGCTGAGCCTCGTCCAGCACAGGGCTGCTGCTTGGAGACACACACATTTCCATGCGATGGAATTCTGTTTCCCACACTTCCACCCATCACCAGCACTGTTTTCTTGGCCAAGGTCACTGTTGGAACCCTGCTTAAAACAGGAAAAAGAAGGGAAAGTGATTGCCTCCCCAGGCAACTGCCTGAGGCCAAAGCACCAGCAGCTCTCTGACACAGCCCCATTGCCTCTGGCCAGCAGTGCCAGACCTGGTGGGAGCCCACGTGTGCAGCTCAGGGGCTGTCCTGGACCTGTTTCCAGTACAATCCTCCCATCATGTGCCCACCCCTGGAGCTGGCTCCCCATGGTCCAAGATGCTTCCAACAGTCAAACAGCAATGGAGAAGGGTGAAGAACCATCCCAGCTAAGGACAGCTCCCAGTTTACCTCTCCCAGCACAAAACCTGCTGCATCTCTATAACTTCTGGGGCTGACAAAGCATGTGTAAGAAGACACACAGAATGAAAGCTCTTTTTCTTGCATTGAAGTGTTACCAAATTCTGTTCCACCCCACCACCTGCACCACTGACTTGCCACCCATCACTCACAGCCTCATGACTGCAGCTGGCTCTGGCTGCAGACTTAGGACAGGAGCCAGTGTGGAAACTTCCACCTAAAACTACTCATAGCCTCAGACAAGGTTTAAAAAAAATAAAAATGGCATCATGAGCCTCTGTCCACCGAAGTTACAGCTGAGCATGTCTCTGCCAAGGCTTGTTCCCTTCCTGGTGACTAATCTCCTGGTTAAGGCATGTCTGCCAGGAGTACTTAGGGAGAGGCTTCAAACATGTCACTCTCAGATCAGATAATTCTACCACAATGGTAAGCTAGTTAGATCACAGATTGAAGTATGGCATAATTTTAATAATTAGCCATGCTATCAGGGAGCAGGGACCTTTGCCTGCACCAGCAGCCCACTCTTTGCTCACAGAATGGATGGGCCAAGCACAGGCAAAGGTTTGGTGATGGAGCAGAAACCTGCCATCAGAGCTACTCAGCTGCTCGGGTTCCTCACTCAACTGCAGGCAACAAAGAGCAATTCTTGTGTTACAGAGACACCCAGGTGCTGTCTGATGGCACCACAAGCCCTGCCAAAAACAAACCACCAGTGGATTGGTGGGTGAGCTTCACAGCTGCTGCAGAACAGGCAGGCAAACCCTAAAACAAGGAGGAAGGTGGTGTGGTTTGATGAAGTTTGCTTTGGACTATAATTTAGGCAAGAGATGCAATTAATGCCTATTTTCAGTCAGAACAGAAGGACTCTGCCAGCAGAGGGAAGTCAAGTACCTCTGCCCTTTGCCCAGCCTGCAAAGTAACACCAGCTACACAAGAAAAAAATAAGTTGAAGTTAAATACACAGCCCATGCCTCTTCCTGAGGAACACACATGTCTTCAATGAAGGAACAAGGAGACTTGTGGACTAAAATGTGCCTCCAAGACTTAAATCCGATTAAGAACAAAAAGAACCCTGTGGCAGAATTTTCTGTAAGGTATTTTCTTGTCCCTGCTGGGAAGAGAGAGGTGGTGAAGTGTGGGCCTGTCTGGGCACACACCTGCGCTTATTTGCACTGTGTTTTGAGAAGGTGGAGGTTAGCATGTGGGTCAGTGGGGCTCTGATACATTCAAGGATGATAGTTGTGAAAAATAGGTGCAGGAATCTGCTTCACCTGTGAAAGAAAACAGATTTCTGTAAAGAAAGTCAGTAGAAATCAAGTCCAGTATTTAAAGCAAAATTCAGCTACAAAAAACCTGGCATTCAAAGTGCACTGCAGAGTCTTTCACCTCATCCTGCTGCACCTTCCTTGCCTCTCTCAGGGAAAGCTGTTGAGTGCCAGCATGGCAGAATCTGCAGCTCATACAAACTACTGTCAATTATCTGGGTACTGAGCACCTTGCTCTGGGGCCACCAGCACTGCACCTGCTCCTGGACCTTCAGACTTGGGTTGCTCGAGGTTAAGGATCAATGTTTTCAAAATGTCTCCATGGTGCCAAAGGCACATTGGCTGTAAAATAAACCCAGCTAAATAATAACTTGCCCATGAAACTGCATTACCTCCTTGGTGCCAAATGCCTCCTATCCAGGTGTTTGCTCCATTTTTTCCCATGACATACTGCATGCCCAGCAAAAATTCACTGTACAGGGTCAAGCCTTTCAGATTTGGGGGGATGTGGAAACAGCACACAGCAGCTGGCTGTCCAAAGAGGGGTTACTGTTTACAGGAACTCACTGCATTTGACCAGAAAACACACAAACACATCAAATCCATCTGACTTTAAGTATACCTGAAGCTGCTGAGTGAACAATCCACCTATTTTAGCTCCAATATCACATGGTACCTGAGCAATACAGCCCTACCCTACAGCTACACCTCATCTCCCAAATTCCAGCTTCCCATCCCCACAGGCACTCACTCTGACTGAGGCTCATGCACAGTGATCAACCACATATCAACATGGTAAGGTTTCACCAGCGCTTCAGTGTGTAGGGAAAAGTGAAATGTAGCTTGTCTGACCCCTTGTCTGACCCCTCCCTCAGAGCTGCATCCCTCACAGACAGCACCAAGCACTCCACGGCTACAGGAGCTCCAGCCCACCACAGCAAAACTGCCTACAGCTAGAACTTCCAAAATGTCTCTACTGGGCTAATTATACATTAACCAGAAAAGAAGTCATTCTGTAATGTCCCTAGCAAACCAAACTGGGGAGCAAAGTTCATGTAAGATTCCAGGCAAGGCCTCTGAATGCTAGGAATAGGAGCTGCTCAAGAACACTGTTATTAAATCACTTTATTCCCATCAAATCCCTACAGCCCTCTCTCACACATCCCCAGCTGCTGCAAGAGCCAATTCTGCTAAGTGCTGCTGGTAGGAACACTACAGATGGATGAGCTTTCTGAAAAACTGAAATTGCTGGAGAAGGTGCTCTCACTGCCCAAAGTGCCCCCCTGCCAATTAGAAATCACTAATTAACCCCCTGAGTACAGCCCATTCACATCAGAGGAGAAAACACTAGTGGAGGCTTGTGTAAACGGGTGGGGCTGCAAACCAGGGAAAATCTGAACTTGTTTCCAAGAGTAAAGCTGACCATGAATAACTCAAGAAGTGTTAATTATTCACAGATGGCCCCATCCTGCTCCCTGGGTTCCAGGTCCAGCAATGAGACCAGCTCTGCTCAGTGCACAAGTGACAAGCACAAGCACCTCCATGCCTGAGCACAGCATGGGCTTCCAGGGCTGCTCTCCACTGACGGAAAAAAACAGAACAGAACAGAAAAGACCTTCAGATGCCTTCAAACCACAGCAATTCCTATCCAGTCTCTTGCCTCTGCCAGTCCCAAAAGCTTCTGGTTTCTGCCTTCACTCAGATCAGGGCCAGGGCTGGGACAAGGACTGAGCAGGATGACACAGGTGACAGACCAGTAGTCCCAGTAGTGCCTCTGGTGCTCCCTCTGCCCTTTGCAGGGGCCCCAAAGGGGTGTCTGGGTACATGCCCTGCCCCAGTGCTGGAGAGCAGCTCAGTGTGTCCCCAGGGAGCAGTACTGGTGACAGCCTGGCTCAAGAGAACTAACTGGATCCTAACGCCTACTCTGAAGGGCAAAATCACTGCTTGTCCTTGAGCCTCTAATTCATGTTTGATCTGAACATCATTATCTGGAAATAAAAGAAAAGTAGATTAGTTCCAGAAAAGAATACCAATGTAACAGACCCCAGGAGCCTGCCAATAGGAAAAGGACACCCTGCAGCCCCTTCGTCTCAGCCAAGGGATCACTCTTGACCCCACAATGACTCACATTTCCACTTGCTCACCATTACTCTTACAGCCCCTTTCTTACATCAGCCCGGCCCAAAGATCACCTGTGGACACGTTCACTTTTCCCCATCATCTCCATTTTAGCACCACCAAAATGACTCAGTCTGGGATTCTCTGGTCCCAGGGTTTAGCATGTCCTCACAGACCAAGTAACACAGGTGCTGAGCTGGCATCTCCCACTTGCCTTCAAGCAGCATTTAATAACAGGATTAAATGCAACTGAATGGATCAAATGAAGTCTCCAGCACTTAATCCTGTACCATCAAGTTCTGTTCTTTAATTGAGTTCTGAAGCTATTTCTTCACTGAGCTCTTCTGGTGGCCTGTCCTGGCTTGTCTTTCCTAATACAGATAAAAATGTTGGGTACAAAAATAAGCATCTCAAATTTGTCGAAACTGCCTCTTTCCAGCATTTAATCAGTGTGTGTTTTTCTTCTTTTGAAACCAAATTCTACATTTTTTCCAAATATCCATGACAATTTTGAAACAAAACAAGTATTCTTCTTTTCCATCTGGCTTACAGATGGGAACCTGGCACTTGGTTTCCATCTCTGAATGTGCTATTGCCTGTCTGGCACACCCCAGGCCCTGTGGCAAACCCCACAGCTATGTCCCATCCAAATACTGCACAGAATGCTCTTGTCTGGCATCTTCCAACATAAATTATTTGCTGTTCATTAAGAAGAATCACATTTCTCCTCCTTTTGCTTCATTTACTGCCTCTCCCAGAGCATGCACTGACTCTAAAACAGAGATAACAAGTTCATAGCGACACCAGGATAAACTGACCTCCCTCTGGCAGGGAAGTGGCATTGTGTGTGCCAGTGGTGGCCACCAGGCACCTGCCATGCGGCTGTGCCAGCCTGTGGGTTATGTGAGCAGCAGCCAGGCTGCTGCTTCAATTTGCCCATGGCCAGGAGCAGGGCAAGCCTCCCATGAGCCCCTGCCTTGATCTGATATTGTGCGGGATCTCCAGCGACTGAGTATGAGTGCCAGCACAAATGGCAAGTGTCACACGTGCCAGTGACGTCCCTTTGAGCAGGTGACAGGAGGCTGACACCTCCTGCCCGGCATGTGGCTGAGCCTATGTCTGCACACCCCTAGCACAGACCCTCCTCCTGCATCCTCAGGGCACAGACTCCTCGCCTCAGCATCAGAACCTTTCCTGGCTGTGCCATCCTCCGATTTTTTTGGTGGCAGATGTTGCTGTTGAGTCACAGGGACTCGTGAGGAGGGTTCCCCACCCTTTCCCTCTCACGCTCCCGAGGGTGAGCCGTGCATGAGGAGGGTGGCCCTGGGCTGACGGACCGCGGAGCCTGCCAGCTGCCACTGCCTGCCATGAGGGTGAGCCTGTTATTCCCTGAAACCCATTACATAACGAAGAACAGCAACAGCATTCCTGCAGCTTCAGAGGAATCATTTTCCTTCTCTAACGGAGCTCCACACTCCGTGACAGCGCTACGGAACAGCACGGCTCTGCCTCCACACCATGACACGGCCACAAGAGACAAACAAGTGCTTACATTGCCCGGCACCGCTGACGTTCCATTGTGACGCTCTGCACAGATGATGCCACTGCAGACAGAGCCTTACAAACCGAGCGGGCAGCCCGGCTGCGGCCAGGTCAGGCTCCCGCAGGAGCGACCGCGGCACCTGCCTCCCGCCAATCCCAGCGCTGACGGCCACGGAAGCCACCGGCATTCCAGGGAGCGGGGCCAGCGACGGTCCACTCTGCTCTAGCCCCGGACAGGCTGGGGGTGTGTTTATCTGAACGTATCCATGTCCCCATTCAAGACGGCACTGAGGATGAGCAATTCCATCACATAGAAAATTTACTGGGATGCTCAACGTGCGGCAGGAGAAAATTACCTGGCTTCAATTTTCTGCCTCCCCCTCCACACAAACCTGTCCTAGAGTAAAACCAGCTGGCAAACACAGCTGGAATGGCGAGGGCGCGCAGCTCCAACCTTTAACTCGCATCCCTCCCGCTCCTCGCAGCATCGTGCCCACCCGGACCCCTTCCCACAGGCACTTCACCCGATGGTTCCTGCTCCTTGTTCGCACCCCCAGACAGAATGACAGGCCCCGGCCCCAGCACGGCCCGGGCTAAGGGTATCACCACGGCCGCGCACCTCGGTGATGATGGTGGAGCGATAGACATCGCGGCTGTACTCCCAGCCGTCCAGGCACGGCTCCTGTTCCAGCGTCTCCAGCTCCACGTCGGAGCCGGGTCGCAGCCCCAGCGCCGAGAAGTTGGCGAGCGCGGCCAGGCGGTAGCGGCGGCAGCGGCTCGGCACCTCCTGCCCTTCCCGCACCTCCAGCGGGATGCTGGCGTTGCGCCACTCGCCGCTCAGGTTGGCCCCGCGGGGCACGACGCACCGGTGCTCCGGCGTGCCGGCCAGGAACACGACCGACATCCCGTTGAAGCCATTGGGAATGATGCTGGCGCTGAGCAGAAAGAAGACGAGGCGCTGGAAGCGGCCCCATTCGCCCAGGAAGGCGGTGGCCGCATCGTAGTCGCGCATGACGAGCGCGGAGCTCCGCGGGTCTCCCCGGGAGCCGCGCGCTCCGCGGAGGCGGCGCCGGCGGCTCCGCCCCCGCCCGGCCCGGCCCGGCCCCCGCGGGGCGGCGCGTCCCGGCCCGGCGGGCCCGGCCGGAGGGGAGCGGGGGGAGCTTGGCCGACCCCGGGCTCTGCCGACCCCGCCTCCTCGCGGCATCCCCGGAGTTTTCCCCCGGGCACCGCTTCTGCTCCGCCGGCTCCGGAGCTTTCCTTAGGAGGCGTGTCCGGTTTTTTTCCGTTTATTTGCCTGGGCAGCCGCAGCCTGAGCGGAGCGGGTTGTGCCGGTACCGGCACGGCGGGACCGGGCGGTTGTCTCGGCAGCAGTTGCCGGTGCGAGATCAGCGTCTGGTGGGAACGCGGCAATGATTGCGCCGCCCCCAGCCTTCCCCGAGCCCCGAATCCCTCTCTTCAGGGACCCAAAACAGGCTATACCCTGTATTGCTGCTGCAAGATGGAGGCACAGCATCGTACCACCCGCGCGGGAGCGGAGCACAGCCGGGCATCGTGAGCACAGTTAATGGACAGGGAGCTGGAACAGCGAGCCATCAGCTGGGAGCTGCCGGGCTGGCGGGGTCTCTCTCCCCGGCTCATCCCACGAAAGGCAGCGACGTCAATAATGGGAGCCCTCCTACACTGGCACAGAGGAAAACAAGGACAGTGTTTTAGGAATCGAACGTTCTCACAGCCCCTGAAATCCCGTCCCTAATGCAGCCCAGTGCTTTTTCCCAGCAGTGTTTACTCTCGGCAACAGACAAGGTCAGCAGTGTCTGCTCAAGGAGCCTGTAGCAGCTCTGGCCTCAAGAGAGGAGCTTTTTATATTCCCATCTCCTATCCATTTACTATTCCTGCTCCACACGTGACTCTGGCTTTGCCCGCGGTCCGATACGTGGATAGCTGTCAAAGCCATTTCAGAAATCCGAACAACGCTGTCATCTTCTGAAATGACTCAGGGAGCACTCAGAAACGCGGTGGTGTCTAAAACAAGCACAGCGCTTGCCCCGCTTGGACATGCGGCTCCCCGGAGCTGTGAGCAGGGTGCCCGGCTCGGGCTGTGCCCAGATGAGGATGCCCGTGTGCGATGTGCGAGCGCAGCCTGGGAAGCATCGCTCCAGCAGAGATCACACCGGGTGACGGGGAGTGTGGGAAGGAAGCACGGAGCTGAAGCGATGCTCGGCGGTGCTTGGGGGAGGAGAAGCATGTGGCAGCATTTATCCGGCCAGGCAGGGATCTGCTGCTGCTTTGGATGTGGGCGAAGAACTCATGTCATGGGTAGATTCAGATATCTCCTGTTTGGACAGGACATCCTCGTGCCAGGCCTGGGCTACTGAGCAGTCTAAGCTGTCTCCAGTGATAAGAGCAGGGTGGGGTCCACTTGGGACAGATCAAGGGTTCCCAGGCAGCAGCAGGCAGCAGCCCTCCACCTACCCTGCCCTGAGGCTGTGCAAGAACCGTAGTAAAATTCAATGCATGCCTGCTCCCATGAGGAAATTAGGGATGTGGAGTGTATTGTCTTAAGCATTAATGTTAATGCAATCTTAGTAATTATTCAGTCAACAATAATTTATTACAGAGGACTAATTCACAGAGCTCAGAAATAACTGTGGTTAGGCTGCAAACTTAGCATATCAAAAGCGCTAGACAGACTCAGTAAGGGCTAGATGATGTGCTTAGGTTTATCTGGTTTGCAGATGCATGCTTAACATATTAAAATTTCATGTGTCTGACATGAGAAATACCACGGGGTTTTCTCTTATACTGTGAACCTGCATAAATTAGCAGTAATAGAAATCCCTTGTGTTCTAGCCAGCTCTGCCACAGCACCACAAGCTCTTGCTGCAATCACTATAGCCCAGAGCTTTCGCTGGGTGCTCCCCAGCTTGCAAAACCCTCTTGTGATCCAACATCAGGGATGCTTTAACCCAAGCATGGAGATTATGAAAACCACATGAAAACAGTGGCCAGTGAATGGCTTGGACTGTTGTGGAGCAAATTCACTGTAAGGGAAGGACCAGTCCTAATTCTTGCAACTGACCCTTCTTAAAGAGGTCAGTGTATGTGTCCAGAGAAGGGCAACTGATCTGGGGAAGGAGCTGGAGCACAATTCTGATGAGGAGCAGCTGAGGGTGCAGGAGGGGCTCTGGAGTATGGGAGGCTCAGTGGGGACCTTCTTGCTCTCTACAACTCCCTAAAAAGAGGAGGTAGTGAGGTGGGGGTTGGTCTCTTCTCCCAAGGAACAAGCAAGGTTTCTTCTTCCAAGGAGAGATGAAATGGCCTCAAGTTGTACCAGGGGAGGTTTAGGTTGAATATTAGAGAAAATTGTTTGTGACACTGGCATGGGCAGTGGTGTAGTCACCATCCCTGGAGGGAGTTAACATGCATGAAGATATGGCACTTGGTGACATGGTTTAGTGGTGGGGGCTTTGGTAATGTTGGGGGCTTTTTTCACTAAAACAATTCTATGATTTTACCACAGCCTAATAAAACACATTTTCAGCTATTAGGTAAAGAGCAGTGTGGGGGAAATGAGCTCAGGAAGATTCCTTTAAAGTGAAGTCAGACGCCAAGAAGCTGGCAGAGCAAAGGGGGAGTCCTTCATTACAGGGGGAGATGGAACAAATCTTTGAATGGCTGAGACACCACCTCTAGTGCAGGCACTTGGTTCTTGTAGAAGCAGGAAGCTGCTCCAATGGCTGCTGGATGCCACAAGCTGCTCTGAGCTGTGGAGGAGCCCAGCTCCTGCTTGTGCAGTCACATTACCCTCAGCCAGTGTGCCACTGTGCCACAGCTGGCATCAGAGCTCCTGCTCAGCTCAGAGTGGGGTGGTGCTGCCCACAGCAGCTCTGCTCTTTCTGCTAGGTCAAAGCCCCTTTGAAGGGATCCTCTGCTGTGGTAGGACAGCTGTGCCACCCTCCCGGTAGCCATCTTGAGAGCTGGGAATTAAGAAAGCACATGATAATTTAGAGTTCTGTGGATTGCATAGCACTTGGATCACGTGGAAACTTGCTTATCAGCAGGGCAAAGCAAGGCCTATTTTGTATGTGAGCTGCAGTGTGTCCTCTGAGGGGCTCTGTGCCACATGCTGGAGCTCCTGTGCCACCCTGCTGGAGTGTGGCACAGCCTGCTCTGGCCAAAGCCCTGGCCTTGCCCTCCTGCCTACCTGCTGCCCACCCTGGAGTTGGTGATCACATCCATCAGGGCCACATCCCATTGGACCAAGAGCACTTGGGAAAAAGTCATCTTTGGCAGCCTTTAAAAAGGCTCTTGACTCATCTCAGTCTTTCAGCTCTCAGCAATCCAGTGCAGGCACCCCTTGCAGCAGTGCCAAGAATTAGCTGAGGCTCGCTTGAATCCAGCCTGTGGGACTTGCAGCTCTCAGGGGCATTATGGCCATCACTTCCCAGCTCCTGGAAGTGGTGAATGAACTTCTCTCCTCCTAAGTAGGGCCCAGCAGACAAGCATTTGGTGTGAATGATTTTTCATCTTATTTGTGGTAGGAATCCTATAAAAGAGATGGAGCAAGGATGCCTGTCTTTAGCACATGTGTGAGGATTTGGGATAAACCCTCCCAGAGCCCACCTGCTCTGGGAGGTGCACTCAGCTTTCCCAAGGCTATCCACCACTCAGGAAGGACTTCAGTAATTTTGCCTGGTGCAATGTCACTCCAGCTGTGGAAGGGACATTGCTTTGGCCCTGCTGGGGACCAGCACACGCTTCCTGTGCAGCAGGAGCACGTTCTGCTTCCCTGGCCCCAGCCTTCAGGTCAGAGCTCAGTGATGTTGATGTGGGTCAGGGCTGCAGCAGAGCAAGGAACTTGCCAGAGAAGAGACGAGATGCTGGTGTAAAACGACCTCTCCCGATTGCCAGACGTTTCCCGAAGTGCTGCCCTCGGGGTGGATTTGGATGTTCCCTCTCGGGAACCTCCTCACCATGCCGGAACTCCTCACAGAGCTGGCTCTTGTCCCATCCCGCTCGAAGCCGCTGGATATTTCAGTTTTCATCACTAGATGGAGCAGGAGACAGCACAGCGCAGAGATGGAGCTCTGCCTTGCCCCATGGCCCTGCAGCCAGACAGCTCCTCTGCCCCTAATCCCCTCCCCACGTCCTTTATAGCCCGCTGCAGCCCACCTGCCCCTCATCCCCATCCCACATCCTTTATAGCCCCCTGCAGCCCAGGCACACCCATTTAGCACCATCTCCCCTACAGATCCCATACATCCCTCCGCACATCATGCATCCAGTGTCCTCCTTTACATCCCCTGCACTCCCCCAGATGTTGGGAAAACCCCTGGGACATGCAGCCTGGGGAGCTGGGATTGTCCATTCCAAGGACAGGTTAGACACCTCTTGGGAGGGTCATGGTGGCTGGTGCTGCCTGGGGACAGGAGAAAGGTTGAGTGGCCTCCCAAGAGCCCCTCCAGCTGGATTTTCTAGTGGTGGCATCCATGTCCCACTGGTGAGCCCAAGCCCTCCCAACCCATGGTCCCACAGTGCCAGCAGCTTTGCATCTCCTCAGAGTCCATTGAGTTTGGGGAGGACACACTCATCACTGGCCTCCTGCAACTCCTCAGGTTTGGGAGTGAAGGAATAAGGTGTTTCTTCAGACAATAGTTATTCTCATTAATAAAGGCAAAAGCCTGAACCAGGCTTGAGCAGTATCTTTGCAGAGTGAAGTGTGGCCCTGTGTGTTTTAACTGCCCTGAAATCAGTAATGGCCCAGCCCAGGCCCCACCCCCACCCCCTCTCCACTGGGCTCCCTGCACAAGCAACTGCTTTAGGACTACCTAAAAATTCAGAATATTTAACTGTCCTGGTGGAGAAGCTGGTCCCCGCTGGAAGAGCTCTGAGTGTTTGCTGGGGAGAAACAGAGACAAACAACTTGCAGATAAGTTTCTCTAGAATCAGGAGCAGTTTTCTGGGTTTTATTATATGTGTAGGGAAGATTTTTTCCTCCCTAAAGTAATGAAAACAGCTTCTTTCATACATGAGAAAGGGAAGAGAGGGAACTTTTCCAAAGAGCCTCTTCCCCTCAATCCCCCTGCTATGGCACAGGACATTTATCCTCAGATAAATGGACAAGCTGAGATTTTTTTCAGTCCCTGGGGCAGACCAGTAGTAACAAAAGCAAAGTTAAACAACTCCAAACAAAAGCTGCAGCAGAACAGGGGTGTGGTGGTGGAAATAATGCCTGGCTAAGTAAGAAACTTTAATGATACATGGAAAAAGTTAAACAATTAAAACTTGCATCAGTCTGGCCCTGGTCCCACCTCATTTAGCTAATAAATGCTGGGCTTCATCACGGTGGAACTTTTTTCCTGAAGAAGAGAGGAGGCTCCCAGTGTGGGGCTGGTCAGAGTAGCTGTGTGGGCAGCAGAGGGTCTGGGGGGGCCCAGAGCTGCCCAGGCTCTCTGTACCCCTCATTCTCACAGCGGGGATTCCCCCAATGGGCTGAAGCCCCCCAGCATCAATGCCCAGGGCAGAGGGGCTGGGGATGGTGGTGGCTAAACCACAGAAACACATCCAACACATGTGTGTATTCAAGGGTGAATAGAAAACCACTAATTGGAGAGTCATAACCATATTAATTATTTGAATATGTGTACAAATTAGACATACAGTTACACAGACCCACACTGAAAACTCTCTTTCCCCTATGGAAACCTTTTCTGCCACATGCAGATCCTCAGAGGTTTTGTCTTTTAAATGTTTTAGGCACTTACAGACAACAATTTCCATATATGAACACTTGCCAAATCAAACCTTTTAGGTTAAATATTGGAGGCACTTACCTCACACTCCTTCTGACTTTCCCATACACCAGTGATTTGAATCTCAATCAACAATTAAAACCAGACCCATAGAGACTGAGCTACAGAAGCAAACATCCCTCTGACTCAGCTGCTAACCCCAGCCTGCCCTCACCTCCCAATCCCCCACACTCCCACCACCCAGTGGGCTTCTGTACTCCAAGGGTCAGCAGTAACCTCTCCTTGGGAAGAAGGGTTAGCTCACTCCAGCAGTGCCAGCAGTAACACCCCAGCACTGCAGAACTGTGGATCCCAGTGTGGTGACAGCCTGGGACGTCAGGTGGAAGAAGGTTCCCTTAGAGTGTCACTGTGGCTGATTAAACATCACCAAAACCACTGATTCTTCAGCCTTGTGCAGGGGCAGATGCAGCTCTGGACCATCACAGGTGAGCTGGGTCACACTGGTTGGAGAGGAGCCAGGCACCAGGGGGGATCACAGAGAGACACAGTGGCCTTTCCCACCTCCACACCTGATAGGATGTAGGATCCCAGGAAGGTCTCAAGTTAAAAAAACCCCACACCAACTCCCCAAAACACAGACCAAACCTCAAACAAGCTCTCAATTAAATGTGGAAAGCAATTCACATTTGCAGTTGGCATGGAGATGCAATTTGTATCTCCAAGATGCTTTTTGAAGTTTATCTAGTCCTCTGGATGCCAGGAGACCCCCACACATACGGACCAGGCAAAGGCCAAGTGATGTGAGACAAAACCCATAATACAATTTTATTTTTTGTTTCATACAAACAGTACCCTCCTCACATTTCACAGAGTTGAACAGAATTATCTGGTGACAGAGAAGGTGATGCTTGTGGCTGCTCCTGTAAGCCTCACAACAGGAACAGGGTGGCCTGAAGCCAGGAAACCATGTGCCCTGGGATGGGTCAGTCTGTGTGAGGCAGCTCCAAGCTCTGCAGAGGGATCAGGTGAATTGATTACTCCTAAGAAAGGGCATCATGAGATGCCATGTGGAAATATTGATTTGAGGGAACTTGGGATCATTAGAAGAACAGCTCCATGCCCAGCATTCCCACTGGTACGGCAGCCAAGCAAGACCACCAAGGGTGCCCTGGCAGCAGCCTGCTCAGCTGGGTGTTTAAAATGAGGGCAATGAACCAACTTATGAACTTCTTGGTGCTCCCTGTATCAGGGCTGCAGATTCCTGGCATCCTGCAGGACATGGCCACCATGCAGGTAGAGTCAAAAGGGGACAAGAGCCCCAGGGAGTGACAAACAGCACCACTAGCAGCTCCAACTGTCTGCCTGGAAAACAAGGAAGGGCATCCTGTGCCATTCATGTTGGGAGTCTTCCATCATGCAGCTGAGCTGTATTCAATCCTGAACTCTCAAGCTACGGGCACCAGAGCTCAAACCAGCAACATATAAGGATAACAGAGGAATTCAGAATAAATGTTTCTGACAAGGGCACCCTAAGGAGCTCCAAGCAGAGCCCTGCAAAGCAGAGCAGTAATGCTTCCCACCTGATTACCACATCCCTCCTTTACACTTGTCCCAAACATTCCCCCCTTCAGAGGGTCCAACTGACCAAGCAAGGCCATGCAAATACAAGAAAAAGGTGGTTCAGCACTGTGATAGAATTTCCACATTTCTTATATTTTAATTATTAAAAAATTCCTGATGGCAGAAGGAGGGGGAGGTAGATGTCTCCCTGCTAGCAGGAATGCACACAGCCAGCATCTCTGTGGTACCCAGCTGGAGGGAGCCCAGGGCTGCTGGGAGGCTGCAGGGCACAGGGTAGGAGCTGCTGTGTCCCTGTAAGGCACTGCATTAAGAGGTCTAGATGGAGACCAGTAACACCCTAAAATCCCTTCTGGGGTGCAGAACCTGTAGGAAGGAATTACCTGCTCAGGCCCAACTAGGATCATGCTCCCAAACCTCCTCCAATCCCCAAATTTCCCTCATATGGAGAGCCAGGAGGGAAAGGGGTCCTTTGCCCATCACCCCATTTCTTATTTTCCTTTTCTATGGAAGGAAAGCAAGCCCAAGCATTTCTTTTTCTCCCTCACATCCTTACCCTCCCAAAGTGAGGAGGAAGAAGACTGAGGCTGTTGCAAAGCAGAAGTAACCTTGTTGTACCAAAGACACAGCTTCCATCACCTTGCACAGCAGTACCCAGCAGCTGAGCAAGTCAACTCTCTCTCTCCTTCCTCTGAGTACTAACATGAAAAACCCACATTTCTCTAACAAAAACATTTCAAGAGCCACAAAATCTTCTCCCTGTCAAATAAAGTGGATGATGGACCTGCCTGAAAACACAGCCTTGGGAGATGGGTATAAACACAATCCTGCTGCCCTGGGACCCGGGGCTCACCCAAGCTCTGGTTATTCCTTAAGTGCTGGAGGGATTTTATCAGCCCCTCTCTGCTGGGAGGCAGACCCAGATAGCAGCAATCTGAGGATTTAGAAATAAAGAACTGCAAAATTATAGCAAAAACTGGGGAATAATCACAATGGCCAAAGCAAAGGCAGCTGTGGGCAAAAATGTAGGAGGGTGGGGATAATCAAAGGGTGCTCCACACTGCTGCAGAGTCCTTTCAAGGTGTGCTTGAGTCATTAAATGACAGAATAATGGAATTACGAGTAGAAGGAGGCAGAAAAAGGCCTCATCACACACTCAGTGCAGAGATCTCTTGGAAACTCGAATCAGTCCTTGTCAGCCTCAAAGTGCACTGCCCTGGTCCAGAGAGTTTCACTGTAATTACTGTCTTAAGAGACCACCCTTCCTTGGCACATCTGCTGGGATGCAGCTAAGTGAGGCACCCACTGGTACTGTCCTGACTCTCAGGGGTTGGTTTTGAATCACTGGGGCAGCCACAGGACAGGAGATTAGGGTCAGGACATAAGAGACAGCTTCTTTTTTTAAAGTGCCTTATTTTCTTTGAGCTTTTAAAACATTTTCTAAAACATCTTCAGTAGAAGGAGGGCACAAAAAATAAGAAAAAAAAAGGAATACAGGTTTTATATGAAAGAGAGTAGAGAATTAATCAATATTTACACAGATCTTAGATAAGATTACAGCACAGACTAATAACCCAACACAGCAAAAAGCAGAGTGTCAAAAAAGAAGGGCAAAACCTGTTTGAATGCTTTCAACACCATTCCCCGGAGATCCCAAGTGTAAACGGTTTTATCTAGGAAAAGGCATTTGAACTTGGGCTTTGGTCATGGGGGTTGATTACAGCCCCAGTGCTTGCAGCTGGCAGGAGGACGTGGGTGGGCCACCCCACCTCTCCAGAGCACAGCCCAGCCTTAGACAAGTTCAACTTTAGCGTTTGGAT
This sequence comes from Fringilla coelebs, assembly GCF_963513975.1. Classification (NCBI taxonomy): domain Eukaryota; kingdom Metazoa; phylum Chordata; class Aves; order Passeriformes; family Fringillidae; genus Fringilla; species Fringilla coelebs. The sequence continues at coordinate 8,334,551 of NC_140041.1, forward strand.
AAACAGCCACCACGTCATATCCTTCAGGGGGCTTAACCCTCTCCTTGGCGTGTGTCTCGCAGTACAGCTGCTCCTCAATGAAGAAATACCCCCTCTGCTTCAGGTTGAGGCCGCAGTCGTCACACATGAAGCACTCGGGGTGGTAGAGCTTGTCCCGAGCCTTGACGATGGTGCCCCTGGGAGAGATCAGGAAAGCTCAAATGAGGCGGAGGAACAAGGAGCATGAACAGCTTTTCCTGCTGCCTCAAGTGAAACACTTAAGTGGAGAAAAGCAGCGTGCAGGGACATGTAAGGGTGTTATCAGGGGTTCTCAGCCCACCCAAAGCTGCCACCTCACTCAGGTGTGGCTTCACTATGCTTCTGTGGGGAGGGATGCTCCACACCCAGCAGCACTGCTCCAGAGCTTGATGCAAAACAGAGCCTTGAACATCTACACTCAGCCTGGATCTGAAAATCAGGAGCCAGCAACCTGCAAGTACTGGGGCTGAGCGTTATGACTTGGGAACAGAGACCCTCACTCACAGCTCCAGCAAGAATATCAATGCAGGCATTTGCACAGCTCACACTCAGCCAGCAATTTTGGCTCAAGCAGGATGTAAATTACAGCAGAACATAAATGACAACAGGTCATAAATTACAACAAACAAAGCATAAAAACACCTATACTCTCTGAAATGAACATCCATCTGTCAGAGAGTAACTCTTCAAGAAATAAACAAAACAGCTGTCTTCTTCTCAACACTCAAGGTGTTTCTCCCACCAACCCTTGTAAGGCAGTGAAGGAGTGCTTGGTGCCATGGAGCTATTCATAGTCCCTGGGCAGTTACTATGATAAGCAGGGCACAAACCATCCCATAAATCATCCCTTGCAAGATTCCCTTAAAAGGGGCAATCCAAACTGCATTGCTCAGGTTTAGATATGGTTAGAAAAAAACAGAAAGGGATTCAAGGTATTCTGCTGTAAATTCTAACCCATGTGCCTGGCAGGACCCAACCCAGCCACGTCCCAGTGTCATTGTCCCCACTGCACCAGGGGCTCTGGCGAGGCAGGACACTTACACAATGCCATTCCTGCAGCGGGTGCACTCGGGGAGCATCTGCAGCCCAGACATGGGGCCACCAAGCTTTGGCACTGGGGACTTGATGTTCCGGGGATTGCTCAGTTTGTCGAGTTTTTCACCTGCCAAGAATTATAAAGACACAGATTAAAAACTCGTCCTCTTAGAGCTGGCTTTTTTCCCCTCTTCTTTCTTTTTCCTTTTCCCCTACAGAGTCAGATGAGCCTGCCTGTCATAACAGGACCTGCAACTCTCTTGGAAATTCCAGGACAGCACCAGCTCAACAGACATGGACCTTGTCAAAAGGCAAAGCAGCTGTGATCTAGAGATCGGAAGTTAATTTGGCTGTAATACTACTTACTTAGTTAAAAATTATAAAGTGAAGAGCCCAGAAAAGCCACCCCTCCCCACCAAAAAAAAAAAGTTTCCATCACAGCAACATTTCAGGTACACTTGGTAGACACACCACCATCTGTCAAGGAGATATAGATGAAAGAATTTCAGAGAATGAGGCGAATTGAACCAAACAATAATAGAATACATGCACTTTTCTTCCTAGAGCACACATTTAAGCTCAAATAATCTAAACCAAAATACTGTGATAAAAGGTAAGGTCTTCTGAGGCACTAGGCCTCCTTTCATGAAGATCCAACAACAGGAAAGGAAGCGATGAAGATTTTGTGCATATGAAAAATATCATAGCAGAATTTTCAGTGTTTCTGCTCCCACTCTCTACAGACCATCTACCCTCTGATTCTGGACAACACCAACATGCTTGTTGCCAACTACTGGGATACTTAAAACCTTCCAGTATTGACTGCATGGTTTTCCAAAGATGACAACTGACTGGCCTGTTTGGCATATATTGATCTACAGTTCCTCTGTGATTGCCTAAGGTCGTAGAAAGGAGAAGCTCATGAAGAAGGACCAGTTGGGTCACAGTTTGGAAAAGCAGCAAAGGAGCTCTTGGATGAACAAGTCATTCTCCAGACCTCTAATTTGCCACACTCCCTGAGCTTCCAAGGTGTTTCAGTCCAGGGCCCATTGTAAACATGGGCTTCAAGCCCTGATGCCCAGAAGGTCTCAGTAGCCACAAGCACTTTCTGACCAAGGTATCTGCACGTACTCTGTGCCAGTTTTGGCAGCTTCAGAGCAAAATCCAGTGTAAGTGCCTCCCATGGCTCCAGGAACATCTCTGCCTTTCCTAAAGGGAATTTTGGGTACCTGGAGCCTGATACATCATCACTGCTGGTTGCTCACAGCCCCAGGGCAGGGTCACACCACAGACTGAAGGGCATTACTCAGAACAGAGACCCCTGCTCCTCTAGTGTGTCTCAGGAGTGCTTATTGTCCTGGGCACAGATGGAAAGGAGGGTGCACCCCTGACTCATCCCCTGGGGTGCACAGGCACCTTCCCACCACAGGCCCCCTCTCCAGCCACGGCTCTGACACAGAGGCCAACGCTGCCAGCAGTTCCAGCCAAGTGGGTAAAACCAAAAGGACCAACTTCCCACCAGATCCCACCTCCCCAAAACACAACACAGTGTTTGGCAATGCCAAGAGTTTTCATACATGCAGGAGTGCCTGCCCAAGAGCAGAGCAGGGCTACTCCACCCCAGGAGTTCCCTCAGTACTTGGCTGGCTCCAGCCAAGCCCCTTGTTGAATCCTTCCGCTGCCTTGCTGGGAATAAACTGAAGCAACTGCTCAGGCTGTTGGCTTCCCCCAGCATGAGACACAGCATGCTTGGACTAGACAGGCTCATCTGCCAACATTTAACAGTTAAGCTGTCACTGCCTCTCATGCAGAGTGCTTGGATAAGCTGCTTAAAAAAGGAAAGAAGGAAAAAAAAAAAGAAAAAAGGATTTTACAGCAAAATGAACCCTGCAGAGAAGGCTGCTTCCCATCTTCTTGAATTGTGTATCATTTCCTTCTGTTTACCAGCCCAGCCTCATGGTGATTTATGATCTTCAGCAAGGCAGCAAAATGCTTTAACTCCACAGCCTCAACCATGCCATCCCCGTTATGGCTGAAGATTTTTGTCCTTTCTGGGTTATGGGTGCATATGAGGGTGGACACTGCCATTCCTCCAGCCTCCACCTCAGCACAAAGCATTACTCCCTAAGGGTGTGGGATAGGGCTCAAATGTTTCCAGTAGGAACATATTCCATATAAAACAGGTCGTTGTCCAAGACACTCAGCTACTTGGGAGAGGAGAGCTTGACTTTAAAAGGACAATGCAGAGCGGGCTCAGGTCAAAATGTGTAATTTTAGGCTTAAGGAAAAAGGAGCAGGGGTGGCAACTGTAAAACAAACCCAGCAGGAACACTTAGGATTGAAAACGTGCTGGAACAACACAGAGCTTCATGCCAAGCAGAGATGCTTTTCACCTAATTTCTCATCCCTTGTGAAATAAACAGTGTTGGAATGACCATGGCATAAGTGAGGCTGTGCCTGCAGGCAGTCACACAACCCTTCCACACTACTGAGAGGGAGAACGGTAGAACCCAGGGGACAGTGACTGCTCCAGCCTGTCCCATACTGGCTGGTACCTGAAAGCAACCTGTCAGGCTCCAGTCAAACACAGAGTGTTGCAGTGGTGATGGGCTAGAGCAAAGAGAATGCTCATGAGCACACATCCAGGACTGGATGCACAGTCCCGGGATGTGGGGACTTGTCCCGGCACCTCTTTGTTCCCCAGCCTTTTCTTTCTCCCTTCCTCCTAGCACTGGGTTTCTGCTAGCCCAGGGCTCCAGGATGCAGGGGGAGGCAGAAGCAAAGCAGCAAAGCTTGAATTTTGTTCCCTTTCCCTGGCACAGAGAAGGGAGGAAGATAGCAGCATTACTAATTGGGATTAACACAGTCACTTCCCATTTATTTCTTCCTAATAAGGAGACTGGGCAAGCAGCAGATTTGTCCTTGCTCTTGGAGGTCTTGAAGGACCTGAAGGTCTAACTGGGGCTTGTATTTAATATCAGTTTTTCTGCCAATCCAGGGGCTGTAATACTAATATAAAATACAATAATATACCCAGTGCTTCTGAGGTTGATCCTATCTCATGCTTTGCAGCTATAGCTCAATCCCACTGAGAAAACCAATACTGGTGAAATTCCATGATGATCAGAAGTTACCTGCAGTTGTGCATCTTGTGAAGCAAGAACCAACATCCTTCTAGTCAAAGAACAGACTTCTCCAACATTTTACACAAACAGAAACTGAAATGCAACAGCCCAACTCACTACCTCTCACAGCTCCATAATGAGATTTACAGCAGTTGGTATTTTCTCATAAAAGATATGTTCCTGGATTCACATGATTGCAGTATGGGGCCCTTGGAAGGAAACAGAAAGAGGGGTCTTGCCCTGTAAGATTGTAAAGCAAAGCCTAAAAATTTGAACATAAAAGCCCCAATAGACTTAACGGTGAAAGGCAAATAAAATAAAAAAGAAGCTGAAACATATAGATTGGGGATCTTATTATTTAATGTTAACAACATGGGCAGGAAGCTGTGACAGATCTGAGAAGTGAGCCAAGAGCTCCTGATCTCTATCCCTGCCTTGCTGAGGACCATCCCACGTCCTTATGCAAATGCCATTTACTTAACCAGACCAGGTTCCCCAACAGTGATCTTACACAACTGCTTAAGGCCATCACATCTCATAAACCATCTCAGAAAACAGCTGCCACACTGCTTACAAATCCAGCTTTCACACAGTGCTCAAGTCAGCCACAAAGTCTGGTAAACAGGAGTATGTGAAACACTGATTTGAAACCTGCCATCCCAGTGGTCTCCTCACAGGAGGGTGCTTGGATGCCAACCTCCTTACCGTTCTCGCTGGCCTCCAACATGCCCTGCAAGTACCGGAAGGATCCAGACTGCTTTGGCTCTGAAATGGGCTTTTCATAATCCTGGAGCATCTTGTAGACATCAGACTCCACATCAATCCCATTTCTGTTCCGTGGGAGAGACTTCACGGGGTCAATGCTGGTTTAAAGCAAAGAAAGAAAGGTTCAAGTCAAACAGAAACAGCTACTGTCAGCTCATCAGGGAGGTACTGAAATCTCCACATTCCCACAGATTCAATTAAGCACCTCTGTTCTCATGTGTTTCCCTGCCTGGAGGTATGTCTGGCACAGGAACAGTTGCTGAACCGAGGAGGTTAAACTTGTTCCCTGTTGAGCTCCAATTGAGCAACACAGCAAGGGCTGGCTCAGTTATCAGATGCCTTCAGGAAAGAGGGCAGCTGCTTGCAAACGCTGTAAATTGCTTTGCTACCTATGCAATTTATTGATAAAATGGGAAAAAAACATGCATTTCATTAACTATGCAGGGCCAGGGTATGCACCCACCCTTTGTAAGGGCATCTGGAGAGTGTGTGCCAGGCAGGACAGCAAAACCCCTCACCACCCACAAGTGCTTCCTGTGAAGCTGGTGTTACTGTAGGTACATCACAAACACAGAGCACAGCTTAACTGAGAAAAACACCTCACGAGGGAGGGGGACACAGGGGCTGCCCTGTAACCCCCCCCTTCCCCCAAGCCTTCAGCCTAGAGCTGCTCCTGCTCTGTAGAAGGAGCATTTGGGATGCACACACAACAAACAGCAATTTAAACCATTATTCCGGTCCAATACATCAAAAAATGAAAAACATGGTCTGGAATCAAATGTATTTCAGGTACATGCTTAAATGTCCTGCTGAGAAAAGCCGAATCCAACTGCTGTTGTGCTCCAGAGGCCCCAACACAGAGCACAGCTCCAGGGGAAGAGGCTCCTCTTCCTTTTTATAGAGCAGGTCATCAAGGTCATTATAAAACCAATAAAAATAGCAAGAGCCCTGAACTCCATCAGCTTCACATACTTTAGCTATCATCTGGATCATTTTCTCCACCACTGTTATATTCATGTCTTATACAAATAAACAAAAGAAATAACATTCACTTTCAAAGGAAGAAAAAAAGAAAGACAAAAAAAAACCTCCAGCAAAAGTCACTTTCAAAGAATGGCTAGAGCTCCATATTCTGGTAGTGACTCCCCAGCAGCTCTGCTCCCTGTGGGAGGCAAGGGGCAGCCTGGGTGGTGGGGCTGAGCCATGCTGGGCATGAGCCATGGACCCATCCCCGTGACTCCCAGCCAGTCCAAACCCCACAGGTGTGCTCCAAGGGCTTCTCTACCCTGACAGAGTTCACTCCTACATCAATTCACACATTTTCAATGGCAAAGAGCAGGTTTTGGCCAGCTGTGTTAATTTGGCCCAGCCTGGTTTGTTGGTAGCAAGGGGAGGGGGCCCACAAGGGTGGCTTCTGTGAGAAGCTGCTGGAAGCTTCCACCATGTCTGACAGAGCCAATCTCTGATGTCTGAAGTTGGTCATGCTGCTTGCCCAATTACAGAGGCTGGTAACGCCTCTGTGATGACATATTTAAGTAGAAAATCAAAACGGGGCAGATTTTCCAGGGATGGCAAGGCACTGCTGCCGGGGGCCATCCCTGGCCCGGCCTGTGGGCGATACGCGGCTGCCGCCATCCCTGGCCCAGCCTGTGGCGAGCCTTGCCCTGCCTGCCCAGCCATGCCTGGCCAGCCCCGCTGTGGGCAGAGGGACAGGGGGACAGCAGTGGCTTCTCCTTCCCCGTGCCCTGCAGGGAAGAGAGGCGTTAAACAGCACCGGCACCGCGGCCACCGCCGCTGCTGGAAACATGGCGGCAGGGCCTGGCCTGCGGTGGAAACACGGCCAGAGACTCCCTGACACAGAACCTAGATGAGATCAACCTCCTGGTGCTGCAGGATCTTGTAAGAATCTTTGAATTAGTGGAACTTGTTGGCAATGGTACCTATGAACGGCAGCTTTTCTTCTAGTCAGAGAAGAGGAAGAAATGAGAACACGTGAGGGAAAACAACATGGCGGCACCAAGGTCAGTGGAGAAACAAAGAGGGGGAGGAGGTGCTCCAGGCATTGGAGCCAAAATTCCTTTGCAAGCTCTGGTAAAGACTGTGATGAAACAAACTGTCCCCCTGTAATGCAGGAAGCCCGTGGGGGACGCAAATCCACTCACAGCCCATGGGAAAAGTGCTCATGGAGGAGCAGGTGGATGGCAGAGAAAGCTGTGATCCGGGGGAGACCCGAATGGAGGGAGGGCTCCTGCTTCCAGAGACAGAGAGAGGGGCCTTGCTTCCAAACTAGAGCAGCCTATCCTTAGGACTGCACCCTGTGGATGAGTGACCCAGGCCACAACAGTTTTGGGAACACTTGTTTGCCCATGGGAGGGACTCACAGCATAGCAGAGAAGAGACTCCTCTCCCTGAGAGAACAGAAAATCCTGAGTGACAAACAGACCAAAACCCCCACACCTTGTCTCCCTGCACTGTCACTGGACATGAGGGAGGGGCTGGGGGAAGGTGTTTTAAAGGTGTATTTTACTTCTCATTAGCCTCCTCTTACTCTGTTAATATAAACTTACTTTATACCTTTGAATTTGAACCCGTTTTGCCCTTCAGAGTGTTTTCTCCCAGTCCTCATCTCAACTCATGAGCCCTTCATTATTTCTTTTTCCCTCTCCTCTACCTAGCTGAAAGTAAGATAAGGTAAGCAAGTGACTTTAGTAGTGCCTGGGCTTTGGCCGGTGCCAAACGATGACACCAGCCCAGCTTCATCAAAGAAAATGTACTCCAACCCCAAAAAAATGCACTCCTGCCCCAATTCTACTCAAAGACCCAAGTGAATGTCCTTGCTTTAGTCTCGTTTGCAGAAAATACCAGATTTTGTTCTCTATTTTTGTGCAGTTCCCTCTTTCCAACTTCAATACCTTTCCCAGCGCAGCACAGGGAATGAGCTGGCTTGCTGCATCACTGAAATACAGATTCATGCAGAGTTCCCAAGCTGAAAAGAAACTCTCTTTGCATGTGATATAGACATTACTTTCTTGCAGGATATTTTGCCAGTTTGGAAGAACATAAATCAAGATCTTCATAAGCCATGTGAAAGCATGTCAGTCCACAACCTGGCTTGTCTCAAAGTCTGAGTTATTCACCCAAACTATTCTTGGCTACACAAAAGCCTTTTCTTTCCTAGGAGCATTATTTATTTCTCAGCCTCCCGGACAGCTGCACTGAGCAGATCTTACATTTATAAACATCCCAGTTACTGGAGTTCATGCTTTCAGCCCCTATTTCCAGCTTCCAGGGCAAGTGTTGGCTCCTAGGTATGTGGCAAGGTGTTCCTCACTCCTAGGAAGGCAGCACCCTCCATCCTGCCTTGGAGATACACTTTGAAAAAACAAAATATTATCCTCTGTGACACTCACAGAGCCATGGAATTGTTTAGGTTAGAAAAGCCCTCTAAGATCATCAAGCCAAACCATTCCCCCAGCACTCCCAAGGCCACCACTAAACCATGTCCCCAGGAGAAACATTTACATGTCTGTTAAGTCCCTTTGTTAAGTATGGTGAATCCACCATTGCCCCAGGCAGCCTGTGCCAGGGCTTGACAACCTTGTTGGTGAAGGAAGTTTTGCTAATATCCACCTTAAACCTCTCCTCCTATTGTCTTCCTTGGCATTAATCCTATTGAGGGGACCATACCTAGGGGCCACTAATCTACCTACTCACATCAGCAGCAGAAGGATCTTAACAGAGATCTGGAGAGTGAGCACCTTCACCAAGATGGAAGCCTGAGCATTGCTTCAGCATCACAAGCTTCAGTTTAATGTTGCAGTTGCTACCTATGTAAATGTGGCCATTCTGTTCCGAATTTGCTGTCTCCAAGCCTTTTTATTTTTGCTTTGTTTTATTTGGTTAGTTGATTTTCTCGTCCTACACCTGACCAGCCCAGCATCCTGATGGACTTGGCAGAGTTATGTCAATGGTTAGAGAGGATGATCTTGAAGGTCTTTCCAACTGAAGTGAGTCTAGGATTCCATGACCTCAGGAGCACAACAGCCTCGGTGCACTCCCTGAACCTTAGTTTGCAGGAGCAGCAGCAGATGCAGAGCCAAGCCTTGCCCTGGTCCTACCTGTGTGCAGGAGTGATGTGGAGTCCACTCAGCTGGCCTGGAAGGGCTGACTCAGGGCTGTTGTTTGTGTACAGCCGGGTGGGTTGGTGATGCTGCATGTTCAGCATCTGCTTGCTGTCCACAGGGCTGCCCCCAGCTCCATGGGGTATGGACCTCCTGCTCTGGGCAGGGCCACTGTCCTGGAAGAGAAAGAAAGCAGAAAACATGAGATTTACAGTGTGTGATGCACATGGAGGGGCTGTGTTGGGACATGCAGTTTGCCACAGTAAGATTTTATGTGTGCTGCGGAAAACAGGGATGTGCAGCTGGAAAAGGAAAATTCAGCCTTGACCTGCAGTTAAATTGTGCTGAATCTACACAGCTCCCCTTGGTCCCCAACTAAATGAATTTGCTATTTCTCCATGGTGAGCCACTGCCAAATATTCTGCATTTATTTCTCCTGCACTTATTTTATATTTAAAAGCATATGTGCTGTTTCTTTAAAAGAAAGGCTGTGAGTCTACTTCTTATTCCATGTTCCATCACTCTGAGCACACTTGCTGTGCTCCTGACTTCAGGGCCATCCCCTCCATTTCTATCACCAAAACAGAATAAATCCATGCTAGGCAGCTTCACGTGCAGGATGGGCAACACCCGAGGCCAAGGGACCAGTCCTGGGATTTTCACTTGCAGCCACCCTTGTCCACACAGATCCATGTTCCCTTAGGAAGGTTTTCTCCCAGAAATAAGATTAGTCATTTACAGTGTGAGAAACACATCAGTCAAGGGTTTAGCTTGATATTTATATTTCCATTTGTTTTTTAAGTCCCAAGGTTAGCTGTGGAAATATCTTTGTCATATGACCTCAAGTCAGGAACTCAGATGCTATTAAACGACAAATTTTCCACATTATTTTAACATTTTACCAATGTCAAACATTACCTATGTGTTATTTCACACACATGGAATTCCACATACATGGGTGTGCTATTAGTCAGTTCCATCCACACCCATAAACCAAGCAATACCTACTGCTAATGTCACCTGAGCCAGGCTTTGCCTGCAAAAACTCAGTATGGGGAGAGGAGCTAACCCCAGCAACTGGGAAAAGCAGCAGGAAGCTGGACACAGCCCATGGACACACATTGGCTGCTATTTCCAGCCATGTGAGTCACAAACTTGCCTGGACTGATGAAAGACATTGATGCTGTGTAAGAGGCTGGAATCTGTTTAACCTGGTTTAATTTGTTCTAGGGCAGCTCCCCAACACAGCTGCCTTCCACCAGCTTTTCAGTAGATTGAAGCTGATAAAAAACCAAGCAGGGAAATAAAACACCATCCTGTAAACAAATAATGAAGTGTATAGTGTGGGGCTCTGATACAAAGCTTATTTTTGACTAAAATAATCCAATAAATACTAATTAGAAACAAGCGTCTACCCCAGTGCACAGGAGAACACACTGGCACTCACAAACCTTGTAAAAACAAACAGCTAAGAGAAGTAAAAAACAGATCCTGCTAGAAAAAGATCTTAAAAGTGCAATTCTTCAGTTCTTCCTAAGGCAAAATGTCCATTGATAAAACCAAGCTTACTTAAGAACTGAAGGATGGTGTCTTTGAGGTTTCTTTCCTACCATCAGCTGAAAGCCTGAAGCCTTCAGCAAGCTCCCAGCACCTTCCCCTGCCTCAGAAGCTGCCTGGAGCCCCCTTGGCACAGTTCCCTCCACACCACACATGCACAAACACGTGGGGAAAACTGCTTCCAACATAATAATTTCAAATTGTCTATTAAAAAAGGAATTTTGCTGCCAGGAATAATATAATTTTAACTATTCCCCAATTTATAGTCTTAAAAAAATACATATATATATCTACACACAAGGAGGCTATGTGTTCCCAATTCCCAGATTTAGATTATTATTTCAAGGGAAATAAAGAAAACACTCAAACATGACACAGAGAGGAAAAGAAGGATCATAAACATTTTTTGGGGATAAAAGCAATGGCCCATATGGGTGGCAGCACTGACAGCAATGCTTTTAGAAAGCCATTACCTTTAATTATCTGGGCTAGATTCACTCTCAGTCCAGGGTGGCTGCAGGAGAGGGCTGGGTCCTCTCCTCTGACCTCACATGTTCCTGCACACTGGTGCCATCCAGACCTTTGCTGGGGAGCACAGAACTGGCAGCTGTTTCCAGAGCAGAAACCTCCTCCAGACCATCATCTCCATGGACTTGCTTAAATCCAGGGTAGTTTATAAAGCATTGCCCCTTTGTCCCTGTTAAGCTCAGCAATTTGTACATCAGGAATAAATATTGCTATAAAGCTAAAACTTATTGCTTGGGCACTCTCCAAAAGGAGGCCCTTGATGGAAGGGAGGAAACAGAGCCCTGCCTGCACTGCCTGGCATCCCCAGTTGCCACCAGCTCCCTGTCCCTGTGGGAAGAGGATGTTCATGGTGGTGGCAGCTCCCCTTTCCTCTGCTCAGCCATGTTATAAAGCCACAGGCAACCCAGCAGCATCCATAGGGATCAAGAGGCTCCTCCTGTAGCACAAAATGCTGTTCCCAGGCCAGAGCTCAGGGTCCTCTTCCTCAAAAGCTGTGAGACCTCTGCAAGGCTTCACTTTGTGCAAAACACTCAAACATTCCCCCTCAGAAACCCAGAACCAGATGGATTTCTTTCCAGTTGTCAAATTCAAGATCAGTTCAAATTTCCCCCCTTTGAGGGCTAATTTGCTTTTCTTTGCTGGATTTTCTTCCTGCTTTTTATGGCCTTTCTTAAACTGAGTTTGCAAACCCTTCTTAAGAGCTGGCCTGTGAACTCTCACCAAGGAGAACTCTTTCAGCCTAAAAACCAGAAACTCCCGATTTTTTTTCTCATGATTGACTGTTTTTTTAATGCATATTGCAAAATGTCCTATCTGTCCATGGAATTCTGCACTCTTTGGCGTGTGGCAGCATGATGTGGGAAGACCAGATAAAATGAGACGAGACATTGTTGGGACCCCATTTTTGGATGGATGATATGCTTCCACCTAACCCCTGTCACTCTCTCTCTCTCCTCCCCACCCCCCACACACACTTCTTTTTCTCTCTTTAAAAAATACATCAATTTTTTGGCACCAATATCTAGCCTCATTTGGTTTTAATCTAGTTTTTGGGTATATTTCGAACCTTCAAAGTTCTTTGCGGTTTATACACAGAGACTTAGCTTTCCTCACTTTTCTGGGTTTAAACTGGATTGTAACAAATGTATACCACAGTCTGAAGGAAAGCCTTATCCATCACATCCTTCTCACTACACTCCTTTCACAGCTGTCAGCTAAATATCAAACTAGTTTTTCAGATCTAAGTAAGAGACCCAACTCTTAAAATCAGATGATCTTTTTGTAAAAAGGCTGCAGACAATGTTCACATGAAACATGACTCAAGCTGGAGCCTGGTAGAACCCCAGCCCGCCCATATTCCCAGGACAGGTTGTACTGCACAAGGGCATGTAGTGACAGGACAAGGGGGAATGGCTTCACACTGACAGAGGGCAGGCTTAGAATTTCTTCCTAATATTCCTCTTTCTTGTGAAGGTGGTGAGGCCCTGGCCCAGAGAAGCTGTGGCTGTCCCATCCCTGGAGGTGTTCAAGGCCAGGCTGGATGGGGTTTGGAGCAACCTGGGATAGGGGAAGGTGCCCCTGGTCATGGAAGAGGTGTAGAACTAGATGAGCTTTAAGGCCCCTTTCAACCCAAACCATTCTGTGACCTGTATAGCACACATTTAACCCAGGGACAAATCTCTCATAACATTTCTCCACCTTCGAGCAGCCACGTGGATGGATGGCCATCAGCAAGGCTCTGATGGATGTTTCCTCCCACAGCTCCAGGGAGAAGCTGCCCCCTCATGCAAATTAAAGAGCTCAGGAGAGACTCGAGCTGCAATGCCAAGGCTTTATCCTTTAACCTACCTGGCTCCCCAGCAGTCTCTCAAAAATCCACAGCATTGGATAAAAGTTACCTAAGACAGTCAAGATTAAAATGTTTTAAAACATTTAAAATGAGCAGAGAGCACATTTCTAACATAAGGGTGCAAGGGGCATTTACCCAGCAGACAGAGGAGAGCTGTGTATGACTGTCTTGGTAGAAGAGCCTTGAAATTTCCTCCTTTGCCCAGCAGCAGCAAGCTCCTGCCAGGTGACTACCTCACTAGAGCTGGGCTCAACAACAGTCTAAACCCTAGAGAGGACTGTCCTAGATCCCAGTGTTCAGGGTCCCCTTCCAAGCTCAGGAATAGGAAGGCATTGCTCAGTCCAGGTGTTGGACTGATGCCCCCACCATGCACAGGCTGCTGTTGGATTACCTTTCCCACTGACAGAAAATAATATCCGCTACAGATGGAAAAAATCCTGAAACCATCACAGCAAGTGTCCACCTGCCCTCCTGACTGCCCCCTTTCTCCCAGGGAAGATGCTGCTGCCCCTGTTTCAGTCCATGCTTCCACTGAATCACTTTACTCACCATCTGGTGTTTGGCTTACAGGACAAACCTGGTGAGCTTAACGCTAACAGACTATGCCCTGATGTCATGCTCTCCAGCTTACTGTCACTCTCCTTTCTCTCAGTTAGGGAATTGTTGCATTTTCAGGTGTTAACATATCACACTTTCTGATTTTTTTTTCCACAATCATTATCAGCAGCTAACTGAAACGAAAAGTTTCACCGGCAACAAGCTAAGCTTCAGGCTACAAAAATATGCTTAAAACCAAAGGTGCCTACTTCACCAGCATGGCTTATCTAAACACCTCCTTCTGTAAAAGCCAGGGTAAGGTGCCCCAAAAAAACAGAGAAAAAGCAACAGGATGAGATACTGTTCCATTTTGGAATGTCCCAACCTTTTGTTTTTCCTCCTTAATAAAAAAAGATAAATTCAGATTCAAAAACATGTCTCAGCCTTTCCCAGCCCTCTGTGGCACAAGCTGTTTAGAGAACAGAAGCAGATGCTTCAGCCTGATCATCCTGAGGGACCACAGTGAGCATCCCTCCAGCATCCCTCTCTGCACCACTGGGGATGGCTCTCTCCACTCAAGTGACCTCCAAGAGCAGTTAATTACTCTTAAGTAAGACAGAAGGAAAAGTGAAAGGGGATAAGCTGTTTTTCCTGACAGACAAGAACAGAAACACTGAACTACACCTGTGCTTCCAAACTCTTGGCACTTCTGAGTACACAAGCAGCAGTTTCCTTACCTGTGTTAATGCAGTCATCACTGAAACTGATGTTATCAAGTAAAATAACACAGTATATGTCTGTGTTAGCACTTAATCCAACAGCATTTTGTTTTGTCACAAACCAACCCCCATTTCAGTATAATTCCTATGTACCTTCAATAAGAACAAATTACTCAAGTTACCTGGACAGGAGAAAACACTATTTTGAAGTTTCCATTCACATTTTTTCCATCCTTTATCCTAATATTGGTTTTGCCTCTTTCATATAGCAGGACTATCTAAACTCACTTAAAGATGCTAATTTACCTAAGACACACCCAGAGAATTTCACATAAAAGGTTACAGCTTCAAGATGTTACAATGGTACTCAGAAAACTCCTTTGCTTTCAAATGATGCAATATTATATCAAAGGCAAAAGTAAACACAAGTGTACATGCTATGTGTGTGTAACCTTTTCACCCAGCAAATTAGATTAGTGGGTTTTGTAGTGTAAAACCCCAATATCTGGGTGTGAAATGTTGCCTGAGCACCCAGAGCTCAGGGCTGATGCACCCACACTGGCTGTCAGCATTCAGCATGTTTCTGCTATTAAATCAGTCCTCAAACAACGAGCTGTGGGTTCCCATGGAAGGGAGCCCGGGTTTGTGCCAGGGCATGAGCTCATCCTTTGTTTTCCCCAAGGCAGACATTTTCCCACCTTCCTCAGGAGAGTGCTGGCTGGTACCCTGCTGGCTGGGACTGGGGATTCACAGCAGGAGATTTCCCAGAAGCATGCATGGCCCATCCTGCCCCAAGAGCAGGGGAGGAAGGATGGTCAGTCTCTCTGAGAAAGGAAATTCCATCTCTCCAGCCAAGAGGCTTTAACCCCCAGCTCACAGAACTCAGCATGGCCTATGCCAGGCTTTTGCAAAGAAGTACATAGAAGTTTCCTGCTTGGCAGCAACCCACAGAGAACTTAAAACAAATACTCCATCTAATTAAAGTTAACTTAAATCTATTACTCAGTTAATTACATAAGGAGACATTAACCCTTAGTAAAAAAAACATGTATATAATCTAGAAAACAGTAAATATGAGCATATTTAACACATTTTAAAGGTGTTAAAACCAGTTCTGAGGGACAGGTTAGGAGCCAACTACCCTCCCTGCTCTACTGTGGGACACCACTGCAGTCCCTGGGTGCCCAGAGCTGGGGCACCAGAGGCTCAGACTGCCCTGAAGCCCACATGTGACTTTATTTATGTAATTAGGAGCAAGCAGGATCAGGAGTGATACCATTTGTGAAGTCAGGGCAAGTATGGAAAACTCACAGGAATGATGTTGCAGAGTCCATGCTGGGTGGATGCCATGTGCAATGAGAGGTGGCAGGTCCTCAGCCCTGCAACCAGACACACCTGAGCCCCTCTGACAAGAGCAAACAAAGGTGTGTTCACATTTCTACTGGCCTGGCTCACACCCAGCACTGCCTGTATTAGGCTGCTCAAACAGTTACAATAGATGCAAGCTTATCCCAATTCCTCCTCTTCATCCCATTCTGGTTGGCATTTTCACACTGCAAGCTACGCACCTTGCACCTGGATTTTAGTCAGAGCAAACTAACAACAAATCTCTGTGGACTGAGACCTGGGTGTCAAGAACAGAGTAACATATAGGAAAAATAATTGGTAAGTGATGAGCAGAAACAACCTTCTCATTGTTCCTGTGCAGCTCCCCTGGTGCTGTGGCTCTTCATTGCCCAGAGCTCACCCTCTCAGTCAGGTGGTGAGGCTGGGAAAGCCACTGCTTAGGACACAGCATAAGAGAGGACCAAGAGTGGTGACACACCTCCCTCATCCATCCCCTGAGAATGACACGGGGCTGCTCTTATAGCTCAGTAGCACCAGGAAGCTGTTCCCCATGGATAACTGTGGGAAGTGTCTCTGCCTGTCTGCACTGCCAGAGGAAACTCAGCCTTTCACCCCATGCACCTATTTCAGCTAAGCATTCAGGTTTGGGAGGACCTGCATCCTATTCCAGCTCTGGCTACGTGATGCCAATTTAATTTGTGCTGCAATTATTCTCCCACCCACACACTCGATCTATTGTCAGTCAGCACTGACAGGATGCCCAAAGCCCATGTTTCCAGCCCCCTTGGACCAGAGAGCTGCCAATTCTGGCAGTTTGGGAATGAACAACAAAACAAACATCCTCTCTTTTTATGAGCACTGCATGGCAGTATTTTAACTAGCAAGCTCATGCTACAGGAAGCCAATAACAGTGGGATCTCCAGAAACTGATGGATGGGTGCTCCCACTCCCACTGTCTGCTGGGGAGGAGTGGCTGGGACCAGTGCCCACAAGGACACCAACACCATGCAGGTGAGACTGGGGATCCCAACATGTCAGCAAGGATATCATGTGTGATGGAAATCTGGACTGCTGGCTGCTACGCTCTGAGCTGTCCCCAGCATCGCTGTAGGTCCCACCTCCACCCATCTCCGGGTCCAACAGACAGGCAGCCCTTCTTTAGGGTGCAAGTCTGAACATCACTGCATTTGTGGCCTCGTCTGTAGGTCCCTCCTGTTAAGGACACACTCACCTAGCAAAATCAACTGATAACCAAAGTCTGCTTTAAAAAAAAAAAAGTTATTTTTCCAAAAAGTTACTCACTCATCCTGTTCAGTGTTGTTCCTGCTAATTGTGAAAAAGCAGCTCTCCAGTTCCAGCTTCTTCAGTTTGAGGGTAGCTATTCCCCACAGTCATGGCAATAATCAAAGTTTTAATAAGGAGGATTGATCACATTCTTGGACTCTGAGTGGAGGTTTACCAGAAAGCTCAACTCAGAAACCACAAGAGATTTAGAAAAAGGAGAGAGGAAAACTCACCAACTACTCCACACCTTCCAAGTTCTCTTGCACAGAAGGTAACTACAAATTTCACTGCCTTCAAGACAAAGATTACACCTAAAAACCTAAATTGTAATAACAGAAATACAGATTTTCCTACAAATCATTCAGACTGAGGCATTCTGCTTATGCTGATGTGTTTCAGGCAAGAGTTACTGCAGTCATAAGTCAAGATTTTCAACAGATCTTTGTCCAGTATGATGAAAAAGCATACAGAGTAAAACCTGGAGGAAGAAAGGATATGTGCTCCCTATTACTGCAAAGGCCACTTGGGGTAAAACTCTCAAAACTTTTTTCAGGGACAAACCCCCAACCTCTTTTTGTGATTTGAGGGCAGAATTCCAGCAGAAATTTTTTCCTGTGTTTCAAAGCAGATTGCTTTTTTCCAGATGCAAGGAAGTGTACCTAAAGGTTGCACATATTGAGCCAAGTTATTACTTTACAATGAGATTTTTCCTTCTCACAATCTAGTATGTGCCTTTGCCAGAGGGGCTGAATGAACAGAGCACAGGACAGCCCTGGGTCGCCTGCAGCAAAGATTGGCTTTCGTTGGGTGCTGATGGTCACCCTCAGCCTCACACAGGTCAGAGGACATCAGTGATAACACCTGGGTTAGCACAGCTGCTGGCATGTGCTCCAGGCTGTCAGCATGAACCACACCGGAGGCACAGGCAGTTTGGAGAGAAGAGTCAACCAAAACATCTTGGGTGAAAGCACAGCAACCTGGAGGTGTGTGTGGAACCACCTTCACCTCCTCTCTGGGAAACCCAAAAAGCCACTAAGGAAGACAACATACGGATACAGGCACAAAAAAAAAAAAAAAAAAAAAAAAAAAAAAAATAGGGCAAGAGCAGGAATCTGCTGCCTGTACTTGTGTACCCTTGTTCACACACTTCTCTCAGTGCCCTACCACAAACAAATCTGCCTTACACACCTACTCCCCAGATTTACATATTTTCAGTGTAGGTCTGGATTCAGAATAGTTCATCCCTACCCCCTTCATTATATTCTATAAAACTGTCTAATTTTTAAAAAGATCCATATGTAACATATATTAATAGTCAGATTCAAATCCAATCTGCATTAAACCTCAGGAAGTTGTATCTGGCAGTGGAACTGCTGCACATTTGTTCCTCATTTAATATTATTCATAGGTAAAGTCTAGTAAGAAAAAATATCTGTCAGAAAAGATGGCTGTAATTGATAAATGAAGCAAACATGGCCAGAATGCAAGGCCCAAGCTCACACATCAGCCTGTGCTGTGAGTCAGGGCAGGAAAGACAAACAGCCCCACATGTTGCTGGTGTGTGGTACTGAGGCAGCTCTGCCATTGCTGCTGTTGTGCTGTACCTCTGCCTGCTGTCCTGGGCAGAAATGCAGAATACCTGCAAATTCCACATTGCTGGAATGGCCAACAGACCCAACAGCCTCACACTCTGGTCCATTTCTCACGGGGTTTGGAGGATCTCACCCTTGTCCTGAGCACTTGGTGTGCCCTCTGCTGCCCACCCCCAGGTACCCCAGTACATGGAGAGTACTTTCTCCCCATTCCTCACTGAAGGAGACTACACTCGTAGCATCATCCCCCTCTCTTCCACCCTTGCAGCTCTTGTAATCCTTCTGAACTGAGCCAAGGGAGGGCTGAGGGGCACTCTGAAGCCCTCATCAGGACACTCTAAAAGCCCCTCTGGAAAGGAGCAGTTGAGCTAAACCAGCAGACCCTGCACACGGGCATTTTGTAAGGCCTGGAGAAAAAGCACGGAAAAGCATATGACATAAACCACCTCTGTGGAGGAGACAACCATCTGAGCAGTACTTGAACACTCAGCATCAGCCAAAGGGACCTCACTTGCTTTGGGGTAAGCACAGGGGATTCTGTCAGCCTGAACTGACATACTTTGATATTCTGAAGGCTCTAGGCAGCCCCAAGGCCTCTATCCTGCCCTGGGAGGGGTGGCCAACCTACAGCAGTGAGAAGCCTCAGCAGGCTCCAGCCCTGCCATCCATGACCTCGGGTGTCCTGGGAAGGCTGGCACCATCTGCACCAGCTCAGCACACATTCAAGGGGAAGCCAGACAGCAGGAGCTGCCCTCTGCCCATCTATCCTCCTGGTCTCCTCCTTGTTCCCCAGATATCTCCACAACATGGACCAGCACATGCAAAAATTGACAATCCAGTACCTTATAAGCAGAGAGGGAGAAGACAAAGCCCATTTCTCTTTCCATCAAGAAGTCAAAGGAGAATGAGAGTCACCTCTAACTTTGCTAACAAGCCATCAGAGATGGGTAGGAAAGGTGGGGAGACCTGCTCAGCTCCATCCACCACCTGGCTGCTGCAGAAGACAGGGTAGAAGGCAGGGCAGGATACAGGTAGAAGGCTCCAGGGAACAGAGCTGAGGACAGAGGGAAGAGAGAAGCTGCAAAACAGAGAGAAAGGAGTGAGAGAGAAAAAAACCATAACAACCCACAAAGGAAAAAGATGAGAACATTACAAAAAAAAAAAAAAAAAAAAAAAAGAAAGAAATCCACTATCATGGGAGGTGAATCACTGTCATGGGATTGGGAGGGTGCAGCAGATTTTGGAAGCAGCCAAGGTAGAGGCACACCAGCTGAGGCAGATGCAGACATACCTTGGGTGTGCTGTACCCTGGGAAGGGCAGGCACTGGACAATCACAGGACTCCCAAGAGCTCCATCCAAAATAACACTAACTCTGAGCTTGGTCACAGCCTCAAGGGGGTCAGTGTCACCCTCCATGGCTGCCCAGCCATCCTGTGTCCCCAGCAGGCTCATCCAGCAAAGCCTGGCCTGGCTGGAAGGCAATGACACAGATGGGATTGTGCCAGATCTGCTCAGGATCTGGCTCACCATGGGAACCAGCCCAAGAAAAGCACAGATAGACCTGCAGAGAACTTTAAAACCACACATGGAAACTCCTTCACTTCTGGAAGGAGCACAGGTAGAGCACAGGGCTTTCCAGAGACATGGACTCCTCTCCTCCAAAGCAAGCTGGAAGAGCAGCAGAGTGGGGCAGAGCTGCAGCTGCCATACCTGTGGGTCTGGCTCGATGTTGATCCGGTATGCTTGAGCCTTGCCATCTTCCAGGACAGGGGGGGACCAGGTCTTCCCTTCAGATCTGTAGCAGGAAATTAAGTAAACTCTACTTAAATTGCTTTTAAGAAAGCCCAGACCAAAGTGCTCCCACCCAAACAAACAAAACCCACAAAAATCCCAAAGAAAGAAACAAGATCCTTAAACAAAACAAAAAACCAATAAAACAAAATTAAAAAAAAAGCCAAAACAAACAAGCAAAAAAAAAAAAGCCAAATACATATATAAATATATATATATATAGCATCTATTAATTCCCTAGTAGGTTTATAATATATTTGCATTTGTCCAAAATTATCCTCAGAGACATCAATGATAAATAGAGAAGATGACAGTTTCATCCTATTAAAACCATGAAGCTCAAAACCATCCTTGAACTACAAGGTTCTGTCTTAGTTTGAGGTTAAAGAGACAAACTTATTTTGGTTCCAGACATCAGAATACAGGCTCTTGGTGGCTCCTGTTTTGCACATTCCTGGCTTTGCCCCTTTATTCTGGCCCTGAATCCAGAAAGTATTCTGATTACACATGTGTATAGATTTATGTATACATACATACATGCAATCCCTGGCAGGCCTGTGTACTAGACCACATCAGGAATTCTATAAACACCTTTCAGGGAGAAGGCTTTCACCACCCTGTATGAATCATCCTGACCCTTTCAACAGCTGCCAGATAGAAACAGCCCTAAAAATACAATTTCCATTCCCAAATGCATCTCCAGTCCTGCCAAGGCAGAGCAGAATACTGTCACTGTCCAAAGATTTTCCATGTGCCTGATCATTTTTTCCCCACAAAGGCATCTGGGGACATGGCTGGAATGTGATCTCCAGCACTTAGGGTATGAGGGAGTCACAGAGGCCTGGGAAAGGTCCAGCAGGTACATCCACAGACTCCTCAGGATGCAAGAAGGTTAAGGTGGAAGATGGAAACTCGAGTAAGTTCAAGATAAAGCTTTCAACATGCAAACTATTCTGTTTATCATCACACTCTGTATATGCAGCACTTCACAAAAATAGGTGCACAGATGCATCCAAGCATCCTTTGTGGACTCTCACCCCTGCCACATACCATGTTCACTTTCAGTTAAATTATCTGCAGAGTCCAAGCTTGAAAAATAAGGAGCATGATTTTAACCCAGGAATTCTCAAGGTGATTTTTACCTTTGGTATTCTGCAGCTATGCAAGTCATCATACAAAGCTGCCTTTACAAATCTAGGGTCTGACCCAAAACCTACCAAATGCAGGGACTCCCACTGACTCAAACACTTTGGATCCAGCCCCTGAGGATTTCAGCTTTTTTTCCTTACTACTGCCATTACAGCTTTTTCAACAGGGAGTGATTACTCTCATAGCTAGGTATCTTGTTCTGGTAATTTACCTTTACTGTTATTATTTGATTTTAGGCTGGGACAATCCACTTATAAATTGGTCTGTCCAACTGGGACAAAAGGAAACAGTCCCTTCCAGGAACATCAGCATTCCTAGCAACCCCAGCTTGCTTCTTGCCATGATCTGGTGCTGGGTACATTGCTTCCACATTGAAAATCAAATCTGGAGGCCCAGAACAATGGAAATGCCTAATTACATTGGCAGGGATCCCCATTATTATTTCTGTGCTTTCCCCTGCACTGAGCTAGCCTGAGGAGAGCTCACAGTACCCCAAGGAGGGTCCATGATGACTTCCCCCCACTCAGCTCTGGAGCCCACATGCCAAACACAGCTTAAAGCATCCCCAAAGACTTCAATGTGCCAGTAAATAAGAACACAGCTTCAGCAAGTGATTCTGATTGCAGAAGATAGGAGCAAGAGCAGTAAATTCATTCGGTGTGAAGGTATGGCATGCAGTCACCAGCACTGCCAGAACTCCCAGCTCTCCATACCCCTGACAGAGATCACACTGTGCTTTCCAAAAGGCATCATGGGTATATTTACACTAAATGACAGACATGGACAGACTTCAGTTTGTATGGAGAAGCCCATTCATGGTTAATACTTTAATGATTAAACTCAAGGTTTCACTATCAGTTCTGCAGAGTAACAAGAAGTTCCTGGTATAACTGAGACCAACTCTGACAGCTTCCAGCAACAGCCTTAACAAAGCCAGGCTCACATCAGCTCCAGCTTCCACCTGAACTACACTGAAACAAGCTGATGCAGCACAATCTGGGCTGCACTTGGCACTTGGAAAGGCAAAGCTAAGGTGAATGGGAGAACCACCAGCCTCACCAAGAAGAAAGTCAAGTTGTAAATTTAATGAGCATTTATGCTTACACAGGGAGACCCCCCCCCTTTTCCCTGGGAACAGCAAAATATCATGTAATCTGAAATAATCCAAAATAGTTAAGAGATTACTCTGCCTGCAAGAACAATGCTACAAGCAGCTACTGTAGGAGGGGCTGATGCTTGGAGCTCACACCCCACCCAAAGCTGCCAGGAACATCCCATGCCCACAACCCCAGAAGGACCAGCAGCAGGGGGGTCCCCTGTACCCCCAGAACAAGCTCCAGAGCAGAGTTTGGGACTCAGGGGCCAAACTGAGACTCCTCCCAGGAGCAGGTTCAGCCTACCAACAGTCAGAACTTTGTGTTTAGGCAACAGCAAAATCCCAACACATTTCTCATCCGTCACAGGCAACAGATCAGGCATCACTCAAATGTTCCGAGTTGTTTAATTTACAGCTCAAGGACGGGAAAAGTGTTCTCAGATGTGCTATAGGGGATTAAAGGCAGTTATGTGGAAATCATTACCCTGCACTTATACCACTCTGCTCTCTTAATGGCATCCAGGACAATCCCAAGAAAAATAACTTGACCTAGGTTCGTGCAAGGCCTTCCACACAGAGCTTCATAGGAAATGGACCCATAAACAGGACATCACTAAAAAAAACCAAAGTTGCAGACACCTTTTATCCCACCATTTGCTTTCTAGAAGTCTCAGTCATTCTCAAAAGATTACTTGCATATGCTCAAATATTTTACCAGAATGTTTTTTCACCTGGTAGCGATCTGCAAGTCTCACTCTCAAGTTTGTCAAGCTGCTTTCAAGTTGCAAGAATTCCTGTGTCTTACCAAATTTCTTACTTCTCCAGCCCCTAAAAACTAACATTTATCACTTGGGGAAGTGCTGACCTGGATCCAGGTCACTGCTGTCACCATGCAGCCACAAACCACCAGAATAATCACATTGCTTTATCTCACCCCCTCTCTTTGGGGGGTGACTCCAGGGTCCTGCCCATGTCCTGAGTGCTCTTCACCTCCCACCATGGCACATCACTGCGCTCACAGCTGATTGTTATCACTGATATAGCCATCAGCCTTCTAGAAGCTGAACTTGGTCTAGAAGCAGCTACAGCCAATGCTTCAAACTTCCCAGGGCTGTGAACCTCATCCCGATAACTGTGGGGCGTTGGATCCACCCTCTGCAGGGCAGCTGAGCAGCACAGGAGCTGAGCTCTGCTGAGCACCCCAAAGGACCCAGCTTGTTCAGTCAATGGGAAGAAGCTGCAGGATTTCTCCTCCTTCATTCCTCTCAGCTGAAACCATTGTGTATTGCTCTGGAAAGCTGCCGGGTTTCCTCTCTATTAGTCTTCAAGGAGCTCCAGAGGGGAAGCTGTGATTCACTTTTTCAGCTGTACTTTTACTGGAAACTTGAGAACATACATTGTCATCCTTCCCATCTTGCCTGTGCTGCTTACAGCTAACGGACCCCAATAAAATCCCCAGGAACTGGGGGAGTTGGGAGGAACATCAACTACGTGAGGTTCCAGGTACTTCTGGGGCTACATGTCCAGCAGATTCATTACTGGGCTTTGTTACACAGAAACTTTCAGAGAAAGTCCCTCTCTTTACATAGAGCAGGAATAGACAGTGAATTTTCTTAGTCAATTCTCCAAGCACACTCAGCAGTGGCATACATGCCAAACCAAGGGGGAAGAAACTGCTTCCAGGACTTAGTTTAGATAGAAGGAATCAAAGCTGAACTTTTGAGGATTTATTCTCTGACACCACAGTCAGGAAATAAATTCAAGTCAAGCACTCTGGGGCTCTTGGCTGCACCTGGGGCCAGGCAGATGCTCCCAGTTGTCCAGCATCCACCTGGCCCTGTGCACAATAGCCCCAGAGCTGAAACCAAAAGAAAGGGCTGGAATTGGATTGGACTGGAAATCATAAAAGTGTAAAAGTTGAAAAAGCCTCTTCAAGCCCCAGTGCTACCCCAGCACTGCCAAACCCACTGCTAAACCATGTCCCCAAGTGCCACATCCACATGTCTTTTAAATCCCTCCAGGGATTTAAAAGAAGTCCCTGGGCTTGAAACCCTTTCAGCAAAGAAATCTTCCCTAACAGCTAATTGAAACCTCCCCTGGCACAACACACTAACACACCTCTTGCCTCTTAAGGAATTTGTTGTATAACTTGGAAGCAACTTCACAGTGAGTAAAAAGAACAAGTTTTATACCAGGTGTTTGTGAGTAATAGTTCATGGGGCTGCTCAACACCCCTGATCTTTCTCCATCCAGCTGCCACATAACTGGCCTGACCCTTCCTGCACCAAGGCAGGCAAAGTACATCTCGTGCTACCTTGGCTTGAGATTCAGCAGCTGGGAAGATGATGATGGAACAGCTGCCTAATTTATCACCAGAGCAGCCTGAACCATCCTGCTGAATCTTAATCAGCACCATCACTGCCTTCCCCACAGCCTCACTATGCCCATGTGAACTCCTGGCCTCCCATTCTGGAGCCATTAACCACAGCCTGAACATCCAGCCCTTGTTCCAGGAGTGCCCACACCAAGAAATTCCTCACATCTTACATCAGTGCCCACATAGGCATCAGTTACATAAATCAACTCCTTTCATAAACCAATGAGGATTTTCAACCACTGTTTCAGAACAGCAAGGCCACTGTGCTGCTTTGCCTTTCACTGCCTCACTGCCCAAAGAGAGAATTGCACATGCTGGGGAAAAGCAGGATCCAAAAAATCCAGGGACAAAACACCCACTAATTTCACGGAGATCAGGGGTCTGGCCAAAACAGGAGGTAGAAAATGGAGGGTATGAAGACGGAAGAAAACCCCCTCAAGAGATTTGTCCTTGATAAAGGACAAAGAGATTTGAAAAAAAGGAAATATCTGCTAGTGCAGCCTGAGAGCAGGGGCAGCTTCACAGACACCAACCTGACTGTGGGCTCCAGGGGCACAGGAGAGCCATGGAGCCCAACATGCTTTAAAAATCTGTGACATCCCCTTGCCAGCAGTTTTCCCAACGTGGGCACAGGGCCAGTTTCTTCAGGAAAGCTGCAGCACAAGCCTTCATCCTCCCTGGCAGATGACAAAAGGTTCAGAAAAAGCTGTGGGGCTCGCCCTGGCCCTCTGGAACAGATGGGCAGGTCTGGACAGTGCTGCCAAGGGTTTCCTGGCAGTCTGTGTCAGCAGGAACAGGGATGCCATGAGGTCTCCCATCCCACACCCAAGGTACTTTGAGGCAGTGATTTCAGCAAAACACAGCTCCAACCCCATTTTATGGCTGCCTTTATTTCATTCATGATACTTGGTCAGGCCACTCAGTAACTCCCCCTTCTTGTTTCCCCACTTTCTGACTTTCCTACTGAAGTTCCTAGTCTAAGGGCATTTGCTGACCAGAGTCTGAAAACAAAACCCATCTTGTTCTCTAGCTCAGTAACACATAATGTCAAGGGTTGATGGAGAAAGGGCATGGGATGAAGCAGTCCAAAGGGCACCAGGGGGATGGAAGCACTGCACAGCTCCCTGCCCTCCCCTTAACACGCATGCCTGGCTGGAGGAAGCCTGCTTCGACAAAACAGTTCTTCACTAAAGACGTGCAACAAGCAGGCTTCTTATTTCAAATGTGTTTCAGACAAACACATTTAAAAATAAATCTTTTGTGTTGGCTTGCAAACTGTATTTTGTTGAAGGCAATGTACAGAAAAGATGTTGCTTGAAGAGCAACCTCTGCCCAAAGGAAAAGATATTAACCCACACCACCACAGGCAAGGTTTCCTTGAAGCTCAGCCTCAGAGCAGGGTCCAGGGTGTTGATCCACAGCTGTGACAAACACAGTGGCTGGACATGCACACAAACCAACAAAGCCCCTCATTATTGCCCCAGGACATGGCTCCCTGAACAGGACCAGGTCACCCCACGTTCTAGGAGGCAGATCCTGGAGCAGGGATCCACTCACACCTAGGAGGGAGTGCCAGATGTGCTTCCAGCAATGACCAACAGCTGGGCAACAGGATCCAACAAGTCACTTGGGAGATTGGAGAGAAATCCAAGAACCAAGTGACTGTGCACCCGCTTTGGGCCAAACTAAAAATAAACCTAATAGCTCATCACTGGAGCTGCTGTCCCTACTGCAGAAAAAAACAAACTCCTCAGTTTTTCCTGTCAAGAGAAATGCCTCTCTCATGGACATCTCTGGGCACAGGCAAGCTCAGTTCTGTCCTTGGAAAAGCCACCAAGCAGAGTTACCGCCAAGAGGAGCCACACCAAGCTGAGCAGCTCCTCACCTCACCATCTGTTCCTGCCTTGCAGAGCCTATGAGATACAAAAGTCTTTAAAATCTGTCTTTATGAAGACTTTAAGGCCTGACAAAACCATTGCAATCCTACTGCTTAGCAAAGACCAACCATGTCACCCACAAACCCTGCACCACTGAAAGGCTGTGGGCCACCACCAGCAACATCTCTGTTAGAAAATTCACCTCCTCTGGACACACCACAAGGTCTCACTGCTAAAATTATCCACACCTTTCTAGGTACAGTTGGGAAACATAACCTGAAGCCACAGACCCCCCACACAGCATCTTGCAGATCACTCTGAGGTCATGAATGACCATGGAAAGGGAAAGCAAGCAGGCAGATCACCCCTAACCTCAGCAAGGCACACACCAACACTGCTCTGAGACCTCTGTGACCACAAGGTAGGAAACCAGTCCACCAATTCACACAGCAGAAACCCTCATCCATGAGAATAAACACTGCCATGTTGCAGATGAAAGCTGCTTTCAGCAAAACTTGGTTCTAACTCCCAATGAAGCTGCTCTGCTGCCAGACCACCCCAGCAGCTGGTGGCTCACCAGAACCTCCTGTCACTACACAAGGATTTTCTCCTCTTCCAAGGAGAGCTCCAGTAGCCTGCAGACAGTCAGGAAGGGAACTGTGGTCCTGCCCTGGACACAGGTCCTCTTGGGGGTAGAAAATCACCTAGTCTCCCAAAAACTGCTGCAGATGGAAAGCAGAACAACTGCCCTCCTTGGCTATGGGAAACTCTACCTGTGTGAAGGGGTTTTGCTTGCTTTCTTATCTTTTTTCTTTTGTAATACTGAAGCCACATCATCTGTACAACCATGAGCTCAGCTCAGGGGACTTTGCTTCAGCCAGGCAGCTCAGAGATGCCTGTCTGAGGAACCATGAGGAATCACTGAGGGTTTGCTCCATTTATGGCAACACTCCTTCCCCACTGCCCAGGCATCCAGTCGGAACTACATGGTTTTCCAAGAAAAGTATAAACAGTAAATGATAGCTCTTTATATCAGGAAATGCCTCTTTAATCTGAAGTGGAAAACAATATTCACTTATTTTAACTTATGCCAGATACTATTAGCCATTTGTGAACCTTATAAGGAGTGCTCATTTTGCTTGGGTAATTTGTGATTTTGCTATAAAATTAATTCCAATAGAAATCAAAAAAAAGACCAAGAAAACAAAACTAACCAAACAAAAACCCCCACAAATAAACAAAAACCCCACAACACACACACACAAAACACCCCAACTAAAAAAAAGAAAAAACCAAAAAAACTCAATACCAAACTCATGCCTTCATTTTGCTTTGAAATGCCCTAAAAAGCAAATTTGGCAGGACCTTCAAATGCTTTTTTATTGAACAGATGCTTAAAACGATGGGTGGATGTTAATGAAGTGGAAGGGTTTGTCCAAAGGACATTTTGATTCCCATGCTACTCTTGCTTGAGTTGACACAACCACAAAGACTCAACCCAGGCCACAGCCTGGACAAGTTTTACAAGGTACAACTGATAAATCCACATGTAAAAATGAACTGAACCCACTTTTTCTACCAGTGAACCATTAAAAATAATTTTGTTTTACTATTTTTGAAAACACAGGACAATTACCCAGGCCATGGGGATGCTCCAAGAACCCAGCCCGAGAGCTCATCTGTTCCAGGGCCAGCCAAAAGCCCTCTGAGCAAAAATGACACAAGAGAACATGAGAGAGAACCAACCTGTTCACAGAGAGCAGCAGCTGGTCCACACATGCTTTGATCTTGTTTTGAGCTTCTAGATGTGTCATGTTGTCCGTGTTCTCTCCGTTAATTGCCAGAATAATGTCCCCTGGGCACAAGTCTGCCATGGCTGCTTTACTGCCAGGGTTAATCTGGGGAAAAAAAAAAGTGTTACTTAAAAGAATGCTGGGGTTTTTTTTTAAAGAAGTCCAGTTTCTTGGAATAAGATGCAGGTAAAGGGAACAGTTATTTCTGGAGATTATGTGTTTTCTCTACACCATCGTCACCCACCTGAGGATGGATGTCAGAGCTCTCAGGTCTCCGAGGGCCATCCCCTACAACAACACTGTCTGAAATAAGGCATTTCAGTCCACTCCAGCCACTGTGTGACCAGGTCCCACCTTCACATTTGTCTCTTGCTTGAAATAAATGTAATACACTCTTTCCAGAGAGATACTTCACACTCCTTTGGCTTGCAGACCTTTCATGATGCTGCAAGAGTCTGTCCCTAAGCAGCACATGAAACCCTTCTCTGGTTAACCACCATCCCCCTGGCTGGGGGAGTGGTCACATTTGACATCACTTCTTCTGGACTGACACCAAATGACTTGTCTCCTTCTAGCCCTGCGTGCTCACTAACCCCTAAGGGATTTAGCAGATATGGCACTTGGGAACATGGTTTAGTGGTAGCCTTGGCAGTGGTGAGGTAACAGCTGGAACTGAGGATTCTTTAAGATCATTTCCATCCTAAATGATTCCATGATTTTATTCTATAAATATCACACAGCTCTTTAAGCCTCCACAATTCTTTC
Organism: Fringilla coelebs; assembly: GCF_963513975.1. Classification (NCBI taxonomy): domain Eukaryota; kingdom Metazoa; phylum Chordata; class Aves; order Passeriformes; family Fringillidae; genus Fringilla; species Fringilla coelebs. Next base: position 8,363,877 of record NC_140041.1, read on the forward strand.
CTTCTGGTTTTGTCAGAGTGCCAGAACCTTATAAAACTTCAAACTTCTTTCCTGAGGAACTAATGACAGGTCCAGGTACAGTTTGTGGTCAGCAACAAGACCAATCCTATAGCCCATAAAAGAGGTTCTTGAGAAATTACCATTTCATTTACATCATCCTAAATGTGGTTTTAATTTTACAGTAATATGGAATGACGCAAGGCATATTCAGAACAGGTAAACATGTCTGGTTAAACTCTATGTTATGTGCTTTCCCTCTAATTTCCTCTTCAGTTTATTCACAGCATTTGCTAACCAAACACATTTTATCAACTGAGAAGTTACGGCAAGCCTGACTTCTGGTTATTCATGTGTCACTGCACTAAGGCAAGCTGGTGCTTTGATTCTGTTTACTCTTGATGTACACAGATGGAACTCCCTGTCTTAGGTGGTGGGTCTCTGCCCCACGCTCATGGAGAAATCCAGACAACAGGAGCATTGCTGTACCCATCACCTCCCCTTGGTTTACAGCAGTGCATGACAGCAACCAGGCAGAGCAGGCACAGTTTTTCAGGCAGTAAGACCAGTGGGGCAGTTCCCCAGTGCCCAGAAGCCCCCCAACCACAGGCCATCATTAAACAGGTGTTTTTTTTAGAAAGGGGCATGCACATTCCAGCTTTCATCTTGATTTCATACAATCCTACAAAGGCCTGTAGGATTAAAGACCATCTTGTTCCAACACAGCAGCAAATTCCACCCAAGTTGCTCCAAGCCTCATCCAACCTGACCTTCAACACTTCCAGGGACAATTTGGTCTATTTTTGTAGGGAATAAGAAGAGGATTTAGACTTACCACAACAGCCCCTGTGGACTGCACTAGAGCTATCCTTGGTGAGAAGCAGACAGCACCAGTGTAACACAGGGCTGCTGCACTGCTCCCTGCAGGACCACAGCTCCTGGCACTGCTGAAATATGAACCTGAAGGTGTTTGAGAAGCTCCAAACCACTTCTGACAGTTAAGTAGAACTGGCAGCCCAAGTTACAGCTTTTGTTGCATTGTCAGTGTAAATCAGTATTTGCCATTTGCCCTTCAATAGTTTCAGCTGGGCTGTTTGGCTCCAACAAACCTGCCCAGACCAACTGCTCAGGGGCTGCCCTGTGACTCAGCTCAGAGCAAACAACAGGAGATGGCTTTCAGCTCCACACACATTAGCTCTGACACAGGACATTTCAAGCCAGGACAGGATTACTTTTCCTCTGGCATTGTTAGGGGTTTTTGTCCCCTGTATCCATTCACAGGGCATTTGGGTCCTTTTACAGCCACAGAAGCTGCCAGACTCATCAGAAAGTCAACCTAAAGCTCAACCAGCAGTTCCAAGGAAGCACCTCCATGCTCTTGCCTGCTGTTATATGCTCCCCTCTGTGTTCATCCCTCAGTCCTGGCTGCCAGCAGGCTTTTAGACGAACAGACCCTCAGCTTGACCCAGGACAGCTGTATTTTGTTCTTGTCTATTCAGTGCTGTCTAGATGTCTGATGGATTTTTCCCCCCTCTACTGATCTTAACCATGTTGTAGCTTCCTTGAAGAATAAGCTGTTCACAAATGGGACTTTTAGCTGTTTCCTAATTTAAGCTTCTGCTTTATTTCAAATTTTTTTGGCAGTATTTTCATATTAGCTTTTTATGCTAGCTGTGGAGATGACCGAGGACTTGAAACAGAGTTGCACTCCAAGAATTCATCTGAGATACAGCATCGGTGTCTCAACAGCTTGGGAATCATTACTGTAATGTCTGTCAGGCCCAAAGTTTGTATTTTAGTGAATAATATTTAAAATACTGTAGACTAAGCTCTCCTGACCCACAGCTGTGCAGAGCCATTGACACCAAACACTCCACAGAAAGCCTGACAAGTCTGGTTATGGGTCAGTGCTGTGCCTGAATCCTAGTGCAGGGATTCTACCTGGACATGGCTTAGTGGTGACCTCAGCAGTGCTGCATTAACAGCTGGACTCAATGGTCCTAAAAATCTTGTCCCACTAAGCATTCTGTGATTGTATGGCATTGGAGCCCGGCAGTGCACAGAGGTATTGGGATGGAGCTTGCATCAGAGGCACTCACTTGTGCATCTCTCCAGAGAGCCTTCAGGTCTGCCCTGAGCCAGAACCACAGTGTGTGGGACTTCAAGGAAGCACACACAAATTAGAGTAATCAGACAGGTTATGAAGTTAAAAACACTGCAAAGAAAACCTGCAACAAGTCACTGCAGCCTTGTGCTCTTCAAAGGGGCCTCCAAAGAAGCTGATGTTTGAGAACAGAAGAGGATTAAAAAAAACAATGGGAAGATTTTATTTGGTTTTGAAGTTCTCCATTTATGCCAAAACAAAACCACTTCAAAAATCAATACTGAATGAGCACAGACCAAGCCCAGACCAATGGATACATAACTCAGGGTGGTGTGAGCCATCTAGCCACCACAGGCAGCAGAGAGTGCCCTAAAGCCAAGTCCCAGCTCACGCACCAGCGCCTAATGTGGGTTATGTGCCAGGGCACCTGCTGCACCCTGTGTGTGCCACACCTCACCCTGCCCAGGCTAGGTGCCTGCCAGGATTTGGGCTGCTGGCATCCTCTTCTGCAGTGAAGAGCTCGGGCAGGGCAGTCGCACACCAGCAAGGAGCCAGCCCAGTCCCTCACACCCTGCTAAGCCCCGGGGCAGCAGGGCCCCACCAAGTGTTGGTGTTTCAGGAGGGGAATTGTGTGGGTCAGTGGGGGGGTCTAAGCCCCCATGCCATCAGCAGCTCAGTGGGGTCCTGCTCCCTGGGAGGCCACATAGCTCCCAAAGACCCCTGCTTGTGCCATGGGGTGACAGCAACCTCCATATACCTTCAGAGCAGTCCAGTGTACAGCACCAAGAGCCAAAACCACAGCAAACACCACAAGCTTAAAGAAACATAAGTATTTGTATCAAAATTCCCCTAAAGGTTTTTATTTTTCAATCAGACAAGACTCCTGCTTCCTGTGGAAGCTCTGAGCTCCCAAAGACACAACTTCATAAAGCACTAAGGTAAACCCCCAGCCATCAGCTAACACACACCTGGTTCCTGCTGTCTTGCATGCAAAAGTATTTTCCCAACAACATAAATCCAAAGCCAACTAATGGAGACTTGGGGTGAAGTTGCCCAACACAGACAAGCCAGTCCTGCAGAAAGGGGAGAGGACCATCTCTCTGTATCTTCCTGCTCCAGGAGTACCATCCAGCCTTGCCTGTGTGCCATCCCTGGTGCTCAGCAGGTTCTGAGCACAGCCGGGGATGCAATCCAGAAGAGCTGAACGTTTTATAGAATCACAAAATTGTTTAGGATGGAAGGGACCCTAAAGATCATATTGCTCCAACACCCTGCCATGGGCAGGGACACCTTCCACTATCCCAGGTTGCTCCAAGCCCCATCCCACCAGGTCTTGAATACTGCCAGGGATGGAGCAGAGACAGCTTCTCTGGGCAACCTGTGCCAATGCCTCATCATGCCCACAGAATTTCTTCCTCATATCTAATCTAAATCTTTCTTACTTCAGCTTAAGGGCAATTCCCCCAAGTTTTCTGTGAGTGAATCAAAGCAACTCAGAGGAACAGCTTCAGTGCAGTGACCTGTCATCAGGGACCATGGCAGGGCTGGGGTGAGCTCTTCATGAGATGGTTAAGCAGATCCCAGTGCTACCCACCACCTAAGCAATGCTACATTTTCAGAAAGAAGGAACTAAGCATGAAATATGTGCAGAAGCAGTTCACGTGCTGGGGAGGTGACTGGCACTGGTGCTTTCACAGCTCCTTTTATGCCCACAGAAGCTCTGGTGTGTTCTCTGCCCAAGGCAGCCGTGCATGCACAGCACGGCCGCCGCTCTGAGAACGCGGCGTGCACGCCTGCCAGCTTTACTGCTCTCCCAAAATTAAATCAAGAACAACCCTCTGAGTTTAACCCCTCCACATAAACAAGCAGCTGCTTCCTCGCTTCTCTCTCTCATAAAAATGAAGATGCTTCAGAAAGCTTATAAACAGAAAAGACTAAAAGAAACAAACCACTTGCCCAGCAATGCTATGGTAGAGCAGAGCACAAGGGGGTGTTTGCAGAGCACATGCCCCAGGTAAGCAGCTCCAGGCTCTCCAGATCCCAGAGAGCAGCCCCTCCTCACACAGCATGCCTGTGGAGGGCGTGTCCTGTAGGGATTTGTTCCCCTAGAGAGCCAGAATGTACTTTTCTCCCCTTTTTTAATAAGAGTATTATTCTTCCTAATCCCCTCAAGGTATGTCTCATTTGTGACATCTTTCCATGTCCTCCACATAGCACTGTGCTTCAAAAAAATACCAGAGGTCCAATACTGGTGTCTGTCTCAACCCCTTCTATTGTCCCAGTAAGAAAAAGACAAATTTTAAAAAAGAGCTCCCAGTGGACAGTTCTTCTTTCACTGCCCTCTGCCTCTTCAGTCACCACAGAAGGTTCAGTGACAGCACTGCAAGCATCACCTCCACACCATGCCTTTTGCCAAATCATCCACCAGGGAACTCTTATCTCAATAAACACAACCAATTTTTTAAAATAAGTTTTTTCAATCATATTCTCCACTGCTTTTTCCAGGATTATCATCCACCTCACCATTCTCCTTTAAGGCAATTACCCTCCAGCAGCCCCCTTCCCCAGCCAAGTGCACACTCTGATGCTACGAAACAGACTGGGATAATCCCAAAGCCAGCAGCAGTTCTTTTATCTGGCCACTGGAGCATCACCAGGATTTACTGAGTGCTGGCATCTGACAATGACAGGCCATTAAAATACAGTACACTGGGGCAACTGCCTTGTGCTTAACCTAAATTGGTTGGTGTTGGAGCTGTGCAGTCTAATTTAGTAAGCAAGATTATTTCCACCAAGAGAAGTTTGCTCTTGAAACACAGTGTTCTACTGTCTGCCCTGGAGCTTGGCCACAGAAGGGAGCCAGGGCTGGGAGAGCATTCAAACCAGGGTGAAATCCCCACACCTGCACCCCCCCTGCCCTCACAGTGATGGGAGCCTTGCCCAGCACAAGGATGGCTCTACTCAAACAGCTTTGCTCAAGCCAACTTCAGAATTGGGCAAACACCACACGCTGAAACAATCAATAGTTTAGTAAAAGGTTAATTTCTAATATTAACATAATCCTTTTTTATTTCTACTCTTTTCCCCAGAAACCTGCATCTAAGGTCACCTGCGTCAGGGTTGAAGGAAGAGGGATGCAGCTCCTCACTGCCTGCAAGGCCTCGGCACAACCACAGAAAAGATAAGGTTAGCCTTTATTCTCACAGAATTGTTATCCAAATCAACAAAAGGTGCCTATCCAGGCCATTCTCACCTACATAATGAAGGCAGCTTTATCTCTGCCACATCTCCACTTTTAATAAAAAGTGCCACTCTAATGCATCCCATCAGTGAACAAAGCCAGGATTTAATGGGTTAAAAAGTGCAATCCCAAACAATCCTACACAGACCACACCACTCTTCTCTTAAATCAGCGGTAGTTTGTTGTAGGCAAGGCTGAGGGAATTTTCTGTTCTGCAATTGTGATCAAAAGGACCTGATTAAAGTCTTTGAGAAACTTTCAAGATAGTGTGACAGAATTCTCAGCTTTTAAACAAAGCCTGCCTGTTCCATGCTGTGGGGTAGGGAATGATCTTACATAGCTACATCTTTTAAAACAAGATGAACCAAGAGTCAAATAATTAACTAATGAAAATAAATTCCCTAAACCCTTTAAACATTCTTTCCAGGGATTCTCTTCAGCTTTTCAAAGCATCCTGCCTTGAATTCCTTGCCAATTCATTTGCATTTTTCTAGTTGCTTATATAAAAGTCTGATATATCAAGACATTATTTAGATAAGCTCACAGCCCAGTACATGAAGAACACTGTTCATGGAATCTGAATTCACTTAACTACTGAAGAAAACAAGCTTAAAACAATTGAAGGGAAAGAATCAGAGTACAAGTATTATAAAAGGCAAGACAGTCAAAAATCCTATTGAATCCAAATACTAATGGATCCAAATCCAAATTTAGAAACAGTTTCATAGAGCAGATCCTAACCCAGCCCAAAGTGTGAGGTCTCTGGACAAAGAAGAGGCTGAGAATCAGTGAAACTGGACACGTGTTTTAGAGCACCAGCCACTAACCCATGTGCAGACCTCAAAACATGGATAGAGAAAAACAAGGAAGGGATCCACAAGGATCATCTGCTGTATCTTGTCAGCAGCTCTCTTGCTCAGCCCAAGGGCACACAGCTCTGGCAGCACTCCCCACAGTCACAGCCACCAGGAGCCCCTTACTCTCTCCTCCAATGACAAGTTAAAATTCTGCACAGAACAGCCCCATTCAGCAATACAGCTGCTACTACACTTCAATCTGCTCTATATTTACTTTGTCTTGTTAGGGAGCAAGGTCAGGGAGGGACAGCTGCCCTGGGGACATCAGTGAGCCCTTGGTGTGGGTGTGCTTGGAGCACCATTGCAGTCCCTCAGGTACTGCACAAACCAGACTGAGCAGCATCACAAAAGTGTTTATGGCCAGAATTGCTTCATCTCCTTCAGGCTTAGGAGCCAGCTCTCCAGTGAAGTTTTCCCCCTCAGACACCCCTCAACAAGCAGCAGGGCTTCTCAAGCCCTCCTCAGGAGCAAGCTTTAAGCACTGTGCAGAAGACATAGAGGAACTGCTTAGAGTTTGCCTTCCAAACCATCTGCCTCTTGGCCAGGAAGGCAGGCTGACACTTTCCTTCCCATCAAAAAGAAAATGTACACAGAGTGATCTCCAAAGAGCAAAAGTTCTTCAACATAAAAAGTTTAATCCAGTTGGTGAGCATACCTGAAATTTCATTCTTGCAGCACACTCAGGTGTTAATCACAGAGTGCAGGGATTCGTGCCTTTGCTATACAGCTGCTTTAATGGTCAATGTCAAGTATTTTGCAGGGTTTGGTCTTTTGGAGCAGAACCTTTACACATGATAAAGGTTTCTGAAGTGTTTTGTTGCTTATGGTAAACAACAGCATTCAGAGCAGGGTCAGCATCCTGCAAACCTCCCCTCTGACAATCTCCTCTGCTGTTACAACCAGTCCTCAAGTCAACTGCTCAAAACAGCTTCTTTTTAGCTGTGCACTGCCCATTTCTAATAATTTAGAATAATGACTTCAAATAATCTTCTTTATTCTGGTATATTTTGTTTTCTGAAGCTTGGGCTGTAAAATGTCATTGCCACATAATCTGCTATCAATCCACACAATATGTAAAACTACTTAAGGCTTAATGGGTGTGAATGCAAAATGCTCTGCTTGTCAAGAAGGATTGAGTGTGGCTGTGAGGCATCTTTATGGCGTTTGGAAAACTCATTGGCTGAAATCCTCTTGAACAGCACTTTTTACTTTTTTAAAATACAGCTGTGCTCTCTATGGAGAGAAAGCAAGGTTTGTTTCGGGCTTCTCCTGGCTGTAAAAGTGCCTCAAAAGCCACACTGTGGCTTGACATCTTTGCTGTTGCTCAAGTAACATAGTGAAACCTGTGTTTGCTTGAAGGTTTTGTGTAAATTCTGAAGTAGAAACCAAACACAACCTTATCTACCAGGGCCTGGGGCAAGTGGGGTGTTAGGGGCTGTGTACAAACCCACTACACAAACAAGCTCAGTGAGATAGGGGGTTTGCTCTGGCACACATCTGGCACTGATAACAAATCAAGCAGAGTATTTTTCTGTGAACTTGTTTGTTTTAACCTTTTCTATCAACACTGCTAGATGTTGAGAGAGCTACTGTTTTCTTTCACACTTTAGAACCTGTGGTCACAGATGACTTAAAAAATAAAAATGTTTTTACTAAGCATTTGGTTATTTGAGAACCACAAGTCAAGGCATTTTGAGAGCTCAGAAATCAGAAAACAAATTCAGTTAGAAATACTATATTGTTCCTTCTAGGATTTCCTGGGCCATGTATTTCATCTCCAAGCTATCAAAAATGAAATTAAATTACATTGGTCTGCATTAATTCCACACAATTCATAATGATGTATTTGTATTAAAATTAAAGGACTTACCCAATTTCAGGAGGACCAGGATTATAGCCATCTGTTGTGTAACATAGCAAAAAAAGTTTAGGAAAAAAAAGAATAATTGCACATAATTCTCCCTGTTTCTTACATACACCAACAGGGCTGTTCTAGTAAGCCTGTTATCTAACTGTGCTCTTTAACCCACTTTATGAAGTAGGATTTAAGTGCACACTTCTACAAAATAATTTTGAATACCTGTCCCAACAGGCAATCTTTCAATCTTCAAGGAAAACTGACATCACCACCATTTGAAACAAAAAGAAGGGGAAAGGAAGAAAAACCCCAAACCTACAAATCCCAAATACTCATGGACACTGAACCTATGCTGCCTTGTCCAGCCTGGCAGAGGCCTGGTGTTTTCACGGGTGTGCTGGGTTTATTTTGTTAACTTGCCCCAAGGTCAGACCCTGCCTACATGGATCTACATGAATCATTCCTTCCACCTGCTTTCCCACTCAGGATTATCAGGGTGCTTAATTACGGTAATTAGTATTAGGTTTTCATTCCAGTATGCTCCATCAGTACTGTCTCCTGAACCAGAAAAAGCATTTATTCTTCTCTTTCAGTTATTAAACAAAGCCTCAGCAATAGAAACACTTCACAGCAAATATATTTGTGACATATTTCTGTTAGTTCTTATCTGTAGCTCAGATTAAGTGTTCTGTACCAGCACAGCTTCACACTTAAACACCCAGACCTCTCAGCCCTGAGTTTATAGGAATGATGAGAAAAACAAAAACTGACTAGCAAAAGTATTTCCTTCCACTTGAAATAATCATCCCACTTGAAATACTGTAACAACTTTACTATGCAACCAAGCGAGGGACAACTTTCATCACTCAGCTCTACACAGGCAGCAAATCCAACAAAAGTCAGCAGAAATCAGGTGGGGCCATAGCTTTGGGATTCAGCAACACAGAGAGGCTTCTTCAGTCCATTTGGGAGCTCTGAACAGAGTGCATCATTTCACCTAATAAACTATCAAATACAAAAGAACTATACCAAATAAAAAACCCCACCTTATGGAAATTGAAATCCTCCTAACTTGTCTCAAACAGAGACAAAATTCCTGTTCCTTTTGCTGCTGTCTCTGTTCCTTGCCTTCTACACCAACACATGTGAAGTTCCTGGGGTAACTTAACCTGTTACTGCCAGCCTTAGCTCTGGGGAGCCCCTTCTGCTCAGCCATCCCACCCACACAAGAACAACCCTCCCAGGCCTCCCCAGGTATTATACCATGGAGTGGGTTCTCTCTGCATTTACACAGGATCACAGCACAGACTTGGGCATTTGCTGGCTGCCCTGACAGAGTCAACAAAATCACTTTTACTGGAATTCCTTCCTCAGCAGAATTCTTTCTCGAGTATCCTAACCTTTAACAGGACACGTCTCTGCTCAAATGTGAAAGCTGCTTAAGTTTAAAAGTCAGCCTTAACTCAAACAATACCTGGATAATGGATTGCAGACCAATTATTTCTCATCCTTCTTGTGTTACAGTTCCCAGCCAAAGCTGAAACTTGCATTTTTGCTGCTCCTCTAGAGACCAGTGGGTAAACTAATGTTGAAGCCAACAGATAAAGGAAAAATTGTATTAAAATCTCATTCAAAAATACTGGAATTGGTCCATTTGTCAATTATCTGTTTAGCTAAGTAATTTATCTATGATTTCAAAAACAGCAAGTGCATGGATTAACACTGGCAGAACTGGGCAGATGATGACATCAGCTGCTCCAGGAGCAGGACAAGCAAGTTCAAATGATTAAATGCATTCAGCTCCTCCAGTTACGCTAATGACTGATTATCTTTTAATCCCAGGCAAGGGGTAGATCAACTGTGATCCCACACAGAACCACAGCACTCACTGATGTGGTTACAAGCACAACACTGAGAACAGCCAAGTGAGTTATTCCATTCCTGTTCCTGAGCCATGGCTGCTGGTCAAAAGGAATGTTGTCACTGGAGTAAAAGCCTCAGGGAACCCCCTTTCCCACAGAGGGCAAACACAGCACCCAGTATTAGCCTGCTCAACCAAGGAAAAGCAGCTAACAGAAATTTAATTAAATCTTAAAACCACTTTCTATCAAGGCATTAAGGTCAACTCAAAGCAGATATTTTGGATAATATCCTACCCCCATAAATATCATTAGGAGGAGTAACCATTAATGATGTGATGTCCTACACCTACTGTTAGCTCACTGTAAGAGTGGGTATAAAACAAACTGAGCCCTGTGCTGACAACACACCAGTATCACCCTCCAGGGCTGCATGCCCCCAAACCAGCCCAGCAAACTCCAGCCTGCTAATATGGGTCCTCCTGAATATACAAGAAGAAACAGGATAAAAGGGTAGCTATAGCACACCTAACTTTTCATGTGACTTTATGAGAGAGATGCCCTAAGCATGCCCTTCTGGATTTGCATTTATCTTTACTACCAAAGAACACAACACCCCACCTGGAGCCCTGGCCTCTCCAGGGCAGAGTTCAGCATCAGCTGCTCAGCAGAACAATCAGATCCTTACCCCTTGTCACTTAAGACTTATCAAATCACAGAGAGAAGTGACCTGTTTTCAAGAAAAAAAAAAAATCATTGCCTAATGTCCTGAGCCTATTAGAGACAGCTGCAAGGGACAGATTGATTACCATCAGCACCTGCACAGACACAGCCACCTCACCAGGGCTAAAGGCCAAAGTAAACCCTTGTGAGCAAGGCAAGTTCCATCCCAAAGGAGGACAGGGTCATTGTCACGTTCCACACTAGCAAATCCATATATTGTCTTTATCTCTGAAGAATATTATCACAAGACACTTTTGTGGACCACCTTCAGCTTTGTCCACTGCCCGACACCGCTGTGGCTCTTCCTCAGCTCCCCCTGGCAGTTCCTTTCATTCTTTCCAGCCTCCACCACCCAGAGCTGAATGTAAGTGGCCTTGGATGCCTCAAATCCCAAAGTGCAACCTGATTTCCCAACATAACCAGTCCAGGTAGGATGCTTGCAGAGCTGTACAGCCCAAACACCTTGTGACACGTTGATCCTCAGCCCCCTTTGGGCCAAGCAGTGGGACACAGCAGTCCCACACCCCTCAGGCAGCCCAGCACACCCAGAACGTGTTGGCATCTTGGGCCCACAGCTGGATGTGGGAATCTGAGAGTGTGGTCCTGCCTCCCAGCAGGATTTCTGCCTTTCCAAAGATGTTTGTAATTTAATGGCATTTTAGTATAAAACAAATAAAACTGAAATTAAAGAAGAAAGGCACTTTGAAGGGAAGCAGAAGTCAGCCAAAAGCCTCCACAATAGGCAATTTGCTCTAATGCCATGAGTCAGGCTGGGCAAAGGGGATGAAGGCTTCTCATTCCTGGAGACGGGAAGCCCCCAGCCCCCTTGCCAAGATTTAAAGCCAGAAAGAACAGACTTCCTGGACAATTACAGAATAAAAGGGAACATGGCACCACAACAGCCATGATCAGTCCTCTGCACAGTAGCAGGGTTGCACATACCCACCACCAAGCAAAGCCCAGGCTCCCCAAGGATCCTTCCAGCAGCCCCTTCCTGCACCCCCATGGCTAGGAGCTGCAGCAGAAGATAATTCTTCCCCAGCTTTAACATTTTCAGGTATTTGCAAAGCAAGTGAGGTCTTTTCTTGTGTTTAGAGACTAGAGCCCAAGCAGAGCACCCTACATCTCTATTTACATCCTAGTGATTTGTTTCCCACCCTCCAGGAGCAGCTGTTAGAGTACAGCACATCAGAGCACCAGCCCACTCCTCAGTGGGAACAGAATTTAAAAAGGATCCAATTTAAAAGGCTGCCAAATGGAATAACACCCTACATCTGCTTCTTGCATTACAACTCCTGGTGATCCACTGCAAGACTGGCCTGAGGAGAATCATCCTCCTCACACCTCCCAGGTTTGCTGAATCAAACAAGAAATTTGGCAAGCCACCTATCTAGGCAGAAGCAGACTTAGGTTTTTCTTGTTTAATATTAAACCAGTTTTTTTTTTCTTTTTTAAAGTAACAGGAAAACTGACTCCGTCCACTAAGTTCAGATGTTTACTTCCATAACAAGAACATTTCTACAGTTGCTGGGAAGTGATTTTTGATAGATCCTAGGTTACCAGGGGAGAAATAGAACTCTCCATGTCCAGGAAGTTCAGGCTGAAGCCCAAAAGCTGAGTGCCCCTCTCACAGCACAGCCCCCCAGCTGTGTGAACAGCTGCCCCCCCGTGCTGCACAGCCAGCCCCACCTGCACCACCCCACCTTCCCTCTCCTCCATCCAGCTCCTCTTGCTACTCCTCCAAAACAGCCCTCGCTGGAGCACTTGGAAAGGGACAGGCCAAAGTAAAAACAGAAACAAAGCCATGCAATAGACATGTTTGAACTCAAAGACAAACTAAACCTCTTTAAAACACGCTCTCTTCCGTAATTATTTCTCTGAAACTCAGGATACATGTTTTCTCTTTTCTGTCACAGCTTTGGCAGATGAATGAAAAGACAGCAAACAGCTTGTGCGCATTACAACAGTATTTTTAAGTTACAGCTCCTTTCAAACGCACTCAGTGTTTGCTCCAGAAATTCAGCAGCAGCTGCCCAGGGGAGCTGGGCAGTGCTGCAGAGCCCGACATGCCGGGAAGGCAGAGCAGCTCAGAGCACCCAGCCCTTTCCCGCACGGCCGCGGACACATCAGTGCCCCAAGGAGCGTGCCCAGCTCTCACACAGCACCTCATCCATCACACCACCGCGCCGCGAGCCTTCCTGCACGGGGGATGGTTCGTTTGCACATGTATCTACACACAAAGCCTATTTCGATCTATCCGGGGCGTCTTAGCAAAGAATTTTCCAGAATACATATTTGTGAGGTCAAATACAAGTGTGAGTACACTTACACAGTAATTATTACCAGCCCACATAGACCCCAGAACACTGCAGCCTGCATGGAGAAGCTTCTTGCTGACTTAACTCATGCCTTCTTTAAAAACCCCAACAGCCTGTGAACTCAGTCCAGGGCACGAATCCAAACCCTGTGAACACTAAAAACTTTGAAAGCAGATCCTTATGAATTAACATCCAAAAAACTAAACCATGGAGAATGCTGTAACGCTGGGGAAAGCAGCTGAAACAGTGCAAAGCTCAGAGGGGAGCACTTATTTGAGTGCATACAGAATAATTTGGAGTTGAAAAGAGCCCAAGCGCTGCCACCCGCCGGGCCCGGGCAGAGCCCGCCCGGCTCCGGGTACCACCCGCCCGCCGCCCATCACCTGCGGCCGCTCCGCTCCCCCTCCGAGCTCACCCTGGAGATGGTCAGCGGGGCGCTGAAATCTTTACCGCCCACCAAACGAAAGCCCCACGGCGAAGGGCCACGCAGGACCACCGAGTGGGCCATAGCGGCGGCGGCGCTCCCTGCCCGCGGACTGCTGCAACTCCGAGCGCCGGCCGCGGCTCCCGAGCGCCGGCACGGAGCGATCCCGCCTCCCGGCACAGCCCGCCCTCAAGGCGTGCCAGGGAGGAGCGATGGACCCAGCCCGGCTGGCCTTGTAGGAGCTTCTGTACTGATTTCCCCCTGGATCCTTTTATAAGTGGGGCTCGGAGCGACTACTCGTAGTGGTAACGTTGTAGTACTTTACTGGTAGTAAAGTACTTTTGCATGCTACCAGTATGCAAAAGTAAAGTTTGGTGTGGTTTTGGTCAAAGCTCCCTTCGCTGCAGTTCCATTCTCTGCAGTGGAAGGAAAATGATGCAATAGGTCAGTAAATGTTTGGTTGTGACTGTTTTATTCATTACAATAAGTCTCCCGAATGAGAAAAAAGTTCAAGGAAATAATCAGATTTGGTTTAAAGCAGTTTGTGAATCTTTCACGGTCATCACTTGGGAAAAAGATAAACTTCCAGGAAAATAATCACAGAATCGCAGAGTGGTTTCGTTTGGGATGGACCTGAAATGTCATCACAACCCAACCCCCTGCTGCGGGCAAGGACACCTTCCTCTATCCCAGGTTGCTCCAAGCCCCATCCAACCTGGCCTTGAACACTTCCAGGGATGGGGCAGCCACAGCTGCTCTGGGCAACCTGTGCCAGGGCTTCATCACTCTCACAGGGAAGAATTTCGTTTTAATACCTAATCTACCCCTGCTCTCTGTCAATTTGAACCCATTCCCCCTTGCTCTGTCCCTCCATGCTCCAAGTCCCTCTCCAGCTCTCCTGGAGCCCCTTTAGGTACTGGAAGAGGCTCTCAGTTGTCCCCAGAGCCTTTTCTTCTCCAGGCTGAATGCTCCTGGGTGTCTCAGTCTGTCCCCACAGAAGAGGTGCTCCAGCCCTCAGAGCATCTTCTTAGCCGCTGTACCCCAACATTACTGTGTCCTTGCAGGGTCTCTGGAGCAGCACCTGGCCCTGCAGAGGATCTCAGTTTCTTGGTGGCACAGCTGGATCAGTGACTGTTAGAGCACCATGGAGATGCCCATGCTGCCAGTGAATGGGATGGTTTGCAGGCACAGAGTGGTAGGTTGCAGGTGGGGTGGGTGATCAGCAGAGCTGCAAAGCATGTCCCCCAGAAGCTGAGAAAAAAATCACCAAATATCTGTAAAATTTCTGTTTCTTCCTGGAAAGGGCTGGACCAGAATTTCCCACTTAAAAAAGAAGGACCTAACAAAGGATTCATTGTTTAAAAAGTCCAGTTCCATTGAGTACCTTCTCGCTGCCTGGTTTCTGCAAGTTTGATTTATGTGCCATTTGCTGTGAATGCTCTTTGCTCGTGACACAGCAAGGTTTGTATGACTGGCTCATTGCTGAGCCCAATTTCTGGGCTTTGGTCTGGGACAGGGGTCACAACTGTGACTTTTAAATAGGCTCCTGAGCTGTCCTGCAGCTTTGGGATATAGCAGCATGAGTACAGTCTATGTGCTGTGTCACAAACCTGAAACACAATACACTTGGTTTGCTTTGCTAGAAAGGTGCCTGCAGAGGAGAGGTCCAGAGGAGACGTTCAGCTGCAGCCAATACCAGCAGAGCTTTCCCCTACTCTTTGTTCTCACAAGTGCCTGCCTTCACCAACAGAGGCTACACAGGCTGACTTTTGTCTGGGTGATGAATCATACCTCCTTATTCCTGCATGATATCACCCAGCTTGCAGAAGCCTGGGAGTAGGCTGGTCTGAGGTTTCTTGCTTGTGTTAGAAAATCCACCCAGCCAAACAGCAAAATTCCTCTCAGAATTTTGAGAGGAAGAGAGCTGGAGGACTGGTTGATGTCTCACCTCTCCTGCTCTTGCTGTTCAGTGATGAAGAGGATTCTCTAAAGGACAGAGTTAAAAATGTGCGCAAATGCAGCGTGTCAGCAATGGCATCTCCTTCCTCTTAGGAGGGAAAAGAAAAAATTCTTGCTGTGAAGGGCACTAAGTTTACTGGAAAGTAGCAACAATAAACCAGAGCTATGGAAAAAAAAAGAGAAAAAAACGCAACCCGCAGTTCTGTAGTCAAACATTTCCCACTGCCATTCGCTGGTGCTCCATTCCCTGGGTGGGTTCTGAACTGCACCCTGCTGTGAAGGGCAGCTCTGCTGTGCAGCAAAGCTTCAGGGCTTCCAAGTAATTCGCTGGCAGAGGCAAAAGATGATCAAAACACAGAAATCCCCTCCATTAGAGTATTCATTTCAAAAGCAGACAGGAAACTGCTGGCTCTGAGGCACTTTCTCTTCAAGGCTTTTTGAATGCTCAGCCCAGATCACTTCTTTTGGAACTGATGCCTCATCTAAAACTTAACCCAAGTAAAACAAAATTAGCCAAATTGGTATAAATTTGTGGGTGTGTTTATTCCAAATGAGACTATATTCCAGAATATACTACACTGTGTGAAACAGAGGTAGTTTTACTATGAAGAAAACTATATGCATTTGAATTGCTCCTGATGGAAAGTGTTCGCATGCAGAGCAGCTCTCAGGATTCAGAACTGTATCAGAAACTAATTTTGCATCCCTCTGTCAGAGGTGTTTTTCCCCAGGATGCAGGGAATGAGAACATTAGCTAAAGAGGTCCATGGTTCACAGGTGTCCCGTGTTCTCTCAGCTGCTCACACACCTTTTTGTATGTGCTTTCTTTGAGCAAAGCAAACATGACTCTGCAGTCTACAAAGGACCCAGTCGGCTCTCACTTCAGCCACCTAAAGAGGGCTTACAAATTTCTGCTTTTGTCTTTGATAGAATAATAGAATCGCAGAATGGGTTAGGTTGGGTGGGACCTTAAAGATCAACTTATTCCAACCCCTACTGACAGGGACACATTCCTCTAGAGGAGGATGCTCAGTGAGAATTTTTCAATTCTGTTTTAGGTAATTTCTGAAATCTAATTTGAACTAATTAAGAGAAATTAACAGGACCAACAGCAGCTGAACCTTGCTGTGGGAGCAAGCCTCAACATCCAGCTGAAATACAGTATTGCCAATGTGCTCATTCTTCAGCTGAGTGCTGAAACCCGACAGCGAGCTCTAACAAAGACCACACATTATTCAAAGGGAGGTCAAACATGTTCATGAATTCAATCTCACCACTCTGTTCACTTTATCCTTCCCCTCCCTGATATTTTCCTTGATATTTGTTTCCAGTATTTTTCCACCCCAGAGACTTATCACCTCTTTGTTTCTGTTTTTGACTATTCCATTCAGGCTCTACTTCACCGCTGGTGACACTCTCAGTTTCCTTCCTTTGTTATCACAGACTGACTGGGTAAACTACAGATCTTTGTGTCCCATTTTCAATGAACATTCAGGTTTTCCATCTGCCACCCTCCCAATATTTAGCAGAGGTCTGTGTTTATCTGGGAGTCTGATAATGACTCTTCAATGCTTTGTTTTTGAACATCTGCCCATATGAGAGTGATTTAAAGCATCATGATAGCTAGATAGCTCTTCTCCAGGTCAGGTGATTTTCTTGCTTGTACAAATTGCCATCAGGGCTCTGGCTGTTTCTGCTTGGGGCCATTTCAGTGGCTGAAGTTAGTCATGAGTTATCCATCCCTGGAAGTCTTCAGGACCAGGTGGGAAAGGTCTTGGAGCAACCTGGTCTGATGGAAGGTGTCCCGCCCTTGGCAGGGAACTGGAATGAGTTTTAAGATCCCTTCCAATCCAAACCATTCTGTGGTTCTATGATTTAAAAGTAGCTTTAAGCACAAACTAGCCATTAGCCTGTGGGTTGGCCTTACCAATAGCCACACTTCTGTTAAAACTATATGTCAGAGGCTCATGGTTTGTGTTTGTAAATCATTTGTTGTGAATGGTTATTTGTATTTTTTAATGCTAGTTACTCCTCCTCATATTTTTGATTGGAAAAGGTGCCTAAAAGTGATGCTGATCATATGAATTCAAAATCCTCATGGGAGTAAAGAACTCCAAGCTATGTTTCACGGCATTTGTGCAGTTTGCCCTCCCAGTAGTCAGGGTTTCTCAGACTACAATCTCTTTTCCTTGCTTACATTAATCAGTAATCCTTGATTTTTTCATCTTAATTTCCATTTCCATTGCCTGAATTAATCCTTTCTGGTGCCTTCCTATCCCAAGAGAATTCACATACAAAGATTCTCAAGGGTTCCAGCTTATTCCTTTACTTAATAGATTAAAAAAAAAAGTAAAAATCCAAAGCCTCAACATCCTGTGAACAATTAAATTTGAAACTCCTTACTTGGATTAAATACAGGCAAATCTCAACCCTATGGCAGCTTTAGCTGCAGGTTTCCAAAGGATTACTTAATTTATAGGCTTTGCAGGATCTCTCAGATCTGAGTTATTATTTTGGCTTTTGAAAGCTCCTTGGCAGATGCCCAAGTGTTGGGAACTGTCATTCTGAATTCTGTTTAATTCATTTATTTGTCTAAATCATTTCTAAGAAGTTTGTCTCAGGGATCTAAGCATCCCACAGAGAAAAACCCAGCTGTGATAGAAACATTAGGGTAATGAAAAAAACCTCATTCCTCCAGTACAGT
The DNA here is from genome assembly GCF_963513975.1 of Fringilla coelebs. NCBI lineage: Eukaryota > Metazoa > Chordata > Aves > Passeriformes > Fringillidae > Fringilla > Fringilla coelebs. Next base: position 8,381,921 of record NC_140041.1, read on the forward strand.
TTCTTCCCTGTAATCACGTTCAGGTGAAGACGCTGCCTCCCAAGGCTTTGGAGATTTAAGGGATTGAAGCAGCATGGTCTAGTGGAAGGTGTCCCTGCCCATGGCAGGGTGTTGGATCAAAATGATCTTTAAGGTCTTTTCCAACCCAAAACAGTCAGTGAGTCTATAAACACTTAAGAAGCTTCACTGTGCACGGTCAGATTAAGCTTTGATTTGCAAGACTGTGCAGCAGGAGCAGAGTCATAAAAGGGGCAAAGGTAAATCCTTTGTAAGATGTGTTCAGAGAGTAAAATGCAGTTTATTCTTCTATTCTGGCAAATATTCCTGAGACAATATTCTGTCTTGCTCATCAGGCTACCAGTCATCTACCAGAACTTCATGTGCTGGGGTTTTGCAACCTGCTAAGCAGCAAGGACATGTCCCTATGTCCCAAACCCTGCAGACTAAACACATGATAAGAGCTTGTGATGGATTTCCCAAGGGGAACACCAGGAAGCAGTGACACAGCATGGCCAGCTCACATCAGAGCTCAACAGCAGCCTGTCCTTGATAATGGCAGCTCTGCAAAAGGCTGTGGACAAGGACAAGGCTGACATCAGGGCTCAAAGAAAGGTCACAGCACGTTCAAAATGTTAGAAACAAACCACTTTAAAAAATAAGATATATATATATATATTTCCTTCTTACCAGTTTTGCAGGAAAATGAATTGGTTTCATGTTTACCCTATTCTCAGTCTCACTTTCCATCTCAAGTCAGAGCAAACAGATGAGCAAGTGCCTGTTAGGTCACATCTGACCTTTCTCACCTTAATCCCCAGACTGAGACTAATGCGGTGACGAGCCAGGCAGCACAGAGCAGGCAGGGGACTGTCCTGGTGCCCTGCCACACTCACTGATGCCTCACCAGAGCAGATCCTTGGGTCTTTTTCACCTCACCTGCGTAGCTGCAAGCCTGGAATATAGGGAGCAGATGGAAGGAGCTGATCTGTTTGCTTGGAAGGGGCATGACCTCCTCCCAGGGTTCAGCTGCTGCTGACAACAAGGGCAGGATTAACCCTGGCTCTCGCCCTGCAAGAGCTGTAACCTTTTCACAGCCATGCCACTGTGACCACTGAATGGCAGTGGAGAAAATCAAAAGGAATATTGGTATAATATTGCAAGCAGAGGATGAGATTACAAGTGATTTGCTTTTTCTGCAAGGATAATTGTTCCCATTATGGGATTAAACTGATTGATTTCCCATCAGAAACGGTGCCTGGAAGAACAAAGTCAAAATCTCTGGTCTAATATGAGTCACTTCACTGAGCAGCTAAACACTGAGATTTTGTTGGTTTTTCTCTTGTGAAATCATGACAGATGTCAGCTGTTGCTATATTCTGCAAACAAATTTGGCATATTTTTCTTTCACACAGTAGAATCCAAGTGACTGTACCTATCCAGCAGAAGAGCTCCCCAGCCTTTCCCGGGGATCTCAGCATTTATCACCCTCTCTCTCGACTCTGTTTACTGTGATGCATCCTTTTTTTGGGTGTTGTACAGCTCCAGAATGCAGACAACTGGAGAGAATTAAGCTGAATGTTCCAAATTTATGCAGGTCAAGGAGAGTTTGCCTTTTATCCTTCAGAGATAAGTACAGCAAACTAACTCTTTTTGAAAGGCTGAGTTCCACAGATGCCAGCATTAAGATTCAGTGATCACAAAGGTTCCTGTAGTTGGATTTCACAGGAGTTTTCCCATTCATTTCAGCCTTAAAGTGATAGGGACAGGGGTACAAACAGTAGGCTAAGAAAGAGGGAACAAGTTTTGTGATATCTTATGCCACTATGTTCTGCTGGAATTCATTTAGCCCAGTCCATCAGCTGCTGTCTCACCCCATGTAAAACATTCCTGCTGTGCTGAGGGTGTTCCATACTCTCCCTGGGGAGGATCCAGAGGGATCAGTCCTCATCTAGTTTAAGAGGTTGTGCTCTGCAAAGTGTAAACTGCATGGTAGGGGCAAAGCAATGCTGGTAGAATAGCTCAGGGTGTGAGAACAGGACACAGCTCAGCTCAGCTCCTGGAGCAGATGCGTTCTCCCTCCACCCAGGCTGTGCTTCATCACTTCTAGCACTTTTGCAGAAGTGTCTATAGAGGCCCAAGGCATCTCTCATGCCAAGGTTCTACTCACTAATTCACGTTTATGTCACATCTTAGGGAAGGGAATATCCCCTAGAAGGACATGGAAAATGCAGTGCATAATTGGGGGTGTTTATCCTGGAGGAAAGAGGTATGTTTAACAGTTTGAACTCTCCCAATGTCCTGAATTTGTCGGTTCATCAGAAGAGGATTTACAAGAATCTTTTGAAAAATATTGTGCTTGAACTTTGAGGTGAAATGCTATGAGGTGGATAAAAGATTAAGCATTTATCATCCACGAGCAAGAAATTAAGAAACTCAATAATACAAAATGAAGAAACTCCTTCCTGATGTCAAAGGCTTTAGCTTACTCCTTATTTTTTTGGCTACTGTAAAGAAACAAATAGGGCTTGCAGGCCAGAATTAAGATGCTTTGGTCTCCGAATCCTGCCTTTTCTGGGAGAGAATCTCCTGGGCACCAGCTGAGACCAAAAGCAGGTAAATAAATGCCTATAGAATTTTAAATATTTCTATAACAATTCAAGATTAGTTTTCTGAATTAGTATGTCTTGTCTTTGTTCTCTCTTAATATTCCTGAACTTTGCACTTGTGCACCCAGATTTCACAAATACAACAGAAATTCCATACTCTGAACACAGGCAGTGACTTTATTGAATGGGGAAAAAAAAAAAAATCAAAGTAATTGCCAATATTTATGTTCTAGCACATAAGTAGGAATTCATAAATGCTTGCAGGAATGTAACATATCAGCCTCCTTAAACAGCCATATCCTGTTTCTTTTGTTTCCTTTTCTGCCTTTGCAGTGACTGTTGCTACAACACCATCCATCACTGCTCCTTTCATCTGTCAGGCCCTCCAGCCACCCGCCCACAGCTCCATACCTGTTTCCCCAGGTCTGAGCTGTCTGGATTTCCCCCATGTTTGCTGTTTCAGGGTGTAGATGCTCACCCTTTGCAGCTGGAGCTGTGTGGGCAACGAAGGGACTGCTCAAGTTCCTCAGCACCCCTCCTGTACCTGCTCAGCCAGTTGCATGCATTGGGTTCAGTCAAGCAAGATTAGATTTGGCAGGTTTTGTCACAGGGCATTCATACTGGGGACTGAAATGATGGTTAAATGGGCACAGTCTAGGCTGAGACTGGGAGTGTGGTGGCTGCAGTCAGAGGACAACATGCATCAACATCCCTGTTCAGAGCAGTTCAAGCATGTCTTTCCTCTGCTATTATTAGGTTCTTAGCACATTAGTCTTGTGGCTGATCAGCTGCAGGATCCTGCTGCTGATGATGCTCCTCAGCTCTCTCTAGAACATTGCCCCAGGATATCTTCTGGAGCATATTCCTTGAAGAAACTGATGCTGCACAAATGCTAATTTAATTTTCTTTTACCCCTCATTCCAAGTATCCAGTTACTGGGTTGTGGAAAAGCTGAGCCTGAAATAAACCTTTAAAGTATTTTGAAGGATTTGTCATTACTCAGAGAAATAGGTCTGACATTCACTTGAGTGCAAGGAAGTGGAGGGAACAAAATGGGTTCCTCAGAAACTGCCTCAGCCAGGCCAAAGCTCTGCCTTGGGCTCCATCTGGGCAACTCATTTAGGCTGAGAGCTGTGTCACATGATTTGGAGGAGGATTTGCCCTTGCAGCTTAAAGAACCTGAATGTTATTTAAGAACCTGCAAGGCTGTTTGGTGATACTGCACAAAACCTTATCTAGCAGCACTGCAAACTTTGATCCAAGATTCAGTGATGTCAATAGAAAAGATCCCACCAGTGATGGGGGGAAGGTTAATTCAATTAGCATTTTGGCCATTATTCCAAGTGTTCAGTGGGCATTAGGATCACCAGGGATTCCACCTAAAAAAGGGTCAGATCTCACTGTTTCTTTTTTAACACATGCTGCCCCTTATGTTCTTCAACTTATTTCTGCTTTTCTTAGGAAAGGCTATGACCTGACTGTGGGAAAAAAAAGCCTTATGTCTGACAAAATAATAAAAATCACTTAAAATCCAAGGAGCATGAAGAGTAAATGTTATTAACATTGAACTGTTTGTCTGCTTCAAGCACAGTATCACACTGTGGTAGTGAATATAGGTCTGTACTTTAATTTATTATTAAGAAAATAGCACCCATCTGCTTCTCTAACCCAGGCACTTAAGAGCCTTCTGCAAACATTAGCCCCAAATTTGTCCTCACACATACAACAAATTATATTTAAAAAATAAATGAGACTGTGGCATCAAATGGTTAAATAACCAGTTCCAAGACAAACAATCATGCTAGAAATTGTACCAAATTTTCTAGTTCACTCTACTGTTGTTTGAGCAAATGATGGGTGTGTCTGAAAAACCCATGAGGGACTGAGGGTCCTTTTCTGTCCCATCAATTGTCCTGAGGTCCAACTGGATATACAACCAGTTAGCAGAAAGAGCTAATGATGTTCCACCAAAGGTATTTCATCTGTTAAAGATACCACAGAAAATAACACTTGGTTGCCAAAGAATAAGATATTTTATGAGTGTTTAGGCATGCAAGGTGAGGTGTCACAAGATCAAACAGAACCTAGCAATTCTGATGCTCATAAAATTAGCAGGAAGGGTGAATCACTCATCTTTTTAAATTCTTCCATGACTCTAATTTAAGGCTTTAATAGAGGGTATTTTTGTTTTGTTTTGTTTTGTTTTGTTTTGTTTTGTTTTGTTTTGCTTTTTAAGTTGGCTTTAAATCTTCACAGTGCTCCAAAACTCTTTATTTATTCTCAGCAGCCCCAACATCAATCTGGGGATGGTTCTGCTGAGCTTAGCCAGAGGATGCCCTGCTGTGCAGCCCTGTGCCATGGCCCCAGCTTGCCTGTTCCTAGGAAAATCTCACCTGGCCCAAGATCCATTGTTTTGTTTAGTTCACCCCAAAACCTTTCACGGCTTCCTTCATTATCTTAATTTCAGCACTACTTTTAAAACCATCAGTGTCACTGCCTAGGGAAAGAGAATACAAATACTTGGCAAAGGTGGACATTTACTTTTCTGTTTTCATGGATGTGGAGTCAGTTGTGCCTGTTCAGAATGTCTCAGGAGAAGCATGAATAGTTTAAACATGTGTTCAAGGAAGATTTTTAGTTTATGGGTCCCCAGGTATTATTCCAAATTGTGCTTTGGTAAAATTTTTCAAATACGTATACTATTGTTCTTCTAAAGCAGACTGAAAAAATAATTGAGGGCAGAAGGAATATCTTTCAGAGCACACTTTGCAGAGGAAGTGAAATTGCTGAGTTAGTCCTGGAGGCAGCCCAGAATGGCTCCAGCTCCTCACCCTCCTGGCTCCCCAGGAAGCCACTGGCCAGCCATACTGCAGCCACACGAATCATCCCAAGACAAGGTCACTTTAGATTAGATATCAGGCAGAAATTCTTCCCCAGGAGGGTGCTGAGGCCCTGACACAGGTTGCCCAAGGAAGCTGTGGATGCCTGATCCCTGAAAGTGTTCCAGGACAGGTGGGATGGGGCTTGGAGTAAAGTGGTCTGGTAGAAGGTATCCCTGCATATGGCAGGGGGCTGGACTAGATAAGCTTTAAATGTGCCTTCCCACCAAAAACATTCCATGATTCTATGAGGGAGAGATGCATAGTGCTCTTGAAATGCCACAGAAAGCTCGAGCATCCTGGTGGTTTGTAAACTGAAGCTGGGATGGAGCAAGCACGTAGCTGAGTTAACAGCAGAGAGGTTTGTTTGCATCTGCAGCCACTGAGCTCAACTGCTGATGAGTCACTTGGAAATGCTTTGCTGGCAGCTTGTCCCCAGGCAGCACAAAGCCTCCATCCCACCACTCCCACTGCCCCCCTGCACGTCTCCGCGGCGTCGGGCAGGGATGAGTCCAGCTGACAACAATAGATACCACAGGAGGAAATCCCCAAGAGTTTCTGCTCCTTGAGGGTTTTGACAATGGAAATAGGGGAAGTCCCTTCACTGGACTTGGCAAAAAAAATTTGGACAGTGCTGTCAGGAAAATATTCTTCATTGAATGAGTGGTGCAACTTTTTAGGTATTTTCTGTATTTTTGTAACTATGAAGACAGAATTAATGAGTAAGAGGCCCTTACAGCTGGTGTCCAACTCAACAGTTACAACATGCTGAGGGAAGCACACTTTTTCTTTCCTTTTGGACAACCAAATGTGGTATTTTTAGCCTAGCCCCATAGAGAGTTTTCTCCTCTGTAATGATGTAAGGTTCCTGTTAGCTCATCAGATTTGGTTGCCCACTGTAAAAAGCCAAAAAGAGATAAAATTGAACACCCCATCATGTCTGAGCCTCAGCTCGATGTCAAGAAGAGACTTTTGGCTGCTGAATCAATCACACCCAAGTGGAGGAGAAGGCAGGACACAGAACCCAAACAAACCACAAAGTCTGATTCTGGTTTGAACTGAACTCCTGCTAATGTATCTCTATTTATGGAGTTGTTTGATGTTGGACAAAATATGAAGCTACTTTATGACCGCTTCATTTGAGAGGAAATATGTGATGACCTAAACAAATACCAAATTCTCCAGGTGGCAAAGTTATTGTTCATGTTTTCAGAGGGCTTTTTTCTGTAATCCTCCTCATGGGCGGCTGATTGGCGAGGCTGGATCCCTGGCTGGTGTTAGCCTGTGTAGTTGTGTCCAGTGTATTCATCTCTGCTGAATTGTGCTAGCGAACAATTTGCCCCATGTATTTTCATGTTCTAGTGTTGGATGGAGCTTGGAGCAACCTGGTTTAGTGGAAGGTGTCCCTGCTTATGGCAGGGTGTTGGATTGAGATGAGCATTAATATTCCTTCCCACCCAAACCATTCCATGACTCTGTGATTGTTTATAGCTAGAAATCTAGAAATCTCCCCTTCTCCCAGCTCCCACTCCCAGTACTGTGTAACTCCAGTATAAAGTGTTACTAGGAAGGTTTTTTCTGTCTTATGTTTTTTCCTCTCATAGGCAACCAAATCACATTCACCTAAAGCATTCTATGCAAGAAATTAAAGTAATTTCCTTTGAGCATTCATTTGAGGCATGTTAGTTTATAAAGAAATCTCGTTCTCTTCCATCGCCCTTCCCAGGCACTTCCTTTGCATTCCTGGGTGTGTGTCAGTAGGAAATGCAGGTGCCTCAACCTTTGGCTGCTGGCAACCATCACCATGGGAGAATGAAAGTGTGAAGTTGAGTGCCTAGAATAGTCAGCCCAATGTTTTTTTTACATCTCCCCAGCATGAAAAGCTTGCAGCTTATAATTATAGATGCTAAGCACCCTTTTAAAAATAAAAAAAAAGGTTTCCTATTGATGTATAAAACATAGAGGGTCAGTTCCTGATGTGCTGTGAGCCAGCATCAACCTTGGGACTTTAAACAAATGCCTGCTGTGCCCTGTCATGCATGGGGACATTTCTATGATGCTTTGTATAAAACTTGTGTTTTCCTTGTTGGACACATGATCCCTTCTCTGCTGACCCACTCACTAAAAGCAATTTTAGGTGGGTGTTCACAGAGAGACACAAGTTCCAGGTGATACATCCTGCAAAGATCACCCCAAATAATTGTGGGTTATAGAAAAAGCTTTCTGGCCCATTGGAAGTGCCTAAGAATTAAGTTTCTGAGTGAGGCTGGAGCCTAAATGGGGTTTACTTTTGCTGAATGCTCTGAGGGGCCCCTAAAGACTTTGTATTGGCTCCAGTCCAAGCCATGTGAGCATTCCCGTCAGTGTGGCTTTTGGAGCAGCCAGGAGCAGTAATGGATTGCTTGCAATATTTCCCAGGCATTTGCTTTATAGTCACTGAAGACAAAGTGTATTTGGTTTCTAATGAAACAGGGATGTTTCTCAGCATAATGAAGTTCCTGCCCTTGTTTTGCCTTTTGTAGCCCAGCATTACGTGACATATAAAACCACCCCATTTGTTTTGCATTGACTGGAAATAAATTCCCCCATAAGACCACCACTGAGCAGATATTATCAAAGAGGCCAGCCCCACTCCCACATTCCTGTCTCCCTGGACCCCCAGCCCTGGCTTATCTCGCTGCAGGGCATTAGTAGCTTGGTGATGCTGGTGTGTTCATGCAGTGTCCACCCCATGCAGGCACAGCACACACTGCCTGGCATGGTGTAATGGTGTATCCCATACAGGCACCAAGCCCCAGTTCTGTCAGGAATGTGTCACTCTCATGCCACAGCACATGTTTAGCCCTCATTTCCACTGGCCTTTTTCAGCCAGATATGCCCCATGCTCTATCCCACAGTACAGGTGGAATTGTAAATGCCTGTAACATTTCTGGGTGAGTGAAAATGCTTGTGCTTTGTTGAGAATAGTGCTTTATCTCATCCAGAAGCAAAATACAACTATATCATAAACGTGATCATAATGAAAATAAATCATATGGTGAATAAAATCATATGGTGGGTGTGAGTGGGATATTCTGGAATGGGGCTTTTAGAGTAAAGAAATTTTTTTGTGGCAATAGTTCCTCTTTCTATGGTTGAGAGAATCAGGGTTGTTCAGCTTGGAGAAGAAGAGGCTCTAGGGAATTACAGTACTTAAAGGATGTCCATTAAAAAGAGGGAGACATTTTACAGAGACAGATAGTGATAGAACAAGAGGAAGATGTTTGAAATTAAAAGTGGAGAGTTTTAGATTTGACATTAGGAAGGAATTCTTCCCTGTGATAGTGGTGAAGCACTGGCACAGGTTGCCCAGAGAAGCAGTGGCTTCTCCATTGCTGGAAATGTTCAAGGCCAGTTGGGTGGTGTTCAGAGCAACCTGCCCCTGGCAGGGAACTGGAACTATATGATCTTTAATGTCTCTTCCATCCCAAACCATTCTATGATTCAATGGCTAATGGTGGAGTGTTTTGTCACTGGGGCACCTTTGTCGACCCTGGTGTCAACAGCTGCAGTCCTGGCTTTTCTTCCTGCTCCTGGAAGTAATTCAAGCCAGGACAAATGACAGACCTGGCCCCAGGCTGGAACTGGTATGTCCAGTGACTCCAGGGCCAACAGATGGAGACTGGACAACTTGTGAGGTGGAGAGAAGGAAGAACTGTTTTCCAGGTTGCAAAGCTGAGACATGTAGAAATGACCTGACAGAGGCCTTTGGGGACAAAAGCATGGTCCATGTCTTTCCAATTGCAGTGCTGTGAATTCATAGAAACCCATCCTTCCTGCTCCCTGTGTTCAGCGCTAGCGGAGCCTTTGGGAGGAGCAGCAGGAGTCAGCCCAGAGGGAATGTGCCTGGAGAGGTTGGCAGCTCCTCTCAGTGCTCCCTGATCTTCCAGTTGTGTATTTCCAAAGCACACAGAGAATCAAGCATGCTGTGGTGGATGTTTTCCACACAAAACCTGCTTGCAGAACTTACAGGCTGTGCAGGGTTTCCATTTCCTTCAGTGTCTGGAAGTCACGTTAGGAGCACCTGCTTCTCTTCACGGACAATAACTAACACACAATCCTATATTTTGCTGCATTACGAGGGGATTATTCCCTAAAGGACCTAGTACAGAATTCCTGTGTTGTTAAAGATGTGCCAACATTTTATTCACAAATCCTTGGTTCCCACCAAAGTTAGTGGAAAGATGGCTTTTAACTTGCTGAGGCTGTGCTGGGGCCCTAAATGGAGTTCACTTCAGGATAACCCTGAGGAAACCTTTCCTTTTTTTTTTTTTTTTTTTTTTTTTAATGTGGAAAGAATCATATATTCCACTTGCTCTGGTTGCCAAGGAAAAAAAATTAAGTTTTTTTTTCTTTACCTTGAGGCTTTTTGCTTTTTTGCTCTTGGACCAGGTGCTCACAAATGTATGTAGGCTGGTCTACACTGTTGGTATAGTGCTACTATTAATAACAACCTGGCCAGAAAAAAGAATCTGATCCTGTTAAGAAACGTGTTACATAATTCTCAGTGTGTTGTGTGTATCTTGAGTTGAACCCAACCAATCTTGATTAATTTGTGTTTGACTACTAAATCTGCAGCTGGAATTAAATTCAGGACAACAGCAATATCCTAGAGAATCTGAGTTTCTAATAAATTCATAGAAATCTTTCATTTAAAAGAATGCATCTTCAGCTTGGATGCATTTTTTTTTACTTTTGAAATCGACTCAGAGCATTGTAAGGATTTGCTCTTTATTTATTCATTCATTGAGCCAAACCAGCAAAATTTTTGCCTTTTTTGGGTGTGACAGTAGCCAAAAGGGACGTTATAAGTCTCAGACTGCAGCATTTTGGGCATCAGAGCCTGTTTTTACAGCAGAGGACAAGTTCAGGTTGCCATCAGGGTTGTTTATTAGGAATCCTGCCAATTAAGTGCTGAAGATATGCTTTGTGTTTACATCACTTGGTTGTACTGGGCTGTGCTCACCCTGGCTAAACACTGTTTATTTTCAGCTGCTGCCCTCTCCTCCCCTTCCAGCTGTTTGAATTGCTGTGCCCCAGCGTGAAATGCATGGAGGCATTTCAGCCAGAACCCCCAAATTCCTGTCACCACCTTCACGGTGGTGGCAGCTGTGAGTCCTGGCTTGGAAGAACAACCCTGAGAGGCTGGAGCCAGCAGTGCTGACCTCGGCTGCTGAATCCTGAGGAGCAGTGCAGGGAGCAGCTCCTTCACTGCCCTTCCCTGTGGTTGGGAAGTGCCCGTGGAGTTAGTCACTCCCACAGCTCCTGTGAGCAGCTCACTCAGCCTCTTTGCTTGCTTTAGTCTAGAGAGTACCTCAGTTAATGAAGCTAATTATTCCTCTGAGGAATCAGTGGTGGTTCTGACATGTGGATTTTTACTGGCACAGGCATCACAGGAGTCTGGATTCCATTTCACCCAGGAACCCAGACATGGCAGATGGGACAGGCCCAGACAGGGACCCCAATCAAGGAGTGTGTCCATCTGCATGGGAAACAAGCAGGTTCCTAAAAGAGGCTCAGTAGGTGCAGTGGGGACAGGACAGATTGAGGAGGGCAGAGGTGCAAGGGGCCCCAGCTGCTTGCCATGATGGAGCAGGGAACACATCCTCACTTGTCACCACTCCTCTCTAGAGTTAGCATCCTTGTCAAAGGGAGTTTTCTGGCTCTGCTGCAAACATCCCCTTGTGCAAAGAGCTCCACACAGTCAGGCTGCTCTGTGTTGTGCCCAGTGCAGGATGGTTGTGCAGGGGCTGAGGCAGGTCACAGCCCTTTGCCCTGATTCCTCCCTGTCCCCGTGGGACACGTGGCTTCATCCTGACAGAGTCAAGGAATGATTTGAGTTGGAAGAGACCTTAGAGATCATTTCAATCCAAGCCCCCTGCCATGGCCAGGGCACTTTCCACTACTCCAGGTTGCTCCAAGCCCTGTCCAGCCTGGCCTAGAACACTTCCAGGGATGGGACAGCCACAGCTTCTCTGGATGACCTGTGCCAGTGCTTCAACACCCTCACAGGGAGGAACTTCTTCCTAATATCCAATCTAAAGCCAACCTCCATCAACTTGAAGCCATTCCCCCTTGTTCTGTCACTCCAGGCCTTTGTCCAAAGCCCCTCCCCATCTCTCCTGGAGGCCATTTAGACACTGAAAGGGGCTCTAAGGTCTCCCTGGACCCTGCTTCTCTTCAGGCTGAACAACCCCTGCTCTCCCAGCCTGTCCTGAAAGCAGAGGGACTCCAGCCCTCTGAGCATCTTTGTGACCTCCTGAGAACCTCCTCTAACGGATCCATGTCTTCTTGTTGAAAGGACCTATACCTATGAACATCTTCATCCTCTGCAGGAGCAGAGCAAGGCTTTCCCTTCCTCAGCTCTGCACCCTAGTAATTCCCAGCAGCTCTCCTTGGGTCCCAGCTCCCTGCTTTGTTTTCCAAACTGTTCCTTAATAAAGTCAGGAACGCTTAGAGAGGCAGAAATGCACTTGACTCCACCTCCAGACAAGAGGAGGACTGGGACCTTATTTCTGGTCTCTGAAGTGGACAGCAGATGTGAGCAGGGACTTCAAGCTCTCATGATAATTTAGTGTAATAATAGTGTTAGCAAGAACCAAATTGCTAACTTGATTGTGAATAAAAATAATCACCCTGCCAGACCATTGCCATGAAAACTCTAAGAGCAATGAAAACAGACTGGTCTGGAATGAAATCCACTCATTGTATCAGAAGCATCTTGTGCATATTCATTGCCAAGTATGTTGGCTTTTAGGTTGTTTGACAAAATATGGCCTCAGCTGCTCTCTGCTGTTTGGCACCATGTCAGGAGAACATGGAAAATAGGGAATCCTATTCCACAGACTTTAAGAAAGAAGGTGAAAAAAAAAAAGGAAAAGAAAGACAAAGGGTATTTTATATACATTTTTAATAATTTTTTTATAGTAGCAATGATGCAAGCAAGCAGTTGGATGGATTTAGTGTGATTTTTATTTCCTGGCTACAAACGGGATTTTTTTTGTGGGGGAGAAAGTTCATAAAAAGCCTCTCTGCTATTTATCCCTTTGACCTCTGCATTACCCCAGCTGTGGCTGGGATGACAGATATACATCCATGCAGTTGGAGTTGGGAGGTTAAAAGGAAAAGTGACTCATTCAGTATGAAACCCCCAGGAAAAAATCCCTTCAGAACAAGAGAGATGTTAGATCAGCAGCTGAATTTTGGCCAGTTGCTGGACTGACTTATGGGTTAGAGCTGTGCATCCATGGCTGCTTTGGGTTGGGCTTTCTGAACTAACTCTTTAGGGGCACAGAATAAGTGGGGGGGCAAGCAAATCCCATCTGCACAGGTCCTGCCAGGACACACAGCATGGTGCTGGAACAGAAGCAGAGTTGGATGTGAGAGCACTGAAGGAACCCTTGTTCTGTGCCTGCTGTGGGAGAGGCCCCAGCTGGTGAGGATGTTTGTCATGCAAGCTGGTCCTTTTTAGGGCAGAGACACAAACTACATGGACTTCAACAGTTTTTCATTGCCAATACCACTTTTTGAGACACTGGGCGTGATCTCTCAATTTCTATGGTTTGTAACTCGTGCTTGAAATCAGGCTTTTCCTCTCTGTGCTTTTGTTGTTGTTTATTTTTTTAATCTGTTCTTTAGGGAGCAAAAGTGGCATTTACAGTTCTCTCTGTGTAAATCAGTTTTATTATAACCCCTCTGAGGACAGCTTAATCCTCTTGGTCACAGTTCTGTGCTGGGGATGTGTCATGTAATAGCACATTCCCAGCTTAGTGGAGGAGGGAGCACCTTGAACTAGAGAACAAGACAGGTATTCATCACTTTTCATGCTGTAAATGAATGGATTGGAAACAGACTGCAAGGGCAGAACTGACCACCATCACTTCGATCTGTTTTACACCTTTTAATCCATTGTTTTCAATGCTCTGTCGTGATGTCAGGCAATTCTCAGCTGCCTGAGCAGCCTGGGTTTAGGTACCAACATGAGAAGCCTCTGTCTGTCTGTCTCTCTGTCTGTCTGCCCAGCATGGTGTTAGGATGCTACCACCATATCCTGGATCTCTGTAAAGTTGATCCTTTAATTTGTTGCTCTGTTGCTTTGATCCAACACTTAGAGTATTTTTGCCTGCCCACATGCTTGGATCCCTTCATCAGTCACAGACAGAGCCCTCTGTCCTGGGCAGAGGGAAAATTGCATGTTAAGATGGAAAATACCAATAACGTTGTTGAATTTTGTTGCTGTGGGAACAGGAGCTGCCTGTTGTTGTGAAGGATGCCCAGAATTCTGTCTTTAAACAATGACATGGAAAAAGAATGAGACACAGAAGGCCAAGAACTGCTCTGTGGGTTAGTTTTCTGCTTCTTTTGACCTTTAACTATAAATTGTCCCTCTTATGGCTGTCTCATAATATAATCTTCTATCGTACATAATTTTTCATGCTCTTGCATTAATAAATGGGATGATGTATTCCCCTTCTTCTCTCTCTCTGTGACCTTCAGTGACTAAAATACTTTGTTGAGAGATGAAAGATACTATTTGCCTTCAGCCCCGATAAATATCTTGTGTTAATGCACTAATGCATGAGCATCTGCAGTCTGCACCCAGATGTCAGCCGTGATGGCTTTTCATCTTTCAGTCTGATGACTGGGTTGCTTTTATTTAGGAATGAGTAGGACTCAAAGAGGAGGTGAATAATTCTGTGGTTAATGAGCACATCTGGAGCTATAAAAAGCCAAGCTATGAAGGAGTAGGAAGGTCAAACTGCTCCACACATGTCCTGCAGACAGCAGGCCTCTGCTGAGCTCCCTGGTGCTCGTGGAGGTACTTCAAATAGCCAGGGCTGATTCCCATCAGTGCTGACAGAATGGAGCTCAGTGTCATACCCAACCCCAGACCCAATGTTCTCTGTCTCCAAAGTCCTTTTCCAGCACTGGGAACCACCCTCTGCTAATGTATAGCTGGTTTGATGTGTTTAGAACAAACTAAGCTCCACAACTTTGCAGCCAGGCCATGGCAAGGAGCCAGGTCCCATAATTTCTTCATTGGGGCATTTCCACCTGACAGATGAGAGGCAGGTCAGTGCAAGGCCTTGATGCTCCAGTTCAGCTGCCATCCCAGCTGTGTCAAGGCATAGAAAACACCCAGCAAGCAGTGGGTCCCACCGAGGCCCACGATGAACCCTCAAAAGGACTGTTTCTTCAGATCTGCTGGGAGTTTGGTCTTCTGCTGGCTTACAGCGTGCACATCTGTGATGTATCCCCAAAACACACAGCCAAACACCGTAGCAGCGGAGCAGGAGGAGCGCAGAGCTTGTGTCAGCATACAGGAGAGGTTTCCAGGGCAGGGTGGGGTGATTGCACCATGAGTCCCTGGGCCTGGAGCCCGAGGCTGTGGCAGGCGCTGAGCAGGCCTGGCCCGCCCGAGTCAGCCTTATCGGCGGGGCCGTGCCGCCGGGAGCAGCTCTGGGATGTTATGGATGGGCCTGTCAGGGCCTCCCGGCACCGCCTGCCAGCACCAGGCAGCGTCACAGCTGCTGGCCACTTTCCACAGCACTCTGGAGAATGCTTTCGAAAAATTGTGCGGGGAGGTTGTATTAAACACACTGCCCAGCTGACAGGAGTGTCTGCTCAGCACCAGCTAAATTCCTGCTGTGTTTTTAACCTGCTCATTGCCCATTGCACTGGGTTACCTGCGTTAGCTGTCAACAGCTGTGTTAAATTTCTGTTTTACTTTGTCTCTCAAGAAGGATTTCAGCCCTGGATGCTCTGCTCTCTCCCAAGGGGTGGGAGTTACATACAGAGTGTGTGTTCTGGGCTCTGCTCGTGCTGAGCAAGTGACTGATGGTGACCACGCTCCGGGAGAGAAGGGAAGGTCTGACCCAGAGCGGGGGGCAGTGGATCCTCCCAGCTCAGCGATGCTCCAGGATGCACACACAGGGTGTGCAGGAGACCTCCTTCCTTCTTCCTCCACATGATTCCTCTCTGCTTCCTTCACACCCTCCTTCCACAGCCAATCCAAAATCAAGGCCGGGAGGAGGAGGAGGGAGAGGGTTCTGGTCAGCTCACAATCAAAGGAGGCATTGGGATGCAGGGAAATGTCCAGGCAGTTATAGGATGAACTTTGGTCTCTGCTCACTTCATCTTTCTTGAGAAAGTGTCTCTAAAACTATGAAAATAAATAGTCTTGCTGTGTCTCAATTGTCTTTTCACCCAACAGAGTCTGTGATGCAACTCCTGGCTCAATGGTGAGAGGTCAGACACAGAGCAGCTATTGCTGACATCCTGCTCACCTGAATTCCCACCCAGAAAGTGACTGTGCAATTCAAGTAAATTAATTTAGAAAGAGGTTCTCTCAGGCTACATAGTTTCTGTAGGTCTCTAGGGAGTGATGCCAAAGGGGAATTCATTCTTTCCTGCTCATTGTTTCACGGCTGGCCTGTCAAAGTAGAAACAAAGGCTACATTTAGCAGGAACTATGACAGCAACTGATGCCATCTGGACCTCATTCTGCTTGTCCCAGTGATTCACAGGGGCTGTCACAAACCACCCTCCCTTCATGGCCAGCAGATTTCCCTTTCAACTGAATCAAAATGATTCTGTCAAGATAAGGAGAGTAACAATGGCATTAGCTATCTGGATGGCTGAAAGCCTATTATTAATCTCGCTAATTCTGTGTTTCACTGTCAAGCTGCTGAGTCAGTCACTGGTCTGTATTTGTGTATATTTAATGCTTTTAGGGATAAAGACAAGATCCTTGGGTTTTGCAGAACACAATTCCATTCTTTTACTTTAAAATAATCATGGCACACATCCTAAATACAGAAATACCCATTGTTTTCCAGTTGGGTTATAACAGCACTGTTGGAAATGTTGAATCTGATTTCTGATTTTTTTGCTAGTTACTTTGTTACTACCCAATTATGTGTGGCAGATGCTGGTATCGAGTTAGATTTGTGTAAGGAATAGTGAAATATATTGCTTACGTGTGTAGCCACAGTATGTTAGCAAAATGTGAGTTCTTATTTCAGTTTGCTGTGAGGTAACAAGTACTTCAGTATTTTCCCGTGCTGCTTCCTTGGCTAGCTAAGACTCTTCACTTCAAGGGTAATAACCATTTTACCACAGCCATGTGGAGTTAGTACAGCTACCCGGAGGGGGGAATGGATTTGTTCTGAGCACCTACAGCAAGAAGAGTGTTTATTATTTCAAGGTTGAGTCTCAGCTGTGGAGGCTGGAAATGGATGCACGGGAATGCAGGGCTAGAGAAGGCAGGCAGCCCCTCATCCTGCTCCAGAGGTGAAGCACCAGGCTGAGTCTGGACACGGCTGATCCTGAACCCGCCTGGTCCTGGACCCGGCTGGTCCTGGACCCAGCTAATCCTGGACACGGCCGATCCTGAACCCGGCTGGTCCTGAACCCAGCTAATCCTGGACACGGCCGATCCTGAACCCGGCTGGTCCTGGTGAACCCCGCCGGTCCTGGATGCGACCGATCCTGAACCCGGCCGGTCCTGGATTCGACCGATCCTGAACCGGGATGGTCCTGGACCCGGCCGATGCTGGTCCCGGCCGATCCTGGAGCCGGGCTCGTTGTGCTCCCTCCCGGCCGCTCCGGGAATCGCAGCCCGGGCCGGGCCGAGCCGGAGGCAGCGCCGGTGTCCGCCCCGAGCACACGGGTCCGGCTGTCGGTCACCGGGGCTGGGCTGGGCTGGGCTCGGGGGTGGCGAGGCACAACCAGCCGGGCTCACACACATGATGCACAAAGCCTAGAGCGGTGTTCTGTCCGGTGGGAAGGGTGGGTGAGCGGTCTGGGCAGCAGCCAGGGCCTGGGGCAGAGCAGCTCTAGCCTTCCTTCAGGAAGGGATGGCGGCTGAAGCGCTCGGTGAGGACAGAACGCGGGGTGCACCGAGCTGGAGCAGCACGAGGCGAGGATGGCTCTCTGTATGCCGGGGACGCTGGGCTGCAGCTGGGGCCAGGGCTTCACCGAGCCCTGCTGGAAACTGCTCCTGGAGAGAAACAGTGCCACACCGAGGCACCAAAAGTCACACCGAAACTGCTCCCGGAAAGAAACAGTGCCACACCGAGGCACCAAAAGTCACCTCGCACTGCCGCATGGCTCTGGGTTTAACACGACTCAACTCTTTAACAAGAGCACAACGCTCAGATACATCATGGGATTTTTGGGGTTGTCCTGTGGAGGGTCAGGAGCTGGACTCCATCGTCCTTGTGGGTCCCTTCCAGGTCAGGATATTCTATGATTCCAAGGGAACTTCCCAGCAGCCCAAGAATGTCCTTGAATTTTTCGCAGCAAAATGATGCTGAAAGGGCAGCTCCAGGCGTGAGACTCTGCTGTGGCTGAGTTCCTGGCTGCCCTTGGCAGCCCGTGGGCAGCAGGGTGTAAATGTAAATATATAAATGTGTAAATGTGAGTAGCAGGGTGTAAATGTGTAAATCTGCGCAGCAGAGTGTAAAACCACAGCAGCAGAGCTGTGCCACAGGCTACACCCTCCAGGAAAACTGAGCACAAACACTAGCTCTGCCCAGGGTGAGTCATTTCATTTTTGACTTCCCAAAATCATTACAGGGACAGCAAATTAGGGCACAATGTCAGTGTTGTATCCACAATTAATTAAAAATAGTTTCATCTCTTGGGACCTGAAACTTTGCTAATTAGGGTCTCTCTCCAGAAATTATTAGGGGTTTACAATCTGTATAAACTGAGGATTTGTCTGTAGAGCCAAAATTATTAACCTTGTGATAAATTTCCTCTGTCACACCCATACAATTCAGTACTAGCCAGATTGAGCAGAGTGGAAATGAAGGTTTATTTTATGACCTTTTAATGTGTTTCTTGAATTACAAATGAGAAAATACAATTTAATTTTTTTCTGAATTTCCATCCAGCTCTACAGCAAGTAAAAAAGTCAAGGGACATTTTTATGTTAAAGCAAATATTGTTATTAGCCTTTTTGTTGCATTACATATTTTCCAAACATTTTATTTTTCTATATTAACTATGGAGCTTTAAATCTTCATTAACCAGAATAGTTCGGTTCAGTAATTGCTCAACAGAGCTGAAGTGAAGACATACATAAGAAAGAGCAGACTAGAACATAAAACCACACAATTACATCATTGCAATTATATCAGGAGTTATGAAAATGCCTATAAAGAACACTGGAATCTGTTCAAATGTTAGAAATTGTTAAATGTCTATACTCTTTACAGATATGCAATTTCATTTCTTGCAATGGCAGTTTAAATCCATTGTCTACTTTTTTTTTTTCTCTTCTTCTTGATGATTTTCTAATGTAAGGGAAGAACAGAGCCCATACTGATTTAAGCTCTTTGAGTTATTTAAATGTGCTTAGAAAATGTGGAGCTGAAGATGCTTCCCCACACACTATTTACTATGGAGCCAGTTATTGTGGGAGAAATCTCTGCCTCTGCATTTCCCCAGATAATGAAAAAAATGAACCTGTCTTATGTATCCTATCACAGGAGGACCAAGAAAAAGCGTTTGCTCTGGAATAACACCAGCAAGTGAATGGTGTGACTTTACCTATGGAATGATAGCATGGGTATATGCAGAAGATGTATTTTCCCTTCCAGCCGCTGTAGTGAAAGGAGTTCACTGCCTTATTTAATACCTCTACATGAATGCTCATGCTCAGGTATTCACTGTTTACTTATGCTGAGTATACAGTGCACACACTGTGCCTCTTCTTCTGCCTGGGAAGGAATAAAGATCTACTGTTCAAGTCAGACAAATATTTTTAAAATGAAGCCATGTGCCAGAAAGGATTTCAGGAACTCCAGAAGTTAGCAATTCCACCACTGCGTTTTGCTGTGCAGATGTTGCTGCTCAGAGGAAGGATCAGGACTCATGGTGCCAGGGTTGCCCTGACTGAGCACTGAAATGGCTGAAATGGGGATTCAGAAAAGACACTTTGCAGGAGCAGCTCCAGATCAGGTAGGAGAGGAGGCACCTCTGGGAGGAAGACTGACCCTGTCCCCCTCTGGCCTGCATGGCTGTGCACGAACCATGAATGATACAAAACACAAACGAAGGGATGTTACGTGAGAATGATGAGAAGCTAAAAGACAAAATATTCTGCATTTGGAGGAAAGATATATTTGCTTTCCTTGGCTGGCTACTGGCAGGACTGGAGGTCATGAGTCTGTCAGAGTGGAACTTACACCTCTAATCAGATTTAGGAAGGATGCTGTCATCCTCCCTAGGATCTCAGTTCTAAGATCTGAGATTTCAGAATCTCAGCACAAAGCTAACGAGCCCTCTGCACAAGCATTTTTCATCAGCTGGGTTTCCCTTCCAAGGTGTCTGTAAATTATATTGTGTGCAAAGATGGGATGTGAAAAGCCAGCACAGGCTGATGCTGAATGAGTAAGGACACAGAGCTGAGAGTGCTGGAGCTAGTCAGCAGTTAAACTACAGAGTTTGCAAGCAGCATTTGCCCAGGCTGCTCTCTTTAGTACAAAAAAACCCAGATGCAGTGACCCTTTCCTCATGTGAGGAATCTTTTTTGGATAAATATACCTCAGTTCCATGTGGAAAACCCACACACATAGCAGGAGCTGTGCCCAGCAGATGATTGCCACCTAAAGTGCAGTGACTGCAAATTACCATCTCTCCAGAGAGAAATACTTCATCCTGGTCTGACTTCAGACTGATTCAATATGGGTTTTTTTAAGGTCTGCTTTTTCATTCACTAATTAGTAGTCTAAATAAAATAAAGAGATTTTTGTGGGTTTTTTTCATGGGTTTGTAATGTCTTTTACCCATATTTCTTAATAACATCTTTCTCTAAACCAAAAAGGAATAATGTGACTGGCTGGCCTTTCCTATTTCTGGATTTGATTTATGCTGCAGTCTGTGAAGGAATGACTTACAGAGCCTTTCCACTGGCTGCATAGCCTTGTACAGAATCTGTGTTGAAATCCAGGGCATGCACAGAAAGACCTGCCCAGTGCAGTGTGGGATGACCCAGTCCTCTTCCACATTCCCTCTCGGAATTTATTATGCAGGAAACGTGCTTCTCCTCCACAAGCCCCTATGTTAAATGTGTCACAAGCTTAAATCCCTTGCAGTTTGCTTTCTGAGCTTCAGACAGGGTCATCTGTCTGTGTTATTTCAAAGTCTTCCTTTCTTTTAGTGAAAATCACTGCTCTGTGGAGAACACAGGGGTTGGGTGGGCAATGCTCAGAAGTGCCTGCTTGCAGCCACCCAGGTGCATTCCACTTCATTTACACCCCAGCTGTGGTGACACAGGGAGGTGGGAATGTGTCTTTCTGCACAAATCAGCATCTTCCTCAGGCTCCAGTCACTTAGGGCATTTCCTTCTTAGTTCAAACAGAGAACACAGGGTGATTCATCATTCCTGCTAGCCAAGTTTACAAAAGAGTTTATTCATTTGCTGAGGCAGGGGCCAAGTTTTGATTAAAAACCATGAAATGTGGATATGGTTAAAAAATGTTTCAGCCTGGACACTGCCTCTTTTGCATGCAAATGATGGAGGTCACAGTGCTCAGAGCTGTCTACCCCAAATGCTCCCTGACAGATTTCAAGGCACAATATCAGAAGATAATTTATAAAAGCTGCCTCATGTCCTGCAAGCCCCTTGGATGCTTAGCAAGGACTGCAGTCTGCATCATTACATCTCCTGATTCTTTCAGGCATCCCTGGATAATTTGGAAAATCTAATTAAAACATGGGCAATGCAATTTTAAGTGAAAAGGGGAGAATACATGTATTTTTCCATCCCTGCAGTCAGACCCCTCAAATTCTGTATGGGTGCACTTGTGCAGTTTTAAATAAGCCAGTCAGGCAATTACCAGTTTTTTTCTGTGTTTGCAGAAGTTTAACTGGCCTTGTGAATGTGCAGCTGGGCACGACTCAGAGCCCTGCCAGAGCAGCCTCCACCAGATCATAATTATGTTGGATAGGAGCAGGAGCTGTCAGGTCCCTCCCTGGGAGGATCCTGGTGAATCCAGCTTTAGTGTGCCAAGCCTGGCTCAGGGACAGCTGGAGGTCCTGCTCTGTGTGCCAGACCTTTCCATCTGAACGCTGCATGTTTACCTCACCTCTTGTCTAGATCATCTGCAGCAGAATTTAAGGCATAAATCCCATCCTTTCCCTTCTCTCTGTTGCGCTTCAGTGTCCCCAAGGGGTGCAGCCTTGAATAACACTGAGTTATGACTGCCTGCAGCCTCCCTGTCTGCTCAGGTCAGCTGCACCAGCGCTGGGGTGGCTCAGGGCCTCACAGGACTGACTTCCCAAAACAGTCTGTCAGCATAAAGCCTTCTGCCCATTCCAGGAGAATCCTGGCACGAGTCAGACTGCTCAGGAAGCCTGCAGAGCAGGAGTTTGTTTGCAGCCAAGGTCTCTGAGTTTTGTCAGAGGACAAAGCATGGTATAGTTGATACCTCTGTGTTTCACACACTGGGTTTGTTTAGCCTGTGCAGGCAGCCCCATGCAGAGACACCTGAGCTGGCCTGAGCTGGCTGCTGGACAAAGTTACCTGCAATCAGGACAGCAGATGCCCAGTGGGGAGCAGTGGGGGCACGTAGAGCAGTGGTCTGTGTGGGCTGAGGAAGTGCAAGTAACCTGATGTAGCTTTTTGTTGCTGCTGTGCACCGTGTGTTATTCCTAGAGGAAGATGTACTCAGTCTGTTCACGGTGAGGTGTGTGTGTGCCTGGCCACGTTGCCTTTTTCCAGTGTTTGCATCTTAGTCCCACCTTCTTGTGATGGGGAAGTTTCTCTAACGCTCCAAAGATTTGATTCAGGATGGCTTCCTGACAATGCTCAGGAATTTTGGTGTTTGGAAATGCTCTGTGATTTTGCTGTCAGGTACCTGACAGTGACAAGACCTCAGGTACATCTGGCAAAGGAGGCTTGTCCCAGTCCATGTACCCTTCCTTCACCTCAGAAGCCCCCTGGCTTCTGCCCATCATCAGCAATACAGTTAGTGTTTCCTATGGTACACCAGATCCTCAGCTTGTGAGATCCACCTGTACCCAGGAAGACTAAAAATTAGATAATTCTTCAGCAGACAGCCCCTCTACAGCATGGCACAATCTTTTATCTACAGCTGATGTAAAGACATTGCTCAGGCTTTTGGCTGGATCTTGGAACAGCAGACACTGGATGTTGGCATGCCTTGACTTTTGGCTTCCATCCTTGCTTTTCTAGGATCTGGTGTGATTATTTTTTCATTCATGAAAAAAAAGGGAAGCGCAACAGACACAGCTAATTTTAGAATTCGTTCCTGTACAAGGCCTTTTTACACATGTAAGTTTTAGCTTCAGTTTCAGGGAGAAACCTGAGCTCTGCTGAGGTCAGAAAGTGTTGTTATCCAGGCCTATTTCTGCCTCCTCTGTTCTGAGTCACTGCATTGTTTTATGGGAAATCCTATATGGCATGACATAAGTGCTCTTCAGTTAATTTTAATATTTCCTCTGTCTAGGTCTTGACCAAACCCTTGTAATGTGAGAGACAAGGCGGCATCCAAAAATACATGTGTGCACTTTCTGCAGACAAGCTCTCTGCAAAGAGATTTTTACTTTAAAGAAATGTAAGGCCTTCAAACACCCACAGGATGCTTGATTCTCCTAGTTTTAAAGCAGATCTCCATGTCATAACTCTCCAGGTTCAGTTGTTCCTCTCACATATTCTCACTCCTCTCTCTGTCTGCAGTTGTGCAGGGGTTTTTTCCCTTTTAAAGTACATTAATACAGCTGCTGTTGCCAGTGGGCTCAGCACAGTCCAGCAGCAATGGACAATTGGCTCCATCAGGCATGGGGGAAGCTTCCAGCAGCTTTTTATAGGTGCCACACCTGCAGCCCCCCACTACCAAAATGTTGCCACACAAACCCAACACACCTCTACAAACACATTTTAAATTCTTTCTACTAAAAGAGAAGGAAAAAATCTGAATAAAAGAGCAAGAAGTCTATAGTAAAAATAGGTTAAAAAAGAAGCATCAGAACTGAGTAAGAAATGCAGGTCTGACTCACGTCATTGGATCTGAAGACTAATGGTGTTTTTACAGTCTCAAAAATGTACTAATATCTTTAATGCCATCACAGACTCACATCTTGCTTTTCTCATGGATAATGATGCAATCATTTCTAAATTCACCCAATAAATGTGAATGTACAAAGTGTATGCATGTGTAACATATGGAACTGTGTTAGTATGTTCTGGTGACAAGACAGCTGGACCCTTTTATTATGGTTTATGATATTAGCAGTCGTTGAAAGCCTCAGTGAAATTGCCCCCTTATGTTAGATATTTATTTCCCTATTTTTCTATTTTTCCTATGGATTGTGCTTTGGTGAGTCATCTCCCAAAGCCTTGATTTTGCAGTTGTAGTTCACTAGATCTCTCTTTAGAAAATGGACTTGTGAGGGAGTGAATTTGGAAAGCAAGAGGTAGCTTGTTCATGGTGTTTTGCTTGGTCTAATTAGGTCCCTGGTTCTATTTAATATTGGAAAAATGCTATTTTTGGTAGAGGTGACCGTTCGGATGATTGGCAGTGATGATGGTCACTCAAAATTAGTGTGAATACTGGTTTCTGAAGAGGAAATACAGTAAATTAGACGTTCTAGTGAGCTGGATAATGATTTTTTCTTTGTTTCAGCCCTACCCGTGCCTGTGTCGGGTACGTCCTCGCCCGAAGCAGCGCCGTGGTCCCGGGAGACCCAGCGGGGCTGCGGCTGCTGCTGCCCTCGGCGGAGCCCAGGCCAGGTGAACCCATCACCCTGCTCATACGGCCGTGCCGCGTTCCTGAGGCACTGAGACTGTTTTCCTTCATTTCCATCATTTTCCTTCTGCCCCGAGCCCGGCGCCTGCCTGGGGCTCACCCGGAGCTGCTGCGCGCTGGCTCGGCGGTACTGTGAGCAGCGCCAGAGCTGCCGCCGGCCTGCAGGGAGCCCGTCCAGAGCCAGGCGGGCTGCTCCAGGGATGGAGCAGGGGCTACAGAGGTGTGTGAGATCCCTCTGGATCCGCTCTTCACCGTGGAACAGCCGCTGCGAGACCTCGGCACAGCCCGGGCGGCGCGAGCGGCGGGGCCGGGACGCGGGCGCCGGGGCAGATGCGCCGCTACTCGCGGCATTACGGCGAAGGGGGCGGGGCTTCGGGCGTGAGGGGGGCGGGGCCGACGGGAGGCGGGGCTGGAAGGGCCGGGGCGCTTCTAGAACGGGCGGCGGGAGCGGCGGCTGCACGGTGAGCGGGGCTGGGGCAGGCGGGGCAGGGCTGGGGGCACAGGGCTGAGGCGAGCAGGACAGGGCTGGGGGCACAGGGCTGAGGCGAGCGGGACAGGGCTGGGGGCACCGGTACGGCCGGAGCCCGCGCTGAGGCGAGCGGGGCAGCGCTGAGGGCACAGGTACGGCCGGAGCCCGCGCTGAGGGCTGGGGCACAGGTACGGCCGGAGCCCGCAGCACGCTGTGCCCGCTACCGCAGCCCCCCGGGACTCGCGGGGGTCCCGCTGCCGGGAGCCCTGAGCGCTGCCCGGCCGCGCGGTCCGAGCGCGGTGCCGGCGGCTCAGCCCTGGCGAGACGCGGTTAAATCCTCGCTCCGCTGCTGGGGCCGGCGGGTCCCCGCGGGCCGGGCTCTGGGGGACGGCGGTATCGCAAAACATCACGCGTCTTTGTAAGCGTGTTAGAGCTGTCATCGCAAAAACGGTGGAAGAGCTTGTTGCCCTTCTCCGCGTTGTTTGGGTTTGATAGGGCTGGCATTCCCGGTTAAATCACTGCCAGCTGACTTTGCCAGCTGCGTTAACTGGCTGTGCGTGTTCCCTGCATGCCACAGGCTCAGCACAGAGCAAGCCGTGGCTTAAGCTTCGTAGAGGTGTTCAAACCGCTTTTGTTCTGCTCCTGTCTCATTTTATTTTACTCTGAGCTTTGTTTTCAAAAAAAAAAAAAAAAAAAAAAAGCTTGTCCCTACACAGTTGTGCAGCTGAGCTGGGGACAAGCCAGGAGAGCACAGGCAGCTGTGTGTGACCTGTGTGATGCAGCGACCGAAGCCTCGGTGGAAAAGGCTGTGCAAAGGCAGGGGAGAGCAGCTGCTGAAAACTGAAGGCACTATCTGAGTGTTACCACAGCTCAGCTGGGGCACAGCAGCTTGGCATGTCATAAGATGGCAAAACATGCCTTTGACTAGACAGGAGTAATTTTATTTCAGGAAGCAAAGAATGTCCTTGTAACCTGGAAGCAAGGAGGAGAGAGGATATGTAAATAAACGCTATTTTTGGGACTGTCTGACTTTGTGATGTTTGGTATTTCTAGCCAATAATCACCCCTTTTCCTCAGTAGTAAAGTAGTGTTCCCCAGAAGACATTTTTGTAACAAAACCTCTTGCTCTTTAGTTTTATAGGTGCTCTGTGAGGGTGGAGTGGAGCTAGAAGGCTGCTGTGGCCGTCTTTACCAGGGTAATATTTCATCTTTCTGGCATAAGGACTTGGAAATAATCCCACAGGTGCGTTGTGAATATATATATAGCAATCAGTAACTGCCATTCACATTTCACAAGCAGAACATTATACTGCATTGGTAAATTGGCACTGCTGTGACACTAACAGACAAGAATGTGGCCTCTTGCTAATGCCATAATTTCTTAGGATTCAATTTTTTAATGTGACTAATCATACATTGGGAAGCAGTGCAGGAATTACACACTTCAAAGGGAGTAACAGCAGAGGGAGCAGGGTTTACCAGTTAGCATAAGAAATTTTTCACTGAAAGTTTAAGTCAGGAATCCAATCTGTTTATAATTTCCATGCTGTGTGCATTGGCAAACTTCCAAAGAAGCTAGCTGTAAACATAGATATTTTTCCTATGACTAGTTCTGATTTTTGTGCATAGTTTTCTATATGTCAGAGATATGAGAACATGGAGTGTGAAAGCAGGCATGTTCCAGGGTGATGTTAGAATAGAATCAACCTCTGAGATAATGCCTGATTTTAATTAAATTGAATTGAAAGAAACAATTCACTGACAGCAGACCTTTTAATATGAAAAGAACTCCTCTTATTTCTGAACAGGAAGATACTTTTAATGCTTTATATGGCAAATGATAAGTTATTTCAAGTTATTCAAGTTATTTTAAGTATGATGATATACCAAAGTTATGGCCTTTGCACAGTAAAATGCAGTCTAGATATTAATGCTAAAAAAATAAGCTGTGGTGGAAAAAGCCCAGAGTCTTCTTGTCTTGATCAACACTGTGGGATTTGACTCCAGGCTGCTTTATGAAGGCAGACCTTGCAGAGTGAGATTCAAGTGTATTTGCTGTGCCTTAGACTTGCATCAGTTTTGTTCTCTACTGGAGTGTGGAAGAAATGTTTTGTTATGGCTTTAAAAAATTACTGGGAGCTAATCAAGCTGATGATGGCTGCTAAGGTGGTTATAATTTATTTTATGTTAAAAGAAATGCCAGCAGTTTTGCATGGTTGTGCTGTGTCCTTGTTAATGCTTGCAAATAAACAGCTTTTCCTCATTTTCTTTTGGCTTGCCTTGAGAAGCACAAGGCAATCACATTGCTGGTTTTGCTAGGTAATTATAATTGGTTTTAGATGCATATTAAAATGCTTTGTAAAGAAAGGCAGTGATGTTGGCATAGGTTGCTTCGAGCAGTAAAACAAGTGTGCTCTGGAGGAAGGGGCTGGGTTGAATGCTGGTGCATCTGAGTCATGTGATAATGAATTTCAGCTTTGAATTACTTGTTTCACAGTCTTCAGCCAATGGTGTAGGTTTTCTTTCCTTAATATTTAATAACTTATAAAATGTTTTATAGCTGCTATCATGTGCTGGGTGAATCTGCAAGACTTGAAATACTGCTACAAGTGAATGGTTTTATGGCTGCCTTTCTTGGTTGGTATTGAGAGAAGTGCGTCCTTGGCATCATCTTGAAAATCTGTTTATAATTAAGCCTATCTTTTGGCTCTTAATAAGTAAGCAGCCTTGCAAGATTTTGGTTTATACCATTTTCTACTTAGATATCATTAACCTTATTTACAGCCATCAGTACTGATAGCAGCTTAATGCCTACTTTTGAAGCTCCATTGTTTGTGGAGGAGAAAGGGATGAAGCCATCTGCAGCCCCAGTTCAGTACTCCTTGGTGTGTCTGCAAGCAAGAGGATAGGGTGGAAAACAGTGGCATTTGGAGGAGCCCCAGACAGATCTGTCTCATCCAGCAGTCCAACTTCAAACTGCAGTTTGAGGATGGACCAAATTTCAGGGCCTCAACTTTGTGTGCACTCATCAGTGGCCTGAGGTGATCTTGAATTAGTGATTTGCTTGTTGGATTTCACCATGATACTTAAATGGAAGCAGCTGCTTTCAGAGTGATTTCCCAGGTGTCTTTAACAGCACAGACAAGCACAGAAGAGACAGACAGACTGTAACCCTTACTTGTGTCATCAGCTTGCATGTTGTATTCCAGTAGCTCAAAAAAATGGTATCTTATTCAGATGTTGACAATATCTGGTTATGATACTTTGTCACACAAGCTTTATTCCTCTGCAGCAAATTCTGGGTCTGTAAGCATGGAACCAAGAACAGTACTCTGCCTTAATGACTTAGAAGAAACCATTGCTGTGTGCTCTGAAAAAAATTTCCCCCAACTAGTCTTTGGAAAAAGCGGTGACTTTGCTTGTAGCAGGTTGGAGCAGTTAGATTGCAGCCCAGGTTCCCACCTCCCCTAAAGAAGCCCCATAGCAGAGGGAGTGCTGTCACCTTTAACTGAGGAGTGGAAGGACACTTATTTTTTTCTGGAGTTCATGTGATCAAAAAGTGTTCACATATGAGTACAAGTGACACTCTGGTCTAATTTACCACAATAAAGGGTATGACTTGTATTCTTTATGTTGTACAGACTGGTCTTATGTTGGTTCCACTTAATTTAATTTTCCTGCATGAGGAGTCTGTGCAAATTTGGAGCTGGATGTAGGACTTGCTTTTGTTGTCCTTATTTTTAGTTAGGCTGTCAGGCAAGTGGAGTTCTCTTGTACTATGGTGAATAAAGGAGACCATAGCATATCAGTGTGATCAGAAGTAGAGTCCTAAAGACCCTGGATGTAATAGGCATTTGTTTCCTCTTCTGACCTGAAAAAAGTCCCTCCCTTTTGGCTAGGAGCTGGCCTATGTTCCCTGTGACTGGGTATGAAATTCAGAGTGAATGAGAAACCGAGAACTGTGGTAGATGTGCAAGCAACTTCCTTTTAATAGGTCAAGTCTCTATTTTTATATCTTGTTGATTATGAGGTTTTCAGAAAGCTTATTTAATAAAGAATTCAGTCTAACCTGTGGAGAAAAAATCCATCCTTGTGTATTTTGTCTAGAACTTTTTTCCTTCTGCCAGTGTTCTCTGAGCCTGACAGCACTCTTTCCAGTAATGATTCACTGATGTCTTATACTGTAAAGAAGTAAGAAAACCCAAAACCCACAAAAAAAAAAAAAAAAAAAAAAAAACAAAACCCAGAAATATAGCCAGTATTTGATCTACAAAGGCTTGTGTTTGGCATTTCTATTTGAATAAAACACACTGCTTTACAAACATTTGTCTCCATTATTGAGGCATGAGCTGCTCATGCTCCTTCTGCCCCTCTTGCCCTCCTTTCAGCTGGAGTGGGGTGGGCACATGTACGTGTTGCTGTGCACACATGCTCCTGCCAGCCAAGACTGTGGTTATTCAGCCTCCTGTAATTCATTATTTGAGCTGGTTTTCCCAGTAACAGCTGTGAAAAGAATGTATAAACAATCTGCCAACCCTGCAGCCAGGTGTCCTGCTTGTTTGAGCAAGAGCTGCTTTCTCTTTTTACTGAGGTCTCTGTTTATTGACTCAAGTAAAACTGAGTAGGATGGTAAAGCTGTTGCAGATCTGCTATAAAGACAAGCTGGTAGCTGTAGTACTTCTTGGCAGATTTCCTCAGCCATGAGAAAACATGGTGAGGAGGTGCAGGAAAGTGTAGAGTTGTTTTAACTGGAATATTCACTTGTAATTGTTCTCCCAGGCTTTATGTTGTGCATCCAAAAAACCACTCCATTAAATGATGGCAGACTATTCAGATGGACAGATGAGGCTTAATATATCCAAATTAATGTACTTCCCAAGTGCACTTGACTTGCTGTGCTTTCTGCTACATCACTTATTGTGGCTTGTAATGTTGGCAGACCTCTGCATGGTACTATTCACTCAGCTTTATTCATTTCTCAGATTACCCATGTACTAGTTCTTAACTAACTTAAACAAGCAGTTTGGGAATATGTGGTTTGCAGGAGGGTGAGAAACAAAAGAGGGAAAGGAGAAGATTTTTTATGATACTGTGAGACGTTTTCCTGCTTACTCATGCTTGCAAACTATTGTGGTAAATGATTCTGATTCCTTGT
This sequence comes from Fringilla coelebs, assembly GCF_963513975.1. Taxonomy (NCBI): domain Eukaryota; kingdom Metazoa; phylum Chordata; class Aves; order Passeriformes; family Fringillidae; genus Fringilla; species Fringilla coelebs. The sequence continues at coordinate 8,411,848 of NC_140041.1, forward strand.
GTAGTCTTGTAAAGCAATCAAAAGAATAATTTAAAAATAATCATCTTGCCATGTGATAATACACAGCAGAGGATAGAGCTATTACTAATATTTTTTGTGGTGGTGGTGTCACTGAGGATGTATTTAATCTTTGTTTCTGTGGTACTGGTGAGCCCAGCTGAGGGTGAGAGTTTCAGTTGTGCTCTGGGCTTGAAAGAAATATCCATTTTTCATCTTTTGCCTTGTGGATATTTCATCTTTTGGAGGCAGATGTGTGGAGCCCAAGGGAGCAAGTTAGAGTTATTGCAGAATTATCTTGATTCCTTCCTATTTGCTGCATTGCTTGAAATTTCAGGATGTTCCATGTATTTTTCTTTAATTTTTCCCTTCCATTCCCCTTTCTCAGGTTAATTCCATTTTGTCCCCAGAAGTTGCATTTTTACTGTGTTTTGAGTTACTGGGTCACACGTGGTAATTTTGAGCCACCAGTTTGCCCAGTTACATGGAGTAGGAAATTGCTTCCTGAGCTGAGGTTGAGAGTTGTCACCTCCCTTGTGACACTGTGCAAGGGTGTGCCAAGAGCTCCATGTTTGAGCAGCAGTGCTCCTGCACGAGGCTGGCACTGGTGGCTGCTCCTGCTTGGTGGACAGGCAGCTCTGGAGTGAGCTGGGGACTGATCCCAGTGCAGTGCTCCTCACAAACCCCCTGGAGAAGGTGTTCTGGTCATCAGGTCTCCCAAGAGGCTCTTCTGTATGCCCCTTGCATCCCTTGCTTCACTTGACCTCATCTGCTCAGACTGGCTTTCCTCCCATACCCCTCAGGCTGTGCTTTTGGAAGTGGAACAATCTGCTTTCAACATCCATCTCTGGGGCTGGGTTTCTAAACTGGCACAGCCTTTGAAATACAGAAGTTATAAGGGCTGTGCCCAGAGGCCAATATGCTGAGATAATGCATCTTGAATAAGCAGAACTGGAAATTTCACGTCTAACTTTTCCAACCGTTGCTGCCACTTCTACACTACAAAATGTTCTATTCCTCTATTTGGCTTTCTCACTATTTGTGTTTCTAGACAGTTTTTAAGTAATGGAGTTTTATAGAATGCTATAAACCCATTTAATTTAGACTTCTATTATTATTATTGGAAAATAATTTGTGGGTGTCATATTTTCCAGCTCTAGTTACGTCTGACATGGAAGGTGCTGAACTGGTCTTGCAAAAGAGCTTTTTCTCACTTCTCAGTGGACAATATGTATATATAGTTTCCCTTTTCTCTTGTGGGCTTTCCAGTGTCTTCCATGTAAATCCCAAAGAGTATGCAAAATAGTATTTGATACTGTTAAGTAACAGCTCCTATGGTTGAAGAAGAGTTTTTTCAAGCTTTACAAATTAAAATTCAGAGAGTCTAAATAATTTTCATGAGGTTAAAATGACTGAAGATAAAGGTTAATGCTTTGGCTTGTTTCTCACAAATAAGTTAATTATTTTTAATCCTCCTTTTCCTTTTAATTTTTTACAGGTATCTGAAAGATGAAACCCTGGCTGCAGTTGATGTTCTTCCTTTGTGTTTTCCTGATCTGGCATGCAGAGGCAGAGTTTTTCACCTCCATAGGTGTGGAAAGAACCAGTGCATGATTTTGTGATATTATTGTGATTGATAGAACTGCTAAAATTGTCATTTGAGGCATATGGCTTTCTTCATGTGGCCCTGGCCAACACTGCATTAGGAAAAGCTGCTCTTCTGCAGCATCAGTGCGATTTTTTTGCAGTTGGTTGACTTAGAACATTGACCAACATGATTCAAGTTTCTCCTGGACCTCTGTCAGCAAAATAAGATGGGCTCTGTGTTCTGATAGGATTTGTGCATCTGTTGTCATCTTGAACGGAGCATACCACCTTATGCTAGAAAGCTTAGTCCTGAATTTGAGTCATGGAAATAGTTTGTGGTAAATATGTGAAGTTTTTATTTTTCCTCAGCAGCCAAAATCTCCTGTCTTCTCAAAAAGCTGAACTTAGCTGTCAGAAGAAAAAAATCAGTAACTCCCTTACATTGTGTGTTTTGCTAGGCCTGAGTAAATCCTGAAGAAATTGCATTGTAATGAATCTGTAAAATAATTTGATTTTTATGAGAATTTAGTTCCTGTGTTCTAGTAGGATTCAACCATGTAGAGCTTCAAATAAGCACAAACTGAGTTTTCTGCTGTTAATTGGTCTAACATTTTTCTGTCGAGTAGTTTGGGGACTTTTCCTCCATAAGGGCATTAGAGGCTGATTAACTGCCACTGGCTGTTCTCCAGAATGCCCTTTGAGTCAGTGGAGCTGTTTCTGAATGGCAAAGCTCAGAGCTCCTGGTGGGTTGTTGTGCTCCACTGTGTGGAACTGCTCAGCCAGAGTCCTACTGCCAAGCTCCTCACGTGCCCTGTGGCTGGCTGAACAATATTTAACTTCATGTGTATTATTTGCTTCTGATTTTTCTAAGTAGCATTTTATACAAAGCTGCCATGAAGGATCACCTTCTCTTTACACTCACCTATTTCTGAACCTTTGCTAGCTCTGAAAATAGCACATCCTGCTGCCTTCTATCTGCTTAATCATGCCCCATTCATAATTACTGTGGAATGCTGGAGCTGTGGTTGCATTTATGAATCTAATAATGTTCTTTCATTTTGGGCTTTGAAAAGCCAAGTTTGTCATAGCAATTAGGACTGATATGTTGGCAATTTCCACTAATGCTAATCAGGAGAGTGTGTGTGAGTCTATAAACATTAGTCTGAAATTCCTCTCTGTGTAATGTTAGTCTGTTTCCATGGTTGCCCATATTGTAAAGCTGTAACTTTAAATGATGTTAGTGATTACACTAGTAATTTGTTAGTGTGACCTAATCTGTATCCATATGTAGAACAGATGCTTTGGCAACCATTTGAATCTTTTGTTGCTTTGTCTCTATAGCTGTATGAGTGTCAAACCTTTATTTTCATTGTCTTGCTTGCACTTAGTAAAAGTAATTCAGAGGCAGAGGAAGGGTCAGAGCAAAGCTGCATGAACTGTTGAAGCGGGGACTTTAAAAGCCCCTTGAAGTATTTGAATGCCAGACCTATGTGTCCAATAGCTCTTGTGGTGTATAGGCATTGAAGTGCACACCCTTAATTTGTCTCTTGTTTGTGATTGTTTTAATAGCCCTGGAGCATTTAAGGTTTGTTTCTGTGCACTTGGGAATTGTTACTTTTTTAGGACTGATGAATATTTGCTCCTACTCTTTTTAGGTCAAATGACAGACCTGATTTATGCGGAGAAGGACTTGGTACAGTCTCTACAGGAATATATCCGAGCAGAAGAGAAAAAGCTCTCTCAGATTAAAAGGTAGGGGAGATTTGTGAAATGAAGGGTGACAAAATGGCTCATTTGTATTCAGTCACACCCCACCTCACTGGGAGAGGATAGGTACTAACTTGGTTTTATTTATTCCCATTAACCTACAAGGGTCCCTGCTTCAGATATCATTTGGAATTTGATTCTTTAGAAATGGTGCTCTGGTGAGATCTCCCCACTTTGCCTTGTCCTTGTACCATCACAGGACTCCTGCAGAGAGGATACATCAGAGTCATATCAGAAGTCTTGTCATGAGAGCTGAATGCCTCTGTGTGCCAGTGCTCTGTGCTGCATGTTGTTTCATGCCATCAGCCCTGCTTACAAGAGCCAAGTGTGCCAGTAGCATTTACTAAATCTCTGGATTCCTTCCTGTGTTGGCTTTGCCCTCAGGGACAGTTCTCCTGCCTTGTTCTCTTCAGGTGCCAGCCTGGCTGCAGCACATCTCTGATGTTGTCCTGATTGCTTGGTTCACTTGAAAGGCTCTTGCTGACAACTGATACTTTGTGTCACATAGGAAGATTGTTAATTCTCCTCTAGCCAAAAGCAGTATATACTGGGGTGTGACAGGAGGATAGGCTGCATGAGGTGCAGGTTCAAAAGGGCCAAGTGCCTCTAGAAGGAGTTGTGCTTTCCAAAAAACTTCTGAGATCGAGGCTGTATGTGTCAATCTGACCTTCCTTTGGGAGTGTAGGATGAGAATAGAGTTATGGAGTAGTGGAATGGTAGGAATTCTGGTCACATAGACACAAAATGTTCCTTTCTTGAAAAGCTGCCCTTTGGAGGCAAAGCAATATCCTTTTCAAGTATTGGTTAAGAGAATATCTGTTCAATCTATGAATAAACTGGTATTTTTAAGGCTTGTTACAACTGAGATGCATGTCTGCTGAAGTCAGGTTTAAAATACTAAGCAGGGAAATACTTTCCCTTTGAAAGAGACTATAGTAATTTAAAAAACCTTCACTTTATCCTTGTGAACTTGAAAGGTTGAAAGCTAGTTTTGACAGTAAAAGCAGCAATAATTTGATCTAGATGTGTAATTTGAATGATTTAGGAAGGAAGATGTGCATTCATGAATTGTTCTCAGGCATTTATGAATGCACATCTTCCTTCTTAAATCATGTGCACACTTCTCATTCCAGCTGGGCTGAAAAGATGGATGTACTGACCAGCAAATCAGCCTCTGATCCAGAAGGGTATCTGGCACACCCTGTAAATGCATACAAGCTTGTCAAGCGTTTGAATACTGACTGGCTGGAATTGGAAAACCTGGTTCTTCAGGACACAACAAATGGTAAGGAGTTACAGGGGACTGCTGTCAGGAGGCAGCCTTATGTTCTGGAAAACCACAAGCTTGGCTGTGGTTTAAATATTATTGCCAAGTTTGTTTAAAAAGCAGTTAAGGACTTGACTTGTATGTACTGATTACCCAAGCGAGTGAAACTTGCAACTGAACACGTCTTAGTCAAGACTCAGAAACTGTTTTATTTGGGGAAAAAGGGAGAATGGGACATGTTTAAAGCTGTGCTGGTAACTGTTGAGTGTTATTGTTCTCTTGTTTATAAACTGCTTCATTTGCTTTCCCAGTCTGTTACTTCTCTTGATGATCAATGTTTTTTGACCATGTTGATCAGAGAATAAGGTTAAGAATTAAAATGAGTCCCATATTGAACTGGTGGAGAAGCTTTATCAGCCCCAGCGTTAGAGTTGGCAGATGCTGTAGTCTGTCAAAACCAGGATAATATATGATTGCTATCTCTAAACCTGTCCTAAATCAAATGTTTCCAGTACTAATCCTTGGGTTTGCATCATTTTTTCAAGTGTCTGCCTGAATTTGCTTGCTTACCTTTTTTAAGCGGAGGTTTATTTTTATTGGACTCTTGGAAGGTGAGGAAAAGGTGGTTGTGCTTTTCAGGCAGAACACCACGTGGTTTCCCTTTCTACTCTGCATATGCTAAAGTTTAGGTACGCAAAAGTTTTTTCCAGACAAGGCTTTTATTGCCTTTTGGAATAGTTATCCTAAATGGAAATAAAATACTCAAGTCTATTGAATACGTCTGTCGCTAATTTTTTCTAAAGGTTTCTTTTTCCAGTTTGGCTTTCTATATGATTAGAAATGGTTGGGCTGTTTTCCTTCAGTTGATGGCTTCCTCTTCTGCCCAACCAGCCTGCTGTGTAACTCTGACATGTTTACTTAGTGCATTTAACTTCATTTCTGACTATCACCTTGTTTACCTGTCAGGTTTAATTCTCTCACTGAGTAAGGCCCTATGCTAGTGAGGGGATCCTGGATCAGGGTCTCTGTCCCTGGAACTGAGACTTGAAAAGCTCTTGTGGCTTTAGAGGTTGGAATACCAAGTTGGAGATCATTGACCAGTACAACAACCTGAAATCAGTTGTCTCTATGGGTATTGCAGGAGATTTGATGAAAGCTCTTCAGTTTTCATGTCAGAAAGAGATATTAGAGGACAATGAAGATCATTATATTCACATTGTTCATCAGTAATTTCGTGGCACAAGAAAATTGAGTTTAGCTATTTATTCTTTATTTTTTACTCATCAGTTATATTTCTTGAAAAGGGACAGAAAACAATGTGTTTATAACTTTTGAGCCTAATAATGGCCTTTAAATCTGGGTTATTTGAAACTTAATTCTCAAGCCAGAGCAGATGTTTCCTCTTCTGTGTCAATCTTGTGCTGATATTTATTCAAGCTCTGGAAGTAACATCTTCCCCTTTTACTGCAAAGGCTTTATTGCAAATCTTACAATCCAGCGTCAGTTTTTTCCAACTGAAGAAGATGAGACCGGAGCTGCAAAGGCTCTGATGCGCCTGCAGGACACCTATAAACTGGATCCTGAAACCCTCTCTCGAGGGAACTTGCCAGGTAAGTGCACCAAGGTCTCCTTGGCTTTAACAGAAGGAAGTGGTAACATCCTTAAGTTCTCTCCAAAAGCTCTTTATAAAATGAGGATTACCTGGTTTTGCCACAGATGTTTCAGAAAATTTCAAGAGGTACTGATATATCTGATTATTAGCCAAGTCCTGATCAATATTTGCTTTTGCTGCTGCTTATGAGACACGTACTGAAACAGGTTATGGTGCCTACCAACATGGTGTTTATTAACTGAATAGGCTTCATTGGTGTGTGGGTAAATGAGCTGACATAATATTTTTATTTGTTGTAAGTATTACTAGCGATTAATAATTAACTAAATTTTAAGTCTTACATGTGCATCTTCTGAGCTGGAGCAACTGAAAATCAGTGCAGTCACTCTCAACTGGACACCCAGTTTGTTGAAATCAACATCAGCTTGCTTATGCACAAATACAGATTTACAGTGAAGACAGGCTGGTTGTGCACATAGTCAGCATGTAGTCAGGCTTCTCTGATCATCTAACAGAGTTAATCTGTAGGTTAGGTCAAATCTATTACAATGTTAGTCTGCTCTTCCTTTGTCTACAAGAGAAAACAATAGCTTACCACAGTAACTTCTGTTAACTTCCCTTTGTTTCCAAAGGAATGAATTAGAATAAAATTAAGATAGTTTACTCTTTAATTCTGATAGTGATAACTTTAGTACTGAACTTAAAATATTGTCAAAGCATTGTTTCTTAGAAACATTTTTGATGTGTGTATTTACAGATACTTCTCAATGTGTCCCATGTATTTAAGGCAAAGGTGCTTGTGTGGATTGCTGAAAGCTGTCTTTTTGTTTTTAGGAACAAAATATAGATCCTCCCTGACAGTTGGTGACTGCTTTGGCATGGGGAAGACAGCCTACAACGATGGGGACTATTACCACACTGTGCTCTGGATGGAGCAGGCCTTAAAACAGCATGATGAGGGGGAGGATACAACAGTCAGCAAAGTAGAGATCCTAGATTATCTCAGCTATGCTGTTTTCCAGTTTGGGGACTTGCACAGAGCCATGGAGCTCACCAGGAGGCTGATATCCCTCGGTAAGAGCAAAGACCACGTTACTTTAGCTGGGAAGTGCTGCTGAGAGCAGTCATGGCCCATCCACATTGATGAGCTGACTGGAAACGATATCCTGACAGATCACTTGTAATAAATGTGGGTCCTGGAAAAAAGTCTTTTTATACATGAGGTATCTTTAGCAAGCTGTCTTACGGTCCATGCTGTTGTTACCCAAGGCCCCAGTGTGTCTGCACTCACTGCCTGTGTGCTTTGCTGGAGTGAACTGAGATGCTGGGGTTAAAGCCTTGCTTGTCTCTAGTGGAGAATCAAGGCTACTACAGACATAGGCAGTGCTGCACCCTCTGTAAAGTCCTACTGACTTTACATATACCTCTTTATTCCTCAGTGCAGGTACTCACTGCCTGAGATCTTACAGTATTTATTTCTGAATATTCAGAACAAACTTAAGTTTCTTAAAACCTCCTTTTATTTCTGAATAGTTTTTAGCTTTCCTTTGAGTAAGCAAATAAGCTTCCTATTCAGCTTGTCCTGCTTCCTGCAGTGGAAAGGTCTGTCCTCTTCATCTAGAGTTAGCATTACCTGTGTTAGGTATTTGATGGGTTTTTTTAATGAGCTGTGGTTGTTAGTTTAGGTATTAGTATCTTCCTGAGAGTGGGTGAAGCCTTCCTATTGGAAAATATTTATTAGTCTAGTTTCAGCAGAATTCTTAAATTAACATTTACAAGAATATGAATATGCATTGAATCTAGCTCTAGGGGTTTAGTACTGATCGCAGAATGCAAATCCTTATCAGCAGCAAACAGTGGAACACAGTTGGCAGTCCCTTCTGAAAGCAGCAGCTTCCTCTGCTCTGGGCTCAACTTCCCTATCTGGCCACTATTACCCTGTGCTCTAATGAGTGGTGACTGGAATGAGCTTTTGGGTTGGTTCCATGAGATAAACACAGTAAAGTTGGGAAGGCCAGAAGGGAAAGAATCTGTTGTAGGTAGTAGCATCCAGAAACACAGATGAACAAGGAATTGTTCCTTCTTAGTTATCTGGGGTAAAGTCTATTGATGATAATTATTGATTCTTACCAACATCATTAATAAATCACTAGTATGTCCAAAGATGCTAGTGATCCAGGCTCCTTCCCATATAACCCTGTTAGAGCTACAGATGGATGCTGTAGGTGGGCTCAGAGCTTCCCAACCTGAGAGAAGTCTTTGGGGCTGGACTCCACCACAGTACTTGGCTAAAGTGTTCTTGTGCAGTGTGGGTGAGGAGCATGGTGGAAAGGAGGGGTACAGCAAGTAGGCTACCTTGGTCTCTGCTTATGAGCTCTGGTGATCTGCTCATCTTGGGTAGAACTGGTCAGAGAAGTTGAGAGAAAAGGAGGAATGTGAAGAACAAAAACTTGTATTCTTTTTCTTGGAATACAAGTTTTGTGATGGGCTCTTCCAGAAAGGATTCTTTTGTGTCCTTAGTGCAGCTCTCCTTTGCAAAGACAGAAGCTTCCCAGTGTGGATTTTCAGTGCAGACTGGAGCCAATGCCTTTGTTTTCCTGATAATGCTTTAGGAAGGGAAGAACTGTTGCTGTCTTGATACAGGGACTTGTTTGTACTAACAGTTTCCAAAAATCTCCATTTCTGTCTGGTTTTCTCCCATCGAAGACAGCACCCATGAGAGAGCAGGCAGTAATCTGCGGTACTTTGAGAAGCTGTTGGAGAAGGAAAGAGAGGAGAAGGAAAATTCAATAAACAAGACTGTGACAACCACAGAAGCTGTGGTGCAAAGTGGAGCCTATGAGAGGCCTCTTGACTACTTGCCAGAACGTGATATCTATGAGGCCCTTTGCCGAGGTGAAGGGGTGAAAATGGTAAGAGACAAGAATTTCCTGACTATACTGCCTTTGCATAAGGGTGGTCAAGCTTGGTGGAACATATTGTTTTTCCTTCTGTGTAGCTCTTTTGTTAAGAAAAATTTAAGTTTGGTTCTGTCCAGGCTGAGATTTGTATCTTATATCTTGGCTTCTCAATCTTTAGCTGTTACACACAAACAACTCTTAGCTGTACCTCTTAAGGGTTGTTGAAAATTGATTCTCCTCAGTCTGTCTACTCAGCTTTTTCAAAGTCAGCTGTACTGATACAAAAGGAGGCTTTTTCTCCTGAGAGCTGATCATGCTTTACCACACTCAGGTAATCACATTATTCCTTCCCTTTTGCATCTTAGACATGTTTTCTGGAGTGACTATTTTGACCAAGTGATTTCCAGTACCTCTCAACAAATACCGCTTCAATTCTTAGTCCAGGGAAAAGAACCAATTTATTTCATCTGTATAGTCTTAATTATGAAAACCAGACCTTTTTTTTACAGCTCACTGCTTGTGTAGTTCTTAATCTGTAATCTATTATGGTTTAATTCCCCTGAAGGTTAGTATTTCAGATGCTGCTCAGTGGTATTTGGAGCAGGATATCTTGTTTTTAATCGCAGTGAATTGCAGAATTGCTCTTGTTTACCTCTTGTAGCTTCTGGTCACCTGATGGCTTTTACCATGTGTGTGGAATGACGCTCATCTTCTTGTCTTGCCTGTTTGAAGTTCAAGAAAAGTGGTTGAGCAAACAATGCTTTGTTTGGCATTTTGTTTCAGACACCTCGAAGACAAAAAAGGCTGTTTTGTAGGTACCATGATGGAAACAGAAACCCTCACCTGCTGATAGCTCCCTTTAAAGAAGAAGATGAATGGGACAGTCCTCATATTGTGCGATACTATGATGTCATGTCTGATGAAGAAATTGAGAAGATTAAACAACTAGCTAAGCCAAGGGTAAGTCTCCCTTTTTCCATCTCACTAATAACTGCCAATTCCATGCTTCAGTCTCTATTAGCAAGGACTAAGCAAAGGATTTGAAAGATCTGGTTTCATACTACAGATGATACACTGCAGCTGTGAGCCTAAAGGGAACGATTTTGAAACTGCCTGGTGATGTAGGACCATAAAGCCCAGGCTCCCAAAGGTATTTATGCATTGTTGCACTTAATTGTGCAAAGTTCTCAGTAAATGGCTTAGGAAGCTTTAAGAAATTAGAGACTTGAAAAGATAAATGGCTGACTTAAAATGATAGGAGTAGGTGTGCAGTATGTCTTGAATATGCCTTTTGAACTGGAGCCAACTTAAATGAGATTTAAGAACCCCAAATCTCAAGAGAAGTGAAAAGAAAAAAATGTAAGTTATGCTAGAATATTACCTAGAGGTTTGGGTTTGTTGGTTTTTTTGTTTGTTTGTGTATCCTGGCATCCACTGCTTCTGTTCTAAACCATAGATATTTCTTGTTACTAGTGATATGAGTTCTGGTGACTCTGCACACTATAAAAAAGGCAGCTACCTCATGCAATGCTAGTAATTTTCTGTTTTTTCTGGAGGTGGAATATCCTGCCTGTCACCTTTCTGGCAAAAAGTAGTATGGCAGTGTGATAGTAGTAGACGCCCCCATAGTTTTTCTGTCAGGTCTGAGCAGAATGTAAAACTGAACAAACCTTTGCTTACAGAGGAGTGGTTCATTTTAGCACTCTTCAGGCTACCATTATGAAATATGGTACTAAAATTCCAGTGAAGACTTACCCTTCTGTAAGTATTTCTAAATGTAAGCATAAATAGTTAGAAACAGATTGAGAAACTGATGCTTCCCAGGATCATTAATAACATGGGATGTTTGTGAAGCTGGTCTTCTATGACTGCTAGCCAGCTAGGGAAGTGTTGGCTGAACACTCCTGTCTCAGTGAGGAATCTCACCTCCTTAAATGGAGAATTTTTCCTATTACATCATAGTAGAAAACTTCAAGAGCTTCAGATAAAATGGAAGTATTCACATAGAGCATATCACTTAATCTGTTTTATCAAATAAAGCACTGTCTGAAGACTGCTATTTTTTTTTTGGTTCTTCCTTTTTATTCAGAGTTTTATGGAAAGTCTTAATGCTTGGTGTCTGAATTTTGCATATATTAGTAATGTTAGAGAAACTTTTCATGTAATCTGTGTGGTGTAGAACTGCAGTCAGTCCTAGAAGAGTAGGTAAATATTATAGCCTTAAGATTCAGATTAAAATTGTCAAATTTAAAAAAGCAAGCATTTCCTTTGTGAGTTGTTTTTTTTCTAAACTTCACCTGCAGGAATAATTTAAATTCTGCAGTACTACTGAAATAATGGAAAATGCAAGTCTTGTGGTGAGATGGTCCTTAATAAATACAGCTTAATTTTAGCCTGGGAATTTTAGTTAGGAATTATGGAAGCTTTCAGAACTTCACAGAACTGTGAAATGTTAGTTTATTTTAGGCTTAGAAAGGTAACCACTTTGTTTATTCTAAAATGCATTTGCAAGACATTTTTACTTTTGAGTCCAAGCACTTCAACATTATCTGCAGTTTACACTTGCCAATACTTTTTGTAGAGAAAGAACATCTGTATGTGATTGGGAGTAGCTGCAGTTGAGTTGCTTTTTATGCTTGTTTTGCAAAATGCAATCTCTGTTATTCCACTTCCAAAAAGTAGATCCAGCTTTTCAGGCAATCCATCAGAACTGGCTGGGGAGGGTCAAGAAAATTCTCCGCTCTATTGATGAGGATAGCATTGAGGCAGGTCCAGTATAGTATAAGAACCATATTCTGAACAGGCAAGAATATGGCATGAAGTGAGGAGGCATGGATATCTGAGCTCATGCTTACAGGGTTTCAGCAGTGCAGAATTTCAGAAGGAAATAACAATGGAGAGTTTGCTAAACCAAACAGACTCTGAAACAATCAGTGAAGCTTCTGACCAATGAAGGGTGTTATGATTTTTGGAAGCAAATGCCTCTTACAAGGCTGATTTCTCCACCCTGAGAGAGGAAGCCTCACATTTATCAGTTGCTTATACCAACTGAGACATAGATTGTGTGTCTTAAATGAAGAAACTTGCCTATCACAGCAGATAGGAAATAATATCAAAGCAGTCAGGCTTATTTGAGTTCTGATTTATTTAGATCATATACTAGGTGCAGAAATCAAGCAAGCATGTACAAGCTTGAAAATGGCAGCAGAATGAAAAGTCTGGGAAGCAAAATATATATCCCCAAAGCTATGCTTCACTGTACCAGTGAAGAACAACATTCAGTCAGTCTGGCTCTTCTGTTATAATTTATACAGGCGAAATCTGGAACAAAATAACAGTGAGTCAGAATTACAGCAACAGCTGTGCCAAGAGCTCTTGTATAGGGACAAGACAGCTGACATGGAGTGTAAAGCTGGCTGGAGACTTATTTGAGGAAAAATGAAGGAAATAATGACTGCATTCTCTGAAGAAGAGGCAAATAAAAAGGCCTTCTATGACCTATAATTAAGTGGAAGAAAAGAGGTATGATTTAGAGTGTGTGTGGTTGGCAGGAGTTAAATTTAAATGTGGTCTGAGTTTACAGTCAAAGAAAAGAGTGTCCCAGTTCTTGTTCTCAGCTGCAGGAATGAAACCAAAGTGAGCTGGTATATTGTTAGCAGTCATCTGTCACTCTGACACTACAGCAAACTATCAGTTTTGCCAAGTTCCATTTTTTTTTTCCTACAGATTTGGTCATATGGCCTAAATGTGATGGTACTCACTGTTTAAAATGTTTAGGTGTGCTGTGCTTTTGCAGAGTTACCCTCATCAGAGCTAGATGTTCCAGGCATCTCTCCCCTGGAAAATTGGAGCATGGAAATGTTGAGAGTTGTCTTTGGGAGTTTTCTACTGCTGGGGATTTGCTTGTCCCATAGTTTGTAACTTGTTCTGTAGACGTTTTCACTAGTTATTTTACATCTGAGAATGAGGTTGGGGTTTTAGTCCATATGAGGAGCAGGCTGATTAAATTCATGGACTATCCAATGATTTTCTCTTTGCTTGGAACTTGGACTTCATATGTTATTAACTTTTGTTGTTGTTCCCTCTTGCTAATATTGACTCCAGCAGTTTAAAAAAAGTGCCTTCAAAACCTGTTCAGCAATCAACTCATGGATTTAATCAGTATCATGGCTTGTGCAGTCCATCAGACTTTTTCCAGGATCAGATGCAGGTGATGGATTGTACTTGTGTTTCTGCATGTGTGGTTTTAGCATGAAATCAGATCACATTCTAGGTTGAAGCTCTTTCATCCAGTGAGTTACTGAAGTTGGACAAATCAGGTTTTGTTTTTGGTAAGATGTGAGAAATTTCCTGTCCTGTAGCTGATGTGTTTCTTCCCCCTTGGGATTTTTTTTGGCACAGCTGGCACGAGCCACAGTACGTGATCCCAAAACTGGCGTCCTTACAGTGGCCAGCTACAGGGTATCCAAGAGGTAAGCAGAGGGAAGGGCTGAGCTTCAAGGTTTTTGTGCTTAACAGCTGTTGTTTGCTACCTCCTATGTCTGAAAACCTGAACTGCTTTGCATGTAACCAAAGCTTCCCCAACAAATGCATGGAAAATGGCTCTTTCAGCCATTTTCTGCCAGACAAAGGGCAGGAGAATCCTTCTGCCTTGGGAAATGTGATGTGGTGATTGGCATTGTAAAATAATGTGTTGCTATCCTTCCCTTAGCTCATGGTTGGAGGAGGATGATGATCCTGTTGTGGCCAAGGTGAACCAGCGAATGCAGCAGATCACAGGGTTAACAGTGAAAACAGCTGAGCTCTTGCAGGTTGGTGCACTGGCTTCATCCTGGAGGAATTAACTGCTGGTTAGGGTGGTCTGGTGCAGACAGATGTTTTCCCTGTGTGTGCCAGGCAGAGAAGGGTGGAGATAACAAAGCAATATAAGATAACTTCATGCAGGAATCTGATATTTATCAGTTTGTTCTGAGGGAAATGCCTAATGCTTATTTTTCAAGTCTGCAAAAGCTTATTTTCCTAGTTCAATGTTTCTAAGACCCAAGTATATTTTGCTGTAGTCTCATATGAATTCTGATCTTTGGATGGCTGCTGGGAAGAAGAGTGCCAGTAGTACAGCACTGCCAGAATAGCTGTATGTTAGTCCATTCACTTTTTCTCTTCCTCCATGCTCCCTGAATTCCTGTTTCATAGCCTGATAGAAATACTCTTGATTACAGGCTATTCATGGAAACAGGTAAGTGTGTAGTGATCTGGGAGATACTTTATAATCACATAACATGCTTTAGCTACTCTGAGGATCTACTTAATGTAAGTGAAGAGGTGCTTTTAAGTTAATTTTCTGTGAAGCTGGAGAGGTATTTGTATGTAGCAGATCATACATGAGTGGCACAGAGTCCAGTTTTGTCCCCTAGGCTGAACTCACAGGGAGCTGCATGCTTTCATCTGCCTTTCTTTGAGAGGAAGGAAGCAAGAATGTGGTGAAACTATTGCTGCTGAATGTTAAACAGGCTGTTGTAGTGATAAGTGCAAACCCTCAAGCTACAAAAGGGGAAAAGCACTCAAGTTGTTTCTCATCTGTGTACCTCAGTTCCGGTAATCTAAAAATAAATGAAGTGTACTAAAGATAATCATCTTGCCACAAAGTGCTGTTTCTCAGAGCCTGCTTTGGATTTCTGAGAGCAAGTGCTATTCTGCAGTAGTCACTTGCAGTTAATACATATTTATGTGCTTCCTTCTTCCATGCTGTAGGTTGCCAACTATGGAATGGGAGGGCAGTACGAGCCACACTTTGATTTTTCTAGGGTAAGATCACACTTGCAATTATTTCTTAGTGGGGTGGGGTGGAGGGAACAGTTTGGTCTGAGAGAACTTTTGAAGGTGTTTTCTGTTAGAGCATTTAATATGTAGCCCTGTTGCATGGATGGATTATGAATTCTGGAAAGCCTTTGCACTGCCTTCTCTGATGCTTTAAGTTCAAAAGAATAATGAACAAATCTCCCTGCTTACTTTGGGACCTCGATTCCTTACACAGTACAGAGACTCTAAAAGAGTCATGCAGCACTTGAGTGTGCTCTTTGCATTATTTTATTTGTAAGTTGAGGTCTGCAAGCCCTGGGTTATGAGTCTGCCTTGTCCCATTAGGCTTCTGAGTTCAGTGATGTTATCCAGACTCTGCTTTGCTGGGTGCTTTAAAGCATTTTGCAGGAGCTGTTTGAGGAGGAGATATCCTTCCACCTTCCTCCTGAAAAGTAAACATTATAGAAATCCTTGTGGGTTGTACAGCCCCTCTGGCAGACCCCTGAGAGTGGCTGCAGCAGTGGGGTCTGAAAAGAGTTCCCTGGCTTGGTTTTGAGGGCAGTGCTCCAGCACAGGTTGCATGTACAGGTGGTAGTGCTGGGTCTTCATGAGGCACTAGAGGGCTCTGCCTGGCAAAGAACAGCTCTGGTTTGCTTTGGGAGAAAAGAAGGCAAATTTTTAATAATGACCCTCAGCAAGCTCATGGACGTGCTAAGCATACTGAAGAGCTCTGGTGACTGGTAACTTCAAATATAAAATCCATGTGATGCCTTGGTTTCTGTTGTGTTTCAGTGGGATCTGGCATAATTCAGATTGTCCCAGTGGTTTTACCTGGTAGGAGGGATTGCTGCAGCCAGAGTATACAACCCAATAATTGAGTGCAGAATTGAAGCCTCCCAGCTTAGCACTGTTTAAAAAATAAAATATGAGTTTTAACACTATGGAAGCTTGTATTCATTAGTTTTGGCCTATTCTGAGAATTTTCCTCTTAACTTCAAGTCTGCTTAGTTTCCTGAGTTGAGCAAGTGTTCTTAAATTCTCTTCAAATCCTTTGAACTCAAGGACCTCAGGCATCAAATTGGCCACTGTGGACTTTACTTTTGGATTAGGATCTGGAGCAGAGCTCTACTTGGAACATAACCTTGGCTGCATTTGTCAGCTGAGGCAAGGCACTTGCAGAGGTTGCCACAGTTCTGGTCTGGTCCTGCAGGCTCTCTGTGGATCACAGACTTTGTGTTGAAATAGAGGTGCTGCTGTGTGTCCCCAGCTTCTGATTAGCCTTGAAGCTTTTTATTCCCTTGCAGTTCTCAAATAGAGGCACTTCAGTAGCTGCCTGTTATTACTTAGAGATTTTATTGGTTGTTCAAGTTAGATTTTTGCTGTTGAAGTTCAGAAGTCCATAGTTGGACCTGGGTTTCACAGCAGTGGCAGTAACCAGGGAATTCTGTGTATCTCAGTGTTCTTATGTTAGCTTTTTTGGATTGGATTTGCATATGCAAGTCTTGGGGTTTTTTATGAACACATTTTAGGAAAGACCACTTGTTTATTAAAACATGCTTCAAGCAGATTGAACTACAACATCTTAGACATGGTCACTGTGGTTTTCCCTGCTATTTGTCTTTTTCAATACTGATTTACTGTTTTCTTTAAATGTTGAACATTACTGCTTTTGTGTGTAAAAATGCAGCTTGATGTCTCCTGACTGGAATGACTTCCTGACTATTAGCAATGTAAATAAATGTCTAATTTCATTTTTTTGAAGGAAAGACACTGGTATTCTACATGTTCTTTCTGCTTCTACACTGGCACCAATGTGATCTCAACTTCCACAAATGAAACTCAATGGTTTTTACAGACTAAAGACAATTTGATCTTTTTGATGTGGTCTTTAGTCCTAGACAGGCAACCACCTGAAACTACTCTATAGTTTGGTCTGCTGTCAAAACATGCATTTGCTCTTCTCATGACAGTATTTCTTTGAGTTGTTACATTTACAAGACTGTTATCTAAAGCTCACTGAAGATTAATTTTTTGTATTCATGTCAGTTGTTGACTTTGGATCAGTGCCCAGGACAATAATGGCCTGTTGTTGACCTTACTTGGATAACATCTGTGCCACAGGCCCTGAAAGCAGTGCTTCTCTTCTCCCCCCAGAACTGCTCAGTGCAACTTCTCCTCGTTGCATCCAAGTGCTCTGTGCATGCAGCTGTGCACCCTGGCTGCAACTTGTGATGGCTTTAACATTGCCCTATATCACTTGTCCCCTTTCCATTCCAACTCTTTAAATTGGGCTTGAGGATCTCTGCAGAGCTGCACGTAGGTAGCTCTGGTGAGAGCCTGTTGGGAACCCGGGTTAAAGTTGTTGTCTGTTGCAGCGACCCTTTGACAGCACACTCAAATCGGAAGGAAATAGGCTAGCGACGTTTCTTAACTATGTAAGTACCTCTGTCTGTCTGCTGTCTGGGAGCTCGAAATTTGCAGTTATTCTCATTTAATTTTATAGAAAGATGAGCCAGATGCTTTCAAGCGGTTAGGGACTGGAAATCGTGTGGCCACTTTTTTAAACTATGTAAGTATGATGATACTTTATGCATTGAGTGTAACTTGAGCAGCATCTTTTTACAGCTTGTGCAGTTGGTTGTTCGTAGAGATTTCCTGGCATCTGGCAGTAGGGATTTCATTATTCCTGCAAGCATCAGGTGCTGTCCTATCTGAATTGATAGAACTTTGGTGGTATTTAACATCAGAGCAGAAAATTTGAATATAGGACCCATCTTCTTTTGGTCACTCTGCTATGGAATCTTTTACTTAAGTGGATTCCGTGGGGGAAAGGAGACTTTGGCTTAATTCTCAGAGGGAAATACGTGGGGCACTTATGTGGTATGCTTTTGGAGAACTTGACTAGCAGCCACTTAATGTGAGACAGTCATATTTTTCCACCACTGTTTGACAGCACGTGATGTTGTGGTCTGTGATCCTCTTCCTCAGCTGTGTGGCAAAGCCAGAGCTGTGCAGTTGCTCAGCACAGGTGCTGCTTCAACAAACGAAGGGAGGCAGAGATAAACTTGGTGCAATTAGGTTACAGTGCAGATTTGAAAGATTTGTTAGTTGCATGCATTATACAGCCCACAGACCATGTACACTGGAATCCTTAACAGCTGCCACTGGGAATAGTGGCCTTGTTTTCACAGTAGTCTTCTGACACTATTTTATCTATCAACCTGTACCCACTATATCTTTAGGACCACCTCATCTTCTGTGTTAAAGATTTTAGTGATATAGCTTAAATATTTTATCACATAATTTTAAATTTGTTGGCTGACATCATATTTGAGAGTGAAATGCAGCTCAAAACAGAACCTGAAACACTTTCAACTTGATATGGCAGGGAGGGATATAATCTTCAAAACAAGAATTGGAGTAAGATGGGCAGCTGTGAAATATTCTGCTGCAAAGAAATTTTAATTTTAAATTGAGTCAATCTTTATTTTGTTTGTTTCTCAAAATTGTGGATGAGCTTTGATTTTAAAGGAACAGTACAGATCTCTGCCAGTTGTACATGGTCAAAAGCACTTTGTCCTTGTTTGTCCAATATAGAACTCATAACACATCATACATGTACCACCAACCTTACTAAAAAGAGTAGTTGTGTGGCTAAGATGTGTATTAACTTGCAAGGCTGCATGTACACGCTTTCTAGCTGGAAGGGGCAAAAACCTGTGCACCTTGGCATCTGATGCCTTTTTATTGTACCAAGCAGGAGGACACCAGAGTAGTAATAACATCTTCTTTAAACAGAAATCCAAGTTACAATAGGGATTGTGGGGACTTGGGTAGTGTAGTAATAGTAGTTTTTAAATTTGGTGGGAGTTGAATCTGACTAATTTGTTTCTTTTAATTAGAATCTGAGCCAAAGCTTATGGATTTCAGTGGAAAGACATTCTATTTTTAATGGGAGCATTTCTAGAAACTTTGGGGTTTGAGTCATGTCTAGAATTTACAATAAATCCATTGTTACTGATGAATACAATAGGGTTAAATTCATTCCAGTGTAGTAGTGCAAAACATAAAGATACATGGTCTTGTTTAGAGTCACATAGCTGTAGCTGTTGAAGCTTGAGCTGCCTAAAGCACTTGAAACTGCATAAGGCTGTTGGTGAACAGCACGGAAACAGTGCAGAAAGAGAGGCTTTCTAATAGTTTGTGTTGTTTTTGAAGTGGTTGACCAAGATGCATAAACTAAATTATGAAAATGAGTTCCAAAGGCATGGTTTCAATTATGAGGAAATATGTGGTTTAACAGACACTTATTTTCCTAATTGGATCATAAAGTGGAATGAAATTCTTGAAACCAGCTTACTCTGAGGTCCTCTCTCTTGTTCTAGAGTATTAGCTTATTAATATTGCAGGTACACAACTTCTAGTGGCTATTTGAAGTAGAGGATACATAATCTAGGAAATACATACATAGATATACATAACCTGCACAAAAGCCTTCAGCTGAAATAAAATGCTTCAACAGCAGGTACTGCTTCTGCAGTTTGTGCTGGTTGAAGTGTACCCTCCTTATCAGTGCTGCTTGTAGAGGTGCAAGTGGAAATATCAGGCCTTGGGGCATTTGTAGTTTATGGGACTGTATAAAAGGCCTTGCAAATGTACAGTTTATGGACTTTGTTTTCTCAGATGAGTGATGTAGAAGCTGGAGGAGCTACAGTTTTCCCAGATTTTGGGGCAGCAATATGGCCCAAGAAGGTAAAGTCTGTTTGTGTTTGGGTTTATTCCTTCTCTCTCCACTTACTGGCTCTCCCTCAGCACAGTCCACGTAAGTCAGCTGCTGTGACAAGTGCAGTTCATTGCAGCTGTAGTGATCCTGGAGACTAAAGGGCATCTCCCTTTGTTGGTAATGTGTGAAGTGACCAGTTTCTCTGTACAGCTGTTTTTAACAAAGTAAACTTGTCTTCACTAGAATTCCTCTGTCCTCTGAACATGGCTGTACTAGAACAGGACTAAGAGTTTATGTGCTGTTGATGGTGACCTGTTAAAGTGCTTCCAGCTGCCTACAGCTGAATCCATGGGCATCCTCCTCCCCTTACTTTAACCTGGTTATGTTGACTAGGTTCTGACTAATCCAGATCTGATCTCGCTTTTCAGGGAACAGCAGTGTTTTGGTACAATCTCTTCAGAAGTGGTGAGGGGGATTATAGAACAAGACATGCAGCTTGTCCAGTACTAGTAGGGTGTAAATGGGGTAAGTAATTCTTCTTTGGTAACAAATCCTGAAAGAAGGCTCATGTATGTAAAGCTGGGGATACACTGACCTCTTATGAAAGCATTTAATAACCTGGGTGCCCCTTCAACCACTGGAGTCATTTGGCCAAAATGAAATTTCCTGCCATTGATCTCATGAAGTATTAAGCACCTGCATTGTGCAGCTATAGCTTTTTTAGTGAGTTTTTGTGTCACTGGGTTTGTGTAAAGTGTCAGCATCAGAATGACCTGGATTATCACTTGGCTAGAATCAGGTCTATTCCTACAAAGACCTGCCCATAGTTTGAGCTGCAAAAGGATGAGAGCTCCTTGTAAGGTAAATGGGAATGTCTGGACATCAGAAATTTCTGCTTCCTGCTGAAAGCTTATCAAGCTTCATATCATCTGTTCCCATACCTATATCCCCTAGCCTCCAAGGTATGCCCCTGGAGTGCCAGAGCATGCTGACTGTCAGTGATACAAGCTCCAGAATACACTGTTGGCTCTGTTAGTGTTGGCTCCAGAATTGTTCATTGGGGAAGATCCTTTCTTTCCCAGCCTTTTGCATCTTTCCATGTGTTTTCCCTTGGGTGAGTAGAGAAGTATAAGCATGGATCCCCAAACTGAAAGATTTTACCTAAAGTATCCATCTAGGTTGTGATGGTACCCATGCTGGGTACATGGTGATAACTAATTCCAGTTCCCTGTTTCCACAGTTTCAAACAAATGGTTTCATGAAAGAGGAAATGAGTTCTTAAGACCTTGTGGGAGAACAGAGGTTGACTGAACTCCAGCCTGCTGCAGACCTTTGTTTCTGTCTCCTTTTCTACTGTTGTTTGTTCCAGTTCATTTCTAAGAAATGATCCATCTTTTTCTCCAAGAGTCCTGGCACTTTACTACAAAAGAACAATAAAATATGTAACACCTGTGAAAGAAAGTAAATGGCATTGTACACATTCATGTGTTTTGGTTGCAGTTATTTCCACATTTTCCCTGCCTTCCTCCCTACAGTCTCCTTCTGTAGTAGGGGTGCAAACAGTGCTGTGAGCAATTCTGTTTGTTTGGGTGCTTGGTCTTGTGCCTTTTGTACCTCAGATTTAGATGTTAAATATTTCTTTGAACCAAAGTTGGGGGTTTTTTTAAAAGTTTTGTGTACATGTTGATTTTATTGTATTTCTATGGATCACAAGTTTTAAAGCAAAAATAAATGTTCTTTCCATAAAGTGATTCTCTATTTGGAGTCCTTGATTGGTGCATCAGTGTTTGGTTTTAGGGAACACGTGGCTTTTACTTTTCTCTGAAGGCCTGCTGCCTTGTTGCCCTTTTCCTGTAGAAAATACATCATGATTTTGGACAGTGTTCTGTCTCGGCACCTGTGGAAATCAGTAGGATGTTTTGCAAGCAAATCTTAATCTACTTTTGTAGAGTGTGGAGGAAGGTTTTGTCATGCCCTTCAGGGAGGCTGGGAATAATCATTCCCTGTGATTCTCCTTTGCCCTTTGGCTTTGTTAACATGTGAGTATTGCCCCCAAGCCAACACGAGTTCCCATTTCTGAATCCTTTACAAAGAAATTAGAGTTAATTGCTGAAAAAAAAAGCAAAAGTTATGGAGAAACAGGCAAATATTTCAGAAATGTGGGTGCTTGGTGTTAATACTGGGCTTTTATACCAATATGTGGCTGTGCAGCTGAATTGACTTTGGAGCCACACCCTGCTGTCTTCTTGGGAGAGACATGTAGTATGACAGAGTTTTACCTGTTACATATAATACATATCATCAATTTATTCTATCAGAATTAAAGCAGCATGCCTCAGCAATGCATCTTCATGTGCTCTTGTATTTTATATGTAAAGAGCTGATGAATTTGAGGGTTATTGCTTCCTTTAGATGCAGCATGCACCTGTACTCTGTTAAACATGCACAACTGATTGAAGAAAGAGGCCTTGCATTGTCCAGACAGAGACTTGCTGAGCTCAAGTACTGAAATGAGAATCCAGACTTGTGACTAAGCTTTGTGTGAATACTTAGTGCAGGTAGCTATAGAAACTGCAGTATTTTTTTGCTAAAAGCTTTGTAGACCCAGCACAGCAGAGCTCAATAGCTGCTCTCTAATCTCCCAGGGCCCTCCTTTGCTTGCCATGAATTTTGTGGTTGCTGGCTGGCTGTTCAGAATATCTCATTGTTGACCTCCAGTTTTCTCTTAAGAAAATGTCTCAGCATAACATAAACTTGGGAAATAAGGAGTTTTGCTTTATAACAAAGTATTCAATGTATGACAGTCTTGCAGATGTGAAGAAGCAATGATGAGCCAAAGCTACAGTCTCTGGCTGGAGCACTCTGGGTTCCAGGGGAAGGAAGAGGAGCCTACTTAAACTTTGTCGACGTGGTATGTTGACAGATAAAGTTCACATCAGGACTCTGGCCAAAAACTGCACATCCCACTTCTGAAATAGCATAATTGGCTGGGAAATACCATTGTTAACTGTGTGTTATCATACTGAACTTCTAAAGATAATTTTACTTGTTTGTTTTCTCTTAGATAAATCCTATTCTGTCTTAGTTGTCTTTGAACTTGCTCCCACCTAAAGTGGGAGACACTGAGTGTGGATGCAGAACTGCTTGAATGCCAAGTGCTTTTGGGGCTTTATGGAGGATTTGCTTACTGCTAATCTGATCTGAAGAGTAATAGATAATAAATATCATAATTTGAGAGAAAAGAGCATATGTGGCTTTGAGATTCAATACCTTCCCAAGCATATTTGTGTAGTCTGTCACATTATCCTCCCTATTCTGTCTCCTATCATTGCAGAAGATGAACAGCATATGGCAGTCAGCCTAAATTTAAGCCTAAATTTATTTAAGGGATAGTTCTTAGACCTAAAACAAAGAAGTTTCAAATGCTGGAGCAAATCAGCCTTTCTGCATACAGGCACAGGGAGTTCCTGACTGCATATTACTGGTGAGGGAAGTACTCAGTACTGTCTTGTTGAGACTGCAGTGGTTTTTCTCCTGACATCATGTATGCTCTTCTTTATTTCACAGGGTTTAAGTACTTAGCACAGACACTGCAGAGGCTGAATCTGGACCAGTCACTTTGAAGTGCTTTGGACCTTTTCTGGACATATCTGATGGAATTAGCTGGAAATGAGGTCTGCAGGGTGCTGCTCTGTATGACAGATACTGGTGAAGGCAGATACCATATGAGCTCTTATGGAAAGGTGGTTTCTTATCTTCTGTAGATTTTGTAGTCATAGGAAGAACAACCACCCCCAGCCCATGCCAGTCATCCACATTCTGGCCTGAGTGCTGCTTAGGTGGATATAAACTGTGTCACTGAGCAGTTGTGCAGCCCTTCAGCTGGGTTGGGAAATGACCCCAGATATTCATGTCCAGCTGAACAGACTCAGTGAACTGCTTACCATTTTTTCCCCTGCATTAGAAATTACTTGTCTTTCCTGTTACAGTAGAACAGCATGTGAAAACCATCAATCTAATCACCTGAGATAGAAAAGCTGATATCCAGGTTCAAATGTGTAGTGGGAGTGCTGAAAGGGTCTGGCTGGGATGGACATGGGAAGCTGTGCAAGCCCTGGCAGAGAGCAGTTGGCATACTGTGCTCAGAGGGAGATCACATTTGTGTTATACAAGACAGTTCTGTACCTTGGCTGAGCTGTGGACTGCCTCATTCAGGAAGAGGAAGGGTCCTTTTTCAGCAATGCTAAGTTGTGTTTGAGGTGAGTGTGGTGGATGTGTAAAAGGCAGCCTAGGATCTAGCTGTCCTCCAAGCCTTTCTGTTCTTCCTTCACCCTGAGATGCTGCTGGGGTGGCTCAGCACAGCAGGTGACCTGTCACTAAAGGCAGGCAGTTCATGCCCAAAAGTTACCTCTGCTTGGTAAGGATTTCCCCAAGGACAGAGTTTGTTTGCAAAGCCCTGGGAGAAATGTCCCCCAGGTATTCTCCAGCTTTCAGAGAAGCCCTTAGCTCGAGCATGCACATCAGGATGCTTCTTCTGAAATTCCTGATGAGGCCTTAGGAGAAAGTCAAGGATAAAACCAAACCACTCACTCGATGTTACGATCAGCTGGGTCAAAACTCACACAGAGTAAGAATTATTTTTCATTGGAATCTTTTTCTCTCATGCTCTAAGGCCTCTCAGCTGTATCAGCAACATGTAGGGAACTGGGGTGATGGTGCCCTGAGCTCTCCTGGCAGCACCTTGCTGTGTAAGGGCACATGTAACCAGAGTGGGACCCAGCACACTCTTTGCTGGGGGCATGGAGAGAAAGGAGCCTGGCTGCACTTTGAGTTTCCAGCTGCTGGGGCAGATGGGCAGTGGCACCTGCAGGGATGTGATGTGCTGGTGGGCAGCCCCATGGCTGCAGCTTGTAGCTCAGGTTAAACTCCCCCCACAGTGTGTTCTGCTGTGCATCTTTGTGCAGCCCAGCGACAAAAAGCAGCTGTGTAGCTGGTGATTGCTGGCCAAGGAGAGTATGGGTGAAGCTATTTGGTTCTGATTTGTTTTGGTCTAGAAATATACTTTATCAGATGTTCTGCATCAAGATTTGGGTCAAAAAAAGCAGACCTCATGTCCTGATTTAAAGGACAGGTGTCTGCCAAGGAAGGCAGGAACTTCCATTGGAATAGAAAATGTGACCCTCTTCCGTCTAAGTTATTATAACTTTGAAGTTAATGGACTTTCAGGCAAAGGTATGGGAAAGCAATAACAGCTCTTTGCTGCTCTGTGTGTGTGTAAGAAGGCAAACCAAGGGCAGCAGCAGCAGCAGCCCCAGCCCAGAGCCGGAGCCCGAGCGCGGCCTCCTCTGGGCCAGGGCCGTCCCTGCGCTGCAGTTCTGGGCACGGCCAGCGGGGGCGCTGCTGGCTCCCGGCAGGGGCGGTGATTCCCCGCACTGCCGCTGCCGAGACCGGAGCCAGGTGAGAAACGAGCCCGGAGTGAGCTGGGGGAACACCAGCATGGCCCTGCGTGATTGCTGATTGTTCAGGACATCGGGCACCCCATCATTCCGTATGGATATTGCTGTCAGTGTCCACATCTGCAAAGGTGATGCAAGACTGATGTATCCCAAAGCACACTCAGACCTGATGAGACCTAATGAACTTTCTGCATTTTCTCTGCTTGTCTGGGCTGGGGTGGAGTGACTCACCCACCGAGGTTCAGCAGTCCTGTGACCACATCCATTTGTAGACCTGGACGAAGTCTCCAAGTGATTCATCGCCTGGAAGAGGAGCTGGCTGATCCTGGCACTTATCCCATCCTCTGCAGAAGATGGATTGCATCCGTGAGACTCCTTCCTCTGGCCCTGGAGCAGATGTGTGGGATTTGGTACGAGAGTGGCAGCTGCAGTCAGCTGTGAGCATTACCCGCCTGCACTCCAGGTGTGCAGCAGCCCCAGTGGCATCACTGAGCCCTCTGTGGAGGGTGCAGCCACTGCTGCTGCACCCTGGCCAGGCTGGCAGTGAGAGCTCACCTCCTCCTGCTACAGTATGGTTTTGCTTGTTTGTGCACTGATTTCCTCCACTTTGAGTAGGCACAGAGAAGTGAAATGTTTCTGACTCAGTGAGATAGGGGAATCTGTGAGCTTTAGTACCATCTGTGGCCTTAGGCTGTCGCTTCCTAACGAGTGTTAATTTAGTCATGCTCTCCTCTCGGCTCTCACTTTGCCCCCATATATGTATTTTGGTGGGAGAAACACTGCAAAATGTGTTCACTCACCCCTGCCTGCAGGATGGAGGCAGTTGCTGGCTGTGCTGTCCCCAGCCTGCAGGATGTCACCCTGCTAATATGCAGCCAAGTCTGGCTCTTGCAGGTGTGAGAGATGAGGTAATATTTTGCTGCAGCCAAAAGGTTATTAGGTAAAAGAACGAAAGTTGTTGGTTCTATGTGTTGTTATTTGTGGTTTGCATTTGTTGTAGTTAATTTGTTGGGTGTTGCTGTGAACTGGAAGAGGGGTGGGGTTGAAGACCTGACCAAAAGGAAGTGGGGTGAGAGGGGAGGGGACACAAAAATAAGTGGTCAGGAGAGAATGTGAGTTCCTAAGTGCCCAGCTGATGGGAAAGGGGACAGGGACTGCCCGAGCCCCAAAGGACATTAAAAGTTGCCATTTTGTTAGAGGGTGTGTTCAGCTCTCGGGTGAGAGACGCTCACAGCTGGCTCAGCTGAGTCAGTACAAATAAACAGCTTTCTTTTGCTTCCACGGCTTTGTCCTGATTTGAATTGTGTCTAAAAGTTCCTATGTTTCTAACACAGGTGTCCTTTACTGTGCAAGGGCTTAGTGTATCTCCAGCATGGCTTTCTCCAGCTCCTAGGAGCACATGTTCTTGTTCTGGATGTGCTGGGTACAATTGGATCCCCACCCTCTCCTGCAGCTCAGCCTCTCACAGGGCTTGCTGCAGCTCGACTTAGAAGGAGGGAGCTGCTTCAAATTAGCAAGGAGTCTGAGGCAATTGAGCTCTTATTAATGTCATTTTACCCCTGCCAAAATAAATGACAGAAGCCTCCTAGCAAGCCCACTGGCCAGCTGAGGATCTGCTCCCTGACCATTGTCCCCCATGGACACTCCATACACAGAGAACCAGCTGGGTACATTGGCATGGCCAGACACGTTTTTGGGCACTGTCACTATGTGGACATGTTGTACTATGTCACATTCAAGCAAGAAAGAGTTTGTACATCACATAGTTCATTTAAAAGAAACTATTTCTGCATTGACATGTTGCCTAAAATTCAGACTGCTCAATGACTTAGGTTTGTACCTCAGTAAGATGGGCATCTGAGTTGTTATATGCTCCCAGCTTTGAATCTTCCTTCCCACAAGAGCTTTCCTATGACTGCACTGCCCATGAAAGAAGTGCACTGACAAAAAAGCCCTTTGAGTCAGAAGCTTTGCACAGGCTTCACTGCTGTGGTTTTCATCTCTGTGTTTTGCTCTGAGTAAGTGATAGCTTGGATTTTCAAGACAATTAGTTTGGGTTTACTCACAGGAAAGAGGAAATGGCAAGCTGGAGTTGGTTTTGAAGCAGTACAGAGGAAACATTTGTAGAACTTTGGGTGGTTTAAAGGTGGAGGGGAGCAGCCATGGACTGCAGCCTTGGTGAGCAGAACCACATCGTGTAGCACCAAGCGACATTACAGCAGTGTGTGATATGCCCAAGGACTGACCAGAATGTCAGTCTAATGTGCTGAGGATTGACCAGAACCCCAGATGGCAGCACTCCTAGGAATGGAGTCAGAGCTAATGGAAGCTTTTGCATGAGTTCAAAGTAATATTCCCATCTATTGGTAGTTGTGATTTGTCCCCAGTGGCTCCAGGCAGCCAAAGCAAGCAAAGGTGTGAAGGAGAGTCACCCCTGTGAGTACCAGACCTTTGTTTCTCCAAATGATTTAATGATGAAATACCATTTTTAAGTTATATCTGGGAAGACACAAATTTGAAGCTCCAGACTGATCAGAAGCTTCTTACTAATCCTTGTGCAATCAGGATCTCTTTTTGACACGTGGCATTCACTTCTGCTGAGGTGCTGCTCTGGCTGGTTGCACTTTAATGTCTTTCAGAAATAGCAGTTCTGAGTTCAGGAAGTCTGAAGTGTGTTTTGTACCCAGCTGGGAAGTTGGATTTTACAAACCCAAGTCTGGAGCAGGACTGGGTGTTCCCAAGAGTGCTCCTCTACCTCATCTCTCCTGAGTATTTTAATCCAAGATTTAACTTTGTCTTTCAGCACTTTCCTGCTCCTGCCATCCTGGTGGGCTGCTGCCAGATGGGGTTTGTCTCACCCAGTGCCAGGTGCCTCAGGGAGGAGGAAGGATGCAGGCATTGAGGGAACAGCAAATAGCTTGGAAAATACCTCTCCCTCCATTAGATCAGAAAAGGCGCAGTCAGGCTGGGGTGAACAAGTGCACAGTGATCCACCTAACTGTGAAAAAACCCTTTCCTCACTTTTCATGGCTGTTCTGGGGCACCTATCTGGTTTTTACTGAAACAGCATAAAAACTACTCTGAGAGCTGACAGCAGATAATACAGGCCAGGAGGGTTTTTGTCTCTAAGAATTCTTGCCTAAAGGCAGCACAACATGGGATGTTGCTGCATGAAGAAACCATCATCAGGATCTAAATGTTCTCTAGGAAATGCCCCAGCACAGCTGCAGGGCTCAATACACAGATAAAGGCAGCTGCATCTTCCACCCCATCAGTCACAGGTGGCACAGCTCAGCACTTCTCAGAGTCAAGGTCTGGGTGTGTGGAGCCACTTGTGCAGCCAAGGTGATTGGGGGGCTGCATAACACCCAGTGAGCCCAGCAGGGCTGAGCAGCTGCACCTCGTGGTTCAGGAGGTGCTCTGTCCTGGGAACCCCCCAGAGCTGCCCCAGCAGCTCTGCCCCATGCTAACTCTGCTTTTCTTCTAAATATTTCTCAGGTTAAATCCCTTGTGTGTTCTACACCACAGGGATGGCCAGGAAATCCTTTTCTGAAAGAAAGGATTTACCCAGCCATGCTTGTGTTATCAGAAAAACTTCCCGAGCTATTGATACATAACATCCCCCTTTAGCTCTCCAAATTCTGTTTGTAAAGTTACAATGAGTTTGCAGTTTGGGTTTAATCCTATGGAAAATAATAACTTGGGAAATTCTTCAAAGACAGCACTCTTGAACATTTTCCCTCGACCAGGCTGGACCATGGCTGGCTCTGAAGCCACCCTTGAGGTGTCCCCTGCTTGTCCTCTGGATGTGCCACCAGCTCGTGCTCAGGCTGCCACGTAGCTGCAGGCGTGGCTGGAGAGCTGTGTGGGGAAGGAGGCTGATCCTGGCAGCTGGGCCAGCTGCTGGCCAGAGCCACCAGAATCGTGTGAGAAGGAGCATTTGGAGCTTGGGAGGGAGAAATTAATGGAATCATTCGGCTGGAAGGGACCTGCAGCAATCATCTAGGCCAACGGCTTGGCCACTCCAGGACTGAGTTGTTTCCTAGAAACCAACTTTCCTTTATTAAAAGCATATTTGTTTAAAAAAACCCCAAACAAAACCAAAAAACCAAGAAACCAAAAAACAATTTGAAAATATGCCAAGTGTTTTTAAAACAAGCTCCTCTTTAATAAAATGCTGAATTCTCACTTTTGAGTGATGCTTATCCCTTAAGTGCTTTCAGGAGCCTGTGCAGTGCTTGGCAGTGGGAGCAGCAGCCAGCTTGTTGTGGTGGTTCACCCTGAGCCACAGCTGGGTGAAAGGACAAAGTGATTGTTGTGGATGCCAAAACTGAAAAAAAGTAATTTTCCACAGAACAAAATAAAGGATCAAATAGTTGTGCTCAGTCTACACAGTAAGTTGATGCAATATCCTTTGGAGAGGGGCAGAAGAAACAAGTGACCTTGTTTCCTTAACATGTTACCTGGAGTAAATACAAGATATTTTACATTCCCAGAAGCTTTTATAATTCACAGTGGGGTTTCCCTGAGCTGAAGAGGGTGTGGGTGGGATCTGAGGCACCTTGCACTGGAAGCACACCTGACACCTCTGTTATTCAGCACATCAAAGCAAGGCAGACTGGAGCCTAAGGAGTCTGATTTGTTTGAGAGCACAACTCACCTGCCTTTGGACATTGTGGTTGGCTTGGTTTGTTACTGACAAAACAATTTTTAACCCTTCTAACAAAAGTAAATAATTCAGAGACAAAGGGGTGTGGTGCAAAGGAGCTTTCCATGGGGCAGACAGAGGAAGCTCTGCTCTTCTCCCAGAGCTTGGTCCTGTCCTTTCCCAGTCCTGCTGTTTGCTGCAGGCTGGTAGCTCTGTTTCTAAGCCAGGCCAGGGTTTACATGTAAAAATTGGAACTACTATTTCATTAAAATGGGGTGGAAATTAAAATGAAAGTTTACTGTCAAGAGCTGTTGTTTTGTTAGCACAACATTGATCTGCAGCAGGTGTGAAACAGCTCCTGTACAGCTGCTCAGAACCAGCCTTGATGCTTGTTAAGCATCAGCACTGGTGGTGGTGACGTTTTAAGGGAGAGCAGCTGTGCAGATTCTGCAAGTGCTAATCGTTGGGCAAAGCTTTCCCCCTGATCATCACCTCCAGGTGTGCAACTACCTGCCCTGGTCATTGTTAAATGAATCAACTAGAGCTTAAACTGCCTTGCAAGTAATTAATCTTGGCTCTGGGGCTACTGATCAGTGCTCAGCTTTACATTTTAATGCCTTTTCACTTAACTGAAGAGGAGCTGCTGTAACTGGAAAGCCACACTGGCAGAAGAGCTGCTTGGTAGGGATGTATTCTCTAGAACTGAGAGGCTCAGTGAGTAACAACTGGATAATGGAGGTTTCTGATGATTGATTTGAATCCTATTGAGATCATAGAACGAGAAGCTCCTCTGAGCTCCGGGAAATCATGTTCTACTTTCTGCTGGATTGGATTCCAGTCTGCAAACCAGACCTGGCACTATGGGCCTGAGCCTGCCCTGCATTCACAGCCTGGCAGAGGATAGCAACCAGATGGGTACTGCAGCAAAGATCTGCTCTCAGCTGTGTGGTTTGGGGAGGCAGGACCCATGCCTGGGATGCTGAGTGCCTCATCCAGCATTATCCATCCCCAACCTTCCAGCAGCACTCCATTCATGTCAAAAACTGAAGTAAGCTCATTTTGATTTTGGTTTATGTGTTTTTGGGGAATGAATTCTGGATGGGGCAGGAAGTGGGGGTGCAGCGATGACCACTGCCTGTGCTTAGCTCCCACCACATCAACCACAGCCTTATCTCACCCCTCCATCTCAGGGAGGGAGGTCTCACTCTATCACACCTCTTTCTATTTTATTTTCTGCCTTCCTTTATAACTTTTCTAAAGATAAAACACCTTTTAAACCTCTTCCATTGCATGCTGTCAGTGATCACAGGTGACTCTGTTCTGAGTAACACTTTGGCAGGAAAAAAGAAGCAATAAGGTAAGTTTATTCTTGTGGTGTACTTTGGAAATTACCAGATACGTGCAGTAGCCTTCTGGCCACCAGAAAAACAATTTGTACCTCTGGTTCTAGCAGTCGTATTTTTTCCACAATTTATTTGAAATATGCAATTTTTTGAGAGTAACATATAAGTTTAGGAAGAACAACCGTTTTTGTGATATGTTTGCATTTGCCAGCGAGTTCTGGGGGAGCTGTGACTTTTCAAGGCTAATGTGGCTGGATTTTTGTAGAGTGGATCCATGCTGACTCAGTAGGGAGGTGGATGGGATGTGCATCCTGCTTCTCTGCAAGCAGGATTGCTCAAATCAGGAGAGAAACAGGGATGATGCTGTTACAGATAGCAGAGGGAGGCAGGGACGGGGCTTTCCCATTCTTTAGGTTGTTTGCTCATGGTAGGTGGTTAAAAGTGCACTCAGGTCCCTCCAGCATTCTGTCCTGCACCCTAAGTTTAGATCCTGTTGTGAGGGCAGAGAAGAAGCATTTAATTGCAAGTAATAAAAATTAAGAGTCCTTGCATGTGAAGTGTATCACATAAAATAGGCTTCAAGACACGCGAGCCCAGTACTTAT
Source organism: Fringilla coelebs (assembly GCF_963513975.1). Classification (NCBI taxonomy): domain Eukaryota; kingdom Metazoa; phylum Chordata; class Aves; order Passeriformes; family Fringillidae; genus Fringilla; species Fringilla coelebs. The sequence goes on from NC_140041.1 coordinate 8,443,551, forward strand.
GGAAGTTATTAGAACACAGATTGTGCTGCTGCCAAGAACATTAGATCCAGATTTCTTTTTTTTTTTTTCCATTGCCTTTGAGAGTATTTAGTGCATTGCACTTGAGAAGTTTCAAAGTCTGGATGAAGATTCAAATATCTTAGGAAATTGTATATAGAGAATAAGGGTTGGTTCAGGATTGTTTCTGAGCAGAATCAGATGGGGTTTCTGAAGGTCCTATGTCTTTGGGAAATAAATTCTTTTATACCTTTTACATAAGGTAACAGCCAGTGATAACCAGACTTGCAGTCTATGGACTGCTGATGTGCTGTTAGCTCAAACAAATTATTTAATACTTGCCATTTCTTCCATTGACTTTTTTTAATGTGAGCTTTTAAAATTATTTTCCATTCTGTCCTGTAGTTAGTTATGTTATTGTTATTACTGTTATTGAAGGTTCTGGTGTCTCTTAATAAGATTATATTCTGTGTCTGCTCACAGCATTTGTGACTCAAGGATGTGGCTAACAGCTCTGTGTATCTTAAGACAAAAAAAAAATTTCAAATATTTCAGCTATGGTAAACAGGTACTGTAGCCTCAGTGCCTGGTTTATTTCTGTACTCTGATAAAATCATGGGAAGAATTTACATGCTGAAGTTTTCTGCCCATGTTTCCTTTGGGTCAAATCCTCTGGGTTAAAGTTGTGTGAGTCCTCTCATAACTTCACATTGATGGGTGATATCAGGGATCATTCTAAATTATGTGTCTTCTTGTTTCTATAGAAGCATTTGCATTAAGTATAGGCTTTATCAGAGTATTTTTAAAAGCTTTGCTCAGGTTTGGTTAGTTTATCATTATGCATGCTCTGATACCTGAAAAAACACCAGGGTGCTGGTGTATAATTTTTAATGCTTGTTTATAAACTTTACTTGGTTGCTTCATGTTGTAAAACATGAAGAATAACTAAGCAGAGCTTTGACCTTGAGGACTTTATGTGAGAGGGCAACATATGTGTGCAGGAAACATGCAAGATAAATGCATTCATAAAGGCAGTGAGGAAAATGCTGCTGCTGCCCACCCAGTTTGAAAGGTTGGATTTTAATTCTAATCTGGCTTCCTTTTCTGCATTTCCTTGATGCAAGGGCTGCAAGTAGATGTATGGAAAATAAACATTCATACAGGAGGAGTGACCTGAATTTAAGAGTGGGTATAGTAATAGTGCGAGTAGGTGAGTAGGGTTTTTTCCCTCTCTCTTTATGGACTTAAAAAACCAAAAATGAGTCATTCTGGGAGTGCTACAGGACTTTCTGATCAGGTCAGTGGAATACTAAGCCCAAATGCCATGCTTGGGATTTTAAAAGTTAAACTGAATTATATTAAGTTAAACTTTGGAGGAGCTGCTGGAGTAGGTGCCCAGTGGGAAAACCCAACTGTATCTCAGCCAACCTGGCCACAGGCAGAAGTAAAAAGATGTTCTCTGGCCAGAGCTGCTAAAAATCATGGACTCCTCCAGAATAAATACCTTCCTGAAGATAATGGGGCTCTTCTGTTTACCATCTCAGTTCAAACACTGACTGGTGCAGTATCTCTTATTCTGTGGGGTTTTGTGACACCCGTAGGGTGTGTTTGAACAAGGCCAACTCCAGAAAATACTGTGGGCTGACTTCTTATTTCTCATAGGGTTGGACAGGAGCACTTTGGTCATCTCTAGAGTTCACGAAACTGAATGAAGTGATCTTCAATTTCTTTCTGTTTTTTAAACTGAGCTGTGCTTTGAAATGGTTGGGCAGGGGAAGGAGCTGCATGCCCTCGAGGAAAACCCCTCGAGGTGAGATCACAGATACAAAAAGGTGAGATCACAGATACACAAAGGTGAGATCACAGATAGATGACACAGTGACTTGAGAAAGAAACACATTAGGCTTAAAGCAAACCACTTTTAAACTGGGTATCTTCTAATATTTTTCAAGGTCCTCTGGCAGTTGAGGGGAGGCTGAATTTTTGAGCAAATTCATGTATTACTCAGCAGCTGCTCCGAGAGGAAGGCCAGGAGTTGGTTGCATTTACTGTATGTGCTGTGAGGAATTTCAGGACAGCAATGCAGCAGGTTTGTTTCTTTGTGTGGATCCCATCCTTTCTCACACAACCATAGAAACTCATCCTTCTTGTGGCTGTGTGAATATGGCCCTGCTGCAACTCAGATCGTGTTGGGATCTCAGATCTTTTCATAGACTTTGAGCTTTATAATTTTCAGTTTTCAAGGTCTTCTGTGATGTGGGGGTTTCCAGAGTGCTTATCTTGCCTAGGATGCAAAAAGATGCAGAGAGCTACAGCAAGACCTGTATGACCCCATCACCACTGCTGTTTTAACCTGGAGATGCCAGATGGGCTTGCTGAGCATGGTAGAAAACTCCTTATGTTGGGACTGAAGCATGAGAATAGGACTGATATTTTTCTCCACATGCCTTCTAAATGCTCTGTCTCTTTCTTCCTCTTACCACTATTTCTTCAGCTGCAAATATTAGTTCTGATGGTCCAGTCTAGATTGGATATTGGTTAGTGATCCAGACATGATGGGAAATGGTGCAAACCTTCTGGCTTGTGTGTATGAATTACAAAGTTTACATCTGTGATGAACTGTGCTGTCATAACAAGGCATTTCCATGGTTGTTAGTGACTTTAATGAATTGGATCATGACCAGTCCTTGTCCAAAGCTCACCAACCTTAGGTAGGCTGTGAGTGGGAGGGGTGAAGCATGTTCAGTGGTAGCAAAGGTCTAAGCACCAAGGTAAGACTCATCTAGCAAACAGATATCTGTCATGTTTCAGAGTTAGAAAACCAATTAATGACTCCATTATGTTTTATCACAATAGTTTTGAATTTGGGTCCAGCCTTTTTCTGTGCTTAGAAGAGCTATGGATTTTTAACTGATGTTGCCTGGATTTGTTATTATACAAGCCAATTGTCTTTTGGCTCAATTTTATGGCAAATTGTAGTTCGATCTGTACTTAGAGAAGTCTGGGTTCTCCCCTCTTTTCTAACTGTGAGGACACAACCCTTTAAATCTGTGGTGCCTCTGAATCCCATGGGAACAGATGTCAGCAACCCTTGGGAGACTCATCATCCACGACCTTTTCTATGTGCTGGTGTTGTTAGTGCAGACTAGGAGTGCTGGCATTGCCATGACTAGAACTGGCCTTAACCCCTGCCTTGAGATAGTCTGCATTTTTTAAAAACTTCTTCCTATTTAAGTCTCTGCCTAAGACTTTTTCAAAGATATGGATATATAGCAGAAAAACAGCATTTGGCATCCAGTTTGTACTGATTTACACAGAGTTGTGTGAGATCTTGTGCAAGGAATGTTATGCTTAGTATCTTTTTAAGGCATGAAATTCAGCACCAGTTTGGATCTAGTCATAACCTGTACAATTCTGTATAGTAAAAGAAAGTGAAAAATTCAAAGCAAAGTCTGTTCAGTGCACTGGGAGAAGATACTGCAGCCACAGTGACACAGGGAACCTCAAGGTTATTAAGTTAGGTTCATGTTAAAGCAGTGGAAACTAGAAGCATGAATTTTGTACTCAGGATAAAAGTACATGGAATGGTGGCTGTTGGGTCTCTTCAGCCTTCCTGGGGGTTGTGCTGGATCTCCTGGTCTGTGGGTCAGTGTTTGGCTTTCTGTTCCTTTTGTGCAATCCCCACACACGTGGTATAAGGCTATAGTATATCCTTACACCGTAAAACTCTAGTGACATAGGACACTTCACATTTGATAACTGCACAAAATAAATAATGACACTTAGCCATGCTTGTTATACAAAGTTTTAATTGCTGTGTACAGTTTTAATTTGCCTCCTTGGATTAGCCATCAACATTTAACATTAATTAGCATCATAATATTTGCATTAATTAGTAAAGACTCTACTTTTTAACAGTCATATGTCCCCCTCCCCTTCCCAGCCAGCCCCTCACTGCCTGGGCAGCTCTTCCCTAGCCCAAGGCTCAGCGGGATTTCCAGGAGTCATGGCAGCTGCATTCACCATCCAGGTACAAACCCATCTTGCTTCTCCCAACATTCCTGCAGTCCAGCTTCCCATTGACCCATCTCAAGAATTCTTCCAGACTCTCTTTAAATTTTGAGAAATTAGTATTTGCCTTCTTTGAGCAGCTCTTGTTGAATGAAGATTTCTAAGAGGAAAAAGGAGGTACTGCGTGAGTTACAGATGCTGCATTCTCAGCTCACTGGGATGGAGGAGCCCCAAAACCATTTCACACAATTCTTAGAGATCCCTAGTCATTAGCTATTCCTCTGTGGCTTTCACAGTACAGCAGACTTTTCTGTGTTGATTTGGGAGGGCAGAGGAGTTATCTGCCAATCAAGAAGGTCAGAAACATTTCTCTCACAATACCAAATCCTGGGGACTGTGAGGGACACTGGCTGGGTCCCAGCACACTCCCAGCTGCAGCAGTATGGATCACTTCAACATGCCTTATTCTGCAGCTGCAATAGATAGAAAATTGATGCTCATCTGGTTTTCTTCCTAAAGCCTGCTTCTCTATTGCAGGGGATAACCTAAACACAGTTATTGTTGGAAATTTAGCCACTGGTCCAGGCAAACCAATTTTCTATCTCCTAATTTCTCTGTCTTTCTCTCTTTTGGATTCAAAATTCAATTCTTTCTCTGTAGTATTTCTGATATTGTTTTTCTGCTATTAATTGTCTTGTTCTTCCTGAAGGATGAACTGTACAGGTCATTATTAATTGCACCTAATAGAAAATCTTCATTACTGCAGGTCTAACTGAGCCATATTGATATGGTCTCCATAAGAATGAATTTGTGCATAGGAGAGAAAGCTTGATATCCTTCCCTAGGGTTGTAGCTGGTTCAAAATTAAAAATGAGTGATCATTTCTTTGATAAAATGTGAGAATGGTAGATCACCTGGTTTTTAAAACCCTGGATAAATGGAAGACAATAAGAAAAAGTTTGAAACTCAAATCAAACAATAGTAGAAGCTTACCCTCAAAATACTGCAGCTTTTTTCTAGCTCTTCCATATCTATCTCCACTTTCTTCATGCATGTCCGTTTCTGAATCTTTTTTAGTTCATGAATAAATATTTCAGTGTTTTTATGTGCGCAGTCTATTTTCTAGAAGAAAAAGGGAAAATATATAGAGTTCTTGTGCAACAAGAAAGGTCTTCTTTCTTAAAAGAACTGTTAATAAATCATATTGAATATGCCATTCTTCTCTGGAAATCTAAACTTCTTTCATTCTTTTTAGGATTTCCTCTTTGCTTCCTTCTTGCCAGAAGTGTTATAAGGACAGTTTTCTCAACTATCATTGCTGGAAACTTTGAAATAAAAAGGGTCCAGTTTCTGTCAGTGGAGGATGTGACCACATTGGGAATTTGATTTGATTCCATCTAAGTCAGAGAATGATTAATTTTGTCTTTGCTTTGGAAGTAGGACACTTAGGGGGAGCTACTTTAAACATTTTCTTTTTCTTTGCAATCACCAGCAGAAAATTCTTTGGAAAAATATCAAAAAGAACTGATAAAAATTGAGTTATAGCGTGATTATCTCTAGGAGCAATTAGAATAGTTAGTAGCCAGGCTCTCATACTCTTTTAAAAATAGGTCATTGCATCAGTATTTTGGGACACCACTTATATCTGCAACAATTACAGCTTGCTTTAAATGTCCTCAGACTTGCTATGCCAGAAGTTACACTCCAAGCTCCCTTTGGAGACTCTAACTGAAAATAATAGAAGGAAAACAACAGGTTCTTACCTTTACGTGGAGCGGTATGGAGAAGTTCTCCTGGAAACAATAGAAATCTGTTAGTCACAAACTGGAACTCATCTCAAAAAGTAAATCTGGTGTGAGGGAAGTGGGGAAATTATTTACTTTTATCTGTCCATTTTCACCCTCCAGCAAACAAAGCATTTCATCAACCAGTGCAGATTTAGCCTGGTTCAACAGATGAGGCATTTCCTTCGGAGGGAGAAAGTAACTGGACACCCCAGAACTCAACAGTAGCAAGAATACGTGAGGATGCATTTTAAAGGCGTTCATTTGGGAGCCTGACCCCTGCTATCTGAAAGGGGCTTTGAATTCAAGCTCTTCTCTCTAGGCAGATAGGAAGCTGGCTTATATAGAGAAGATGAGTAAATGCAGGATGTGATTGCTATCTTATCTCATTCATAAATCATTCAAATCTGACAACAACAAGAGCTTGAGCAGCTGAATTATCAGCATATCGGATTTTAGCAACTTCTATGATTAAAGTTCTGGTAAATTTCCTAAAGCCTCTAACTTCAGAGCAATGCTTTAATGCAAGAAAAAGTGATGTGTAAGGGCATGAATATAGTAAAAGAATAACAGAATAATAATAAAATTATAGAATGGTTTGGGTTGGAAGGATGTTAAAGCTCATCTTGTTCCAACCTCCTGCCACGTCCAGGAACGCCTTCCACTAGACCAGGTCGGTCAGAGCCCAATCCAGCCTGAACTTGGACACTTCCAGGGATGGGGCAGCCGCAGCTTCTCTGGGCAACCTGTAGTGGGTCCTCCCCCAACCTCACAGGGAAGAATTTCTTCCTAACATCCAATCTAACCCTGCCCTGTCCATTCAAAGCCATTCTCCTTTGTCCTATCAAGGCAGATATCTGAGGAAACTCGTAGTAACACAGCCATGAAGGGGATTGCTTCAAGATAAGACTACATCTTGTATTGCTGTAAATTTTTGCACTTCAACAATTTCAGCACCTCTGGAGCTAATATCAGCTAAAGAGGGAGCCCACAGGACCTAATTAATCATCTACATCCCTTGCAAATCTGACTGCTTTTCTAGAGCAAATATCTCTTTGACATGAAAAGAAAACAATAAGCTGTTTGTTCATTGTGAGTGTGAGAGCTGGATTTTACCCTGGAATAATGAATTTGTATGATAATGCTGTGCAAATCTGCAGTCTCAGGTGGCTACTACAGCTTCTCCTTCTCATGGGACAAGGAATGTTTGCTTCTTCCTTAATGGTATTTGGGCCCTTTTGTAACACTTCCCAAAAGTAATGAGGTGATTTACATGGGGACATAGTAAGTGACAAGGGGGGCTGCAAGGACAGTGCCACGTTGTGTGGTGTGCTTTGGGGTGGGACCCCAGTGTCCCACGGGGCTCCCCCAGCTTTCAGAACAAATGCAGCTCTCCCAGCACAATCAGCTCAGAGCACAGTGAACACATGAGGGAGTTCTCTTCCAAACATGAAGGCAATGCAGCTCTAAAGACAAAAAAGAGTAATTTGTTCTGTGCTAGGTAGCAATTAATGTTACAGCCAGTCAAAGAAGTGTCATCAAGGGAGCTCTGGGTGAGAAGTTATTTCTGGCCACCAAGGAAATGGAAATCATTCATCATCAGCATTGGTGCCAACCATGCTTGGCAGTGCAGTGGGAGGTTTTGTAACCTTCCCCAGGACAGCTGGGCTGCCTCACCTTGTTCTGTGCTCGGGAACAGCCCTGGCTCCAGCAGAGAGCTGGGAGGAACTCCTCGTTCAGTGCCAGAAGCAACGTGCTTGGAAGTGCTCTTTGGCAAATGTGAGGGAAGAGCCAAGCTCCCAGCTAGAGCACCAAGCTTTGCCAATATCCCTGTCAGCCTGGGCCAGCTGGTATTAGGGTCTCTCCTAAATATTTCCTGTCTAGGTCAGCTTCTATTCAAAGTCTACATTTGATTTTTAGATATGTAATTTCATAGAAAATGCCTGACAAAGCACAGAGTTGGTTGATGGGTTTTTCCAGATTTGATTAGGGAAATTTTGTTTTAAGTCAGCGATATATTTCCTTCTGGAGAGTCTTCTAAATAATAATAATAATAACAACAATGCTACTACTACGAATATTTGAGACTGGGTGATGTTCTAAATTCTTTGTCTGAGTTTGTTTTGGGTTGTCCCTACTATAAAAACAAATCCACCATGTTAACCATGGCCACGTTGTTCACTGTTCATTTACCTGCTTTACGAACTGGAGAAGTTATTCATGTTGCTATGTGAAAGGTTCTTGGAGCAAAAAGCACATGGGAAATGGTTGTCATGGATGTACTTTCCAGCACTGCTTTGATTCAGCTCTCTGATGAGAAGCCTGAATCATTCTCTCAAAGGGCAACATTTCAGTATCAAGCTGCTCTTGATCTGTTGTTGCCCAGGCCCTGTCATTTCCCAACCAGGCTGTCCAAGACCAACTTTGGGCATCTCTGTTCAACTGACAACCTGAGGCAGAGTAGATTAAAATGAGTTACCAAGATGAAAATTTAAATGTCCTAAACTGGCACACCAAAAGATGCAAAACATGTAAATAGTCAAGTAAAATGCCTTTGCACTTTCTCCTATGTGAGTTTCAGTATCTGTTGGTAACACAAGGAAGCCCACCCATTCTGCTCCTCACCTCTGGAGGTGGGAGAAATCAGAGGACAGTCTCCTTTACCTTCTCCCACTTCTGTCTGGATCATTTGCTCCAGGAGAGGCTGTGGGTGAGAGGTTCACCCACCACCTTACTGTGTACAAGGATTTAATAACCAGGCCCACCAGACACAAAGCCCTATGTGGGCTGTATGTTCACCTAAGCCATTAGGCAAACATTGACACCTCCTAAACCCATTTATCAAACCATTTTTGTACCAGATACCTTTTGGAACAGTGTCAATCCTTTTAATACACGCCTACCTGGAAGGCATACTCTGACTTAGTGTCAAATAGCTCTGAAGCTGCTGGAGAGAAGCAGCAAGATGTTACCAATGGGCTCCTGCTCAGAGAGCAGCTCCCTGGGCACAGGGTCAATCTTTTGGTGATGCATGAGGACTGGCATCACTGCCCAGTCCTCATGTCTGCACTGACTCCTGCTCAAAGCCAGCCTTCTCTTAGAAGCTGTGGGGCCTGACAGTTGTTTTCCTTTCAACTCTTTCTGTAATGAGAGGTGAAAACCTGCTGTGCTTTATTAAACCCTTTTGATCTAGAGGTTTTTATAAAAATGTGTTTCGTACCAAAAATACTCTAAACAGGAGTGCTCATGGTTTTTTACCAGCTGAAGAGTTTCAAGGGTGTTGGCACAGGGAGTTTTGAGAAGCTGGGAAACAAGCAGAACACCAAATTTCTCAAAGTGGTGGAAAACATTTAGCATTAAAGTCTGACAGCTGTACACCTAGGGGCTGCCTTATCAGCGAGTTTGGGCACTGCAGGGAAACTGAGGCACTCAAGCCCTTTTTCCAGCTCGTTCAGAAAATAGCTCATCTGAACTCTTCCTTCACCTTTCTGTGACACCTCTGAGCTCTTTAGAGTAATACTGAGAAAAGATGATTGAAAGCCTGAGCGCTTCTTTTCACGGCTCTGCTGCGGCGGAGCACGGGCCAGGGCTGCCACCTAGAGAGCGGCACCGCCACCGGCACCGGCACACGCGGCCTGGGGACAGCTCCCGGGGAGAAACCCTGCCGAACCTCTGGGGACAGCTCCCGGGGAGAAACCCTGCCCGGCTTTTGGGGACAGCTCCCGGGGAGAAACCCTGCCGAACCTCTGGGGACAGCTCCTGGGGAGAAACCCTGCCGAGCTTCTGGGGACAGCTCCTGGGGAGAAACCCTGCCGAGCCTCTGTAGCCGCATTGCTCTTCACAGAGAAAAGCAAGGCACAACTTCCCAGGGATGTTCTGGGATTCATATTCTCTGAACCTCAGAGAAAGAGAAAATAATTCTTATTTACGGCTCCTCCACTTGTTCACAAGGGGGATGCATTGTGGCAGATTGTTTACCTGAAGGGAATTGGTGATTCTGGTGTGAGTGCTTTGATTCCAGGTGTGTGTGTGTGTCGGGACTGTCGGCTGACAGTCATGAGAGGCTGGGCGGCTGAGTGGAGTTGAGTGCTTGGCAGATTCAGTTTGGATGTAATCTAATATAAAGTAATTAATCAGCCTTCTGATGAGATGGAGTCCTCCTCATCATTCCTCCCGGACATCAGGTGCAAATATCGCCCGTAAGACTCAGCACAGACTCGGCAAACGCGGCAAGGAGGGCTGGCCTGCCCTGCCACTTATCGCAGCCAGAGGGGTTGCTTGGGGGGGATGAATAATTGTGATAATAATTGTATTTGAGCAAATGATTCAAATTATTGCTCTGGGAGTATGTATGTCTGCTGTTCTCCAGGCTGTTCTAAGGGAAACATTATTGTCAGATCACAGAATCATAGAGTAGTTTGGGTCAGAGGTGACCTTAAAGCTGATCCACGGGCAGGGACACCTTCCACTATGCCAGGTTGCTCCAAGCCCCATCCAACCTGGCCTTGGGCACTTCCACGGATGGGGCACCTGCAGCTTCTCAGGGCAGCCTGCTCCAGTGTCCCACCATTTCCTGATCTTCCCTCCCCACCATGAGCAATTCTCCCCACAACTTTTCCCAGTAGTCGTGGCTCATTGCTTTGTCTCCCCCTCAGAAGTTTCCTGCTAAAAGCCGTAAAACGCCCTTTGGAAGCAAACTTTTTGTATGGTTTCCTCTCTCATCCCACAGGATCATGGCCCCTTCCCTCCTCAGAAGATTAATTATTCCTCTCTTTTGCACCCAGTCCCAAGGGAGAGAGCAGCTTTGCAAGCAGTGTGTAGGATTGTGCTCCTGCTCACCAAAGAGCTTTCAACCTTTGAGCTGGAGGTCAGCACCAACCCTTTCAGACCAGCTTTTCAGCAGGCTGTGTGCCGGGCTGGTGATGGGACTAGAATGTTCCCTTGGGTCCATTTGCAAGCTCCATCCCAAAGCACTGATGTACCCAGAGTCACCTTCCTCCTGCCCTTCTGCCCCCTCACAGGGTGAGCTGCATTGACCTAAAGCCACTAAAAATGTCAAACCTTTACTTTCTGCATTCTATATTTTTGTAGGTATTGGTTCATGCTTTAGTCCTGACTATTTTGGGTGGCAGAGAGATGATGACGGAACCTATTGCTGGGTTGTGGTTTTTCCCCTGTTCATACAGTGACTACTGTTTCTTTCTTCCCCCACACTCAAGAAACTCCCCTTCAGGTGTTACAGAAATTGGCTGAGTTTTCAAACATGTGGGTTGCCTTAAGGGATCCCTGCAGATTCCAGCATGGATGTCCCTGCCTCTTCAACCTGCCTTTTCCTGCAGATGATGTGTTTGGGGTATCCCACAGACACACCATGGCTTGCACAGCCATTACGCTCTGCAAAATTCTCCATGAATCATGTGTTTCAGGGAAATTCTTTTTAGGTGCTCAGTGATGCCTGCAAAACTACATAAATATGATGGGCTGTGTTTGGATTGCTCAGAGGGGAAGGTGTGTGTCCAACAACCCCTGATCTCCCTGTTTGTTTCCCCATCAGAGCCCCAAAAAGGATTTTTTTTTTTCTGTCAGCTACATTTTGCTTTCTTCTGCATGGGTGAATTTTCCTGAAATCAGAATATCCAACTGGATGGGAAACAGGAGATGCTGGAGGGAGATTTCCATTGTGAAGTAAAAGAAAATAAAGACACTAAATCCTGATGCACTATTTCTGTGCTACTTTTACCCAAATTTGAAAACACTAGTGGTATTAGGTGGTATCTACATCTAAGGATGATGATTCTCTACACATTTTTTTGCCATTCATCTGTAGCCTATATAATAAACGTTAAGATTCCTGAATATAATACCCTGCTGACAGTGTCCAGACCTCACTGGTAGGAGACATTGATTCAATCAATCAAAATTATTTTTAGATAGACCCTTCCTTACATGACCATAAATATATATTTATGTTTATAACAATTATTCTACAGATAAAAGATCAAATAATATCTAGATATTTTGTCATCTAGATATTTTATATCTCAAAACGTATATATCATATTCCATAATTTATATATATTATATATAGTTCCATATACTTTTATATTAAAAATGTCTTTATGGTTGTGTTAGATGTGTCACAAAAGAAAAACTGCCAGTTCTGTCTTTGTGCAGGAAATTTATTTTGCATAGATTCTGTTAGAGTTTGGGTACATTTCATAGAGTTCTGCGTACAAGTTTCCCGAGTACTTAAACATAAAAAATGTACAAGTGCTGTGCCAGCAGCACACAGCTGTAATGAGAACAGTCATGCTTACACAGTTTTCACTTCACCTTTAACATTTTAAAATTATTGTCACTGCATTTGTGGCACAGAAAGAGTCTTCAGTTAACATAAGTATTTAGGTATAATTTGAAAAAGTGCATTCTTTTATAAGACTGAAAGCGCCTCAGTCTCCTAGAGGGGAGGTGGAGGTGCTGAGTGACATGGATGGCTCTGTCCCACAGGTTGGCTCTCAGAGCCACCTCTGAGAGCACTTGGGTGAGGCAGAGCTGAGCCCTGGGGCTGTGGCTTGGAACAGCACGTAAGAGAAATAGTGTGACGTCGGCCCCCAAACTGGATCCCCAGAGCAGCTCTTCTAAAGCAAATAATTATTGTATTTCTTCATTGTAAAAATAAATAATTTGAAGTTTCTCTAAATAAATAGAACAAATAAATAAATAATAATAGAGATCCAAATAAATAACAGCTCCCAATAGCAGTGCTGGAAGGAGTATCCTCCTGCTAAGCTCAGGTCTTCTGGCAATCTGGACAGGTGCCTCGAACTCCTTTGAAGTTTAGTTTTCCTCTGGAAGGGCATTGTGAGCCAGGAACCTTAACAAATATTCCAAATTCTCAAAAAAATCATACTCTTCCACTGCCTGCCAGTGATGTTCCTTGAGGGCAGACTGAAAAGAGAGGAGTGAAAAGAATCAGGACGTGTAAGTTGCATTCTGTTCTCTGACTAGGTATTTTTTTTCTTAATAATTAATTTTAAGACCAGAAAGACTCTTATGAAGATAGTGGGGTTTGAATGGCTGAGGAATGTGTTACATGTTGCACCTTGTGCAGCTGTTTCTCGGCCAAGGCTCCAGTCCCCACCTGCACCAGGGCACCTCGACTTGGTGGTGGGCTTTGTCTTAGCAAGGAGACATTGGGAAGAGGTGACCAGAGCAGGGGAGGCACTGGGGCCACGTGCCAGCTGCTGGCTGGAAGTTGCTCCCATTGTCACAAGACCAGGAGGCAGTGGGTGTTTTGACCAGACACTTGTTCTCAGTGCAGCCAGGAAAAAAAATCACAGAATCCTTCGTGGGCCTCTAAAAGAGGAGGAAAGAGTGAGCAAGGAATCAGCCCAGACATACCATCCACCCAGTGCATGACTCTCCATAAGCCTGGATCTTCCTCAGTCTCAGAATTATGTGCTCCACACTTTCTTTGCTGTTTTTTAGGGCTTCAATAAATCCTTCCAGATAGGTGGCTGCATTCCCTCCTGCCTCCATCGTGTTGTTCTGGAATAACAAAGTTTAGTAATTTTGTCTTTTCTGTACGGTATTCCTGGCACAAATTACATCACGTTAATGCAATCAAAATGCCTGCCACGAGAAATAATCTTGCACAATGATTTGTCGCCAAAATTACATAATTATTATAAAATTATATAATAATCTATAGAGTAGAGAAGCAATTGTGAAATCCAGTGTTTTCCTTTTGCTGAAGGCTGATGTTACCTTCACAAGTTACACAGTGAGTCTGTGGAGGTGGAACGAGGCAAGACTGGGCATCATTTGCATTTTTATTGCCTCCTTAGTTGACTCAGGCATGGGAAGGCAGTGGTTCCTAGGAGAATATTTAACGTCCAGCTTTGCTACTCGCGCTTTGCCTCTCCTGAGCTTCCCCAGGAAAGGCGCTGCCGCTGCTGGCATTGCTCTCTAACTACATGGGTATTTTTTCCCCCAAAAGGCAGGGAGACAGCCTGTTCCCCACTTTCCAATGGCAGTGAGGTACCTGTCTCCATCTGACTCTGGAAGACAGCTCTGTTTATCTGTCTGTGAAAAGAGAGCTAACCAATGCTGTCTGGGAGCCAGCTCTCCTGCACCGCTGTACTGAGGGCAGAGCCCCGAGTGTTTCAGGGAGATCTTTGTTTGATAACTCTGGAGGGAGCAGAGCCCTGCATGTGATCTCTAAGCGCACGTAACCCCACCATGGTGCTCCCAAAAATCCAAAAGGGTGACTTGGCTGCCATCTAAGACCTGACTTAAGAGCACAAGAGCGTCCTGAACGGTCTATAACAACATCTGCTTTCCCCCTCCCTCTCAAAAAGCAGCTAGCCACCCCATGAGCCCACAGCATTGCAAAGTGAACCACAGAGAGATCTTACCAGAGGCACGATTTCGCTGCTGCCCTGGAAAAGATTGGTAGAAATCACATTAGCAGGTTCCTTGCTAATACAGAAAGTCAGATATGGGGCACAGAGGAAATGGACCAACCTTAGAGCTTAGCTTCCGAAGGTCTTGGATGGTTTCTTTGAAGAGGGCTCTGGCAGGGCAGGCTGTGCCTGTGCTGCATGGTGCAGGGGACACCAGGCACAGCACTGACAGCATGACCACAAGCAGGCATAGCATGGTGGCAAAGGGGCTGTGCTCCCCTCCTTGGACTGGCTAATCTGCCTGCTGGCTGCCTCTTATATGTGCTCTGGTGCAAGGAAGTGATTAATACCCAACCACAAAAATGCTTAAACTGAAGGCGAGTAGTCACCTGTAGAATGGAAGCTGTTCGTTTCTTATCTGATAGAGGAAACTACATGTTTCTAAAATAAGGACTCCCCCAGAAGTTCAGTGGGATCTACGTAATGCAGATGTTTGAGCCATTCTGATTTTAAATGCTGAAGCATCTTTATGAACTAATACTGCCTAAAGGTTGATGCAAAGTAACTGTCTCTTGGATCTTTGCATCCATATTTGCCCTACTTAATATTGCAATTACATTAAATCATATAGACACTTCTACTAATTAGTTCTCTGCCCTTGTTCTGTGTGCTTGTGCTTGTCATTAGAACCCCATGAATTGCTCAATGGTACCATGCTCAGACATAAATGATAATTTTGAGACTCCTCCTGACACTGTGCAGAGTCTGTGCTGGGGAGAGGGACCAGCCATGGACTGCTGGGGTAGCTCACTGTCTTGGGGGGACAGAAAAGCAGCTTTTCTGCTCTTTTAAAGGAGCATTTGTCCAGTTTCTGTGCTCTTCTGAGGAGGTTTAAACCATTTGGCTGGTATCTCATTTTACTTCATCTGCAGGAAGCTTGCCTGATGGGGTACATAGCACTGATGATTGTTGAGGACACTGACAGAATTGCTCCTCTAGCTGCAGGTGGGCTGTGGGGTGGCCACAGTAGGTCCTGGGTGTGCAGAGCCCTCTCCTGTCCCCCAGTCCCCCATCAGGGCTGCCCTTGACCCTGCTGCACAGCTCCTCTTCACTCATCCCAAGAGGAATGAATACAATGCCAGGATTACACCTGCAGGACATCAGGTCTTTACTATCCAAAACCTCAGAATATTATGTTCAAATGTTTTTACTTTAATTTAAATTATGTTATTTCAATCCTGCATGGGTTTATTATGAAACTGACATGCTTTAATGTGCATTAGGTTTTCTTGCCCTTAAAAAAACTCAAGTGGTGCATAGCTAGAGAGATGGCTTTATTTGTGCTTTTTCCCTGAGGCAAGGGCAGGTGACTGCCTCCACACAGGTGCCATCCAAGCTGATGAGAGCCCAAATGTGCTTTTTCCACACTCATGGCATTTTCCTACTGGTGCCTAAGCTGATGTTTCACAGAAAACATAGTGTCATTGGTTTCCTTGCATGATATTAATTAAATCAGAGGACACTGTCTTGTTAGCTACAAACCAGGATTTGGAGATGCTGCCAGGCACTTCTCTCCCCTGAGGAGCCACCTTGTCCAGTTTTTTGTTTTCAGTCATTTTGCTAATTGTTTGGTGAGTGAGGCATCTTCCCTGCTGTTCTCTTCAGCTCAGCCTTCAGGAGCCTTTGCTGGATGAGCCACCCTGAAAGCAGCAGCCAGGTGTGGAACAGAATGTTCTCCCTTTCCTGTGTGCCCTGGGTATGCAGGTGTGGGACCTGGGCTGGTTTTCCTGCTTTGCCATTGGTATTCCCAATGTTTCCCTGTAGTCAGAAGAATGGCTTTACTCCAGACTTGAGCTTAACTCACGGTGTGTTACCTTAGTGGGGCAGCATCCACTGGAATGTTTGTCCCTGTCTCTGGGTGGTTCAGGATTTTGCCTGTCCCTGGCATGGCTGTGGCAGTGGAGATAAAACAGATTACAGCATGGTTTAAAGGGAAGGGAAGGCTTGTATGTGTTAAATCACAGAACCATAGAATGGGTTGGTTTGGAAGGGACCTTTAAAGGTCAATTTGTTCTGACCCCTTGAGCACCATCTAAACTTACCCTGCCTGGATGGCTGTACCTGCTGGTACCAAAAATTCTAGCCAGGTTCAAAGTGAAGGGAATTTCTTTCCTTGGAAAAAACAGTAGGAGATAAGGCTGCAGCTAAATTTTTTGGTGAGCGCTGGGGATTTTGCTTTTATCTCCAAAATATCTAAAGAAATGAGAGTTCTGGCAGAAAGGGCAGAAGGGAAAGGTGTGGGCAGGATGGACTTTTACTGCTGGAAAAACACAAATTGTGAAGCTGGGACTCTACCTTTTTCTCTTTATTCTTTTTAAAGCCACTAATGACATGCAAATACTTTCTTAGATTGCAGCTTAGATTGCAGGGTGGAAAAAAAAGAGGTGATAAAACCAGAAAGGAAGAAGAAATTTGTGGTCTACTTTGCGTATGTACATTCAGCCATCAATCTCACACACACCAACTCTTCCAAATATTCACTCAGAGGTGAAACTGCTGTGACCACCCTGCTCCCCTCAAGGCTGTATTAGTGTTGACCTTTCTTTCTTGTTCTGTACTGAAGGGATGACTGCTGTAGGAATCTGACAGGGCTGCAGGGAGTTTCCAGCCAGGGTTCATGCAGCAGTACCTCCATCCAACTCCACCCTCCACCTCCACGAAAACATCCCACAAGGCAGAGCACATTCAGTCCTAGGCAGAGCCACATGAAATACCCAAATTCTTGTCAGATGTGGAATTAAATCAATGAACAGATAATGGCCCAGCCCATTAGGAATTAACCAAAAAAAATGAGAAGATAATAGAAAAATTAAGTGAAAACTAACAGAATTGTTCACTTTTCTAAGCCTGGAGTGATGCTGAGCTTCAGATTTGTGAGCTGGGCTCTATGTAACTCAAGTAGAAATCCTGGTGAGAAGTCTCAACAATGGTACTATTCTTCCCCTGTGAAAGATTTGGACAACTTCAGCTTCATCACCACATAAGTGACCATTATAAAATTGTCACGCCCATGTAACTCACCAGAATAAAAGTTCAGCCAGCTGAAGGGTGACACAAGCTCTTGTGAGGCTTCCTGTCCTATCAGGGAGAAAGCAAACAGTTTTGACAGTACTAATTTGTGGCACCCTATCTCAAAGCTATCTTCTTGCCGCCATTCCTCTGTGAAGAGATTGATCAGCACCTCCTTTCACTCCTCTGAATATCCCTGTCACACACATGCCAAGTCCATCTCTGTGCATTCTTGCACAACCTTGAAGTGTTTTGATTTCTCCCAGATGTTTGCCACATTTCTAGCTGGCAGCTGCACTTGCACACCTCTGAGCAGACCAAACCATCAGGCCCCTCAGTCTTGATGGCCTCCCTCTTCCCCTCCTTAGCCCTTTCACTTTGAATTAATCTTGAACAGGAGGCTGAAATGATTTACAATGTCCTTTGCACCAGCGGATTGGCGCTGTGCTCCTCGGTCCTGGAAGGAGTTAAGCAGTGTTCTGTCTCTGTGGTCTGCCCCTGCAGAAAGGAGGAAGCCATGCCTCTCCCTGCCCTGCAGAGTGATTTTACAGGCTGCTCAGAGCAGCAGAAGCTGAGCTCATTGTCACTGGTGACTGTGCTTGGTCGGGGCAGCTGCAGCAGATGTGTGGCTCTGCTCCCCAGCCCAGGACATTCCTTTTGTGTTTCATGCTCTGGCTGTGGTCACTGCTCCGTGGCCAGCTGTCTGGCCAGTGGGCTGTCATCCTTGGAAAGGGGCCCTTGGAGCATGGGGCCAAATCAGGCTAATTGGAGAGCAGAGGCTACATGTTTTGAAATAGTCTCTGGAGAGAGAAGGATTTTTTATTTAATCAGAAGGTATTCCCCATGTTTGTATGACTTCTTCTGTAGCTACTCAAAAAAAGTGCCTGTGAGTCACAGAGGCCTGTCCTTCCCTTGCAGGAGCCAGTGGGGGAATTGTACATCAGAAATTAATCCAAAGATGACTCATCAAGCACATCTCAGCCCCCTGGATCCCTGCCCTCTGCTGCAATCTCTTAGTCTGTCAAGGCTCTGCCAAGGTCTCCCTAGCTGGTGGGGGTCAACAGGGCTCCCTCCTGTTAACAGGTCTCCTTTAACCTGTTAAAGGGGTGTTTTAGGACTCATAGATGGAACTTATTGTAACTACACAACTTTGGAAAAGCAAGGAAAACCTCCCTCCTTGCTCAGAGAAATGGCCTGGAGATGCCCGACAAATTCTCAGGAACCTTTCAGGAAAACCTTTCAGGAAAAATTAGAGATAAGTTGTGGATTTCAGTGTTAAATTCTAACTGAGATGCCTGTTTGATCAGAAAAGATTTCATAGGCAGCCTTGGCACCTCTCCAGCCCCAGTGAGTCAGGTTGGTGTTCATAGGACAACAAACATTACTACATGCACACTTCAACTTCCAGAGAAAATAGAATAGTCTTCCCTTATTTTTTAAAAAAAAAATTATACAGTTTCTTATATCTTCCCACACAGAGGAAGAAATTGCAAGACATCTCTAGACTTGGGTTTATGGTGTAAAAGCCATTCAAGTTCTCCCAGGGCCTCATGTGCACCCTGGGAGCAGCCACCACCTTGCACCTCTTGCATCTTTAAGCTGGAGCCTGTCACCCATGTGCAGTGGCCTTGGCATTTTTTGATTAGAACCCAGAGAAGGACAACTGTGTATTTAATGGTGATTCATTGCATTCTCAGTCACTTGTCTGAAATCAAATGAGTCTGAGAGAAACACAGATGATCAATCCAAAAAGTCTGTAATGTGTATTTTTCAAGCCTCACCCACTGACCTGATGAAATTTGGCTCCAGACAGGTGGTGTCCAGAAAGGGAGACTTAATTTTTCAGTTTCAAAGACATCATGTATGAATGAGGAAATAAAAAAGAGGTTTTCCAAAGCCTGTGGGATCATGTTGTGCAGAAAATAGAAGGTTTGTGAATCCTGAAAAGTGACTAATGAGAATTACAGATGAAAAAGGAAGTAAAGTATCAACAGCAAATGAGTAGTCAAATGCTTAAAAAAAGAAAACAGGGGAATTACCCTTGTAGAGGGTAAGCCCAGATCTGGCTGCTGATTGCTCCTTGATGGAGCTGAGGCTGCATTCCTCTGGTTGTGATGGCATCACCATCCTCTGTACAGAGCTGAGCAGGGGAGCAATGCCATAGCTGATCTCCATTTCTCTCATTCCTAGTGCCAAGAAATGAAGGCAAGAGAAGTGGTGCTGGGATGGCAGGGGAAGCATTTCCATGTCCAAGCTGCTTTCTGTCAGCTCTGCCCTGGCATAAATGAAGGTGATCCTCTGGCAGGGAGCTTGCCTGTGGGCTGGGGTACAGCTGCCTCCCTCGTGGCTGCCCTGTCCCATTTCCCTGGGCAGCTACTCGAGAACCATCTACAGCCTGGATAGTGGAACTCTAGGAGAGACACCCCCGGATCAAGCTACAAAACATGGCCTTGTGAAGCTGTTGCCTGTGTGTTGTGTGTCCCACATGCTCCCAAACCCAGTGTCTCTTGGCAAACCTTCCCCCAGACCTGCTTGCTGTGGTGGCACAGGACACCTGCCACCATTAAAGATTTGGAGAACATCCAAAAGACTGTGCCTGGTCCTACACAGGGTGGATGGGCTTCTTCCACCCTTAGAGAGCTCATCATGGACCTTATAAACACAGGCATGTCTAGGCATATGTTATGTACCCCAAAGGAGTTTGGCAGACAGGAGGGGGTCTGTGCTCCTGTCACTGTGCTGGGGAGATGGGTTTTACCCTGAAAAATTTCTTGCTTATCAAATGGGGAATGCTAAATATAACTCACACCTACAGCTTCTAAAAGTAGCACATGGCTCTGTGCAGCACACCTTCCCCCACGGTGCCACCAGCTCACACATCTTGTCCCCTGCTGAGGCTCACAGAGCTGCTTTTTGTGCCTCGGTGTAAGGAATGCAACTGCCATTTGTTAATGGGAAAGCTGCTCCCAATGCAAACAATCTGCAGCAGCCCTCGAAAGTCAAAGTCACCATTTGACTGAGACATCAAGGCAGGTGTGTTTTGTTGTATTATGATGATGTAAGATGCTTATCAGGGTTGTTAGAGCTGTGATGAAGCTGTTGAGGTTATCATGTTCAGGCAGCTGTGCTCAGCACACCGGGGCTGTCAGTGCTGGTGGGCAGACTGTCCCGCCTGCTGAAACCAGGCATTTCCTTCACTGCTGTTTGCACAGCAGTTTCTGCTTGGCTTTGTGGTATCAGGTTATTTCGGAGCCACCAGGGAATCAGAGATGACAGCAGGGCCCCTGGAAGCCCTGGTCAAATGGACTTCTCCCTTGCCAAGGCAGGGTGGTGAAGAGGAAGGGCTGTGCCATGCTTGAGGGCTTTACAGGGTGCTGCTGGCATCATGGCTGGGAGGCCTGTGACCTGGGACCCCACTGCCTTCATCCACTACCTTCACCCAATGCCTGCACCCACTGCCTTCATGCCACTGCCTGCATCCAATGCCTTAAACGCACTGTCTGTATCCCACTGCCTGCACCAACTGTCTGTGCATCCTCCTACCTGCACCCCATTGCCTTCATCCCACTGCCTGCATCCCACTGCCTTCACCCCCTGCCTGCGTCCTGCAGGGCCCTGGAGCTGTCCCACCGCCTGTGCTTTCCCTGGCAGTCTGCTGCCCTGGGCAACAGCTCCAGCTGCATTTTCCTGCGGCCAGCCCAGTGTTGACTTGGAGTTATTTAATGCTTCACTTTTCCCTCCTGTCTGTTTGTCAGAATTTCCTGGACTGCTGTGCCAAGAATGCTGAGCCTGATTAATGTTTCCTCTGTAAAAACTCCTGATATTCTTCTCCTCTCCATGATTCTGAGACTTCCCATTTATCTCAAGGGTGAATTTAAAATTTAGTGTAAAACATGTAAATGTAATTTCAAATAATGTATCTGAAATATTAAACACCTCATTGCTAATGAAAACTTTGAAATTCAGAAAGGATTTCTTCAGGGTGGTTGTTATTATTCCTTGCACTAGTGCAGCACTGAATAAGATGGAGCTCAGGAGAAGAGATTTTCCTGACTGTTTAACCTGAGGGAGTTCAGCTGGATATTCACTCATTTCTCTGACCTTGGTAAACAGATTCAGGGTTTGGTTTGATTTCCATTTTCCCCATTTCTTACAAGAATTACAATACAAAACAACGCCCAATGACCTTGCCCCTGGAGCCTGGCCAGTTTGTGGTACCCAGGGACAGTCAGGGCATTTGCCCCCATCCAGGGCTGGTGGCTGTGTCCCCACTGTGGAGGTTTTTGAGGCTACTGCCCCTGTGTCAGGAGATGAAGTCTGGGCTCTGCCACATACAGTGTTTGCATGGGGAGGTGCTGTTTGAATGCAAAGCACCTGCTTTTGTTTCAACCATTGGAAGTGTGTATCTGAAAAATGGGATGTGCTCTGCGCCGTGGAAAGGATGGGATGTGTGTAGGAGCCAACCCTTGCTGTAGCAAACCCTGTCCAGGGCCACCATGCTGCCAGCAGGACAAACCACATTTTTGGAGGTTTCTGTGAGGCATTCTCTGTCTTCCCACTGCCCACTCCCCATGGCAAGGGTGCTTGCCATGGTGGCTGTATGTCTCTGGCTGTTTGGGTGTTCATTCCTGTTCCTCAGCCCCAATCCCCTTGGTGAACATGGACACTTCTCAGTTTTTCAGGGCTGGGAGCTCTCCACACCAGTGAAGGCGAGGGGATGGTTCTCAGCTGTCACAAGTGAAAGCTCTTCCTCTTTCACAGCATTGCAGACTTAGCAGGGACATGGTGCAGCCAGGAATAAGTTACCTAGACAAGAGGACATATCTTTTTAAAAGTTCAAGCACAACATGACTCAGTAAAGCTGAGTTCAGGGCCAGGCTGCAGCAGGTGGCTCTGGGGCTTGGGAAGATGATGGGTTAGGTGAGATATGGGGTGCTCACCCTGATCAGGGACATCTCCCCTTTTGCTGGCAGCACCTGTGTCCATCCCACTTGGAAATCAAACAGCTCCCCTGAACAGCACTGAAACCACTCACCCTTCACAAACAAAGGACTCTAAATTACACAGGGAATTTTGTTTATTTTTGTAAAGGTGCATTTACATTAACGGAAGGTTGCAAACATTTAATAACATGTACATAAATATAGGCGGCACATGACAGGAGTCCTTAAAAAACAGTCCTTGCAGGAACATTCCCCTTCAATGCTTTTTTATTAAACATTAACTTTCAGAATCTTAACTGATAGCTTTACATGGCTATGCACTTTGTGAGTACCTGCCATAGCTATGGCTATTTAAACAGTTTGGAAAACAAGTATTGTCTGATTCAGTTCAGTAGAATTCAGCTCACATGAGATGTGGGAAACACCTCGTATCAGCTGAGTGAACTGGAGGAAAAACAAACAAGACCTCTTTGCTTTTGTGTTACCCAGTTTGGCTGGATGATATGGCTCTGCTTTACCAACAATAAAGCATGTAGTGGTTGAAGTTACCTCCTGGATCTGAATTCTCAGGGAGGGAGTGGAGGTGGGAGTGCGCAGCTGAAGTGAATCTTCTCCAGTCCTGGAGCTAGTTCAGGAGCCAAGGGGAAGTGAATGGGCTGGGGGGCACCAATGGCCTTTTCCCTGTCCCACAGACTGACTTTGACCCAGCTCTGAGAGCCCTGGAGCTGTGGCTTGGGACACTGTGAGAGAAATATTGTGACAGCCAATCCCAAAGCAGATCCCCAGAGCTCCTCCACACACACCATCCCACAGCAGTTTCCTAAAGCAAATACCTAAGTACAGCAGCATCACAATAAATATCTGTCTCCATAAATAAATAAATAAATAAATAATAAAAACTGCTCTTTCATTATGAAAAAGGCATAAGTTAAAATATTAAAATTATCTAAAATATTTAAATATTTAAGTGCCTGTCTTTCGAAAAATCAGCATGTTTCAATCATTATAGTGAACATGACTGCTGTTATAACATCACTTTTTATACATATATTTATATATACAATGTATCTCTCTCTATATAAATATTTTTCTACCACATTCCTGAGGATAAGTTAATTGAGTCACAGTTCGGTTGCAACAGAGTTCGGGTTTTCCTTTTCTTCTCAGCTTTGGACTAGTTGCTCTATTTAGGCATTTTGAATTTTCTCAGAGAGCAATCTCAAGAACTTGTCTAGTGTGTCCAGGAAGTCATCCCATGTCACTTGTGCAGTCTGACATTCCTTATCCAGATCCTTTAAAAAAGAAAGACACCATAATTCAGCCCTGTAACTTGGATATCACATTGAAATCTATGGTATTTGACAGCTGAACTGACAAGTGGGCTGTAAGAGCCCACAGAGTGTTTTGGAGAGCTGGGTGAGCTGCCCTGGAGGCTCCAAGGCAGGGTGCTGATGTGTGGGTGACAGCTCATCACCTGGCAGCATGCACAGGTGCCCTGAGCCCCAGCAGTCCCAGCTTCTACTCTCATTTGAGGGTTTTTTCATATTATTATCTTCCTTGCAATTGGGATTACCACAGGAAAAGATGTCAGAGTGTGATCTAAGCAAGAAGGTGGATGTATTTACACCCTTTTTAATCATAACATTTTCAGAAGAAATTTCTAGTGTCCACTACAGCCAGCTCAGTGTCATTCCAGCTGCCACACCCCATCACTGAACAGCCTTTGCTGATTATTTTGCTATTAAGTACCACAAAGCCAAACTTACTTTGGGGATGATGTTTCTGTAGGTGTCAAGTCTGGTCAATTTTCTGGCAATGAATTTGCTGTAAGTGTCAAGAGCTGTCAAGGTGCTAGTAAAGGTTTTCAGGTGGCTGTGCATGCATCTTTCCATCTGCAGGGATAGGGAAGAGTTATTTCAACACTAATAATTGGTAGCATAAAAATAAAACATTGTATCTCAGGAATTTAAATACCCATGAAAATAATAACCAACAGCAATGAAGATCTGTGTTTTCAACACTAGCCCTGATTCTGTATTCAGCCACTTACTGGACACCACATTTGGTCCAAAAACTCCCAACTGCCTTAACTAAGTTGCAGGTGCCTCTAGAAACTGGACATATGAAATTTGGATGTCTTCAATTCTGGAGATATTTGTGCCTTAAGGAACAGAGGGCCAACCCTGCATTAGGCCTTCCTGTCTTGCCTTTGTGTCTCTCTTGAAACTGGATCAGAATTGTCTTAATGAAATAAAAGCAATTATTGCTGCTGGTGTGAATTTTCAGCTTTTCTCTCTGAAACTAAGAGGGACTGATGCCATTTGTCTTCTGTTCACTTTTAATAGGAGATGGGCAGCTGTTTCTCATTGGTACTCCTCGTGGCCTCCATAAAAACCTCATTTTTTCACTGGATTTCAGGAAAGTACAGGTCAGTGAAATGAATGGGTCTGGTCCATATCCATATAGGATATGGACTAAACACTCTGTTCTAAAACTAAGGGATCAGAGTGAGTTTGTGAGGCTTTCAAGAAGATGCTGGTGCACATCTAAGACCATTGAAAGAAGTACTGAAGCATTTTAGCACTGGCAGCAGCTTTCTGTAGCTGCTTGCTACAAGCAGGAATTTTGCAAGAATCTCTTCTTGCAAAAACTTTTCATTTCCCTAGGTTTGTAAAGCTATCCTACTACTATTAGAATTCTGAAGTGGGAAAGAAATGTGGGGGTTTTAGACAAAAATTTTAAATAGAAGTACATGGTTGCTTACCGTAGCATTCACAGTTACAAGGCTGGGAACCTGCTCAAGAGAAAATGAAGTCAGTAACTCCAGAATAGAACCTGGAACAGAAGGGCAGCTAGGGAAAAGTTGTTCAAATTTAAGGAACTTACTGCATTTAAATTTAGTTCCTTCATATCTTGGAGAAGTTCTCGAATGATAAATCCCACCAAAGTCCTGGAGTGCTCCTCCTGCAGTGGTGCTGAGCTGCCCAGCACCCCCAGACCCAGCAGAGCCACAACCTGGACCAGCATTTTGAGAGTCAGCTCTGCTCCTCAGCTGGGTGAACTGTGTGTGGCTCTGCCTTGGGCTCCTTTTATATACACAGTGCTGCAGGAAATGATTAATATCTCACCACAAACATGCTCTTGCTAAAGGGGAGGCGGGGAAGAGTTACCTGAAGAATGGAGTTTTATTCAAATGAGTAAGAGTCTATGTACTTGGTGCATCAATTTTATAGACTATCTACCTTAACCCCTTTGCAATATGTATTTCCAAGGCAAACTTTACAACCCTTTAGTGTGGATAAAGTGTAGACAGATATCTGGATCTATCTGAAGTTATTAGAGTGTGTATTCATAGACTATACATACACATATAGACAAATCTGCATGTAATTGTGGATGCTGGAAAACTAATATATGGCTTTATATTAGTTTCTCAGCACTTCCAAAATTTCGAGGTCATTTGAAGAAAATGTACAGGTTTCCTCAGAAAACTAGGGTTATAGTTCTCAATATCAGTAGATTTATGTTTTTTAAGATTTATAATAAAATGACCAAAATTATTTAGTAGAGTTTCTGAGAAACTCTACTACAGGGAATTCTGTCTAATTCAGGAAACATAGTATAACCTGACTGAGTCAGGACCAAGACCTCAAGGTGTTGGTGTTCTTAGGAAAGGCACTGGGGCCTCAGGATAGGTTTTTCAGCTGTCTGTGGAGAATATAAACTGAACAGTAACTGAAAAATTTTGCAATCAAACTTCATTTAATATGGGTAGAGCTGCACGGGACAAGCTAATTATGAATACCAAGTGGAGAAATTCAGTAAAGAATGATTCAGAAGCCTGCTGACCTGCGAATATAAAAAAAAATCAGATTTCATAAGAACAGCTGTCCCTTGGGCTGCATTAGAGGAAGATCACCATGGATGTTGCAGCCCTGGCAAGGAGAGGTTAGATCAACTATTCCCTGGACAGAATGGCTGTGTCATCTCTCACTGACTTAGCCTGGGGCTACAAGTGAGGATGGGAACCAAGCTGTAGTTTTCCATGTTCTATTTAGCACATGAAAAAAGGTTTCCAAATCAGAGTGTTACCAGGGTATTTATTCACTCCTGAATTATTGAGGATGCACTTGTGGGTGCTGGGTGAGGGTGTAGCCATATCCTGGGAAGGAAAAGGGACCCTCTACTCAGTATTTTCCCCACACCTAAGACACTTCCAGAGCCAGGAGAAGTACACAGTCTGTCATCCAGAAATTTTATTAGACTGTACTTTTCTCTTTAATACAATATTTCTGATGAAAATCCTGACTCATACTGGACCCAGACCAGATCCTTACAGCCAAGGAGAGGTATGACCTTGCAAGCTGATGATGAATTGCTTGTACAGTGATATATTTAATGTAGAAATTTCCATTCTTTTCACCTAGTTTGCTTATGAAAACATGCTGTAGCTTTGGACAAAAATGTCGATAAATGTTTTTCTACTAACCAAAGCAGAAGTCCAAGGAGCCAATTATTTTTAACAAATGTTACGTATGACACAATCTGCTTTGCTCTCTTTGTGTTTGTTATTGCTCTCTAGGAATGAAAGAAATTTTAAAATCAGACTGTCCCTTGAGCATGCTGTGCCATTATTCTGGATGGACCATGCTGAGTGATCTTCAAGGAAGGCAACAAGGAGGGAGCTCAGCCTATCTGCAGGTGCTTTATCACCTCCAGCTCAGGGAACTGGATGCTCCTTTTGCTTTCATTCCTGTATGGTCAGGTATGTTCAGGTCACCTGCAATTTTGCATTTTTCCATTTTTCAGATGCATTTTGTTAAATTCACTGAATACATTCCTCTCCTGAAAAGTCAACCCTATGATAAAAATCTTCCTTTTTGCAGTTGTATTATGAGAGCCCTTGCACCATGACAAACATAGACGACACTGTGAATTTGGATAGTCTTTAAAAGATGTGAAGGAAGAGGCAAAAGAGGATATATCACACGTCAATGTTATATCAGATCATATAATCAGCAGGCTTTCTTCCAGCTACCTCTGTTTCTCCATATCTATATGGTTCATCTCAGGGGTAGTTTCCAGCTGTGACCCATAGTTTCCTCATCATTTTACTAGTATTTCAGCTGGGCTTAATAATTCCTTCCACATTCCATCAATAATCTGTGACATTTCTCTGGTAATTCCCAGAGAAATTTTTCAGTACAGCTGTCAGGGTCATGCATATTTCAGGATTAACTTTTTACCATCCTGGACATACTTTCATCCCCATGCAGGGGACATGATGTGCAGGCAAGGGCTGGAGACTGGCTGAAAACCAACTAACAAGTGTAAAATGTATTAGTAAGAAAACTTCAGATACAGCAAGTGATTTATAACAGACCTGTGAGTACAAAGGAGTTACTCATGCAATTGGTTACATCCCACCATCAGGGCACTTGCCAGAAACAACAGAATCCAGTGTTAAAATCTGAAGTGATAATCTGAGATAAATGCCAGGACTATGACTTCTACTTTATTGGATTCAGTCTAGAGCATTAGAGTAAGTAAATAGCTGTGCTGAGGAGACTGTGGAAAAACAGTGTAGCTGTCTGGGGTCAGCATCATCACTCTGAGGGAGTGTTTTTTGGGTAAAGCTTTTACAAGACACTTTGTTATGTTTGCAGCGATGCGCAGGACAGAATAAGATGTCATGCCTTACGTCTCCACAGTTTGCTTGTACATCCTGCAGGGAGTGTGCACATTTATAAAATGGGAGGCAGGAAGAAAATAAATTAGAAGGAAAAAAAAAAAGACAAAAATCTGCAGCAGGCCAACCTAGCTGATGTTTGTGATCCTTCAGTGATGTTTGGCCACTCTGTGTGTGTGTTTTGGCCATTTGCCTCCCTAATCATTGCACTTTATGCCTTGTCCTCCCAAGAGCACATCACACTCAATTCTGACAAGGATTGTCCCTGGTTTATGATTCAAAAAGTTCATTATTATTTTTATTATTATTATTATTGTATCTGGGTCAGGAAACTGCCTGTGAAAACTCCATTGTTCTGCCTCCATTTGGTAGGAAATCACCCACAATGATGTTTCATCCTCTGAAGAAAATGTCTTCAAACATTTCAACATTTTAGTCCCCAGCCAGTGATGCCAGGAGCCAACCAGTCCCTTCACCCTCACCCACATCAAAGAACAATTTAACTGTGAGCAACAGTGTCACCCCAGCTTTGTACTGACTACTTTTAAATGCTCCATTTATAGAAACATCCAGGGCCAGGCTGAGCCAGGTGCTGAGCTACCTGGTCTGAAGATGTCCCTGCCCATTGCAGGGGGTTTGGAATAAATGAGCTTTAAAGATCCCTTCCAACACAAATTATTCTATGATTATATGAAAGCTCATCAATCACCTTATTTTTAGTAGAAAAGACTGATAGAGAACTGGTTTCCTGATCCTCCCACAGCTCAGGCTGAACTGATTGCTCTATAAGCAGCTCCTCAGCTTTCTACAGGTCCCAGGCTGTGTTTATCTTCCTCCACTCCCAGGAATTCCCACAGTACTCTGGATTTTCCCGGATTGGCAGCAGTCATCCACAGTCACACTGCAGAGAGCCTTTGAAACTCGAAAATTAATTGCATGTCCTGCAGACTTGGCTATGGTTAGTTTACTTAAATAGTTTCTGTGAGGGGATATTTTTATGAAGACAGCTCTTGTGTTTTGTTGACCAACTCTCTTACATACATCCGGTTTACAGAATCTTTGCTCCAAATTTCTGCAATGGATGAGTAATAACAGCTGTGTGTTTGTGGCAAAGGAAGGCTCTCAAAAAGACAACCCAGTTACAAAGAGCTACATGGTCAGGAAACAGGTTGTCCTCTACAGAGACATCTCAGAGTCTGGCTCATTCTATATTCTCTATATGTACTTAAAGAAAGTCTCCCCAAAGCCTTAAACTTCAAACTGGAAGAGCATTTTGCAAAATCATTAGCATTGAATTGTTGTGACAGTTTTCTCAATCTCAAAAAACAAATTCCTTCCAAATAAGGTACAAGTCTGTTCTAAGAAACCTGCAAAAGCCCTTTCTAGGAAACAGGGTACCTCTGGCAAGTTAGCTGTGTTGACCTATATTGGAGAGTGGAGTAGAGGAAGATTTATGTACAGTCATCAGTGGCAATTTCACCAGCCCATGGGCTATTTCTGTATGCTCAGAGGTGCCTGAAGGTGTCCAAAGCCCAAGAAGTTCTTTTGGTCATGGAGAACAGGGCTAGAAGACAGAGTGGGAAGAAGAATGTCCTCTGGTCTGGCTCCAAACAGAATCTCATGTTAATGAGATGGATTTAATGTCTCTGAACACAGCATATTGCACTAACCTTGCACTGTTAGCATAGTAAATACTGAAAAAATCTGTATGTTTCAGGCCATAATCCAAGTAGCAAGTGAGCCCACACCCACAGCCCTCTTTGCTGTCCACTACATGCAGTCACAGAGAGGTGTTTGACTTCTCTGTAGTGATGAGATTACTGGAAACCAGGTGGTAAAACACAGGTGAATCAACTGCTGTACTGCAAGACACAACTCTCAGTGTCTTACTCTCATACTCAGCTTCCCACTAAACTGAGCTGAAAATTTAGTTATTTTTGGGATGCCCACTTTTGAATGAGCTTTTGCAAAATAGTACATTTCTTCCATGCTCAGTAATCTCAATTTATTTACTCTTCTTCCAATTACTTATTTTGAAATGTGTATATATTTGCAAACATATAAAACTTTCTCCTGAAACTATCAAGACCAATTATTGGGTGATCTTGACTAAATAATTAAGTTAATTACATTCACTCAACCAAATTCCTGAGGGAATAAAGGAGTAGAATCATAGAATCATTGAATGGTTTGGGTTGGAAGGGACCTTAAGATCCTCTCACTTTACCATGTGCAGGGAACCGTGAGCAGAATAAGTGAAATATTTGTGTCAGAAAGCTAATGTATCTTACCTAGGTTTTATTTCCACTATCTCGTGGAAGATTTACAGATTTTTTGTCATAAAAACCACAAGTGCAGATAGCAAGTGCTTTCTTGTGTCGTTAGTAAACCCTTTGTGAGATCAAATGAGGACACCAGAGATGCAATGATATGAGAGCTTTAACTTTCAATTCTGATCTACATGCAAATTCTCACTGCTATGAACTACACCTCTGTAAAAGTTGCTCAGAGTCATGTGAAGAATTCTAGATTCAAGAAGGAGTCTTGGGGCTGATCAGCCTGATGTGAAAATGCAAAAATGGAGCCTCCTGATGGGCTACAGCCTGGCTGCTCCCTCTGTTTTCCATCCAACCATCTACTGCATTTAGACATGTCTAGGCAGATTCATTTAGACAGTAACAACAAAAGCCACAATGTCAGGTGTATTGGATGGATCAGTCTTGATCTTCCCAAAGAAGTGTGTCCTCCTGTGTATATAACCACCTTGGGATCCCACTGCTCCAGAATGGAGCCCAAAATAGGCATTCTTGATTCTTGTGCTATTTGCTCCCATGTGGCCAAGAAGTAACTCAAGACATTTTGTGATAATCTGTGCAGTTAGTAGAAGAACTATTTATTATCTCTGCTTTTCTGGTTTTGCTTTTTTTTCTTTTCTTAATTTTGAACTCACAATGAATTTGGTGCATTTGGTAATGGCTGTGACAAAATGGGAAGTATAGGGGGAGTTTACATTTATAAATATTTTCATGACATCAGCTTGAGAGGGCTACAGCAGCACTATGTGAATGAGAAACTTTGTCAATGGCACAAAGGGAAGAACACAAGCCAGAAACTATACATCCAAACAAAAATCAGGGGAGGTCCATGAAGTTACCTGGCAGACAAGAATGATTTAAGCACAGCAAGTAGTTTGAGATGTTTTGCATTAAAAATGCAAACCAGAATTGAAAGTATTATGAGAATCTGATGGTCATCAGACTACTGCCAATGATGAGGGTAAAAATCAGACAATTTTCTTCCAGGCTCTTTCTGATGTGGCAGGCAGCCTTAGGCATGCTGGGACCCAGGTGGCAATGGGCAGGACTGGAAACTCCTCTTCCCAGATATGGTGAGCTGATGGTGCTCACAAGTCATGTGGTAGTTTCTGTTTCAGAGGAAAAATGCCACCCATGCAGAGTAACTGTAAAGACAAACAAAAATGAATTTTTACAAGTAGTTGTGAATTTATATATGAATATTTTCCATTAAATGGACCTTCAAACTTCAGAAAAAAAATTATCATCACAAAGCCACAGCTGTTGATAGGATCCTGGTAGCCAAAGGTTTTACCTGGGCATTTTTTGCAGGTTTGTCTGGCATAAAAATGACCGGGTAGAAGATTTCACATATCCAATTTCTTGTCTGTGTAGTGAATTCTTTGACTGCTTTTTATACCTTATTGCAAATAAAACCAAAGTTGTACACTGAGAAGCTTATCTTAAGGGTCCTTTACAAACTAAATTATTCTATAATTCCTATAAGAAATTGAATCCTAAAATGTAATTTGCTTATGTGACTATATATTTATCTCCTTACATCATGCTTTCAAACTTTCTTGAGTTATATTTTGCCTATTTATTCCCATGAAAAATTTGTGGAATCTGCTTTGCTCAGGGTGGATCTCTCTTGGGTGGCAGTTTTTCTGTAGCATTTCTAAATTTTAAGTCGATTTTTTGCAAGCTTAATAATCCTTTTAAGTAATTTTTTCCCAGGTAGTTTTGGGGTTTGTTTTACCAGGTAAACCAAACCCCAAAATCCCAGGCAATGTACCTTGTGGAGTCACAGTGACACCAGCATGGTCAAGAACTCAGTGAACAGCACTGTATAAGGCCATAGAGACTTCAAGCAAAAAGTAATTTCATGTTCTCAGTCTTACTAAATATCTTTTTATACTAGGTCCTATTTTTAGAACCTACTAACATCTTCAAGATGAGTCAGCATCCCAGTCAACATGGAAAATGTTGTCCTGGTGATTAAACATTGATATGTCTGTTGAGAAAAGAAAATGACAGCTAACACATGAGGCTTCCCACAAAAGGCAAAAGATGCATCTTTTGGAAGTGCACTAGGAAAGAGCATCACCTCCAGCTTGGTACAACCAGTGGGATTCAGTGAGATGGAAAAATACCTGTGGCTGTGTGGGAGCTGCTGATGCACCCCAGCTCCTCAATGGCAAAAGTGCAGAGAGTCAGAGGTTAAAGAGCCTAATATGGAGTTTGTGGAGCAAAGTGCCTCAAGGCACTTTGTGGCTCCCCAGCAGCTGCAAGAAACCCTGCTTGGGAGATTAATCACATCCTTTGGAAGTTTCTAACATCTCCAGATCAGCTGAGAGGAACATCAATGTTTAGAATTGCTATGCTAGTTTTAAACAAGGAAAAAGAGAGACCATTTATTTCTAACTCATTTCAAACAACCAGGATATTTTTTTCTCTGTTCCTCCCAGATTGCTTTCCCCACAGAGATATGGAGAGGGCAGCACACAGCCCACACCCATTGGTGCACACTGAGCAGGCCAAGGCCCATGGCAGCATTCCCATGGCTGCAAGAAAACTGATGTGACAACACAGAGGGGAGAAATCAAATA
The DNA here is from genome assembly GCF_963513975.1 of Fringilla coelebs. NCBI lineage: Eukaryota > Metazoa > Chordata > Aves > Passeriformes > Fringillidae > Fringilla > Fringilla coelebs. The sequence continues at coordinate 8,476,352 of NC_140041.1, forward strand.
TGTGTCAATGTCAGTTTGTTCTGTTTAGGAAAAAATAAGGGGGAATTTTCAGGTTGCTGTGAGGATTTCAGTCTGGTTTTCCACATCTGAGTACTGAGAAATCGGTTTCTAGATCTCATTTGATTGTCTAATAAACTACTGAATTCCAATACCTCTTACCCTTGGGAAAAGAGAAGTAGGTTCTGGGGGTAAGTGTGCTGCTTTAAAACAACCAGCAGACAGTGCCTTTACCATCATTATCCAGGAGTGCCACAGGCAGAACAACATGCCTTTTGCTTCAGTGCTGCTGGCTGGCACTTCCAGCTGCTCCCATTCTGCTCCTCTGGAAGGCAGAAGGAAACATTGCTCTCCAAGGAATGGCTTGATCTGTATTAGGAAAAGATCTTGAGTTCTCTTGAGTACTTAAAGCCAGCTGCTTTAACATTCGAGAGATGTTTTCAAAATACTGCCATAAATGGAAAATAAAAGCCTTTGCTATGGAGAGCATCATGTGCCTGCATGCAGCAGTAACCTGGGAGAGTTACCACTCCAGGGTGTAAAGAGTTTTGCTCAACAGAAACATTCCTCAGGTCAATAAAAATGCCAACTCACTCTCTGTTGTACCCATTTGGGTTATATTTCCTGCGTGCATGTCTTTGCTTACCAACACTGGGGTTTTGTGCCATCTTCTTGCCCAATCACTCATCACTGTGAGATCCTACTATGATGCCTCATACTCACCTTCAGAGAGTACTTGGCATCACTCCACTCCTTCTCAGATTTCACTCATCTCCTTTTGCAGAGGATATTAAGCAATGCAGATCTTTGCTACTGTTAATTCTGGCTTTAAATGCTGCTGCTGAGAAATGCTGGTCTTATGAGAAATTAATAGTTTCATGCAATGACTTTTCCCTTTGACTGAAGTGATCCAATCCCTTAACACCTCAGTTTTATTTATGCCCCTTTTTGCACATTGAGTCCTCCATCCATTCATTGAGACTGGGATTTGTTTCCCTTACATCCATTTTATTAGACCATACAGTCTATTTTACTCCCTTTCAAGAAATAATATTTGATTCAAAATATTAATGAAAAATCTACTATTTAGAAAAATCTACTATTTCTCTTAGGTAACAGCTATATTTGCTGTTACCTAGGTAAATACTGAGTTTTCCCTGTGCAACAAACTCATTGCTGATGCTTCTACAGTATTTTTTAAAGACCATATTAAGGTTCAGCTCTGATATCCATAGCTCTTTCATCTTTGTTTTTGAATGGTTTTCTAAATTCTTAACCTTGCTGTTATAAAAATTTCATGACCAATCAATTCTAGCTTTTAATTAAACCAGCACAAATAGGCAGCTGGCAGATGATCATGGCAAGAAGGCAAATGAGATCAAAAGCCCTGATAGACCGGGCTAAAGGGCTCTTTGTCTGCAACACAAATGCTTGTTTAAAAGATGTTCCATTAGAGTACAAGCTAAGAGAAAATAATGAATAAATATGTGAGAGGATAGATAGTAATAAAAATTTTTATTAAAGGCATTTCAGCCTACACTCTCAATGGGGATTTTTCTGCAGCTCTTTGACTTCTGATGCTTTTACTGGAGTTGACTCTCTCCCAATTGTCTGAATGAGCTACTGACAACAGATGGCATCTTCCTCAAAAACAGAAATCAAAAAGGGATTGCTACAGGAGGAAACAAGGTGGAAAGCTCATTGCCCTGCTCTGCCAGTCTGATGCCATTGATAAGGTCACATCATGGATCAACAGCAAAATGTGGCCATGAGGACTCTCTGTGCTGTGCCTGTGCTCACTCTCTGTGCCTGTGCTCACACAGGCTGGTGAAGCACAGTGCTTTATTGGAGCACTTACAGCTTGAAAGAGCCTGGATGCTTTTTAAATAATAGGGTTGACACCTCAATGGCTCACCAGCAGGAACAGTCAGTTGCTTTGCACCCACTGCACAACCTCACTGCCCACACAACTCTGCCATGAACAGGTCAGCATTCAGCTGCCTCCAGCCAAAATCTGTGGCAAAATTATTTAATATACATTAGATATCGCTTAAAACTCCACCTAAAGTTGAGGATATGCTCAAGTTTGGATATGCTCAGGTCTTGGCTTTGTCCTTTACTTACTTTAGAGGTGTGGCTCATGAGCTGCAAGCTGAACCACAATACCTGCATTTGTTCACTACCCAAATCCAAAGAGAAGAGCTTTTGTTTAAAGAAGGCTCAAAGGTCATTACAGTGTATGTTTATATCTATATAAAGAGGTTAAACCTTTGCTTCCAGTCAGATGGAGGTGTAACATAATTTCCTGCAGCAGCATTAAGCTCTTCTGGCCACAGGAGAAGTGTGACCAGAGCTTGGTCTGCTTTATTGACAGGATCTTTTTGGATTTGAGCTGTATGTCCTCTAAGTCAGAAGAGGTTAAGTGAATATCATTTATTTTCCTAATGTGATTTCAGCATAGCTGGCATGAAGGGTTATGGGATTAAATGACTTCCATCAAACTCTGATATCTTCATTTGTTCCATAACAACCATAATAGAACTACTTGTTTTCTCCCTTGTTACTGCAAAGTAGAAAGAGTGGGTCTGGGATCTGTTTTTTTTTTTAAAGCCCCTCTTTTTGCTTTGTCTTTGCAGCTGGGGCAGCAGCAGAGCAGCAGTAGCACCTGTGCACTCCTTGCATAACCCCACCAGAAGTAGTTCAGAGAGTTAATGGTAATGAACGGATGTAAGGAGAAACCAAGAGAACAAACTAGGTCATCATACCACTTCTTATCTAATGCTTTTGGTATTTCTGTATCCTCAAAATGAAATGTTCTATTTTTCCTTGTTTTTTCACAGTCGATCAACTGAGTTTTCCTATGAATAGTTGAGTACAGATCTTGTCTCTAGCTTGTTCCTTACAGCCATGAGGATTTTGGCACTAAAGTCATTGATCTCAGCTAACAGTGATGCATAGGTGAAATTTTATGAAACTAATGAGACATGCAAAAATTGTTGGCACCATGTAGCATGTTTGTGTAGCTTTCAGCAGCAATTGGAACCATTCTCTTGGCTATGAGATGCAAAACAGATTTATTGTAATGGCAGTCCTAGCTCTTCATCTGGATTTGGGCTGCCAGATAGCACTGATCTGTCCCTCTGGTAAATAAATCCATGCCCATTCTGAGCACACCTGCTGCCTCCAGCCCTTAGGCAGAGGCCCACAATCCTCTATATGAGATGGCCATTGGGGAGTATGAGGAAAAGCTAGAGGGGCTCAGCCTGGAGAAAAGGCATCTCAGAGGGGAATTTTTCTCTCTCTAGTTCCCAAAAGGGAGCCTGGAGCCAAGTGGGTTGGTCTTTTCTCCCACAGAACAAGTAGCAGGACAAGAGGAAATAGCCTCAAGTTTCACCAGGGGAGACTTAGATTGGTTATTAGGAAACATTTCTTCAGACACTGACAGAAGCTGCCCAGGGCAGTGGTGGAGTCACCATCCCTGGAAGGATTTGAAAGGTGTAGCTGTGGCACATCTTGAGGGCATGGCTTAGTGGTGGGCTTGATTATCTAAAAAGCATTTACTAACTTAAAGGGTTCTATTATTCTGATGCAGAATGGACTTAAATGTCTTCTCTTCCACAGGTAGGAAAAGATAAAATGGCAGATGAGGCTGGTGATGAAGCAGAAGACAAGGAAGGAGCAACTGCAACCCAGGGTAACACATTAATCATTGTTGCTCTCTCTAATGTTGGGAGCAATGTGGAACACAGTGGGGAGTCCCTCAGAACCGCCAGTGATTTAACGGGGCAAAGAAAGGGTTTGTTAATGAACAGGATAATTACCGAGCTGCCGCTGTCCGTGGTGCTGGAGGTGTCTCCTGAGCCCCCGGGGACCAGCCGTGCCCCAGCCACCATCGCCTCATTTCTCTGGTTTTTGCAAACACCTGAGCAGGGGCACACCTGGAGGGAAGGGCCTCGAGCTTCCTGCGTGGCGTCAGGGTTGGGAGGGTTTGGAACAGCTGAGAAAAAGTGAAAGATGCCTGCAGGGCTAGAGAGAAATATTAATTATTCTTCCTCAGACATGTTTTTGCATTCCAGGTCTAAAATAACTATCTTAAAGTACACTGAAAAAATACCTTAACTCTCCCCACATATATTTGTTATATTATTTGTCATAAATCTGTCAGCTTCAGTTTTAGAAAATGAAAGTTGAGAAACTAACTCAGCTGAGATCCCCAGCCAGCCACTTTAAAGGCACTTTCTTCCAGAATGTCATAATACAGTAAAACAACTACCTCAATGACAGAAAACTCCATGATGGGAGAGTTCACACCCTTCTAGCTCTGGGGAAATCCAGCCATGAGATGGGAAACCACAGACTTCACAAGTTTCACTGTTATAAAAAAAAAGTTCTTCTAAATTTTTGATGACTTGCCAATTGATGACTTGTGGCCCTTTCATGCTCTCAGACTTTATAATTTGGATGACTGTTGTAGATAAAGAATTGGCTGATAGTGACACTCAAAGAGTTTTGGTAACAATGGTAATTGGCTGGCCAGGGACCTCTGGGTTGAACCGAAACCCAAAGAAAGGATATAGGAGAAGACTCATGGTGTAAATACAACCTTCAAATCAAAGTAAATTAAAAAAAAAAAACCCACAGGAACAGAGAGCAAGGAGCTTTCAACATTAAGTAATGGAAGGGGAGCTTCTTCTCACAATCAGACAGGGATATTTTGGAGCTGGGTGTGTTGTGGTTTGATATGAGACAAACTCACTTAGCAATATAAAGCTCCAAAGAAACACTGAGAAATTATGGAAACAATTCAAACATCTTTGTCATCAGCACAAAAGGAAAGCTGAAATAGCATTCAGACTAGATATGATCTTTATTTAGCAGATTCTTGCATTGATTCCACCAATAAATGCTGAGTTTCACAAGGAAAGAATGATGTTTAAAACATCATAATTCTGCTATGAAACAATAAGGAGAAGACAAGGTTATAATCATAAGAAACCAGAAAGGTAGACAGCACTGCTACTGGAATGTGAGGGAGTGCTGAGTCACTCTGCATTAGGTGCTGCCATAGTAACTATTTACCAGCTGGTTGGGAACAAGGACAGACTGAAAAACTTGAAATAAAAATCATATAAATCCCAGCCTGAAATACATTTCATATGCTTTTTAAAAATATTTAACAGAATTGAATACTTCTTAAGGTTTTTTATATTAGTGTTACTTGGGTCAAACAGATTATATTGGACTACTGAATAGACACATAAATGTACTCGAGCAAGAAATAAACTGATTTCTTCCCAGCTAGGCTAATATTACTGTATCTAATTGTGAGAGCAAGTAGGAACTGCTTTCTATTCATGGGGAGGCGATAGAGTGCCTGTTTTCTATAACCCAACCTAGGCTGTGATGCAAACAGAAAAGATGAGAGTTCTGGTAGTAACAACTTCTGGGGTGGATTGGAAAAATTAACCCATTTCAGAGAGATGTAAGCTCAGATTCCTTGGCCAGTTTTTTCCTGATGTTGCCCTCTGCTCTGACTATTAGGAAGGTCATGCTCATGGTGGCTTTAATATCTTGGTGGCTGAAGGTCCCCTGCAGGAGAGATAGCTCTGGTGTAGTAGTGATTTGGGGCACTTCTGTGAATCATAAGATTCTGGGTGGTTTCCTAGCATGGAAAATTTCAGCATCATTATGACAGGTGTCTGTCACTGTGAGACCTCCAAAGGCAGAACATCCATTACTATTATACCAGTAAGTGAGGGCACTTAAATTGCTGTTGAGGTGTGGACAATTTCAGAAAACCGTAGGAGGGCCTTTTGATGATCAGTTTGGCCAAGTAGAAAGCTAGCAAAGGTTTTAAAGTCAAGAATTAGAGAAAGGTTTATGAGAACTCTGCAGAGAGGCAGGAAGTTTGTGGTGAAACACAGGAAGTCACTTGTCTTTTTTTTAATCTGTGTAGGGTTTGGAGGAGCTGCTGCAGGAGATGCTTTGCAGAGCAGAGGCAGACACCTTGTGGCTCCCCAAGGCAAGGGCATGGAGGTCCAGGTGGGATTTGTTGTGCCAATGATCTTCACTCCTATGGTAGATGAACAAAAGGTGTTTCTCATTGTGCAACCACCTGCACAGATCTGTTTGCATCAATCTCAGTGAAGTTTTGGGAGCTGGTACTCTTCAGCCAGTTTCCTCTGATCCCTCAACTTCCCTAAGGAAGTATTATTTTAAAACACTCGTCTCCTCAAAGATCAAGACATCCTGAATCATAGAACATTTTGGGTTGAAAGGGCCCTTTAAAGGTCATCTAGTACAACCCCTCAGCTGTGAGCAGGGATGTCTTCAACTAGATCATGTTGCTCAGAGCCCTGTCCCACCTGGCCTTGAATATTTCTAGGACAATTTGTTTTGTTGTATCTGTTAGCTTCAGTATTGCGATTTCCAGCTAACAGATTTCAGGAGTCCAGAAGCAAGGCTCAGTTAAGGACACTGGTGGTTCAGAGAGAAGTCTGGGCTTGCTCAGGCACAGAAACTGTAGGATCCAGGCAGCCTGCAGAAGATGAGACATGCTAAGAGCCTTGCAACACAAAAATTGCCACAGAGAGGCAGGTAAAATTGGTGTAGAAACTGTTTTTTGTTTTCAAGAAAGAGAAGGCTGTAGGAATAGATTACAAATGTTCTTCAGTGAATTAGATTGTGCAATATTTAATCGATAATTTATCTCACTCTCAAGCAAAACAGATGACAGTAGAAATTATTTTGCCAAGTCCTAGTTTATAGCTGTTATATTTGATTTGATGGCACTTGAAGGTGTAGCTGAAGTCCCAATTGCTTTAGAGGCATTTACTGAGGAAGCAGATACAGTTCTCTTTGGTTTCCAGCTCACTTGTTAGAGTGCTTGATGATGGTTTTCTGCCGTGAGATTGTGAGTCTTGAAAGACAAAGAGCCCTTGACTAAAAGGGACATGACAATTTTATAACAGCTTTCAGGAGTGGGCAGTGATGGCTCTAATACAAAGTACATCAGGTTTAATCAGCTTCTGGGCTTCTGTACGCAGGAAGTTTTTTTAGATCCTTCCCATATTGAATCAGAAGGAAACCACATGGTGAAATTTTTTTGCCACGGAATAGAAATTCTTAATTTTTATATGCTTCATTTTCACCTTTGAGAAAACCAAAAGCTTTTATCTGCAAAGGAAATGTGTGCCCTTCACAACTGTAATCATACCTGAGCTAGTGCTAATTCCTGGTACAAGCAGGTAGTTGTATTGGTGTATCTTGGCCTATGTTCCCAAAGAGTTAAACAGCTGCATATCACAACTTGGAACAGGCAGTTTTGCCTGCTGTGCAGACCTGCCATGTTAGTGACTCAAAGGGCTGAATAAAAAGACAGCATCTCTTCTACCCTTTGGCACTCCCATCCTGTTTACTCCACTGGCACTGTGATTTCCAGAAGGATGCAAGATGTGTTCTCACCACCGGTGCTGCCCTTTTAACACCTTCTTCTGCAAAGCCCTTCATGTACCATGGAGCTGGGACATCAGGTTTTTTACAACTAGCTTGTTCAGGGAACAGTCAAGAGCACAAATCTGCTTTTCTCTCCTCTCTCGTCTCCATGTATTTAGTATCACACACAGATTACAGTTTTTTGGGGGTTTTTTTGGTTTAAGTAGCCACGAGCTGTATGATGATGAGATGTCTAAAGGCAATGCTGAGCTGTCTCTGCTGATGAAGCTGGCTGTGTTTCAGCATCTCTGATGGTCCTTAGTACCGCTGTTGTGCAGGTCACCGCCCAGCTGCAATTTCATCTGTCAAAGGTGAAAATAAAGCCATAAAGGAGTAAGTTTCTCCTCCTTGCTGCCCCCGCCGCTCATGGATCCCAGCGGGCAGGGATTGTTCTGATGAGCATCCGCGCATCGCCGGCAGCATAGTTCCTTTTAGGAGGGATCTGGAGGGCTCGGCTGGATGGGGAGAGGAGGAGGGCTGCTAAAAACACCGCCCTCCGCCGGGGGAGCGGCGGGCAGTGTGCGGGGCGCGGCGGAGCGGGCCGGGCCGGCGGGGTGCGCAGTGCGCGCCGCAGTGCGCGGAGCGGGGCGCAGGGGCCGCGCCGCAGGGATGCTCGCCCCGCTCCTGGGCTCCGCGGGCTCCGGCTGGCTGCTGCTGGGTGAGCGCTCCCCCGGCCCGCCTCGGCTGCGGGGTTTGTCCTTCTCCCCGCCCCTCTCCCTGGTTCCCGGCTCCTTTCTTTCTCCGCAGCGGGTGGGGACCCGCTCCCCGCCTTGGCACGATGGTACCGGCCTAAACCTTCCGAAGCGGCCTCTGGGCTCGCGGTCCGGCTCCCCGTGGCCGTCCCTGCTCTGGGATAAAGGGTATTCCAAGCTCTTTAAAGGGAGGAGGCAGGCGGGAGCGGCGCTCTGCATGGGGATGGCATGATGCTCGGCGTGATGCGCGCGGCGGAGCCGGCACCATGAGCCGCTATGGCAGTGGTGCAGAGAGCTCGGCGGGATGCATTACATAATATCTCTCAAACTGTCCTGCTGGTTTGTTCCACCAGTCCATCTGTGGTAAATTTGTTGGGGCACTTTGTTCGTAGTGGGTATGTGAAATAGGGCGGCGCGCTTGGAGGGGTGTGTGCGTGTTAAGGGCTGATGGGCAGAGGGTGATGCTGGATCCCATTGTTTTGTGGGCAGGCAGTGACGATTCCAAGTGGGTCTGCGTTAGGAAATTCTTGCGAGTCTGAAACAGGAGGATTTCTGTAAGGTATTTAAAGGTTCATCTTGAATTGATCTGCTGTGCTGATTTGAAATTGACTCCTTTGAATCTGTTTGAAGTGCCTTTTCTAAAGAAAGGTAATGTTCAATGTCTGTGCTATTTCCCCCTTTATGTATCAAAGAGCTTCCCTGTAGACAGGCAGACTTCCAAGGAGAAGAAATACAAAGGGGAAAAATATTTTAAAAGACAATACCTTAGCATCCTTAGGTAGATGTTCTGAGGGGAGTGTTGATAATGGAAAAGATTGTAATTATTTATGTTCATGCCTACTTGCTATTTTTGATTATGAAAAAGGATGTTTTACACTGAAAAAAAGGGAACCTAAAATTGCTAGCCTGAATTTTGCCTCTGAAAATATCCTGTTAGCTCTCATTAAAGTCAGTAGCCTTACAGCTGCTTATATCAGCAGCTTAAATCAGCTGCTTCAGAACTGTAGCAAAAGTCATGCAGTGAAATATGGCCCAGAGGGAATTACATGGGTGAAACAGAAAGGAGGACTTGGCTGGGAAGCTGTGGGCAAGTGTTTGTTACTGTGTTTTGGGCCCCAAGGCCCCAGGGACTGCTCTGAGCCACATTACTGGTTGCACCAGGCTTGTTTATGACAAGAGCAGGAGAACAGGACCCACTGGGAACAGGTCTCCTGTGTAAGCTCCTACCCTCAGTCCCCCACATCTGCCCTGAGGTATTGATTTCTGTGCTTCACATCTCAGTGTTTCTGCTGTGTCCCAGCTCCTCTCTCCTGTACATCTGGCTATCCCACAGTGTGTGTCTGGGGCCTCACTTAATGCTGTGCTCTCTTTATTATAGTGCGGACATGACTTCAGCCCAACCTTTGTGTCTGCAGAATAGGTGCCCTGAGAAGTGAGGTGTGCTGTTATTGCCTTTTGCAGTGGCCACCACAGGTGATCTCTGAGAGATGGATCCCACCAGAGAGCCAATGGCTCTGCCTGACCTGGCAGCATGGCACCTGCTCAGCCCTGGAGCAGCAGCTGTTGCTCTCATGTCTGGTTTTGGCTTTCTGATCCCATCAGTCATGTTGCAAAGGAGTGGCTGTGCTGATTTACTGAACAAGGGGCTCCTTGGCCATCATAGCCCAGTGAATCATGCTTCTTTAATTCAAAATAATTTCTGGTGACATTAGGAAAGTTTTAACAAGTTGAGAACAGGTCTATAATGTTCATCTCAATGAAATAAAGGTAGAAGTCAGTGAAAGAGAGAGCCAATTATTTCCTACTGTGCAGTCTTGGATGATCTGATGGATGCAGAGAGTGGTATAGTAAACAAAACACAAACCTAATGGCAAATTCCCGTAGGGATTTGAACATTGCCGGTTTGGTTGAAATTGTCCAAGAATTCACCTTGCCCCTTGAACCTCTGGGATTTCCTGCTTTTACTCCTCTGCTATTCTCTTTCTTGTGGCTGCAGCCATGAACTTCTTGCCTGCCCTATCAGCCCTGCCTTACAAAAAGGAAGTCTTTGTTCTCTTGCCTCCTGGAGCTGGAGGCCAGGCAGGCACCTGCATTCACGTGTGGAGGCACAAGAAGGGAAATCTGCCATCACAGTGTCCCTTCCCACCAGCACCAGTGCATCTCCAAACATTTCTCAGTGCATGTTTGCAAAGGGCTGGGAGGTTCATCGGAGGTTACAGTAAACTTGTACAATCCCACTCCTGATCCTGGCTCTCATGCTGTGACACAGGAGTCCTTGGTGATGCTTTGTTTACAGAGGAGATGCCCAAGGCTGCTCAGCCCAGCCTGTGGAGTGCCAGGTGCTGCACTGGAGGCAAAGCTCATGGTGTTGGCTGAGGTATATTTAGTTACTTTTATTCTCCATCCCTCTATTACTGCTCCATTTGAACATTTGCTAGATACTATCAAAAGATTAGATACATTTGAATTTCTCTGCTCCCTCACAGGAAAAGATAGGACATAGCAATTTTTCTCTGCTGCTCCTGACTAATCTGGACATTTATTTGATTCTTGTCTCCACTATAGAACTATGGATATTACAATTACATTCAAGTAATAAAAATAGGAGAGAAGCTTTGAAGACAGATGGTAAATGGAATTAACTGGATACCCTCAAAAATAGGAAAGCTGACTTGGGAGTGAGCCAGAAACAAAGAAATACAACATTACATCAGTAAGGGTATAATTGCCCTTTTGATGTCACCAAACACTGCAGAGCACCAGAGGGTTTAAATGTTTCATTGTGAGTACATTTCTGAGAGCACTTTGAGAGAAATACCTTGTTTTTCCTTCATCAGTGCACAGTTGCAGTCAGCACCTGGATATCTTAAAGGTAACTGGAGGCAAGTCTGGGTGAGATGGAAAGAGATGGTGGGTAACGTGATGCAGGCAGTTATCCTTTGCTGGGTTCACAGGCATACAGGACAACTCTTTTCCCATGGCTTTGTTCTTAACTTTGCTACATTATTTCTTCATATTGACCCAAATAAATTAACTTACTCACCCTCTTTCTGATCAGAAATCAACATGAAAGAAAAACATGTGGTTATTTATACTTTTACTTTTAAGTGCTCTGCATACACTTCTTTGGGGATAGGCCAATACAAGTAATGAGGTTTTTTCCTTCACTGCTATTTCTGTCTCCTGTGCTACTGTGTGAAGCCAAAGCCCTGCAGGTCCTTGGCACTGGGCACCCATCTGTTCCTGCAGGGCTCTGGGTGCCGGGAGCAGGGACAGCTCAGAGGAGGGACAGTGCAGACCTCTGCTCCTGCAGCTCATTGGTCTTGTCCCCTCTGGAGAAGGTACTGCTGGTCCAAACTGCTCCATCCTCTCACCTTTTCTCCCATTGTGCAGGAGGGTTTACAGAGCTTGGGAACCCAGATAGCCTCTTACCCTGTGAAACCACTCAAATAGAGTGGAGAAAGGTGTATCAGAGAGCATGTGGCCATAAGAAATATATATAAATATGCTTGAAATATACATGTAAAATCCTTGAATCCCCAGCAGGGACCCTCACACTCCTTTCCACACTCCTCCTGCATTTTGCTGTGAGCCATGATTGGCTCTCCAGGAGCTTTTCTTCCCATATTTGCTGATTCAGAGTCTTTGCAAATCCTTTTTGGAGACTTCAAGGAACTGAGCGATGATTCTATACAGCATGATACAGGGAAATGTTCTGCTGGACTTGGATTTATTGTAGAGTGCCACCAGGACTTACTGATGACAAGTCATTTGCTGTGTCAAAGCCTCCTTGCACCATAAACTTTGTCACAGAGCCTCCAAGGTGACCTGAGGTTGGTGGGAAGGTGGGTGAGGAAGCAGACCAGGGGCTTTGCCTCATTTTGCTTCTTCCTACGCTCTGTACATAGATAGAACTATAGATATTTTACCATCCTACTGGAGACTGCACTATGGAAAATATGGTAGCTGGTGGTGAGAAAGTAATACACTGGGATGAGTGGAGATTTTTAGTCAGGAAAGAGTGTCAAAGCCACAGGGGAGTTTAGCACCTGCGAGCTGGTCCCCAGCTCCTTGCTGCAGCTATACTTCAGCATCCTTTACTCACTGCTGGGGCTTTTGCAAGCAGTGATGTAGCTGCTTCAGCTACAGTGTGTAGCAGATACTTCAGTAGTAGATACTTCAGAAAAGCATGGCTGAAAATGCAGCCCCTTCTTGTCCTGGGCTGAGTCCTCAGCAAGGTGTTGGCAAGAGCACATGGTGACTCCCCCACAACCCCTGGATTAGTCAGCCACACAGGGGGTTTTTCTGTCTTCTGTGTTGTGGGGGATATTCCAATCCCATAATCATGGAAAGAAGCTAAATCCAACCAACCTGTCCAAATAATTTTCTTCCACACCACAGGAAGAAAATGTCACTTGTCAAAAAAAAAGCGTGTCATTCAATGGAAATCATGGTTTCTCTAGGAAAGCCCCAGTTCATGGAAGAAAAGTCTTTTTATTCAGACCTGTGTGCCATGGTTTTGCAAGACTGCAGCTCACATTTCCATTTGCTCAACAAAGTGGCTTTGGTTGTGTAGATAAAATCTCAGAGACACCGCATGTGAACTGCAGTGAGGTGTTTCCACTGTGCAGTCATGCTGCAAAATCCGTGCTGGATGAGCTGACCTCTTTGAGAGTAACAGCTCCAAAGGACCTGGGGGTTTTTAGGTGACTTTTACCACTGAGGCCAAGTGTGTCATTTGGCCCAGGAGCAGAAATTCCAAATGCTGGGTTATTGGAAAAAACAACCTCAGCAGAGGGTCTTCTGCCCACTGTTGCCTGTGGCAGAGGTGGAGGGTTACCTGTGTAAATCCATCTTTTAGTGGCCAGATTCCAAGAGACCTCTCACTGCTTTCACTGGTGAGGGGTTTGATGATGGCAAGGAGGGGAGCATCAGTCCCACACCTGGGAACAGACACTTGGATGCTCCACCTGGCCACCTGAGTTTGTGTTTTCACCACAGAGGAACGACAGCCACACCAAAGCTGTCAGCCAGATCAGTCACTGCAATGGGACTTTTTGCTCTGCCAGAGGAGGTTTAAGTTAGATATTAGGAAAAATTTCTTCATGGACAGGGTGGTCAGACATTGGAACAGGTTGCCTAGGAAAGTACTGGAGTTGTCGTCCCTGAAAGTGTTCAACAATATATATAGATGTGGTGCTAGGGGATTTAACTCAGTGGTGGGTTTAGCAGTGCTGGATTAGCCATTGGACTCAACGGCCTTTGAGAGCTTTTCCGACCATAATGATTCTGTAATTATTAAGGTACAACTTTGGGTCAAGAAGCAGAAGTGCTGAGGTGGCAGGGACTTGGTGTGTGGTGCCATATAAGCTGATCCTTCCACACAAGTGTGACTCTCCCTGCTGTGAACATACTTTCATTTGGGAAAGTTCTAGAAACTACTAGAATAATCTTCCAAGTTTCCTCTCATTTGCTTATGACTAATCCAGATCCTGCTTATTTGGATGCCAACATGATGTCTCAGCCATGCTATTTGTTTTTCCCCTATGTTTTCACCCCACACAATGGCACAGCCTCCTCTCTGGGACATTGCCCATGTGGCAGATCTCTGCCCTGTCCTGTCTGCTCCTGGGGCTGTGCCCCCTCTTCAGCCTGGCGTCTTTTGCCTTTGGAAAGCATGGGTTTTCCCTGCTGCTGAGAGCACGGGCAGTGCATGGATGGGTGCAGAAGGCACCACGGCTCACTTTGGGCTGCTGTTTGACCTGCTGTTGGATGAAAAATTGCACAGCCTTCACTGCCTTTCCTGGGCAAGCCACTGTGCTTGTTCATGGCTGAGAATCACAGGGGCTGGCTGAAATGACCTTTCCTCTCCCACCAGCCCTTAGGGAGTTGGGGCTGAGCCGCCCCCGTGCACGAGGCAGAGAAGCCCCTGGGCTGTGCCCACCCATGTGGGCCAGTGATGGTGCCCAGGGAGGGACAGGGCTCAGGAACAGCCTCCTCAGGGAAGGGCCTGCACATGGTAAGGGTCAGAGCCCTGCTCCTCTTTGCCTCCAGAGCAACAAGCAACTTCTTCCCAAGGGCTATGAAATCCCTAAAATCAGCTTCAGGAGCCATACTGACATCGCAGTGACCGCTGGCATGTCTCACTCGCTGCTAGATGGCCCCAGCCAAAAGCTACAGCAGGCAAAGCACTGAGGCATTTACTAAGTTGGCTTTCTTTTTATTTTTTCCCCCATCTCCAAAGGCAAGTATGAGCTGTTCGGCACAGGAACCAGCATGCAGATTGCTAAACTGATTTAAGTTTTTTTTTCCTCTTTGAAAAATTATCTAGAAAACAGTCAATCATTCTGCTGTTGATTGAAGTGAGTTGGAGGTGATCTAAGCAGTCAAATTACAGAAGGCAGGAAAGATGCAGACTTAATGTCTTTTCTCCAGAAAACAGTACTTAGTTATAAGAAGTGGAGAGGATATTATTTAGTTTAAGATTCTTTGCAATGATGGACAAAAAAAAGACAAATAAATTAGAACCCTTTTTGAAATGTTAAATATACTTTATTTAGTATCTCCAATTGCCAGAGATTGGGATTTTTTCCTTTTTTTTCCTTTCTCTCAGAGAATTTTGTCCCATTTGATGCCCAAGAGATGATAACGACTGATACTTAAGAGAACAAAATATATGGATGGGAGGAGGAGGGAATTTATTCTGGCCAGGATGTTGATCTGGCCAGGATGTACCACAGAAATAATCTCATCCACACATAGCCCGGGTGTGCAGAGAGAATCATTCCACGACACATGTTTTTGCAGGATTTCCCCCCAAACTGTATGCAGTCAAAACCCATAGAGATGCACTGCTTCAAAGTACATTGGTCTAGAGTTGAGCAACCCCTAGTGTTCAGTTTTCCATTGGATCCAAATTTCTTTGCCTCTGATATTACTTAGATCTCGATTCTTCGATTTCCTTATCAGTCCTTTCGGAAGCAGAGGCGGCCTGTGAGGGTGGTAGATGTTCCTGTGAGGGTGGGAGATGTCCCTGTGAGGTAGATGTTCCTAGGTGGCTGCTGATGTTCTGTTGATGGCCTTTTATCTTTCTGGGAATCTTCGGGCTGCTCCCAGTCTGTTGTATGCTACGCCCATCTCCTTAGAGTGATGTTACATCTCCTAAAAAAACCTAAAGAAAATTCCTTTCTCCGAGGCAAAGTCAAGCGCAACTAGAGAGACAAATTAAAAATTTTAAAGTTATATTAGCTCCAACAGTTCAGTCTTTTACTGCTTCTCCTACCATGGGTGAGTCTTTGCTTGTAAGAGCAGCTGTTGGACCTCATCAGCCCCTGAGCTCACTGGAAAAGGGCCCTCACCATCCACTGGGGTGCCTCAGGGGAGAGTCCAGGCCCCTGAGCCCCCCTGAGGGAGCCTCCCCCAGCTGCTTGCGGGAGCCCAGCTGCTCCTGCACAGCCCCAGCCATTTTTTTGCCATTATTTTGGGGTTTTTGCCACACTTCAGCTGGGCACCCAGCTCCTGCCAGGACCCCCTGCTGTTCTGCCTCTGCCACTGCTTGGGGCTTAGTGCTGCACTTTGTTTGCCAGTGTGGGTGTGCTGGGCTCTGCCCTTCCAGTGCTGCTCTGAGGTTCTGCCCTTGTGGGGTTGTGAGGGTCCCCAGGACGAGGTGAGAGATCAGAATTTGACTCCAAGTTCTCAGAAGGCTGATGTACTATTTTATGATATTATATTAAATGAAATTATATACTAAAGGATAGAAGAAAGGATACATCCTAAGTCTAGACGAGAATGAATAATAAAAACCCGCGACTGACCAGAGAGTCCGACACAGCTGGACTGGGATTGGTCATTAAGTAAAAACAATTCATATGCTGGGATAAACAGTTCTCCAAATCACATTCCAAAGCAGCAAAACAGGGAGAAGCTGAAGCTTCCCAGCTTCCCAGGAGAAAAAATCCTGGTGAAGGGATTTTTCATAAAATACCATTTCGCCATCAGGAGGGCACAGGGCCCGGCTGCCCCTGGGCCGTTGCCAGGGAAGCCCCTTTTCCCTCTCTCTACCGTCATCCCTGTGAAAAGTGGGGCCGAGCCCGCGCCACAGCGCCCCCTGCAGGATTGGGGGAGTCACTGCAGCCACCCTGCCCGGCCGGGAGCCAGCAGCGCCCCTGCTGGCCGTGTCCGGAACTGCAGCGCAGGGACGGCCCTGGCCCAGAGGAGGCCGCGCTCGGGCTCCGGCTCTGGGCTGGGGCTGCTGCTGCTGCTGCTGCCCTTGGTTTGCCTTCTTACACACACACACGCCAGCAAAGAGCTGTTATTGCTGTATTTGCCTGAAAGCCCTGTAATTTCAAAATGTTATCATAATCTGGAGGGAAGGGAGTCACATTTTCCATTTCAAGAGAGGTTCCTTGCCAGACCCCTGTCTTTCAAACCAAGATACCTCAGTTTTACGTAAAACCCTTCTCCATAACTCCAGGCAGTCTCATTCAGAATTATCTTTTCTTCAGCCAAATGTTCAAATAGCTCCTTGGAGCTGAGAGCAGCTGGTGGCTGGCCTGTGAGCACCAGCTTGTAAAAGGTCACCCAAGTGGTGCCAGCGTCCTGACGTCCCCTGAACCTTTGTTCGCTGTGGGTCTCCCTGGCACACCCACTTGTGTTGCTGCAGGGCAGGGACACCTGCCACTAAACCAGGCTGCTCCAAGCCCCGTCCCACCTGGTCCTGAACACTTCCAGGGATGGGGCAGCCCCTGCTTCTCTGGGCAAGCTGTGCCAGGGCCTCACCACCCTCACAGGGAACCAGGGTTTTGAGATGCCAGGGGAGCCATCCCCAGTGACCTCCTCCCTCTGTCTCCTTGGAATACCCGAGTCCTGCTTTTTTTTCTGCCTGAAAAGGGTCTTTTTGTGCCGCCACCTCCTCCAGCCCCAATCTCCCGCAGCTGAGAGGCTGCTGAGGGTGGTGTGATGCTCTGACCTGCCAACAACAATTCAGGGCTGTGTTTCCTTTCGGGAAAGGCATTTGCATATCCTCTATTCACTTTATTTGGTTAAATATATTTGAAAAGGCAAAAGCTCTGTGTCATTGAGACCGAAGAATGAGCTGTCTGGGGGCCTCCTCCATCTTAACCCTTTAGAACCATGTTCCAGCATCTTGGAGGCTTAAAATATTCAGAAAAAGAGATTTTAAGGCTGTTTTTGCAGCAGGTATGAGGAGAAGGCTGTAGACAGGGAAAGCCCTGACAGAAGTCACCAAAAATGTGCCATATATATTTGAACTGAAAATTCACTTCTGTGAATACAGCCACAGACTGACTTGCAGAGAGTTTGCAAAATTTAGCACGGACATAAATGTCTTCAGGGTGACTTGAAAGTACTTGTGAAAACAGGAGAGCAAAAGCAAGTTACAGCAGTGGCAGGGACAGAAAGGTGCAGGGTGCTTCAGGATGTGGCATCAGCAAAGGGAACTTTCTAGAAACAAAAATAGAAATAACCTAATTGCTGCTTTAGTTAACAAAATAAATAAAAAACTCTGAAGCGACAGAAACCGTGTGTTTAAAAATCATTCAAACAATGTAACTGCTTGTTATTAGTATCAGGAGAAAAAAAAGACTTCAGCGAAGTATTTAATTTGGAATATTTAAGGACATCTCAAATCACAGCCCAACCACAGATTTCTCAAAAACCCTCCCTGAGATGATGCCAAATCCCCTCTTTTCCCTCATTCTCCAGCACAGTGCCAGGCCCTTGCTGCCAGGGGAAGAGAAGCTGGGTGTGGGATCTGGCTGGGGTCTCTGAGTGGTGGATGCCAGCCCTGCTGACATGCCAGGGTGCAGGAGAGACCCCTGGGCCAGGGCCAGGACACGGCCCCTGCACCTCACTGTGTGCTGCACCTACCACGCTCAGCTGCAATGTGGAGACTGTGCTTCTGGGTGCCTGTAAAGTGTTCTGAGGATGACAGCTGGGAAGAGATGCATAAGCAATAAATTCATCATCCTGGGTTTATTTTTGTTACCTTGCCGTCAGTTGGCATCCCTGTGGTGTAAGGAAATTGAGGGCTAGAGGGAGAGAAGGCAGCAACACTTGCCCAGTAACATAATAATAATGTTCCTAATTATTCAATTAAAAATCCTCTGTTTGTGCTGTATGCTTCCTTCCTGCTGCTCTTTGGAAGTGGTCAAAAATATAGGCTGTATAAACATAAAAGCATAATATCTGACCAGAGGATATAGAAAAGAAAAGGAGACCAGTAAAAAGACACACAAAGCAGTAAAGTCCCCCTTTCTTACATATTATTTGAATTAGTGGCGGTTTTTTATTTCTACTTGAGGCACAATCTTCCAAGGATGGGCCTTCAGGAATGTAGAGATACTGTTGGCTGATTTCTGTTCTGTAATTGAAGCTATCACTCTGGTTTATGGGAATGTCCTGAAAACCATAGCAGCAACTGGGTTTTTTTGAGTTATGCTCAGAATCTTGAAGTGGAACTCTTCCACAGAGCAATGGAAGCTCCCAGGCTATCTCAGCTCTGTGTGGTTTCCTGGTGGTACAGCCTCATTTAGCTCCTCTGATAACTCGATGTAAAGTCATAGGATAGTTTGTGTTGGAAAGGACTTTAAAGTTCATCTAGTTTAACCCCCCTACAATGAGTGGACATCTTCAACTAGACCAGGTTGTACCAAGCCCTGTCCAACCTCACCTTGACTATTTTCAGGGCTGAGGCATCCATAGCTGCTCTGGGCAACCTGTGCCAGTGTGTCACCACCTTCCTTATAAAAAAATCATTCCCTATATCTAGTTTAAATTGGCCATTTTTTAATTTAAAACCATTACACCATGTCCTATCCTGTATTCTCCAGGCTAAAAGCAGCAATGTTTGAAATTCAACCTTAACTGTGTTTCTCATTTATTTTGATAAAGTAGAAAAGCATAGAGAGATTCTATAGGTTACTCTCTTTTATAGGACTCTTTAGCTTTGTCTTTGGCTGAGAACATTAAATGCACTGTGATTTACTGATACATCTTTTTTTTTTTTTTTTCCTGGATGGGTCAGGTCTCAGCCAAATCCCAGCGAAGTTCTTTGAAGTCTTTCCACTGATTTTACTGGTAGGTGGGTCTTTCTGGGCTTTAGACTAAGCACAAAAGATGTAGTCTAATTTCCTTTGTACTAATATAAACATTCCTGCTACTCAACGCTTTCTCTTGGCTCTGAGTCCAAAAAATTAGGTTGTCTTCCCATAAAGCCCTGTCCCCTCACTCTGCCCTGCAGAATTACCTGGCAGAAAATTCGGGGACAGAGTGAAAGCTTTTATTCAGTTTATTACTTAGAGTATGCTTGCATCGTTTTTCCCTTAAGGTAGGCAGCCCACATCCAGCTTCCTCTCTTTGTTCTCCCTCAGATACCTCCAATGGTTGTTTCAGAGAGTGAGTCCATATGCGTATGTACTGCAATGAAAGCAAAACAAGAGAAAGGGAATTACTGCTCAGGGTATTTACAGAGTGGGTAAAAGGGTCAGACTCTACCATGAAACACGTGTTTTGCCCAATCTCACTACTTATACTGAGGGTATATTGCCCATGGTGAGCTTCATCTTGGTAGGCAAGACCAGCCCTACCAGCAGGAGCTTGAAAGAAGAGCTCCATACACAGTATGTTGGTTTTAATCCAATATTCATTTGAAATCAGGATTCTCACCTCCCCTTTAGGGCATTTCAGCATGAGCACAGATGTGCTGAGACTGTGGGCTACTGGCACTGAAGCACCCAGCAAGCCCAGGGCTGTTCACACACCTGAAATATTTTCCTGACTACAAAGATTCTGCCAAGCTGTGGCTCATAAATAACAAAGGGGCAGGAATCTGAGCTGGTGAATATTGCTGAGGTCCCATTAAGCCCAGCACTGTGATGCTGATTTGCACCTGCAGACCATTCAGTCTAGTACTCCCTGCCCTACTCTGGCACTTTGATGAATTAAGCCTGATTGCAGAACACTCCCCATGTGACCCAAAGGAGCGATATTTGACAAGCTTGCCTGAAATCTCATTAAATAGTCTCTTCATTCATGGGTATTAAGTGTTCTTTGAGGATTCTCAATTACAAACTCCAATATCACAAGTAAAATTTAGGACAGGTCAGACAGAAACTTTATTAACTATGGTAATAGTAAGTCTTCACACAGCTTCTTACCCTCTGCTCCCTACTTTTCTGCCAAGCAGTTGTGGAGAGCCAGCCAGGAAAAAAAGGAGTTGAGGAAAACAATAATTTCAGTGTTAATAATGCCAGATATTCAGCCACTGGAAGGGAGGACCCCTCAAATGCCTTCCTAACACCCAGAGTCCTAAGCAGGAATTGAACAGTAAAAAATGAGCAGTAAATAATGTGATGATATGGAGCAAGGGCTCCCGGGGGCCCAGGGGTGGCACACCCAGTGTTATCTTTGCTCAGGAGGGAGGAGTTGGAAGCTATCAGACACCGTTGGCCTGTTGGTTTCCAGTTGAAAGGAATGTTCTTGTAGTTGAGAGTATCTCAGCCAGATCTCTCAAATGTAAATGTCAGTAACTTACCATGACAAATGAATTTCAAAGTTCTGGTCTTGTTATTTTGAGTGTAAATTAACAAAACCTGGTTTGGGCTGGAATACCGGGGGTGTTGGGTTTTTCATTTAATATATATAGCAGTATAAGGATGATGTTGGCAATAGTTACTCTTACTATTTTATTGATTCAGGGGATTTGTATTTCTTCTACTCAATCATCACAGAATGTTTTGGGTTGGAAGGGTCCTTTAAGGTCATCCAGTTCCAATCCCTCTGCATGGGCAGGGACACCTTCCACTAGACCAGGTAGCTCCAAGTCCTGTCCAATTTGATCTTGGACATCCAAGGGTGGGGCATCCCCAGCTCCTCAGGACAGCCTGCTCCAGTGTCTCACCACCCTACACGGAAGACTTTCTTCCCAATATCTCATCTAAGTCTGCTCTCTGTCAGTGGGGAGCCATTACCCTTTGTCCTGTCACCATCTGCCCATTTAAATATCTGCCGATATCCGACCTATGAAGTTTCTAGTTCAGCAGACCTGAACTGGTGGCACAGACTTTCTCAGTGTCAGAAACTTTCTTTTATGATGACTTTTCCTAAAGAAAAAAAAAAAAAAAGCCGTTTCTAATTTTAAACTGCGCAGTTGCAGAAAGGTTTTACAGTTTTACACCCAAAAGCGTTGCTTCGAGCCTGTAAAAGTATGATGGAGATGTGCGAAAAGACTGCAATATTCAGGAGCGGAGAGGGTGGGTTTTTCCTCTGGGAGGCGGCTCCCATCGCCGGGTGTGGAAGCTCAAGGGTTACAGCGGGCATCGCTGCTGCTG
The DNA here is from genome assembly GCF_963513975.1 of Fringilla coelebs. Taxonomy (NCBI): domain Eukaryota; kingdom Metazoa; phylum Chordata; class Aves; order Passeriformes; family Fringillidae; genus Fringilla; species Fringilla coelebs. Next base: position 8,497,884 of record NC_140041.1, read on the forward strand.
CTGCGCTAATACAGCCTAAGCCGATATTAGCCAAGCTTAACTTCTTTCAGCCGTTTGCAGATGGGAGGGGGAGGGACGCCCTGGAGTCAGCAGTTCTGTGCGGGGATCGGGAGGGCAGAGCCCCGGCCATGAGCTGACCGGGCAGCAGAGGGACCGGGGCACCGGCGGATGGTGAGTGCCGGCGGGGGTTTGTTTCATTGTTGTTATCGCAGCGCCTCTCAGGAGCCGGGGGCAACCGAGCGGGATCCGGGAGCTGCGTCCGGGCAAGGCTCGGGTGGCTCTGGGAGGGCCCGGGGGGCTCCAGGCGGGACCCCCATCCCAGGGGCCTCCGGGCGGCTCCGGGGCCCCGCCGGCTCCACCGGAGCCGTGCTACGGGATGCCGAGCAAAGCCAAGCCGCAAAAAGCAGGGCGGGCGGCGGGAGAGCTGCGGCGCAGAGGGAGCCGGTGCTGCCGGGTGGGTGGGCTCGTTCCGCGGGGGCGATGCGGGACAGCTCCTGGGGGGCGCTGGCACGTGGCTTTGGCAGTTTCCCGTTGTTCGCGTGTTTCCAGCAGCCTCAGCGGGGAAAGCTCCTGCCCGGCTCTGGCTGGGGCTCCCAGCGCTGGAGGTAACTGCCCCGTGGGTCCCGCGTGGGCTGCGGGGTGACAGCCGTGGGGGTTGGAGATCTCCTCGGCAGCCCTGGGATCAGCGGTGAGGACAGCTCTACCTGCGTGGGGACAAGTTCACTGGGATGCAGAGACGGAGTCCTGGAGGACTCTGCCCCTCTTAGTTCATTGCCCCAAACTCTTGAACCTACGTATCGGGGCTTGTTTCCCACAGCAGGAGCTCTGTGGAGCATGGCACACCTTTTTAGTTGTGGTTGACCTCAAATCCTGTGTTGAGTTTTGGGCCCCTCACTCCAAGAAAGACATTGAGGTGCTGGAGTGTGTTTAGAGAAGGGCAACAGAGCTGAGGAAGGGTGTGGAGCACAAGCCGGATAAGGAGCAGCTGGGGGAGCTCAGCCTGGCGAAAAGGAGGCACCTTATCACTCTACAAAGGAGGTTGAAGCTGGTGGGGAGGTTCATCTCCTCCCAAGTAACACATGGAGGAACAAGATTAAGTGACCTCAAGGTGTACTAAGGGAACTTTGGATTGGATATTCAGAACAATTTCTTCACCAGAAGAATTTTTCAGCTCTGGAAGAGGCTGTCCAGGGGAATGGTGGAGTTGTCATCTGTGGAGGAATTTAACAAACGTGTAAATATGGCACTTTGGGACATGGTTTAGTGGCAAGTCTGGCAGTGCTGGGGGAATGGTTAGACTTGATAATCTTAGGGGGCTTTTCCAATCTAAATGACTGTGGAATTCTTTGACATCCTGCTGGTTTCTATGCTTTTTCTCAGCCACCCAGACTTCAGTGCAGGCTCTTTGCAACTTACGTCTCTGCCTGAGGGATCTCCCGGAGCTGGTGACAAAACTTGTCTTTGCCAAAGCTATGCAGCAGTGGTAGGTTGCAAGCATTCAGTGTAGTGTGTGAGGGTTTTTTTGACTCCTAATTCCATGTTGTGCATTCCCACGTTCCTCAAGCATAGAACCATAGCAAGAGCATACTCCATCCACATGGGAAGAGCCTGTTGCTGTGTGAGAGCTCATGGGGTTGCACCTCGGCGTCAGGGAGAGAACAGGAAAACCTTATCTGTAGCCATGAAATGCCCTATCTGGACATACTGTGGTTTCTGCCTTGCTGTGTTGTGTATGTGCCTGTTGATGGTGCATCCCATCCTTTGGCATGCTGGGGACAGAGCAGGTTGGGGATGTGAAGAGAACGGGAGGATGATGCTTGCAGCAGTTTCAGAGAGCCTCCTGGAAGGTGGAGGGTCCCTGCCTGCTCCTGGAGCTATACCATGTGGTGGTCAGGCATGGCCCCGGGTACAGCTGCAGGGGTGGCTGTGTGCACTATGGGGCCCCCTGGGAAAACCTTCTGCACCTGGGCAGTGTGTGTCCCTAATGCCAGGAGCCTTTCTGCACTAATCACTCTGCTTTTACTGATCTCATGCAAGAGAGAAACATCAAGTTGTGTTCCTTTAAAAGCATGGTGATACTCTTGAGCACAGAAGAGATTATTTTGAGAAGCTCTGGCTCTTGCAGGCAGTGTGTTTCAGTTCTGACTGGAGGCTACTGGCACGGGGCCCAGGCAGGCAGAGGGCACGGCAGGAGCCGGCAGGTCTGTGCAGGGCAAGGCTGCTGCATCACGCTGCTCCTGCCCTGCCTGTTGTCCCCCACCTGCAGGGGGAGGGGGCAGTTGCCTTTCTTTGGGTTTTTGGCACACGGCCTGCCTCTTTATTTTCTTGCCCCTTCTGCACTGCAAGGTTGCCAACTAAGCCTTGAACAACTTTCAAAGCTGCCTTCAGTTTCTGGTTTGTTTTGGGATAAAACTTGGAGCGGATTCAGGCAGTCACAGTTCTGTGTGCACAGGGTCTGGATAAAACTCTGCTCTCTCCATGTGTACTTAACCTTTGGTACCCCCTCACTCCTTCCCATCTGTGCAGACAGGGTCCTTTAGAAAAGCACTGCAGCTACAGGGCCAGTTTGGATGGAGCCCTGAGCCATCTGCCCTAGTGAAGGGCATCTCTGCCCATTGTGTGGGGGATGGCTGGATGATTTTCAATGTCTCTTCCAACCCATTTGTGATTCCATGAACTTACAGGGAACTTTCCTGTTAACTAACCTGGTCTAACTACAGTCAGCTTACTCTAAGAGAGGGAAACAACTGTATTTGTTCTAGTTAGTGATACTACTGTTACTTTTTTGTAAGCTCCCATTTTGATGTCATTTTCTTGTTTCATTTTCCAGTGTAACAGTTGTAATACTGTCTTCATGGGCATGTGTTTGACATAGAGCTGGCAGAGCCTTTTAGTTCTCTCCTTTTTCAGATGGCGTTGCTTTAACTGCAGTGGCAGGCCAGTAAGTATTGGAGCTCCTCAAGCTGTAGGACTGGCATAAAGAGAATTGCTCCTTATAATAATAAAGGCAGTGTTTGGCTGCGATATGGCCCAAACTGTGAGGTCTCTCTCTACATCTGCAGCAGAAGATGAAAATCTGTGGTGTGATAATGCACAGGCAACCTCCTGCAGACAGCAACAGGCCAAATTTCCAGGATCTTTGTGGCTGGAGGCAATGCCAGCTGCAGTCTGGCCTGCTTAGCCCTGCTGTGAACACTTGCTACATAATTGTTGATATTGCAGAAGGCAACACAAAATTGAAGTTTGACCTAATAAGTGTTCTGGTCCAGTCTGAGCTGTCAGAGAGACAAGGCAGGTTAACACCTGGCTTGGAAGTGGTATTCAAAACATTCCTGTTCTTCCCTATCTTCTGCAGGATTAACTCTGGGGATGCCACTGTGGCATGTCCTAAGCATTATGGAAGATTTTCTGTTATCAGCTTGTTTAGTTTTCTGTGCCACTTTGAATGAAGGACTCCTATGCTTGCCTAAATGCTGGCTGGCAGGATCCTCAGAGTGTTATTCAGAAACCATTTATTCTGGTACTGCTGCCAAAAGAAACGGCAGCAATGAACCCAAAAAGGTTTGCAGCTGGTTCAGTACCCCTGGACTGGTGCACAAATATTTGTGCTGGTGCCTGGGAAAGGCAGGGTGGGTGTGGGAGTGATGGAAGGGGCAGATGGTCAGGAGGACTCCTTGCCCTGGCAGGCCTGGAGTATGGTGGGGCATCCCAGCCTGTGTGGGCTCCACCAAGCTGTGGGTGTGTGGTGCGTCAGGAAGCCATGCAGGGAGGACAGGACCCCACCCTGGCACCAGGATGCCATCTGATCATGCCAGGTGTATTTGCTTGTAAACTAACCACTTTTTCTGACACTATAGCAGGACAGTTATTTCTGTGCCAACAGCCATGTGCCCCAGCGTGGGCATAAGGTGAGGGGCCCTTCATGGCCCAGTCCAGCAGTGGTGTGAGGTGGGGTCATCCATCCTACCCTGCCAGAAGCCAGCAGGAATCAGACCTCTGCAGTTTGTGTGTGCAGCAGGAGAGCAGCCAGGGCTCTCCCTTCAATTGTCCCTGTATCACTGTCACCAGTGTCACACACACAGTGACCCTTCAGGTGCAGCCAAGGGCAGGGTGTGAATGGTCATGGAGAGCTGGGAGCTGGCAGTGCAGGAATTTGCCTACATGTGTGTCCTTGTCTGGCAGTGACCTGCTGTGGGGACAGCAGAGCCCCAGCCCTCAACAGCCAGGGCACTGCATGCTTGTGGTATCAGCTTCTTCCCTGCCTGGCATTGTGCCCAAATGCCTCCACCCAGCCGTGGGCTAGGGGCTTTGTAGAGTGAGATGGCCACAGAGGGCCTGGCTATGGCATGTTCGTGTGGAGAGACTGAAAATGAGCCAGGCAGTGGGCTGAGGAGGGGAGTACATCCCTCCTGGGTGCATGGAAGGGTAAAGCCCCTTGTGGTCCCTGCACCTCTGCACTGCCCAGCACTGACACTGCTGCAGAGCCTTCAGGTGACTGGGGTTCCTAGCAGGACCAGGGCCTCTACAGACAATACTAAGGTTTATTTAAATTCAGCATTAAAAGGCAAGCATCAAAACTTTCCCTGGCAACAAGCCATCCAGCTCTTTGCAAAGTGCTTTCACATCTCTGCTCTGCCAAGCCAGCTGTCAGGGGTACAGCTCCCTTCTCCCTTTCCATTCAGTGCTTCTCTTTGTACTCTGCCCCAGATAACTATTTTTATGCCATTCTTTAAGTTGTTTGTTTGCTGCCTGACATATAGTATTCAGGAATCATATAGTATATGGGACAATCAACCATCAGTGTCAGTAAAAAAATTTAAAAAGCCAAACCCCAACCCAACAAACCTCATTCTTCACAAGAACTGAAGTTGACAATTACTTATGTGTACTTCTGGGAAGGGGGGAGCTTTGCAGATGTTCTGTGAGCAGTGTGCAGAACGAAGCCACAGCCCTACCAAAAGCAGCCCCACGATGCACTGTCAGGATCCAGCCCTGTGTGACAATGCCAGCAGCACGTGGCACTTCAGCACGAGCCCAGAAAACATTTGCAGGGTTCACTGCCACCTTCCAGCTTTGCCATAAGGCTGAGTGGCAAATTCTCTCCTGCTTTAGTCGCCTCAATGGGATGTTCCTGTAGACTACACTGCCTGTGAGCAGGGAAGCCAACAGGGAGGGATCAGGCTCTGGTTTCCCCAGATGGAACTTTGCAGCCCCTGTGCTGATTTTGGCACAGTTGTGTGAGCAGGCTCCAGAGAGCTGAAGACAGCCAGAAAACCCCACAACTTTGGTGGTTTGCTTTTCCTTCTGGCTGGGTTATGCTTTAGCTTGGAAGGATGGCCTGAGCTCGCTTGAGGTGAGCACACAGAAGCTACACTGGCATAAGGGGAACAAGAGGAATATGATGGGGAGGATATTGGGTACAAAATTATCCCATTTAGGTTTTCCCATCTGAACTCCATCCTCTGCAACCACAGGCTGAGGGTTTTAGCCTGGTCAATGAAACCTCATGACTCTGGCTCATGCTGGTGCTGGGTAACCTTTTCAGGATGTTTCAGCAGTTTGAAGAGCTTTTTTGTTACTGTGCCTTAGGCAACTGATAGACTTCAGAGACAGCAGAGTTGTTGAGCTTTTCCCTTTTGGTATGAAACTTAAAATGCTTGCACTGACTTCCTGATGCTTTGTTATCCAGAGGAGTGGCAGATTTGGACCAGATTCCCAGTCATGGCTTTTCCATATGTGTGAGTCATAGTGGCTTCTGAGGGCTACTACACCACTCTGCTCAGGGTGCAAAAGGTATGCAAAAGGTATTTTTATGTTGGTCCACACATTTGAGCTGTGCTGAGTCGGTGAGAAGGTGTTGGATGGTGGACAGAGCTTTCCATGAAGATTTGGTATCAGTGGATGAAGAGGGACACAATGCAGAGAGATGAGGATGAGTTGGTGGTCCATGCATGGCTCTGAGCAAGGAGCATTTCCAGACAGCTGAGGGCTGGATTTTGCTCTCTGAAAGATCTCAAATGTCTAAAGTAAGATCTCTGCATAGCACTGAATTATTTATTGAATAATTTCTCTAGGCAAGGGACCAATACGCTGTAGATATTTCAGATACTTTAAATACTTCTATTTATGTGTGATTACTGGTCCATTTCAGGACATTGAGCTCCTTGTTAGCATTTTTCCCTTTTTAGTGGATGCTTGCAAAGATCTTCTGTTTTGCAAATACATTTGCCAGCAGTGCAGAGCAGGAGGGAGCAGAGGCCAGTGCTGCTCCTCTGGTTGCTTGGAGATTCCCATCCTTTGTCTGGGCCCTACCTTTGGGGTTGGGGATGTCAGGAAGGTGGATAGAAGCTGGAGGGTCAGCAAAGCCCCTGAGCCCAGTGCTGTGGTCTGCCATTAGCTCTGTCCCCAGGAACCACAGGGAATGTGGTGCTGTGGTCAACCCAGGCTGTTAATGCACCAGCTACTTTAAACTTAGCCTTTTTTAAGGAGTGAGATGTTTCTACAATAATGCTAGGGGCACATGGTATTATGCAATTAGTGCTGTTAATCACCAGTCACACAGAGTAGGGGCAAATTCTGCTTTTTATATATATTTTATATATATACACATGCACACACAAGCATTTACAGCCACACATGCAGATATATAATGTGTGTAATTACTGTGTATAAATGGGACCCAGTACTTCAGCAGCCTTTTCTCTGAGACATTCCTTCTGTCCTGAGTGAAACTGCCTGTCTCTCCAAAAAAAATAATGCACCACTGGGCCAAGTTTATACCACAGCCCCAACTACATGCTGATGCTGAACTGATCTCTTTGATCTATCCCTGTGCTCTCCTCACTCACTCACTCACTCACTCACTCACTCACTCACTCACCCACCCACCAGAGGACACAGGAAAGCACTGCTGGCCTCCTTGCCATGAAGTTTATTTGCCTTATTCTCCTACAGAGCCAAGGCTTGACCTGGATGCAAAGCCTTTTTCCATTGTGGATAACTCTGCCTTGCTGAGTGGGAGGGAGGGCACTGGGAGAGGGTTACTGGGAGGCAGGGGCATGGGGACAGTCCCCGGTGGTGTTGCTGCAGCCCCATGTAGGCTCCTATGCCCCAGACCCTGAGTTTGGGGTGCACTGAGCCCCCAGGCAGCTCTGCCAGCACAAAAGCAATTAGAGCTAAAGAGGCTTGGGTACTATTGAAACCCTGTTCTTTAATAGTCATGCTGGCAAAAGGCCAGTTTCACAGATTGGATGTGTCTGATTCTCAAAGGAAAGGGAGAAGGATATTCTTTGTTAGTAGAAATAGAATATAAAAGTTATAAACTGCTTTTATAACATTTCTTGATCACGGGGTGCTTCTCTAGCATCTGCTCCCCAAAGAAGTGCCATAGCCTCACAGGCACCATGTGCCTGTCCTCCCTTGTTTGCTATCCCTTGCTTCTCACCCTCTCTTATGTTGCCTGAGCACCAGCGTAGCAATCCAAAAAAAGAAATTTTATCTCAAAACCAGTTCCTTTTCTTTCCCCTCTCTTTTTTTCCCCTTCCCAATTATAACTCATTGAGTTGTAGTGGAACCACAGTCAATGAGGCCAAATGCCTTGGCTTTGAGTCCTCTATTATTATTTGACCCTGCAAAGAATTGCATGATCTAAGTAAAACACAGTAATTGTGGTTGTGCACTGGAGAGGTAATTATTTTGCTCAGTGGGTAAAATTAAGCACCTGTAGGAGCTCAGTTTGGTCTGGTTTTAGTTAGGTAGGGGGCATTTTTTAATGGAAAACACAGTTTTTATGAAAATGTGCTGTCCCAAAAATCAAAGCAGTGATACATCATGTGGAGGCTGTGAGAGATTGGCTTAAGGTGATGTGTCTGAAGGTGACAGACATTAAATGGAGAAAAGGGCTGTAGTGAGATAGGCCACTTTAGAGGAGCAAAAGCAGGTTTCAGGAAGTTTTAAGTAGTATTAGCCTTGGTTTGATCAATAATCCTAGTAATTGCTGAATTGCATGTGTGGCTGATTAACCCTTGCAGAGTACAGAGGGTCCCTATATGTGCATCCAAGTACGTGTGGTGGGTCAGGGCTGTGGGGTCACCCCTGCCCAGGCTGCTCTGGAGGGATGTAGGACAAGCAGTGAAGTATTTTGGGTCACTGTTGTCATGTGTTTATAGCCCAATTGCACATGGGACAGAAGCTGTTAGATGTCCTGCAAAACTATGTGAGCCAAGTATTGCTTGGCTCCTGCTTCATTTTGGGGCTGCTTACTGGATTTCCACACAGCAATTCTTTCATAGTTTCAGATACTTCTGGTGTTCCTATTTTCTCCACTTTTGCTGTTTTTATTTTCCCTTTCATGTTTATCACACCCTTTACTCTTTCTCAAGCAGTTTGCAAGCTTGCAGACTGCCTGGCTTCCTGTCTCACAGCAGGGAATCTCTAAGGTTTTCAGTAGCTCTCTGTAATGCCCAACGAATACATAGTGGCATTTTCTCTCTGTAATTAACACTGGTTTTGTTCTGCTGTAAAGGTTGGTTTTCCCATTTCCATAAACACTATAGTGTAAAATCATTAAAACAGAATAAATTGACCTGACCTCTAGTTGAAAATAGAAAGGTAGCCAAATGCCATGAGTTTTCCAAATTTTCATGTTTAAGTGAAACAAATGAGAAAAAATCTGCAGGTTTGGATTAAACTGTGTATTGTGTCTGAGGCACAGCACAGCCTGTAGTAGGAGATCTCATTAGGTCACTTGTTCCCATAAAATCTAGAGAAATGTGAGTCCAGCCTCCTGCTGCAGAGTGGTCGGTGTCTCTCTTCCTCACTTGAGCCCAGCCCAACCCACACTGGCTTCAGGATGAGGACTGAAGGCTCATCCAGCTTCTCATTCTCTGTGCCTACACAGGGAAAACTTGTGGAGCTGCAGAGCAGAGGCTGACTTGGCATCACCTCTCTGGTTTTAATTACAGCAGTGATTAGGAATTCACAGCCTGTGGTGTCCCAGGAGCTCCCTGGCCAAGCAGGAGAAGGTCAGAGGTACTGAGCTGCATTTAATGGCAGGGGCTCCTCCCAGGAGCCTACATGGAGTTAGAGGAAAACGGAAAACTAAGAATAATTATACTCTGCAAGCAATACAAAACATCCCCAAATGCCTCTGCCTGCATGGCTGTGACAGCCTCTGTGCATGTTTTCATGAAGATGTTAATTATTGCAACAGCTTCCATTTAAATAAACAAATGGCTTCCAGTGATGCAGTCTAATAGCTTTATGTGTCCCTCAGAATGCTGATTTTCCCTTTCCCCTTGGCAAATGGAAACTCTCTTGTAGTGACATAGTCATAATTTGAGTGCCATTCGTGATTTGAATCCTTATTGCAAACTCCCCAGGCCCTCTGTACAGAGCACAGGCATGTTTTTTGTTCTGCACAGGAAGGTGAAGGAGAGTGGTTCAAGTTTTGCTGGATGCTTCTTTGTGCAAGTCTTCTGTAACTGACCCCATTTCAGTAAAACAACTATAAATCTCAGGGTCTGAGCTCTGCAGAGCTGAACATGAGAAAAGAGTTCAAAAAGCTTGTAGTGTTTCACTGGCGTGAAATCCCTCTAAATCAGCCTGTCTAGATTGAGATGTTTTAGATCCTGGAAATTCTGTTTCCTCAGTGAAATGAGTGAGCAGCCAGTGCCATAGCCAAGGACACGGATCCATGGTGACTGCTGGCTGACAGGGTATTCCAGCTTGCTCTGGGAGAAGCAGAGGGTCTCTGTGCTCTGAGCCACTGCATGGCACTCGTTCTGCTCTGTAGTTCCCCACTGCAAACTGTTAATTCTCTCAGACGTATTGAAAAGCTGCTTGTTTGGGTTTGGTTTTGTGCTATGAAGTCTAATATAAATAGCCTTTTTTGGGGCTTGAGCAAAGGGACGGTGATGGGACACTTTGCCCATTTTCCAGGATAAAGTGGATCGATAACCTACCTCTTCTCCACCCACTGTGAGTGCAGGGGGGCAGGAGGATATGGATGCCCCAATGAGAGTTGTTCTTCCCAAGCAGGCACTGATGGAATGGTAGAGAGGATGTGATTGCATAGGACCAGTAAAATTTTAATTGCATAAGGCATACACCAGTAGTCTGAGGCTGTTCCCACACTGGCTTATGTCACTGAACTCCATCAACTGGAGTTACAGAATCACTTCCAGGAGAAAAAGATGAAAACTAATTTGTACAAGGGAGCCTTTTGTTGCCAAAATAAATAAATAAGCCATGTTCTGGGGGTAATTGCTGTGAACACAGGCTGGTGGGTGACCTGGAGCCCAGTGTCACTGCTGGCTGCCCCAAGGCTGCAGGAGCCTGGCTCAGCCCAGACCCAGACTGGGAAGTTCCCCTGTGCCAGGCACCCCCATCTCTTACCCGTGGCTGTGCTCTCTTGGCACGTCTTTCTTCCATCCTTCCTCCAAACCACTTTTTTCTGTCCTTCCTTGCATATTTGTTTCTCTTTTCTTTGCCATGGGAATATTTCAGAAATCCAGTGATGAGAAGTGCCATTTGGAATAAATGAAAATTTCAGTGTTTCCATGTGCCACATGCATGGGTGCCAGGGCTACTTGCCTGTGGGGAATGAATTGTAGCAGGCTGGTAGATCCACTTCTGGCAACAAAAATGGGGCCAAGAGGTAGCAAAAATGGGGCACAAAGGTAACAGAAATGTAGAGGAGGGGTGTGGAGAGCATCCTGCTGCTGATCCTGAGCCTGAGGTGACAGCAGCAGCTGCTTGCTGTGCAGTCTGCAGTGCAAAACTGCCTTGCTGATGGGTAACCCAGCCCAACTGTGCTGGGTTTCAATTACTATGATTTATTTTCCTGATCACATGAGAAATGTATTCGCAGAGCATGTGAACCATGAGGTGCTCACCCGCTTGTCATGACTCGTCAGAGGAGGCTGTGATCCAGGCACCCCTGACCCCTCATTCTGTAGGTATAGGGAGGGGGTAAGGCAGTTCTCTCTGATCATCCCAAACACACCTGGGCCCCTTTCCTGGCCACCATCCCAGGGCAGGTTGGCTGCTCTGAGCAGATCAAGTATGGACTTATCATGAATCACTTGGGGTTGCAAAACCCAGGATTAACTCTTGTGAAAGGCAACTTGTATGAACTCTGCAGTGCCAAAATTGAACGTGAACAGAAATTGCAGCCCTGATTCCCATGACCCCTCTCTTGATGCTGTGAGCTCTAGATGTCCCTGGATGCTCTCGACCCAGATAGGTGTAAAGGCCTGGTCCTGCTTCTACCCAGGCAATGCCTGCAGCTGAGCAGGGCAGAAGCAGGACAGGAGCATATGGCTCTAGCCAAGCACCCCCACATGGCAGTGCTGTTCCCACAGGCACCTTCCCAGCTTTCCATTTTCAACTTAACTGCACAGATGGATACAAAACAGCATTTACAGGCTGCTGTTGAGGGAGTAGTTCCCAGGATTTCAGTGTAACCAGCAAGCTGGGTGGCTGCTTTTGGTGGGACAGGCTGTTTCTGGGAGCAGACAGTCTTAATTGGGACTTGCTGAAATGCTTTTGCACAAATAGGCAATTCATCAGTAAATTAATAGCTCCCTTGCTAAGTTCTCCTAGTTTTTGTAGTAAAAGTATGTTTGTCAGGCTACTTTCCACAGTCTGGTGTTGAGAAATATTGAGGGGAGAAATCAGTACTCTGTCTCAGTTCACAGAATCATTCTATCCTAGAATGGTTTGGATTGAAAAGGACCCTAAAGCTCATCCAGTTCCAACTGCTCTGTCGTGACCAGGGACTTCTTACATTATATCAGGTTCCTCCAAGCTCCATCCAGCCTGTCCTTGAACACTTTCAGGGATGGGGCATCCACAGCTTCTCTGGGTAAGCTGTGCCAGTGCCTCACCACCCTCACAGTTCATACTAACATTATTGCAGTTGCATAGTCAGTATTTTATCACATGTGGAAATTTCTGAAAAGGTCCTCAAATCTCAGGAGGATGGTGGGTATCTCCCAGTAACATCATCTGGATGTGATTATTGGAGGGATTTAACCATTCTTGAAGAGGCTGGTTGTGGTCCCAGAGAGTTTGCAGAGTCAGGAGTTCTCTGGGAGCAGAGGTGGCTGTGGGATGTTGGCCAGCATCAGGGAGCAGCATGGGGTCAGAGGGACATTTGGGCCAGAGCTCTCAGGGGCAAATGGATGATCCTGAATATGGGCTCTGTGTTGCTGTCCCTTTGCTGCTGCCCTCACCATTTCACAGCCCAAAAGTGAGTGAGGTTAATTGTTTGTTATGTTGGTTTTTCTCTTCTGCAAACTTACCAACCTTCTCCAGAGCCTTGTGCAAAGAGTGCCCCTGTCTTCACCACCTGACCTGTGCCAGCCCCAATGCTCGCTTGGCACAAAGACAGGAGAAAGCTACTAGTCCTGACCCTCTGGACTTTCAGGGTAGTGTAGCCCAGACACTGCTCCCAGGAGGAAAAAAGCAGGTTTGTGTTAGTGGTGCTGTTGTGTGGGAAGTCCTGGCCCTCTCATGGAAGTGAAGCCATGGAACTCCACAAGCTGGAGCAAGTCCAGAGGGCAAGAGGGAAAGGGCTGACTGGGCTCATGTGGCTGAAAAACTTTTTTAAGACCTTGACTCTTGTAAAGTCATAAATAGAGCTGTGGGAAACCTGAACTGTTTGGATTCCCCCTGGGCAGCACCTGCTTGGCTCATTCCTCAGAGGGCTGGCCGATACTGGGGACTCCTCAGTGAGGAGCTCAGGGCTGTCACTGTAAACAGGAGTTATTTAAAATGTTCCTTGTGCACTCAACACCCAAACACGAGTCCCCGAGGACCACCTGACCTCTCACTCTGGAGCAGTGAGCCACCTGCTTGGCTCCTTCTCTCTGGTGGCTGTTTCTGTTTGTGCAAAAGGGAAAAGCAAGGCAACCTGCTGTGGCAGAGTCTAGATCAATGCCCAATCCACAGTGTGACCTTGCCTTTCCCAGGAGCAGCTCCCACTCTGTGAGCCTGGCACAACTGTCTGTGCAGTCCTGCTCAGGTGAGGCAGAGAAAGCTCCTGGCAGCCCTGAGGGGTCCTAGCTGGATCCCAGAGCCTGTTCCAGCATCTCTCACTCAGATAACTGCAGCTGCATCACCTCCTGTACATTGGTACTCAGCTGTCCTTAGGGAGTGAGCTGTCTGTTCCAGCTCACCCTGCTACGGATGCTTCCTCCTCTCTTCTGTCTCTTCCATAGATGCAGTTTTTCTCAGTTAGGGTGGCCACTGGCAGGCAGCCCGTGGCTCAGCAGAGCAGGCTGTGTGTGACGGCTGATGAGGCAAAGCATGTTCTCCCCTTCCCAGAGCCCCGTGCTGCCTCTGCCCGTCCGCAGCCTGACCTCACCCGACCTGACCCATCCTTCTGGCTCTCGCAGAGTTTGCAGTTTCGCTGGTGGAGAAGATGCAGGCTCAGGAGATCCTGCGGAGCCTGCGACTGCCCGAGTTCGATGACCTCAGCCAGTTCTTCCGCAACCTGCCGGCCACGGCGCTGGTGGGCATCGGTGCCTTCGCGGCCGTCGTCGCCTACTGGTTTGCCAGCCGGCCCCGGGCCGTGAAGCCGCCCTGCGACCTGCGCATGCAGTCGGAAGAAGTCGAGGTGAGGGCAACCCCGGCTGGCTTTCCCCAAGATCTGCATGCCTGGAAGTCGTAGGACAGATTGGGTTGCAAGGGACCTTCAAGATGATCTCATTCCAACCGCCTGCCATGGACGCTGGACCGGGCTGTTCCAAGCCCCATCCAGCCCGGCCTTTAACACTTGCAGGGACGGGGCTGCCGCAGCTTCTCTGGGCAACCTGTGCCAGGGCCTCACCACCCTCACAGGGGAGAATTTATTTCTATCATCTAATTTAAACCTATTTTATGTCAATGTGAAGCCACTACCTCTTGTTCTGTCACTATGTTTCCTTGCAAAAAGTCACTTTCCAGCTCTCTTGTAGGTCCCTTTCATTAAGGTCTCCCCAGAGCCTTCTCTTCTTCAGGCTGAACAACCCCAGCTCTCTCAGCATTTCCTCATAGGGATCCCTCTAATCACCTTCATGGCTCCTCTGGACTTGTTTCTACAGATCTATGTCCAAAGGGGACTCCAGGAAGGCTGTTTTGTTATTGTTGTTTTGGTAGTACTCCAACCTCAACCATGTAATGCACTGTGCCAGGGATCACTTCACCCCTTAATTCACCTTTTCCTGTAAACTAAAAAACTAGAATACAGCATGTTATTCTCTTAGATTTTCAGTAAAATTTTGATCTTAGCTTTGCTCAACCATCCATGGCCAAAAATTAGAGGCACTGCCATTGCATGGGAGAAACAACTGAAAGGCAACAGCTGATGAGACCAGATCACCTGGCACTCTTCCATGTGTGCCCATTGCTGAGTTTGGTGCTGCAAACTTGGTAATAGTAAGAAAAAGTAAACCTGAATCCATGCTTAGAGGCTGAGGAGTTACTAATTGTTATCCTTGCAAAAGGCTTTAATGATGTGGCTCTGTCTTAAATAACAGAAATATTTCTGAGTATTGTCTCTGCTTATTTTAATATCTGAAAGTGGGATGAGAATTTTTAAAGCCTTTTGTGATGTTCCCTCTAAGATGTTATTGTCTTTAATTCCAACAGCTTTTTAAAAGGGTGGGAGGAATTTACATTTTTCAAGGCAGTTTTTCCCTGTGATTAGGGAGAAACTAATTAGTTGTTTTTAGATTTAGTTTTTTTTTTTTTTTTTTTTGACTCCCAGTGCAGTCCTGGTTTGCTCATTCTCACCCTGGTTGCTCACTCCTAAAACACCTCTGCTGAGCTCATGGCCCTGGGGGCTGGCCTCTGCCTTGGTCTGTCCTTCATGTAGGTCTGGATGTCCTTGTGGAAGTGTTCATGGTACTAGTCTGGAGACCTGTGGAGCCCAGAGCAGTTGCTTCCCCCAGCACATCCCCACTCCATTACTTCCAGATCCATAATTCCTTATTAAATTCCCTAGGGAAATATCAATGATCTCAGTGACAATGAGCTGGGTCAAGTGTTCCTCTGTGACCAGAGGGCTCTCCCTATCCCTGAGGTGCTGAGGTCGAGGTGAGGGCAACCCCAGCTGGCTTTCCCCACGATCTGCATGCCTGGAAGTCATAGGACAGATTGGGTTGCAAGGGACCTTAAAGATGATCTCATTCCAACCGCATCGCTTTGGGTCTTGGGTCAGGTGGTGGCCACAGAAGTCTTGCTGGCATTTGGGGAGTGTGCTGCTTTATGGTGGGGGTTTCCCCATCTCCCACCCCTTGAGCAGTGCTGCTGGCTGTGTCATCTCGTGTCACCTCATCTCACGCAGGGCCTGGCCGGGGCGCGCCGCTCGGTGATCGGGGACAGCCCGCAGCTGCTGACGCACTACTACGATGATGCCAGGACCATGTACGAGGTCTTCAGGAGGGGATTCAGCATCTCTGGTGAGAGCACAGTGGTGAGGAGGTCTAGGAGCAGAAGCTGGGAGAGGTGGGGACCAGGCCATGCAGATGTTCTTACTCCGTGGTCACTGGTATTGTCACAGAGCTCTCACACTCATGAGAGACATCAGTTCCCACTCCAGGGAGCCACGATGACTCTTCCCTGCTCTACCATAACTATTTCCATGTCTGCTGTTTATGGTGTCCTGCCTCATTGGATGCACAAATGTCATGGTCAGATTAGTATTTTTGGTACCGTAAAAAACCCCAGAAGATCTGCACATATTCTGCCCCATAAGATCAAGGGGTAGATGAAGGACTCAGTAGGTGTATGGAGGAATGGATTTCTGCAAGTAGATACCATTAGCAAATTATTCAAACTTTTCAAATTTTCATCTGGTCACACACTGCTGTGTGTTGTTTTACCTTCCTCCAGAGTAGGCCAGGCTAAATATAGTAGTTTTCACCTTTTTTAATCAAAAGGCAGCACAAGTAGTGGGATGAGTGCCCTTCTCAGACACTAATGCTCATGTGACCTTTGGAGAAGTGTCTTTTAATGAGGCGGTTTGAGGCAAACTGCTGCTGTCAGTGGGGTGGACTGAAGCCTTTTTGGGGGATCCCAGCAGCTCATCTCCCATCAGATGCACTTGTGTGTGTAATTTGCTGGAGATTGCTGTGAGAACCAATCCATTAACTATGAATTCACTCCTGGAGGGTTCCCCCACATCGTGGCCCCATGTGTTAACTCCTGGCACTGCCTCCCTATAACTCATCATCTCTGCTTGTGTCTTTCAGAGAATGGCCCCTGCCTGGGCTTCAGGAAGCCCAAGCAGCCCTACCAGTGGCTTTCCTACAAGGAGGTGAGCTGGATGTGACACCCACTGTGCATCCTCTTCCCCTGCCCAACCCAAGAAGGGGTGTTGGGGTGCCTGCACGTTAGACCAGGGGGTTGCTCATGCACTGTGTGATGCTTCCTGCTGTCCCCACCCTGGCACATCCAGGTGTTACAGGGGTGTGTCAGCTTTCAGGGGCTGGCTCCAAGCCATGAGGCCACTCCTGAAAGCTGCACTGAGGCACTCTGGAGCCATGGGGCATCGCCGACCTCATCAACTGCTAGTCAGCTAATGATGGTTCATGATAACATAAAAATTGGACTTTTAGATAGGAAATACAATAATTTGAGAGCCTCCCTGTAAGTCTTTGCTTAATTTGTTATTGTTTATATTCCTCTTTTTTAATGTATTTTTTCCTCTCCAAATTCCAGGTGGCTGAAAGAGCAGAAGCTCTGGGTTCAGGCCTTTTGCAGCAGGGCTGCAAGCCATCCACGAAGCAGTTCATTGGCGTCTTCGCTCAAAACCGCCCAGAGGTGAGATTTTATGTCCAATTTGATATTGTATTAATAATGTTCCTGACCTGTCAGCTTGTTCTCAAGTTATATCTGCTCTTGAGACCCCTTCTCACCTTTGTGCTTCCATGTTCTCCTTCAGTGGATCATCTCTGAGCTGGCTTGCTACACCTATTCCATGGTGGTGGTTCCCCTATATGACACCTTAGGTCCTGGAGCCATTCGGTACATTGTCAACACAGGTAAAATCCAAACTGTTGTGATCTCAGTTTTGTTGCTCAGAGTGGTTCATTTTCTGCTTCTGAAAGACAGATGATCATAGAATCCCAGAATGGTTTGGGTTGGAAGGGACCTTAAAGCTCATCTGGTTCCAGCTCCCTCTTCATTGGCAGGGACACATTACACCAGACCTGGTTGCTCCAAGCCTCATCCAGCCTGGCCATGAACACTTCCAGGGATGGGGCACTGTGATTATACTTATTGAGTGTCTTAAATTCACTTAGAGAGGTTCCTGAGAAGCTGTGTGTCCCTGTGCTGCCTCTGTTACATTTTCCACGTGTCCAGTGCTGCATAGCCATGGATAAGGGCTGCTCTGGATGTGGGAATTACTCCATGGCCACCCACTCCTGTGTTGCTTGATATTTTGCCTCCTAGATTTTTTAATGCATGTGGGGACCAATTTTAATATTTTGAACTGACTCCCAGAATAATCGTAAATGTCAGCTACAGCTTTCACATTGACTTAGGTTAGCTAAGACTGCATTGTTTCCTCATTTTTCAAGAGAAGCATGTGTCGAATGCCAGGATTTCTGGTGTAGCCTGGAGTGTCCATCAAAAGTGATATAGTGTTAGCTATGAGCTAGTCTTGCATTAAAGATTTACTGCAAACAGCTTGTTTGGCTGTTTTTCTTGCAGCTGACA
Organism: Fringilla coelebs; assembly: GCF_963513975.1. Taxonomy (NCBI): domain Eukaryota; kingdom Metazoa; phylum Chordata; class Aves; order Passeriformes; family Fringillidae; genus Fringilla; species Fringilla coelebs. Next base: position 8,515,593 of record NC_140041.1, read on the forward strand.
TTTCCACGGTCATTTGTGACAAGCCTGAAAAAGCCAGGATACTCCTTGACCACGTGGAGAGGAAAGAAACACCAGGCCTGAGGTCTATCATCCTGATGGACCCATTTGAGAAGGAACTGGCAGAGAGAGGGAAGAGCTGTGGGGTTCGGATCCAGACCATGCAGGAGGTGGAGGTGAGCTTCCTCTCTCTCCTCTTTTACTATTTTTTGTAATATCTGTAAAAAGACAGTACAGTGCACAGGGACTTGTGAATTGTGTGCCAGGGTCAGTGTCTGGAGAGCACAAAAGAGCAGCTTGTGGCTGATAATGCTGATGCTTGGTGCACTTGCCTCTTGGTGTTATTCCTTGTTGGTAGCAGAGCCAGCATTTCAATTCCTTGTCCTCAAATATGCTATCAGCTGCTATTTAAGCATGGGAAGGGGGTTGTTATTTGAGACATTGTCCCCATACAATGTTACCAATACGTAAAACTGTACAAAAGGAAGGCCTTATAAAATCATGGCTCAGGCCTGCTACTTTGGCTAAGTAGAAAAGGACTGTGGGAAAGAGACTCAGCTGAATTAGGGGTAGGAAAACAAGTTATATAACCATTGTGTTTTCACATTGTGGTTGGTTGAATTATGTTTGCTATGCTTTAAAGCCATGTAACTGATAATGGGTTAACTGCTTAAAAAGGCCTGTTTTTTTGCAATGAAGCAGCTCTCCTTTGCACCTGCCTGGGGACTCTGCATTGCTATGGACCCTCATCCACACTACATGTAAGCCTGCAGCCTCACACTTGTTTGAAACACCCTGGGTGCAGCTCAACCAACCCAAACACTACTTGAAATCCAAGGAAGGCGCTGCAGTTAAGGCAAAAAGCTCAGGATAATGAAGATGTCCTCAGTGCCAGCTAGGAATTTGTCTGCTTTAGCTCACACTCTCCCTTAGTGGTTTGCAGATTATTAGCAAATGGGTTACACTGCAGGAATTAAGGTGGAAATCACTTTTGTTGCTTTCATCTCTTCCAGGACTGTGGCCGTGAGAGTCGACACGTGCCTGTGGTGAGTGTTGGCTTGTTGCTTTTCCCACTTACAACTGCAGCAGGAGGGACCTTAAAGCTCATCTTGTTCCAACCCCCTGCCATGGGCAGGGACACCTTCCATGGGTGCTTGGCTGCTCCAAGTCTGTCCAATCTGGCCTGGAACATTTTCAGGAATGGCACAGCCACAGCTTCCCTGGGCAACCTGTGCCAGGGCTTCACCACTCCCATAGGGGTATAAATTAAGTGTTCCAGATAGAGGGAATAAAGCAGTATTTGCTTCATTCCCTCTACCTGGAACACTTAATTGAGATAGCTCATCCTTCTATGAATGTGTTAATGGGACAGTAATTAAATGTCATTGTTCAGCTACCCTAATTCCACTACCTTACCCTGGTGGCACTGGGGGAATGTGTCTCTACCCTTCACTTTCTGCTGGGGTTCCTGCAGTTCAGAAACACTACTTGGCAGTATTTATATGGGATATTTTGGGAAAATTGCTTTGATATTTTTCACTGGCTGCTCATATTCATACAAAGCTCTCAAAAGCAGCTTCTGATATTCAAGCTGTTTATTTAATCATTCATGACCCAAAGTAGTGCAATACAGGGTGGTGCTGAGAATACAGAGATGCTGCTGGAAATGAGAACAGTCAGCAGCTTTGGAATCTTGTCCCCTGTTGTGGAGTTCTTTCCAGAATTGACCTGGAAATTGATGAATTATCTCAAGTTGTCCCACATGTCTAAAGATATAGGTGGTGGCTTGGAAAATACGAACTGTGAGACAAACATTAAGGCATGCTTTTGGTGCAGCTGGAGCACAGCATAAAGGGAAGAATAGAGCCTGCATCAGCTGAAGAAACCTGGTTATATATGCTGAGGGGAATTATAGCTTTTTATGTCAGAGCAAAAACATAATTGGTTTGATCTTTAGGTTTGTACAATGTCAACAGTCTCTACCACTGACACATCTGCATTTGACTGATGTGATTTTCTTTATCTCCTTTTGTATTTCTAGCCTCCTCGACCAGAAGATCTGTCAATTGTCTGTTTTACTAGTGGCACTACAGGTAAAAGAGGCATTTTAATCTAGAAATGTTAGAATATCTTATGAAATTAATTAATAATCCAACCTCACTATATACAAACTTGCTATTATACTGATATGGTAATGATATTTCTAGGCATTTTTAATACTTATGACTATATAGGTTTATATACTTCTGTAGATTGTAAATTAAAAATAATCATATATTTATTTTTCGATTGAATTCTCTGACATGCACTTTGCCAGTATGATTTTCCAGTTGTCTGAAAATCCATCCATGTGTCTGCTTCCCATTTTGTTGTGTAGCTGTAAAGCACTTGGTTGATTGGTATTTATCTTTTGAAAATGTTAAAAAAAATGTGGTTCCAGAGCTTTCTATTCTCTGTATCCTAAGCACATTGATGTCTCCAGCCTCACCAAGGTCCTCTTCTTGTGTGTTGCTCATGGCACCAAGTGCTGGAGAGGTTTGGGATGAGCCTGGGCAGCCTGTGGTGCTGGCACTCGTGTGCTACTGGCCTCTTTTACTTGGAGAGAGGGGCAGCATCATTTTCCTGCCTGTTCTTAGCAGAGGCAGTTCTTTCTCCTCTCTTCAGACCCTGGTCTTCATCAGCTTGCAGGAATTTCCTACTCTTGGGAGCTCAGCCTCTGTAACATCTCCCTGAAAGCTGTATGGGCAGATGCACAAGGCATCACTGCTTGGGACACTGCTTTTACACTTGCCTGCAGAGAAGGTCCACACTCCAGGCACTGCTGGAGCAGCTCTTCCAGATCCACCTGTGCTCTTGGGATTGCCTAATGCTTGATCCTGTGCCAAAGCATCCTCAGTTTGGTCTCAGCAGAAGATGCTGGGAGCTGCTGGTGCTCCTCAGATGGCAGGTCAGGCTGAGCACAAGGGAACACCTTCATCCTCCATCTCCCAGAAGAGACCTGTGCTTCAGACCAGGTAGGCAACTGCTTTATCAGCTCCAAGTACAAGCTCAAGATGTAGTAAAAGGGTTTGGGTGTCTTACCTTTGTGTATGGTCCTTAGTCTTGATATCTGCACTTCAGACTGCCCAGGGCAGAGCACTGAGGGAAAGGAGCCTGTGACTCTGCTCTGGTCCAGCACTGGGAATTCCTAAATGGGAAAGACTGAACTCAGTGCTGGACATGAACATCACAGCCATGTACAGAGTGAGTGCAAAGTGGCTGGGCACAAATGGGAGCAGTGGAAATGGAAGGAGCCATGCTGTGGATCCAGCAGGGCAGTGTTTTTCTGTGCATGTTCAAGTGCAGGGCAATTATTTTTCAAGTCACGTTGTTGTTGATATTTTTATTTCTAAATAAGAAATTCTGCATAGAGAAGGTTTCTTTTGATTTTCTTTTTTATTTGCAGATGCAATCATGGGCCAGTTTCCGATTTTGTGCTTTTCTTAGAAACATGCCCAGTTACAGAAATAGGACAACCAGGAAGATCATTTCCCTTCTCCCATCCAAATCAGAGATTTCCAATTTTGCAAATCATCTCAAACTGAACCCTCTCATAACAATGACTTGTGATGCATGAGCCCATCCTCTGCTGCTGCAGGACTTTGCACATCACTCTCTGCCTTTTCCAGAGGTTGCATCAACACTCTGGTCCATTTTCTACATTGTGCTTGATGCAAGAGTTTTATATAGCCCATGTAATTTTTAGTGACTAAATTTAGAATTTTCTTCCAAAGGATATGATCTCTAGGGCTTTTCCAATTCCAAAGGGCTTTAAATATTTTTATATGGTGTGAAAAAAATCTCTGCTCTAGAATTTGTCACCTGAAAACTGTAGAATTGCAAAGAATTCCCCAGGAGCAGACTTTAACACTTGCTTTTCTTTGACAGATGCCCCAATGCCTCCTCAGGGAGAGAAGAGAGGCTGAGGTTGCTGATCTTGGATGACAAGAGCAACTTCCATGGTTGTGCCAAGAAGCCATCAGCACTTGGAAATGGGCCAGAGATACATAGATATCCCCAAACTGTCAGGATACAATTTTTCATGTTGGCTACTCCAGAGAAATCAATCAGCTGTCATTCCCTCAAGGATCTACTGATCCAGGTGGATAAAAGTTGCTTCCCAGTGGTTTCTCTCAGCCTGGCAGTGCATGTTCCTTTTTGCCAGAGCTCCCCAGTAGAGGAAAGTGCTGGCATCCCAGAACACTCCTGGATCACACCATCAAATTTGTCCTGGAGCACTTGAAAGATCCTTTTGGCAATGTGGAAAAAGTTCTTCTATTCTTTTAAAGGTTCTACTACTGCTTATAAGAACTACCAAACAAGCCTGGCACCAAGATAAGGAGGACTTGACATTCCTGGGTTATTAATGGATTGCAAGGTATCCATTCTGTAACAGGACACTCACTGGGCCTGTCTTTGTGAGGAAATTCAAACAAGAACAGTGCTACAGAAATTGCATTGATTTTTTAAAATAGAAAAGCAGCATCCCTGCCAACCCTCTTCTCTCAAAGTGGTAATTCTGGGAAAGGGCTCATAGAAAGGGGCAGCTATTTTTGCTAGGTTAACTCTTAGAACTACTAAGGAAGGTTAAAGCTTGCAGGAGTCCCCCAACCCAAAAAGCTGCAGCTGTCCCATAACAGCATGGTTTGTTCTGGATTTCTCCTGATGGAGGCTCTCCTGGCTCCAACACTGCTGCTCTGCTTAGACACCATCATCACTGCAGCCTGTCCAGGGTGTTGAGCCTGTGTGAGAAGAGGAATGCAGAAGAAGGAGTCAGGATGTTAACACTGTTAACACTGCTTCCAGGCATGGCAGAGATGCTGAATCTGCATTCAAGTCAGAGGTGGAGTGAGCAAATGAATCAAACATCTGAGAAATCTCATAGAATCATGAATAGTTTGGCTTGGAAGAGATCTTCAAAGCATGTCTAGTTCCAATTCCCAGCCACAGCAAGGGACACTTTCACCTAGACCTGTTTGCTCCAAGCCCCACCCAGTCTGGCACTGAACACTTGAAATCCTCTAAAAAAACATCTGAAGAATTTTGTAAGGGCGCAGGGATCAGATGTGTGCCAGAGGGCACAGTTTTGAGTTTCCAAACCAGTACTGAGCACATCCTCTCCACTGTGACACTGCAGGAGCACAGCTGCTTCTAGAACTGCAGGGGCTGAGCACCAGTGTTTGGCTGGACACAGCTCAGTAACACAAGGGATTTTGGAGTCCTGGTGTTTATGCACAACTGACACCTGTTCATGGATGCTCCTTGGAGCCTGCATCCATGTGTGCACCAGCTGTGAAAATAACCTGCCAGGCTGGTTTGGCACCTGTGTGTGAGCCTGCTGGTACAACACATTAGCATGGGAGTAGCCATGGCTGGCAAAGCTGCTAGCTTCACCCCTGAGCTTCAGATGGGACCAAACCAGCCTCCTGTGCACCAGCTTCATCTGCAAGAGTTTGGGACTGAATTACTCAAGGCACTTGGAGCAGCAAATAGGGATTTTCAGTATAATATATTGTGTTAAAATTACCCTGCTCTTTTGCAATAAATGTATGCAACAATTGCTACTGCTCTTTGTGCCTGCCTTTAATTATTTGGGAGGCTGAGTAAGAGTGATAGTGGTGGTGCTGGCAGGGCAAAGGGCTCAGTGCTGAGTGTGCCCATGTCTGTGCCCATGCCCACACTGGAGGGGCTGCTAGCAACACAGCCCTCAAACTGTTCTGAAATGAGAGGATTAAACATACATTCCTGTGCTGAAACATATTCACAAAGCACCACAGTCTCTTCCTAATCTGAGGAAGGCAGAAGGAGCTTTGCCAGGCTGCTCATGCCCACTGTTCTGGGGACACACTGGGCACCTGCAGGTAAAGCTCCCCTGATCTGCCTTCGCACAGAGCAGCAGGAACTACGTGGCAGTGGTGTGATGGAATTAAAACAATCTGCTTAAAAACATGTTGGAGAGAAAGAGGCTGGCCCCATAATCTTTATTTGAGCTGAGCTACACCTTATTTTCACAAGTAAAGCCTTGGAGGGTGATGAAAAGGGACAGTGCTGTGATAGGAGGATGTGCAGAGCCCTCCATGCCACTTTTTTGTAAACATGGAGGTTCCAGCCTGTGTATTTGCTTAACAAACACTGTTTTGGTGTCCAAAAGATATGAAATGCAAGAGGTGTACCATGGTCAGCTGACCATGTGTAAAAGGAGTGTAAAAAGGCAAATATTGGTGGTGCTGAGGTGCCTGTTGGTGGTGGATGAAATGCTGTAGGGGCAGTGCCCAGCTCTAGAACAAAACACAGGGGCTCTGCTGGCTCCCCAGTGGGTTTAGGGCTGTCTTCAAGACACCTCTGCTGCTGATACTATTCATTACTTCCCTTAATTGTAGTCTCAAAGGGTCTTCTTGTAGCCTAATTTTTACCTGCACTGGTCTCTGCATTTCTCATGTTACCCAGAGTACTGGCTAAGTAAGAGTATAACAGCCTTTTAGCAGCATTTCTTGGTGTTCAAGATCATTCTTAGTCAAAATCTGGATGAAATAAATCCTCCCAAGAGAGGCTGGAACAGCCAGCCAAGTCAGACGGCTGTGCTCATTGAGTGGCTCCATTTGAGCACTCTCAGAAATTGCAGTTTCTGCTGGAACCTGTTTTCCAGAGTCTCCAAGAGAAATATTTCTGTTTTAGTATCACTTTATGAAGTTTTGAGTACTGAAGTGTTTTTGGTGCATATTAGTGCACAGAAATGATGGTGAAAATTACTGTTTTAAAATTGAAGAATCAAAGATAATATTTTAACCATTTATTGTTTTGGTTTATTTGTTTAGTTTTTGAAAGTTACCTTCTGGCTTACCTTTTAAACTTCCTCTCTGTTTCCTTTCAGGAAATCCCAAAGGTGCTATGCTGACCCATGGAAATGTGGTGGCGGATTTTTCAGGCTTTTTGAAAGTGACGGAGGTGATTACCCTGAGCTAGAAAACATTGCCATGTGCAGGGTGTGTGGGTTAAGCTGTGGCCCTATATGGGCTGGAAGGATGCTCTTGCAGATAAAAGATGACATTTTTTCTGCTCAGAGGGCCAAATCCATGGAAATGGAGCAAGGCTGAATCTACAGTACTGGAGGGCATTAAATCCTCTTTGCAGCTCTGGCTCCCAGGCTCTGTAGGGCACTAAGGGCTTCTGAGAAACAATGCTGACTTCTGTAAATCAGTTCATTAACTCTTTTTGAAGAATTAGGAGAGCACACAAGCCCTATACAGTTACAACTGGTGCTTGAAGAGGAGTTCAAGCTCCTCTTGTGCTCTGTGTGTCCCATTGTGCCCAAAAATGTCACCATTTATTTGAAACCTCTCTGCATACAAAGTGTGTGTGTGTATATATATAAGAACATACATGATTTTTTACCAGAATGGTTAATTTCATTGATATTCCAGTATAGTTCAGTTTTTGTTATACATATTTCTAATAGAGCATAGATAGCAGAGTGCTGGCCAAGTGCCTTTATAATCTGTTTCACATAACTGTAAACTCATGTTTAGAAACAATATAGGAAGCAAAATCAGTTGATCATGACATAGTAAGGATTTTATACATATTATATAAGACAAATCTAAATAATTTCTGGTAGTGAACAGGAATTCTATAAAGTACTTACATGCACATAGGATGGACAATTGGTTACCTCATACCCCTTACTGGTCTTATTGTTGATGTTGAAATTACTGAAGTTTTTTACTTTAATCCTGGAATTTTCTGAGATTTCCAGACCACTGGTGTTAAGAAACTCAGCCATGTGATGTAAGAAATCCCACTGAACTCACATGTTCCAATGTTTGCAGGACTGTGCCTCCACAGTGTGCAGGACAAAATTCCAGTGGGGGCTCCTCAGCATGGAGCTTCAGTGGCAGCAAGAGGCACAAATGAAAGCTGAGGTGTGGAGAGGCCTGAGCTTCTAAGGGCAGGTGTTTATTTTGAAAGGGCACTAATTTAGAGCTGAGGGAACTTGGCATCTTCCAGAACTGGTCCACTAAAATGGATTTAGTGTTTGCTGATGGAGTGGGACCCTGATTAATCTCAAAGGTATCAGATTGAGACCCAAGTCTGGTGTGATTGTAAATTTATCTCCAGTCACCAGAGTATTGCTAGCAGAGGGTAAATGTCTGTAGCTGATCCACAAGATTTGGGTAATGTCTGTCCATAGTAATGAAATAGAGTAAAGTGTGAAGCATTTGAAGGTAGTATAAATTAAAGAAATAAAATGAGAAGTTCTCTGGGTTTGTTGTTTACAAGTTCTTGTGGCAGTTTTGCTTAGTTCAGTGATTTTTACAAACCAAATGTATTTTTAAGTGAGTCCAGAGCTTTATTATAAGGTTGTTCTCAAATACCAAGAAGCTGTTTGCATTTTTGCATTTAACTGGACAACTGTGCCAACTGTGAAATGCAATTGAATGGCATAATTTTGGTCTGATTTAAAACCAGATTATTTTGTCTGGGCTCTTACAGCTGTAATTAAAAAAAAAAAAAAAAAAAAAAAACTTGGTTGATATTGAAGGTTTTGCATTACTGTGCTTGTAGAAAATGAAGCCAAATTGAAATAATGTATAAATAGATCTGCAGGCCCTAATGGCTTCATTCAGACTGACAGACACAATAATATGAAATGGGATGCTGAGAACACCCCCATGGCCAAAGATGTTTGACTTTGGTGGCTGATGGCTGGGAGGCCATACCCAAATTTGACCAGCCCAGATTTAACTTCAATAAATATCCCCTGAGGGATGAACTCCTGTGTCTGTCTCCACTGTATCCCAGGTCATGAGCTATTGATTCCTTCTGACCAGTGGAGGTGCAAGTGGGTATAAACTGTTAATACTGTGACCTGATAGATTTTTATACCCATTTTCCACTAACCACTGGCCTTGATGCAAATTATTGGGTAGTCAAACTTTCAGTTTTTCTAATCCATAATATTACAGCTAGCTGTACCCTAGAAATGCAGGTAGAAAGGTTATTTCCTTTTGGGGAATGGGTTAGGTAAGGCTCTTGGGCCCTTTGTTTATTCCAGCCTTCAAGAGAGAGTTAAAAAGCAAAATCAAGACTTTGGCCACTTTTCTTCCCTTCTTTCCCTTGTTGGTTGGACAGTCATAATGCCCTCAAAATAATATTTTAATCACTTAAAATGACGAGAAACACTAACAGAAGTAATTAGTTTTTGAAGCCTAAGATTAAATCATTAGTTTTACAACACATTGATTCAAACCAATTATTAACCCAGGAAAAGGAAAAAAAGGCTAATTTTGACTCTAGTAACACTGTGATTTTTGAATGGGCTGTATGCAGTGTGGGAAAGTGCTGCTCCTGCAGAGCCCTGCTGGTGTCCAGGGGGCTCCTGCAGGTTTGCACCAGGATCCTGCTGCTTGCACACAGCTGAGAGCACAGATCAGGGTCTTGGCACCTCCTGGTAGAAAGCAGTGAATAAAAATGGGATTCTCCATCAGGGTGAGCCTCCATTGCCAGCGAGAGCTGCGTGGGTACAATCTGCCTTCTGCCAAGGAGAGCCCTCTCCATTGCCCTGTGTGTACATCTCTGTGCTCTTTACTCCTCCTGCTAACTGAGCTCCATGATGCTGTGGCTTTAACGCTTCCCTGTGTCCGCCGCTCCCTCCTCTCTTGACAATCTTTACCCTTTTGCTCCTCTGGTGCCATTTTTCTTTTTATTATTTTATGACTTTCTTGTTGTCTTCCTGTCAGTGTTTCTTTCCTTTCTGTCTCCCATGCCCTCCACCTGCAGAAAGTGATCTTTCCGAGACAGGACGATGTGCTCATCTCCTTCCTGCCTCTGGCTCACATGTTTGAAAGAGTTATACAGGTAAGAAACGTGCCTGAACTGACGAGGCCTCGTGGGGCTCCTTGTGTTTTCTTCCAGAGTCAGTGGTCTCCTACTTGTGAGGATGTACACATTTCCTATTTGCCTTTAGCACACATGTTTGAGAGAATGGTACAGGTAAGGTCATGGTGTCAGTGGAAATCGTATTTTTTCCACGCCAACCACAAAAAAAATTAAATAAAATGAATAAAATACTAAATAACCAGCGATATCTTGTAGCACTAAAAAGGCTTGTACTCCAGAAGTGCCATGTGCATAACACCAGAGCCATGGTCTCACTGACATGGCTGTGAGTCCAGAGTGAGGCCAGGAGAGTTTCCCAAGTTCTCCAGCTTACACCTGGCTCAGGGATTGAAAAACAGCCCTTCAGCAATGAGCCAAACTCATGGCTCATGCAGCTCATGGCTACTGCTACCTGAGCAATTGTGGGGCAGACTTTCAGAGCACTCTAGGATGAAGTGTCGTGTGAGGCAAGATAATTTCATGCCATTTTCTACATCAGTTAAAATGATTTTTTTTGCATAAATAACCAAAAAAAACCAACCCCAACCTGGCAGACGCTGAAAAAGAAGAAACTGAGATCATGGTGAGACACATGATCCTCCTGGCAGGGCAGCACATGGTGTTCATTCACTGGAGCCTGTGTCTCCTGGGAATTATGGCAGATTCAAGCTCTTGCCAGCCCACAGAACTGACTCCATGTCTCTTTGGGGGAAAAAAAAAGGGCGATGACTTGTGCTGTAATTGGTGAGTTAGGCAAGTCAGGTGAGACAGCCACATCAGGTCTCCTGGCCTGAGAAGCTGCAAACTTAAAATAGATCCAGTATGTGAAGGTTGGATCTAGATCCAGTTGCAGCTCTGTACTTTCTCAGGGAGGCCTGTTTCAGGCTGAAAGCACACTTTCTGAGTCAGACAAGCATCTGAATATAAAGCTCCCACTTCTTAGTAACATCTGTGCCAGAAATAATATATTTTTCCCTGTTAAAACTCTCACAAATTGGAAGTAAAAGCCCATGAAAGATTTAGAGAATTACAGCCCAGCCTTTCTCCACCTGCAAGGCAATTTGGTCAGTGTGCCAGCACTGTTCAGGCAAACAAGAATATAATTATTCAAAATTCATCTGTTCAGAAAGAAATTAGAAACAATGAAATCCTTAATTTCACAGGATGTTGCTGTACTGAAAGGGACAGCCTCCAAAGGAGGTCCAGGTTTAACCTTCCATCTGAAACAGCTTAATATAAAGATTTTTTCAAAAGGGCTGAAAAGTAATTTTCAAAAGCATTTTGAACAGCAAGCACTGCATCGGGGTCCCTAGTTTTAGCCAATATTATTCATTCTTGTAATTTACAAATAAAATCATACAGATGCATTCTTTAAAGCTAAAAACCTCTAGTCATTTTCAATTCCCAATGAGCACACTGGTTACTTTTTTTTAAAATTCATGTGCAGTGTAAAGCACAGATTCAGCAGTGTGATTTTCATTAAACCCACATCACATGTGTAAAATTCCTGTGGTTTCAGCTGATGGAGACTCTAACTGCCTGACAGAGCAGTGAGAGTAATTTGGTTAGTACTGCAGATTTTTAGGAGCTGCACAAGAGATGTAGATGTCTCTTAAAGAATTTTCAACTTGTTTGGGGAACACAAGCCCACAAAAGGGAGCTGAAGTTTTCAGTCTACTCAGGAAGGCTGGGCTCAGCTCTGGCATCACAGGCACTTGCTGAGGACACTTTCTCCTCCATGCACTGTAAAACCATGGGAGAAGTGCTGGTCTCCAAATGCTCTTCAGTGACAAAATGCCAGATTGACTCAGTCTGTGATGGCTCCTTGGCAGGGTTACTGGTTACCAGTAACCAGCTACCAGCTGGCTCATGGCCAGCAGCCCCTCTGCCCCACCTCACATATTGAGCTCCATTCTGCTGATGAGGAAAACACCCTGCTTTGTTTCAAGTACAAGGCTTCTGGATTTGTAGTTTCCATACAAGTCAAGCACCTTTCATGAAGTGGGCTTCTATTTCTGGGATACAGGATCAGGCACTGTATTGCTAACGTAGTTTATATTGTTGTATTTAAACAAAACTAAAGTATTAACATCTAAAAATTGGCTGCTGCTCCGTGTTTTATGATGTTTCTTACTTTGCATTTCTGTATTGATGATAGGTCCTCATGCTGTGAGCTGCCATGGGAGGGCTGGGCTTTAGGAAAGTTCTGATCCAGACTCTGACCCTAACTGGGATTTCTCCATCCCCATATGCAGGGGATGAAGGGAAAATTTTGATTCCTTGTTCTTCCAGAACAAGTAGTAAATCTGGTGGATGCTGAATTGCTTGTACTGAAAAATGCCCAGAACTATTTGGATATTTCTATTCTGCACAAAATTTATTGTTACTTTATTGTATTTCCGAAGTCCCATTTTTGCCACATTGCAAAGCAGAAATTCAGAAAAGGAGCTTCTGTGCTTGGGAGGAATGTTTTGCTTTGGGGATGGAAAGCCAAGGGGTTACATGTGTTCCTCTCTCTCCCCATCAGTCTGTAGTGTACTGCCACGGAGGGCGAATTGGCTTCTTCCAGGGCGACATTCGCCTCCTGTCTGATGATATGAAGGCACTGCGGCCAACCATCTTCCCCGTCGTGCCACGGCTGCTGAACAGAATGTATGACAAGGTGAGCTGGATTTTGATTTCACTCTTTTTGGAACAATGGAGTTTGTGTCCCTTTGCTACTCATGTGGAAGAATTCTTAGCCATGGAGATTTCTCAAGCAGATTACACTATTTCTGCCTTGCTGCAGACACGTTCTCACCCTGTGTAATGGATACAGCTCTTTCAGTGTGTAAGTCTGTATTATGATTTACACAGACTCCAGACAAAGCTATCACATATGAATATGAAATCCCTCTGTATTAGCCTCCTATACTATTCTAAGGTTACCAGTGAAGTTTCCAGAGATACAGGATTTTTTTTCATCACAGAAACATCAGCCAAACCTGGCTGCATGAAGACTTTTTGTGCCCTTCAACAGATTTGAAACTCAAATCTCTTGTTCTGGTGGCAACAGCAGCTGGAAATCAGAAATTTCAAAAAGTCTTTGAGGATTTAGGCAGTGTAAATTTGACAGTGGCTTTTGGATTTAGAAATCTTTAAAACTAAGGTAAAGGTATTGCAGGGTATTTAAGACAGGCACGTCTGGTCATCATGGTAAATCTGTTTGACTAGCTGGGAATATTTATTCCTCAGAAGATTTATCTGCTAAAGACAAGCTTAAGCACAAGCTACTGATGTAATTTTTCCCAAAGGTCAAGGCTTCTGTGCTTTATTAAGGGACAGGCACTGGGGATTTCTCATTTGTTGAGGTGGAGTTTGTGCCGGTGCCTGATTAAGCTCAGGTAAATGCAGCCCCATCACCACATCAGCCACCACTGACACCTGTTCATGGTGTTTATTCCCTGTTGCTCAGGTTGCATGAACTTCACAGAACCCTACCACAGAAATGATATAGTAAGAGCAGCCCTGTCAATCCAGTTGAAGCCTGCACCACCATCCTGTCTTTTTTCACCCCCAAAGGAACCATGTGTGCAATAGGGAATGGAGCAAAACGCATCATTCCTTTTTCCCCACTAACAAACCGCAGTGTAGCCTTGTTTACCTGTGCTGCAAATGTAACTGTGCCCACCTGGCTGTGTGGGTGTCATGAGGAGAACAGGTGTTGAAGTGCTCTTTCTCCTCTGTGACACTTCATCTGCCATCCCATGCTCCTGCAGATCTTCAGCCAGGCTGACACATCCCTCAAGCGCTGGATCCTGGAATTTGCAGCGAGACGGAAAAAGGCTGAAGTTCGAAACGGCATCATTAGAAATGACAGTTTGTGGGATAAACTTTTCTTTAATAAAATACAGGTAAGAGATTCAAGAAATAAGTCTTAAGTCAAAGAATTATTGTTTCTTCTAGTAATGACTGGTTTTCTGACAAGGCAGTTTCAGACAGCAGGAAAAATTTCTTCATTGGTGGGATTGTGAAGTATTGGAACTGGTTGCCGAGGGGAATGATGGAAGTGTTAAAAAAGGGGGTGGATGTGGCACTTCAGGACATAGTTTAGTTGTGAAGATGGTGCTGGTTTGATGGTGGGACTTGATGATCTTAGAGATCTTTTCCAGCCTTAACAATTCTATGATTCTATGATTCCTTAAAGTCAGTGTAGTCCACTGGCCTGATGATGAACCGTGGGCAATCACTACTCACTAGTGAACAAGACTGGAAAATGGAATAGAAGAAGGAAACTGAGCACAGTTTGTAGCTCAGTTTTGCCTTTTTTGTTTGTTTGTTTGTTTTAGTTTTTAAGCACCATGCATAATTATTGTCAAAATTTCAATTCTCTCAGGGACAACTTTCCAGAGGGAAATGGAGAAACACAAGGCAAGCTAAGATGATGTTTGCCACATCCCTCTTCAGCAGCACTAATTTATGGAATAGGGCCAAAAATTTTTTGCAGCTCTAACATAGAAGAGAGAGGGAGGAGGAAAGGTATCTAGGAATAAAATTCAGAAAGGTGGTCATGGAAAGGAGTCACTGATCAAAGAGATGCTGCTCCAAAGTTTTCTGCAAAATCTCAACAAATAAGATTGGATTTAGGGCTGGGTTTCAATTGGGCATATTCAAACCTGCTTTCCCTCCTAGGAAAAGAATAAAGTTGTAAAGAAAAATGAACACATGAATCATGGTTTAGCAACCATGAAGAAAGAAATCAGAATGCCCTTCTGCTTCCCACACATCTCAGTAAAAAAAGAAAATAAATTGGCTCTAAACCAGGTTTTTTTTGGGCTCTGTACTACTCCAGGAGGCTCTAATTACTTCATTTTTTTAATCGGATGACTTATCTGGAGACATGCCACTTTATTTTTAACTAAAGAAACTGACTGTACTTGTGGTCTGTGGATTAGTTGTCCTCAGTGTGCAAAGATAGCAGAGTTCACCCAGCCGGGAGCGAGCCAGGCTGCATATTGATGCAAGGGCTGGCGAGACGGGCAGACTCAGTCAGCAGTTGTTTTCTTTTGTGCTGGGTTTTCTTTTTTACTTCTAGAATAAAGAAAAGGAAATGAAGGGGGAGGAGAAAGAAGTGAAATAGGACACAGGAATTGATGTAATACCCTCCAGAAATATTTGAAGGTCATCTGCCTTAAAAAAGGGACAACGTTATTTTAGAGGGCTTGGGAGGCAATTCATTAAAACCAGTGAGGTGTAAATAAGCAAAGAAGACTGGATGGGGAAGAGTCTGTTTTTCCCAGCAGTTCCCAGAGCCGGGTCTGCAGCCTGCCCAGGCACAGCAGTTGCAGGAGCCCAGGCTGAGCAGCTTGTCCTGCCAGGGACATGAGCACTCCTGTCTCTGTACACTGAATGGGGTTTTATCCCTCAGGAAAACTTCAGAGCTAGCTCATATTTCCATACATGGCCATATCACAGAACCACAGAATGGCTGGGTTGGAAGACTCCTTGAAGTTCATCTAATTCTGACCCCATGCCATGGGCAGGAGATCCTGCACATCTATCCTAGAGAGAGCATTTTGTGCAAGCTCATGTTTTTGCCACGTGCAGTAGCTTCTGATGCTTTCTTTTGTTCCCTCCTGCTACCAACCAGGCAAGTCTTGGGGGGTGTGTCCGCATGATAGTGACAGGCGCTGCCCCCGCGTCCCCGACTGTCCTGGGCTTCCTCCGCGCTGCCCTCGGATGCCAGGTGGGTTTGTGTGCCTGCTCAGGGATGTTCATCCACTGCTAGCAAGAGAACACATGGTGTTTAAGAAAGGAGATGGGTTAGACCCTCAGAACTGCATTTAGGACATCTGTACCAGGATGGATCGAACAGAAGGGCTTCAGGCAGCCGCAAAGTCCTGGTACACCTGGGGCTCAGTGGGGTGGGAACATCCCTGGGATGGCAGTAACAGGCAAGAAATGTTTTCACTTTGGGCATCTCCCAGAAAAAACCCACAGGCTCATCCCACCCATCTCTCAGCACCAAACTGAGTATATGAAATTAAATGTGTTTGTCCAAGTGCTGGGAACTTCATTACATGAGTTTTATTCTACATATAAATGGAGAGAGCTTATCCTCAGACATCAGCCTAACCCACCTGAGATGTCCCTGCACTATTTCTCTGTGAGAGGATGCCCAGGGCAACTGAAAGGTCTCACTTGAGGGCCTAAAATCAGTCAGAAAAAAAAAAGGGTGGATTTTCAAAATGTACCACAAAAATACCTTTTTCCCACTAATAAGTTCCTCTCATAGTGTAGCATATGTCCTGAATCAAAGGCTAAGTGCTCAACTCATCATCTCCCTATTTTCAATGATATAGAGCCATGTAAATGGAATTTGTACACAGTGGAAGCCAGGAACAGTGTCCCCATGGCAAATGGGCACCCACACATTGCAGCTGCAGCCTCAGCTCACAGGGCTGTGCAAAGAGGGCAATGCTGGGGATTTCAGTTTGTAATAGCAAAATCTTTTAGGATCCTTTAAAAATACCTGTCTCTTTGTCAGGTTTATGAAGGCTATGGCCAAACAGAATGCACAGCTGGATGCACCTTTACAACTCCAGGTGACTGGACATCAGGTAATTATTTTCTTCCACCATTTGAAGAAATAAAAGAAATGCACATTCCTTTAGGAAATTATGGACTGTAACATCAAGGCCAGGTTGGATGGGGCTTGGAGAAACCTGATCTAGTGGAAGGTACTCCTGCCCACAGCAGGGGGTTGGAATGAGATGAGTTTTAAGGTCCCTTCCAAACTAAACCACTCTATGCTATTTCAGAATAGGTTTTATATCCAAAAAGGAGGTGTCGGTATTTAGTTTTAATAGTGCAAAACCTTAATTAAGGGAATTATTTCTGCACACAGACACAGCTCCTGCAAGAACAACCAGTGTATCTACAACTATGCAAGTAACTAATGATAAAATGCTAATTATTGTTTATAGGAGAGATGACAAGTGACTTGATAACTTTGATTTCCAGGTCATGTAGGAGCCCCTTTGCCCTGTAACTTAATCAGATTGAAGGATGTGGAAGAACTGAATTATTTTGCTTCCAAAGGAGAAGGAGAGGTAGCAAATCACATTTTTATATCAAATTCTCACTAGTTAACACTGTATGAAGTAGTTTATAGAATCATTTTACCTTTGTAGCGTGTATGGTTGCTGATGTGTTACATCGTGCAATCAGGAAAGGAAAATGGAAGTTTAACAATAGAGCAGCAAATAATTATTGAAGAAGGAGCTGTGGCAGTACTTCTAGCCTGATTCCTTGAACTGCTAAGACTGAATTAATTAGTTCATCTAAGAAGAGCTGAATTGCTATGATTTCTACATTGCTATAATCTCTACATTGCTGTGATTTCTATTCTACACAAATATTAAACTTATTGAAATAACTTTGTTATTTTTAACTGCAAATGGAATGCAAATCAACTTCAAACAAATCAGTTTTGTAAACCCTACTTCATATTTCCATTAGCTTGAAAAAATCCATAGATAGTTTAATAACTCAATCTATTTTAGTTTCATGGAGCACAGTCATCAAAATATTTCAATTTTAGTGAGTTAATACTTAACTTGTATTTATAGCAGAATAAGAAAATAATTCATCATCACCCCTGGCTGTTTTGCAGATCTGTGTGAAAGGACCCAATGTGTTTAAAGGTTACTTGAAAGATGAAGAGAGGACAGCTGAGGCACTGGACCAGGACGGCTGGCTTCACACAGGAGACATTGGAAAATGGTTACCTGTGCGTACTGGACACAGAGTTCTTATGACAATTTTATTGTCCCAAGTAAATTTTCAAAGACTGAACTTAGGTCTCCAAGCAGCTCTATCTTTACAAAGGATTGAGTTTATATTTGGCAGAATAAACATTTGAAAGCACTACAGGCAATTGAAAGCTCTGTTAAAGGCAGACTGCTTGCTGAGTTTCTGTGGTAAAATAACTTCTCTGGGAATTCTCATTTCTTTCTCCTAACAGAATGGGACCCTTAAAATCATTGATCGGAAAAAGCATATATTTAAACTTGCTCAGGGAGAATACATTGCACCGGAGAAGATAGAGAATATCTACATCCGCAGTGACCCTGTTGCTCAGATCTATGTCCATGGAGACAGCCTGCAGGTACAAACCAAGCTTTCAGAAAATCTTACTTTTAGGAGTTAGAAGACAGAGAGCTGGGCTTGAGGGAAGGGAAAATGGGAGTGGATCATGCCACATTGCTCCCTCCTGCTTTGGAGCTGGCTGACAGCCAGGCAGGAACTGAGCTGCTGGTGTGACCCTGAGCAGCTTAGAGAATGCTGTGACCAAAGATCAAGCTTTTAAGTTGGCTTTGGTGTCACTCTTTGAGTCTCAAATGCTGTCCTTTGCCACCATGCCTGTGGTAAGCCAGGAAAAGGCAAAGCCACTGCTGCCCCCCACATTGCCTGCCCATTCTGACCAATCTTGTTCTGTTAATTTGCACATTTAAACACACACCTACAGCTTTTGAAGCCATGGCAATTCATCCTCTGCATTCAAGGCTCACAAGCATGAGCCTTCCCTTGGCATCAGAGTTTGCCTGGGATTTGCAGGGCCATGTGGGTTATTTATGTCCAGGAGGAGCACAAACCCAACTGAGGGTATTAAAACTGCTGGTAAATGCAGTCACAGACAACCTTTTATCTGAGAAAAAGGCACAGACATCAGAATGTACTTCATGACGATATATTAGCAAACTACTGACGACATTAAACAAGAAGTAGTAAACATGCAGAAATTCAGCTGACTTGTGTATTCACTTCAATGTAGACCCTGGAATATGGTTCAGCTTTCACCTGCAACTCTCCTTCTCCTTTACCTACAGGCCTTCCTGGTGGGAATTGTGGTGCCTGATTCTGAAGTCATGCCAGGCTGGGCAAAGAAAAGAGGGTTTGAAGGAACATATGCAGAACTCTGTAAAAATAAGGTTTGTATCTGCAGTACAGATTTTTTTTTTTTCTGTAGCATTATGTGTACACAATATTGTGTCTAGAAATGACAATTTCAGTGACAAGAATTATTTCCTCACTGAATATTCAGTAGGGTTCACCTGGATCCAGTGATATGTATTGACTGGTGGTACCAGCACTGGTGTGGGAGGGCTAAGAGTCTCTTGCAGAAAACAACTGTACAGCAGGAGGAGAGTTTGTGTTTGCTTAGATTTCTTACATAAGACAACTAAACAAGACTTATTGCTGATCTTCTCTGTGGTGACCAGCAACAGGACCAGAGGGAAGGGCCTAAGTTGTGTCAGAGGAGGTTTAGGTTGGATATTAGGAAAAGGATTTTCGCAGAGAGGGTGGCTGGGCGCTGGAACAGGTTTCCAAGGGGACTGTTCACACCATCAATTCTGACAGAGCTCAAGGACCAATTGGATAACACTCTCAGGCCCGTGGTATGACTCTTGGCCTGTTCTGTGCAGAGCTGGGAGTTGGATTCCATGGTCCTTGTGGGTTCCTTCCAGCTCAGGGCATTCTATGATTCTATAAAAAGGACCTCAGTCTTAAACACATGCTCTCTAATACTGAGGAACTGCATTGGATCACATCAGTAAATACTGATGCCACTGAACCATTCCACTGCTGTCTGTGGGCAGTGATTCTGCATTGAAGTCTGGCAGATGGCTGAAGGACTGTAAATTTAACAGCTATGTCACACTGCTGGTTAGAAAATAGAACCTTACTTTTCATACCAAGGAGAAACTTAACATCACCACACTTAAGTGTAATGCTCATACATTACAACAGAGTTTTGCTAATTACATACTAACTGTTAGTAAGGCACTTGAACTTTGCTCAGAAACACTTTTTTTGGTGAACAGTGAGCATTAATTGCATGTAAGGTTGACTATGGTAGCTCATGAGGAATTTCTGTGTTTTAACGCAGGAACTGCAGCAAGCGATAATGGAAGACATGGTACGGTTAGGGAAGGAGAGTGGGCTTCACTCCTTTGAGCAGGTAAAATGAAACACATTCAGTGTGCTCAGACAGGCCATTTGTCTGTACAGAAGAGGGATTTGTCGGCATTTATCATGTTACTACAAATCTTTGTTGCAGCTGTACATGATGTTTTTGGACAGAGCTTTATTCCTGGCAAGCTGTATTTATTCCTCTAGAAAAATGGATTTGCTGTGATTCTGTTTACCACCCATGTTTAAAATTTGAATTAAATTTAGTGAAAGTTTTGGGTGCAGAGGTCAAAATCTTAATCAGAGACATGGATAATCTCCAGACTGACAACCAGAGGTCAAGATAAACATCTGTAGGAGTCTGACTTTTCTGCCACTGAAAGCTCTGTTAGAAATTGGGTCACTAATTACTACTCTTATACCTGACCTTGAAATGCTGCTGGTTTCTTTATTTTTAGTCTGGGCACTAGTTCTTTCCTGCTTGTGTAAATATTTCTGCAATAGAGCTACAAACACTTCAGAAGGGGAGATCTGAAATCAACCACGGTCCACATAGAATTAAAAGCACAGAAAAATTATCCACCCCATTTTAAAATGTCAAACGCTTATTTCTGTTGAAAAAAACAAACATCCTAATCATTATATATAATTAGCAAGGGCTTTTTTGTTTAGACTGTTTCTGGGTGATAATTCTAATGAGTAATTCACCATATTGGAGTGGAGCAGAAGCATCATTAAACCCTATTATTAATTTCTCAGTTACCTATGCAAATGAAATGACAGCAAAAAGAAATTTATTTTAAAATAATTTAGTATAAAGCATAGTTTTTAATGCACATAATTGTCTGTGCCAATAAACCTTGTTTGCCTCTGTCATGGTCTTCACAGTATGAAATATTCTCAAGTAATTGATTCCACCAGCAGTTTACAATTATTAAAGTATAAAATAGTGAGGAAAGCCTTGTCATCGTTCTAAAAATTGGAATAAAATAAGAGAATAGAATAAAAAATTATACCATTTTCAAAATTAAAGGGTTCAAAACTTCATCTTTGTTGCAGTATGTAATCTTAAAACCAAATTTTGAGCCAGATACTGTGGCTAATATTCACATGGAATGGGATCCCCTGTTTATAGGGATACTCTTTATCATCCCCATCCTCGTCTGCAGCTTGGATTTCTGTCTTGGGAATGACAAGTGTGACTTCTATAACCATCAGCTTCCAGGATCTAAAAGCTAGTGCAGCAAACAGGGGAGCATTAATAGTGTGAACACTGATTTATGAAGGATTGCATGGGGGCAGGGCCTGGACCATGATGCTTGCAGGGAAAGATGAATCACATATCTAAGGAATAGAAAATGGATTTGCAGCCTACATCGCTGCAGCTCCCAGCCAAACAAACTGCAAAGCAGTCTGGCTTGGGGAATCACAAAAGCAGCAGATGGCTGGGGAATTTTGTCTTAAATCAGTGGGCTCTGACCAGTCACGCAGCAGTTTTCTGCTTTCTCCCACACCAGCACGGGAAGGAAAAGCTCACTCCCATCTGTGCTGCCAGGCTCCCCACTGTGCTCAGAGCCACTGCCTCAAACAAGGGCAGCCTTGTGAAATGCCATTTGCACAGGCTAAAAAATTTGTATCACTTTAATTAGCTAAAGATGATCATCATGTACATGCTTTGTGCCTGAAAAGCTTCATGATAATTTTGCAATATTGAATCAGTTTTGATTGCTTTTACAGTGGGGTTAAGTTGAGGTTTCCTAGCACAATTCTCCCTGCCCTTGCCCTCTCCTCCAGTGCCTTTCAGCTGTGTGAAACTGCAGTGATGATCTCACACTCTCCCTTGTGCGCTGCCTCGCTGTGCTCTGGCCTGGCTTTGATACAGAAAAGCAATTTATGCGCTCATTCTCTTGGAGAGCTCCCTTCTGTGGGCAGGGGATGGAAATCTTGGGGACTCAGCAGAAGAGTGCTCTGGATTTAAGGCACCACCAGAGGGAAGCACAGCAAAAAAAGTTAATGTTTATTCAGTGTGATGCCTGTAACCTTTGCTATAAATATATTCCTCTTTTAATTTAGGTCAAAGCCATTTATATTCACTCTGATATGTTCTCGGTGCAAAACGGTTTGTTGACACCAACATTAAAGGCTAAGAGACCAGAACTGAGAGATTACTTCAAAAAACAAATAGAAGAGCTATATTCAAGCATCTCCATCTGAAATCACGGGAAGAATCTTCTGAGTAATGGACTTCATAGCAATATTAGAATAATACTCAAAAACTACAGAGCCAGAATGACACTGCTGAAATGGATAAGCATCTGAATCTTACATTTGAGCCTTTCATTTTTGTAGGATTTCATCACTAACCATATTTTCCCTTCTTTTTGCCATCAGGTGTGATACAATTTCTTTTTTACTCTAGGTATACAGTAAGACACTACTAAAAGTTATGCTAAATTGCCACAAAATATGCAGAAATTTCAATCTATGACCAAGTAAATAATGGAAGCATATCTTTTAAATAACTACAAACATTTCTAGTTAAAATAGGGAGAATTTCAGGTACGTCTGTTGATATTTGATTGTATACAACCTAATATATTAGAAACTAAAATAATAAGTAATTCAATAATGTGGTCTACCTCAAATAATCAGTGACTGATGGTGAAAGTAAAAGTCTATTTTCTCTGATTTGGAACTTCAAGCTGGATATTGGTTTATATAGTAAGTGATACTTTTTATATTTTTCAGGACATAAATGACATTGATTTGATTTAATCATTGATGACTTAACCAGAACAGAAATAGGAAGAAATTTCCCACTATTTGTACTTAATAGACCTATCAGTACAGTACATCTAATGGATTCATGTTACCTGGAAATGACAAGAACAGGGTAGGAAGCAATAGCACAGAATTCCCTCTATTTCCTTTTCATCCAAACACAGTTTATCCATGGTATGCAGATTCTGCATTAGGGCTCCTTCAGTCCAGTGCACTCACGAACATCTGAACTGCTGAAACAGAGAAGGTTGCAAAAGCATCACTGGCTCTGTGGTGGCTTTAGGTGGGAGTTCATGATAATTCATATGCTCCCAATCCCTAATTTATTACTTCACATGCTGCTAATACTGCGTAGTCCAGCTGGACTAACTCCCTTCAGAAACAGCGCTAAAGAAATGGAGCACAAGGAATAAGCTGTGATTCTGGATGGGGTTTAGCAAAATGAAAAGGTTTGGGAAAAGGCCAGCCTGAGATGCAGCAGTGGAGGGCATCCTTTATCTGGCCATGGAAGGGGAAGGAATACTGCCCCAAAAGACTCATGGGGATGGGCTAAAGGCTGTGTTGGCCATTGCTGTGCAAGGTGTCACCGTATGGCAGGACAGTGGATGTGGTGGCAGAATGGCCTGTTACGGGAACGTCTTTATGGTCAGGCATCTGGAAGCATCAAATCCCATTGGCATCACCTCCAATGGCCTTTCTGGGATAACCAGCAAGTTGTTTGGATAAAACCTTACATTTCTGTGGTCATCAGAAAGGGTATAAGTCTCATAAAGAGTAGGAACAGACTCTGGAGCTCTCTCTTAGTACAAAGCATGGTACAAGGAAAGAGAAAACTGTCATGTCAAGTTGCTTGAATACTTGGACTGTTGATAGCTTCTTTCTGCTAAACAGGGTCCTAAATATCTGTGTCTTTTACTAGCTGATGTTCGTTGCACCAGTACATGCTAGCATGGAGCTGTGCCTGCTAGATCTTTGCTAGGACAGTGGAAGCACACTTATTTTCTCTCTTATAGTGGAATCCACTGTAGACTTCTGAAGCTAAAAGTTTAAATTTTTAATCTAAACAGTATCTTATTTTCTCTCTGAACTTCTGTTGCATGCTTCCAAATGAAATAAATTGAATTAATAAGTTAGTGTTTTACGAAGACTGATTTATTGCAGTGATTTCAGAATAAAATGATACTTAGGAAAGCGTATCAGTAACATAATGACTCAAAGAATGTGGCAGTTTGATTTATCAAATGTGCGTTTGTCTGATTCCCTTTATGCATCTGATTCCTCATTTGATTTCAGTGCAGTGACTCATATCAGTCCAAAGTAAGTAAAGAAATATCTGAGATCTGATGGGATCATCATTTTTCACTGATGTGTGCAGCAATAGCATCCCTGGGGAATTTGCCACGTCAATGGAGGACAGGGATTATTGCATAAAATCTGGCTCTTTCGGTCAAGTCATAAAGGATTTTTATCTCAGTGAAGTTTAGTTCATATCCTTTTTGTATCAGCCAAAAGACAGTCATTACATACACAACCTTTAAAGCAATGGAGAATTAAATTCAGTACAATTTCCTGTCTGTTTTAATGCAACAGTTTTAAAATAAAAACCCCCAAACCCTAGTCATCTAACAAAGTAGAGAAAAGCTATTTTTCATGTTTTTTTTTTTTTTTTTGCCATTTGAATTTGATTTACTTTTCTCTTAAGGTGATTTCAGGCTTTTTGAGACAACTAAAGTCTGTATAAGTACAGAAGATTCCCATGTGAGTTTATTTACAGCTTAGATGGCTGTTATTTTTACATATATGACCCTGAATAATATATCTAGATTCTTCTTTTGGTATTTGATGCAAAATGTCAGATGCACTATAGCCAAATATATGAACACCAAAAGAATAAGAAAGTAAAAATGCAGACTTGGCCACACTTGGATGATGTAAAATCTGAGTTGGTTTTTGTCACACCAAAAGTGTGAATGCTTTCAGAACTTGTGAAAAATTATATAAATAAACTAAAAGCTCTCTTTTATACTTGTATAATCAGATTTTCCTCTGCAGATCACTCTCTAGCCACAATCATAAGGATGTAAGAGGTTAACACCTGAAAAAGAGACATGCATAAGGCATGAGCTAGGCTCAATCCTGCTTCTCTTCAAATTCCAGGAATATTTATTTTATATTGAGCTGTCTTAAACTGAAACACTTCTTGTGACCACCAAGGAAAAATCCCCAGGGCTGTCCAATAACCAGTTTGGTTTTGGTTTTTTGTTTTTACCTTAAGATAACTATTACAAAATTAGTTTCTATTATTCATCTTAAAAGGTGGAAACTCTTTTTGCAGTCAGTTTTACAGTTGCAGTACTGCATTCTTGGTTCTTCCTGGCCCTGGTGCTATGCCTATGGAATCACTGAATGTCTTATATATAAAAAACCATAATAAAATACATTTTTCAGGAAGAGGCTCTTGCTTAGTTATATATTTTGTATGTTCTTTGCTTGATATATTGCACAGAGAAAAAATCTGTTCTGCCAAAATGCACAAAGTGTGAGCAGAAACCAGACCAGAGTCTTTAACCCCATGGGGGCGGGGAATATATGGAATAATTCTGTCCTGAAAGGCACATTTGCAAGTTAAAATGCTTGATTTACATCAGGTGAGAGAGGGTGAATTTTTATTGATAAAATACCATTTTGCAATCTGTTAGTCAGTATCTGTCAGCAACAGTAAAGTCCAGTCTCATTGTTGCCATGAATGTAAAATTCTCATGTGTAACAAAATAATCTGACCTTAAACTCTGGAATGAAAAAAATTAATTTAGATTTTTTTTTTTTAGTTTTACATGTGTTAAAAGCACAAACTGCTGATTTATATGTAAATAAATGCTGCAAGATGAATGTAAAATGGGAAAGAATATACTATTTTTGCATGGTAATAGGTGACTTAAAGACCTCTTGATGCCTTAGAAAAAATTGAAAAAGAATTTTATTTAGAGGCAATTCTATTGGCTTGTCTTTTGTATATTTAGTTCACTTTGGTATTCTCGGGGTGGGGGGGGGAAGGAAATCAGAATTAATCATTGTTTCTTCTTGGAATTGGTGTTCTTCTATATTTTACACATTTGGTGGTTTCTATAACCACCTTTGCACCTGTGAAACAATGAAGCTTTTCAGAGAAGAAATCTGGATGCCCGTAGGCCAGAAGTGAAAAAGTTTTAAATCCCTTGAATTCTTCCAAAGAAAACTGTTTTCTGAGGCATCTGGAGTCCCTTTAAGCCCTTCATTTCAGCTTTTTGTTATGTATTTTAGCAAAGTAAAGCAGCCAACAAATGAGGCGTTTTGGTAAGTGTTGCCTATTGTATTTTCAACTGAAAGTGAAGGGGGGTAAAATTTAACATATACATTTGTGTAAAAAAAAAAATCCTAAGTTATTAAAAAATTTTCAGTTTTGGTATAGCATGTATATCAAAGAGTCATCTATGGAAACTTTTGTAAAGAACTAAATTTTCACCTTTCTCAAAACTGCTCATAAGATTTTCTCGTGGACTGACATAAAATAAAAGCTCTTTTATGAAATCTGTTGTTCCTCCAGCACTTTGTCCTCACCATTGGTATGAAGTCATTCAGAATGTGTGGCTAAACTAGACGTGTTGTAAAAATAAGAAATTATGTAAAATAACGACCAAAACCATATTGGGACATGAGATTGATTTTAGCAATCTCCTATGAAAACTAATTGTTGCAAAGTTCTCTGAAGATGCAGAAGTCTTTCTGTAATTGTTTCGATTTTAATTTTAAATCAATAATAATATAACCACATGTATATGCTTGTTTAATATGAATTGCAATTGGGAATGCATAGTATTTTTTCAGATTGTGTCTAAACCAATAAAGTTTCAAAGCATATGGGCTCTATTCCGCTTTTTGTGTTCACTTTTGTGTCCTTTCACTTGGAAATCCAGAAAGGCCTGGAGTGCCCAGGGCCAGGCAGGATGGGGCTGGGAACATCCTGGTGCGGCAGAAAGGGGGGAAGGGGATTATACCTGGGGTCCCTTTAACCCGAACCATTCTGATTCGATACGCTCTGTTTTTTCAGGTAACGATGCAACGAGATTTCCTCCTCCCTACAACCTGAAGCTGAAACGCGGGGTCGGAACAATACAGGGATTATCACACACACACCATTTATTGACCATTTATTGCGGGTGTTTTTCCCTGCGAGGGCGGCGAGGCGCTGGCACAGGGACGGCCGAGGCCCGGAGCCGCCGGGCTCGCTGAAGTGTCCCGAGTCCCGTGTCCGGTGTCCCGTGTCCCGAGTCCGGTGTCCCGTGTCCGGTGTCCCGTGTCCCGAGTCCCGTCTCCGGTGTCCCGTGTCCCGTGTCCCGTGTCCCGCGCCCCTGCCCACAGCGCCTCCCTCACGAGCGCCGCTCCCTCAAACAGGCCGCGCGCCGCCGCCCCGCGCATGCGGCCTGGGGCGGTGGGCGCTGCGCCGCCGGAGGCGCCGCGGGCGGCGGAGGCTGTGGCGGCCGGGGTTGCCATGGAGCGGGAGCGCCGAGTCCGCGCTCCCTGCGCCGGGAAGGCACCGCGGAAGAAGCGCCGCTCGTCCCCTCTACCGGGGGCGGCCGCTCTCCCGGGCAGCCGGGCCGGCGGCTCCCAGATGTGCCGGCGGCGCCTGTTCGGGGCCGCGGGGCCTCGCGGGCCCGAGCCCGCCTGTAAGCGCCTCCCCGGGGCGGCGGCGGGGCTTGGGGTGCAGGAGGCCGGGCCCGTACCGGCGGGAAAGGGTGGGGGGGGGAAAGTACCTGCGCTGTGCTTTGCGCGGTGTGTTCTCATGGGTAAAGATGCTGGGCAGGGTAATGAGGCCAAGATTTTTACCAGCAGCGTCCTCGGTGGCCCTCAAAGGTTTGTTCCTCGCACAGGTACCTAGTGCAGCGGCTCCTGTGTGAGGCTGGGAGGTGATTTCTTGTTATCCATGTCCCTCGCCGCTTGGAGAAAGCAGAGTGCTCTTCTGGAAACAGGAGTGTTACTTCTATTTTAGCTGCTCGTTAGCAATGGGAAGGATTTTTCCTTCTGTGAAGTGCCTCCCCTCCATTTAATCGAGTTGGAAGGGAGCATCGAGAAATGGCAAGACAAAAGCCTTACTTACCTTTGAGAGAATATTTTAAGAATTGCTTGAAGTCGTTACTCCAAAGGAGCTGCCTCGTTGTTGATCGCAGTGCAGCAGATACCAAGCTAAGCATTTGAGACCTGTTATGAAAAAAGGGAATGGATAGGAATCAAGTGAAGCCTGACAGACTATGGGGAACCACCAGCGCGGGAAGTCTTGATCTTAGGCTGATCTCAGTAATTTAAAAGGAAAGCTTTGCTGTGAGAGGGTACGGCAAACATTTGTTATTGCCTTGTTCCTGCTCTGCTGGCTCCTGCTCTTGTATGTATTTAGTACTCCTGCGCAGGGGACTGGGTGCAACCAGCTGCCTGGAGGTCTTCCATATGCTTGAAAAAAAAAAAGGAAGGAAAAGGATGAGTCCTGTCCATATATCATCCTGTCCTGAATTCCCAGGAAGCTTCAGCCTAAGGGCTCTGTGTGGCCCTGGGGAAATGCAGTGACTCAGACCCAGGTTTTAGTGTGGGTATGGACACTCCTTTGCAGTCATAAAAGTGTAACTCTAGAAAGTTTGGCTGTTTCTAGCTCTTAGATAATGAAAACAAAGCACAAAGCTAAATTACTCAAAAAATTAGTTTTAGGATAACAAAATATGTCTCTGAAATTTGGTGGTTACTGATTGATTGGGTTGTTAATGCCATTTGGGATTATATACAGTGAGGACCAGTTTATGCAGAAATCCTTGATAGTCCTAAGAAACACCATTTAAAACTGATTTTTACTCAGAATACTTTGAATCAAGGTAAAGGTTGCTTCCAAGATGGTGGGGTTTTTTTCCTTTTAATCAACAGGTTTCTAAAACATGAGAAGTATTTCTTTAAATCTGCTTTTTGCTTTTTCTTGATGTACTGCTGAAGAAAGCAAATTCAGATTTTACAGTGTTTGTGATAATAAGGTCAAAAAGTGTTATGAGTGTAGAAGGTGGAAACAGTTAAATTAGAAATAATAATCTAAATTCTAATGTTGAAATTATTATTATTCTCTAGACCTGAAGAAAAAGTCCAGTGGGAAAAGCTTGGCAAAGATTAAAGAAAATGTTGAATATACTGAAGAGAGCTCTTCATGCAACCAAAGGTCAGCTAGAACTCCTTCAAACACACTATTGTTACGACTTGCTAATAAATGATATTGTTTTGTTTTGTGAGATGGCAGTTGGAGCAATGCACTCTGAATTTTCAGTGCACTGAAGTTTGTCAAATTATTTATTGACACCCCATAAAGACATTTTGCAGTTGTTGTTTTTGTCTAAAGCAGTGTAGCTCTGTGATTGAACTTGGTCCTGTTCTTCAACCGCAGCAATCAAGTGACTGGAGGCGAAACAACAGACTTCAAGATAAAAGAAAAGGAACCAGAAGAAAGCAGTGTACCACTGAAGGTGAGAATGCTGTCTTGCTTTTTATCTACTAGTGATGGAGGCTTAATCAGAGAAATGTGACACATTAAATTCTTGTATTCAGGTAAAATTTCCTATGAGTTATGTCTGAGTGAGCCCAGACATTTTTCAGGCTGAACTTGGTCCTGTATTTTGGATTACATTTTATGTGTCTTTGGCCAGAATAAAAGATGCTGGAACTACTGGTAGCATGAGAAAACATCAATACTAATTATCTTGGATGAGGAAAGGCTGTAGGATTGTGTTCTGTGGAAGAGAACTCAGTAGATTGTGATTCCAGAGAATTGCTCACTTCTAAGTCAGGCACAGACCTTTGACATGTCACTGATGCTCTTTCTTGTGGTATTAAAACTGGAACAAAATGATTGGAGGTGATGGTGCAGAAGTGTTACAGGACAGTTAATACTACAATGGCAAGAGAATAGTGAACCAGATGTTTTTGAACTGAAATCTGCTGCAGCAAAGAGCACAGGTGATACTGGTATAGAGCTATTTTTCTTTAAAATGTTAGCTCTTCTGTAGAGTTTACCAATTATTTACATTTTCTACAAAATGCCTAGTTTTGTACAACCTACTGCCTACACATT
This sequence comes from Fringilla coelebs, assembly GCF_963513975.1. NCBI lineage: Eukaryota > Metazoa > Chordata > Aves > Passeriformes > Fringillidae > Fringilla > Fringilla coelebs. The sequence goes on from NC_140041.1 coordinate 8,545,372, forward strand.
GTAGATGTTTGTATTTACAGAAATGGTGTAGGATTCTGAAAGTGAGGTGTTTGAAAAAAAATCAAAAGACTGTGAAGATTATTACTCTACCTCTGTTGTGCCTAAATTCAGTTCATGTCAGTATGCCTTCAGTGGCAGTCTCATCCTGCATAGATTGCAGGATCAAGTGGTGGGATATTTGTCATGAATTTTAGAGCTGTAAGTTTGCAGATTTGTTAATGTACATGAAAAATCCTGCTACAAATTACACTGTGAATAGCAGGTTTAAGTGGTGAAGTACCAGATGCTAATGTAGATGATGCTAATGTATGATGATATTTGAATGCCTTTCTATGTCTGCATTCAGTTTTCTTAGGTTGTTTGTATCGGTCTTTTAATTTTAGAATTTCCAAAAAATCAACTTTGAAAATAAAGGAAGTTTGAAAAATGCTGAAGTGACTTCAAGTGAGTATAATGGCTATACATTATATTATTAAATACATTTAATACTGATAATAAACTAAATGTAAAATTCCTGATATAATTTTATTTATTTTAAAGTACTGGTCATGTACTGTGCTGTTGTTGTACAGGTTCTGAATGTGTGATATTAGAAAGTGAAGGCTCTGATACCGCTGGCTGCACTTCTGCCTCTTACTGCAGCCTGTGGCTGGACTCACATGAATTGGTTGTAGGCAGCACAGACAGACCCACAGCACCTGAGACAGTCTTGAGCCCAGCCTGCTGCAAACCACATGATCTTGGTTTTATCATTGACACAGCCAGCTGTGGACATGAGTTCTTCAGTTTACTCAAACCTGCATTCCTAAAAGCTTGTGATGTACTTAAGATTTGCCTTAGCAGAGGCTATATTTTTCAGCTATGTCTTGTGAGCCTTGGGCAATGAAGGTATCTTCTCTTGGCTTATGGGAGTGTATGGAAATAAACTAAGGATGCCCTTTACTGTATTATGACTTATTATATGATGAGTGACAATATTTAGCTCATTACAATAATGAAACTCAGATAAGGAAATTCTGATGGTTTGTATAAGATGATAGATTTTTTTTAGCCACATTTTTTGTCTCTTTCTCTAGGTACAGAAATTACTCTTCCCACAGGTGTTTCCACCTTTCTCATAGAGTGTTTAGATGAAGATGCAGCTGCAGATTTTAGCACTGCTAGCGACAGCCTGAAAACTTACTCATCCCCTGAAACATTCAGAGATGATGATTTGGGTGAGACTTTTGGGTGACTTTTTTTCAGTTTTTTTTGATGTAGGAAATGTGGAGATACTGTCTACAACAGAAAGACTAGTGGCCTCCCTTTCTGTGACTCACCAAGTCACATCTTTGCTAGAAACTTGTGTTTAACGTGGAATTAGTGTATCTGTCCTCTAATCTGGTGTGAATCAGGTCCTTATGTAATTGGAATCCTACTTTAAACCTGAAGTATTCACTGTTGACACAAGCTGTTTCTTGGGAATGACCCACAAATGTGTGTTCAGTCAAATTCCTTCCAAACTTTTCTGCAGCTGTTTGAGCCAAGACAGTGCTTTAATTTTGCTTTTTTAGTTCCTGGCTTGCAATTGTGATTGCTTTCAGTTTGGTCACAAATTTAATAACTCAATGAATTTTAGCATAAGAAATCTGCACTTATATTTTTTATGTCCAGAAAGATGCAATTTTTACTCTGTAGACCTTGGCAAGTACAAGAACTCTACTCTCCTGGACTCCAGCAAAGCGGTGACCATTGATAAGATACCACAGATGTCAAATCTTTCAGCAATATTAGGTAATTCTTTTCTACAATACTTCAGGAGGTAAACATAAACAAATTTCACTCTGGTGTGAGGAACCTGTATAAAATATGTAATGATCATTTTATGTAAGGTCTGTTAACATAATGGAGAGCAGCTCCCTGCTAGCGGTTTGTGTTTGCTTCTAATATTGTGCTTTATAAGCTAGTTTGCACTAAAAAATTGTCTGGTCTAAGCTGGCATAGCTTTTTCATTTAAAGTTTAGCTTTCATGTTTTGGGTTTTTTTTAGAACCTGTACCAAACGATCTTCCAGACCGATGCACTAAAAGGTAATTGCTACAGCAGACTCTGATGCACCTAAATGTTCAGACTTTTCTCTTTTGAGAGGTACTTAAAAGAAAGGCCAGTACAAATACACCTCTGCTCATGCAGACTCTTCTGTGGAGTTTCAGCTACCTGTGTTGTCACTAACTTTGATATTGGTGGAATTTGAAACTGGTCAGGGAAGAGTTTGCCTTACAGATTTCTAGTTTCGCCTTGCAGCTGTAGGGAAGTCAATGTAAGGGAACTCAGTGAAGGATTTTAGGAAGGAGATGGCATTTATTTACAAAATCCCTAAATAAGTTGCTTTTATGCAATTGTGCTAATTCTGTCAGATTTCATTCAGTCACAGCAAGAGGGGTGTGCTCAGGTGGTCTGGCCAGGCTTGTCTGTGCAGCAGACTGTGAAGAGTACCTGTTGTCAAGTCTTCATTAAGTCTGACATTCTGTGCTTGCCCAGAGAAAAATCAGTTTTTAGGCAGGTCTTTAATGTTCTGTAGGAATCATCAGCTTACATGGGGAGCAGCCTTTGCTTTGGAATCCACTTGACTGTATAGTATAATCTTAGGCCAGGTTACTGCCTGTTGATAGTGTTTCCTTACTCAGAATGTGTGTGTGTGCTGTGCTGGCATCCTGTTGACATCCTCCTGTTGTTGGGTGCTGGGTTTCCTCTGACAAGTTGTCTGTGGTGAGGTTTTATCACAGGGAAGGGTCTTCTATGCTTGGCTTTGTCACAGAGCTGCCTTCAGGTCCTGACACAGAAACCTGAGGAACATGAGTGTTCTTCTGGGAACAGCATAATTTCTTTTAACCCGTGTGCTTCTCCTTCCAGTCTTATATGCAGACATTTCCCTTCATAACACATATCAATCTTACTGTTACAGATCTCTACACAATTGATTCTGAATTTTCTTGCAAATGTAATTTCTCCTGCATCCTCCTTAAATGTGTTCTGTCCTAGAAAGCTGAAGTGCTGAGTATTTAGTGAATCTTCTGTGGGTCTTGAATTGCAGAAGTCGTCAGGATAGATGTGTGACTTGATAAACTATCAAATAACTGTAAAGGGTGATCAAGCAACTCCTTAACAATATTTTTTAAAATAAGATTTATCCTGTTTCACTCAACCTATATTTTCCTAGGATTTTCTTATTAATAGGTTTTTTTAATGTTAACGTTCATTCAGAATAGTTCTTTTCTTTTTCTCCTCCTCTAGAAAGAGACCATCAAGTTGCTATAACAGTTCTTCAGCATCAAGCATTTCAGCTACGCTGGCAGGTAAAATATGACCTGAAGCAGTTGTACTAGCTGTGAGAACAGAATATTCTACCCAAACTTAAATGGTTGCACAGTATCTAAACCAGGTTTCTACTGTGTCATTTGTCTTCCAGCACAGACTAAACTCAGTTGTATCTAGAAGGGAAAGTGTAAATTGAAAAATCGTCCCAGCAAATAAGACTTTGTTCTAATTAATGTGTTAGGAGAAGAAAACAAAAACAACCAACCAACTAAAGTCTCAAACCCTGCGTTTTTCCATTTAATCACCCATGATGCTCAGTGAAAATTGACATTTCTTATTTACCTTACTCAGGAGCACAACTGTTTGTGCCATGCTCTTTACTTCAGCTTATTTCATGTCAGCTTCACAAATACATTGCGTCCCTGATGTAACTGTAGTTCTGATCTGTGATCAGTACAATTCTGTCTGCAGCCCGGGTACCACATAATTTCCCCCTGCTTAATTTGGAGGGTAATAGCATCAGAAGTTGCCACTGGTAAAGACTGCTGTGATTATGTGGGTCTCTGGTCCCACAGTATTTCCCCAGCTGTAAATAGCCAGGTGAACATTTTAATAAGCAGCCTTGGGTACGGAATGGGAGAGGAGTAAAGCAGTCCTGATGGTGGGGAGAAGGAGACAAGGATTATATTGGAGGGAAGAATTGTGTTTACAGGAGTGGCTTTGGAATTCCTCTTTAAAAACCATCCTGTAAGACATGGGGTGGAGAGTAGCTGTAGTAGTCTTTGTCTCGAAGTTAATTAATGTGTTGGAAATCTGTCACAGGAAAAAAACTCTGTAAAATAACAGCTGCAAGAGAGAGAACTCCAGACCTAAAAAGCGGTATGCGCTGTTCTTCACCGTTAGGACCGGAAAGCAAGGTGAAAGATCTTAATAAAAAATCAGCAAGGTTGTAGCACAAATGACTTCCTCCTTGTATGGATGGAAAACTCCACCTAGAGGAATAGTAGTTCTTGCTACACTTGTAAAGTGGTGTTTGCAGCCAGGGCAGAGTGAAGATGTAGCTTGCCTCTCCCTCTCGAGAGAGCAATAATCATGATGTCCCCAAGCTCACTGTTTTTCAGACTGCCTGTGTCAGTAGTACTGAAATGGGTTGTCTAGAGCTTGACTATGACAAGGGGACTCTTTTTTTAGTGGCTCTACCAGGCTTTTTTACCAGGTTATAGAGATTCACTTTGTAACACCAAATCTAATTGTTTTACTATTTAGTATGATAATCGAACAGCCAAAGCCAAAAGGCTGAAGAAAAAAGAAAGCAGTTTTAATCCCTTTGAAGAAGGTTCATCATCGTTTAGGCAGCTTGATGCCCCAGAAAACACGTCAGCCCAACCAGAGGGGTTGACAGCAGAAGTTCTGCCAACCAAACCCACAGATGCTGTGGTGGTAAGTGTTCCCATTGTGCCCCACTGATTAACACTGGCATGGAAAATGGAAATGGGCGTTGTGAATCTTGACTGAAGTTACAATTAAACAGGAGAAGTACCAGGAAGTGCCACATCTGAAATATGTGAGTTGCAGTAAACTAATTCTTCATCTTAATTTTGGAGAGCATAAGACCAAAAAATAACCCTGAATGACAGGAATTCAGGACTTAAATCTGAAGAACTAGTAGTCATTCTAAATGGAATTCTCAAGTATTGTGTATTAGGAGAATACTGTAAGAGTAGTAATAAACAGCCAAGACTTTGAAACTGATACTGAGTTCTTCTCTGCTTTTGTTTAGCAAATGACTTCCACCATGCTAATCATGGAGGGAAATAAAATCCTAAAAAATCCTGGTAATGCTCAGCCTCTACAGCTAGATGTGAGTGCCTATCTGGTTTTTTTTTTGGTTTTTTTTGAATGATTAAAACCAAAGAAATCATTCCTTGTTCCTTGTGGCACATTCCATTTTTGTCTATATTTATGTTACATTGCAAATTGCACAACAAAATTTTAATTCTGGACACTTAAAAACCCAAACAACTCAAGCTAGGAATTTGTTTTCTATTTTTATAAATGTAATGTAAAACCAGCACTAGTATCCTTATTTGCATAAACGCTTTGATTCAAAATTGATATTTAAATGCCAGTTTGAATTCTTTGCCTGTACAGGTAGTACAGTACTGCTACTTGTCTCTATACTTGAGCTAGTGCATACTAGATTAATAAATAGGGAACATTAGGGTCTTGGTAAATCCCTAAATAATTTTTACTTAAGCAATAGAATATCTTCTGCGTGAGCCAACAAGCATTAGCCAATCTGAATTGTTGTCTGTTATTTAACTGGGCAGTTATTCCTGTACATTTTGTATTTTTATGGAACTGTAGCTTAGCCTGTCGCCAGTGTGTAAAGCCTCACCTGGGGAAGACCTGTTCCTGAATACCACAGGTCCATTTGTTAACTCAGATGAAATTGTTCCTGCATCTCTGAGCTCAGAAAAAGAAATGAGTCCTCAAAGTCCAGAAGAAAAGAATATTTTAAAGGTCCTGATTTTATTGTACTTCTTAAATCCAGTTTTGTCATGCTAGTTTCTACTGTACGTATATTTAATCTTACAGTATCAAAACTGCTAAAGAGAATGTTTAAAGCTTTAAAGCTTTTTATCACCCTTTCCAATAGCGTGTTGAATATACACAAGTAGTCTTAAATGTTTCCTAGTGACATGCCTTGAAATCTGCATGTAATCTCTAATTTCCCTAGAAGAAAGCTAAAAGAACATTTCTTCAGTGGGACTAGTTGTGTGAATGAAACGTCATTAATCTTTTCAGCCTCTGTGTGACAGACGAGAGATCTGCTCCATCGTTAGAATGTCACCAGACCCGAGGCCTTCCCGGCTGCAGCAAGTTCCAGTTAACTCCAAAAAGTTCTGCCTTCCCAAAAGAGTGCCTGAAGGTAAAGTGGTATAGACTTGGTTCTATACTCCTGTTTATATAGTACATATGGTATATATATACTGTGCCAGGTGCTGCCTGGTTAGTTGAGTGTTTAAGGGTTGTTGGGCTTTTTCTTAAAGTCTGAATATTTGGAAAAATCACAAGGCTAAAAAGAGGGAAAGATGCAGAAAACTTCAACTCTCTGGCTTAATAGTGTTCATGTGTAACAGTACTTTATTAAAATTGCATTAATGTTTTCTCCTCCAAGGATCTTTAACATAGGAATTAATACAATCATAGGCTACTTCAGAATTAAGGCCTTACTACTATTCTGTGCTTTATTTCTAGGTAGAGTAAGCCTGAGTTGAACTTTGGTATTCACTACCACCCCTCCACCAAAGTAGTTCAAGTTATCAGTAATGTTTTTCTTCAAAAATTACCAGTTTCTCATAAGGTTTCTGTTCTTTTTTCCCGTAATCCTTAACATAGGGAAAGCTCCTTTATTCACTTCCTTGGTTTTTCTTGAACAAAAATGAGAACTGTGAACAAAACTATCTCATCAATTAACACAGAGGTAAAAGCCTCTCCCTTTGCCATCTCTCATGAAGTTTCTTGGTGTACCACTGGATGGCACGTGTCTTCCAAAGTTTAAAGTAATTTTTCTCCACGTTTCCTGCAAGTTGTGTGTCATTTATTCTGTTTTAGTTCAATACTGCCACACTTCATACTGCTTAATGTGGCAGCTTTGGAAAATACTGAGTACACAAAAATTTCCATTTACACTCTCTTAGGTCCAAATGTCTTCCTACTTTATTACCAGTTATATGTAGCACCTAGAATGCAGGGGAGTGCTTCTAAGTGTGTGTGTATGTATTAATTATGTATTAATTAATGACACTCATCTGACGCTTCTGTACAGATCAAAGAACTGGGACTATGCTAGCTCATGTGCCCATGCAAGTTGTGGTAATACAGAACACAGGTTGTACTTGGTGGGCAAGTGAATCAGAAATCAGCAAGTAGTGCTGTCAGAGCAAAAGTTTAGTTTTCTTACTCCTTTTCTAGAGGGACCTGGTATCAGGAATAAGACCCCACTGTGGTGAGGGGTTTATGCTGGATGTTTTATTCTCTGCTTAAGGAGTCTTTCAGATGATGCTGGTATCCATTAGGAATGTACATATACTCAAAATCATCGTTCTCTTCTCACTGGTAAATGAGACCTGCAAGATCCAGATTCTTCCAGACAAATCCTAGCATTGGATATATCTAGTGAACATCTGAACAGCTGGTCAGATCATTGAGCTTTCTTTTACATGTGAGAATATACCACTTTATTGATAATTATTTATCACTTTTTTTTTTCTCCCAGATACTATAACAAGTACCAAAAATTGGATCTACTGTAAACAGAGATGAGATTTTTGGCTCTCAACAGGAGTTAACAGAAGAAATTACCATCTTGCTGCTGTGACAGGGTGGTAAAACAGAACTCCTAACTAGTAAATAATGGTTGTATGTTGTTTGAAATTTAATATTACATGTTTCAGTAAGCTAGTAAATTCTCAAATACTTTATATTAAATTATTTTGTACAGCAGCTAGATCCTGTTCTGGGCATTATTCTGTAAGGATTCCATAAAGATGATTCTTCAGTTTGTTTAGATTTTTAAAAAGTTTGACTGAAGAACAGCAGACCAAATTCCTTCCTATTCTTTTAATAGAATTACTTTTAGCTCTCTCTCTGCCAAGGTTTGTAGTTTTCTCTAGCAGCATTAACATCTAAAGATGGGACCTCTATTTAAGTGTTAACATTGACTATGAAGGTAACTGCATGTCCTGGGAGTGGCCATGAAAGCATTCATGTACTCTTGGAGACCCAGAAGCCAATAGTATGCCACCATTAAACTCCTTGAATGCTTAGGTCTGCAGAACTTTGGAGGTACAGGACTGTGAGTTCTGTGACTACAGGTCATCTTCACCCCATCATCACTGAGAATTGGCTCGTAATGATCAGCACTGTCACCATTCTGGGCACATCCACTACCCATCCACTGCTATCTCAGTCCTTCCTGCTTCATCTCAGGTATTTTGTAATATCACATCTCTCAGTCATTGTTTCTTGTAGTGGCTTCAGACTTAGAGAAAGTAAATGCCTTACATGAACACAATGGTGGGGAAAACCCTTTTATATCTAAACTGTTTTGAAGAGATGGATATTGACATTCTGGATTTTCAGGTTTCTGTTCACACTGTATCCACATAAGTCAATTTCCCAGTGCTTCCAGTTCAGGTTGTGGATTGTTAATTCATAAATGTTGTACTCAGTGTGCTGAATGTCTCAGAAAACACTGTCAAGAACAATTTTTTTCTACTTGAATTCATTGCATTGAAGTAATTTGGACCCCTAGAGTGTTCTCACTACAATATCCTTTACTCAGACTTTATCTGGACAAAAAGGAAGTTTTTCAATGTTTCAAAATGCTAGTATGGCTTTCAAAAGTTTGAGTTTGTTTCCCAGTGTTACCACCCTGGAAAATAGTTCTGTATTTTGTAAAAGAGCATTAAAAGAAGGCATACAAAATCCACAACTGTAGTTTGACTGCATTTGAAAATACCTGTAAAAGTTCAAACCCTGATCTTTTCTCCATTGCTCTGGGGTAGAAGGAAGTGCAAATAATTGCTGTTGGATTGTCTGTGAACAAGTATTATATAAACATTCTGAATGGCTCAAGGTTAAAAATTATGCCATTAAGCTATTTTTTTTAAAGCTTTAATAGAACGAGTTCTGCCAATAACTCCTTGGAGTCCTGTCGGGTATGCTTTTAATTATCAATATCCTTGTTCTTGTAAACACTAAGTCACTAGTAATTATGCAAGAATATGGAGCCCCTAGGAGACAGAGGTGAGCTCCTTGATGCAGCTTTAAGCAAAATTGAAAATTACATATTTAGTAAGTTTACTTGAATAATCATCGTAATGCTTATGATGATTATTCAAGTAAAGGATGGTCCACAATAAAGATATGTTTATTGTAAGGGTATTCTGGAAGTTATAGGAAAAAACACTTATTTTGCCCCAGGCCATTTGATAGTGTTACACAAAGAGACTAATACTGGCAAACTAATTGGAAAGTACAAGAGAGGAAAACATGGTCTGTAACTGTGGAATTGGCTGTAGTAGACTGAATATTGCTGGGGGTTGTCTTTGTTTTTCTTGATGTGATGAGGCTGTATGTATAGGAGGACAGAAATATCATGAACCACAATCTCTTGTCCTTCCCTTCAGTTAGGAAAGCACTGCTTCTTAGCAACTTTTGTCTGACTCTTAGAGAAAGTGTAATTAATTACCAGGCTATCTCTTTGCCCCAGGGAAGGAAATTCATTTTGAGGCTGCAACAATCCCTACTCTTGTTCTGCTGTTCTCAAAGGAAAGGCATTTTCCCATAGTTTGGTTTTCAGCTGAAAAATTACTACATACAATTTCATTCAGAGTGGAAACTGGCTCTTCCATATTGGTAGATAAAGGTTATGGGTCATGGCCAGTTAATGGGTAGGACTGAGGAGGTTATTTGTGCAGTGATTCAGGAAAAGAATCTGTTCAGTGTCACCAGGGCTGCTCTGTCACATCCCAGACATGATGAAGTCTTAATGGCTTGAATGGAATTGCTTCCAGCGAGTCAGTCCATGCAAGAACTCTGATAATCCTTTATCAGCAGGAATTGTGCATGGCAGATGCATGTTGAGTAAATGTATTGTACATAAATCTGTAAGAGGTTTTTCATTAACACTGTTCAGTTATTCTTGTTATCTGAAGTGCACTGTTAGGAGACTTTGACTCCAAGTACTCAGAGATGGTGGGAGATGTGTCTTGTACAGGAGCACTACAAGGGTACATGTACAGGTCAGTGGAGGGTAAAGCCCTACATGAAAATGGTTCTGGTTTGGTTCATAATCTTTAGACACAGAAGAGATGTCTGGGGCCCAGATCAAAATATGCTGAATGTACATGTAAGTTCACTTATATTTAAAAGGACTCCATCAGCTTCAATTGCAGTGCACTTGCACTTAGCTAAATCTTCATTGCTCTAAGTTGTGAAACTACTGAAAGCTGAGTTACACATCCTGGCCAAAATTCTATCATTTTGTTTTGTTCCCTGAGGACGATTTATCTTTGAGACTGTATTTATGTGCTCCTCTTGAAGCCAGGAGGCTTCCACATGGTGAAAAGATGTAAAGGTTGGTCATGTGTAAATGTGTGGCAGCCACGTGTGTCTTCTGTACAGAACAAGGGGGGAAAGATGCATCTAAACATTAATTCCTGTTTTGTGTTAGAATTGTCTACAACTTCTGGTAGATGGCAAACGAAGTTCCTACAGATGGGTGATTGTGAAGAATCATTCTGTAGATATGTTACACATGCACTAAATTATGCCTTAAAAATAATAATGCTTAATTTAATCTTACATCATACATTTTAGTTTAATTCCATTTTCCAGGGAAAGCAGATGAGTCAGTCAGTTTTGTCAGTCCTTAATTAAACTTCCTAGCAGGGCTGTATCTGAATAGTGACACATTGAAGGAGACTGTTCGCTGTTACCAGTGTTTCTATTTCACTTAAGTATTACTAATAAAGAGTTTTGTAAAAAGGCGTGGATCCTTTTGATTTTTAAAAAACCTATCACACCTTTTTTTTTTTTTTTTTTTTTTTTTAGAGTCAGTTACTGGGCTTTATGTCCTAAATACTCTTTTGTGGATGGATGTTTTACCTGTAATGATGGCTTCCTCTGCCATCAACTACACGCGTTCCACCTTCCCTGTAGGTTTTGACTCCAGTGCATCTGAGCTAAGCTGTTCTGCTACAGCTGTGGGAGAATTGCTTCTTGTACCTGGAAGGAGAGCGGGAAGGAGCTGGGTTTTCGAGGTTTGGGTTAAAAGACGTCGCCTATGTCTGGTGCAACCGTGCTGAGTCCCGAAGGCTCTGAGTACAGCCACGGGAAGGATCTGATGCCTCGATCGTGACCTCTTCTCGCCTTCCTGGGCCTCCTGCCTTTAACTTCCGTCCGAAGAAGGAAAACACAACAGCGGCGCGTTATCGCCGCCCCCGGGGCATTCCTCGGCCCTGCCCCCGGCTGCGCCCCGCCGGCAGCGACCGCTTTTCCCGCACACGCTGCGGCCGGAGGAGCGTGAAAGGCCGAGGCGGGTGAAAGGCAGGAACTCCGAACTCCCCCAGGCTCGGCTCTTCCCGCGGGCGCTGCGGGGCTCCGCTGTTCACTTGAGGCCGCCCCACGGGGCCCGCCCCGCCCGCCGGCCGGCCCCCGCTCCCTGCGTCCCTCCCTTCGCTCCCTCCTCCCCTCCTGGCAGCGCCGGGTGACTAATTTCTGTCATATGACTGTGACACCGAATGGAGCGGGGCGGGCGGAACTAGCCGCGGCGAAGGGACGGCGCTGCGCGGAGCCCAGCGCCTCGGCGGCGGGGGCAGCGGCAGCGCCCCAAAATGCCGCCCACCCTCTTCCAGAAGCTCTTCAACAAGAAGCACGGCCTGATCTCCCCGGCCAGGGACGCCCGCGACGACTGTGTCTTCAGGTAACCGGGACGGGGTCGCGCTCCTCCCATGCCCCAAACTTCTGCTCCGAGTTCTTCGCTCCCTCCGCCGCCCGGAGGACGCGGGGGCTGGCAGACCCTTCCCTGCCCCATCGGCAGCTCCTCGGCGACGTGTCCCGCTCCCCCCAGCCCCGGGGGATCCGTCCCCCGTCCTCCGCGGGAGCTCCGGGGCCACCCCGGCCGGGCCCCTCCGGCGGGCGCGGGGCGGGAGCCCCCCGGGACCGCCACGTCGGGGCCGCTGCGGTGCCTCCGCTCGGCTGCCTCCCCGCCGGGGCCGCCGCTCCCAGCGCCGGGCCGTGCCTCGCCCCCGGCCCGCGGCTGCCTCCCCTTCCCCGGCGTGTGTGAGGCCCCGCTCCCCGCGGGCCCCTCCGGGGATGCTGCGGGCCGGGGGAGGGCGGCAGGCGGCCAGGTCCCCAGGGAGCAGCCCCAGGAACGGGGAGAAAACGTGAAGTTTTGGCCAAGAGAGGAGTGGGGCTTGTAGCGAAATTCGTCACGCTCTGACCGCAGCAGCGGCGGCACTGGAGCGGCCGAGCGGGGCCAAGCTCAGCGCGGGGAGCAGGGCAGGGGCCCCAGGGCAGCCCGGGGGGCTCGCACGGGCCGGGCCGGTGCCTGTGGGGCCGGGGCGGGCAGAGGCTGCGGTCGGGTGCTCTGCGGGGCCTGGGCATCGCCCGGGGCTTCCGCGGGCTGGTTTGCTTGGAAACAGGTAGCTTTTGTGCTGTTCCACGCGTGAATAATGGTCAGGCTCGAAAGCGATGCCGTGTCTGCGTCCTGGCAAAGAGAGAACCTTCGCTATTGTTTTAAAGTGCGGTTTGCCACCTAGATGGAAATAAAATCTGCTTCATTAGTAAGAGTTACGGGCTTCTTAAAGCACTTCTAACAGTGTGGTGAAGCTCTCTCCCACTCGCTTGTGGGAAATTTACTTGAAATTTACTGCCTACAAATGATCAGCCCTTGGGTTGCTCTGTAAAGGGACATCTCTGACTGATGGGCTTAATTTTCAGTGGTGGGATACCCCTTTTAGCTGCAGTATTTAGCAGGTTACGTGGATAACAGTGTATCTGCAGTTATCTAAGCACAAGGGTTTTCAAAAAATATTGATTAGACTGTGTGAGTCCTCAAGGAGTCAAGACATGCTCCTGGACATTATCTGAAGCTCACACAACTTTTGAAGACACTGATCCATAACTGCTTTCACACCTCTCTGATACTCGCGGTGGAGTGAATCCTTTTTTTTTTTAGTGATATTTTCTAAGAAACAAAATGTTTTAATTATGTCAATGTCATCTTATTTTCCAAATCATCTTAATACTGGACCAGAGCCCTCGGTGGGGAAGGGAAGGAGTACTAGGACTGCTCTGTATAGCTGTCATGCCTTTTGCCCTGCCTTAGTGATGGGTTTTTCTAGAGACTGGTGGTTCAGGCAACAGCTGCAGTGCAGACCTGGGGCAGAAATGTGGGAATCACACCCGTGTTGAAAGAAGGAGAGTGAGTACTTGGCAAAGTCTGTGCTTTCCTTGTCACCTGTATCATTCTGTGCCAAACTGGGTCTGAAACTGATAGTGCTGTTGTATCACTTTGTGATAAGAATTGTCAACTGGTAGCTGGTGAATTTGCAGTTGGGTTTTTTTTTGGTGGACCCTCAGGTAAAATTTGCAGGGAAAGGCTGATGAGGCTCTGGGGAGGGTGGGAGATCCAGCTCTGACTTAGGAAAGCCAAGTAGTATTTTTGAAGATTAATACAGATGCTCTCTAGGCACATTACCTGATGGCTGCTTTCATTTTCCAAATGAAGCTAAGTTTATAGCTAAGATCACAACTTGTTAGGATAATCAATTCCTGGTGAAACTTTCAGATAATGCACAAAATAAGGACTGATATTTATGACAGCTGAGTCTTTGGAGACTGGAAATAAGCACTTCAGATTCTTGCTGGTTCCAGTGAACCTGAATGCAACAGCCTCATCAGTTCCATTGGGACAAGGTGATGTTTTATGGATTGATACATTATATCTTTTTACAGTCTAAATGACAGAGCATTTCCCAAATACTCTGAGCACTGTTATTTCTGTCTGTCTTCACTTTGAAAACAAAGGTCTCTTATTGAGAAGACTGTGTAGAACAACTGTAAAAATGCATAAATTCTCTTACTATATTTTGTGAATAATATGTCCTTGGAGAGAAGAGCCCAATTACTCTGGCAATGACATTACTATAGCAGAACATTTAAGGATGATTTTGCCACTCTTTTTTTTTTTTTGCTATCAATATATTTTACATTTCCATCAGGCTTATTGTGAAAATTCACCAGTTCTATTTATCTGACCTTACACTGTTTAAAAAATAATACTTTTCAGGGGAAACATTTGGTTTAGTTGTTGATTTGTTTGTGGTGGTCTTTATTTCCCCCCCCCCCCTTTTTTTTTATTTTTAATTTTTTAAAATTTCCTGCCAAGAAGCTCTCTCTGTGCTGCGGGTGTGTGAAATTTTGTGAGCCTTAGTCTAGCCAGACTCTGTAAAACCCTTTGGGACTAGGTGCTGGAGAAATTAAGAGGTTTAGTAATGGGAACAGTAGGTTAGCAACTATAAAATAACTGGCTGAGGTGCCAGTTTGCCATTTATATCATTTTTATATATATATATATATATATATATATATATGCCGTTAATTTACAGAAGAAACTTTAGGAAATCACAGTAGATCTGCTGCTTGATAGTTTTTTAGCTCTTCCATTTAATTCAGGGCAACTTGGCCCTTAGACTGAAAGCTCTTGCTGCAGCTTGACATTCACATGGTGAGCAAGAATATTCAAATTTTAGTGGTAAAATCTGTTTACAAGAAACACAGAAACACCTGCAAGTATTCTAAGAGGGAAAAATTAAGCCCTTATATTCCAAGATGTAGAGTACCTGCTGTCTACTGCAAATAATACTCATGTGAGTGGATTTTCCCTGAGGGTAATTCTTACTATAAATAGGATCTCTTGGCCATATTGTAGCATCTGGCACAGGCTGCTGCTGGTGACAGGAGAGCTCAGCCCAGGCTTGGGCTGTTACAGTTATTAGGAAAATAAAATTTCAGGTAAGCAGTTTTCTAGAATTTTATAATCAAAGCATTCCTGTTGTAAAAATACATAAAGGTGTTCACATGAGCTGTAAGCTGTATGTATCTAAAATGGAGATACACTTTAAAATAGTAAATAAATGAACCCTGTTCTAGTAAGACGGAAATAATCTTGCAAAAACTTCCTTAAATTAAGCAGAAGCAGCCATGCATTTCTGCTGTATATTATATGGGCACACAAAACATTCCACTGCACATTTACATTACTGACTGCTGCAGATAGTGGTCTTCAGCTGCTGTGTCTTTCCTGGCTTTCCAGGGATCCACTTCAGTCCTCTGGAGAAAAGGAAGCTGGTAAGTCACTGAAAACTCAACCAGCTTTTTGTTCTTCAAGATGGGCTCAGTAGATTGAGCCCAATGCTCAGTAAATTACCAAGAGGGCTGAGGCTTTATATCCTGGTCAGGATGTGTGGGCAGTATTTCCAATGGTAAATACAGCTGCAAGGACTGCAGCAGGGTTTCTGCAGGAGAGTGTGTTGGGATCCTGATTGGACCTGGGGCACTGTTAGCGTGTGGCACGAGGGAGAGGGATTGTCTTGTAACACTGAGCTATGGGACTTGTTGGGGCTCCGTGTAGGAGGGAACTCAGTGGGGATTTTTTCCGCTTCATGTATAAAGTTCAAATACTTGTTCCCTTCTGTCTCTAGACATCCTGCCTGCCTAGCTCGAGGATAGAGGGATTATTAATCAGGAGTTCTTTTTACTCTACAGCTCAATAAAAGCTTCAGTGTCTCTTTTTTTATTTTAATCTAGGGAACTCTAAAGAACCATCTCACCCCGAGGGGCATTCCACTGATGTTTGCAAACTCTGTTTTGCTCTTGTTAAAGCACCTGTTGTAGAGGTACAGCTGTGTGGTGATTGTTCAAGCTTGACAGAACCCCTTCCAGTTTGAAGTCTTACCAATGGTGTGGGGTGTCTTTGGGCACATTCTTCCTTTAGGGCTTTGCTTTGGTTATCTAGGTATTTTTGAGAACGAGTGCTGTTTTTCAAGCTGGGAGATACAGGAATAAATAATTTTAAATGTTCTTTATGATAGAGAAAGCCATTTTTGGTTGTCCTGGATATGTGCTTTTTTGGGGACTTCTAGTAATATGTGCTGCTCCTTATATTGAGAGAATAGTTTGCCAGGTTCCTGAGATAGGACTGGCCTCAGGCTGACTGCAGAGTAGTATTTCCTGAAATCTGTCTAGGCAAGCATTCCCCATCAGCCCAGGCTCTTTCTGTTCTCTGTGGCAGTGACTTTAAATGGTATCCTGAGATTTGTTTCCTTTCACATAATTTTTGGCAGTGGCATTCATCAAGGGAATTACAATGAACCTAGAGTTGTAAATGGGTAGCTTGATACAAAGATGTTTCATGAGCCAGTTCTTCTGCAGAGCTATTGTTCTTGCACAGTAAAACTGGTACGTGCTTTCTTACAAAAGCATAATTGCTTCTTGAACCAGAGGCTAATTTCTTGAAAAAAAGTGCAAAGAGACTCAGAGACTTTTATTAGTGTGTAGCCAGAGACTACTGCAGCTTTTCAAAGTGGAGGCTGGAGTACAGTGAAGGAGGAACATGAAAGTTGTCTTTATATTGGTATTTCCAGTCAAAAATTTTACCCAGAGAACTTTTATCTCAGGAGCAGGTAGCTTTGTGTACAGCTTGGCTGAGCCCAGGAAAGCAGATCTGTTGGCAAATTGTGTCAGTTATTGGGAGCAATGCAGCCAGCAAATTCCTGATCCTAGTAGCTGTGCACAAGGCTTTTTAAAGTTGTTCCTCAGCAGTACATCAGGCCAGCCTGACCAAAACCTGTTGTTAATGAAACAGCATGTTTTGATGTTTGTTCATTTCTGGCATTCTGACAGGTTTTTTGTCAATATTTGTAAAACTCCTGGAATTTCACCACCTCAAAGTCTTTGTTCCAAAAGAGCATTAGCTGGACCTCATTTTGTAATAGGTCCAGCTTTTTATCTTTTCCAGTTATCTGATGAATTTAAAAAGCTTTCCTGCCATAATTTTTAAGACTACTCGAATTCTTAACCATCTCAAATGTTACTGTGCTTTTATTGAGCTAATTTCTGCCCTTTAATGTCCTTTCAAGTTTTGCTTTTTTATAAAAATCCATCTCTTCTGTAATCTCTGGAAGAGTATGGTTTTGGCTTTTTGGTTGCATTCATTAGCTTGAGTGCACCAAGTTTTAATAAATACTTCTCTTTGATTTATGCACAGTTTTCTCTATGCTATGATGACTTTGGCCTGTGTTCTGAAATATATTGCTGTTTTCTAAAGTACTTCTATTTGCCAAAATCTGTTTTGTGTTTCCTGTCATGTAAGTTTTTATGTACCTTCCAGTGCTTACAGTCAATTTTCATCTTGGAAACGGAGACATACAAATGACAAGATTCCACTGAGCACCTCTGGAGCTTGGAGAAAGTTTTGTTAATTTCTTCTGAAAGGGCCACTCTCCAAGCCTTCCTTGCCACCATTCTCTAGGTCTCCCAATGCTTCTCCAGGTGTGAATGTGATGCCCCTAAAACACCCAGCATGTCCTTGAAAATTAGGTGCTGGCTCTGAATAAAGCAATGCTGCAAGCTGGGCCTGTACAGTGACTGAAGGAGCTGATAATCAGAGGGTTGGCAGTCCATCCAGTGATTATTTACTTATATCATCATCAGATCTGAAGGAATTAACTTGGCAGCATGCTAGGTGCATGTGAGCGCAGAGAAAAATGAAATAATTTGAAAACTGTTGGGGTGCTTGTGTCTGCCTGGCTTTGTGCCTTGGAAAGTTTTTCCCTGCCCTGGTGGGACCTCTGCCTAGCCCTTGCTTCTCCTTGGCTTCTTCCCATCACCAGTGGAATGGGGAACACGAATGGTGGAGTGAAAAAGCCCTCTGCTCGTTTTTTCTCTCATTTGTTAGAAGGAGGTAAAGTACATTACAAAATTAGCTAACAGGTGAAGGGTCACCCTTATTGACTTTCCTCCTGGCATATCCTGTGGTGGCTGGGTGCTCGTGGTGTCTTGAGAATTTGGCATCACGAGGCTGCCCTGCCCGTCCTGGCCATCACGAGGTCAGCACTGTCAGCGCGCACTCGGCTTCCTCCCAGCCTGCGGCGTCGCTTCCTCCCCGTGGGATGGCCTGGCTTGTCTGGGGAGAGCTGCAGTCTCCTGTCTCGCTGAGCAGC
Organism: Fringilla coelebs; assembly: GCF_963513975.1. NCBI lineage: Eukaryota > Metazoa > Chordata > Aves > Passeriformes > Fringillidae > Fringilla > Fringilla coelebs. Next base: position 8,563,466 of record NC_140041.1, read on the forward strand.
CCTTGGAACAGTCACTTTCTTGGTTCCCCTTCCTGAATTTCAACTCCTTCCTCTAAATTAGAAATCTTTTTCAGGAGAGGTTGGGGCGGGTGAGTCATGTACATGTAGATATACTTGAGTGGAAGTGCTTCACACTTGGGTTACACTGGCAAGCGTTGTAAGAAGGTGTTTCTACAAACCCCTGGGTTCTGTTTCTTCACTTTTCCTACTCCAGGTGAGGTCACGAGGCATGAGGATGTACCAAGAGCATGGGGTGTATGTACCTGCTTGTGCACTGTGATGTCTTCTCCTTTTCTGAAGCAATTCCACAATTTGTTTTCAGGTGACTGAGGGTGTGTTTACATGTCTCATGTTCCAAACCTTGCTGACTTGGGATGATCAGCTCATCTGGTTGACTGATAGATTGACCTTGTATTTTCAAAGGGCTTTATCCTTTGCTCTGTGCATACTCTGTTATGGTTCGAGTTAGCGTATGCTCATGGTGACAGCTTGGATGAATCCAAGCTTCTGTTCTGGAATAAACTGGACCAGTGTGACTTGGAGCCTGCAACTTGTTTTGTAATTTTGGCTGAATGCTCTAGGTGACCACTTCAGCAGTGTGTTTTACAAGTGGAAACTAATGCATGCAGTGGTTTCATGCTCAGTGGTTGTGTTCCCTCCCAGTGCTACATCTGGAGCTGGATGTCTGCAGGATCACATGTTTGTGAGTAATGTTAGGAAAAATGCAAAGCTCAGTTGCAGCAGCGAATCCACAGTGTGGTTGTGCTGTGCTTCCAGAATCTGCCAAGAGCAGAATTTGTCTCTGAGGACTTGAAACATTTTGCATTTGTGGTGTTAGATCTATAAAATATCTGCTGGAGAAAAAAAGTTATGCCCATTAAAAACAGGAAATAATTTTATTAATTAGTAATCGGTTAGCTAATGCACCGGCTGCTGCACCTTACAGTGAGTAGTAGCAGAATTCATATATGGGAAATATTCAAATATGGGAAATATATTTGCACACAATTCATGTGAATCTTTTGTGCCTAAGGAATGTGACCATAAGCACTATGTTCAATCAAGAATTTCTAACAATACCTGCCCAATACACACAATACAATTATGTTCTGCTTCATAGACAAGTGAGTGGATGTAGTCTTTGTATTGAAAAGGATTTATTTATTTTTACAACAATGCATGGTTAACAATGTTCCTTAGTGCTCAACCGAAGCTTTTACTTGTTGATTCTGCACATTTGCGTAAACAATCTTTTTCTTCTCTGAAACTGATAGCTTCTGGAGATACTGTTATTCAGAACACAATGCATTACAGCGAAACCTGTTCAAACGTGTGAATTGCAGCATGAAATACTCCATGAACTGCATATAGAGTATTAACAGTGCTTGTATGTGAGATGCATCTGCAAGTAAAATGTGCTTGTAATAAAGTTTTTTGTCTTTTCTAATTTCATAGCTCTTACCAAGCAATTAGGCTTTTGGACTTAAACAGTTTGACTGTATGTAAAAAATTTTGTATTTAACAGTCTTGTCTGATGCTTTTGTGTTGATAATCAGGGTGTCTTCCAGCTGTTGTATGTTATCTGTCTTTGGAACTCTGGCCTTGAAAGAACCCATTTTGTACAGGTGGAGGATTGTACATTGATGACAGTGTCAGTAGCAACAATCCTGGCTGTAGGTACCCCTGCCCACGTCAACAGCCCAGCAGTGCCCTGTGGTTGGCTGTACCCAAGTGTGGATCTGCAACAGCCCCTGCTGACAGCAGTGAGCTTCAGGCATGGGAGTGATCCATCACACAGCACTGATCCTGCTCTGTTTCTCCAGGATAGTTCCACAACATCCAGTAGTTATGTCTAAAACGAGTGAAATACATCACAGAAACAGTCACATTTCCTTTACTCTGGGGAATGATCATGCCCTGCACATTCATGCTGTTTCATGCCCCTCCAGATCTGTGTGTGCCTCACTCTCAGCACCTTCAAATGTTTTTTCCCTTTCTCCAGCTAAAATGTCAGCAAAACAGAATTCGTAATAGTACCAGAAACCTTCTACTCTTTCAGTTTGTGTGATACAGAGCTGGGAAGAAACAGGAGCCAAATTACAGTTCTCTTCCATCTGTTTTAGTTGATAAATGAAGAAACTTTGAATGCAGTTCAGCCCTGACTTTAGATCCTGGCCTTGTGCCTGTTTAAGCCAGAGCAGTATCTTCACCACAGTTCTTGTGTCATTTCCCACTCAAAGAGAGAGAAGGTAAATTGTCTAAGAGTTGCCCAAAGGAACTGTTACTTTGCTATATGCCTTCTTATTTTGTTTTATTTTAGCCTCAGGAGCTGTGGAAATGGTGGCTCACACATTGCAGTGCTTGGCCTTGCACTCCCCTCAGTAATTTCTAAACCTTTTGATTGATTTCTGTCGTGTCTGGTGGAGAATGTGAGAACAGCAGTTTGAGTGAGCTGAGTTTCTCTAACTTCAGTGAAAATGGGTGCTGTTGGGTGTCTCCTGGCAGTGAGGACATGTGCAGCTCTGAGCTGGCTGCACTTTGTCCATTCCAGTTTCCAATGGCTGTGTCCTGGGGACAGCCAGAGCATGGGCATGTTGGAGGAAGACAGGAGTCATGTGGTTCCATAGTTTGCAGGGAACAGCTGTAGGGCGACCTCAAGAAAGGCCAGCCCTGGACTACTGTGAATACCAGAATATCAAAACCTCTGTTAGCTAAATTATTTTGTTTTCAGACGAGTATTAAAGCACACACTGCCTGTTACATACCCAGGTTTCTCTTGTCTCATGCATGTCCAAGGTTAAAATCAGGCCTCCCAAGCCTGTGTGCTCAGCACTTAGTTTGTCTTGTTGTGGGTAATTACAGAACACTCCAGTTGGGCAGAAGGAAGCACATCACGTGTGAGCAGTTCGGTGAGAAATGAATGGGATTCTTGTCGAGTATTTCTGCACTCTCCCCGCTCTGCCCCCGTGAAGCCTTACCTAGAAAATGTTCTTGCCATTTGGAGAGTTGGCTGAATGCTTTGTTTACTCCTTTTTATGAAACTTGATACCAGAAATTTGTAGTGCAAAACTGTGTTAGTTCAGGTGTTAATGAAGAATGGGTGCTGATGATAAGCTGTGTGGCTGGCTGTGCAGGGAACAGGCTGTGGAACTTGGGGGGAGCGTGTGCTCCTTCTCAGAAGCTTGTTCTAGTTGAATGACATTATCTGAACATCTGAGAAGCTGCTAGGGGAGAAGTCTGCCAGAATTTTCTTGTTCCTACAGGAAAAATAACAGTATTACCCCTTAAGACAGACTTAAAGAAATGCCTCAAATGTCAGGACAGCGAATTGGCTTACAGCACTAACTGTGTTTCTATTTAAAGGCAGCCCAAACTGACATAGAACTTAAATAGTCAGACAGAAAAAAGTGGTTGGTTTTTTCAGTACTTAAACCTATTTCAGCTGCTGTGAGTTACTGGAAGTTACTCTACTTGCTCAGTAGAAAAGGAAATTGTTCTACTGACAGCGTGGAGTACTAAGAAACTCTGAAAAAGGGCATGATGGTTCTGAACTGGGTATATTTACTGGTCACACAAGAGATGCTAATCATGAACTGCTGACCTCTTTTTTTTTTTTTTTCCCAAAACAGACATAATAAAAAAGTGTAGAAGAAAAAAAAAATCAAAGCAACTTTAACTTCTTTTGAGACTATAATTTTATCTTTGCATAAATAAATATTTATCAAACTTTTTTCAGATAAGCAAAAAAAAAATCACTTTGTAATAAGACTAATTTATTTTACTTTCTCTAAATTTAGTAGGGTTTTTTTTCCCATAGTATCTTTTCTGCAGTTATCAGCAAAATGAATAATTTTGGTTAGCCTGAATATGTAGCTCCTTTAAAATGTGTCATCAGACTTTATTTTTCAATTGAAGCATGCTCAGAAACTGCTAGGTAGCTTATGTTTGTGTGTTTATGAGGCTTTTTCTCACATTAGGGTCAGAAGATAAGACACCAGGTATTGTGTGTGTGTGTGTGTGTGTGTGTGTGTGTGTGTGTTTGTTTGTTTGTTTGTTTGTTTGTTTGTTTGGGATTTTGTTGGGTTTTTCCCCCGCCTGGGTTTAGTATATGCTCATTTAAATACTGGTCTTTTCTATTAGTAGCTAGCAGGGCAAATCAGCTGAATTGCACTCAGGAGGTGACATTAGTCTATGCCCACACTGGAGAAAAAACCCATGCAAGATAATGTAAGATTCAGTAATGGCAATTGTTCTCATCTGTATGGATAGAGAAGACAGAGGAGAAGAAAATATAAAGGGAGTGGGGAATTTGACAAGAAATTGTTTTTTATATAAAAATTAAAATAAAGAGAAACTTAAACATTAAAGCAAATACCAAGTGGCCCATTTCTATGAAGTTCTCAGCATCCTCATAAGGTTTGAAGGCTTTCAGTGCCAAAGCCTTGAGCTTTGCTGAAGGATATTCATGCTGGGAGAAAAGAGATCACAAGAGCAGGAAAGTCCTCACTGTTTGATCTGTGTCAGAACACACATGTCTGTATATTTGAAAATACACCCAGGTGTCTTCATTTGGTATCATGGCTCTGAGTGTGCAAGCACCTGTCTCAAGTCACAGTGATCAGGATGCCACAAAGCAGGAACCTGCCTGCCTTGCTCAGCTGCTGTCTGTGAGAGAAGGACTTTGGTGTTTCCCCCAGCAGTGGGACAGGTAAATTCATTACCTGTGTGCACTGTGTAGACAAGCCTAAATTGCTGTCATGTAACACTGGGCAGACAGACTCCTTTGCATGATCAGAACCACAATGCTAAGATTTTTGTGGTTTTGGGGCTGATAGATGCTGTATAAATATAAGCTTTTTGGAGTTGCCCTGTGTTCAGAAGGTTATAAAGGTACACGTGCAAGTGCAGTTGGAAGCAGTTGTATGATGCTGCTGTGATTACATACATACAATTTACAGGATATAGTGGTTTTGTCAGCCTGGTGGTATTTGGCCAAAGGTTGGACTTGATGATCTTGGAGGACTTTTCCAACCTTAGTGATGCTGTGATTCTTTTTGCTTAGAATTTTTTGTTCCTTCTGGTGTTCTCCCTCATTGTCACTGTCCCTGTTTGCTGCTCTGCTTTGTGAACTTGTATTTAGTTACATGCACTCATACACAGAAGAAGAAGAGAATTAAAGCCCATCTTGCTTTCCCTTCTATTCTTCTGCTCTCTTCTTAATGTCTTCTGAGGCCTGCAGTGCTGCCTCTCCTCTCTGAGGTGTTCCCCTGGGTGCTGTGCTGTCCCTTCCTTCTCTGCCGCAAGCAGTGGCGTGCATCCTGTTTGGGGTTACTGTTGTGTCGCATCAAGTGATGTGTATGAGTAGGAAAAGGGGAAAGGGAAACAAAAAGCAAAGCGAGCAATTACTTTGCCAACAGCTCCTTTAGAAAGACCATGATAAAACAACCCAGTCCAAAATGTCCTGGTGGCATTGACAGCTGTTGCTGTCCAGCATGTGAGCCTTTCTTTTCTCTTGATGCAGTGTAATAAATAACTTTGTGTGTTGCTGTGGCTGGTTCACAGCAGGTTATCTGCAGCACTAGGCTTCTTCGGGTTCCACATTTTAAGGATGCTCATGTGGGCAGACTGAAATCTGCTGGCAAGCTGTGGTGGCTGGGAGTGTCTGGAATTATGTTTGCATCAATTTGGTTACTGCTAGCAGAGAGGGGTTTATTGAACATATATTAAATATACATATATATCTTGATTAAGTACAGCCTCTCCCAGTAGAACAACGTAGGTTTTATCAAGTGATTCTGTTGATTCTGTCAGGCAGAGCTGGTTTGGACTGTGTGTTCCAGCTCAGTTCTGTGATAAGGAAGGTGTGTGTTTGGAGTGAGTTTCAGTGCTGATACCCAGGGAGGTCATGTTGAGCTGAACCTGCAGTTTTCTTTATCACAGACAGATTTTAGCAGTAAGAAAAGCTCTGGGGCATGTAAGGGCTATGTTCAGCTGATGTTCAAAGCTGCCATGTATGTGTCATGTGGGGTTCTCAGTAATACTTGACCAGCTCAGTCTTTCTGCTGTGGAAAATCCCTCTAGATGGATAGTTGTATTGGAGAGCTTGGGCAATGGCCAGTCCTACCCTGTATTTTCCATTCCTACCATTCTTGGAAACCCAAAACCGTGAGCATGTAGTGAGACTTAGAACACTGAAGGGGATGGCAGAAAGCCTGAGGGTACAGAGCTCCTTGCAGCAGTGAGCAAAGCACAATGGAGCAAACCCAGTAGAGCACTTTGTTAAACTTGGTTTAAAGGCTGAGTGGGCCTTTTTACATGTGCATTTTTACATGTGCATTTACATGTTCTTCTGCTTTGGGGAACCAAAACATTTAGGACCTCACACTTAAGGTGTATTTGCTTGAAGGTGCCAGGCTGCTCCAATATTCTGATAGTCTCTATTTTTTTTCCAATATGAATGAAGTTGTGGCTTGTTCAAGCATCTGATTTTTATTTGTCCTCGTGTCCTTATGAGTTACATAAAGGTGAAGTGAACCAATGTCTTTAGTGTCTGCTCTATATAAATCTACCTGAAATAGTTTCAGGTCACCTTTACATGCTTAATTTGGAAAACAGTTGAGCAGCATGACTCTTGCCTTGGAGAATTAAGCAGTCTAGGCTCCTCACAGTAGTCTTGGGGCCCTTGCAATATCTGCACAAATCAAGATCTCATCCCTTCTGCAAGTTAAATAGGGGCCTGTTTGACTCGTAGAGCCAGTAAGGGAGGGATGTTCAGTGCATGGGTTGGAGCCAAGTTAGAAAAGTCTTCCCTCCTGAAGAGCAGCTGTAGGATAGATCCAGTCCACCTAAATATTCAGTAGTATTATTTGGCAGATCTATGAAATCATTCCTAATTGTTTCTGGTTCAGAACCTGGCAGTAGTTTTGAAATGCAATGTACTTGACATTTAGGGGTTTTGAGGGTTAACTAAAGGATGGGTTAAAGTCTTCTGTGCTTATGGCAGCAGGTAACCACTCTGTGTGCAGAGTGCAGAATTGGGCCACATCAGACATTTGAAGGTGTTGGAGGATGCTTAGATGGCCAGTGACTAGCACTCACGTCAGGCAGTTGTTGATTCCTGGGGAGTATCTATCATTAGGACTTCTGGGATGTTGATATTAATGAGCATCACATACAGATAGGGCAGCCTGGGATTTCATTCCATAGATATGAATTTCTTTTACTTGCTTGTATAATCATCCTCTGTCTTTAGTTTGCAGTTGTTCCTGTGTAACTGAGATGGGGTTTTGGTGAAAGCTGGTGGGGGCAATAAGGCTGAGTCAGCACTGTGCTTAGGCATGTGCTCTAAGTCTGGAAATAGTCTGACTGCTCCCAATGAACCCAGTGATGTGCTTAGCACTAGGCTTGTGTTATAAAGAAGTTGTAAAATTACACAAATGAGGAGGGTGAGACTGCAAACACACAATGTTTAAAATCAAAGGTTTAGGGGGTTGTACTCTTCAGGAAAAAAGCTTTTGGCATTTAATACTTTTCAGTGACATACTGAGCTTAAATGTCACCTGCATCGGGAAAATGACTGTCATCTATTAATTTTATGTGACTGTCTTGATAAATGACCTGGTAACATAGCAAGCTAAAGTTCACTGTAGTCCTCTACAACCCCAGGCTGTGGGCTGAGAGCAGCATCTTGGCATTATCCCTACGTCAAACCTTGTTTGAACTGAGTACGTACAAATAATTGTCCGCCAGCTTTTCCTATTACAAACATATACACAGTTTGTGAAATTGGCTTACCATGTCCTGAAAATTTCTTTGATATTTTTAAAGCCTGTTGCTATGGAAACCAGACCCCATAACAGGAAAGCTTTTTGGTGCTAAGGAGGCCAAGAAATTCACTTAACAACAGGAATAAAGCCATGGAAAAATAGCTTGTATTCTTTTTCCAAAAGCAAACAAACAAACCCCAGAAGAAACCCTGATATCCTGAAGCAGCTTGGACCTGGATTACCAGATGGAAGGGGACACTCTGCTCTCAGGGCTTCAGAGCCTGGCCAGGGAGCTCACCCTTGCACTGGTCGTGGCTCTTACAGGCGAGAATAACCAGGGAATCTACAAGCATCTTTCTCTGAAATAATTCATATGTCTTTTTTTCCTTTTTTTTTTTTTTTTTAATATGGAAAGGTTGAAATGATGTGATGGATTGGTTTATGGGCAAGAAAACACAAGTTTTGCTTCTCAGAACTGGATGTCCCCTTTGTGCTTTGCTAATACAGAAACTGGCAGAACAGGCATTACTTTGACGTTGGGGCTTGCAGCCCTGTTTCCTTGTGTCTCATGACTGAGTGAATCAACACCTAATTAAAGTCACATGAGGGACAGAGTAAAATGCTGTTCAGGCACTGATCCCTGTGAATCTTTGGAGAATAACTACTTACCTCTGTCTTCCTCCTTTTCCAAGCAACCCTGAACAGCTGTGGCTCTGCCTTTTTTCTTTTTTTTTTTTCCCAGAGAAAAGAATAGCGTGTGGACCTTGGCTAAAGCAATGCTGCCTATGCAGATAAATGAGATCTGGGGTAGGGGGAAGGAAGACCAGGGAGTTCTCAACATAATCTTGAGGAATTTGAATGGTTTGAGTTTGTGCTAGGGATGATTTAGCTGAAAGCCTGAAAGTATAGTCCTTGTGCATTTGATACTCCTGGAAATTTAACAGAATGTAAAGATTGGGCAAGGAAGTTGGAAGTGATCTGTGGGCTTTCTTGTTATTTTTAATATTAGCTGCAATTTTACCACTTGTGGCTCGTTATGAAGGTCCATAACAATTGTTTTCCATCTCTGAGTGACAAATACTTGTGTGGAGATTTATTAGGCTCTCAATTATCACTCGGTCACAAGCGCAGCCACCTTAATCAATTACAGGACTGTGGCTTACAGCCAAGGAATGCTCCAAGCCCCATGCTGCCTTGCCTGTGCTGGATGACTTTCACCACCAAGGCCATATTTTTTCCCCTTATAAAACTCACAAAACAAGTATTGCAGGATGTTTTAATCAGCAGAAGCAGATGTCTCCCTGCACCCTGACGCAGCAGAGGCTCATGGGTCGCTGCAGGGCTGTGCAGCAGGTGCAGTGGCTGCAGCCAGAGGTTTGGTGGCTGTCATGTGCTGGCACTGGAGGTACCAGTGGTTTGGGCACTCCATGGAGTAGCATCTCCAGGCTGGAGGTATCCTGGCTGCCTGCAGCCAGGCCAGGGGGTTTCAAGGTGGAAAAAGCAGGCTCTGGGCAGAAGACCTGGCAGGGACCCACTATATCCTGGCACCCTTGGCACAGCATCATCCACCCTGGTACAGCTCACAGGTTAAAAAGCATGACATAAAAAAATTGCAGCTCTTTACATTCTAGTCTTTTAGCCTTTAAAAATGTATTTATTTTTAGATGTATCTGTCTGATTAAAAAAAAAGCTTATTTAGATGTGTTTGCTTGTTGCAAGAATCAGCTGACATGTCAGGAATAGCTAGAGCAAACTGGCAGTTCAGTTATGCACCTTGCAGCTTTTCTTTTAATGTCTCCTGAAGTAATATATTAAAAATCTCAGTTTTCAGAAGTGCAGAAAGAATAAAACTGCCATAGTCTGTATGAAAATAAAAATAAAAGCCCTAAAGACACTCTAAGCTGAAGATAAATACAGGAAATTCAATATTTGTCTATTAAAAAATTGAAAATGTTAGGAGTATTGAGCCAAAGTACCCTTATTCCATCAGGAATCTTTCAAGGGTTCATTATTATTATTATTAATATTGGTGTTGATAACAATAGTGGAGCCTTAGTGATTCCTCTAAGATGTCTTCATTTTCATGACAGGAGAGGTCTTGCAGTCAACCTCGACTGTCATTTGTCTTTTCTCTTCATTGTCTCATCTATTAATATTCACAGTTTCCAAAATAAAAAGCAGCAATTCACCATTAAGTTCCGTAAGCAAACTTTGCAGTTGATAAATCCGAGCTTGTGAGCTTGATTTTGTTTTGTCAAGTTAGTTTTGTGTGTGAATTTAAGGATTGTTGAACCTCTCGTGACATCTCCAGAACTGCACAGCACAAAGGAGGGAACACAGACTGCCCCCCATAACCCTTCTCTGCTGCATTACATAATTCTGGGTGATTTAGGAGAGTCTTTATTTCCAGCAACTATGCTATTTCCAGCTATGTTCATCAAAAGCAATTTGTATTGGAACTTTTTTCTCCCCAACTTTTCATTAAATGCACACAACGCTGAGCTATTTACACTTCATTTTTACTAGCTACAGCAGAAGAGTCTGCTCTGCACAGCCGAGATGCACAATAAAATAACTGTTTGGCAGGGGGAAAATGCCCTGTTGTCTTGCAGTACCAGTTGGTATTATGGAGGTTTGTTTGGTGTCTTATTGTAGATTGCAACTGGAAATGTGATACAAAATGAACACCAGTGTTTCAGTAGCCTAACCATGCATCAGATTTTTACTTTAATAGTTATTTTCAGCATTTTTAGCAGGACGTGAAAAATTACAGCAGTGGATAGTCAATCTGCTGAGGTCTCCATGTTCTTAAAAGAGAGATAATTGTTTCATGTCCTACCCTCCAAGAATGCTCATAGGCAGATTTGTAGTTGCTGATGCTCCTTTACAATGCTGGTAGAGACAGTTTATTCCAGTCATGAGACCTTGTGCTGGTAGTGAGAATCCTGTGTATGGAAAGTTTATAAACTTGTTTATTTTTTTTTTAATCTCATCTCAAAAGCACTCTTTTCAGCATTTAACAATCTGTTTTCCTTTAAAGAATAGAGGGCTCAAGTTTTGAAACTCCTGAGGGCTGTTTGCGGTGATCTTTCTCATTGTTTGGGCTCTTGCTGACCTTTGGCTGGGCTCATGTTTGTGTGTGCAGGTTTGAGTATGCTCCAAGCGTATATGGGAGGTTCATGCTTTAACATCTCCGCTCTTCCTCTCCAGTAGTGAGAAATTTTTTTTTTTTTGAGGGATATAAAAATGCACAGAAAGCACATTTGTTTAGAAGTCTAGCTCAGTGGTAATCCTAGTGAGGTAAGTGTTTTGCAGAGAAATGGTATCCAAGTATTTCTAGTCAGATTTCAAATAAAATCCTAATTGGTTTTCTCTCTTTTCGTCTAGTGCGGCTTCCAGATCCTACCTTCGTGCATTACTAAGCAATAAATATTTCTTGGCTCACTCACTGGCTCTTTGTTGTGTGCATTTACAACATGTGTGAGGGAAGCCTTCCTTTAGAAGAAAGACTGAAAAAACTTGTTAAGGCAGTGAAGACCAAAAATTAATTATTTCATTACTCTTTAGCCTGTGGTTGGAGCAAACTCTGTTGTCTGCTTGGTTTAAAATCAGATGATTTATACCCAAAAGGTGCATATGAGCCTTTGCATTAGTTTTAAGTGTTTTAGAAATGCCTTTGGCTAGAGTGAAGAAAGTGGTTATTTTTGGTGCTGTTTGGTTTTGAGGGTTGTTTTGGGCTCTGTCTGTTTCAGAACATGCCCCAGCCCCAGTTGGGTGTGGGGGTCTGCAGAGAGTCCATTGGGCTCTGTGGCTGCTGGATGTGGTTGAACACCATCACCCTCATCTTTCCCATCTGCAGCTGGCTGGGTGTGAATGGATACTGAATTATCTCTCTGGCAGGTGATGGGCTATCACAGGAGATTTTGATAACTTCATTTTTTTGAACTTGAGTGTTTTTCTGAAACAGGGTAATATTACCAGCTTTGTTTTTCAAACTCAAATTTTAGACACAAAAAAAAGAAAAGCCTTCACCTTTTCAAAGAGAGGCCTGGATATACACCTAAAGGAGGGGATGGTGCATATCTCATGTTAAAGATGCTCCAGTGTTTTCTTGGATATGGGAATGGTGACAGTGTGTATAAATAAACATTGAATATCTGAATTCCTTCCTCAAGCAATAAATATTCACTGATCTGGCTAAAGCACTGTTTACTCTCTGTACAGTTTAAGTCTGTCTCTATTTGCAGAGAAATTCCTTCCAGTATTTTTCCTGGTCAGTTGTTGGATGGAGGCTGGGTCAGCTTTCAAAGCACTTCTTTTGATACGCATCAGGTTACCCTGAGGTAAAATGGAAACCTCAGATGTTACTCCTGTAAATAAATGTTTACATAATACAAGGCACTTCTCAGCATTGCATGTCTAAGAAAAAAGGTCACTTTTGACATCAGTAACCTTTAGAGAGTGGTGCTTTTGCCACACAGGTAAAGGAAGTTACTGTGCACTGCACATTCCTTCACTAGATCGAGTGGTCAGATGTTACTGCTTTTGTCTCCTAAAGCTTGGCGTTTTAAGCTTTAAAGGCAAGATTTGGGCTTCAGGTCCTATAACCTGGACATGCCCAGTTTTGCTCATGTGAGTAATTCCACTGAATTCCCTGGCACTTGTCACATATGAAAAGCCAAGTCTCTAATGTATGTGTTTGTGGCATCAGGGCCTCAATTCTTCATTTCTAAATGAGAAACTTCCTGTGAAGCATGGTAACAAAAGATAATGGTTTTATCTCTCTTTAATTTTGCTGCTTTTGTGTCAAAACACTTGTCCAACATTAAATATAAAAATATTACCATCCTATAAAACAGCAGCAAAACCATTGCAGTGGCAAGAGATTAAGGATTTCTCCCTGAACTTAACCCATGAGATGTGTAGCAGAACAGGGAGCTTTGTGTTCTGCTTTGCAATCCATTCCAGAGGACAAGCAACATCTGTCCTTTTGGGATTGTATGGTCTTGGAACCAAAGTCCATGAACAGGTGTGCCAGTTCACCCACTCTGTGATACAGGGGGAACCATCAATAACATTGGTTTGTGGGATGCAGTGGAACAGGAGATCCTGATGATAAATCTATTTTTTCTGCTTATGTATTTAAAATACTGGCAAAACTTATAGGTTTTCAGACACTGGGGGAAAAAAATAAAGTAGGAACTATGATGCTGTAGCCTTCTGCCTTCATGTATTACTTGAGTTTTATCCAAAGATGATAAAGAATTAATAGTATGAGTGATTAGCCCCGCCTATCACAAGACTAGATGGCTTTTAATGTCTGAACGCCCAATTCCTTCTTCACTTCCCCGTCTATCTGTCTCGTTCCTCCCCCACAGTTTAAAGTTTGTTAAATAGTTCTTTGCTATTTAATGTTTGTTAGAACGCGCTTTGCAGCTGTGATGTCTGGGTACCCTTCCTCGCATGACCCGGAGCACAATCAGCGAACCTTGTTCACAGCCACCCGGCTTGGTCGGGTTTTCTTTCAGCGCATTATTTTGCGTATTTAATTTTTTCCTCTCTATGGCCATCCAATTGTCTTGCATATGCCCGTTTCTCCCCTTGTAATATTAATGAGCCCTCGCCGAGCGCACAGAGCGCTCTTTGTTCGGAGCGGGGAGGGGGAGCTGCGCCGGGCGGGATGCGGGAGTCGCGCCGCAGAGGCAGCAGCGAGCGGGGGCGGCCGGGGGCTCCTCGTTCCCCTTCCCCGCCGAGCCCCTGCCTGGAGCAGCGCTCCACAGCCGCCGTGCAGGGAGGGCTGGCGGCCGCAGGTGGCCCGCGGTGACAGCCGTGTCACATGATGGCTGTCAGCGCGGGCTCGGCCACCCGCGCGGCCGGCCTGCGCCGGGAGCATCCCGCCGCTCCCGGGAATGTGCGGGCCGGGGGTGCCGCCTGCCTGGAGGCCGCCGTGCCGCGCCCCCCCGTTCCCCGCCGAGCGGGCTGAGTGCCCGGCGGTGCCCGGGACTCGCTCATGAGACGGAGCCGGGAGCGCGGCGGCGGACGGCGGGCGGATGGATGGCACTGACAGGTCCGGGCAGCGCTTGGCTTCCCCCTGAATTACGCTGATCTTCTCTGCAGCGAGCCCTGGAAGAGACGGAGGAGCGGAGAAGACGGGCGCTCTTTCCTCGAGCAGAAATCCCAGGCTGTGCAGAATTGTGGGGCAAGGATTTGCGTTATGAAACTGCGGGGCAGCGCAAACGCAGGCGGGTGCAAACCCCGACGCTGCTGTCCTTAAGGTGGTTTCTGTGCTCCTGTTGCTAGGATTAAGGCTTTGCATTGCAGCATGGAGAGTCTTTTGTTTGAGTTAAATTCAGACCTCTTGATATGTCACCTGACAGTCTTGTGGTTTTGGATGAATATGGCTCATTGCTATTATTAACCTGAGTTGGCAGCCAGGCACAACAGGAGTTTATAGGGATTTTCAAAAGTGGAGCTGCTCGGGCGACAAAGATGCTTCCCAGGTATGGTCACTGCACAGTTCTTGAGATAATTTTAATTATTTGAAAGCATATTATTTTCCCTGTGATGAAAATACTTATTTTCCAGAGATATGAATCTTCTAGAGACTTATTTTTTTATGATTCTGACTATAATTTTATGCTAAAGGACATGATTTTTTTTGCCTGAATTGATTCTATCTTGTAACTTTGTAAAGGGAAGTGCAGTCTGCTTGAATAATGTAATTTTGTTCAGTGCTAGTGAATTTAACTGAAAGGAGCTGTGTCTCATTTGTGTGTGGTTTTAATGAAAACATATTTCAAGAGAGCATGAAACTTGTGTGTGTATGTGCGTATATTTTGCATGCATACACGCGCCTAAATCAGCTAAAACCTGAACAGGTACTTTTTGAAATAGCATAAGTGAAGTAGTCCCAAAAATATTTTATGAAATTATTAAGAGTGACTGTAAATATTGCAAGGTGTGTGAATTGCCAAATTATTCAACATATTACACAGCTTTAGCAAAATCTTCCCACTTCCCACCAATTTATTTTCAGTATAACACTCCAGATTATGATTACTGTGTTGACTAGGCTGTACCTAACCTGTCAATGTTACATCTTTTTGCTTTTGGAAAAGCATCTGGCTCATGTATTAGACTTTGGAGTATAAATTAGGTATCTTAATGAGAGTCAAGTGACTCTCATTAGAAGGGAGAAAAAATGAAAACAAACTAAAGTCAGCTTCATATACAGATAAAGAATTGGAAAGAGCCAAGGAGCTTGGCAGGCAGTTGAAGTTCAGGTCCAAGTTTGTTATACCTGTGAAATACCTGGCTGATGTACTTTGTTCCTGGTGTACAATATGTACTTAGTATAAGCAGCACAAGTTTCCTGGAGCTCAAGAAGTGCATCTATTCCAGGTGAGGATTGCTAAGCTGGTAAATAATGAGACTGACTTAGAGATGGAGCAGGGAGCTGACCTCCACAGTGCTGCAGTGCCTGTGGACATGTCACCCTCTTTCAAGAGAATAAAAAAGCAGGGGGCTTGGATTTATTTTTTTATATTTTAAAGAAACATTATTTCCATGGGATCAACCCACGTCACCACTGCAAGTAGTCAAGGGTGCTTGTCCCTGAGATGATCCACCATCTGTCTATGCTTCCATGCTACCCAGAACCCAGGTCCTGTGACTTCTGTAAAAGCCCAGCTGAGGTCACCGTGGCAGAGGGCAGAGTCACCCAGGGCGGGTGAGCTCCTTCGCAATCCAGCCTCGAGGGCTCCCTGCCTGCCCCGGCCGAGGCACCAACGCTGCTTTTCTGGGTAGAATCAGCAAGTGCTCTCCACCACAGTGACACAGCCCTGACATGACCTCAGCTCTTGTAAAGACAAATGTTTTGCAAAATTTTTTCTAAGAATAGGCCCCGTAGTTTCTCTGCTTTAGGGAACTTTCTTCCTCCTCGCAGCCTTATGGTTGTGTTGTGTCACCAGCACTTAAACGGAATCTCTCTCTTGAAATGCCAGCTTTGCAAACCAGCCATGCAGCCTGGATCATCCTTGTCTTGTGAATCCTGAGAAAGTTCATTTGTGTTTCAGGTGCCGTTGTTAAAGAAATAAATAACCTGCCCATGCCTCTAAGAGGAGATGGTCTTCCAAAGCTGCAAGCATCATTAATACACATTACAGTTCTATTTTCATTGTTTCCAAATTAGTTGTGATCTTTCAGAATGGTCTGTGCAGCTGTTTTGTGCAATAATGGTCAAATAATAAGTGAATTACTGAGATACAGTAAGGAAGTATTAAAGTATTTAGAAGACCTTCCCCATTAATCCTATATAATGAACTTTTGTTGTATCTTCTCAAAGCCAAAAGAAAAAATCTAATAACAGATAATAGAAATCAGTAGAGGTGTTTGGGCAGGAGAAGGCAATTCCTAGTTGGAAAAGGCATTCAGGGCTGAAAGAGTATGATAGGATGGTTGGACTAGGCAAGGATCTTTCCTTCTGGATTTGATCACTCTTCTCTGTAGCAAAGTAACTGCAGGATCCTATCTACTGGGCTGTATAGGTACAGGTGAGTGTGCTTTGATGTAGGTGTACATCTCCATGGAATGTGGATATAATCTGAAATCCCAGTGCACTCAGTGCAACAGTCTTTTATTTACAATGTTAGCTCTTCATGACAGATGCAGCCTCTGTCAAATGCTTGTGTAGTAGAAGTTGGCTGGGTCTAAGCACCACTGCAACAAGGATAATACCTGGAGAGTCATCTTCAGGTGCTGGAGATAAGCTCTGGAATCCCTGTGCCTCTGTTCTGAAGCTCACCTAGCAGGAGTGAAGGAAGATGTTTCCTTTTGCCAGAGCCTGTGAGGGGAGCATGGGACAAGGTGGGCCCGTCTGCTCTGCCGGGCTGTTCCTGTCACCCTTTAAAAAGGTGCTAACATGTAAACCATGCAGAACAGATAAGCTGGCATAAACTATAAATATCATTTGCGTAGATGCATTTAAAAATAGTTCCAAGTGATTCATCACCAGGCAATTTTTATAACTATGGGTAACATGATGTAGGAAAACAATGGTTTGACTGATAGTTTCAACTTACTTTTTACATGTTTAGTCCTGTTCTGATTTTGAGCAACCTTACTTTTTAGAAAACTCTTTTCTAGTTCCTACCTGCTTAATATCTTGATCATTTTGCTTCAGTTGCTTTACTTTTAGATTTCTAAAGTATCTGTTTTTATTTAAAAGTAACCAGACACAGTCTAAGTCATGTTAATATAAACAGTTTTAAAAGTAGTCTCAGCCAGGAGGGAAGATAATACTAAGCTAAACCTTTAATGTCATGAAGAAGTGGTGTTCATGTTCTAGGTGGGAATGAGGAGGAAGGAATGTACTGGGATTCAATTACAGGGGAAAATCCTGTATTTTAATTGTTGGAGTGGTAATGAAGCATTTCTGTGTCTGTTGTGTCATCTATTAAAACTTGCACAGAGTGAAATAATACCAATTTACAGCCATTCAGTTCTTGCTGAGAAACCTTGATGGTGGTAATAAACTCCAGGAATACAAGAAAATTCATCCTTAGAGAGCAGTTGGCATTCTGGATTGCTATGAATCTCTATAGTAGAGGTGTCAGGAAGCATGAAATGGATTTGGTAGTGTAAGCTACAGGTGATATTTCTTGTGATTGAAGGTAAAGAAGGCAGAAAACCTTACAGGATGAAAAAAGGGAAGATCTGAACAGCAGTTGGGCTCAAGAGTGAATATGCTTAAAAATACCATTTTTCAGATCTTGGTCTCATTGTTGCTAGTTTCTAATAATTCCATCATTAATAATATGGGATTTTCCCATTCTCTCCCAAATATTTCCTTTTCTTTTGCACTCTGTACTTGCACAAGTAGGGGCAGTGCAGGGGCATTGGATCAGATGCCTTCCAGAAGACCCTTCCAACCTCAACCAGTCTGTCATGGTGTGAGAGCTGGTTTTGTTTCTGAAACATTCCATACAGCATTTATACATCAACGGATTTCCACTCCTTATAGGTATTTTTGAACATCTCATTCAGGAGGAATCCCCACTTGTGTAGTGGAGATCTCCACAGGAGCAGTGTCCTGCTCAGAAGGAATTTGTTTGTCACCAATTTTTCTCTTGCTCCATGCCCGAGGTCACAGCGCTGTGTGGCAAAGTCACAAACACTTCTACTGGTGAAAGGTATTTAGGGTTTTCTTGGTAGTGGTTCTTATGGGGTTTTTTGCCCTGGGTTAATTTTGAGGTTCTTCTTTTTTCTGCTAAGTTTCAAGGAGAGATCAGAGAGTGGCAGATAGTTCATGCAGGTAGAAGTCCTCATTAAGAAACTGTCATTTCCAGAGCAGTGTGGGAAATGGAGGCTCACCTTTCATTATCTTTGCTAGAACATTTCATTCTACATCTCCTGGTTTTCCTGTAGGAATCTCAAGAAAACATCAGTTAAATGTCAAAGTTAGTTTCCATTTATAAACAGAACTAATTATATTCAGAAGATCTAGGTCAGTTTTCATCTGCTGAAGAGGAGCGCTGGAGTGCTGCCCTGTTATGTTTGTTTTGAGAATGCCTCTTGCATGCAGGAATTTTATGTTTCTGGGGATAATCTATTCAGATATCAAGCTTAACAGTATTTTAAATCTGCTAACAACAAAAGCAAAGCTCTGTGTCCTGCTTCCCCCTCACTGGTGGGGGTGAGTTGGAGGTGCCAGGCTGCCTTCTGTTTACTGTCTGTCTGAATGAACTTTCCCCCAGCTCTCTGAAAGGCTCTTCTGGTTTGGGAAGTGGCCCGCTATTGCCAGGGAATGTTTTTGCAAGGCTGAAATGTGCTTAAGGATGCTATTATGTAACAGAGATAGCGCTTCTTTGGAATTATCACAAATTATATGGATAATAGCTACTAAATGCTTGTCTAGAGAAAGTTAAAATGTCATGTGAAGAAGCTGAGAAGTAAACAAGCTCTTGTTACTTTCATCAAATATGTTTCTGAATACAGCAAGAGTTTTATATTTAGCTTTCTCTCCTCTTAGTGTGTAATCTGCTCTTGGAGCTTTTTATAAGTAGACTTTCCTAAGATCTGGAACAGCTACTGCCTTCTTTGCCAGTAATTTCAAAGTCAAATATCAAAAGTACTAGGTAATGGAAGACATGCTTTTGTCTGAGTGTGAAGGAAATTCAAACGCGTTGCAAGGGTGGAGCAAGCAATCGCACCATTTTGGCAAGCAAGTCATTGTTATTGTCACACAGTTTCTTTATAGGAACCACAGTGGCCTATCTGGAAAAAATGTTTGTTTCTGGACTTCCACTGATTCCACTTTAATATATGGAGTTGTTCTTCCAGGAAGCCAGTTTATCCAGTGGTCCTCCTCACTTCTAGCCAAAGTCATGCTCCTAGCAGTTACCATCCCCAGTTCCAGTGCCTTTTGTGCCTCTCAGTTGGTAACACCCCAGGCATGTGTCAAACTAGGGGCTTTGTTTTCTTATATTTTCTGAAATGCAAGATGGGGTTAATTGGGAGAGCCTCCAGTAAATGTAAGCTTGGCTCTGAGTTTGTCACTGTGCTTGGGTTTTGGTACAGAGTTTGCTCAGTTTGCTCAGTCTGCATTTCATGTGGGCATTTCATGCTGCAGGTAACATTTGGCTGTAGGTGCCCAAATGAGGGAGCATGGCTCTTTGCCCCCAGATCTGGACATGAAGTTATTTCAGCTCAAGTTGCTCAAGGTTTTCTTTCTTGTAATAAGCGGATTTGGGCATTTGTTGCACACCATCTTCTCTGCAGCTTCTGTTTTTCTCTCTTGTTGCTAAATGGTGGGGATAGGCAGATTAGGAAATAGATTCCATCTCAGGAGAGTGTGTAACTGTATGTCTTGATGCTTAGTTTCACCTCACTGGGACTACACTAGCTGTAAAACTTGTGTACCTATACTGGAGCATCCTTAAAAGCTTCTGATAGGTGATGATGGCTTTGGTGGTCAAATGGATTTTCTGCTGGAACTTGTTGGTCACATAAAGCATGGGTGTAGAGCAGGAAACCCTTGGGTGCTGAGTTAGAAGAGAGGAAATTTTACTGCTGTCTTGGAGTGTAGCATGCTAGGTTTAACCCATGTTGTGGATGTCTTTTTGCTGAAATACACGTTCAGCTTCATACAAATTGGGACTCTGAATCCTTCATTAATGGCTGGAAAGTTCCAGTGCCTTGTTTCTGGCTTCTTGAAGTTCATGCTAACACTGCTTGTCTAAAAGCCAAGAATAAGGAAGACAGAATTTCACTTGATCTAGGAAATGGCTTGTAAACTAGCTGAAAGATGATCCCTGGTGGTTTCAAGGATACAGCAGATATCTTGTTTCTAATCTTCCAAGAATTGATATGATGTCAGTGAAAATGGATTCCCAAGCCAATGGATGACAATGCTTGCTGGGCTTTAAAGTGATGGCTGGCTTTTTAAATTGAAAATTTAAAATGGTGGCTACAAAGCACCCTTAAAGAGAAGATTATGGAATGGTTTCCAAGCTTGATCCCTGCAAGTTCTCCCTCTGAGACCTCCTCTGGAGTAGTGGCACTAAGGAAGGTTCCGAGACTTCAGGAAAGCTCCTTCCCTTGGAAACCAGTTTGGGAATAGGTGTGTTAGGACTGCTTTGTGTGGTTTGCTGACCGTGCCCTTGAGTCACAGTGGCTTGTGTGGAGAGAATCAGGTGGTTCTCTGAAACCACCCTGTGATTATTCATCTTGGGGTTTTTTGTGTCTTTAAAAACAAAAGCTAAGGTCTATGATGTTGATTCTAGATAGCTGGAACTTGAAGAAAACATCACAAGAGAGAACACAAGATCTATTAATGCTGCACACACATCATTTTGTGCAGTTGTAGAGGATTGGTGCAGTTTATGACAGTGTAATTTGGCACATGTAGGGGAAAGAAAAGAAAACAAAGGCTGTAGTTCTGGCTACAGGATCAAAGGGTTTGATGAAATGGCATTGACTTTTCTGGACTCTGTTTTAATCAAGTTGTATATACAGATAATGTAAAAAGAGCAGTGTAATAAAGAGTTGTGGTAATTGATCCTTCTGCTCTTTTCTTTTTCAATTAAAGCTGGCCTTTGCCGGAGTTTGACCCAAGTCAGATCCGACTGATCGTGTATCAGGACTGTGAAAGAAGAGGACGGAATGTTTTATTTGATTCCAGTGCTAAAAGAAAACTAGAGGATGTTTCAGTGTCGGTGAGTATTTTGCTAATTTACATGTTTATAGTTGTATGTTTTCAAATGGCCAAATTGATAAATTGCAAACGCTCTGCTTTATTCACATTGACATTTAAACCTTGGTTATATGCAGGGCTATATTTAAATGCCTGTTAAGTTGCAAATTATTCAGGCTTCAGTGGTTTCACTTTTACCAGCTTTAAATACTATAGGGATCTCTTCATTCTGGGATTTATGTACTTTCTGCTCTTTCAGCGAGAAGGATTTCTTTCTGGGGCTGCAGCAAGCAGTGCTGGGGGTTGAAACAGGGCCTGAACTGGGATTTATTGATCTAGTTTTGTGCCATGGTGGGGTCTGCATTCTTAATCAGAAGGTCCCCCCAGCCCTGTGTCCTTTTATCAATTGTTGTTTGTATGCTTTGCTGACAGTTTTTTCACACAAAGTTACTTGAAAACTCTGTTTTTCCTTTTCCATGATTTGCATGGTAATCTATTAATTGAAACTGAAATGGATGTGGTCAGATGAGGATACTTCCTTCTAAGGGCTCTGGACAGAAGATTAATTTCTGGCCACAGTGCTACTCAAAGTGGTGGTATGAGGCTGGACAACTTATTTTGCTGCTTTGAACTTCCTTTTCCCCATTTCTAAAAACATTCACAAATCATTTTAAGCTCTGCAAGCAGAAATCATGGTGTGAATTGAAATTAATGATTCCAGCTGCTTTTACCTATAGGACTTACAGAGGTCCTTCTGTAAGCAGGAATGCACAAAATAACACATTACCCCCAGGCCCTGGTTTTCCTGCTGGATATGGGAGTTCTCAAGAGCAAGAAGATTTTTCATCCAGCTTTCCAAACTCTTCCAGCCTGTTGCCAGCCTGATGCTCTTAACCCTGGTCTCAAATGCTGTGTCCGATATCCAAACCTCTGGAATCTGTGTCTTACCAGGCACAAACTTCCAGGCTTCTCCATTGCTTACTCCAGTGTTTTTATAGCCATGAATCAAAATCCCAGTATTCTAGTTTTTATAGAGAATTTGTGAAATAAATCAAGTTTCATAAAATGTTAAAAAAATGTATCTTTCTTTTTTATTTAAACTTGTAAGAATGGTTCTACTAGTTCCTGTTCTTCCTGATGTTCTTGCCAGGAAAACAGGTTTTTAAAGACAGAAGATCTTTAGAAGTGGTTTATTGGTATGAATTGCTGGCTGTACTTACCACTATTACTTCATTAATAAAAATAACTTACAGTATAAATCCTCTTGCCAGATTTAAATTAATTTCTTGAAAGTCTAAAACCTCTTTAAGATAGATGTATACTTGCCCACTGACCTTGCCAACTTCACTGCTTTGGGTTACTTCAGAAAGCTCATTGACTGTGGCATCTCAACAGCCACAGGATAAATGGCTGATAATGGAGCTGATAAGCTTCCATATTAATCTTCCTTTTTTCTTTGCTAAGGGGGAGGGAAACAACTGTAGTCACAATCTCCACTTGAGAGTAGTGGAGGAAAACGCTTCCCAGGGCATTTGAAATACCCAGAAGTCATCTCCAGGAACTTTATACATTTGTCTTTCATAGTATTAGGAGTCTTTGAAAGTGGATATATTGAAACATTTGCTTGCCATGTATCTGCTTTCTCCAGCATTCAGATAATGTCATGTCAGGCAAAACTTCTCTCATAAAACAAAAGTTTGCAGGTAAAAACATGCAGGAGAGTCTTCAGCTGGGCATGATGTGAGCTCAGTGTGGGTTTGTGCAGTGAGCAGGATGTACTGGCCATTTTCAAGGAATTGCATTGTTCCTTTCTCTGCTCTTTATCATGATTTTCACTAGCAAAGACACACCCTGCCTATACAAAGCCAGATCTTGGCTCTAAGCACATTCCAAGGCACTCTTGCCCTTTTGCAGCCAGCCATGTGTGGGCTGGGCACTCTTTGTTCTGAAAAGGGTATCTGTTCAGCACCCCAGTTTTTGTGCAAGGCTTTCTGCATCTCTTCCCCCTCACCCCCATTTTCTAATGTGACTTATACCTCTGGATCTACAAATAACATTGGGCAGACATTTGGAAGAGTGCCTGGCAGTGGCCAGAGTGTTCTGGTTCAAGTCAAAGCAGTCTAGCACAGAGAATCAAGAGGGTTTCACTTTGCTTTTTGGTGCTGTGCTCTTCAGTTCCCATTTTCTGTTGCTTATCAGACATGAGAGGAATTGTAATTTAAGAGTTGTATGCCTGCAAGGTGAGATGTATTTTGGTCTGGTTTATTATGTATAATCCCTACATATGTTAAAAGTTGTGTGTGGCTGAGGCTGAACCTGGCTCAGGCATTTGAATTCTGTAAGGGAGGGTGTGGTCATAAAATTTAAGGAGCATCAGAGAAAATCTTTGCAGACACAGATGTTTCAAGAAATGAAACAGTAAGCTCTGGATTTTTGATCAGTGAAAACTGCTGAGTTTGTGCTCACACCAAGCTGGGATCTCCTTAGTAAAGCATTACTAGATTCATCCTACCTGTGAGGGAAGTGTGGCTATCACACAAATAAGGACCTCTTGTTTTTGTTGGCTATTAATTCAGCCTCTTCATGTCTTCAGTAAAGGCAAATATTAAGTAGACAAGAATTTGGAGAGGGTTTTGCACAGCAGGACACTGAAGGCAGTCAGGAGTTTGCAGTGGCCATTGCAATATTCTGATTGCTCAGGAGAAGTGATGATTCCCCCAGCCTTGCTAGAGTTAAAGGTGCCAGGGAGGCTGAGCAGCAGCCTGGTGAGGGAGGAGGGCTGGAGGCCATTCCCCACACCGGGAATGTTGGCCCAAGGCTGTGCCAGGCGCAGATCTGCCTCAGGCAGCTGTGGGCACTTGGCAAGTGGGAGGCAGAGAGATCCCCTTTGTGAGTCCTATACCTTTTTTGGTGCTAAGCAGGAGAGGTCCTTCCCCAGCTTTCCAGGGGATGGGCTATTGATCAGCTGGGCTCTGGAAGCAGAGGGGAAAGGCTGCTGCCTCCTGAGCATCGGAAAATTGTGTGTGTGAGTTCTGCCAGGGTATCCCAGAAAGAGAGTGGCTGCCCCTTCCAGCCCTGTGGCACTAGGTCATGAGTAAATGCTTCAGAACAGCCATTTGCACACTGACTGTACCAGGGCAGCCTGTGGTATGAGGAAGAGGCATTACTGATGGCTTTACTGAACAGCCTCTGTCCCCACCCAAGCATCCACATCCCTTGGAATTCTATGGGCAAGCTTGTGGGGTTGAGCCACTGTCTCCTCTAGAGAGTTTTTGGGTTTTTTTTTGTTCCTGATAGCAGTAAGTATCTCATTTCTAATGAGACTGTGTTACTTGATGTGCAGGTTATAATGTTACAACCTATGACTGCTTTCTCCTGTTAGACTCTGTTCTGTGCTCCTCTGCTCCTCCTGCTCTGACACCTCCTCTCCTGCTCTCTGCTCCCAGGTGCCATCAGCCCCGCTCTCCTCCCTGTGCCCTGGCCTATGCTGAGTGCCTGAGCCAGGAGCTGTGTGTGAACACAGGTGTGCTCCTCAAAAAACTGTGGCACCAGACCTCCTTTGAATTTCAAATAAGCACAACAAGCAGCTCCTTCTCCTGCTTCAGGTGCAGCAGCCAGGTGGCCTAGGCAGTGCTGGGCTGTCAGCCTCAGCTCTGCCTTTCCCTGTGCTTGGTTGGCTTCCCAACCTTGACACTGCATCCATACTCAGCTCGTGCTAAGGCTGCCTTGTGTTTTACTGTGTGGTGCAGGAATTATGTCCCCATAAGTGCCAGTGTGCAAAGGCCAACTGAAGTATGAGGAGTTTGCCTCCAAGGGCTGGTAATTGATTGGGATAAGGATGCCACAGGAATGGTGCCAGGAGGGAGTGAGACAGGGATTAACTGTCTCATTCTAATGCTCATTTTCCTTTCTGTTTTGTCCAGTGGGGATTTAGGACAATAGAGTGGTTAACATTGGGGATCTGGCTGGAGAGAGGTGCTGATGGGATGTGTAAGAGCTAAAAGATTTCCTAAGTTTGAAGATCAGCCTAGAGAAAGGTTTGAAGTACAGGGAGGAAGGGGGGGTGTCAAGAGACCATGAGGAAGAGAAGGGAGGTAAAAAAAGGAAGGACCCAAACTGCACTGTGCTGAGCAGAGATCTAGAGTTTTGGGCATGTGGTAGGAAAGGGGGAAAGACAAGGAATCAGAGAAGGACAGTGACTTGTTGCCAGGACCCAGAGGCAGAAGAAGGTTTTCAGAAATAGCATTTGTTTTGGTTTTCTGAAGAAATGAGAAACCTGGGGTACAGAATTTGAGATGTAGAGGTGCCTTAGTGAAGTTCAGTTTGGAGAATGGAAAGTTCACCTCTTCCACTAGTTGTCTTTATCTTTGAATAATTTCACTAAAAGGTCATATGATACTTGATCTCCTTCAGTGTCAATTTCTTTTACTCCGAATGTCATATTTATCCCAAAGTAGAGAAATGGCACGCTGCTTGAAACAAGCCAGGATTAGCCACGTGTTCTGATAGACTTCAGCACTGGATAAATGTTGAACAGCAAATTGCTTTGAGGGATTAGTAATTGGATAGTGAGCCTCTTGCTTTTAGGTGAGTTGTGTGAAATGGAGACTCTGGACTCTGTCTGAGCAGAGTGGAGCAGATGGATAAAGCTGTAAGCACAGAGATCAAGTCCCACCTTCTTAGCTCAGCTTATTCTCTCTAAACAGACATGGAAAAATACTAGTGGAGTAAGGGAGCACAGGGTTGTCTTGACTTCTTTCACTGACCTCTGAGTAACAGAGGAACTCAACAACTCTAGAAATGAAGGAAAACTGCAGCACTTGACAGCTGCATTTTAAGAAACATATCTGGATTTTTACATGAGCACTTGAAGGGGAGGAAGGAGTGCCTGTTCAGGTTACTCCCATGTGTTAGGTGAATACATACATTTCATTGCACATACAGACCAACTCACATTAATACAGCAAAAGAGTTAATTTATCTGTTTTGAAATATTTATTATTCTGGAAAGCCTGTTTTGAAAATGAGGAACAGGGCTCTTGAAGAGTAGCAACTTTGCTTGGTAATAGAGATTTCTCTATCACTGCCATCATAGTGGTATTTGAGCACCTGCTGTTGCAGAGAGGTAAAAAAGAGTAAAGCATATGATGACATTTCTTTTCCCTTCTGTCACTCAGTCACAGCCCTAACACACCTACACAGACTCTGATTTAGTTCAACACACCAGGCTCCTTTCAACTTTCTTGTTATCCCCAAACCAAAACCTGCCCAGCAGAAATTCCTCTTCCTCTTCACAGCACTGGGCATGTTTTTCCCACTTGCTGAGGAGAATAGAGAGTTTGTGTCAAAGAGTTAAAAGGCTTTGCTGACAGATGTGGAGAAAAGAGACTCCAGAAGAGGAACTGAGGAAGAAAATGACTTTGTACCCTGTACCCTATAAAGACATTTTACTTTTAAGTTTTCTTCAGATCTACCTGATAGGTCTGCAAGACTTTCAGCAAATGATGACCTCTAATGTCAGAACTGGGACTGCCAGAAGTCTTTGGAGCTGGGTGGTATCTGCAGTGAGCTGGCAGGGAGAGAACAGAGTGTGACCCCAGCAGGGAGAGCAGGGTGGCAGCCAGGAGCAGAGGCATCCTTCCAGCAGATGTTCTGCTCTCCAGCAAAAATGGGCATTTCAGAGCACTCCAGCACCACCCTGCCCAGGGATCAGATTTGATGCAACTTGCTCTAATTGGGAAGAAAATTCACAGCTTTGAAACATTCCCATGTACAGTTCTTAAATAATGAGGTTATTTTTTCATTTTTGGAAGCCTGGCTTGAATATCTTTGGAATATTATGTGAGAATGCAAGCAGTCCTACTCCTTTGATGGATAATATCTTGAGATTTGTAGCATCTAAAATTTCATTGACATTTGAAGTCAGAAATTGCAGAGGAGAGGGTCACTGCAAGTACTTGATTTCATTGTGCAAGGAGTTCATCTTAAACACATGGAAGTTTGTGAAAGAGCAAACACCAAAATTCATCAGTGATCTGCATTTTAGGAGGGATTTACTGTTCACAAGGTTCTGAAAAGTGGGAGCTGAAAGATTCTGACCTCATTTAAAGACTCCTTGCAGGAGTTTTGGTTCATTAAACTCTGCTGCAAAGACCAAACAGCCATTTTCCTGGTTTGCTATTTAAATTAGGCAACTATTACTGCCAGTTACCCGACCACCCAGTGGATCTGGGAAAAGCTGCTGTGCAGAAAAATGCAATGACAATGAGAAAAAATTATGTAAAAGCAATTGATTTGCAAACTCAGCCTATTCTTTTTAATGCACAGAATTTTATTTTTTCTTGTAAAGTCAGTAAATGCATTTCTACAGTCTCAAGGAAGCTTAGTTATAATTGTAACATTTTAGAAGGAACTTTCAACATCTGATGGAAAATGCAAGCTGAAATGTGGTTTGCCTGCAAAAGCTGCTGTAACCCTGTGGATTGTATGTGGTTTTATCACATGATGCTTGCTTAGCCTAGGACATTGTTGTTTGTGTCAGAGATAAAATGCAATTCTAGTTCACGAGCTCCTACTGAAGTCATATGATGATCGTTCACATGTTCCAGCCATTGTGCACTGTGCTCAAGCCACAGATCCTCAGAAGCCATTAGCAAATCTACATATTGCAGGATTTCAACCAGCTTTCTACTGTGTGGAAAGGAGAGGACACTGCTGTGTGTCAGGAAGGCTGACAGGGCTGGGGGAAAGTGAGCACTTCCCTCCTCTCTGCCGCAGAGTTACTAATTCCTCTGCACATTTTTCCTTGAGGCTTTCTGTGGCAGCAGCTCTCTAAGGGAGCAGCAGTGAAGGCTGCCACGTCGGGCTTTATAATCCTGGCCATTTTCTGCTGCTTTGCTGACCCTCACTCACAGTTAGGGCCAAATTTGAGTCACCTGTCCCTAAAAAAATAACCTGGACAACCTAGGACAGAGGCATGGGACCCCCATCCCTCCACAGCAGTAAGGCCAGTCATCTTTCAAGCAGCTGTTGCTGATTATTGAGCAGTTGTGGAGTTATTAATGTGTGCCTTGGCTATTTCACACTTTTCTTTATGCCTTTTCCTTAAAAGTTGAGACATGGCCATGTTTTTGCATGGAGAGGAAGCTTGTGACAGGGAGCTGTGAGTCCAGAGATGAAGCTGTGACATATAACAGCACTTCTGTGTTCCCATCTGTCCTTAAACCTTGCTTTCAGCAGGGTTTGCTTCCAGCTTGCTCTTACTGGTTTGGTGATTGTGTAGGAAATGGTAATTAAGGAAGTCTTAGGGCAGAGTTAGTGTGGAATTTTGAGCAGTGCAGACTATTTCTGTCTCCTAGTGCTGCCTACCAGCAGATGTAAATAATGCCAACCTTACGGGGGTGTGCTGAAGTGTAACGAGTGTGTGAAAAATACATTGAGATCTTTAGGTGAAGAGGGTTGACGATGCCAGTGCTGTGTAAACTGCATTAACTTGGTGGATGCTGATTCTGCTCGGGATGCTGGGATTCTCCAGGGAAATCACAAATGCTTTTAAATAGTGAATGAAACATAGTGAAGCATCTCCCATGCCAGTGATTGATAATTCTCTGTGTGTAGAGTGAACACAGATCCTGCCCACCCTGTACAGCAGTTCCAGCTCCATCTGGGCCCTCTAAACTCTCTGCTCTGCTCTGCTTTGTCTGAATCTCTATCAGAATTTACCTTTTGGATTGATTCTCCATAATTTTGCAAATCTTTTCTGCCTTCTCTGTAGCACTGTGTTTTTCAGCGTTGTCCATTTTCAGCCTCACAATTCCCTCCTACAGAAAATGTAAGGAATATGTCACCTCTGTGCCACTTGAGAAAGACTAGGGGGCTTAGACACAGCTATGAGACATCTCTGAAAAACAGGATCTTTTCTCTCCACTTGCCTTTGTAACATGAATCTCCTGATTTCTGTGTTATTCTTGCTTGATAATTAATGGTGAGCTGCTGCTTACACTCCTCTGTCATCTGCACTCTGGCAGGCACAGGGAGTAAGGTGGACATTGCCATCCTTCCTTTAAATGCTTTGGTATCATCCTCTCTCCTAGTCCTGGGTCTAAAAATGTCTACTTAGGAAGATGGAGTTGTAGTGACCTGTTGGCTTCTGGCTAATTGGAAGTAAGAGAGTTCAGCCTTCCTTTGGACAGCCAGGCTGCAAGAGATATGATTATATGTTCTATTACCTGTTTCCTGGGGCATGAGCCTTTCAGCTGCTAAATATCTTACTTAAACAGGTAAGTGCAATGCTACTAACAGGGATTTCAGATCGTGGGTCTTAGTGTGTCACATGTGTTGTCTTTATTTCAGAAACTCTGCAGTGATGCTCAGGTGAGGGTTTTTGGGAAATGTTGCCAGCTAAAGCCTGGAGGAGACAGCTCTTCTTCCTTGGATAGTTCAATCAATTCATCCTCTTCATTCTCTGATCCAAAAGAGCAATGCCCAAAATACCAGGTGAGTCACTTTTTTTTCTCCATAACACATGTCAAATGCTTCACAGCAGGTGAAGCACAACTTGAAATGAGAGGCTGGCAGTGGAGAGCAGGTTTCAGTCAGAATCAAGACCTTGGGTATGACTCAAGAATGTTTAACACTGTAGCTTTGGGTAT
Organism: Fringilla coelebs; assembly: GCF_963513975.1. Taxonomy (NCBI): domain Eukaryota; kingdom Metazoa; phylum Chordata; class Aves; order Passeriformes; family Fringillidae; genus Fringilla; species Fringilla coelebs. The sequence continues at coordinate 8,593,075 of NC_140041.1, forward strand.
TATCAAGTCTAAAACCAACCAGCTGGTTCTCTTGGGATGTCTTGAATGGCAGCAATTTCTCCAGGGCATTTGTTCCATTTTGTGACCCAGGTGACAACACTTATTTGGTGCGATCAGGCTAGGCACAAATATCTTGGTGTACATGAAATAGTCTATTTCATTGTCAAATGCCAGGGAAATAGCAGAGAGACACATTGTCTGTAGGCATGGTCTGTGTAACAGCTTTTTAAGGGATTCAGTGCACTTGGGTTCCATTTTATATAAGAGATTTTGGCCATGAGAGTAGCTAGAGTCATCTGACACGGATATATTTTTGACATCTCTCCTTCCACAGATCACAAGTGTTTTATATTAAGCCACCCTAAAATAGAACTAAGCCCTTTTCACTCTTTGTAATGAACTAATTGTGTGTTTGAGGGAAGCTGCTATCTCCACAACCTGCTCTGGAGTACAATACTACTGATGTCTTAATCTCCCACAGATAGAAATGAAGAAGCTTCCAGTGCTGACTTTCCTACTGTCACGTTAACTCCTGCTATATTTGGCAAGCTGTGTATTCTTGTTTTCTCTGTCTCATCACACTCTTTTCCACAGCTTGGGTAAGGTGGCTGAAGATCTGTTTTCCGTTCCTCCCTTCCTGGCAGGGCATTTGCTGTGGTTATGAAAGGAAGAGACGTTTCTGTCAGCAGCTCCCTTCCAGCACAAAGCAACCTCCTTTGTGCACTGTGTGCCCAAGAAAAACCATGCCCCCCACTACCCAGAAACTGGCTCTGCTCCAGAGCAGGCTCTCTGCAAACAATGCTCAGTGTTACTAAAGAAAATGAATTTTAGTGTTTGGCATGAGGGTGTATTTTAAAGCTGTGGAAAGTTTTCCTTTTGAAGTTCCCATTTCCTCACGTGTGTCACTCACTCAAAATGTTACTGAGTTGAACTGAAATCTCAGTGGCTGTGTGACTGTGCCACACACTTTCAGCTGAAGTTGGTTTTCCACAGCATATTTATTGTGAACTATCTACTGCATTCATCAGACTCCTTCCAGGCTTCCCCAGCAAGTGAGCAGAGGGACAAAAATACAAGAATTCTTTAATGTGCAATAAAATTTAGTATTGGCTATGCAGAAGGGCCAGATTAAGTTTGTCCAGACTTCACTCAGCCTGGCATTTCTTACTGCTGTGTCTGTAGCCTCAGAGGTTACTTACTGCAAATCCAGTATTTATAAATTCTCTTGTTTGTTTTTTGTAAGGCTGTAAAATGGAAGTTCAAATAATGTAATACTATGGGATTTTTAAAATACTGCTTTATGTTTTCTTGTTTAAATACACTTTGATTATATATGAGCAACTTTAATTGCAAGGTGAAATAGGATTTGTTCCAGGTTTCCATATTTGTAATTATGTCCTATATTTAACACTTATTTCCTTATTGCCTTTTTAATTTACAGATATACTTAGTTATTGACAGGACAATATGTACAGTAAAGGGAGTATTAAAAGCTGTAAATATGGTCAGAAATGTAATTTCCAAATCATGCAAATGTTACTATCTGGAATGTGCTAATGTGCAATCACAAACACTTGTGGGTATTTTATGATCAGTTTTGATGGGAGCTCTAAGCTGTGACCTGAGGAGTTGGTTTGTGTCCAGGCTGTCAGTGCCCCAGGCTGTGCCCTTCTTGCCAGATGCTCCTTGGCTACTTTTTGTTTGAGTTTTTAATATTTAACCCATTCCCCAGTTGGTTGTACTCTGCTTTGGTTTTGAGTGACCTGTATTTTGCAGCATTAGAGGCCCAAAGAGTTGAGCTGCAGCAGTGTTTCCATACTAAATGCATGAAATATGTGTCTTTGGTTCTGCATGGTAAAATTACTGTTATTAATTGTAGAGGAAATGCCAGACTGAACAGGCCATGGGCTCATCTTGTCACACTCTGCCTTCAGCAGGGCTTGTCTGTCTTTCAGAGGAAAGGGAACCCCCTATAATTAAATTTGAAAGCAGCTGATTTTCACTTTAATTTGGCTGTCTGACAAAGAAAATCAATACTTTAAGATAAAGTATTTTTACTGAGCTTTAGAATGATATTTTCACAACAGCAGAAAGTTGAAATCAAAACCCACCATCAAGGGCTTGACAATAAATCAGAATTGTGTCCTTCATTTGGAGATCTGCAACAGATTTAAAAACAACAATCATAGTGTGAGGCTGTAGTAATTTGCAGTGTTCTTAAGACAGGATTTTGTGATGCTGGCAAACCTGTTATTTCCTGGAGTCATTAACATCTATGCTGAGATTTCCTTGGAGCTGCTGGTTCATACTGACTGGTTTTAAATTCTAGTTTTTCCAGTACTGCCTACAGTGCACCTGAGCAGTGGGATGTCCTGGGAGGCAGAGATGCAAATTTCACTGAGGCCCAGCTAATGGTCAGCTTTTGCCCTGACATTGAACACTTACAAACCCTGGAGTTGTACCCTCATTTTTACAGTTGTGGTTTCTGTTTTCAGTCATCCCCTCTCCTGGCAGGGATAGATTTCAGAGGTTAAAAGTATGGCTGTTAAAAGTATCATCAGCTTAATTGAGAGTGCTTGAAAAGAACTAAAAATTGAGAAATGTTGTGAGTGTGCTGCCTTTTGGCTGATGAGCTTTTCCTTGTTCCTGCTCTTGTTCTGTGGGCTGGTGTGAGCAGGAACACTGAGTGGGATGTTCACAGCTATTCTTGCTGCCAGTAGGGTCTGTGGTGGGGACACCCTGACCTTGGTGTGCTCCAGGCTCACTGTCTGACACTGGCACAGGTTGTCCAGAGCAGCTGTGGCTGCCCTAGCCCTGGAAATGTTCATGGCCAGGCTGGACTGGGCTTGGAGCAGCCTGGGCTAGTGGAAGGTGTCCCTGCCTATGGCAGGGGGTGGAACTAGATGAGCTTCAAGGTCCCTTCCAACCCAAACCATTCTGCCATTCTGTATTTCTGTGTAGAATACTTGGCTATTCAGGATTCTGGTTGTTCAGAGCTTGCATGAGGAATATGGAGATGCACTGAGCATCTTCCAGCAGAGCTGTTTCTGTGAGTGGTTTAAGGGATCTTTTGGAAGGATTACTCCAGGGAATGGAGTACTACATGCTATCACACACTTTGAAGGAAATATGTTGCTCTTTTGCCCAGGGTCAAATCTCCTCACCTGAGAACTGTTAGTGAGTTCTGAGTTCTAGTGAGTTAAAATGTAGTGATCACTCACTAACAGGCTGAGCTCTGTTAGTGAGTGATCACCACATTTTAAATTATTCAGGGCAAGGCACAAGTGGAGACCCAGCACTTACACTCTGCTGGCCTGGAGGTGAAACAGCCCTGGACAAAGGGACAGTAATCACAGTCATTGAAAACACACAAATAAGAAGTCTGTCTGCAGAGCAGTTGTCTCCAGTTGATTGCCTTGAGTAATTTTTTAATTTTAGGGTTTTGTTTGCAGAATTTGCCCTAGCCAGTGATGAAGCAAAATGACTTTGCTCCTTGGTATTTAGCCTGTGTGCCTTTTACAGCAAGTCCTGCCACCAGAGAAGCAGGAATTGCACCACTTTAGCCTGGCATCATGATGCTGCAGCTCTTTCCTGGTGCCATCACAGATGCACCAGGGAGAGATTCATCCCATATAAAATATCATCCATGGATAAGTTATGAATCAGTCTTTGTCAAGTAAACATTGGTCCAGTTTGGCTCCATTGCACAGTCTAACATCTCCAGTGAACTGCTGATTCTTCTTATCAAGCAGGAACAAGGTTTAGGCTTTAATTCAGTGAGATGTGTTAACACATTCTTAAAAGTTCTGTTCCCTGGCTCAGTGCTGTTGGAATCTGCTTCTTCTCACCTAGGTGGGTTTGGTTTGTTGCATGGTTTTAGTGGTTGAGCTCATAGCCAGTGTGAAGATCACCTTCTCTGTTAGCATTACCTTGATTAAACTGTTCAACTTTGCATGTTCAACAGTGTTCCAGCAAGATATTTTGCATATTTATCTTTTAAATAAGGAATATTTTTTCTCTTGTGTGTTGCCTTAGTAGAAATGTGCCTCTAAAATGTTTAAAACCAAACGTTGGTGGATTTGATTTTTTGCAGGGTTCTCGGTGCTCCTCAGATGCCAACATGCTTGGAGAGATGATGTTTGGCTCTGTGGCCATGAGCTACAAGGGCTCCACGTTGAAAATTCATCAGATCCGGTAAGAATAACGTTTTGCTGCAGGTGTTTTCAGAAGACTCACTCCTTAGTGCTGATAAACAGTGAATTGAATGGCACAAGTGCAGAGTAAAATGGATTTTTGTGTTTGCTTTAAAGTCAGTCTGATGTCATTTATGAAATAAAAGGCTGTTATGTCGTGTTAAGGTCAATAAAATCTGAAGGGCTGTGAAATGGAAGGCAGAGCTGTCTTGGCACTGTTTGGGACTGACATCTTCCCTCCTCTTCCCTCCCCAGCTCCCCTCCCCAGCTCATGCTCAGCAAGGTGTTCACAGCTCGCACGGGAAGCAGCATCTATGGCAGCCTGAACACGTGAGTGCCCTGCACTTTGTAGCTATTGCACAGAAGCAGGTGGATGTAAGGACACACAGGACTTTCTCTGGGCCCTCCAGATTCTTTCTCTAAAAAAATAACTCCTTGCTCCATCCTGTCCGTGGTGTCCTCACCTTGCCCTCACATTTGTCTTCACCTCAGCTGGCTCTAAGGGAATGAATGAACCATTCCTTCCATGCTGAAGGTGAAGCTTGGTACTGTGAGGTACAAAAGTACCTACCTGCAACCTTGGGGATTCAGCCCAAGATGAAGAAAAATACAAAAATATCAAAATGCAAAAGCATTATAAAAATATTTTACAAAAATATCTGTTTTCTGTTATTAAGTGACCCACCTGAAGATGTGGCTTAGGTGATGAAAGCTTTTTCTAAAAGCCTGTGTTCTTACCTTGTCTGTTCCATTTTGGCTATAAAGAACTATCTCTCTATTCTACTGAAATGCAAATCACTGGTTTTGTTATATGTTTTATGTTTGTTATAGGTTGCAGGACAGTCTTGAGTTCATTAATCAAGACAGCAATACATTAAAGCCTGACCACAGTACAATTATGAATGGACTTCTTGGGAATATAGGTAATTGCAAACAGATTTTATTTGCTATATTTTTAATTGAGTAATCATAGATTCTAGAATATGAAAATATTTTAAATAGAATCAAATTTTAAAAAAGCTAAAGATGTAACAGAAAATTAATGCTGATGGAGCTTGGAGGAGAATAACTTGGACTGTTCAGGGAATTAGCAGTCATTCAGTATACACAGCTGCATATGTGTATACAAAGTACATAATAGAAATATTTATATATACTTAAGTTCAAATACAGAAAATGTTGGAAAATAATTTTGTAGAAATTCCTGAACAGCATATCTCTGATCAGGCAGGACTGATTCTGCCTGGCTCAGTTCCCTGGTTTTATTGTCATTAATAATTCCTGTTCTGCTCTGTACTCTGCCCACCTGAGCACTTGTAGCTGTGTGTCCTGTGTGAGTCTCAGTTAACCTCACACAGCTGTGCTGGAGCTTTGGATCAGATCAGACAGAATATCTTTGTGTTCTCTCCTCTGACTGACCATGGCAGCTAAGCAGTCTTGAGAAACCATCTGGTGTCCTCAGTTCTCAGCTTCCCTGGAGGAGCTGTGGGTGGAGGCTCCATGAACATTAGATAACAAAGGTCTTGGCTTTTCCTCTTGGGAACAGTTGAGCTGATAGGACTGCCTTTGGTGCTTGGTTGTCCAGGGTAGCAGCCTGATCCATGGCTCTCTCCCCCCTTTCTGTTCATTTTGATTGTTGACTTTCCAAGCAAATGTCTGTTCTAAGTGGAATAAGGGGGTTATTTTCACAATTGCTTTCCAGGATATTGCTGTGTGTAAAATATGCTTTTATAGGGTTGTAAGTAAGGAGTATTTTTGATGACTGTGTTACTCTTAATGGGTTTCTAACTTTGATGTGGTTCTAGATCTTAGGGGTGTCTGCTGCTTTCCTTCACATTGACTTTGCTAAGACTGTGCCTGAGCGTGGGCTTAAATGCTTCTCAAGCTCATGAGCTGTATACCTCATTAAAATAATTTGTAAGAGAAACCAGTTAAGGTTGGAAGAACCTTACAGCCTACAAATTCATTTCCCACAGTCCTTTTAGGCTTCAGTTGTGATTTTTACAGTGAATCTGAGAGACAGGAGATCACCTTCATCTACTGTGAGGGTTTGCTGTGGCTTGTGCCTGGCAGAAGTTTGCTGTAGCATTAGAGTGATCTAAACTGCAAGTTCCAGTTCAGATAAGGCAGCTCTTAGGCATGGAGTGATTCAGGTGTAGCCAGTGCCACCTGTTCCCCTGTGTCCAGCTCTGAGGTGACTCTGGTGACTGCCCCAAGAACCGAGCAGGAGGTATGGGCACCTCGGGGCAAGGGTGTGGGGCAAGAGGCACAAGGTTGCCAGCAAGAAGAGGATGCTGAAGTTTTCTTTGTGGTTGAGCTGCACAAGTTTTCAACAGTGTTTGTTTACAGTTCCCCTTTGAGCACAGAGGGAACCCTAGGTAAAGCAGGGAGAGGAGTTAATCTGTAACTGCAGCATTTCTAACAACTGTGCTCAGCAGCAGAGATTGCTCCTGACTCACCTGTGACAGGAGGAGGGTTTATGTGTTTTGGCTGGGAACTGTTTACAAGGTGTTTTTTTCACATGTGCTGGTTAAAAAAAGCCAAAGCAGCCCTGGTCATGTGTTCCCTTTGATGACTGGAGGCCTGAGAGAATGGAAGGGAGCTTTGAGGTGCAGCTTTTGTGTTTTGTATAATCAGGAAACCTTGAGTGAGCGTTGGCTTCAAATATAGGAGGGGGACTGGCAATTAACTCTTTAAAAATACATATGTGTTTTTTCTGGCTCTGTATACAGTAAATACAGTGTTTCCCTGGTATATCTATAGTCCAGTATTACTTTTAAAATGAACTACTGAGACTGCTAACATTTATTTTCTATGTGATCATTTCACTCAACTTATGTACTGATTATTCTCAGAACTACTTCAGCCTATAATTTTCTGTTGGTTCTACTAAGATGAATTCCTGCCTTCTTTCTCCCCCTTCCTCCTTCTCTTCAGAAGCAGTGTTCCCAGGCACCCCACCAGTGTGGATGTTAAAACAAACATTATACTCTGTGATGAATCTCCTGTTTGTGGTCAAGTTAGGCTTTGAGCCTGCATAAATTAATCATTTTTCAACCTTAAAATTAAAAAAAAAAAAAAAATCCCTTTTCAAAAGCCCCATCCTTGTATGGGAGACAGTGGAAAGCTGGGTCTATTATTTTAATCTATAAATACTGTATAGCCCAGCTGTGAGACTCATCCTCGCATCAGCGTTCTGCTAAAGCCTCAGAGCTGTTCTCCTGCCTGCGTTACTCTGCATTTATGTTGGCTCAAACCTTTCCCTGCCCTGGCCCCCTCCCTATGGACTGTTCTGCTTTACTAACCTCATTCTCTGATGTGTATTTTACGTTTTGCCATGTAGGTCTTTCCCAGCTTTGCAGCCCCAGGCGGGCATTCTCAGAGCAAGGTCCGCTCCGCCTCATCCGGAGCGCCTCTTTCTTTGCAGGTTTGCTGTGTGCTGTGTGCTGTGCTGTGGGGCTAGTCTAGCTGGGGTGACAAACTCTGTGGATTTGTAGTTTAGCCCTGCAAATAAGATCTCATCTTTCAAAAAAAAAAAAAAAAAGAAAAACATGAACAGTGGTGTAGTGGTGTTTGCTCCCTTACCTTTCTGGACACATTGCTTAAATCCCCAGAGGACAGCAGGCATTAGACAGTCCTCTTTGGGATTGTCTGTGTTGTTCTGTTTTGGAAACTTAAATACTTAAATATGGAATTAATATTTTTGGGGATAATATTTCACAATGATGTCAAGCTATTTTGATCTGGATTGGTTTCAACCAAACTGTAAAAATTAGAGCTAAATTAGAGTAATTCAAAATGGACATTTCTTGCTTTTAGTGGATCTTATTTCCATGGCTGAGTAGCTTTATTTCACACAATATTTGTAAAATATATCACATTTAAAGACTGTTGAGCCTGACACACCTTTGATCTTGTCTATATGCAGACTGTGAATCTGGACAGCTTACAGCTTAGTTGAACAACCAATGCACTGCTCACAACTTAAAAGTTTCAATTTCTTAAAGACAGCATTCAAAATTCCTTTAAAAATACATATCTAATACCTGAGAAAGCCAATATAAGAATGAAGTTGTGTTTATTTTGAGTTTTGGTTGGGTTTTGCCTATACATTGAGTACTACAAATGTGACCAACATCCTCTTGGTACAATAAAATTTTATTGAAAATTATCTGTGGACAGAAACAAAGTCCTGGTTTTAGTTTGCACTAAAATAGGTGTATGGACTTGAGAAAAACACATACAGCCTTCTTAGGTAAGTGTTTTGGTTTGTTCAGCTAAGCAGCCTTTCTTGGTGATGGCCTTGTGCAGTGCTGTTGATCTGAATTAATGAGCATGTTTTTGTTTCATTAATTACATGGAGATCTGCAAACAAGAAAGGAACTGTACATTCCCCTGCTAATTGGTATTCCTTGTTTTACAGTTCACAGCAACCCTATGGATATGCCTGGGAGGGAGCAGAATGAGGACAGAGACAGCGGTATAGCAAGATCTGGTAATGGCAGTTCCATGTGTTAACCCTATAAACTCCAAAAATATTCATTTGTCTTGGGATCTCTGCACATCATGAAGTAGTGCTGAAATGGGATTGTTCTGGTTTGCTCTGTGACATTAATGGCACCTCTCTGTACAGGTCCAGATGGTGCAGGTGTTGAGGGTGTGTGTTGGGCACCCCACAGTAACCTGACAGCAGTGTCTTTTATTAAACAAGCTGCAAATAAGCAAGGCAGATTTAATATTGAAACAAGCTTGCAGCATTTCTAATCAATACTTGCTGTCATCTCCTTTCCAAATCCAGGAGGCCAGGCTGGATGGGGCTTGGAGCCACCTGGTCTAGTGAAAGGTGTCCCTGCCCATGGCAGGGGATGGAATGAGACGAGATGAGCTTTCAGATCCCTTCCAACCCAAATCATTCTGTGATTCTGTGTTCCTATGATGGTAATGCTAGAGCATGAATTGGCCTCAACAGCTCCCCTTTCCTCCCTCCAAATTCAGGATGTTGGTCACTTGGGCTAGGATTGTAAAGGCTGTTAAAGGATGTGATCAACATTACTCCTTTCCACAAGGAATTTATTTCCTGATACTCAGGTTGCTGAGCAGGGTGCATCCTGTGCATTACCTGTTATGAAAATCAGCAGGACTGTCCCACCCTTGTCATGATTGCATGGCTTGTTAATGCAATTATAAACTGGTTATTTTTATATTAGAAACACAGCTAAGCAACAGAGAAGACACTTGAGAAGCAACATCAATATCTCTTGAGAGACTTGTTTTAGTTGCTGGTGTTATATTCCGAATTCTCTTTTTTCTGGAGAGGTTTTTATTCCTCTTGTTGTTGCAGCATCTCTCAGCAGTCTGCTGATCACCCCGTTTCCATCTCCGGGCTCCTCGTTCAACAAGAGCTGTGCCAGCAGCTACCAGCGGCGCTGGCGGCGCAGCCAGACCACCAGCCTGGAGAACGGCGTCTTCCCTCGATGGTGAGCTGGCATGGGAGGGCTGCCTGCTGCCCCTGCACCGCTGTCAGCCTCATTCTGCTCTTGCAGATGTGCATCTGCTCTTGCTGGTGCTTTCACTGGGGTATTTACAGAGGTGCAAGTCAGGCTGAACTTCTTTAGTCTCTGTGTTCCTCATGGCGTTCGTTGTGTTTTCACTGACTGGAAAGCCTTCAGCAACATGTAAATCTGTAGGCTGTAGTTTTGAGGATAAGAAGCCGTAAAATTGTACTCAAAACACAAATTCTTGGCAAGAATGGGAGAGAACTAGAATACCAAATTCTGATCCTACGAACAATTTGAATCTGGTTCCCGAATTTTGTGATTGCAGAATCAATTACTAGTTGTTTGTAAAAAATCACAAAGGGGTTGTTATCAAAGATGATGATTTGACAACAGATTCAAGCAAAAGGTATTTGTTGAAGTTAAATGTTTAAGAACTGAATCACACAGGAAACCAAGGTACAACTTTAGCAGTGGATTACATTAACTTTCCCTTTTGTTCCTGCTCCAAGGTCCATGGATGAAAGCTTCAACTTGTCAGATGACAGCTCTGGTCCAAACCCAGGAATTGTTAGGAAGAAAAAGATAGCAATTGGGGTTATCTTTTCACTCTCAAGAGATGAAGATGAAAACAACAAATTTAACGAGTTCTTTTTTTCACACTTTCCTCTTTTTGAGAGTCACATGAACAAACTGAAGAGTGCAATAGAACAGGTAAACACAGTTCCTTTGGCTTCTTGCACTTGTGTATGTTCTCCCAGCCCTGTCAGATTAATTTCTAACTCCTGTTGCTAGTTACAAAAGTGGGATCAACTTCATGTTGGGTGTGGGAATTGCATCAATGCAGTTAACACTTTGACCACTTTTATGTCTTGAATAGTGAAAAGTACAGAAGAGGCAAAAGCTGCAAACGTGCCTCACCTGTCTTCCCTCAGATGGGAAAGCTGGCACTTGGACCGTCACTTTATCACTTAAAAAAATTATTTGCATGACCAGTTGAACAAAAGATAAAGTCAAACACATGACTTGGTTTTCCATTTTCTGTTCTCCTGTAGCTGTTTGTTACTTATCTGTTTAATGATTGTTTTCAAGGCCATGAAAATGAGTCGGAGATCAGCTGATGCCAGCCAGCGGAGTTTGGCATATAACAGAATTGTGGATGCCCTAAATGAGTTCAGGTGAGCCACATGTCTCCTGTCTTTTCTGCCTCTTTCTTCAAAAGCACTTGAGCCTGTTTTAGAAGGGTCTTCTTAGTGCAGGACAAGTAACGTAAAATGTCTAAAGTCCTCTGCAAAAGTCAGTACAGCAAAGGACTGGTGATACCAAGCCATCCTGATGTGTCTGAGGTTTTGGATTTGTCCAAGTGTGTGTGTCCATCAGTCCTGTGTGAACAAGACACAGATGTTCAGGGTTTTCTGTGCTTCAGGTGATAAGGAAGCTCCCAGTGACCTCTTAAGTGGTCTTTTGTGGCTTGTTGAGAGGAGGGGAAGTATTGCAAAGCCCTGTTAGGAAAATCCTCCTCTAGTGTGTATTGTCCTGATGTGTGAGCAAAGCTCACCCCTCTCTAAGCTGTGCTCCAAAGGTGTTTCAGAAAAACAGCTAAGAAGAGGGAGAGCTGTCTTTTCCCACAGTCAAATGCAGTGCTGTAATCTCTGGCTATTGGTACCTGCAGAGCCTCTCTGTTCAACAGTTATTATACAAAGTAACACAGATAAGCACATCCCTGGCATTTAGCTGTATTTTCTTTCCATAGTTGAAGTCATGGGGAGGGAGTTAAGATGAAATCCATCTGTTTGGAGTGATTCATCTCCTTTTAGATGGGAGTGGCAGGGTGCTTCCTTTTACAACCACTGTAGAGCTCCTTTTTAGAGACATTATTGAAGACAGCTCTCTGATGTTATAAAAAGAAATTTCTGACATCAGGATGTATTTTACCGAACAGAGAAGAATCCTGAGGGCTCACTTATTTTTCCACAATTCCACTTCTTACCTGAATGCCATGGATTAGGTGGTGTTGCAGGATGAAGACACAGTGTATTTTAAATTTTTTTAGAAGCTCACCTCCAGGCAGTCACAAGGAAGGGCAGAGGATATGTCCTGTAGGGACAGAAGGCAGAACACAGGGAGCACGTGGGCTTGTGGATGGGATAAGCTGTGCCAAGAGAGGGAGCAGAGGGAGCTCATGACTGCTGGGAGCCACTGATCCAGCCCAGGGGCCTGAGACAAGTTCAGCAACTCGGAGCAGCCACAATGATTCCTCCACTCCCACAGCTCTGCCTTGTCTTTCCTCCCAGGTCTCTCCCTGTGCCATTTCTGTGCCTTCCCACCTTCTGCTAGCACCAGCTCCCCAGCTGTTTTCCAAACCTTTCCCCCAAAACATTCCCCCTCAAGATATCCTCAGTGGACTTTGCCCGTTCTCCTTTGTCCTTCCAAGTTAAACAGTTCCAGAGGGCTGGGGAGGGGCACCTATCCCAAGTCAAAAGCAGCAAAAAAACCCTGAAAACATGGGCCAAATCCTCTGTGCTGGCTTTTCCTCCTGGAGTGGGCTCAGCAGTGCTGAGCTGGGATGGGGTGAGGAAGGCTGCTGTGGTCAGGCTGAGGAAGAAAGCACTGTCCCAGCAGGCACAGGCAGATTGGCACTCACTGCACACCAGGAGCTGGGATCATTCCCATGACATGGCCATTGCATAACCAGCACTTGGAGCTGAACCACCAGGTCTATGCAGAGGTTTCCATGGTGATATAAATACTGCTCTTTAACAGTGTAATGAAGTTAATTAAATCCAGTTTAATTTCATAGAAATTAATTTCCTGGGGAAGCAGCCTTTGGCAATTTTGGGTTTTGCTGGGGTTTTTTAAGGAATTGCATTCAGAGGTGGGCAACAGCTGGTGCCCCCAGTCTAGGCAGGGTCCTTCTGCCCCTGTGACATGCAAGACCCCCTTGCTTTTCAAAGCAATGCAGGATGTGTCTGGTAAGAAGGGAGAGGTATATTTAAATACCAAAGGCTGGATGCAAAGATGCTTTGGCACAGGTTCAGCAAACCCATTTAGGACACTATTATCTCTTTAGGTGTCTGCTTTCCCACTGAAGTCACGGGGAAGTCAGGAGACGAGTCCTTTGGTGAACCTGAGACTTGTGTTGATTCCTGTCCTCTTAGCAAATTGTGCTGGAGGGAAGAAGGGTGCTGACTTCAGTGGGCTGGTGATTCTAAAATGTAATCCTGTTGCTGGTTTAACTCATTATAGTCTAGTTGTTTTAAGGAGAATTTTCTTTGTATTTTCCTTTTTTTTTTTCTTTAAACCCCCCAGATTTTCAGAGGTGCTCAAGAGTAGCTGGTGTGCGCTCGTCTGGTGATCAGAATAACCTCAGATCAGTGGGCATGGAGGATGTGCTGCCCTGCTGATCAGGGAAGGCAGCATGTCACCCCAGAGTCCCCTCTGCAGGCTGTAGGTCACTCCTCTGCCTGCAAAAAGGGAGCTGGGTCAAAGCTGGAAAACAAAGCTGCCTTCTCTCAAAGGCCCAGGCTGCTTCTGCAGATGGAGGCTGTTGATAAATTTGCCATCAGTTTGGTGCCCAGCTCCAGGCCTACCTTTGCATCATTAGTCACTTTACAGCAATTTTTAATTTTCGAAAGCGCTGATGGGTTTAGCTATTAACACTTGACTTAGAGGCTTAGAACTCTGTGGATGTCAGCTGTGCAGACACATGACTTAGGAAATAAGCTACTGTACTTGCATAAACATTTTGGCTCCCCCGGTCCCCGAGGCCAGCGCAGCACATTGATAACACAGATTATGCATGTGACTAATACCTGTGTGGCACAAATGCTGGCTGGCAAGGAAACCCTGATTGCAGGGCCTGGGGAAACACCTCTCTGCTCTCTGGCAGACAGATTTGATCCCATTTTCTGCCAGTAATTTTTAAGCAGCTTATGCTGCTGTGAACTGAGTGTGCTCAGTGGTGCCAGCACGGGCACGGAGTTGTGGGGGAGCCCCGCTCCTGCATTCCCTGCAGAGGGGATTGCCTTTGTTTTGCTGTTCCTTTTTAAGGAAAAATCATCTTTGGAAGGATGGAATGAGGATAGGAAACAAATGTATGTGTATTAAGCTTTATAAACCACTGATTATTTTCTTTCTTTGCCATTATGTTGTGGCTCCTAAATAGCAGAGCTGCTGTGGGGGCACAGTGCTGAGGGTCAGTGTGTTTTCCCTGGGGAGGAAGGGGGCTGCAGCAGGATGCTTCCATCATGAGGAGCTGTCTGGCTCGTTTGGTTTGTAGAGCCCCAGGGAAAGATGTCTCTGACTGGTACTGAGAATGGGTACTGAAACCGAGGGTGCTTGGGGGGTGTGTGAGGGTGGAGCAGGGAGCAGCTGTGCTGTGGTGCCTGTGGGAGCAGGGCTGCTCACCTTGGTGCCACCTGTGCCTGCAGGGCGGGCAGACCCCAGAGGAATTGGGCTGGGCTTGGCTCAGGGCTTCCTTTCTGCTTGGCCGGGCTGGGTCTCAGTGCTTCTCAAGCCCTGTGAGATATGAAGGTGTTTCCTGAGGGGCTCCTCTGGCCCCTGTGCTCGATGCTCCCCTGCTGGGGCCAAGGTGCCTGGAAGCTCCAGGCTGGAGTTCAGCCTCCCAGAGGCATTTCCAAATATAAACCAATTTAAATGTACTGGAACCCTCAAAAGAGCAGAGTCTCTCATTAACTGAGCTTTTCCTCACATGCTGGTGTGTGTGTGGGGAGGGAGGGGAGGGGTGCTGCTGCAGATGGCCAAGAGGAGAGTGGCCAAGTGAGTTTTTAATGATTGTTATTTTTGAAATCCAGTTAACTTCCCTGTAGTGTTTGAGGAGGGTTTCTTGGTGTCGATTTTTTTTTTTTTTGTTTTGTTTTCATTTTTGCCCTTTGCTATCTGGCAGGAGAGCTTCCCTGGGTGTTTGAAGAGCTGGGAAGCAGTTAATCCTTGCCCTTGGTCTCTGTGCCATTGCTGCCTTGGCTGCCGTGGAGGGTTCCCTGTACTGCAGTCACATGCCTGCTGGCCAGGGGCCAGGGCAATCTGATCTGGCTCGGAGGAAACACTATCAGCTGCAGATGCAGCCAGGGTTACCAGAATAGTAAATAACGAGTCACAAGACTCGGGCTATCTTTTCAACGAAAACAAGTATTTTAATATGTTGGTTTTAGTACAGAAGTAGTTTCTTTTTTCAAAGCAGCCAAGCTGCAAGAGGCTTGGCTTGGGTTAGTTTGCATAGGATGGAGAAATAAGCTGTGTTTTACGTTGTGCTGTTTATCTTCAGCTTCTCAGGTCAGCTGTGTCTGAGGGGTGTAAGTTTTCATGCTTGTTTTGAGCTTTGAAACTCCTTGAGTTTGAGATCCTTGGACTTTTCTTTTTTTTTTTTTTTTGGGCATCTTTAACATCTGTTCCAGTTAATGGACTGTGAACAGAAAGCTTTCCCCCAATAACCCCCCCCAGTCCCAGCCTGTCCCTGCAGAGGAATGAACTCCCAGTACCCCCAGACTGTTTGTGCTGCTGGAGACCCTCTGGTGCCCCAGAGGCAGTGCTGGTGTCCCTGGCTGCCTGCCCCCCTCCTGCCTAGGCAGCAGGACTTGTGCTCAGGCTGGGCTTTTCTCCCAGGGCAGGACCAGCAGCAGAGGTAACATGGAGCAGCTGGTGAGGCTGCTCCAAAGTGAGCCAGCAGCCAGCAGAGCCCCTGGGGGCTGGGGAGGGCAGAGGTAACTCAGCTGTCCCCCTCTCCAGCACAATGACTGCTCATCATGCAGTGGAGGATTTGAAGGTGTAACCTTTGAAGAAGACAGAGTTGATTTTGGCTGTTGTGAACACAGAGAATGGATTTTGTATTTGATGCAAATTGTTAGGAAAAATAAAGCGGAGAAAGCCATTGCCCCCTCACCTTCCACCTCAGTCACCTTTGCTGCCCTTTGGGGAGCAGCTCTGGGGTCACCACCCAGCTGCTTCTGTGCCCAGGAACTGGGGGTGCCCCCCTCCTCCCCAGGGTGGGATGTGCTGAGCTGCTGCTGCTGACGTGCAGCTCTCACTTCCTGGGAGTTTCACTTTAAACACTAAACCATGGAAGATTTGGCAGCTGCTGCTCCAGTGTGTTTGCCTGCCTGCTGTGCACAGCTTTGCTGCTGAAAGTGTCTGTAAATCCTGAGACCACGATATCCAGAGAAGATATATAAGATATAATAGAAGTTCAGGAGTTCTTATATCTATAAAAAAGAAGATATAAGATCTTTATAAATCAGGGGTGGTGCTAGGGATAATAGGGTAATGTATATCTTTGCCTTTGAAAACAAAAATACTTTGCCTAGAAAGAGTAGTGGATAAGGCAGGGAGAAACCTGAATTGATCAGTCATTTCCTATGTCTTTTTGGGTTTTTTCAGACTTACATTTTTACTGAGTTAAAAATACAGCTTCCCATAGTGTCATAATGTAGGCCCTGTACTTTAAACTATAACTTGTTTATATTTTAGAGAAGTTTAACAGTAATCTGAGGGATTTTAATCTGGTATTTTACTGCAGAGCAAATTTTTAATCATACATTTACTGTCCTCTGTAGAGTCAAAAAGGATGTGGTGAGTGTGTAATAGGTACAGCCACAGGGTGCCTTTACTGTCATACTCTCTATTTAAAGCTAAAGATGTGAACTGGTTCCCTGCTCTACACACCCACACTTCATAGGTTTGGCCTGGAGATTCACCAAGTTTTTAAAGCAAGGAGGAAGTTAAGGTATTTTTATAAGCCAGATACATACAATCTTGTCCTAGTCATAAATAAAGCAGAAGTTTGTTTTAAATGAAATGAAGAACAAGCAGGGAGATAAGAAGAAATGATCCATTCCTTCTTCATTCAGAGCAGGGCAGCTCTTGCCTTGTGCCAGGGAATGTTGATGTGTTTGGGATCGGGTCAGGTGGATGCAGGAGGAACCTGTGAGGTTCAGCTCTCTGAGTTAAAGGGTGAATTTGTGCTATTTAATGAACAACAGGGTTTGGATAATGGTTGCTGAGAGAAATTTTGTTTCTAATAGAAATGATAGATGGATCTAAATGTTGCACAGAATTCTTTTAAGCTGGGATTTCTACTTTTTGTTGTTGTTGTTTGGAATTTTTGGTTTGGTTTTTTCGGGGCTGTTGGGTTTTTTGTTTGGGGTTCTTTTTTGTTGTTTTTTTTCTTTAACCTCCTGGATTTTTTGGTTTTGTTTTCTAGAACAACTATTTGCAATCTCTACACAATGCCACGGATTGGGGAGCCTGTCTGGCTCACCATGATGTCAGGGACACCAGAGAAGAACCAGCTGTGCCATCGCTTCATGAAGGAGTTCACTTTCTTGATGGAAAACGCTTCTAAAAATCAGTATGGTGGATTTTAGTTTCGAAATTACATATGTGATTGTGCCTTTTTATTTCAAACCAATTTTTAAATCAGTTGTTAAAATCCTGATAATCAAAGAATCAAAAGGCCATCCATAAATACCTTATTTTTGAAACAAGTGAGAAGTTATCTCATTAAATTCCTGCTTCCTCACAGTCCTCTAAATCTTGATAGAGGCTGAACATCTGAAACATGTCCATAGGAAGTGTGTGGTGTGTGTGGATGTCTGGAAAGGGGTGAAGATACCTTACAAAAGGAATTAACTTATCTTTCAGAATCAGTTATCATATGATGAGGGATTATGCATTCAGGAAGAGCTGTGTCAGACCACAAACCTTAAATGTCATTTTAAAATGCCACTAAAGAACTGCTGTGCTCTTTGGTGCTCACTCACCTCTCTGGCCTCAGGCCCCAGCTGGTGAGCAGAAAACTCAGAAAGAAAGAAAGAAAGTTCCTGATAAACTGGGGAAAGTCTGATAAATGTACTCTTTTGTCAGTACTTTATCCTCTTTTCCCAGGGTGTGAGCAGGGGTAATTTTTAAAGGGTTTATCTCCATTAAAGTCCTAAACAGAGCACAAACCTAGTTTGGGTGGGGATGGCACTAGCAGATCAGATGTTTGGTCAGGGGCACTGCTCCCTGCAGGGTGGGAAGGGGCTGCTGCTCCCATCCTCCAGCTCTGCCACCACCTTGTCATCTCTTCTCTCCCCTGAGGGCAAGGTGACAGTGGTCACTGTGACAGTGGTCACTGGGTCTGCCTGCTCCTGCCCCAGGGCAATGGGAGAAGCCACAGGGAGTTGTGAGGGGTGCAGATGTATTTTCTTAAGATCAATTCCTGCTTCAGTGGAGGCTCTTTACTGGGATTGTCTCCTTTGATCCCTGCCATTCTGAGTCCTGTACATGTTGGTTACATTTAAGTAGTCATTTATTTCGGTTTGTTTTCTTTATTTTAAATATAATAAAATTTTAAGTGATGGAAACCAAAGAAAAATTAGGCCCTTTATCCTTCCCCTGGGTCCCCATTGTCATGCCCAATCTAGTTTTAAATCTCTCCTCATTTGGCTGTCTCTAGCATGGCTGCATGGAAGCTGTAGGGTTCCTGATGCTTGTAAATTATTCAAATAACACTATTTTGAGACATTTGGCTGTTTTCCTCTCCACACATGAACCACTGTGGCCAAAAGCACCATGTGTTGGTGTGTGGAGCCTCCTGGATCAAGCTCCTGCCAGGAAAACCAACTGGGAAAACTCCACAGAGCAGAAACCATTGCAGTAAATCAGATAGTTCATATTTTTCATTAAGTTTTTTCACCTTAATTGCTTAGCTAGTGAAAACTTTTTTTGTCAGCATAAGAACACAGTTTCTCTGGCTGAGCTACAGAACTTTGCGGGGGTTCTTCTTGAAAAGGAGCAGCCATATGGGCTGAAATTGCACAATAGTTCGGTGAAAGAACACAGCACCCAGCTATTTTACAGGTTTGGTGGCAATAGTCTTCCTTCTCATCCACAGTCACAAGGTTTGGGGGTTTGGGATCTTCTTGGAGTACAGGGGCCACACAGTGCCCCTGCTTTCTTACAGTGAGTGAAATAAATTGGTTTTGAGATGTTTTACAACATAAAACTTGCAAAATAGGAAGTCTTATAATTATTGCCAAAGAGTAAGTGAGATGCCACAAAAAGTTAAAATATTTCATTTTACTTTAAATGTGTGTTCTAGAGAAGAGCTTTGCCAGGCTGGGAGGGAGGGTCCAGCCACCCTTTCTCTCCCCAGGGAGCCAAGACTGAAGGGATGATCTCTGCTGATTTTGTCAGGCTGTTTCTTTACTCCTTGATCCATACAGATGAGACCTGCTGTCAGTTAAACATCTTGAGTGTATATCTGGAAAAAGAAAAAACATGTTGAACATTTTGCTTTCAGGTTTTTACCAGCTTTGCTGACTGCAGTGCTGACTAACCACCTGGCCTGGGTCCCCACTGTCATGCCCAATGGCCAGCCACCAATAAGAATCTTCCTGGAGAAGCATTCTTCCCAGAGTGTGGACATGCTGGCCAAAACTCATCCCTACAACCCACTGTGGGCTCAGCTTGGTAGGTGGCAAATACCTCTGAACCCCCAGCAGCTTTACAGAAATGGGAGTGCATGAGGTGGGGTTTATGATGCTGCTTACTCCCCTCCCAGGTTATTTGTTTTCAATACAAAATGAGACAAAAGTGTGTTTCAAGGTTAGAGGTGGTCACTGTGGTTTTTTATGCTCTAAGTTTTTAAGGCATTATCCATTAAAAAGTGTTAGCCAAAAAGTAAAGTCCTCTTTAGTCCTCTCTGTGTTGGGCCCCTTAAGGTCCCCTGCTCTGGTGCTGGTGGAGGATTCCAGGCCTCCTCTGGTCCTCCTCCTCCTGTAAGGAAAACCTGCTTTTATGTTTTGGGATGCCACTATCACTAAACCTCATTCTGGAATGAGAAAATCAAGAAAATTCATATTTTGATCAGAAGTGAACATACTTCTAATACAACAGAGCAACCCCCAGGCAAGGTCTCAGAGCCCAGTCAGTGATGTAGCTGGTCATATTGTCTGATAATTGCCCAGCAGAGAAGAGCAGGGCAGGTCAGATTGTCCTGCTCTGCACACAAACTCAGGCATAGAATTTGATTAGAGAAGGTAAGGAAGGTTTTCTGAGGTTGTCCTATTATTGTACAGGTAGGAATGGCCAGGGTGTTGGCAAGAAAACTTGATTTCAGGCCTCATGTGGCTTGAGGGACCCACTGTGGTGAGGGTGGCATTTAAGAGGACTCCTTGTCCCCTCAGCCCTGCAGTCATGCAGTGCCCTCATACCTCCAGAGCACACTTGCCCAGGTGACTCAAGTACAGCCAGAACACCCCATCCAACCCATAGCAGAACTCAAGGAGGGCAAGAGAAGGAGGTTGGCTTCAGCCATGCACCTGTCATGGTCACTTTTTGTCCTCATTCCTGGCATAGGTTTGTTTCTTTTACAGCTTTCTTTTGTGGGTAAAAGTCCAGCCCACTTTCCAGACTCTCCAGGGTAATGTGGCACAGATGCCTCCTCTTTCCCATGGCTGTATAAGGATCCCAGGAGATGAGCCTCCAAAGCTGGAATGAGGTGGTGTGAATGCTCCCTGATGTGTGAGATCAGATGTCCCCCTGACCAGTGGCTCACCTTACAGATCATACCAACAGCATCTCTGGGATTCTCTTACTGAAAACAAAATACAGCATAGCTGTTTTAACTCTACTGCTTTAGTATTTCTCTCTTATAGACCTGGTCTTTGAAACTGGCCCAGAAGAATAAACTGGCTGTTAGAAGAATAAATTATTGCAAAGATGCCAAATAATTGTGTGTTTAATATCCTGTCCTAGGTGACCTGTATGGGGCCATAGGATCACCTGTGAGATTAGCGAAAACAGTCGTGGTTGGCAAAAGACATGACCTGGTCCAGAGGCTGCTTTATTTCCTCACTTACTTCATCAGATGCTCTGAACTTCAAGAGACACACCTTCTGGAAAACGGGGAAGATGAGGCCATCGTCATGCCTGGCACTGTTATCACTACCACGCTGGAGAAAGGAGAAGTGGAAGAGTCTGAGTATGTGCTTGTCACGATGCACAAGAACAGGGGCAACTTGCTCCCTGAGTCTGAAGAGATGAGAGCTCCCAACTGCAGCTGTAAATACTGCAAATGTCCCATTTCCCTCGCACAGAACATAGAAGGTGTTGTACAGCAAGAGAGAGAAGACATGCAAAGCACTCCTAAGGTAGAGCTGGAATCTTCTTCAGATGAGAACAGAACCATCGTTCCTGAGGATGGCCAGGAAGATGCCGTGGATGTGACACAACCGAGGCCCTGCCTGGATACCAAACTAGAGACTGTGGTGTGCACAGGGTCAGCTTCACCCGAGAAATGTGCGGGGACAGAATCTTGTTTGGAGGCAGGAGGCAGCACGTGGAGGAGCGAGGATGCGCTGGAGGCGGGCAGCCAGGCGGGAGGGGGCACAAGGACACCCGGCATTGCTGTGGAGAAGAAGCCTCCTGATAAGCTCTTCATGGACACGTTCCCATGCAGTGCTGCTGAGGCTCAGACAAAGGTGACTTTCCTCATCGGAGATTCCATGTCACCTGACTCAGACATTGAACTGAGAAGTCAGGCAGTAGTGGAACAAATTGCCAGGCATCACAGCCCGCCAGCAGCGGAGGCAGGAGTGTCTGCTGATCAGAACTGTGAAGCTAAACAAACTGTTGAGGACCAAAATAGAGACTGTGGGACAGCTGAACACTTTCCTCAAGTTGCTAGTGAGCATCAGAGCTGGAACTCAAACCCATACAGTGCTGAGAGCATGAGTCTGTTTGATGAATATTTCACTGATGACAGTTCAGTTGAAACCCAGACTACTGATGATATTCCAGGGCAAGCAGCTGCGAACCTTCTTGCTCACAACAGTAGTTTAGAATTTTCTAAAAAGCTGTGTACAAAGGCTTGCAAACCACCTAGTGAATTTTGTAAATTTATGGACTCTGTTCGACAAGAGACCTGCAAAAACTGCTTTAATGAGCAGGACCAAAGAGAGAAAATCTCTATTCGCGTCCCCCATGGGGACAGGGAAAACGTAGAGAAAAAAGTGGCCCCGGGAATTGATTGGGACATTCCAAGAAATGAGAGTTCAGACAGTGCCCTGGGTGACAGCGAGAGTGAGGATACAGGCCATGATCTAACTAGACTGGGCAGTAACTATTATGGAGGAGAGCAAGAAGACTGGGCAGAGGAATATGAGATTCCCTTCCCTGGGTAAGTACTGTTCAGCCCTAACAGAGCCTAAAAAAGATGGAGCCTCTTCTCCTGTCACGTATTTGGAGGACTGTAGCCTAACTTGGCATCAGGGGCTGGAAAAGTGTCTCTTGAGCTTGCTGGTTGTTGAGGAATATTGAGAGATCAGTTGTCTGGAAAAAAATACTAATGGTGTATTGTGATCTTGGCTTGTATTCTCTGCTTCCATGATAAGGTGACTGCAAAAGCTTAACTGTAAAGTTTTTTAAAAGTGCTTTACTTCAAGTTAGAAGATATATGAAAAAAATATAAATGCACCCTATGTAAGGTGAATTTGTTGTTTACTGTTGTACATCTCTTTGATGTGCCTTTCTTGCAGGTCAAAATTAGTTGAAGTCAACTCTGTCCAGCCCAGTATTGCCAATTTTGGAAGATCCTTACTAGGAGGCTACTGTTCCTCTTACGTCCCTGACTTTGTTTTGCAAGGAATAGGAAGTGATGAAAAGCTGAGGCACTGTTTGGTGTCAGATTTGTCTCATGCTGTGCAGGTAATTAAGCTATATTTGGTAAATGTATTTCTCACAGTAGGGAAAGATAAATGTTTGTGAAGGTACAAACCTGCTGGAAGTGGAAATATTTCCTGTCACAGCTCCTGTCAGATTTCTCCAGTCCCAGGTCACCAATTTTTCTCCTCTCTCAATTAATGTATCTGAAAAACGTGGATATTTCACTGCAATTCTGGAGCATGAAAGATGAGATTCCCACTGAAGCCAGCTGGGATGCTTGTGCCCTGGGAAGATGGATCTCAGTGCTAAGCTGTATCACTGTCTCCTGTAGCTTGGCAGCTGATGTTTGTGTCCCCACAGGATGGAATGATGTTAAGCAAGCCCATATTCTGAGGTTGTGCCTCTCTCCCTGGGCACAGAGTCCTTCTGCAGTGGTGCAGGAGCTCTCATTGCTCCCTCCTCTGTCCCTGCACGTCTAACCAACGTGCTGCTGCTTGTGCAGCAGAATGTCTTCTCCATCACAAATGCTCAGTATTTTGGAGACATTCTTTAGGATGGTAGTCCATGTGTCCAATAGCACTGTCCTCCTTGGAAAAGGAGAAACCAACATAAAGATTATGGTCTGAAGGGAACTCGTGCTTCTGACGTGTTGGAAATCATCTCTCTTCCACAGCAGTTTTTCCCTAGATGAACTGGGGCATGACTAGGAACTGTGGTGTTTCCTCCCTCTTTTTCCAGGAAAGAAGTAGAAAGTAGGCTGTCACTGAAAGTGTGACATCTGCTCCCATCTAGTTTATTCCCCAGAGAATAAGGAAAAACAGACTGCTGAGCAGCTACTTTCCTGAGACCTTCCAAAAAATCCCCTTTTCCCTACTTCTCACTTCAACAGTGTGCATTAGACTTGCAGCCCTTCTCTGCATGCCCTTGCTGACTCCTTGGAAGCAGATAATTGCTAACAGTTCAGCCCAGAAAATTTATTAGGGAAGGACAGTGGGTTTCCAAATACTCCCCTTTTGAACCCTTTTTCATGGCTTTGGAGAGGTGGAACACCAGCAGGGGGGAATGGCAAGGCACAGGCTTGGTTCCTGACTCCCTCTGCTGGCCTCCCGTGAAGGCAAACCTGTGACAGCTGGGAATAATCTGACCTCATTAACACACTAAACAGCAAGCTGGATTTCTGGTGCTTTCAGTTTTAGGAGTTTAAAATACACTTTGGATATGTTAGATTTCTTCTTATATCAAATACCAAAGATGTAACTGTCAGCCAGTGACATGCTTTAAAGCCTGTAAGAAAAGATAGCCACTATCCTAACACTGTGCCTTGCTCACAAAACCCTGCTGGTTTTAATGGATGGCATGCAATGTGGGCAGATGTATTTTAGGTGAAGCAGTGTCTGGGATGCTATCCTGCTATCCAGCAATGCTCTCCTAATATCCAGGATGGATGTTTCTGTGAAAAGAAATACTGCTGTCATTTGTCATTCTTGGGGTTCTGCTCTTCATATTTTGTTCCTAGCACCCTGTTCTGGACGAGCCCATTGCGGAAGCTGTCTGCATTATTGCAGACACGGACAAATGGACGGTGCAAGTGGCCAGTAGCCAGAGGCGAATGATTGAGAATAAACTAGGAAAAGAAGTGTTAGTCTCCAGTCTCGTCTCCAACCTGCTTCATTCCACTCTTCAGCTTTACAAGCATAATTTATCTCCAAACTTTGTAAGTCTAAATGGAAATCACAGGGGCAATGGTTTTGAAGCACCCTTTAACATCACAGGTTAGAGATACGTAAGGCTCTCCCTAGTGTTTCTATTCCTAGCCAGTGCAACTTCTGGTGTAGCTGTTTGTGATGCCTATTGAAATGCCACTCTAAACAAAACAGCTGCCTCATTAATTTTGATTTAACATGTAATCAAAGGCTTCTGCTCAAAAATGAAAGTCCTGCCACTTAGACACGGCCACAGAATAGTCAACAGGGGTATGGGATCTGTGCTTTCTGGTTTGGTTCTGTCTTCTCCCTGATACAAGTATTTTTGCTTTTTTTAGTGTGTGATGCACCTGGAAGATCGGCTGCAGGAGCTCTACTTCAAAAGCAAGATGCTGTCTGAGTATCTCAAGGGCCAGATGAGAGTCCATGTCAAGGAGCTGGGCGTGGTGCTGGGGTATGGTCACAAACTTCTCCCAGCAGTGCTACCCTGGGTGTCCTGGTGCCACACCCTCCGCCTGGGCTTGTTCCTAAGCACGGTGAAATGGATTCCTAAATGGGACTGGAACTCCTAAGTTACCCATGGCTTCAGGCTTCTCCTTAGGCATTGCTCAGTCACAAGGATCCCCCAGCTTTTCTGTCTTCCCTGCGGGCAGGAAGATGGGCTCAGCACTCCGGAGCTTATCAAACTCCCTTCTTAGTTGGTCAGTCGTCACTGAACAGCATGGGGCACCTGATTCCTCCAGGTTGACTTTCCCTACATGGCAGGAAACACACTCTGTGTCATGTAAGGCACATAATACCTCTCTGTGGGTGTGGGGCATGGGCAGAGGAGCTATTTAAGGGGTGTTTATAGGAAGGCTCTGACTATGTTTTCCTGCAGAGGAGTGCAGCGTGAGCAGGAAGGCACACAGAGCATGTGTGGTGCTGGACATGGCAGCTTTAGCTGGTCCTCTGCTCCTGTACTGTGTCCCCCAACTATTATTCCCTTTACTCTGAAGTTAGGCAGGAATTTTCCTTCCCCCATCTGCTTCCTCACCAGTTTGTTGGCCCTGTTAAAAACCCAGCAGACAGGTGGGAGCTCAGACAGTGCTGACAGTGTGGGAGCAGGCACATCTGGAGGGGTGGGAGGAGCAATCTGGCAGCTGCAGTGTGTAGCCCATGGCCCAAGTGCAAGTGCTGGGGCTTGAGCAGGCGGTGTGGGTTCTGACACGTGTTCAGCCCAGTGACATTTCAGGCTGGATTAAACATGACTCTTCTGCTTCCTTTCAGGATTGAATCCAGCGACCTCCCCTTGCTGGCAGCTGTAGCGAGCACTCACTCTCCGTACGTTGCCCAGATCCTACTTTAAAATGCCAGAGGCCACAGACTTTGACTTTTTGCTTCTCTGGAAACAAAGTGGAAGACAACTTGTTCTGGCTCCTTTCTCTTTGCAGCAAGTAAAACAAACTGCTTGTTGAGCTTGCAGCACCTCCATATATGACTGCATGGTGTGCAAACAGTTGGAGACTTCCTCTCTCCCACTTAGCAATTTATAAAAAAGGATAAAGAAAGGAGAAAGGAAAACTGAGTATGCCCAAGATTTCCACCACAGAAAAGTGGAGATTTTAGCAAAGCTGAAGAGATGCATTTTTTTAGCAGTTTCTGCCACAATAGCTGACTGTGACTTATACTGGGGAATGGAGGAAGAACTGCTCTAAGAAATACGTGATGCCATCACCCCTTACAAACTGAACAAGAGAGCAGCTGCCTTCAGCCAGGCTGCAGCTGATGAGGATCACATTAGGATCTGTAATTCTCAAGCTGCAATGATTTGTAAACAACTTCTACTTTTTCACATCATAGTCCAATTCTGAATACTTACCGGGGCAGAGGCCTGTGTTTTTTTCTGTAAGAAGCTTATTAATGACAGTCAGCTGCAGAATTTATTTATGATCTTTCTCCTGGGAAGAGGAAATAGTGGGGGACAGAGGGCGACAGGGAGAACGGACGAAGAGGCCAACAGACAAACTAGCGATGGAGATTCTTGGCTGGATGCTGTAACCAGTATTAAATGTTTATAATGTTTAAATGTTGCTTTATACGAAATGATGCTTTTCTTTGTCAACGTAATCAAAATGTTAAAAACAAAAATAATCTAAAGAGAACGTTGGCTGAAATTTCCCCATGGGTTCCCCAGAATGACATGACAATTACCTCTAACTTTTTTATGATATATAAAATCTTGGACCATCATATTCTTTTTACAGCAGTCAGTCAGCTATTGAAATAATGAACTAGAAATAATTGTACCAAAGCATTGGGGACAGAACGAGTAGACTATTACCCTTAACTGCTCAGGTAACAAATTGATACATTTTTTAAAACCATTCTACAAAAAAAAATGAGCATTGATTACACCATAGTGTAGTAATATCCAAATTATTTTTTGACAAATATACCCTTGCTGCAGATGACTCTAATCCCTTTTCTACTCACTTGTGTAATTACCAGCAGGAAATGTTGTTTATTTTATTCTCAGCATTTCTCTTTTACTCAGCCATCACTGGTTTGTCATTGTATATACAATAGCTGTACGAGTAGCTGATGGACCCAACCTGGTGTAAGTAATGTAAATACACAGTGGGAGGTGGATTGTGTTTTCGAAGGCTCTACTACCTCAGTTTAACTGGACACTTCATTCTAGGCTTTGCTTTCTATATTTGTCCTAGCAGCCAATTAATGTTGCTGATTTTTAGCTTCCGTTTTCATCTGTTAGGTTTAGCATATTGAAATTCATGGATTATCCAAACAAGTAGGAGACACGTATTCATTTGGTCGCTAAACTCTATAAAATTTCTATAAATACGTCATTCTGTAATCATCTTTTCAATAGTACAGCACGCCTGCTATTGTTGTTTGAAGAGTTACTTTAAGTACAAATCTATTTTAACCATTTGATAAACTTGAAAACAATAGGAGAGATCCCCGCCCCACCTCTGTCAGTGACAGAACTCTCCTCCCTTCCTTCTCTGGGGCCAGGATTCACCTGGAGTAGTTTTTCAGTACTACTTAAAATCTGTCACCTAAAACTCTGTTCCAGGGAGATCTACGTGGCAAACCCACCCCTCCCTTCCATGTAGGACTGAGTCTACATCAGGAAGTGACCCCAACATTCATACAGGCAGTGTCATTGGAAACTCTTTTGTATATAAAATCTAATGCTGACTGCTGCAGGGGAAAACCTTGTGTTTAATCTGTGATCCAAGGATTTGTTTCTCCCATTTTTCAAATGTCCTTTACTTGCCACACAATTATATTACATCTGGCTTTTGGAATGAGCACAAAACAGGGGCCCAGTTGTGTAAACACATTTCTAATGAAATATAGGATTGCACTCAGAACGTGGATGTTTAACTCTTTGCTAGGATATGTGGCATAGGCAGTAGTTGGATACCACGTTGTGCACAGACTGACAGCGGCGACCTGGCAGTGTCTGTGCTGCTGGGGCTGGCAGAGGAGGGTTCCTTCCTGTGCCTTGGGAGGTTCTGTGGGTAAGTTCATCCACAGCACGTGCCCAGAGAGCTGGGCAGCTGCACCCTCCCCCTGGCATCCCCCAGGACTGTGCTCACAATGATCCTTACAGGAGAATACTGGTCCTCATTTGAGCCTTTATTGTGCGAATTGTTGGGGTCACTTTGAAATGGGTTTGACTCTCCAGAAAGGCCCTTGCATGGCCTGCAGTGATGACTGATGTGAGAGGAGAAGGAGGTGGCTGTTGAGTGGCACCTTCTCTGCTGCCCTCTGCCCAGCACCAGCCAGTAGTGGCATTAATGGTGTGCTCAGTCAGTCCCAGACAGAGCAGCCACGGATGCAGCTTCCTCATCATCCTCCCACAGTGCCAGTCCCTCCTGGCATGGCAGCAGCCTCTCCACCCCTCAGCAGTGTTGTGGGCAGAACAACCAAAACCCTTCTGTGATGGGAAGTTTTCCTGTGAGTGAACTTTTTGGGTACGTGAACAATGTGGTACGTATGTCTGTTTGTTAAATACGAAAAGGGATTTTTACAGGATATAGAATTGACTTTTTAAAATATATCACTATTCTTTTATGTGAATAGAAAACTAATGTTTGATTTCTTTTTTTCCACTACTCCCAGTCTCCATTATTAACATGTCTTAATTTTCTGGCTGAAACCTAATTATACTAGGCACACAAATTAGCAAATTTGATTTTGTTGCAATTGGCAAACACTGGGCTGCTAAGAACAAAAAACTGTTTAAAAGAACAGATTTTACACCTTGCATATGTTTTCCCTATTAGTTCTTAGAAATGTTTTATGACAATTTTTTGCTTTCTCTAAATTATTTAGATGGTGGTACTTGTAAAATGCTGGGTAAAATGTACATACTTGTTATCTCTTCTGTTTTTGTATATATTTCCCAAGATGTGCACTTGTATTATAATAACCATTCCCAATTTTAGGGGAAATTTGTGCAATAAATACAGTATGTCAGTTTAGTTCTGGTACCTTATGTGTCCATTTTTTGACATGTGCTATGAGTCCGTGGGTGAGTGAACCACCTTACATTTGACACCTGTCTCCTCTCAGCTCCCCTTTTTGGGACATTGATTTTGGCACTTGGCAGTGCTGGAGCCATTTTAATTTGGGAATCTCGTAAGGAATTAATTGTTTCAAATAGGAATTTGTGACTGAACTTCCTGTCCCTTCAGCTGTGAATGTTGTTGGCCCCCAGAAGGCAGTAGTGAGATGGGAGGGAGGTCCTGATGCTCTGTACCACTGCGTGACTTTGTGTGAGGTGAACAAACATAAGCAGAAAGCCATTGTCTTCCATTGGTTCATACCAGTGTATTCATACCACTTTAGGAATGAATATTCCTAAAGTGACTTGCAAGGAAGTTTGTCACAGAGGTGTTTGCCATTTGTGCCCATCTGCCTGAGTACAATCCCTTCTCTGTCTCTCTGGGCTGCTGCCCCGGAATGAAGGTTATTGAGGAGTTGTCGTAAGGTTTTATTAAATCTTAAGTTCAAATTGTGATAGCAGTGCTGCCAAGAAAAGTGAAGTAATAATCATACAGCAGGAAAAAAAATTAGGAAGATGTAGCAGAGTATATAAACGAGGCTTTAAAGCATCTGGGTTAAATAAGGTCCTGTGTTCCTAAAGAATGGAAAAAGGACAAGCAGAAGATGGAAGCCTTTGCCTGAAGCAGCTGCATCTTCTATTTTTGATAAATGCTACATGGTTTCCTGCCCTGGTACATACCTGCCCCAGGTGCCCTTGCCACATGTGAGGTGCAGGATGAGCTGAGGTCAGTGTCCCCAAGCCCTGTCTTGCAGTGACTGAGGTGCGGGGCAGGGACCACTGTAGGTCCCACATTCAGCACAGCCAGACAGCACAGGAGCCTTCTAGGATTTCCACTTGCACCTGCCAAGTCCTGTAAAAGGATGCCCATGATGGGAGCGTTTGGAAGAATGGAATTTGTCCTCTCGGAGGAATGAAGGCCACAACAACTGACTCTTGGGTGCTTAAACTGGTCCTGTAACACCACCGTGAGGCTTCCCTGTGCACAGGGATGAATTGCTCTGCCTGCCTTCTCTGCTGGCATCCCAAGTAACACTGTGTCAGTGCTCCAGGTGGGTGAGTCAACAGAAGCAATTAACATGGGATTCTTTGCCTTTTAATACTGATAACACAGGGTTTTTGCTGGCCTGGTGTACTGTTCATGATGGATTCACAAGGCAGAGCCTGCAGTCCCACAGCAGCACTGAAGGTGTCAAGCAGGCAGCTCCAGCAGAGTCCGCAGCAGGAGATGCTCGGTTTTAGCTGGGAGTTCTGCCATGGAACACTGAGATGTGCACTGTGCACTGTCAGACCTCCTGCAGGGCTTCTCGGGCTGAGTGCACCTGACAGAGGGCAGAGAATTTTGTGTTACCAGAGTAGATGGTCATGAGGTGTCCTCCTGACGGGGATGGCAAGAGGAGCTGGAGTCATGTGTCTGTGTGGGTGTTTGGCAGCAGTGATGTGAGCAGTAAATTCAGCAATGTAATCACTGCAGCATCCAGAAAATGCTGATGTTAATGCCCAGAATTGATTTCCCTTTTAACTTTCCAGCTAGACTGGGACATAGCACTTGCTAGGCAATATTTTTAATGTATTGTTGCTCCTTTTCTGTAATTCCCTTAATTTTCTTGAGACAAAAGTTAATTCACTTAGCTGAGGCAAAGACAGGAAGGAAGCCACAGGAACCCGAGTACCATGGCGTCTCTCATCTCCCACATTATTCCCAGGGGTCTGTAGAAGAGGATATGATTATTTTCTGTGTGGCTTAGAGCAGAGTAACCACAGGATAATTTCTGGATCCAGGGGTGGGAAGCAGCTTGATGTGTTGGCTGTACAAAAGCATAGAGCTCTTAACAGCTCTTTGCTAAGCTGCTGTTGCTTTCTTCTCTCGTAAACATTTATTAAAAAATAGTGGCCTTGTAGTTGGAGGTAAAAGTAAGCAGAGAGCCTGGAGATACACGTGATTTCTGAATCTCTGTGCTGCAAGGAACATTTCTGTTTATGTGCTGCAGCATGCACATTCTGTTCCAGCCATCCCCTCATTTATTTTGTGGTACAGGAGCAGTTACAGGCTTTGCACACCACCCCTGCAGCCTCCTTGTCTTCCCCCTGTACAAGATCATCTTTGCTTTTGCTGCAGGCAGATCTAAATACACTAGTGCTTAGGGTTTTTGAAAGTGTTGCTGGTGCTGGCTGGAGATGCTTCTTTACTGTGAGCAGCACTTCTCTGTTTTGACTGCCAAAGAACCACAAGTTCAAATCCTATGGGATCTGTCCACAATTCTGGAGCAGAACCTGATCCCCCAGCAGCAGTGGCTTTGCTTTGAGAGTCCTCTGGCAGAGGAGCTGGAAGGTAAATCATCTGTGCCCAATGGGCCTGGTAGCTCTCCCAAAGGGGTGGTTAATTTTCCCGTTGCTGTGGTCAGTGGGAAGGAACAGACATTAAAGGACAGGCAGCTCAGCACCGAGGAACAGGAGTGAGAGCTCCTGCCCTGACTGGCATGGAAAGTGCCAACACGGAGCATCCCATGGGGCTGGGGTCCCCACAGGAACCTGGTGGAAGAGCGGGCATGAGGGGTTTTGCGTTGGAGAGGTGCTGTGATTCTCCTTCCACTGAGAGGACTGCTGCTGGGCAGCATTTTCTGCCTCAGCAAGACCTGCTGGCCTGCAAGGCTGGACAGTTGTGTGGCCTCTGGAAGGGAACAGCTTCATGTGAGCCATCACCTACATGTCACCCACTTGGGTCTAGTTCAGGCTCTCCGGCAGCTTGTCTCCTCCTAGAAGAAGCATAGTAGCAGGAAGCAGCCTGTTACTCCCATGTATTTGTTTATTTTCATTACCAAAAATATTTGTACAGCAGCAGAATTTGATCTCCAAACCTCTGTGTGTTCCAGCTGTTTGTTCCCAGCTAGAGTTTAAGACATCTGCTCGAAGGGTGGGGATCAGTGCCTGGGCTCCTGAGGACCAGCTGCGGCAGGGCCCAGAGCGCTCTTCACACCGGTCGCTGGTGGTTACGGTACGAGCAGGTGCAGGAGTAAAGGCAGGTGGCAGCAAGTAGCTGGTCCGGCGGTTTGGGATGTGGGTGATAAGGAAAGGCTACCTGAAGCACTCGGGAGTGGTTCGTGTTGAGGCAGCACCTCCTACGTCCGGCATGACCTCAGAGGGCACGGCGGTGACACGAGCCCTTCCCCTCACCGCACGTCAGCTGCACGCCAGCAATGGGCGCTGCCCCTGCCCGCTGCTGTTGCTCAAAGCTCCGTGGGTTGAGCAATGCCCGCGCTGGCCGTGGCTGTGTGGGCAGGGCAGTTGGTGCCCCGGATCCCATCGGCAGCCAGGGAGTGCCGCCGTGCGCTGCGGCCGGAACAACCGGCCCAGGTGGTTCGCGGGGCGAGCCCGGCCGCGGGGCTGCTTCCTGCTGGGACTGACTCGGGCGTAGAAGTCGCTTTGTTTCAGGGCCAGGTTTCCCCAGAGCTCCATCTCGGAGCCCTGCAGTACAGCCAGGCAGCTGTCTGGGTGCTCAGGCACCAGCGAGGACGAGCGGCCGGGACTGCGGGGCAGAGCTGTGCTGCCGGGCCGCACGGAGGAGCCATTCCGGCCCGGCCAGCAGCCCTCATTGCAACATCCCAAAGGAACTATTTGGGCCGAAGGCGCGTCCCAGATTTCCAAAGCAGCACAGGCGATAAGCTGTTGCCTTTTTTTTACGACACAGCTGCTCTGCCTATGCTCCAGCTTTGGCCAGGCCCCCGGCTGCGAGAGGAGCACCCAGTCCGAGTGCTGGTGGGGACTTCTGCCGTGATTCACCTCTCACTGCACCTCCGTGCTTTCAGTGTGGCGTTGCCTTCCTTAAGGACCTGCAACCCAGCCCCTTTGGTTACAGATTTTCTTTGGATAAAGCTTCTCAGAAATGAAATTATAGACCAAGAAAAATCTTAAGGAAAAACGAGCCAGGGTCGGCAGGATGGAAGTGTCCTACTCTGGCTCAGCTTTTTTCAATTTAAAAAACCAGAACCTTGTGAGCGGGAGGGAGCCCCTTCCTCTGGAGCAGGTCACAGGGGAGCACGGGCTGGGAGAGCCCTGCGGTGCCACAGTGCCAGACATCAGGGCCATCCCAGGGCCATGATGCTGCCTTTTAGCCCATAAAGACATTGTTTAATTGCTGGTATCTTTTGGTTTGAAGATTTCATCTGTCCTGTTCTTTTTAAGATGCTGAGGGAGTGGAACTCCGTCTGACCGTGCCTTTGCCTGCTTCCATTGTTCAGTTTCTAGCACTAACCAGAGTGTCTGTTTAATCTGGAACTTGCTTTTCCTTCTTCATTAACTCCTTAAGATGAGCTTTGATTCCACTGGTTGGACAGGCCCTGATTTTTCCTTATGGGAGAGCACTAAGGAGGAATGGGGGTCGTGCAGATCACGTGCAGCTTTGCTGTGCTGGAGCAATTGCAACCAGTGCTGCTCTCATCATTATTTCCTGTATGAGCAGGATGGGCTGAAGTTGCAGCTCTGGGACATATGAATGTGTCACTGGTGGCAGAGCTAAAGATGGAGTTTGTCCTAGGTTCTTAATGGAAAACAAACATTTTCCTTAAGTGGCATTGAAAATGAAGGCCGTGTTTCTTATGAAAGTGCACACAGGTGGGCTGAGGAAGAAGGGTGAGAACATTTCCTTGAGAAATGAGCATCTTACTTCCCAAATGCTCATTAATTTAGTTTTCTTGACTAATCAAATTAATTTCTAGAATATTTTCACTAATGTCACCAAAAGAAAAGTGGTTTATAAACAGCCTGGAGCCAGCAGAGAGAGCAGTGGTGAGGGCGCCTGGAGGCAGAGCCCAAGTCAGTGCAGGGGTGACCCCAGCAAGTCCCTTGGCCAGCTCCCAGTGCTGACACAGAACCACTGGTGGGATATCTCCTGAGCAAACACCCTCATGTGGGGCATTTGGAGTGGCACTGGCAAGAAGTCCCTATGCTACAAAGGTGTCCATAAACAATGACTTCAGGGCAGAGGGTACCAGTGGGTTTATGTGCTTGATTTTCCTGACAGGGATGCTATTCACTTTGGAGAACTTCAGTGTGTTAGAAAGACTATGTTCAGCATTTCTTCTATAGCTATTTCTAGAATTACTTCAAAATTACAGCCATGAGCAATTATAGTTTCAATAGCTTATTGAGTGCGCTGAATCCTAAGACATTAACTACCACATTTTCAAGGAGTCAATTTATTAATAGCAGCTGTAACTAGAAATCTTGTCTAATTTTGATCTCTACCAAAAGACATGAAAAAATAAGGACTCCTGTTTTCATGTATTAACAGTAAGACTGATAAAATTTGTGGGAGATATTCTGGGCAAACAAAAAAATTACAGCTGTGTTCCTTGTGCTGCAATAATTAATGATCATGCACTTTATTCTCCAAAGCTGTTTTTCTTGTACAGTTTAACTAAAGGTCTTGATCTCTGTCATTTCACATGACATTGTTCTGAGGCTGTAAAAGCCATCAGCCTGAAGGAGAATTTATTTTTCAAAATACAGCTTGACTCTCCAAACTATTTCTTAAATTATAGGTTAGTGAAAAGCAGGCCCTTCCCATGAAAACAGAGTTTTTTAAGAACTATAGACTTGATCTGATTGAGTATTAAAATCAAGGGCTCTGTCAGGCTGGTAAGAATCCCCATTGCCCCTGGCAACAACTACAGTTCTTCACAGCTGTGAATCCAGACACATTTTTCAGGGGAAAATAATCCTTAACCTAAATACAACTTTTCAGATATTTTGAGGTTGACCTTCGCCTCCTTGTCTGTTTTTTCCTAGGCTGTCTGGCTGGGAAGATGCTGACCCCACTGGATTACAAGCTCCTACAGCAGCTCATCCTTCCAGTGAAGGAATCACAGGCTCTGTTGAGCCCATGCAGGGTTTGTCCAGTGCAAGTGATTAGTCTCAGAAATACAGGATGAATTCCCACTTTTTCAGGATGCGAACAACAGAGGAAGGTTTGGAGGAAATGTCTTCCATCAGAAGTTCTATCCTCTGCCTTCATCACTTACAGTCAAAGCATGAAAGCTCATTAGGTGTGATTTGGCTGTTTCCTGTTCAGGCTGTCAACTAAAGAAGCAGCAGAGCAGCATTGCTGGAGCATGTGGTGGTCTCATTATCTCAGCAAGGGAAGTACTCTGCAACAGAACCCTCACCCCCTCCTTGCCCATGGTGTTTAAACTAAATGGTTTTAAATGAAAAGAGAGTCAATTTATGTTAGATACAAGGAAGAAGTTTTCTGCGGTGAAGGTGGTGAGGCCCTGGCACAGGATGCCTAGAAAAGCTGTGTCTGCCCTGGAAGTGTTCAAGGTACGGTTGGATGGGGCTTTGACCACTAAAGGTTCCTTCTAACATAAACCATTCTGTGTTTTTGTTATTGCATAAGTTACTGACAGCTTCATCTGCTGGACCACCATCACCGCACCTCCAGGTTTGGGGTGTCCCTGACACCTGTCTCCACTCACAACCTTGCCACACCCCAGGACATGGCTTTACTGATAATTCCCACCCTGGCCCAAGGAGCTGCAGAGCTCTGCCCTCTCAGTTTCTTACTGCAATACTCTTGCCAATTTTGATTGCAGATTCCTTACCATGTGTGTGCACATCCTTCTTTAGACCACAACTGGAAAAAGCTCTGGGGTGGTTCCTGCTCAGGGTCTCCTTAACTGCAAACCCACAAACTGTTTCCATTTCTCTGGGTACCTTCTTCAAAAGTGCAGCACTTTTGTAATACCCTCCTAGCGTGACACCCAGTGATGGTTCACAAAGTAGCAACTACTACAGCAAGAGTTTATATAAAAGAAAACACTTCTACTGCAAAGGCAGTTTTGCCTTGGATAAACAGAGCAATGAAATCCAACTGTTCCAATGCAATGGACTGCCATGGAAAATGTTTGCCACTGGCAAAAGCTCTGGAAAAAAAAGTCACTTTTTTATCAAAAAAGTAGTGAGTTATCTGCTGGTACCATCCATGGCTTTTAGTGTGCTGATATGGCACTGAGAGTATCCCTGACAGACAGAGGGGGGAGGTAAGGGCACTTGGAGGGCAACTCCACTCAGCTTTCTAGAAAAGTCAAAGGTTCCTGGTTCCACTTGTGCAATTACTTCATATGCAGCTATTGAAAATTATATTTCCTTGACAAGATTGTTTTTGGTGTCAGGGTTTTTCTGGAAGTCAGTGTGCTGCCTATGGGCCAAGCAGGTCACTGCACAAATTTCATTGTGTTTCCCTTTTCAATGGAAATTGCAAATGCATTTCCAGGCACAGCTCTCTGGAAATACCCCAACAGCAGCCTCTATCACCTCTTCAGTATTTTAGACTGGGCAGTGCTTGTGTCTCAGCTTTCAGCTACATGGAGTGAAATGCCTAAAACTCTTAAGAAATTGCATCTGCCTTAATGTCATCACTGCTATCCTACCTAATAAATATTTTCCTAAAAAACCTCAGTCCTCTCTCTCTGATGAAGAAGACTACTTCCTCAGAGGTAAGCAGTGATAGGTAAGTGGTATTTGTGTACTTGGGTGACATCTGTTTTATTGGGAGGAGCACTCAGCTGTGCACTTGATAACTTGCGTCACCCTCTGATTCATACAATCATCTGACCTTCATCTAACTGCTGCTCTGCTTTTATTTCCTTTTCTCCCGATGAGTTACAGTAAAGGAAATTCGTCCTGTGCTCCATCCACAATGCTTCCTTTCATTCAAGGTTTGGTTGTGCTTTTAGCATTTAAAAAGACAACCAGTATAGCCATCTACTGAAAAAGCACAGGATGAAGTATCACGTTCCTCTCCCCTCACATTTACCCCCCTGCAGGCTACACACTCCAGGAGTTGCTGTACTTTGGACACAGCCTGGTGAAATCCCAGCTGGGAGATGCTGCAGCCCCTCAGGGTGGGATGATGGGGTTTGCTGTGAGGGTTTCTCCCTGTTTGGTGTATGGACAAGTAGGCAGGTCTTCCAGGAGGAGTCTAACTGCTGGTTCTGTCTGGTGCTGCACCTTCAGCTCCTGCTCTGCCCTGGTGAGGCTGTTCCTCTGGGTGCACACTTGTGTCCTTCCCTTGCAGCTGAGGAATGACACCCATCTCCCTGGATGTCCCAACTTTATGAAGTATGAAGGTAAAAGAGAGTCTGGTGGTCTCTGAGCAGGAGCATCTCAGCTGTCTGATGCAGGAGAGCTTCTGGAAGAGGCCATCACAGGCTTGAGACACTGTTAGGAATCAATATCCCAGGACACAGAATTACTGTATGTTACCAAGGGCAGGGTCTCCAGAAGGAAGGGAGGAAAACCACATTGTGTGGAAGAAGAGTGATCTGCAGATCTTTCTAAAGTTAAAAATAGTGAGGATTTTGTCTGCTGAAGACAGTTTGTCCTGTTATGCTGCTGTCATCATGTGAGCAGGCTGTATGCTTCTGCATTTGAAGGCTAAAACTGAATGCTGAAAACAGGAACTTTCTGGAAATTCCGCATGCCTGAGATGTAATGGTTTCAGTGAGTTTCCTGATATCATCTCATCCATATGGTTGTGCTTGGATGGGGGAACTAAACATGTCATTAGCTCTGTAGGGCCACTATAAGTCGAAGAAGAGATCATAAGGAATCATAAGGATGCATAATATCCTGCAAAGACATCCTGACAGCGAGCACTTCAAGGCAAGAGAGCCCAGTTTAAGAGCATGGAGGAACTGAGCTCTTGCTAACTTATGCCAGCAGGATCTGTTTATCCCCTCTTCATCAAAAAAATCAGACTGACAGCATCGAAATGTGACTAAAACCAGAGGATGATACAGGGAATTTTGGCCTTCATAGCTTTGCAATGACTTCACCAAGTATTCCTGGCTCCCAGGCCTGGACTGAGTCTACTAAACTGTGCAACATTTCTTCATAATCAAATTATAGTTTATACACAGGCACAAAAACACAAACACAGAGACCTGTATCTTCCCACAAATGCACCAAATGTCTGCAAACAATGGAAAGCTGGTCTGATGCTGGCTGAATCGTCAGTGTGGTCTAGGCTACAATAGCAAAGCTCGTGGTTGCAAAGAGCCTTAACACCAGCAGCAAGAGAACGGTAAGAAATGAAAGTCTTCCCCAGCCTTGGTCTTGACTCAAATGCTGTAATGTTTCTCATAGGATTTCACAAATAAGTAGAATGTATTTGATTGCATAAAGCAGTGAAATTGCCTGTCAGGCGTTTATTCACAGTTTCTTAATCTAGATGATTTCCAGTTAAGAGAAAGTCTAGACCGTTGGCTTGTTCTTTGGCAGAAGAGAAGTTTTTTATTGTTTTTTCACATGCTCAGAGAATTACTCAATTTACTTAAAAAAGGGGAAGGACTGAGATCCTATTTACTCTAATTTTTATCATATTTAAACTGGCTGCTCTCTGTAGGCATGCCCCATTCTTTTACCAGCTTAACATTATCGGTCAAAGTGTTGTCCAGTAACAAATGCCACAGATACACAGAATGGTAACATTGAGTTATGCAAGTGCTTGGCTTTTTGCCTCTGAAAATAGCTACTCAGTAGAAAAATACAAATCCCCCTGCAGGTTCTCTTTGGGTTATAACAGGTCACAGACACAAAATCCTCACTGTTTGTGAAATCTTGCAGCTTATAGTTGTACAACTTTTAAATCCTTAAAAAATTACCGGGAATAGGATATGATAAATTGGCAACTGATACCAAATTACTGCTGGAGAGTTTCCCATGCCAAGATTGGTCTTTATGTTTGTTACTTAAGTCTTCATCTTTATCTGCGCCCAGCCCATTCTTTTACCCACCTTCCACTTTATAATGGCTTTTGGCATGATGTTTCCAATGAAAATGAAGAAAATGTTTCAGTTGAAGCTGTAACCTGATTTTAGCAACAAAGAACATGCAAATGAAGCAGTCACCAGACTCCAGATTGCCTGCTGTCAGGGCAGGTTTTCCCCCACCACCCCCATCTTTAATTTTTTCAGGCTTGAGCATGGACATCTGTATACTGTTTCTGGATACCTCCAATATCTAGACAGGTCCATATGCTCTTTTGGGTTTTGTCAACAAAGTGCTGGGACGGGAATCACATATCTGTAGGTTGTGTGTAGTAAAAATAAAGTGGCAGAAAACACACAAAAAAATTGATACAAGAGCCTGTTTCAGACAGAGTTGTTCCATTGTGTGGCGTGTAGCAAGCCACCAACTTGCAGCTTGGAGCAAAGCAGCTCCAAGGGTTTAGGGGTTTAGATGTTATTTTGTAACTATTTTGAATGGTTTTTTTTCAGTTCTTACTCGCTGTTGATAATGTTGTACACTACACCACGCCTGAGGCAGTTTGGATACTCCGGATTTGGCAGGAGTCCTTTTTTTCCTCATCCCACTCACTCACATTCATCAGGGCTTGGTAACTCCATCAGGGTGGTGGCAGGCCCTGGAGAGACCCTTTCAAGTCACTCAGCAGTGGCACGGGAGAGGAATGCCCTCCTTCATACCTGCTGTTTGCCATACAGACAGGGAAGGGAAATGAGAAAGATGAGAACGTACATGTCAGTGTCATGGGACAGCCAGTGTTCTTTCAACACAAACAGCTTTCACTGTCCTCACTGGCAACCTTCAGAGAGTGCATCAATGCCTGTCTTTGTGTTCACAGAAACCTTAGTAAATGAATAGCAAATAACCCAATTCACTGTTTCCTTTTCAGATTGTCCCTGACTTGGGAACAGGACTCCATAAGCACTGGCCAAGGATTACATGACACAAAGGTCAGGGTGACATGTTCCCAACACACTGCATCCTCAAGCATCAAATATTTGTTAATTCATAATTTCCACCTGTCGTCCATGAAGCCTTTCCTGTGGACACCCCACAAATTACCCTCAGCTGAGAGATGTGTCCTTCAGTTGGGACTAAGACTTGGGAAATTGTTACTGCCTCCAGCTGAACTATGGCTCAGGCTGCTCTTAGGAGCAGCTGGGGCTTGTCATCCCCTCTCTTTGCATGTTAATAAAATCTTTCAATCTTAAGGCTCACTGAATTTCCAGTCCATTCACACCAGCACTCAGCACGTTAGAGACCATCACAGATGTGTGACAGTGAACATGAAAAACAAGGAAAATTGCCACTGAAGGTAAAATGTAAGGAAGGAAGGTGTTCCACCCCCACATTTAAAAGGTGTCAGGCTCCCCATTTGTTTCTGTATTGTTGATGGCTGAAAAATAAGTGTTTGACTGTCACAAGGAGATCTGCAATTGCTTATGTGTACATGGCTTCTACTCTTCAGGAAAAAAATCTATATATGGAAGGAAAGCCCTTCAGGAAAAATCTGTACTAGATTTGTTTTTTAGAAGGAAAGTCATGTTAGTCTCATGTTAGTTAGATGAAAATTTAGTTTTAAAAGCTAAATGTTAAACTAATATTATAATAATACAGCAGAGGGATAATGATCTCACAGTTCTGTTTCTTTTTTTTTTTTTACTTTTACCTTTATCCTTTGAACTGAAGCTCTGGAAATATGCACAGTGGGGAAAAGTAGCTCCAGTATTTGGATCATTTCATTCTTGCTCTTGATTTTTCAAAAATAATTTGATATTTCACTTTTAATTTCAGAATGGAAATTTTGAGCTGAAAAATGCTGTCATAGCCAAGAAATCAATGTTCTTACGTAGCTACCTGAGCAGTGTTGCGCCATTTGCAAAATTGTAACTTTCCTGCAAAAGGTGAGCTCTTACAAAATTCCTAATGATCCCTTTGCCTCCCCAATTTTTCAGAAGTTCATCATCAGAATAAGTATATATGGTACCTCTGTCTGAAGAGGTTCTTCCCATTGGACATCCCAGAATATTTTGTTTTCCTCTAGTCAGGCAGAGAATTAATTTGTGTATCCTCCTTGTGGTATGTTAACCACGTACTTAGCTAGTAGTTGTTGCCAAAGATGTGCACAAATGTCCAAGGGGATTTTTTTTCCAAAGCTAAGAAATTAAAACCAACAGCCTAACAGCCGGATTGGAGAACGAGAGGAAGGAAATTGACAGGCTGTAACAGAACTCACAGGACACTAAATACATAGAATACATAAAAATAAAAGTTAAAAATATTTCAGTGCATGATGATTATGAATCTCTCCCAGTGGGAGACGTGAGGAAGTTGAGTTTTACCCTGAGGAATCTGGGATGTGCACACAGTAGTAAAAGGCATTACATTAAAAGGCATCTTTGGGAGTGTCAGCAAAGCAGAACAATTGAGGGAACATACTGGGAGGAGGAGATGTACTCTGTACCTCAGCTGCTCTTCCCTAATTCACACATGCTTGAAGCAGAAACATTTAATCTCCTGAGACTGCAACTCATCTGTATTAATAGCAAAGCACCTCTGATTCTTACATGATACAGATACTGTTTTCAATTAAAAAACTTTGCAGTAAGTGATGATGCTTTACTTGTGCAGGGATAAAGGGGAAACAGATTTTCCCCTCTGCATGGACAATAGGTGTCCTGCTTGGCCACTTCCCTTAATCCCAGCCCTGAAATTACTCACTTGTGAAAGCCTCTTAATTGTGTTTAACCATGTCAGCTTTACCACGTGGAGACATTGGCTGCGACACCACTAAGCAGTGAGGATCATGACACTGGTTTCCATTGTCCTCCAGGTATCTGGGAAAATAAACCCTATGGCTGAAATAGCCCCTGAAATAACTGCAGCTATTAGAGCCATTACCTACCCAAATTCAGGTGCTTTTGGAGTGAAGGAAGGCCAGGTAAGCCAAGCAATGAAATTGGAATGGCAGCTTTGGTTCCCATAGAATACTGCTGGTTCCCTCACTGCTCCTGTGCCTGGCTGTAAGCTGGCATTCAGGATGGGAATTTGTGTGCCAAAGAAAAAGGAAATTTTAGGCTACTAACTTTATTTCTACAGTGAGTGTCCACTTCTGTGTTATGTTTGTTGTAGGAATGCTGAACAGCTGGAATAGGTGATAAAATGAGTCCCCTTCTGAAAACCAATAGGGCTTAAATTATTTCAGATCCATGAAAACTGTGACTGCATAGATCTCACCAAAATCTGGGCTTTTCTTGTTAGCTGTTAATTAGCTTTTTTTTCCAGCCACCTGCATCTGGAGAGTATTGACTAATTTTTACATGATCTTTAAAAATGAACTGAGCTGGTAAAACTCTTGATTTGCTATCACATCTCTGATTTAAAAAAAAATAAAAAATCTCCTAACAGAAAAGGATTCCTGTTTCAGTTATTTTCTTCTTTTCTCTCCTTAGTTACTCAGGAGGACTTTTTCTCTCTATCTTTTCCATTTGGTTCCTGGCAGGGAATCTCTGAAGATTCCCACAGCACTGGAAACAGTATTTGATGTACTAAAGTTGAAAGAGGATAACATGTTCTGCCAAATAACTAGTACTAACTTCTGACCTTTGGAAGAATAATAGACCTGATATTTGGAAATCTTACCTTTACAACAGAAGTTCAAAGACAACAAAAAAAAAAAAAAAAAAAAAAAGAAAGAAAGAAAATGAGTTTTGATAGATTTCTTGAGACTGAAACCTGTGTCTTTCCTGTCAGTTTTGAGAGCATCTCATATTCTCTCTGTTGTGCAGGAGGTGTAATGACTGTGATGTTAAGAGTAGGTTTTCTTTAGATCCTTGCTGCCCATCCCATGGTTATTGTGCCTGCAGTGATACCAGGCACAGCATCAGAACAGTCTACCCTGGAGGAAACGTTGTATTTCCTCAGATTTTTTTTTTAAGAAAACTGTAGAAATATTATAAAACAACGTGGAAGGGGCGATCAAGTCCTTGAGCACAACAAAAGTAATTGTGCCATAAAGGGCAAGTGGTAAAGAGAACGGGAAGGCGCAGCTGGAGAAAGGGCAGGAACAAAAACACTCTTGGTATTAGGAAGGAAAGAGGAAAAAGCAAAAGGGCAAACACAAGTTGTATGCCTGCAAAGCTTTGATCTCATAAATTTACAGAATCGGACTTGTAATAGGAAGGAAAATGTTGCGATGCGTGTTTGGTATGTGGCCGCTTCCTGTTGTCCCCGAGCGGCCGTCAGGACAGGCAATGCAGGGCTTGGAAGAAGTTTGTAAATCCCCACAGGACCCCGGAGCTGTGGTAGCGCTTTCCTTACTAATGCATTCCTTATTTGTGTTTAATGCCGAGCTGTCTCCGGCGAGGCCGGGCTCTGCA
This sequence comes from Fringilla coelebs, assembly GCF_963513975.1. Classification (NCBI taxonomy): domain Eukaryota; kingdom Metazoa; phylum Chordata; class Aves; order Passeriformes; family Fringillidae; genus Fringilla; species Fringilla coelebs. The sequence continues at coordinate 8,635,891 of NC_140041.1, forward strand.
GTCCTCACTGGGCACCGCCAGGATGGGGCCGGTCCTGCAGCAGCGGCCCAAGGCAAAGGCTCGGAGCAGCTCCGGAGTCACGCAGGACAATCAGCATTCGAGGAACTGCAGCGTGAGGGAAAGGGGGAACGCACGCAAACTCCGGGGGAGCGGTGCCGCGGCACCATGCCTGGTGTGATGGGTGCTCACGGGCACTCTGCTCCCAAGTGATGCAGAAAAGGCTTTCTTTCGGCTGCAATTGCTGAAGAACAGCCTCGTGTCGGGAGCCCAGGCAGCACAAAGCAACTTCCACCCTCCTGGGGGCCCGGCACGGCCGCACCGCGCATGCGCCCGGCCCCTCCCAACCCTCGCGAGCCTTCGCCCCGCGCCGCCCGCCGGCCCCGCCCCCTGCGAAGGCCGCGGCGCGGAGGGGCGGAGCTCACTGCAGCTCCGCCCACTCCCCCTCCGCCCCGCCCCTCTCTCTTCTTGCTGATTCTCTGGGTTAAAGCGCCCGCTCTCGCGCATTTCTATACCGGGGGATGCGCGGCGGGTGACCGGGGCGGGGGGTCCGGGCGGGGGCGGCGACTCCCGGAGCGTTCAGGGGAGACGCGGGCTCGTAGCCGGCCGTGGGGTTTCTCTCCGGACCCTCTGGCGCCGCGCCGCGGAGCAACTCGCCCGTCCGCATCGCTTTGTGCGGGCGCGGAGGGCGGAGCCGCGGGGGCCGAGCGCGCGGGGAGTCCCGCTCGGGCCGGTAACTTCGCGCACGGAGCGCTCGCGCCGCGATGGGGAGCGGCGCCGGCCGCCCCGGGAACGCGCCGGGAGCCGCCGCCGGCCGCCCCGAGCGCCGCCGCCGCCGCTGAGCCCGAGGCGCCCTGAGCGCCGCCCGCCTGGTGAGCAGCCAGCCCGGCGGCGGGCACCGCGCCCGGCCCCGCTCCCGCCCCGGCCTCCCCCGGTCCGCTCCCCGGCCGGGCCCCGGCGCGGGGAACGTTTCGGGGTGCGTCCCCCGCGGGCCCGGAGGGCGGCGGAGCCCGGGCAGGAGCCCCGGCGGGCCGCGCCGGTGTGATCGCGGCGCGCCCCGCGGCAGCGCCCCGCCAGCCGCTCCCGAGGCGCCGCGGGGCGGGGGGCGCCGGGCCGGAGGATGAGCGCCCCGGTGGAGCCCAGGATCAAACAGGCGCTGCGGAAGAAGCCCGCAGAGCGTACTCCGGAGGTAAGGCGGCTCCAGCTCCTTCCCAGCGAGTCCTTTTATTTACTTTCTCAGTTTTCCTTTGCGTAAATCCGTGTTCCGACAGCGCGGGATCCGCGGTGCGCACACAGACCGGGCTGGCGCACAAACTTCTGTCTGGAACTGGGTTATTTATTTATTTCTCTCCGAAGTTGGTCCTCTCGGGACCAGCAGAGGTTTAAACGCTCAGAAACACGCTGGGTACAGGCACAAGACGCTTCATTAAGTACTTCGGGCCAGCTGTAGGAAGAAGAACAAGAAGAAGTAGATCACCGAAAAGTAAAATGATGCATATTTCAGTGATGCAAAACTTATGGGAAAAGTTATGGAGCTGAAAGGCTTTGCTTACCTGTACAGTGATGCAGATTTAAACAAAACCAAACTAATTATGCTGCCCAGACTTCATAAAGATGTTTCTGCAGTGAGTGGGAGTGTAGAAATGTGTGAGGCTAGTAAGCTACAATAAACGCATTTTCCAATTAACTGCCTTCTCTGTCCCTTCCCCACAAGCTACTCTGTAATCAGCCATGTATTTTTGGGAATGGTAATGTCATGGAGCATTAACTTAATAATGAAATAGGTTTGATATCATTTGCATTTGTTGAAGCTCTGATTGGAGTTTGTTTGCTTACTTACCCTTTGCCTTCCTTCATTTGTTTCCCTTGCTGTGATTTTTTTTTTTAATGTGTTCAAGAATTAGTGCTGTGGAGTGATACACTCTTGAGTTTTTCCCTTGGAGACTGGGAAACATCTGTTCTCCCTTGGTACTTCATGGAGAGCAGAATGTCCTGCCTGGTCTTCCTTATAAGTTAATTATGGAAGGGCTACTCAGAGAGCTGCTCAGAAGCTGCTCCGGGGTTCATCCTAGCAGGACAGAGTCCCTAATTCCCTTTCAAGTCGGCTGAGTGAGTGAAATACAGATGTACAGATCTCCTGAAATACAGATGTTCAGTCCCAATGGTTACTTGCTCTGGGATATCCGGCACGTTCCTCCTTGTGTCTCTAAATTAATGATGAGGCAGTTGCAGTGTCCATTCTTTTTCCTTACTTTTAGCACTCCCCTCTTGCTTCAGAGCTTTCTTTCTCTTCAGCTGGAGTCTACAGTTAGTAATATTCTTTTGCTAGTGTGGCTTGCAGTGTTGGGCAAGTGGGTTCATCACAGAAGTGTCATTCAGGAGTTGGCATTCCATGCTGGCTCATCATGGCTTGGACTGTGGGGAACAGGTAATCTGCCTTGGCCCAGAACCCCTGCTCACCACTGCTCCTGCTTGCTGTACCAACCTCTGTGGCTGAGTAGGGCTTTTTGTTCTTTTCTTTTTTTTGGGCATCCCCAGTTTTCCCCCCAGTGGCCATCCCGGAATTCCTTGTGGTTGTCGCCTTGTTTTGGCTAAAACGACCTAAATATAATTATTTTGTTTAACCTTGTAGTGTGAAACTGTCAGATATCACAGTGACTGACTGCTTGTGGGTCTGTGTGCGTTTGTGTAAATTTCCATTGAGAGTGACATGAGCGTTGTGTGCAGGTTTGAATTTGCTAAGGTATCTTAATTGTGGGAAAAAAAATCTAATCTTTGCTGTCTAAGTAATAATGCTTCTAAAGTGATTTTAAAAAGCTAAATTCCCTTGTTAATTTGACCCTGTTTTGGCAGGCTAATTTTAGAGACACTGCACAGTGGGACTACATGTGATTAAAGTTAAACATGTACTTAAAACTTGGCAGGATTGGGTCCTCGGTTCTTGCTCCCTGTTGCTGAGTAGATAATTACAGTTAAATCACTGTTTTTTTCCTTAGGATGCTTTTGTTTACATACATTTAGAAAGAGAAGCTTTTGCCTGGTTTGATAGCAGGGTCTACTTGGGGGTGCCCAGTCTGGATCTGTGTTACCTGCTCAGGTACAAAGCATGGAATCCCCTGTCACAGTCACACTGCCAGATTTTCCCAGCATCTGCTCTGGGATGTGAGGACAGATGGATAGGGTGGTGAGTGAACTGGAGGAAACAATTGCAATGTTGTTTATTCATTTATTTATTTATCTCAACATCCTGACTTGTCCTCTTTCCTCTTAGGCTGCAAGACTTGGGGCAGGGAAGCTGAAACCTGTTTAGCACAGCCATTAGGATCAGACCCAAATTTCGGGTGTCCCTGCACAGGATGAACAATCTGGTGACTCCTGCCTTGAAGTATCCAGTTGTGCACAGACTAACGTGTGTGTGGCTTCATTTCTCCCCTCCTACTCTGGTGGGAAGGTATCATCAGTTCCTCCCACACAAAATCAGCTGCGCGGGGCTGCTCGTGCCCTTTGACTGCGTTTTTGTGCAGGAACCCCCTCAAATACCCCGAGCCACCATTGGTGTTTTGTGATAAGCCAAAGCTGCTCAAGCACAAGAGTTTTAATTGCTTTCAGCCCCTTTCTGCCCCCATCTCTGTTTCTGATCCTGCAGTTTATATGAGCAATTTACCTGGGTATTTATTACAAATTACAGGGTTGGGGCTGTACTGATCAGTAGCGTGGTCTGGTGCTTCATTCCTGTCATCTGTGCAGCCTCTGGAGAAATACAGATAAACACTCCACATGCCAGATTTTGCTTACAAGTAGTACAATTATCCATCTGATTTTGATTGTAGGTTTTTTTCCTTGAAAAAACGTTTTAATTTCTAAGAATTACAAAACTAAGCAGGGAGGTATTAAAAAATTTCTGTAGTTTACTTATTTTGAAATTGACCTCACTGTCTTGCTCAAGTAAATGTTTTTAGTTCCTGATACTACAAATATTTTTGTTTGGAAAAATCTGTGTTAGGGCAAGTTTTCAGTGTTGTGGTAACATTCCAATGTTTGCTAATTGTTAAAGTGTATAAGTTATGCATATTAGGCATGTACACACTTGATTTTTTTTTTTAGTTGTTGTTGCTCAGATACTTCATGTATCTTCATGAAGATGAACATGGAATCTTCAATTTATTTTGCCAGGGGGAATTATTTTGATAAATTTGTAGGGATTGTAGCAAAAATTTAACGATGCATATATTTTTATGTTATTTTATGTATGTTTTTTAAGTAACACAGTGTTGTGTTACTCTGTTTAGAATCTTTTTTTTGCAACTATTGACAGCTGGCAAATATTTTGCTCCCTTTCCTCTGTTTTTGCTGCATCACTGGAGGTGCATATTATTCATATGGGATGGAATTGACTTCTCATGTGGACAGAGTTCCAGAATGCTTCCTAGTGGACTGATGCCTGTCTGTGTAGCAGGTGCTGCTCTGGGATTTGAGTGAGTCTCATTTAGTCAGATGTTTGCCTTGCTGGTTCCCTGATGGCCTGTGCCCCTGTGCTGACACTGGAAATAAATCTGTGTACCTGTCTCTCAGGTATGGCCTGAAAGTGCAGAATTTTTGAGTAATCTCTCAGATATTAGTTTTGATGATAGATTATCCTAACAAATCATCCCTTCTGTTTTGTCAGAGGAAGGCAACTCTGGCAATAGTTGGATACTTAAAAATTATCATACCTATACTTAAATAATAGAATTTTTTACACTTCTTTACTATTTTAACATAGGCATTTTCCTCCCAAGGTTATGCAGATGCCTGTGTGGTGGTAAATATCTGAGTGTTTATACATGCAGATCCTCCAGTTTTTGCTTGGGAATATGGGATTTACTCTGCAGTGTTTCTTGTCACAGGTGGGGATATTAAATTGGTAATTTGGGAATATTTTAATAGAAGAAAATCTTTAGTTCAAGGCAGTAGAAGGGAAGGAGGAATGCTAATGCCACCATGTGTGTGCTCTCATTGAATATTTAATTTTTTTTGCGGCCCAGAATTCCTTATCAGATCCATACAAAGGCTCTGATGTTGGTCTTTAGGGGAGCTGTTCATGCTGCTGCAGATAAGGACTCAGTGGTTGATAGGGCCAAACAGCAAATGATTGTGCTCCTTTTTCTTTGTCTTTCCTTCTCCTCCCCTCCCGTGAGCAGGCTCTCTTCCATTTTTAATGGAATTTCTTCCCAATATAGTATCTTTTTAGTTCTTCATGACTTTGTTCTAGACAGTGTTTACTTTCGTGGCTCAGAAAGCTTTGCTTTTATTTGACATCAAAGAATTGGAGTTTATTTTTATACTCTGAGCTCTTGTACTTTCCTAACTTCATCTTTTTGCAGTAATTCTTGATTAATGTTAATTCGACTTCATTTGGCAATACTAATTCTTTCTTCTCTTCCTGTTCCCTTTTTATTAATACAGTGGAAAGAGGAAAAAACCCAATTTGCAGAATTGTGTCATGACAGTGTCTGCTGTTTGGAGCGTGTATGTGATGCTTTTTGATGGCTTGGATGTAGAGAAATAGATCTGTGTGAATGTAAATCATGCACAAATGGTACATTGATAGGCATTATGAAATAGCTGTAATAAATAAAATAAATTATTGTTGACAGCATAACAAAGGCACTCTTGTACTGTAGCACAGCTGAGCCAAACAGAGGAGAACATCTGCTTCTTGTTTCCAGAAATAACTGGTATTTTGAAGTGGGTTTTTTCATCCATTTAATAATTTTCTGTAAACTTGGTAGGTGAAATGGGATTAACCATTGTAGAAATCTATTGTTTCTAGAATCTGAGGTGAGCTTTTAGGAATGTGACTGTGTCAAGGTGTTGGCTTTGGATAGCCATTGAAAGTAATTAGAATTGTAAAGTCACCACAAAAGTGGGGATGCTTGTTATTGTAAAGCCAAAATAAAGTTGTGTTAAATGAAGTTGCAGATGCTGGTTTCTATTTATTAAAAGCACCTTACTGTTAGTATGTGGGCCTCTAAAACAGGGCCAAAGGCGTGATGGACACTTGACTTATGCCATAATTTTCTACTACCTAACCTCTGTCTTACACTTTCATTCCCAATTTTTTGTGATTTGTTTTTTAAAGACAACACTTTGTAAGACTTTTTCATGCAGTTACCAGTTCTGGAGCTCAAACTGAAGATGAGCAGCAGCCAACTGTTATAAAATCCTTGAGATTGTTGTGTGTTTTTGTGCTTTGGTGTCTTTGCCAGAGAACCTCCTGGAACCTTGATCCAAAGATGCACTGACCAGTGCTACATGATCCCTCACCATGCAGAGACTTAGGCTGATCTTGGCAAGTGGCTGTGCTGGGAAGCTGGAAAAGACCTTTAAAGTGGAAAAATGTTATCACTGGTGATAACCAAAGTGATAGAACACGTACTGACGTGCCTGCAATTTACCCCTAATGAATTCCTTCCTGAGCCCTTGTGTACCCTGTGCAGATTGCCTTTGTGCACTCATAGGGCAACAGTTATCTTCTACAGTTAGAAAAACGTCAAACCTTGTAATACGAATAATTTATAAGTAGTTCTGTGAAGGCAACAATTAGTTTTACTTATGTTCAGTGTGATTGAAAAATCAAGTGCACAAAAATAGTTTCATGGACAAAAATGTTGAGTAACTGCAACTTCGGAGAGAGTCTTGGGAGTGCATGCATGTCATTGACACCATATTCCATCAGCATCTTGCTAGGACTAGGAAAGACCTAGACTTGTGATGTTTTCTTAAATACTAGATTAGTCTCTTTAAATAAAATGTGTTGTAAAGCTTTTTTATAGCCACCTACTAAAATCAAAGTTCAGAACAGAGGTACATAAGGAGTGGCACATTGAGTATCATAGTGCTGACTGACAGTTCTTTAGATTCAGTCTTATTTACAAGCAGACTATAGTTTCTGTGTTAATGAAGTTGAAATTCTTATTACTTTTAGTGAAACAGTCACGAACCTTCTCTCTTCTTCCTCTGCTTCCCTGCCACATAGCTTTCAGTTGAAGGTAAAACAAAACCACATTTTTTTTTCCAGCTGCTCATTAAATTAATGTATTTAAACTCATAGTAAATACAGCAGTGAGAATCCTGGAGGGTTGTCCAACAAGCCTCAAAGCTTTGGGAAAACAGCATCCCTTCAGCTGCCAGCTTGATGAGTTAGGAAATTTTTAGTGCTTAGATTTTCCTCTATTTTGTCTTGTGCTTTAGGTGGGTAGTTGTCTCTTATTTTGTTTCTTAACACAATGTAGTATCATGAGTCTTCATCTCAATTAGACCTGTGGTTTTCCTGTAATAAAAAAAGCCAAGCATGCAAACTCTTATATTACCTCAGTAAATGCTGCTTGATAATTCATTTTCACAAACTTTGTGTATGTACCTTGTTTTCTGAGGTGATCAAGAGTGATGTCCTTTGCCAGATATATTTTATCTTTTATTCCAAAAGTTCAGATAAATACCATGGGTTCATGTTGGTGGTAGTTGTTCAGCCTTCCTAAACATCCCTGGGAAACCAGTGCAGGTAAAGTGTGGTGTCCAGTTCCCCAAGACTGGGCAGGGTCAAATCTCTTCTCTGAGTAATTGAAATTAACCTCAGTTAGCATCTTTAATCTGTGACTGATCAGAGGATTGATTTGGAATTCACAAAGTCTTACTTAAAAACCAGTGGTACTTGGTTATTTTATGTTTTCATTGCCATGTGGGCACAGTTCTGTGCTTGTGGCATACAGTTGAATCTTGGCCAGAGGTACTCAACAACCTGGCTTATATCAGTAGCCAAATAATTCAGATTATTACTACTTGGAACCTTAAGTACAACACACTTTCTGAAGCTGAAATCAGCCCTAAATTAGTTGAACATAAAAAATAAAATTCATCTGTTGTTTCAAATGAACCAAAATACAATATTGGAACATTTACCAGCTTTAACAACTGCTAATCTATGTAAATATTCAGCTATATGGACTTCAGTATCTGTCTTGGGAATGCTTTTTGCCTCTTTTTTAACATTTTTTTGAGTTTGTTGTTGTGCTTTCATCAGCAAGCCTGAAGGTGTTTCTCATATTAGTCTTTGGATTATTTATGTCTCAGAGACACAAATAAGAGTGTGCTAAGCCTTGGACAAGGTCCCTTGTTCGCAGAGGAGGGATCTGGTTTGGCTGTTCTGCAGGTATTATCTGGCTGGAATATCTGTCAGGAAACTTTGCCTGTAGTTCTCAGAAATAAATATTTTTTCCAGCTTTGTTAGCAGTAAAGCCTTTTGACTTCAGTCAAATAGAGATTTGTGGTTCCAATGAAATAAATCAGGTTTCAGGGCACTGTTTTAGCTTTGACTGCATTTACTGGTTTTACTGAAGGGACTATTGACAAATAGATTTTTTCATAAAGTCTGTCTAACTAAGTTTCCTTGATTGAAAAAAAGCAATATTAAGCAAGTAGAGAAGATCAGCATGAATGTTTTGGGATGGGTGAGTTTTTTGATTTTTAGAGTCTGTGTCCATATTAACCTGTTTTGTGGGTAAGGATGCTGAGCACTGTTCTGGAAAGGAAAATCTGGGCAGGAGTGAAAGGATTTAAACAAACTGTGATGGAGACAGGGAAACATTGTGATGATTAAGTTGCCTTGGAGTAGGTGTATATAATTTGTTAATTATTTTTGGAAGATTATTCTGAACCACAGCTGTTCAAAAAAAAAAGGAGGTCAAAACCAAACCCACAAAAAACAAGATGCCAGAGAAAGTAAACTTTTAATAAAAACTCTGAGAAGTAAATTAGACTGAACATTCATTGTTTATCACCTGGTGTAGGTGGAACATGCATATATTGTTCCATCTAATAGCTGTGACTTTGTGGTATCTGGTCTCCCTGGCACCTGAGGGATGATCAGGCCTTCTTCATTGGTTTGATGAGTATTTGGTGCTTCCATCATTGCAGTGTAAAGTCATGGCCACTGCTCCTCTAAGTGTCCCTGTAATTGGCTTGGAGCAGTGCTGTGAAATCCCTTTGGTTTCTGAAACAGCTTCTTTAAATCTGGGTCTGTGAGGGTCCTTGGGACTGTGTTGCTGCTGCTCTCCCTGGTATGGGCAGACCCTGGGGTTTTTGTTTGCAGGGGTCACTCGGACATTTTGGCACCCTCTGGGAAGAATGTTGGCAGGCTTTCTTTAGCCTTTCCTTGTGCTGATACTGATGCCTTGTGTAGTGGAATCTCTCACCTCTTTGTCACAGAATCACAGAATGGTTTGGACTGGAAGGGCTCTTAACCACCATCCTTTTCCAGCCCCCTGCCATGGGCTGGGACACCTTCTGCTAGACCAGGCTGCTCCAAGCCCTGTCCAGCCTGGCCTGTAACACTTGTAGAGATGGGACATCCATGTTCCAGTGCCTCACCTTGTGGGAGCAGAAGTGTACAGATGTTTTGTGTCTGTGACAAGCGATGCTGTTTGGACCTCTGCACAGAATTGGAAGGGTTATTTTAAGTTATCTGCGCTGGCCCTTTATTCCTGCATGTTTCACTCTGCTCTTGGGCCATGACTAATGAAAATTCCTCCATCCAGTGTAAAGTCTGCTCGCCAGAACATGGATGTATTAAAGAGAAGATGAAATTACAGTGCACTAATAACCCTGTGGACAATGCCTCATGTATATTGGCATTGTTTGCAGAAAGTTGAGGGTTTGTGTGTAGTGAGTCACTGAGTTACACATGACAAGGTAAAAAGCTGTTCCACCATCCTTGTTTGTCTCCTGCATGTAATTTCCAATTCTGATTCATTGAAATGAAGCGGTGAGCAGGAATGTGGTTCTGTTATGGGATACAAGTGAGTGGATATCTTAAAGCACTGAGCCTTTTCAAACATGAGGTGCAGCTATTCCCAATGCTAGTCCAGTTTACCTGAAGAAATGTGAGCGCATTTAGGTCTGGCTGAGAAAGAGCTACAAGTTAACCTTGGCGAGCTTGAGGAATTGTATTAGAATCAACAATCATTCTGAGTTGAAGGGGATCCACAGTGATCATTGAACCCAATTCCTGTCTCTGCACAGTACCATCCCAAGAGTGAGTGGGACTAATGAGCACAGCTGGTGGCTTCCAGTATTTCTTGTGTCTAAGTTTTGGTGAAATTGTTCAACCTGAACATCCTACTTAAGCGTAATGGTTATACAGTATCTATTGTGTGTAGTTAAAAAAGTCAGAGGCTGTTGCCTAATTAACTTGCCTCTGCAGGTTGGGGTTCATCTGAAGGAAGTAGGGCCAAATGTGGTAACAAAACATTTTTGCTTTGTAATTTGTGTGTTAGTGTCTCTTGCTTTCTATGACTCGTCTGTGTGCCTGTTATTGTATGGGTGCCTGCTGCACACCTTGTGTATAGAATTTTTAGATATCTTTCCTCCAAGATATATGTACAGTAATGATTTTGAAGGAAATTATATTCTAAGGCACTCTTATATGTATGACTTGTGTATGAGAGGAAAGAAGATGGTCATGATCTGTGTGTGTTGGTGGTTCTGCACAACGAGATAGGACAGGGGGTGCTTGCAGGAATTCTGCTCTCAGACCTGGGGGAGGAACTTTCCCTATCAGTGATGACAGACATCAGTGTCTTTCCTCTGGGACAGCAGTCCTCAGCCTAAAGGAAATGCTCTTGAATACTTTTACAGAATCACAGAATCATTAAGGTTTGAAAAGACCCCAGGATCAAGTCATACTGTCAACCCAGCACCACCACGAGTTCACCATTAATCCGTGTCCTTGAGTGCCTTAACCACATGGTTTTTCTGAACGCTTCCGGGGATGGTGACTCTTCCATCATGAGCAGTCTGTTCCAATGCTTGACAGCCCTTTCCATGAAAAAAGTTTTCCTAATATCCAATCTAAACATCCTCTGGTGTAGCTTGAGGTCATTTTCTCTTGTCCTGTCACTTGTTACCTAGGACAAGAACTTTGTGTCATTCTTTAATCAGTCCAGAGTCTGGTATGTGTAGGAACAGTTTTATCTGAAAACACTGTTGTCTAGGTGTGCCTTGATCTCTTCTTATTGCTTTTTTGTTTTCCTTTTTTGAGCTTCTGCTGTTACAATCCTAACACAGAATGATTCTCAAGCAGAGATTTCATTAGCATTGTGCCTGTTGGTTGAAGGAATTTGAGAATCTGGTGTGAGTGTAGGTCAGAATATTTAACCAAACATTTCTAGAGTACATCAACTTCCTAATCTGCCTGTGAAGTTATTGTCAAAGCACAAAGTCTTCTTCAAATCTCCATCCCTTTTCCTTCATCTTGTTCAGAAAGTTGGGTGTCTGATACTGATGCTGTTGTGTATCTGCCTTGGGGTGCTTGGTGTGCAGCCCCTGTCTCTGTTCAAGCTTTCAGGGGGATGTTAGGATTCCCTGAGAGGGCTGCACATCCTTTCTGTTCTTTTTTTTAATGTTTTGTTCCAAGGAAGTCTTTAGAAGGTTCACTCAGTGGTTGTGGGGTTTTCTGGACTGATGATATATTTGTCAACAAGGCTTTTGTGTTGGAGAGGTGATTGTAAAACAAACTCATTGTTTTCACTCTGTGGTTCAGAGCGAGCTAGAAACTTACAAAACTAGAAACTAGAAACTTACACACACAGTATTTTGAGATATTTTTCAAGCTATCGGCCAAAGTAACTGTAACTAAAAACCAGAGATCACAGCAGATTGTTTCATGATAATCTTCATACTAAATGCAGGATTTAGGGCTCAGCAGATGGGATTGTACAGATTAGGTCATACATTCGTATTGATCAGATATTTCAAGGCCTAATTCTCTACACTGTGATGGTAGGGTGCTGGTAAATGTAGCTTGTAGGGGGCAGAAAAATGACTCCAATTTCTGTTTGTTACTGTCACAGAAGGCACCCAGTGCTCCAGAACAGCTGTGGGGACCCTGCGAGCTGCAGCTGGTGGCAGCAGGCAGGTGGTGCCTGCAGTTTCCTCTGTGCTCCCCCTTTGCAAACACGGGAAGCTGGGGCCAGGTAATCTCATACCTGGAACTTTCCCAGCTAGGATTGGTTTGGTTCTTTCCAGAAGGTAATGTGACTCCTGCTTCATATAAATCCTGTCAAAGGAGCAAGTGGAGTTAATGTGTATTAGGGTAGCTGTTCCCAGCCATCTTCCAAAGACCATGTGAAATGTTATTGTTCCAAGATTGCTTTTCCTGTGCTTGCTTCTACTGTTCCTGAAAAACTGTTTTTTCATTTTAGTGACAGCTGTGACAGCCCTGAGAGTAAAACCAGAAATTATGGTGAAGTCTTGGAATTTTTTTATTGGAACTTACTTCCTTTAGTATATACTTTTCTCCCTGAAGTGGGGTCATGCACTTTGTTTTGTCTGTGGAGTGATAATTTAACTAAAAGTTTTCACTTATGAATTAAGGTTTAAATATGTAATGTAATATTTTTCTACCAAACTATTTCTTATTGTGGTATCTGAATTAAAAAAAACTTATTTCAGGGACTGGTTAGGTAGTAAAAGTGTGTTTTTTGCTTAGTCTGACCTAGAGTATGAGCCTTACTGACCTTGCAATAGGAACTTCTTGGAGATACTAGAATAGTGAGAAAGGGCCAGAAAAGGGTGTGGAAGGAGGTGGGAGGGAACTGCAAGTATACTTGGCATTCAGAAAAGTTGCCAAATGGGAAAAAAACACATTTCTTTTCTGCTTTTGTTCTCCAAAAATGCAAAGGGTGGAGGATAAGCAGTCAAGATGTGTAGGTGTTAAATTCCTCATAGAAGCAGTATTAAAGCTGCAGAATATTGTAGTGAATAAAAAGGTAACTATAAAACAAATAATGATTTTCAAAAGAAAATCTCTTCAGGTAGGATACCCGAACTTTTACTCTGTATAAGCTTCAGAGAGGAGTTTTTCTTTAATGTTTATTTTAACAAAACCCTTTCTTGTGTCACATTGTGTAAGGAGAGCTGGATATCTGCAGTGAAAATAAATTGTAGGAGAGTAGTAGCCTTACAGAACTTGGTGTGAATGTCTGCTGTGAGAGGAAACTGAGGTGCCTGTGCCCAGGTTTGTCCACTTGTGGACAGCCCCACTTGTGAGGAGCCCAGGGGAGGAAGCCAAACCCCTGCAGACAGCTGTGTGACATCTGTGCTGTGCTGCTGAGTGCACTGATCACAGTCTGCTGCTGTTTGCTCCATGGCTCTGTAATAACCCTGTGTGCAATGGCTGATGCTCCCATCCCAGGAGTGTAAAAAGCTGGCAGTCTGCAGATGGAAACGAGTCCCTTGGCATTGACAGGTGGCTTGTGGTGGTCTTGTCACTGGCAAAGAAGCTGCACACTTCTCAGGACCATTCCAGATGAACTTCCAGTTTGCAGGGAAGTGCAAAACACTTTGCCAGATGTGCAAAAATGAGTTTTCCTTGAGAAGTATATTGAGAGTACCTTGATAAAGTCCGTTCAGAGCTCTGATGCCCTCCTTTTGAGAGAGCTGATATTGCTGTAAAAGAGCTCTGCTCATGTTAGTATTGCCAGACAAGCTGTTTTTGAAACTTGGAGGTCTTCTTGTTTCAATGGCTTCAGGCTTAAAATACAGAGGATTTTCCTTTGATGATACTGTGATACACCCTTCTTCCTCTTTTGAGCATTTCAATGCAGTATTTTGGAAATACCCTGAGTTGAGGGAAGCATGCACAAATTAGTTAGCATTCTGCATCTGGTTTCTTGAGGTTCCTTAGCTCTGCTAATTATTGGTTGGCTTTTAGCATGTCAAGAGTGTAGCAAATTCTTGATGAAAAGAACAAAAATAATTGCCTTAAGGGATTCTCTCTTTGTAATCTTTTTGTGCCTGTTTAGCATTGACATTTAAGCAGTCCATCCTTCAAAGACTGATCATTAATGAGCCTGCAATGATGGTCTGAAGGGAAGGAATTTTTGTGGTAGTGTGTTGCATTGCAGGCACATACAGTTCCATTTGGCCAAACATGAATTCCTATGAAGAGAGTTCCAGAGCTGTGGTAATGTTTTTCACTTTGGCAGTTTGTATTCGAAGAAGCTGAGGAATGAGGTCTGTCATTGTAAACCATGTCATGGTTTTGAAAGATGTTCATACTGATTTTGTTGCACTTCAGTTTTGGGAGCTTTATGATGCTCTTGTCATAAGGGGTTGTGCATTTCCATGGCCACCAGATACTGTGGGAAGGTTATTCTACTTAAATCTGATTTACTTGATCCAACATTTTCAGGGCTCTTAGTAACATGTCTAGCTTCCAGCAGGCTGTGTTGATTTGGCTGTAAAACCGTTCTTTCCAACTGTTGCAGAAGAAGTTTCTGTTCCTGTTTCCCATTTGAAGCAGGAAGGAAGCTGGCAGTCTGATGTCAGACTGCTGACCTCCTGTCAAACACATTTACTGCTTCCCTTCTGTTGGATGGGAAGGCTTCCTTCAGCAAACTCCCCTACAGATGCCAGTATAGGTCACTTCCAAGATGCTTGTCAAAGTCTTCTTGTTCTGGTTCTTCCAAACTGATATGCAGTTCATACAAGGATGAAAGGGTATCATCCAGGTGTGATCATTAGAAAAGATGTATTATCATGTATATCTGGCCCACCATTTCAGCCCAATTCCTGAGCCATTGGGATACTTTCCTGGTGAAGTCCAAGGCTCAAGAGAGGAACTTCTTTCTGTTTTGTTTCCCCTCTGCTCACTTTAGGTAGAAGGCAATTGTGGAGTATAGCAGACCTGTAGTTAACAGGTACTTCATAACCTGTCAGAGCTGAGAACAGCCTTGTTTTTAAGAAAAATTGAGAATTTCCCTTGTGCTTAGTTTGGGTCTCTGAAATGCAGCAAATCTGGCTCTAAAATCTGGAGCCATGGACTTCAGTGATTAGTTTGGTGAATAGTAATGTTGCTTTGATTTTTCCCAAGCTCTAGTAGAATGTTTTTTTAAAATGTATTTTTATATGAAATATAATTACATAGCTTTCATGGTTGTGAATGCTGATGTAATAAAGTGAGAAGCCTTAGATAACAGGTCTTCCTTTCCTTCCAGCACTTGAACCGGGTGTACTTGCTAAGTACTGCAGTGGACCAGCTGCCTGAGTGAGAGGCTGAGACACTAAATGCACAGCTTTTCAAGAAAACACACAACAGAAATATCTTAATTTTCAATGTAATTGTGTAAAATGTCTGAGCTGCAGTACCAGATCCTTCTGTTTCTCCTGCATTTGGGGGGACAGTGATCTAGAGTATGTGTTCTCCACGACTGCAGGCACAGGCTTGACTGTCCAGAGGCTGTGGTGGTGTAATGTTCTGTGGTGGTGTAATATTCTGCTGCTGTGTCCAGACATTGCCTGTCATTACCCTGTGTGGATCCTCTCTTTTAATGTGAGCTGATGAGTCAAAAGTTGGAATATTAAAGGAAGGCATTGCATTGCTGCTTATAAATCCAACTTTGCTGAGATCAAGTTTTGTATTAGTTGGGTGGGTTATTTTTTTTTTACATCTTCAGTAAATAATGGTAGTTTTGCTGTCTTAAAACACAAGTCTTCTTTTTAGGTGAGACCCTTGATTTGTTTAAAAGTGGGTTTGTTGTACCTCCATAGAGGCTGTGGTTGGCTAACACTGGAAGATCAAGAGGTTGGAGGAATCTCTGGTGTGGTACAATACAAATTGTGTTGATCATGGTTTCCTAGGAATGAGGAAGGTAGGATTGGCTTGTTTTGGTTTTGTAGTCAAGGCTGATTGTAACCTCTGGAGTTTTTGGTCTGCCTGAGGATTGAATGGTTCATTGGAGGAGAGGTTTCCTATCAACTCCTATTCTACAACACAGCTGAAGGAGCCCATGTCTCACGTGTTATCAATTAGTACCTG
The DNA here is from genome assembly GCF_963513975.1 of Fringilla coelebs. Taxonomy (NCBI): domain Eukaryota; kingdom Metazoa; phylum Chordata; class Aves; order Passeriformes; family Fringillidae; genus Fringilla; species Fringilla coelebs. Next base: position 8,651,744 of record NC_140041.1, read on the forward strand.
TTTGATTTAGTGTGGAGGTGGAGGAGACAATTCCTTGGCACCTTGTCTGTAGTTCTGTGGATGTTAGTCATGAGTTTGTTGCACTTTGTGAAGCTGGATACCTGGTGGGTAGGCTGCAGGATTTGGAGCTAGAAATTCCTGACTAACAGTATTATCTTATGGTTGATTCAGTCTCTTAATGGTATACTTGTTTATTGTTCCTCCTAATGTTTAAGTTGTTAATTTTCTTAATTAGAATTATTCCCTTTGTAACATTATGCGTCAGTGATCGATGTAATGACTAGGGAAGTGCTCAGGTATCTGTACCTCTGACATTTATTTGATTTGATTTCAAACTTGAAACCTGTTAACCTAGCTAGATGAATATGCATATACATATATATATAAAAAACTCCTCAGTTTGGATCTGTAAGCTTCTTTGTGGTTTATGGCACAGGTATTGCTGAGAAATACAAAAGTAAATGTTAAAATGGCAGAGCATCAGTTCCCAGAGTTCTGCTGTGGAGGTTTGCATTCAAATGTTGCAGTGAGGTAAATCTGGCTAATTCTTTGCTATGAGCAGAGACGTGAAGAGCTACTGATTAATCCTTTTTTCTTTCACAAGGGATATAAGTATGTTTGCCACTGTTTGGACACAATGAATGCAGGCATGGTAACCTTTCTCAACAGGTGAGAGGATATTGTAGTAGTTGAAGTATTAGTAAAGTTTGTGGGAATCTATATTCAGATAATTTAGACCCTTTAAGAAATATTGCTTCCTCTTCATTGCAGTAACTTTCTTGGATTGATCTATTTGCTAGTGCTTGAGTATCCTAATACCAGCATGCAGAAGGAGTTACTGGTGAGCATATTACTGCTGTCCACTACAGGAATTCCTTCATAGTTCATAATGACATTACTATGGGAATTAAATAGCTGGAGGTTGATTTTTCATTTTTCCTTCAATGGCTTTATTGAAAAAACTGTAGGAGAGCATTACAGTTGTGTGATATTTTATTCTCGGTTGTAATCTCATAGTTCTCTTCCTGTTTTACTGACGCACCAAAACATTTTTAGGCAGTTAATACAACTTTATTCCTCTCCCTTACCTAGATACTGAGTGGGTGATTTAAATTACAATATTGATAAAGGTCTCATTTTGCCTTCATTATTATTTGTTTAGCAGGACTTAATTTTTGGACAGGCACGATCTTTGCTTGCTTGAATTCACAAAGAAGTAAGAAATTACACACAGAAAAATTGTAAATGTGCTGTTAGAAAAATAACAATATTCTTATCCATTTGTATGAATTTCTGCCAATCATTATGATGGAAAAAAGCTACAGTAAAATGAAATTATGGTGTCTGTCAGTCCTCTGTGTGAGATACCTGTTGAGCTGCAGAATGGGAGCTCAGTTATGACATTCACTTGCTGCAAAGATACATTGGGCAGAACACGATGAAAACATTGACAGTGGAGTTAAATGTTAAATATGGAGTTATATGTTAAATATGAACCAGTTGTTGCTAGTCCAAGGGGGGGGAAGAGAACAAGAAGTAGAGCATTTTCTGCAAAAGAGCAAAGTCATGTGTAAGTAACAGCTCAGATGTTTAAAGTGTCTGAGCTGCACTCAGCCTCACTCCCAGGTTGTCATGATGGATAAGCACAGAACTGACCTTTGGATTTCATCCTCCACCTCCTCTCTCCTCAGGTTTCTGTACCAAATTTCTTATTTAATAAGAATGTATCTTTTTTTTTTCCTGAATGTTTCAGTATTCTGACCTTTCCTACCACAACTCCTTCTTTTCTTAAAAAGAAATTTCGGATGTTGACACTTTCCTTTGAAAAGAGCAGGGAGTTTCTTTGTGAATCAGAGGAGCTGATGTTTTTGGAGTTGTAACCAAAAGGTTTTAACTGAAATATTGCTATTTGATGGCTGTTGTCCTCTGGAAGGGAGGTAGGTAATTCTGACAAGTGGTCAGCTGCTTGACTAACAAAGTGTTGATTGAACTGGAAGCCACCCATTTTTTTGGTGGATTTTAGGTGATTTTTCAAGAGCCTGGGTTAGGAGGCTGACTTCACAAACTTTGTACTATTTAAAAATGTTTGGTATAAAGTGTTGCTCTTAGGGGATAATTTTGTATTTTCTGTGCTTCCCATCCTGTTGAACTTCAGGAACTTGAAAACTCAAGTTTTAGAAAACTCAAGTTTTACAACTCAAAAAAGAGTTTTTGAGGCAACTTGCTTTTAAGTCTGAAAGATATTTTAAATTAAGTAATGTGTGTCTGGGAACTTTGTGGTAGTGTTTTACTTGAAGGCACTTTTTCATAGCTGCGCTTTCATTCTTAGCTGTGAAAAGGGCTGAATGGTGCTTCAGATACTCAGAACTCTCCATGAGGTTCTTGCTTTCAAGCAGTGGCATTTGTTGTTCTGTATTTCTAGTTCAGGGCCCTTGCAATTTCACTCTGCAAAATCAGCTTTTCCGAAGGAAGTTTTTTTCTCTGGCAAAGTCAGGGTTCCAAAAATGCTGACTCTGTGATGAAACAGCAGTAAAAATAATACAAAATTTCCCCTCCCTCATTCCTTTAGATGTTTTTCTTTCTACCAAAGTCCTATATCAACATAATCCAGGGTTCTGAGGTGGAAGGTGTTTATCTGGATTGGGTGTGGGGAGTGATTGGTGAGTAGAGAAACTTTTTGTTTTATTTTCATGTGGAAAGACTTCAGTTCTTTTATTTTGCTTTTAGAAGTATGCCATTGAATTGAGGTATTTTCAGTCCATCAAAAAGCTATAATAGTGGCTCTCAAGTCTCTGTATTTAAAGGTCTGGCTTTTCCAAGTTTTCTTCGGGATAGTTTGATTCTTAAGAGTGCAAGTCTGTGCCTGTAGCCATGTGCATGTCATAATGAAATACTAGAAAATAATATATAAGGAAACTATTTGCCCCATTGAGGGACTTGTTACTTTTTCACAAAAAATAAGATAAAAATCCAAGTGTGCAAATGATACTTCTTACTATCTGCAAAAATAAGAGTCAGATTTTAGTTTTCTGTTTGTGGCTATACTGTTATTAATGGATGCTGTCAATGGGAATTGTTCCCTGGGTTTACAAGAGTGAAATGAAGTCTCTCTTAATCTCTTTTGTCCTGTATGTAGATACATACAGTATATAGTATAAAGATACTATAATAACTAGACTGACATTTCCTTATTTGGAAAAGCCACTATCTGTCATTTGTATAGGTAAATGGGAAGTGAAGAGTTTAGAGAGGAGTGCTCTATCATAGTCAGGATATGATCCATAGTTGCCTGATAGACATAGGCTCCAGGAGTCTGGGGACATCTGAAAGTCCATAAATCAAAGAGTTCAAGTTCTTGGTCATTTTCAACTATTCAGCTTCTTTATGAAACATATGCCATTTTTTCTGAATAATGGAATATAGCTCTGAAGTGGTTGAACCAGTTTGTTGTATACTAATGTTACTGTGTACAGTCTCAGGCAGTGACATAAGATCATGCAGGAGTTTGCTGTTATGTTCTATGAAATGTTCTTTAATTAGGCTTTTTGAATTAGTGGTTTTTCCTACATGGAATGATGCAGCTTCATTCCTTAAGCGTGCTGCTTAAACTCTGCCGTTCTCTGCAACATACTTTAATGTCCTTCATTCATAAAATTTTCATTTGTCTGACTGACTAATCCATCCTTTCTCTTCCCTAATAGTGTCTCAGTGCTTCTGTTTAGCTTTTATTTTTGTTTTTAAGTGTCCTCCAGCTAAACAGGAGGCTACTTTAAGGGGAATTGTTGCTTTAAGTGAAGAGCCCTGAGCTGACATTCTGTTGCATCACTTGTATTTTTATTGAAGTCCAATGTCTATGCCGCTGAACAAGGAGAGTAAATAAGTTAAGATGGAAGGGTTGCTTTCCAGTTCATCTCATCATCTTGTTTTTAGTTCAGGAGCTGTACATTCTGTTACATGTTTACGTGGATTTTTTCTCCTCCTCCCAGAAGTTTTGGGGATAGCTGACAGTGTGTAGGGTGGGCTTCTTGAACCAGCATCCCTACAGTTGGTGAATTTGCTCTGTAGATATCTGAATGTGTAAAATATGGATCAGAGAACTACAGCATGTTTCTGTGTTTTTATTTCTGGTATTACAGTATCAGGAAAGAATTTGGGAGTACTATTTTTAAATTGGCCCTAAACAGAAACTAAAGGAAACAGCGCGGATTCCAGCCTTCGATGAAGCAACAGGAAGGGAAGCAATGAAAACCATAAACCATGCTGAGTAACATTTCCTCTCTTCTGCTACACCCCCCCCCCCCCCCCCCACCCCCCCAAGGGTGACAAAGTCTTTATTGAGCCTGACAGGATTCCTAATAAAAGCTGCATTCAATCTGTATAAGGAGCCTGCTGAATCACTGAGAAGCAAGTAATGGCATTGGGCTGGAGGGAACCTCCCACTTAGAGCTTACACAGCTTGGGCTCTGTGCTCCAAGAATCACCTCTGTTTGCTTTACTGAAATCTAGGCACTTTAAATAACAACTTTAATGCAGAGAAATTCAGACACTGTCCAAGAGGCTATTAAAATCCTTGTCCTAAAACCAAATGAGTGCTTGATTCTGCTGGAGCTTGTTTCCAGATTTGTTTCTGCTCAGAGCACTGAAAAGGCAGAAGAAGCTAAGCAGCACACAAACAGCAAAGTACCTTTCAACCATGCAGCTTCCTTCCCTGGAGGATTTTATACCTGATGGTCTTTTTGAATGCCATTGGAATTTGGGAAGCTGTTGCCATATGGTTTAACTGCTGGTTCAAAGGCAGAAATGTGTGTCTATTTCTTTTAAAGTATATTCTCAGCCACATGACTGGATCTCTAACATATCTTGAGAAAAAACTAATATTTTGTTTGCTCTGAAACATATAAAATATGGATCCTGCCAACTGCCTTAGCTTGGAAAAGGAGAGGATGTGAAATCCCATCAGTCATCCTTTGTGCTTTTGTAGAAGCAGGTTCTTGTGTGTGACCCAGGGAATCCTGGGTGGCTCGGCAGCCTGCGTGGGCTGGCTGTGGGGAGCCTTGAGTGAGCCAAGCATATGTTCTTGCAAGAGGAATTTAATGTGTTTGGGGTGGATTGAGAGACAGGTTTTGTGCAGCTCTTTGGGACAGGTTTGCATGTGAGAGCAATCTGTCTGGAACTTGCTGACACAGCTGGTTTTACGTGCAGCTTTGAAGTGCTGGTGCTCTGGTGCAGGCTCTCTTCTCCTTCCCTGAGCAAAACTCCAGACTGACTGAATAACACTTGCCAGTCTGCTTTCTTTGGGAGCCCTTGTTTCAGGTTCAGGGTGGATCTGGAGTATCTGTGAGGCCCAGGCTGGTTGGGAGTTGGGAGCATCCCCGGGCGCTGCAGTGAGCAGCTGTCCCTTGGCCAGGGGCTGATGCAGCTGCTCCGGATCTGCGCTGACTCTGCTGCTGCCATGGAGGACACAACATGACAGGCAGTGCTCAGAGGAGTCTGGGGGGATTTATCACTTCCTCAGCATCCCTAGTACCTGATTGCAATTACTGAAGTTGTCTCTCTGTGAGATTAATCAGAATTTACAACTATGAGGTCATTTCAGAACAATTTATTTTCCTTAGAAATAGACCAGACTTCCTGTTTAGTGTTTAATCATAATAGTAATAATAATATGTTACTGGAACACCTGGCTGGGGTCACATAAAGTGAAGCATTAGTTTTTTGTTTTGTGTTTTTGAAGGGCAAAGTTGCTTTGGAGGCAGTCATTCCATCCTTGTTTCAGAGCTGCTTTTTTTTTGTTTTGTTTTGTTTGGGGTTTTTTTGTTTGGTTGGCTTTTTTGTTTTGTTTTGGGGGGGGCTGGGATTTTTTGTTTTTTTTTTTTTTTTTTTTTTTTTTTTTTTGTTGTTTTGTTTTTTTCTTTTTTCTTTTTTCTTTTTTTTCCCCACTGCTTTTACCCCTTTTAGCTCCTGGTTTTAACACTACAGGAAGATTTGACTTGGACCTTGCTGTGGACTTGAAACATCTGGATGCAGGTCATGTGAACTACAGTTGTGCTGGCTGCAGTTGTTGTTGGTTGGGAAACTTTGTGGTCAGAACTCCATGTTCAAGACCACTGTTGTTCCACTGGAGCCTTAGTTCCAAGTTTGTAAAGGTGCTTCTTGGATTAAAAGCCAGAGATGGGGTGAGAAGAGGGTAAAGCAAAAGGAAATGATACCTACTTGCAAATTTTGCTCATTATTGGTGTTGCTGCACTGTTGGTGCTTGTTCAGAAACATCCAGATCTTGGTCATATTTTAAAAATATGTCAATAATGAAACTTAGGGGTGACCGCCACTTCCTCAGCAACTTTGAGTTTGGATTATATTTTTCTGATGATTTTTCTGGCTGACTGTGCTTACTTCTTTATTTTAAAAAGTTACATCTTAACAATTAAGAAACTAATATTTCACCATCCTTGCAAAAAAAAAAAATAGGAGTGGATTATTTTCAAAGAAATGTGTTGGGAGAAATGGATGATGGTGGTTGCTGGCTGGTGGCTTTACTTTCATGTAGTGAGTTTTTAGTTGATGCTTCTTTTATTTTCCCCTCTTATGGTATCTCTGAGAGTTAGCATCTGGCAGGGAAAATGAGAAGTGGTCTGGGTGTTCAGGTGGCTCACTTCTAACTGAATTGGGATGAGGATGTTACCATAAAAGAATATATATTTATATAACATGGTATTGTTACTAAAATCTCTGTGTTTTTATGCCACCTTGGGTCGAGCAGCTGGTTAAGCTTTTTGCTGAGGGCTGTGCGTGCTGGAGCTGATAAAAGCTGGTGCTGAGAGCAGCTGAGGCTGCTGCTGACCAGCCACACTTCTGTGATAACAGCGCCATCCTCAGAGCCATCCCCTGCTTTCTGCACTGCTGCTGAAGCCCACGCTGTTTCACACTGTGTATTCTACCATGGCAATAATAATTTGAAGACACAGATGTCCTCTGCTTTTTTTAAACACATCTGCTTTGAGAACTGGAGGCAAGAACGATCTGTCCTGGGCAGCTTGGTGCAGGATCACTGTGCTCGTGGTGTTGGTGTTTCCTCTCTATGGTACAGAAAAGTTCCTTTCTCACAGGATTAACAACTGCCTGGTTACTCTTTGCTCTGTTTCCCACATTCCCTTGAGTTGCTGGAGCTACAGTTTCAGCTAGTTGAATAGATAATGTGAGTTACTTTCTCTGTAAATAACCTTTAGTCAAGGTTGTTTTCTGTCAAAGGTTGAAGAATCTGTTGTGGGCATAGCATTTGCAGGTAGATCCTGTGCTTCAGTTTCAGCTATTATTTCAGCTGATGAAAAGCTCTGAAGAAAAGATTGCAAAATAAATTCATACTGACCTTGTTCTTTAGCTTAGAGTATGCGGAGAAATTGTTTCATCAATAGTTGTGTCTCAGTTGGATTGACAGAATAAAGTAAGTAAAGAGATTATAAGGAAGGTTATGAAAAGAGGCTGTAAAATTCCAACAAATGTTTTGTGTTCAGCTGATATGATGGTGAATGTTGCCCTTTGGCATCAGTTTTCGTAGTGAGTATCAGAAAGCATCTGTGAAAATAATCTCTACCCTTTGTATTGAGGTTATGTGCTTGTCCACTGTTTATAACTGCTGTGGTGAAATGAGTCTGTTTTTAAAAATAAAACTGAAAATTATATTAGAGGCTATTGTAAACTCTGAGTTAGAGAAAAAAGTGCTTTCAGCTCTGTTGGAGGAGGATTTTTGGAAGCGTGGTGCAGATGGATTTCAGCCTCTGTCCACGAGGTGGCCACAGCCCCTGCCCATGTCCAGCCACCCTCCGGTTAATTGATGTTCCTTGTGGGCAAAAATACAGAATGAGACTCTAAATATAGTATGTGAAATGTAATTTCAGTGCTATTTTAAGCACTTAGTCTGAAATGAGTTGGAGGTATAGAGAAAACTTCACAAACTTGGACTGATTTTCATAGGTCATGTAATTTTCATTTTATTGGGAAACCTGGGATATATGCACCACATGTACTATACCCTTCTGTGTTAGAATCTGAAGTTGCACCTGAGGGAAAGGAGCAATTCTACCTGGTTGTATCCATTTAAACAAGCAAAAAAGGCTTTCTGCCAAGATGTGAAAAACAGATTGGAAGGGTACATTCGAGGTACTGGCAGAAAGAGGCACCTCACAGCCCTTCCCAGGAGACTGCTGAGTTTTCTTTTGCTCAGTGGCACCCAGAATCACCTTCTCTGCATGTCTGGGGAGAGGGGCTTGCTTTAAAAGTCAGGGATTTTTAGGGAAAGCATTACAGATCTGGATTTAAAGCCGCCTATAGAAACTGCTGTGTGAGTAGCCAATGTGTTTAGCTTGTTGATGCATCACCTGGCTGGTACATTTATCGTGTAGTTTGTTATTTTTCAGCATTAGAGCAGTAATAGTGGGCAGTGTAAGTTGAATGCCTTCTGCTGAGGGGGGGAATAGGAACCTTTGCCTTCCTTGTGCTCAGCTGTTCCCTCTGCTGCTGCTCATCTCAACAGATGAAGCTGGAGTTGGGGGATGCTTTCCAGACATGTATCCCTTTAAGCAAATGTTTATCTCTTAAATTTGCCAACTGTTTGATCATCAGGCTCTTCAGTGGATCAGTACAGCAGTCTGAGTGCTGCAGGTGGAGTGCAGGAGTCACTCCAGGCTGAGTGAACTTGCAAAGGGGCTGCATTCTAGGGAGTTGTAGAGAATAATTCACAAGTCAGGATGTGGTCATTTTTCATATGCAGAAGTTAAAAGCTTTGTGATTAAAAGGGGAACATAGGCTCTTGTTCTGCTTACAGTTTTCTGTAACTCATAACTACAGAACTGCTTATCTAAAATGTTGTCAAGATGTTCTATCTTAGTCCCACTTATGTAAAAAACTACTGGAAAATGTAGGAAAACCTATATAGACAAAATGAGTTATGAAGACTTAAAAAATTCAGCTTTAATACCAAATACTGATTCTCTTCTGGCTACCCAACTTTCAGAGGAGTTGTGAGTATCCTTCTTTTGGCCTGGACAATCAGATATTATTAACTACTAAGCCGCTGTATGGTCTGAGTACATAGTTGCTGCATTTCTGTGCCTGATGCTTTCAGGTGGAGAAGCTGAGGTAGTTGCCTGCTCAGAAACAGGAAAAGCTCAGTAATGGAGCTGTTGGTTATCTGAAGTGACCCTTTGGCTGGCAGGTGCCCACCTCTGACAGGCTGTGGTGTGTTTGGAGTCTATCCATAGCTAGTGCTCCTGGATGGTTTCACTAACAAAAACATGTTTGTGGCAGCTTGGATGAGTAGAATGAGATTGGACTGTGTGAAATGAATGCTTTGTAAATGTGTTACAAATTCAGGCCTTCTGTTTAATTTTAATGGGATTTGGTAATGACATTTAAAACAAAAAATCAGAGTTTTATTGGTATTACATGGTCTGCAATTACGTCTGACCTTTCATTTGATACAACAGTTCATATCAGTTATACTGCTAAACATGGACTGTGGAGCCAGAGAACTTCTCTGAAGTAAATCCATTGTAAATTCTGAGGCCAACATTCATATTGATTTATCTTATGTAAACACTAGATAAATGCAGCACTTGAAAATTCAGAACATACCTTCCAAGGCCAAGAGGAGAGACTGCCCTGTGGTGTATAATGATTTTGTTGTGTGTGTATTTGGCTCTAACAGCCCACCTGTTCAGGACAGTAAATTAAGTGCTGAATAGCCCTAGTGAGCTGTTCCCTGCCATGTGGTCTGCACCATCAGCACAGATATTTTTGTGACTGAAGAGGATTCTGTCTGGTGAGAGGTTTTAAACAGCTGTAACTCCTAATTACAGCTTCTATGTAAAGTTCAGTTTATAAAGCAAAGTGTTGTAATACTTTTGTTTCTGTGGTTGCTAGTGGATGACACTGATGTGATACTGACCAGTGGCAGTAGGAGTGAGAGACCTCTAAAGCTTTATTGTTTTCATCTCTGCCAAAGAGTATTTTGGAGTACTTTTGATGTTCCCTCCAGACATGGACTGGGCTGAGCAAGACAGGCAGTAGGATGGTGTAGTTTGTAGTGGGCCAGCTAGGTCTGGGGTGGACATGAAAGAGTTTTTCCCCCTCTTAATATAACCTCTTTGCTATGAAAAGGTACTCTGGTGGTTCTTTGCACCCTATATAGTGGCTTAGGTTTTTCACTGGTTTTGAAAAATTCCTTCTTTAAAGAGATCTAAGAAGGTTTCAGCAATTTTTGACCTTGGGTGAACAGGCCTGCTCTATTTGTCTTATTCCATGTGTTGCTTGCTGCTGTGTCCATTCACATAAATAATATTTTCAGAGATATTTTTAATATTTTTTTTTTTTAGGTCAGTGTTTATGCATCAGTTGCATTTCACTCTTTTCACTGCTGCAGCTCAAGTGTAGACAGGGTTCTTCAAGTCTGTGTGTGTCCTGACCTACCTATTTATCTGGGCTTTGTATAATTCTGTGTAACTTAGTGCAGAATCTGAACAGTAAAACTGAGTGATTAGATGTGAATGAGATTGCTTAATTGGTTTGTTTTGTTTTGTTTTTTTTAGGACTTGAATACTATCTATTCTTTCCTTCATGGGCTGGACATACTATCACACTTCAGGGAACATCAGCTAAGGTGAGGTACTCTGCAGTTTGTGTTTTTTAACACACATCTATTACTTTTTTTGTGGAGATAAGCAGAGCTTTTGTCTGCCTACAGTTTGAGGTGGCAGAGCATTGGCCAAATCCATTGCTGAGTTAAGTCACTGCCATTATGTGACACAGAATTTAAACTAATTAGCTCTTCTAAGAGGGAAGGCAGAGCTTACTCCCATTTGCCTCCCATTTGTCTGCTGTGTAGTCAGTGCTCTGTCTTAACTCCAGATTACAAAAGTTTTTTAATGCTTCAGACATTCTGATGGTCTCAGAACCCATAAAATGGAAGGCCAACAGAGCACAAAAAGTGCTTTGGAAGTATTTTAGTTCCTTCAGTTCTGTTGCTATGGGTAATTCCAATGTGTGGGAGCGATTTAAACACTTGGAAAACATGCTGTATATTATCTATTTGGATAATGAAGAACACCGTAATAATTTGAATTTTCCAGTTAAGAACATCCTTTTTTTAGAACAAAAGAAATAGTTGAATTTGAGGTCTTAGAGCCTGAAAGTGATTCTACTGAAACGCAGTGATTAATGTCTTATGATCTTTGGGGATTAAAATTGAATTTAAACTTCTCTTCCTCTTCCCTCAGAATAATGTCGTCAAGTGCCCGCTACGAGAGGTACAAGGGCAACCAAGTTCTCTTCTGGTGAGTACACAGCACTTGCTGGAGTTCTTCTGCAGAAATGTGGGCAAACCCAACGTTTTGCATGTTGTTATGTGTCATTTGCTTTTCAGTCCTTGTCAATAATTGGTTAAAAGCTTTGGCAGAGGTGCTTGTGGCAGTATTGCAGTGTTGGTGTTTGAGAGGTGCCCGTGACATTCCAGCCCGGCTCCCAGGGACAGCAGGAGGTGTGTGTGTGTGTGTGTCAGTGACAGCAGGGGACAGGCAGGCAGTGTCCCCTCTGCAGTCTGGTGACACTCAGCTCAGTAGGTGGCACTGTATCCCTGGAGCTGGCACTGCCTGCACAGAGCAGCCTGTGCTGGAGAGGGCTGGAGCTCAAACCCCATTGCTTTACAGTGCAAAAATTGGGATTTTAGCTTACAGCTCTCTAGGTTCTTCCTGGGAGGAAAATATACTTTTATTTCCCTGATATTTTAGCATTGCTTATGGCATATTTATCATCTCCCAGTTAATCCTAGCTTTCTCTATAAGGCACAGCTTCCAGCCCTCCTGAGTCTAAATGAGATGCCACCTGCTTGTTGGTGTGGTGGGTATGTGTGACACACACCTGCTCCAGTAGCAGGTCAATATCTGTGTGTGGGGGTTTGTGCTGTCCTGCATTTATAGCCTTTGTGTATACTTTCACTGGAATAAAAGGTTTTTACTTAAAATTTCATTTTAATAAAGTAAATTTTTAAGCTGAGTTAAATGTCAAAATGTTAGGTATAAGAAATATCCCTTATGTCAATGTTTTAAAAAAAACTCCTGGTCCAGTTGGAGTTCCCAGGTTCTTATCTTAAACTGGTAGAACAATAAATCATTATTTTACTACAATAATATTTTCGATAATGTAATTCTAAGGTGCTGTAAGGAGAAGTACAAATCAGTGATTTCTTTTCTTACAGCTCAGAAACTATTGCAAGATGCTGGTATATTCTTCTTTCTGGGTCTGTGCTCATGAAGGATTCAATGTTTTTGCCACCTTGCAGGTAGGTAAAATAATTGAGTTATTGTTATTATTTAAGGCAAGTTTATTTTTTTAAATAAATGCTTCCTATGTATTTATGTTACTGTAATTTTTAAAGAATTTTAAAATAATTTCATAATTTTTTTTCTAAAGTTTGATAGTGAAATAAATGTTCAGCCAATTCAATTAAATTTTCTCAGACTTCTTCTGCATGCTGAAATTTCTTTGTGTAGTACTGCACTCAATCTAGTTTGGCTTTTTAACTTTGTAAGAGGATTTGTAGTCAGCCTATTACCTGGGGTCTCTTTGAGACAAAGAGACCCCTATTACCTGGCGTTTCTTTGTGCTGTGTGACTGTTCTGGATAGAGTTCCGTGTCACAAAAATATGACTGCAGATCACATAGCTGCTGCCATTTGGTGAGAGCTGTATTTAATGGCACTTATGATTTTTATGTGAAGCAAGAAGGGGCCAGCAGCATCAGCTGTGGAGAGCTTGTGCCAGGAGCCCATCTGTGTCCTGGGGTTGAGACAGAGTGAGCACTGACATGCTTTCACTGAAGCACATTATTAGACTTGAGCTGAACTTGGGCAAGTAATGCCCTGAGTACCCAGAGTAATACTCTGCTTGACCTTGCACATCACTCATTTTTATTTCACTGTGTTTCACTTGACTCAGCATGAGCTGACCATGAGTGCATAGACTTAAGGCCAGCTCCAGCTTACATTCATTTCTGTGCACTTGAATTTCAGAGTATGCACTAGTAAAAACAGACAGGACTGAATTTTTCAACTCAGTTAATTGTAGGCTGGGTATCAAACACTTAATGCTCCTTGAGTGACTGAAGGTCCTTGAGTGAAATTGTCCAGAGAATCTGTGGCTGCCCCATCCCTGGAAGTGTTCAAAGCCAGTTTGGATGGGGCTTGGAGCAGTCTTGTCTAATGGAAATTGTCCTTGCCTATGGCAGGGGAGTGGAACAAGATGTGCTGTAAGGTCCCTTTCAACCAAAATCATACTATGATGAGTCAGGTATAAGTTCAGGAGTACCAGAAGTGAGGACATGGCATGCTGGTATTTGCATTAAAACTCTCTAAAATCATAGTTTTGCAAAACCTGGAGTAAGTCACTTAAAAGCACCATTTCTTGTAAGGTTTCTTGTGCCTTAAAAAAGAGAAAAGCAAAGTAGATCTGTGGTATAGTTAATTCACAAGATTACAGCTGCATTTATTATGGATAATGAGGGTGCTGAAAGGGTCATCTGTTAGATGGAGCTGCTGGGAGGTTACAGCTAATAAAGGGTGGTTCCTGGGATGTTCTCTCCTTAGATGGTGAGATCATGTGGAAAGGAAGAGAGTGGACTCCTGCTAGGTGTCTAGGGTGTTCAGCTCACTTCCTTTTTGTTTGAAATACAGTCATGTTCGTGACCATTAAATAGAATGGGTTTTTTCTTCAGTAGAGTGGGATAAACTTCAGTTACTTTCCCTGTTTGGAATACCTTATCTGTCACATTGCTAGTTGAGGGAACTGCAGTCATCAGACACAAGCTAATTTCATATGAAACAGTGCCTTGGATAAGTTAGTAGTGTTCTTTCATAATTGTAATTAGCAGCATTTGGATTACATTTGAAGTAATACTTAATGTCTCTTTATTCTTTGTCCCCAACCAAGTTCCTGATTGTGTCAGTCATTCTGAATGGAAGCTTAACTACACATGCATAGGAATGTCTTTATTCTCATTGCCTCAGGTATTACAGAGCTATTCTGGATCACAGGAAGCAAAGATAACTTGCTGCCATGTTCTCTTTGCCTGATGTGCATATGATCCAAAACCTGTAATGTTTGTCAAATAAACTTTATGGGAGAGTGTGGGATACTGCTTTATCTGTGCAATCATTTTTCAAAATTCACTTTAATCAATTAATGCCCAGCATTAATTATAAAACAACAATTATATAGGAAACTGCTGTTACAATTGATTGTTAGTGAGGTCTTTGCAGTCTCCATAAATAATTGTAGCCACTGGAAGGTGGTTATGGCTTAATAACTGTTTGCTGGTATATCCTCACAGTACCTGTCCTCTTTCTGTCATCTGCCCTGTGATTACCTTGATTGATAGGAGGAGACTGTAGTAAACAACTGTAAACTGAACCTGGAGAAGATGCTATCCTGCTTTTTGCCTGCCCCCTTTCATCCGCTGTCTGTCAGAGCTTCGGGAAACCTTATTTTTTTCTGCAGAACTCTTTGAAATAAAATATTCTGTGGAATCCAACCTGCAAGAGGCTTAGCCCCTTGAAAACATAAGGAGGTGGCCAGTTACTGCTTTATTAACTTTTATTCAAGTTGTCATTCAGAAATTGGTTTAAAAATTGGAGGACTAAAACTTGCAACCAGGCACAATAAATCTATTCAATATTGTGACACTGATGCTCATGATGAGAGAAGCCCTGCAAGATTTTTAAGGTAAGATGCAGATCAGTCAGTAATACCAGGTACAAGGATGGCAGAATCTTGATTACCCTATTGCCTGGAGAATGGATTTGAATTTGCTTCTAACGTGAGAGTGATGGCTGGAATAAAAGAACAGGATTGACAGATTTGTGGAAGGAAAATCATGTCAGCAAGTTAAAGAGGTTTTCTGTTAACCTTGCTTGTTAATGAAGATAATTCATGTGAACAGGATATTTGAAGGAGATTACTCACAGCAAGATTAGCCATAGGAGATATATCAAGGACCTGGAGGAACTTTTGAAGCCAATTATGTGGCTGACGGCCTCCTACAGCTGTGAGAATTGAACCTCCAAGGGAAAAATACAAACTCTTGAAACATTCAAGATGTAGTCATACTAAAACAAACACTTCTCTTTTCCCCATCCTTCCCAAATCTCTCAAGTGGAGAAAATTGGAATTACTGTTCTACTCATGTAGTGCATTTCTTGGCTAAAAACAATTGCTTTACTTAAAATGGCCTTGTGGTTGTGTGATGCCTTTTCATGAGAGTTGGAGATGCATCAATGACTCAATTAGCCATTTCTCTCTTCTTTAGTAAAAGGAGAAGACCCAAATGCTTAGATCAAGAAAATGGTCATAATGAAAGAGGAACTCCAGTTTTGCATCATGAACAACAGCTTGGGTTGAAATTATTTTAGCTTGTTTTGTATTAGTATTTGTGAGTAACAATATTTTTATTTTGCAACTGACTGTGACTTAATAGTGACTGTTAATAGTGTTTACATCCATTGTGTGTAAAGTGCCAGAAGCTCAGAAAATACTGTGCTTCTACAGGACTGTCAGTGATGGAAAGGAAGACTGTGAGATTAGAGATTTGCAATTTAAAGAATTTAAAGATTAACAAAATGCCATAATTTAAATGTTGATGTATGTAACTTTGTTCTCAAGCATATTTGTACCTCAAATGCACTATCTAAAGTCAGATAAGTTTTGCTTCTGAAGCCTGTAGGGCAGCTTTCTGCAAATAGTTGTGAATTTGTACCATTTGCTGCAGAAGTAAACCAGTGGCTCAGAGCTCCTGTACTCCCAGCTTCTGGCAGGGCAAGGTATACTGGTCTTTTTGTCCCCTGATCCTTCCTTTTCAGGCTTAACTTGAATACTGCTTCTCCTTAGACTGCACCTGCTATATCCAAGCTCTGTCCCAGTCCTCCTCAAACTCTGCTCTTCTTCTTCCTCATCTCCATCCCAGTCCCAATGCCTGGAGTGTGAATAGTGCATTTCCTCCCTCAGCTGCCATGATCTGGATCCATGGGTGCCAGTCCCCTGCTGCCATACAGTAAACCTAATTTCTGACAAACTGGCACTTGCCAGGAAGGTTCTGAATTGTGATAATTGTTGGCATAAATTGGGATTTAAGTTTCTTACTGTGTGAATCTAAATATTGCAGTCACAATACAATACTCTGAGTGTATGTTTGCTTCACACTGGAAAGCTCTTCCCAGCTGACTGTTGTGGGTGATTTTCTCTGCTCTCTTAAAGGGAGCTTCAGGCTTGCATCCCTGTGCTTATCAAGTCTGAGAGATTTAGTACTCAGCACAGGTTAAAAGCAGTGGTTATTCAGTGCATTTGTGTCTCTGGGTGAGGTGATGTTTTCCTTGGATGTTTCTGTTAAGTGGTGGCTGTAACTTGTAGCATTGCCTGACAGCCAGTAAGTGAAGCAACAACTTGGGAATGCTACCAATAAATGTATTTGTAAAACTAATTAATTCAGATAGAGTTGTTCAGATTTAAATTCTTCTGGCAGAGCTAGTGCTGGCATGAAAATACTCTGAGGGAAAAGGGAATGTGGATGAGAAGAGGCAGCTCACCAGTGAGAAGCTGTGTCCTGGTCTCCCTAAGTGAATTGGGCTTGCTGATGTTGAGTAAGGGCTGGGAAGGTGCTGCAGACTAAGAGTGCATTGTGCATCTTGTTTGATATGGACTAATCTTCTAAGAAAGTCAAAAAATGAAGAAAGACTGTGTTCAGGCCTGTCTCAATTATATGGCAGAATAATCTTGTCCACATTTCCCCTGCACCAATCATTTCCTTGTGGTCTATTGATGGCTCCTTACAGCATCTACCCTTTAGAAATTTTGTGGACTACAAGGGATGCTGATTGTGCCACAGAGTTTTTTGTTGGCTAAACTTAAGTTCAGGAGAAAGGAAATTAGAAGGAAGGGGTGATGTATGGTTTGTTTATAACTAAAATACAATTTTACTAAGACTTTGCAATTCCATGATCTGAAATAACTGGAAAGCTGCACAGAAAGTGGTAGGTGAGACGCAGGCTTCTTCAAAGGGTTGTCATGTTCGGTGTATAAAGTAATTAATACAGAGATCTTGAGCTTGCAGCCTGCAAATTGAGTAGCATGTTATACAGCCTCCAAAATAATTTCCAATTAGAACTTCAGCAGGCTTAAGAGATAAACCTGCTAAATGTTGTTATTGAGAGCTAATGCAGAAATGGGTTTTGATGACCGAGTATTAATTGAAATAGGTATTTTGCATTCAGCCATGTATCTTGTGGTGTCTGGTTTCCTTTAAACCATTTCCTGATGGAGTTAAGCATTATAATATTTTTCTAATGAAGTTACTTTGAAGAGCTCAGGACTTGCATAGCATATGATATCTCATAAACTCTGCCACTTGCATTTGCTGGAACTTTTGGTCCATGCTGATGGACCTTTTCCCCCATCTTCTTGTTCTGTTTCACAAATAGGGACATTTGGGGCTGGTCAGCAGCTGCTGTGAGGCTCCTGATGCACCTGTGAGCCTCAGGCAGCTCCCCACCAACCAGCCCCATTCTTCAGATCATGGCTGGGCTGAGACAAATCTAGTGAAATTGAGACCTCCATGGAGATGCCAAGAAAAACAAATTATTCCTGTGAGGATTTTGGTGTTGTGTATACTCCTCTGTCATGACTGCAGTGCAGGAAGGGCAGATCCTGGCTTTTCTATCCACAGTCACTGTGGCTGTTAATGCCTGTTGTGCAACTTCATGGGTTTTCCCTCAGTGTTATTTCCCAAACAATGACAAATAAATTTAAGTATTAAATGACATTTTTTGAGTAATTAGATTGATCTTTAATGATATGAATGGTTATTCCAGCCATTAGGATACTTGTGTGTTACTTTCATTAGTAACAGAATGCATTTTATCTTGGATCTGACCAACAGCCACTTGGCAGTAGATATCCAGGGGTTTGCTGGAGCAACTGTTCTGCACAAGAGGTACTCTGCAAGGAGAGGAAAAAAATGCTTTTCATAGCATTACAGAGTGGCTTTGGTTGGAAGGGACCTTAAAGCTAATCTCATTCCAACTCTCTGCTATGAGCAGGAACACCTTCCAGAATCCCAGGTTGCTCCAAGCCCCACTCAACCTGGCCTTGAACACTTCCCGGGATGGGGCAGCCACAGCTTCTCTGGCAGCCTGTGCCAGGGTCTCCCCCACCTTTAGTAAAGAATTTCTTCCTAATATCTCATCTAAACCTACTTTGGCCAGCTTAGAACCATTCTCCCTTGTCCTGACACTATATGTCCTTGTAGCCCCCTATACCTGCACAAAGTCACATTTTCATCTGTTACAAAAACACCCAAACATCATGTTTATTCCTTCTGCATCTTGTCTCTTCCAGGCCCAGTTGTGCCCTTCTGTACAAAATCTTTTTGCATGGAAGAAATGCATCCAGGTTAATGGATAAGTGGGGTCATGGGATTCACTCTGCAGTGCCGAGTACAATTTATCATCATTATGTGCCTAAAAGCAGCCTGACAGGCAGACAGGCAGTTTGAGAGACAAGTATATTCATAAAAAGAAAATACCTGCAAACTCTGCTTGTTATCTTGATAAACTGGTGTATCAGGGCCCTGACCCCGTTCTACATGTAATACAGTACTGAGTATTAGTGCAGTAAAACTCCTGCAGGTAGCTTTATTGACAGTCACAGATAACTGTGCATTATTGACACCAATTTACACAGACAGGATCATGTTATGATTTTACAGTTCCTGGAAAATACAGAATGTGAAGTGCCTGACATCCTGCCATTAATAGCTTTGATGTCTGAAATACCTGAAAATATTGTTTCAGGATGTAGTAGAATATTGTAAATTTGAAGATGCTTGTTGATTAGTGTTGAAACAAATAAGACAGTCTCAGTCTCCATCTGTTTGTAGGCTGAAAGCTCCTGAGGACAGGCTGTGTTTTTATCTTTAATGTATGTATGATATTCTGAGTAATAAAGAATGAGAAGCTATCAGTATTGAAAAACTTGAGAATGTTGATATCAGGAAATGTTTGAGTAAAATGTGATGGCTGTTGCTTAAACTCATCAGTTTTGCCATTCCAGATGTACTTCATCACCAAATACTCAGGTTGTGCAACAGCTGGATATGAGAATTTTCAAAACACTTGTGTTCACAAAGCCGTGTTTGTGCTCATCCTGTTTCAAGAGCTACATTCAAAATATGTTACATTGCAGGAGTTTCTGAATAGTTTACTTTATAAAAGTAAGGTTTGTTATAAAAGGTCCAGTACCTTAAAAAGTTTTAACACCCTCCTGTTCTGGGGAGTGAGCATGAGAGTGAGATGGGAGTATTCTCAGATACAGAAGGTCCCTGCAGTGATTGATTTTATTCTGTTCCCTGTGTGTCAGTGCACTCAGGTGCCTGCACTTCTGAGGTGCTCTGCAGTTGCAGAGAGGTGAGCAAATCACACAGCAGGAAAGGGACAGATGAACCAAGGAATGTCACAGAATCACAGACTGGTTTGGGTTGGAAGGGGCCTTAAAGCTCATCCAGTTCCAGCCCACTGCCATGGGCAGGGACACTTCCCTAGACCAGGATTCTCCAGGCCCTGTCCAGCCTGGCTGAGAGCTGTTTCCTGCAGTCCTGGGCTTTTGCATTTTGGTAGCTCCAGTCTGATCCCACAGCCTGAACAATTAGTTGTTGGTATGGGGTATCATGCCAGTTTAACTTACATTCTTTTCTCAGATTATGCAACTGCTTAAGCATTTTTAATTATGAGTAGCAGTGAATTAGAAGGAAAACACAATTTCTTGCAAATGAGGCATCCATAAATCGAGGATAAACAAAGCTGCCTTTGGTCTATGGAAGACTTTTTTTTTCCCCCCATGACAGCATTGCAGGCCATTGAATGAGTGTGTGAAAATTAATGATGCAGATGAAATACATGAATATTAAGTGATGGGAGCATACAATAAAATAATAAATAAAAAAAATTGTAGTGCAGTTTTATAGTACTGAGTTTTTTCTAGGTTTCCAGCAGTGGCAAGCTATAGAATGCCATTAAGACATATTTAAATCACACATGTGTTAACAATGCCCATTAAATTGTTCAATCATTTAAAACGTCAGTGGTTTATACCAGTGGTAGTATGTCCTTTGACAATTTTTTCATTGTAAATAGAGCTTAATTTACATTAGCTTCATATTTTCTTATACTTTAAGTGTTAATTTAAATTTTTAATTAGATTATTTTCCCCATCCTGCTTAAAGCACGAGAGCATGTGTAATGTGCTGTACCTTAGTGAGTCTTTCCCAATTTTCTTACGTGTCTTGCCACATATGACATCAGGAGGATGTAGTGTTTTTGAGATATGCTTTTGGTTGGGGAAGCTGCTGTGATGGTTGGTAAGCAGAAGTACTGAAATGGGCTTCTTGGATTGGACCTTTCCAGGAAGCAAACCTGACCCTGGGAAAGGATGTCTGTGGTGCCAGCTTGGGTAACCTAAAAGGCTGAGTAATAACAGCTCCTGCAAACAGCACCGTGTGTTCTTGGTGCCACAGCAAAGTTCTCTTTTAGTACCAAAAGATAAGATTGCCCCATCTCTTCCAGAATTAGATGTATTTTCCAGAGCTCTCTCTTTTCAGAAGCAGCATGGTTCAGGTTTGGGTGGGATTTAATCACCAGCTAAAGACTTCTCCAAGTAATTTGTTGTCACAGAATTGTTCCTTCTTAGAAAGAATGTTCTGTGTCGAAGTTTGCTTTTGTTTCCCAAGTGGGTTTCTCTCCTCCATTTTCAAAGCTTTGTTCAAACGAACCTTTTCCATTTACAAACATTTAGGAATGAATGTTTTTCTGAAGCCTTGATTATAATTGGCAGATTAGGGAAGTGTATTGATGTCAGCAAACCTCTTAACTGATAAAGAAGCTAAATATTTGTATTCTAGAGGAAAAATATGTAATAAGTCATTAAGAAATTTAAAACCCATATTTCTAAAACATGTTGTGGATGTTAATTAAGAATGTTAAAAGTTGGTATTTTCAAGACATAGTGGTAGTTATGGCTGGGGAAAAACCATATGTGGCCTCCTCCTTTGGATGGAGCTCTGCTGTGGAATAATCAATAAACCATCCATGATGGTGTGTGCCAGGAAATAATGAAACTTGACCTGTTGACTTGTTAATATGAGTTTATTCTCTAGGATTAGCTGGGTGGGTTTTGTCTTTGGAACCTGATCCTTTTCCAAGTGTTTGGTTGTTGTAAAGTGCCTGATGGAGCAGAAGTGACAGGGCCAAGACTGTGACCTTTGTTCCAAGCACCATTCTTGCCATCATTAGCTTTTACTGCCATTACCTAATTAGCAAATGCTGCAACATCAGCAGAGGGAGGCTGGACAGTGGCTGTATCTGAGGAATGTGTTTATGTTAAACAAAAAAGAAAACAACTCCTCCTTGACCTCCAGGAGTTTGATAAAATCTTGTTACACAGCAAAAATACTTTGCTTGAACAACCTGCACAGGAAATTGATGGTTTTCCTAACTATAGGGGATGTAGCAATAGTGTAATCTGTTTTGTCATAAAACTGATAATGATTATTTCTGGTTTTAAGAAGGTGCAAAACCTGAAACTTCCAGTTGCACATAATTCCTTTATAATTTTGGTGTTTCGGGAAAAAAAAATCTCTGGTCTTTTGTTTTCTGCTATAAGGAATAGGATTATAAGTTATTTAACTTTTTTTTTCTTTAAATTGAAAATGATCCCATGGCAAAGTTGATCTCAGTTTGTTTTTTAGTTTGTAGAGAAATCCTAATATGGATTTCAGTGCACCTCAGTGTTGGAGCTGACATTAAAAATGATAGTTTTGTATTTTCTGAACTGAATTAATGGTTGTAGGAGTGAGAGTAGTTTAGCCATTCTTTTTATGTGTTGCAAAAACACAAGACTCTCATGCCTGAATCACATGCTGTGTGGAAAAAGCATGAAAGAAGGCATGAACATTTGATCTCTGAGTTTCTTACTATAGATGTGTGAAAGTGGCAGTTTTCTGTGTGAAACTTGCTCTTGTCTGGTCTGGGTGAGAAAGTTTTAGTTGTCATGTCGTTTATGACTTTATTGCAGTCATGTAATTTAAATATTTTTCCTTTTCCTTCAGTAGACCATTAGCAAAATCAAAACTTGACAGTGGAAGCTGCCATGCTCCTATTAATTGGAATTCTTTATCCTAACTGGATTACACTGATAATTTTGCTGTTGCAATCATCTGAGGCTTCACTTGAGTTACTTCACAGTTTCAGGAGAATCTCAGAATGATTTGTGATCTAAAGGATATTTAAGCTCACCTGGTTCCAACCACCTGCCATGGGCAGGGACACCTTCCACTATCCCAGGTTGCTCAGAGCCCCATCCACCCTGCCCTTGGACACCTCCAGGGATGGGGCAGCCACAGCTGCTCTGGGCACCCTGTGCCAGGGCCTCACCACCCTCACAGGAAGAGTTTCCTCCTAATATCTAATCAAAACCTCCCCTTCTTCAGCTTAGTTTAGTTTTTTAGCCTCAGTTCAGTTCCTTAAATTCTTTTCCCATAGTTGCATATATCCCACAGAAGTTTTGGAGTGTTGTTTATAAACATGAGTCTTTTTAAGCGTTCTCTATAAAGTGGTGGTGGTGGTTTCAGTGGATCTTTCCCATGGAGATGACCATGCATGGAACTCAAATCTTGCATGGCTGCAGTTTCAGATGTACTTTTTAAACATAATCTCAGTGAAAACAGCTGAAGCTGACCCATTTTTTACTGGTTTGTCTCCACTCTTGTCTTAACTTCCTTCTAATTCTCATGTTAATCCTGCTTTGCATGAACCAGTTCTTCAGTTATCTCACCTGCTGGTAGCTGCTAAAACGTGATTGATGTTGA
Source organism: Fringilla coelebs (assembly GCF_963513975.1). Lineage (NCBI taxonomy): Eukaryota > Metazoa > Chordata > Aves > Passeriformes > Fringillidae > Fringilla > Fringilla coelebs. Next base: position 8,674,697 of record NC_140041.1, read on the forward strand.
CAGTCTGAGTTTGTAGCATGGCAGCTGCAGCTGCTGAACTGCTCATCCAGCCTGTGCTGCTCATCAGGGAGCTGGTTTTATCTGCTGGGCTTGTGGAATCACTTTCCCTCGTGCCAGGAAGGGAGCAGGTCAGGCATTCCCACCTCAGGCTGATGGGTGAGGAGTGAAGACAAGCTTACTTAATGTGTGAAGCCAGATCTATTCAATTCCAGGTACCACAACAGGGACAGATGGATTGATTAGAGAGGTTGTTGGTCTGTAACACATCCCACAGTCCCCCAGCAGTGTCTAGCCCAGTCCTCTTTTGCTGGTGGCTCCAGCACACTCACATTTGGTTGCATGTTGCCTTCTCCAGAGGTGATTTCTCTAAAGTCACCTCTGCTGTTCAATGTCCTGAAGGAAGTTTGCTGTTAGAGTTGGTGAGCTGGGGCACATCAGGTTGTTTTTAGCTGCTTTCCTCAGCTGCTGTCTTACACTGCCCATCGTGCTTTGTTACATTTGTGTTTTTTATACTTCTTAAACAGAACCCATCACCGTGACCCAGTCCTTGCGGTACAAGTAGCAGCATAAAAACAGATCACAAGGCTCAGTGTGAGAAAAGAGGTTCTCTGTTCCCCCCTTTGCTGGGAGGGGAACAGAGTTGAGGGAGCTCTCATTAAAGATGCTCTGTGCTGAGTAGTATTTTGGAATCTTTGGAATTTATGTATATTTGTTTTTACAAGGCCCGTTTAATGTTTAATTAAAATGTACTAAGGTTTTCTTGTCAGAACAGAAATGTATTATGAGTGGTTGTGAGTATCTGCAAGTAATAATGATTTTACAGAAGAACATTCTTTATATTTGGACTTTACATAGCAGGCTGTGATGAGGGATGCTGAATAAATTAAAATATTATGGTAATGATACTATCTAATTAACATTTTTCATACAATAGTTTTCATCAATTTTTCTTTGTTCTTTTTTTGTTTTTTAACAACATGGACCATTGCCAATTATTTTTGTTACTGAAAAGGTAAAATAGGCTGTTCATCTCATTCCTTTTTGTTTGCTTTTTTTCCATCCCACTCTAGTTTTGGCAAGCAGTCTGGAGGAAAGCGAGGATGCGAATGTATCATATTGGAACCTTCAGAAATGATTGTGGTAAGGCAGATTTTTTTCATATGTATTTAAATCTATTGCTGGTTTCAGCAAATTCTTTCTCTTTTACAGCAGAAAGCTTATTGTAAAGTATTCTATGAAATTGCAGTAAAATTGCCTTGATTTCAATTATACCTATGGCTGCTCTCATAACAGCAGTAGCTATGTAAATTTAATCTAGATGGGTAAATGATGATGATGATTAGGTCATTCTTTCTAAAATTATGCTTACTTGAGTTTCAAAAAGCCTAACAGTCACGGCTGAGCTGAGCATTCCTGAGTCAGGCTGTGGCAGTCTTCTATCTTGAGTATTTTATTTACACCCCCATTCCCCATTTCATGGCTTTTATTGGGCATGTCTGGGTGGAACAGCGTTCTCCCTCCAAGCCTTTCCAGTGCCACATAGTGTGGAGGCTTGTAGGTAGGAGAAGAAACATGAGAGTGCTTAGCCAAGCTTGAAGTAGAGGATTTGTCACCATCCTTCATGTCCAGGAGTCCTTCTGCTGCTTCAGAACACTTACTGATGCTGCCAAGTGCACGTATAGAGTCACATATACGTGCTTAGAGAGCGTAGCTTAGTCCCTCCCAGGTTGTTATCCACATGCAGTTGCAATATTGGGATTGCTTTTCCATAGTGAGGACCAACATTGTATCTCAGCAGTGTGCCTGAGGACACAGGCAGATGTCTTCCAACTTTCACCTGAGATGTTTTTAATGGAGCTGGAACAAAGCTGTTTGTTGTGCTCAGAACCCACGTGTCTGTTAATCAGACTCCCATCTCCAGACTGCTATTGATTTAGCTGCCCTAGATCTAGATATGGTAATATTTAAACTAATATTTGACAGTGTCTCTTACTGAGCATGTAAATACTCAGCTTCCATAAAATACCTGTTTCTCACAGTGCATTACCAGCAGGGACGTCAGCAGTGTCCTGTACCAAGTCCACTTGCTATCCTTTGTGCAGTTTGCTCTGTGCAATGTCAGTCTGACTCTGCTCATGGGCTCTGATAGCATCAGTAATGTGCTCTGTGCTGCAGCATGTATTTTAAGCTAAAGTCTGCCTTGAAGTGCAGGTTAAGAGTGCAAGAAATCTGTCTTCATCTCTGGAGTGAAACAGTTAATTTGTTTAATTCCAAATTGTCCAGTCTCTTCTCAAAGCTGGAATTCTGGGGGAAGATTTATGCCTGGAGGGATGTCACAGGACTGTTGGGTGGCAGTATGTGCAGCCATGTCAAGGGAGTGCCCCAGGCCCGCTGGTTTGCATTTTTACTTTTTAATTGCAGCTGCCAAGGGTCTGGTGGCTGAACTGAGCATGTGGTAAACTCAGTGTGCCTGAGTGCTGTGCCTGGGCTGAGCTGAGTCTTGCTCCTCAGTGCTCCTCTAGCAGAGAGAGAAACACTCACTTATCCAGTCATATCTATTATTAGGTATTAGGGAGAAGTTCTTCCCTGTGAGGGTGATGAAGCCCTGGCACAGGTTGCCCAGAGCAGCTGTGGCTGCCCCATCCCTGGAAGTGTTCAAGGCAAGCTTGGATGGGGCTTGGAGCAACCTGGGGGAGGGCTAGACCAGCCTGGTCTGGCTGGTGACTTGACTCACTGCAAGTACATTTGTAAGTTTACATGAAAAATATTTCATGGGCAAAGGAAATCTTAAGAAATACCTACATCTTTGGTCACATCACCATTGCAATAAAGAAATAAAAATAATAAAAAAAAGATGATGGAAATAAAAGAGGAGCTTCTGTGCAGTGTGTGCTTCAAGAGAGAATCTGACCCTCTTGAAATATTTATGGAAGAAACTAGTGTTGTGTGTGTAACTTGAGTAGGCACAACTGTGATGGGTGTTTTCAGAGGAGCACAGTATCACAGGAGCTGGGGAAGCCAGCATTGGCCATGTCAGCAGCCTCACACACTGCTGGGTGTTCCTGGAGACAAAGGCACAGCCCAGACAGCTGTTTGCTCTGTTTTAAATCTCCTGAATTGTCTGTAATTGTGATTAAATGCCAGTGAGAGTATAGAGGCACTTGAAAGTATCTTATATCCCTCTCTGGAACTTCAGTATAATTTTCCAGTAGGAAAATCAGAGAATTAAAAGTGCAGAGTTCTTTTCTCATTATATTTATGGTCATATTTTACAGGTAAATGTAGCTAAAGGTGCTATTGGCTCTATTTTCTAGGAAGCACTTCAAACAGAGTGAGAAAAAAGCATCAGTGTGGTGGTGTGCACCTTGCTAATGATCTTCACTGGCACAAGGTGTACTTGAGTTTTAGTTCCCTGATTGCTCTTATTAATTTGTCTTAATTATTTTATTTTCTATAGTTTTTAATTTCCAACATACTAAGGAGGTTTAATACATAATGAATATTTATCTTCAAGCCAAAATAATTAGTTAGCTGCCTTAATGGAGTTAAAGAACTCTATCGTTTCCTGCTGGTGACTGATTTTAATTTTTTTTTTCCTTCTCTCCTGTCACTTTAGAATGTAAATCAGTTTTGTAGTGGGAATCCTCTGGGAATGGACCCATTTTAAAGGCCATAAAATGTGGTCAACTTAAGTTAATGAGGATAACAGATAGTGTGTGAATAGGCATTGTAACTCATATTTTTGGAGGCTGAGCAATCTATTGAATTAATAATAGCCCCATTTATCATTTAGGAAGATGGCCCAGAATTGCAGCATATTGGTATATTGAAGTGTCATTACTGTTGTTCCTTGGTGCTTTCATTTTCTTCTTCAGATCTAAATGTAAGATTTCAGAAGAGCAGTGTGATACTTGCAGGTGGAACATATATCATTGCTGCTTCGGACTGCAGAGTGAAACATGACAGTGCTGTGGTTTAGATTGGATATTAGGGAAATTTTCTTCATGGGAAGGGTCAAGGCCTGGCACAGGCTGCCCAGGGCAGAGGTGGAGTCACCATCCCTGGAAGGATTTCATGGATGTGTCAATGCAGCACTTGGGGACAGGGTTAGTGGTGGGCCTGGCAGGGCTAGGGGCATGGTTGGATGTGATGATCTCTGAGTCTTTTTCCAGCCTTAACAATTCTGTGATAGCGTATTGAAAATGAAATAATGGGCAGCAGTCTGTGGGACAGTGCCTCCATCTGAGTTGAGGGCAGCCTGGTTCTCCTGGCTCTGCCGTGGCCCAGGGAATCTGTCCTCCCTTTGCTCCCCTGCCAGGACCTGGCTCACAGCACTCACAGAGGAGCTGAATTCCTCCACAGGGCTGTGATGAGGGTGACTCCTCTCTGCCAACAGGAATTTTTAGTTTTAACCAGGTGAAAGCAGGGCTGAGTGAGGTGCCCAGGTGTGTCTATCCTGTTGATGCACAGAACACCAAAAGCAGTTCTTGTGACTCATGGGTGTTGACAACCTGGTGGTCAGCTGGACTCAAAATACTGCTCGTGCTGGTGGTACTAAGCTGCAAGCTCTGTGGTGTGGAGGTCTTTCCTGGTTTCTGATTTCCATGTTGTTTTTGCCAACAGCAGTTCACTAACCAAAGGAAGCAGGTGGTCTCATTTTCCGCCACTTGTTTGTTCTGACTTAGTGCTAGCAAATAATTTATTAGTGCTTACATCTTAGTTTTCAGTTAGAATTGTGAAAGAAAAATTATTTCCTCTGTCACTGAGTATTTGTTTTAATTTAGCCTTAAAAATACACGTTCAGTTTGGGGTTTCTTGATAATAAGGGTTATCTGTATTGAAAGAGTCTTCGTCCACCCCAGCAGTTTCTTAGGTCCAGGTTAATCTGTTCTGTTGGAGAAGTTCACTGCTTATTTTGGTTTCTATGATCTTGTAAGACTGAATGCAGGGAAAAAATGATAATGCATTTATTGAAGGAGCTCACATAAAAAAATTTAAAATTAAATCATGATAATTCTGGTTATTTAATTAATAACTACAAATCCAAAATTCCTTATTTCTGGAGGACTTCTGTACAATTTGAGAGCAATGTTGTTTCTAGCTAGAAATCCATATTTATGCTACATGAAGAAAGGCTTCTATGTCAATCATCTTAGTGCACTTTTTGATGATACTGGATGGCCTGTTTAAAAAGATTTTTTTGTTTCTTTTTGTGTTTCTGCTTGCATCCACTGTATTCTTTACACTCTTACACCGCAGTGCTTACTGCAGTGCTGCAAATAGATATCTTTGGTTGTTGTCCTCTTCCTTTGCAAAGAGATAGTAAAATTATAGTGAAAAGTGTGGTTATGCCTTTTTCAGCTCAACTTTTCTGATTTCTTTTTTTGACAGTATTAATGTGTGAGCTTCACTCTTCTAGCTTTTCTAAGTGTTGTATCTTTAACCCATGTTATTAATGTATGATTTCTCTATGGAATCAGAAATAACCCACAAGACAAGCTTAGCTGCTTGCACCTTCTTTTGACCTCAGACAGACCATAGGTGTTTGAGAAAAGTGATGTGGAAGGTAGATATGATCTTGCTTTTGTGATGGTGTTAGTTTGGTCACTTTCTTGTTTCTGTCTAAGTCTTTCTGTGTTTCATTTCTTTGTATCTTTTGGATTTTAATTTTTTGAGTATGTGAAGTGAGAGCTGTGTAAGACCATACAGAGGTTTTTCTCCTGTTCCAGTAATATGTTTAGGATTTTCCAGTGAAATTTGGAGGAAAAAAATTAAAAATAAGGCATTGAAGACAGTAGAAACTTGTGCATAGCAAATACATTGTAGAGAAGCTTCTTGCCTGCTGCAGCCTGTTTGCATGTCTGTCCTGCTTCCTGCTGGGAGATATTTTTCCAAAACATCAAAAGGAAATGGGAAAGGATGAGACTGCTTTTTATAGAAAACAAGTATTGTAGCTATTGAGATAAAAGGTTTCATGTTGGCTTTTACTAAACAGATAAATCTACCTAATTTTTTTATGTTTGGTCAGAGATAATATTTAACATCAAGTTATGAATAAGTTCCAGCCAGTTCTCCATAATCCACTGAAAGCAATTAGGAGGCAGTATGACATAGGTGAAGTAGCTATTTATAAAAAACTGGAATATTTGAAGTTGTTTAGCTGTGAATGGTACTAGAAATAATTTATGCTTTTAAAAATTACACTACTAAAAATAGGGTATAATGCAATATTTTCACCAGATTGTAAATGCACAAAAAACGGTAATTTCTGTGTTGAAGGTAAGCTTGAAATGAGCAGTGCCTGTAACTCCTTCAGGATACATGTGGGTGCAGAAGAGTTTCTGCTGATGACTGACATTGTTTAGAGGATATGTGTGCCTTTTTTACTTTTTTTTTTTTTTTTTTAATGCACTGGTTCCCGGAAGGAAACTGTGGCCTCAGCTCATTGTAACAAGGCCCTTCTGCACATGTGGTTCTCTGAAACAACCACAGCCATTTACTCCAGAGGGGTTCAGCTGCCCTTAACTTATGTTTGTTCCTTCCCCATGAGCTTCATACGGCTCCATCGGCTCTCAGTGCTATGGAAGAACTGGATGTTTAACCAGGAGCCTGAACATGTGTTCCAGGTGGAGAACTCCAAGGACAATGAGGAGAACATCCTGCAGAGGGAAGTGCCGCTGCGGCAGTCGCGCCGCAGGTACCGCAGGATCAACCAGCGGGGCGAGCGCCAGACCATCACGGACAACGTGGACTCCAGCAGCTACCTGTCGGTGAGTCTGCCCTGCCCTGGGCTCTGTGCTGCCTGCAGGGCTGCCTGGAACTGTCTTTTGGGGACTAAACTGGTCAAGTGAACAGTCCATCCTCTCTGGTTTTGGGAACGCTTCTTTAGTGTTGAGGGGCAGTGAGGTGGTTTGGGCTGGAACACCACAGGTGGAAGTGAAGGAAGTAATTAGAAAAGACGGGTTTGTTTGGTGTAAGGATCTTCAGCTGAGCACTGTAAGTAAACCTTAACCTGCTCACTGGACAGAGAAATTGTTGGTTTTACCTGGTGTTCTTTTGGCAAGATGTAGAAGTTGGTGGGTTTCTTTTTTTTTCCCTTAATATATTTGAACTGTGGCTTAGAGCTGAGTTAATTGCAAATGCAGATCAATGCAGCATTAACGCTCTTGTACTTGGTTGGGTTTACTTGCTTAAAATAGCATAGTGGTAGTTCAGACATCAAAAAGGGTAACAACTGATCTAGTCTTCAAGAGCAGCAGAGACTATAAACTCTGCACTTTCAGGGTTTCAGGGCTGCAAAGTTTATGTGAAGGGTTTTCTTCATCATTATTTTTCAAACTTCCTGCTTAGTAACGTGATATATGTCATCTAGACAAATAATTTAATTGAAAATAATTGTTCTGGATAATTTCATCTGCTTTGAAAATCAAAGTTTAAAACAGTACTAACATTGAAGTACAAGCCTGGAATAGTATTCATGCTCAGAACAGAAAAAAACAATTTGTCTCCATTTCCCCCATCTTCCTTTTCATCTCCCCAAAAGAGTTAGACTCTCAGTTGATATGCTTCAAAATATCTGAAGTGTGCAGTCAGATATGAGCTTATTACTTATATGAACTGATGTTTTTCTGTATGTTGGTAGCAGTTGGGTTGCAGGTGGTGATTTTAGGCCTTGCACAGCATTACTGTGTCTGTGACAGGAAGAGAATATGCTGCTTGAAGTTTAACATGCTCTGCCATCTCATTTCTAGAACTGTCACATATGTTGGATTTTATCATTAGTAAGACATTAAATTAGTTATTGAAGAAACGAGATGTTGTACCCTCACACTCTGGGTGAGTGTGCATAAAGCTTTATTAGGAATTAAATTCCACTCTGTGTAGGACAGAACCTATCTCTGTCTCTTTGGTGTTTGTGACAGTGAATAAGCACACAGCTAATAATTCTCAGGTTTCATTGCTAAGAGTAGGAGAATCCCAGGAGCAGCTGATGCCGGTGCTACCTATGCAGCTTGCCTGGAGGGATGCGTGAGAAGGGACTTGGCATCTTTATTCTGAGAAAGACCAAGTTTCACGGCTTCCTGAATGATTTCAGAGGCTGTCAGTTACTGCTGCAAGGAGTCAGTGTGGTACACTCACAGGACTGTGCTTCGTCAACAGATCATGTCCTCATTAAGGTTTTTCTTCAAGTTATTTTTCTTTCTGTTGATTTATTTCACTGTTACCAACAATGCATCTGTGCCTGTAGTTGCTTGTTGCAAACCTGGTGGATTCCTCAGATTTTGGGGGGGAGAGAATATGGGAATATATATATATATATACACACACACACACACATATATATATGTATGTATGAGGTGTTTGATGGAAATTGATATAAACTTCTCAAATCAGAAGCACATTCCCAAATCTGCTTTTATGTCTGTTAATTAGGAATATATAAGAAGAGTTCTGTAACACTGTTCTCCTGAATGAGTGATTGCTAAGTGGCAAGGACTAAACAACCACATCTCTGCTACCAAATCTCCAAGATTTTGGGTTTTCAGCAGTCTGAATTGAAATACTACTCCTTGCTTTGTAGACTGCAAGTTTCTGATTGGAAAGTGTCGTACTCTGTGTACTTAAGGTAGCAAAAAATAATTTGTAACTCAGCAGATGACCAAGGAATCAAAACATGGTAACAAGCTGCCTGTGTGACAAGTAAGGAAAAGTTTGGTGTCTATATTTTCCCATATTCCATTATAAACTAGTAAAGTAATAAATTTATTTTGTGTGATTAGTTCCATGCCTATACAAATGTGCTCCTACATTGGTTCCCAGTGATCTTGAAAAACAGATTTCATGGTGTAACCCTTTATGTAGCCCATGGGAGAAGGGTAGGATCATAGAATGGTTTGAATTGGATGGGACCTTAAAGATCATCTAGTTCCAGCCCTCTTCTGTAGGCAGGGGATCAGGATAAGGAGGAGGGTAAGTCAAACTTCCATTTTACAGGAACTTGCAATAAGGTTTCTGCCAGAGAGGGAAAAGTGTTTATAAACTCTCCAGCAGATTTCCTGTCTGGCCTAATGCTAATGAATGAGCACAGAGTTGTATTTCACTCTCCAGCCTGTAGCTGAGTGCTCTGTGACAGATGCTGAATGCAGCCTCATGGAGCTTTTGTGAGTCCTGTGTGCTTGGGGAGGGCTTGGAGCTTTCCAGCCTTCACATGGGCTCTAGTCCATCTCCTGTGGTTGATGTTGGAACACTCAGTATGACACCATTTAAGTTTTTACATGCCTCATGTGCAAGTAGTTTTCTGCTTTTTAAAGCAAACTCAGATCCTTTAGGTACTGAAATCCAGTATTTTTTAACCCAGCTAGGAATATTTCCCTTAATATAAGGTTTCTTGGATTTGCTTTTAAGGGGAATTATTTATGCAATCTCCATTAACTCCTTAGAATGTAAATCTCTGCACATTAAATATACTGTGATTATATTTATGATTAAGGTTAATCTGTGTTTTGTAAAACATTACCTGTTGGGTTGTGACATGAGCTAACATCTACTTCTCACATGGAGTACTTCTTGTTAGTGCTGGAACTTGTTCTGTAGAAATACCTGATTTGACACAAACTCAAGATTTATATGCAGATACTTTAAATAATATTTTCAATGATTGTTACAATCCTTGAAGCTCTTCTTTTGTCTTACACCTCTTAATTAAGTAAAAGAATTCTAGTTCTTGATTTAACTGGATAGCTTCAGGATAGCTGACATTCAAATTATTATGGGTATCTTAAATCTCTTCCCTCCCTGCCTTCCCCTCAAATGAGCTAATGTTAAGAATGCATCATCTGGTTGGTTTCTTTGGTAAAGGTGTTACCATTTCAATTCCTTTGCTACATTTTTGAGGTGTATAGAACAGTGTTATTTCATAAGAGCACTGGTTGTCTGCAGAATTAACTATTTGTAGTTGTTTGTTGGTTTTTTTCCTTCCAGGTAAATGCAGTGAACACATGCTGGCAGTGTTCTTTCTTTTCCCTCGGAGGGAGCAGGTTTCTGTTTCTGTCTCTATCTTCAAAGTGCCCAGAGTGTGACTTTGCTCTTGCAGCCCCTGTGCAGGGGATGCCAGCACTGCTCTGGGGGTTGGTGAGCAGGCTGGGCTCTCCTCCAGATCCAGAGCACACCCAGGCTGTGTTGAGGCTCTGCTGGCACTGGGGATTTTCCCTTCTGTAGCACATCCCAAGGACAGCTGTGTATTTGGCAAATACTTAGCAGGGTTTTTTCAGGGTGCACCACAGTCCTGCTGCCTGTGAAGGGCTGGGGGACGTGGCTGTGTCACCGCGGGTCACGTGTGAGGCCATGGCCACTGTGGCTGTCAGTCTGCCTGGGGCAGGTTTGAGCATCCCATAATTACATCAGATCTCTTCATCCCTGGGCATTTCTGGCCTTTTCCATTTTTGTCACTTACTAATTCTGCGTCTTGCACATCCCCCCCACGGTAACGTACTGACTGTGGGGGAGAAAGTGAGGTTGGCCACGTTTGGCAAAAGCTCTTGCTCAGAATGAATGGATTAGGAAGAAATGTGCCATTGGTGTTAATGGTGCCAGCTCTTGCTTCAGATCTGATTTGTTAGCATGATTGCATGTCTTGGTACTGATAAGCATCCAGCCAGGAGCTGGGGTCATTGCAGCAGGGCAGCATCACAATGGAGACGAGTGAGTCATTTCTATTCTTAGTCTGCTTCTCAACCCAGTCAATAATGCTGCCGTGTTTTATGATTACAAAAGAAGAAAGTAATAATACAGCCATGTTTTTTACTTACAAATTATTTACTTACAATTATGATCATCTCTGTTAAACTACATCCCAAACTTCTGTGCTCGTGCAGTAGGAGCCTGCAAAACTGCAGCCAGAATAACAGCAAGTGACTTTTTAATGATAATGCTTAAAAAAAAAAAAAAGTTAATTATAGCTCTGGTGCTTTATAAAAATTAAATTGCTGTTTTGATCTTGGATCAAGTAATAGGAAAGCAAACAGTTCATTTATTTATCTCCACAGTTAAAAAATAAAACCTGAGATAGTAAGTTTTGCATTTATATTTCTCGCAGTGTTCAATTCCAAACAGGGTTTAACAATTCAGTACAAATTTTCAAACCTCTAAATGCAAATATTTTTTTAATTTCAGTAAAATTTTTCTAGTTCATGTTTATGGTCAGTAATTTGAGGCTGTGGACTCCCCATCCCTGAAAGTGTTCAAGCCAGGTTGGATGGGGCTTGGAGCAGCCTAGTCTAGTGGAAGGTGTCCCTGCCTTGGGGAGTTGGGACAAGATGATCCTTAAAATCCCTTCTAACCCAAACCATTCTGTGATTCTATGCATTTATTACCCACATACATTTTTTACAAGTCTCTGTGATATTTTTTTTCACATGAAGAATATCTGTAGCTCTAAAAATAGTGCATGTATGATCCAATGCCTGTATCTGTGGAGTTGTGACAGCATACTGAATTTTTTCAGCTGTTAAGTTTATTGTAGAGGAGAAGAAAGAAATTAGTACCAAACTTTAGTAGTAATCCACTTCCTCAGAGATACAATTTTTTAAAACTACTGTAAGAGGATAACGAGGTTTAAAAGATTTATTATAATACTGCATTTTATGGACAGTATCTTAATATTTGCATTAAGTAAAATTTGTCCTGGAGCCTTGTAGAAGCATTTATCTTCAGAGAAGTCTGTCACTGCAGACTGCTTGAGTGGCAAGTTTCTTGTTCTTTGATCATTACTTAATGTAATCCTGTCAGAGGCTGGAGGTAGAATTGGGGATCTCATAATTGGAGGGAATTAAGTCACATTTCAATATACTGGATCAAACCCATTAGGTGCTTTAGCATCACCAATCCTTTTCTTTTTAAATGCTATAAAACACTGTGGATCTTTTATAATTACTTTTAACTACAGGTAAATTTGCTGATATGGTTCCTTTTATTGATATAAACCAAGTAAGACTGACTTAGAGCACGTCTCCAGCTGCCTGTTGTTAAACCTGGACACAATATCACTGACTTCTGCTTATTTGGAATATCAGTTAATTGTGATGGGGCTGTGGCTGATCTTGTGAGTGGCTGAAATGAGCTGGAGGAGGGGTCTCTTTGCAGCTCGTTGCTTTTTATTTTGTTTGTGTCCACACTTCCTCTTTTTGACACTTTTAAAAAATACTTGACAGAATTTTAAGTTTATTAACTAATGACAGGCTGAGAGAGTTGGGGCAATTCAGCCTGGAGGAGAGAAGGCTCTGGGGAGACCATAGAGCACCTTCCACTGCCTAAAAGGGCTCCAAGAGGAGCTGGAGAGGAACTTTGGACAAGGGAGGTTGGCTTCAGGCTGATAGAAGGAGCTGGTTTAGATTGGTAATAGGAAGAAATTCTTTACTATAAGGTTGGTGAGGCCCTGGCACAGGTTGCCCATAGAAGTTGTGTCTGCCCCATCCATGGAAGGGTTCAAGGATAATGGAAGATGTCCCTGCCCATGGCAGGGGCTTGGGACTGGTTATTTTCTAAGGTCCCTTCCAACCCAAACCATTCTGTGATTCTGTGAATCAAGAAAAAATTCAGGTCTTGCTGAAACCATGGGTCTTGCAGTGCACTTAAAGGATGCAGAAATGTACGTCGTTGTTATCTCTCTAGAGATGCTGTGCGATACAAAGAGATACTGCAGGTTCCTTCTTCCTGATGCTGTTTTTTCTCTGGTCTCCATCTTTAATTTTGCATGGCCCAGGTGGGATCCCAGCTCTCAGATGCTCAGGAGCAGGCACATGCTCAGGTTCCAGAGCATGTGCCAGAGCCTCTGTTAGCCAGGAACCCCGTGCTGGACAGGACCTTGGAAAAGTCTACGTATGCTGTGCCTCATTGCAGCTCTTCTAAACTCCTGCAGTTTCACATGTTTCTCTTCTGTGGTCAAAAGAAGCGTCTGCAGCATGTTCATTTCCTGTGTGGGGGCCCCTGTGGGTTTAGTTTGTTGTGGGCTGCACACAAAGGACACGTGGGTGTGGAGCCAGCGCTGTCTGCTGGAGATGTACATGGATGGAGCCCCCCGCCTTCTGCAAAGGAAAATTTCTGTTAGGCTGGGCTTTGGGGGGGAGGAGGCTGTGAATCAGGGGGTGGTTAAGTAGCTCCGTTAATGAATGGTGTAGAGGTGTCTGCTTCCCAGGCCAGCATCTGGGGAAGGGTCTGCAGTGTGAGTCTTGATGAGGAGCGGCCGAGGGAGCTGGCAGGGCTCAGCCTGGAGCAGAGGAGGCTCAGAAAGGACTGTACCACCCTCTACAAATAACTCCCTGACAGGAGGCTGGAACCACGTCAGGATTGATCTGTTCTCCCAGGTAACAAGTGATGGGATGAGCAACAACAGCATCAGGTTGAGCCAGGGAATGTTTAGGTTGGATATTAGGAAAAATTTCTTCATAGAAAGGGTTGTAGAGCATTGAAATAGGCTGCCCAGGGCAGTGGTGGAATCACCATCTCTTGAAGTGTTAAAAAAAATCTGTGGGTATGGCAGTGAGGGCATGGTTTAATGGGGAACGTGCTGGTGGTGCTGGATTGATGGTTGAACTTCCTGTCTTGGAGGTGTTCTCCAGCCTTTACAATACTGTGATTGTATGATGTTACTGCTTCACTGGTGGAGCTGGAAACAGCCTCTGGCAGGGTCCCACTGGCATGCAGCATGGGAACCTGTGCTCGGCATCTTGAACTCGCCCTGGTTTGCTGAGGTGTCCTCAGGCACTTCCCTCTACTTTTGTAAGCAAGGGGAAAATTGCCAAATGTATGTTCTCTCATACTTCATTTTACATATTGATTTTGTCTGCTCATTTTGTCAGCAGTGTTACTTTCAAGGGCTCCTTGAAAGTCTGCCGCTGGTTATGGTGGTCATTAGCAAAACACCAATCCTCAAAGTGTGCTGTGCATTAAAAATCTTCCTAGGAATTTCCATAGACCACTGGTGTTCCCCAATCCAATTAATGAGCACTTGCAGTTTCAAGTGAGTAATGACTTGAATAGGCTGCGGAGAAAGTATGAAAATACTGCCCTTTGGTTAAAATCTGTGTTTTTCTGATTAATTTTTTTTTTTAAACTAACAACGTAATGCAACATGTCAACCCCAATTTATCCATAATGAAAGTGATTGTTTTTCAGACCTTATATTCAGGAGTTTCCCTAAAGATTTTGTTGACTGGACAAGCAGGTTATATGTAAACTGATTTACAAGAATCACCTCAGTTTGGAGGTGACATGTGCAGCTGTGTAACAGCACTTAAGAGTGATGCACAAATGAAACTACATCAGACTGAAACTTGGGAGGGTTTATTTTAGGCAAGCACCTGTACTTATTGAAGTCTGGCTGCTGGCAGTAGTTTCTAGCCCTGGGGAGAGCCTGTGGAGGGGGAGCGATGCCACAGCGTTGGGATGTGGCATCTTCCTGCTGCTGGGGAGAGCTACACTCTGAGGTTGGTAATAGAGCCCATCTTCTCTGCTCTTCAAGGCCAGGTTGAACAAGACTTGGGGAGCAGCCTGGTCCAGTGGAAGGTGTCTGTGCCCATGGCAGAATGGCTGGAACAAGATGAGCTCTAATGTCCCTCACAGCCTGTTCTGCGATTCTTGCCTCAAAGACCTGTTTTTGACCCTTTCTCCATCTTGAGCAAGTTTAGCAGTCAGCTGCACATCTGCTCCCTCGCTGGTGATGGGTTGATGATGGGCCCCCTGAACCCACAGCAGGTTTGTGTGTTGCCTTCCCCTTGCCCAGCAGAGCAGCAGAACTGCACTTGTTTGTGATAATTCAAGAAAAACTTGTGGATTTTTTTAACACTAATTTCCTACTTGCAGTCCAAACACATCAGTCTTTTTACCTGGTGATCACATTCACCAGGAAGCCTGGAACTTGTTGGAAGCAGATCCAGAGCGCTGTTCTTTGTGGGGAAACCATCCTGCTCTCTTGACTGGGATGAATCTGGAGAGTTGCTCAAACCTTGACCTCAGCTGGTCTGACAGTACTGTGGGAGGGATGTACTTTTGAGGCAGAAGAACCTTTCAAAACTTCTAAATATTTTGCAAATTGCCATCACAAGAAGTAAAAATTCAGTCACTGAAAAATTCAGTCACAGTGCTGGTTTGAAAGCAAACCAGTGGGAGATCCCAAGTCAGAATTTGATAGGAAAATTAAAATAAAATGCAGTAGTACAAAAACATTGACGGAATACAGGCTGATACCCTGCGGGTCAAGGTGTTGGTAGCAGCCCCATTAAATGGTGGTTCTTGTGGAGCAGTGATCCTGTAGAAGGGTGGAATTTTCCTCAGAAGGTCCAGGGGTGGTGTAGATGGGTCTGGTCTTCGTCTGGGAATGCAGTGGGAAAAGGCTGTCTTGGTGTTCCAAGTTTCAGATTCTATCCAGGTAGGAATGCTTGGCTCCTCCCCCTGGGTGGAGCATCTCCCAGTGGGATGCTGTAATTTTATCAGCCATGCAGTGACACTCACTGGCCCATTAACAGAAGATATCTCCCCACAGGGAGGATGGGTGTGGAACAGATAAAGAACACTGCTCCACCTGGTTTCAACAGCTGGTAATAAAATGCATATTTTTGGTTGCATCTTGCATTGTAACCTAAGACAGCTCTCCACACAATAACCAGTTATTTGTTTGTTTCTCCTTTTACCACATAGACAGATTTACACCATGGTAGAAATTAACTCAGTTCCTTGGAAAATGCCTGAGAAAATATTTTATGTAGCATGTTCAGGGAGTTAATCTCTGTTTTGATGGACCCTAAGGGTTTGGGTGGCAGTTCCAAAGTCATTAATTCTTTATAAGCAAGCTCTTATGCAAACTTGATGGAGAATGATGTGTGAGGGTTGTGCCCACTGCTCATAACTGCGTTGTGTCACTTGGGGGTTGATGGTAAAAGATGCTCTGCACCAGAGAGATGTTTTGTTTCTTTTGGAGACTTAAAAATCTTTTTTCTATGAGTTGCAGTTCCTTTTCTGATCCTTGTTTTTAACATTATTGTTTCAGTCTCTTGAAATGACATATTGGGTAGCTTTTTGTAGGGAAATCTGACAGGGAGTAGCCAGCAAGCTGGTCTCCCTGTGTTCAGGGAGATGGTAGCACCCATGGAGCTGTTTTTTTATTTTGTGTCTTCCATCTGGGCTGCTTCTGTCCAATATGCTCCACTCAAATGTAACAGCCTGGTTGTAGTCTCACTTGTAGCCAACTCAGCCTTTCACTTAGGTTTAGGTTTCTCCTGCCTCAGAGAAAAGTAGTCCTGTGAAGGGTTATTTTGTATATTTGCCTTGTAAATTTGTATGTTGGAGTTGTTGGGTTGAATGTCACATAGCACTGAAGGATTTCTTTAAAGGGCTGTGATGGTGTTGTCTTCAACTTTGTGTTCAATGTAAAATGGATTTCTGATTTTGAATATGGAAATTCACATCAACTCAGTCATGTTCTTCATAAGCCTCATGGACCAGTTTATAGATGGAGAATATCCTGAGCAATTTTCAATACAAATCACCATCAGGAAATGTCAGTGCATAATTATAAGCATTTGGATTGTCTGTTTTCCTTGGAGAAACTTGGCATGAAGACCACTGTATGTAGGAGAGAATAGCTTCATAAGTATCTTTGGTTTTGGCATAGAACTGATTTCTATCTAATGACATTTAACAGCATTTGTAGTTTTATATTTGATATGTGACATCTTTCTTAATAGTGATATGTCTGGCAGATGAAATACTAGACTAAATGGGACCACCACTGTATCTTGTCATTGTTCCTCGCCTTGTTCTTGGAAGTCAGACTTGCTTTTCGTTGCTGAGTATTAATGAGTTTTGTTCTTACATGACGAAGTTTCTCCTTGAAGGTAAAATAGCCATAATATTTCTATTGTCTTTATGATTTTGATTTTGTTTCTCTTAAAGTTTGGTTAGCTGTGTTAGTTGTGGTTTGTCAACTTGGAGTGCAGGTATGGCATCTGGCTTACCCCTTGCTTTATCTGTCAGATCAGTTTCTCAGATTGGGTGAGAATTGCTGGGGTTTTCCTGCTGTTTTCCCCTCAGTGGAGGGAGGACCCCAAATGACTCTGGGGAAAGCTTTCTCTGAGCATACTCAGCTTTGCATTTTTAAAGGTGATAAAGGCTGGATTTTACTAGAAAATAAGAAAGTTTAGAAATTGCTGTACTGTGGTGCTCCATCTGATGACAGAAGCTTTGCAGAGCTTCTGTAGGGTCTGTGCTGTGTTTCCCCAGCAAGGCTGGTCTGGGGATCCAGATCTCAGGATCTGCAGACCCTGAGTGCCTGGTACCCTCCCTGTTATTCCCTGTTCACTCTGTTACAGAGCTCAGACAGTGCTGAGCCTGGTCCCAGCCTGGGTCTGGGGCCAGCTGAGCTGTTTGCATGAAGTTGTGCCTGAGCACAGGCAGGTCTGTCAGGGTGGGACTCCTTCGCTCTTCAAACTGGATGCACTGACCACTAATAAATGAGAGTGGACTGTTCAAAATTACCCTTGCTTAGGAGAGAAATTTTGGCAGGAGGAGTCAAATCCCCTCTTCCCACTTGCAGGCTTCCAGTTTGGTGTTAAGTCTCAAGCAAAAAGACAAAAGAAGTACTGAAAGTGGCATTTTCATGATTTTTTAAAAATTTCATCTGTGGACTTAATGCATAATTCTCAAGGTCATTTAATCAGAAGCCTTTTTCTTGTGAAAGGTGTGGTAGTATCTTATGTTTTAAATAGGCTTAATCTACTTGTTTTAACCTGAGATGTTGTTTTGAATAACTGAGGGAAGAAAAAGTGGTATTTTGTGTGGGTTTTTCTATCAACTTTTGCAGAATGAGAAAAATACATATCACCTTTATGGGCTTTGCAAATGGGAGACCCCACCTGGCTTCCCAGGTCACTGTCAGCTGAGGAAATCAGGTCCTTGATAGGTTTGGGAGGTGTTGTCTCCCAAGAGTCTGGATTTGAGACTAGACTGAGGTTATGTTTAGTGAGGAAAATCCTAAATGTGTTTGGGAAATTTTGCTGCGGGATGTTAGGTATTTTGTCCTTTCTGTGTCTCTAAGGGGATTCAGTCCCCCAGACTGACCTTTTTGGGGTTGGTATCCACACCTTTTCACCACCAGGGATTTTTGGGTTGCAGACCTTCCCAGACTTCACCATGCCTTGCCAGAATGAGATGTCAGGAAGGAAGGGAGGAGCGTGGTATGAATCATCTCAGTTCAAACCGCTGAAAGGAACTTTATTTGTGTGAGTCCATAGCAAAGGGGGCTTCCCCCTTCCCCAGCAGTGCCGTCAGCCCTGCTTGTGATGCGGATCATGCTCTGCCCGGCTCTGCAGAGTGTGTGAGCGAGACAGAGCTGCAGGAGAGAGCTGTAATTTATAAACCTATTATAAACCATATAAATCTGAATCATTTTAAATAGAAGATGACCTTTCCCTGCTTAACACAGCAGCTGAAAAAAAGAGTCGGGGTAGTGTGAAAGCAGTGGAGAAATTCAATCCATGGTGCCTTTTTATTGTTCCTCCTGTGTTGCTGGTGCTATATTTAGAAGCTTACATCACTTAAGGAATGATGACAGTCTCTGCCCTCCCCCTCCCGCTCTCCCTCGCTCCTTCCCTTAGGATGGATCATGTTTTCATACTACTTATGAGTCCTACAGATCTTGGGGTAGGATTTTTCTACAGCCTTTCAGTGAGTGCTACCGTGGAAAGTGACACGTGTAAGGATGCGATGGCACCACGGAATGTCGCCCTGAAGGGGAACAGGAGCTTGTGGTGCTGCTTTCCCTGCCTCCCCTTCCTAAAGAGTCAGGAACAGGGTGGAGGTTGTGTGTTTTTTCCTGAGAAGCCCTAGTGAGGGGCTGACCATGCCACGACAATACAGTGAGTTTTTTTTTGTGTTTAAGTTCAGAGGTGGGGAGAACCTCTGAGCAGCATGGCAGTGACACTGAATCCAGTGAGCTGTGCCAGCATGGCAGGGTCTGCAGCAGGCTCTGCCTTCTGCACCCTTGCTCCCCATTGCCTGTCTATCCAAAAAGATGTAAAGTACTCAAATCTATGGAAATAACCTCTTGATGCAGATGCCCTTAATGCTAAAATATTTCTGCATTATGCTGCTATGTTTGGCATTTCCACTTGGAAAACTCCATTAAAATGAATTATTTTAGCCTGAAACATCTATGCCTGAGTGGGTGCAATGACAGATCGCCTTCCGAGCAGCGGTTGCCTTCCCCAGCCCCCACCATGGGCTGGGGGTCAGGATGAGACTGGAGCTGCTGCTCTGGAAATGGGGGGGAAGGGGCAGCGAGGGTGCCTGCTCATGTCTGAGCCCTGCAGGAAGCTGTGTGGCAGGGACAGTGTGCCAGCGGCCACCTGCCTCTGAGGACAAAAGGACAGAAGTCCTTAAGCCCAGCTCAGAGCCCCAGGCCCCTCGGCCGGCAGCTCCTGCCTCCTCAGCCAGGGCCATGATGGCTTTGAGACCGTCCCCGTCCTCCCTGCTGGAATTGCACAATGGGCTTTTCTTCCTCTGATTGATCAGGGAAAAGTCCTGCTGCTTGTGGGGGTACCTCTGCCAGCAGCTGCTGGTGCTTCCCGCCTGTGCAGGGCTTGCATTTGTGGTGTCCTTAAATGAGGGAAGACTTTAATCCTGCCTAACTGAATGTGCATTTAAATTATGAAAGGCTTTACTATCCTTTTTAAAACACCTAATTTTTCAGTGACTTACTCTTGTTAGACAATTAGAACGTGCAGATTTGGTTAACAGTCTGGAGGATTCAGGTAGCATTATGGGAGGATAAAGAGAATGATGCAGAGAAATCTATGGAGTGGTATTTCAGCATGGAAGTAAATCAGTGTTAAGGAACAAAGACTCCCTTTACTACAGAGATTGTATACTGTTTTTTTCCTTAAGATCTTCTTAAAACTTGGATTCTGGCTTAAAATGTGACTGGTGATTTTCTGTTTGTGATTCTGCTCAATGCTGCAGCTCTTCTCAAGTATTTCAGTTGTGATCACTACCAAGCCTTTGTATCAGATTTTTCATCTCGGAGTTGCTCTAGTTTTGAGATTTGTCATTAAAACAGACGGTTTATAAAAAACTTACATCCCCATGCTGCAGGGAGCTGGGGCTGCAGAGAGAGGCATGTGTTAAAATAAATAAATAAATGGATGAAAGCAGAAGGGAGTGGGGGGATGCCCCAAAAGCCGGGGTGTGGAAGTAGGTCAGGTTTTCCCCCCACCCGGGGCTGGGTGGGCAGGGCTGCGCAGCGTGGGCTGCAGCCCCCCGGGACCCCCGCTGCCGCCGTGCTCATTGGCGGCACGGCCACAGGGATGATGTCATCTGCACTTAAAGGCAAAACCAGGAGGAAATAGAATTTCATTCCCATTATTGAGCTGGTGTTTACAGTAGTTGTAAAATATGGCATCTGCGCCAAAATCTGCGCTGGATCGGGTTTGCCGCACAATGCAGCAGGATGAATCTGGGAGGTGGAGATCTGCCCGGAGAGCTATCAGGGGCAGGCAGGCAGGGAAACGGCTCTTTCAGCTGCATGGGTTCTTTTCTCCTTGATATAAATTGTGATTATGCTAACCATAATGCAGGTAACACCACATGGAAGTGTTTGGGTGTTCGTTTCTGCTGAGGATTTATTACTGTAGCATTACAGACATTTAAGATGTTTCTAAATACAGTTTTATGAATTATTAGAAAAGAGGCAGTACAGTAGTGTGTAAGATGAAGCTCACATATCCAGTCTATTGTTTAGTATTGAAAAAGCAGTAAAAGAAACAGCTATTTGTGTAGCTGTGTAGTGCTTTGTAAAAATCTAAAGTAGTTAGAATGCTTTCAGCTTTTAGAAATCAAATAGACTTCGTGTTTGCAAATTTTGCAAGCGCAGGATTGAAGTTCAGATTGTCCTTTATGTTTAAATACAAATTAAACCCAGTAATATTTATGGGCCCTGGTTGCATTTATTGTTTTTGTTGTCTGATAAGAGGTTGAGTAAATTCAGGCAGTGATGCCAATTTTTTCCTTTTAGGATAGTTTTGGAAGGCACCAGGGCAAGGTCTTTCATGGTTAAGGTGCATCTCCTATCCTAAGTGTTGGACTTGGTGATCCTTGTATGTCTCTTTTGACTCCAGATGTTCTGTGTTTCTGTGATAATTTGGGTTATATACCGGGAAGAATTCAGCTCCTGGATGACTGCTTAGGAGCTATTGGTGTGGGATGGAGAATGGTGCCCTGTTGATACAACTTGGCTTCAAAGATGTGAGAATCTCCTTCTACATGCCCCTTGGCACAGTAGATGAAAAAGAGCTTTCTGGGGATTGTTCAAATTGTCTGATTCAATATTCAAAAATAAGCAAGCAGACAAGACAAAAAAGGCATTTTTGGCCCTCACTACCAGCAAGCCCCCCTTGGCAGCTCCGTTTGTGCGCAGGAGGTACAGCCATCACGGGCTAGTTTTGATTTGGAGAATTACCCTCAAGTCTGATGTGGCGACAAAAATTCTTTCCAGAAAGAGGAAAGCAGCAACAGTGAGTGCCCCTTCTTGCAGATGAAGAAAATCATCCAGAGACCAAAATAATGGCTTTAACAGAGCCTGCACCCTCTGTCCCTTTGCCTGTCTCCTCCCTCCTTCTCTCCCTTGCGCAGTAGCAGAAGTCATTTGCCTTCTAGGAACCGAAAGCATCATGGCAGACCCGGCTCAAAGGTGTGGGATCTCTGA
Organism: Fringilla coelebs; assembly: GCF_963513975.1. Taxonomy (NCBI): domain Eukaryota; kingdom Metazoa; phylum Chordata; class Aves; order Passeriformes; family Fringillidae; genus Fringilla; species Fringilla coelebs. The sequence goes on from NC_140041.1 coordinate 8,696,448, forward strand.
GATCCTTCCTAGGAGCATCCCTCCAGCATGCTGGGCTGCCATCCAAGACTTTAAGCTCCTTTCAAATATATCAGTTTTTAGTTGCAAAAAGAGATCATAGAAATAAATTGACGACTGCAGAATTAAGGCAAATTGGGTTGGAAATAGAACTGGTCTTGATTGAGCATGGAAAAAAACCCCACCCTCCAAAACTTTTAAAAAGTGTTCCAAAACCATTAAAACTATGAGAATTATAAACCTCCCTTTTTAAGAAGAAATTTACTTCTCATTCTGGATAAAATCTCTGTATTGTGTAGGATGAGATAAAAGTGCTAGAGAATCTCTAGAGTGAGGCATATATAAAAGCAAAATTTTTTTATTGTGAGCCGATGATGCATGTGTCTGTGTGCATGTGAATGGCTGCAGATATTTATTTTACTTTTTAAAAAATTTGAATGCAGAGATGAAAAATAATCCACCTAAATGCTGCTGCAAATGTTAGTAGATACATGTGATTAATTAAAAAAAAAATATTTAAAAAAAAAGAATAATCAGAGTTCCTGCACATCCCTGAATAGATATAAAATGATATAAAAGCTGATGTGCAGCAGGGTGTTTGCTGAGCAGTTGTACTGATATGTGTGTTTATATTAGGTCAATAAAGATGCTCTGTTGGCTGCATCTGCAGATCCAGTAGCCAATTGATCTAATGCAGTTTCTAAAGGCTTTCTATACAGGTGATGTCATCCTTTTAGCTCCGTTCCCCTCCCACTCTCTTTCCTCCTTATTAGATATTTCATCTTGCTGCGGAGCATCCAATCGATGGGAGCTTCTCCTGAGGGAGCTGCTGAGAAGCAAGCAAAGATAGTAGGAATTAGGACTCCAGCAGTCAGCCTTGCTGTAGCTATGGACGTCCTGTTTTGTTTGGCATTACAGAAATGTTTTAATTGGAAAAGCTAGGCGTGGATTAGCCGTGCTATCTGACTGATGCATTAGAATACTAAGCGACACTGCAGAGTTGTAAACGGCATTAAAAAAAAAAAAGAAGGAGGGGGGGCAAAAGAGAAAAGGGTTTGTATTGCAGAGGCTTTTAATACATTCCACAGTGCAAACCTGTTAGAGCATATATCCTGGAGCTACAGTACGGATGTGAATTCAATTCCTGCATTTATGATGGACATGAGTATAAAGAAGAAACTTTAATATCCCAGGGTGTGGGATTCCTGGATCGCCTAAGATGCTGAAGAGCCTTTGCAAAATTTCATCTACAGTATTAGGATGAAATTTCTGAAAAGTGGACCCGAAGATAAGCCACTTGTAAATGCATTTTAGAAGAGAAAAAAGAAATCTGAAGAATTCATACCTTGATTTTTAATGTATTGTTGCTTTAACCTGCAGTTCTAATCCATTTCTGAATTAATTCAATTTCAGCGGCACTTTTTGGGTGCATGCCTCTTGCCTGGAGGAACGTATGGATATTTGTATTTGAGAAGCTAGGAAACATTTTGATTTGAATTTATGTGCTTGTTAAAACTGGAACATTTTTATAGGAATTGCTGCTGCTGCTGCTAACTCCCTGCAATACTGAAAACTCCTCAGATCTAGTGGAAGCTGTAATCGAATTCAGTGTGAAATCCAAGCCTGAGAAGTTGCATATATGCACATTGCTGCTTTATGATTTTTAAAGAGAAAGCAGAAGGGATTTTTCTCATTTTTTCCCCCTGTGGCTTCTATTTGAGAAAGGAAACTTTTTTTCCCCAGCCTAAGAAATGGCTTTTCTTGTTCGATGTTATGCCAACTGCCTACAGCCCTGGGCCTCCAAAGTAAGTAAGATTTTGTCTGTGCTGCATTTCTGTGACATGTATTGACAGCCCTGGTGCTAGCTGAATGTTCCCTTCTCATCCCAGCAGCATGCTGGGTTGAAGGTACTGGAATCCTGGCTGTGCATGAACTATTTTTGTAGAATCATTTCTTAACAGGAAGGGGGGACCTAGAAATCATGGAATTGTTTTATATACCAATAGCTTAAAAATTACCAGCAAGTATAAAAATAATGACATTTCCTTATGAAATGTGTTAAGCTTGGTTTTTAGCCTATAAATATGAAGTGTATATGAAGCCTATAAGTATTATTGCAGTGTAACATTTTTATAACTGCTGGCATATTTTGCTAACTTGAGATTACTAGTATCCAGACCCAGTGATGTTTTAATTTTCAAGCTGTGTGGAGCTGTACTGGTTGTTTCCTTTGTGCAGCAGCATGGAAGTGGTTAATTATTTAGCTGAACTATGTAATTACAATTAGCTTTAAAGGACTCCAGTTATTTTTTGTGTCTGAGAATGCAGTATTTCTGTGAAACTGGGGAGGGAAGGGTGTTTCTTTTAAATGGCATAATGAAAGCTAGAACGTTCTAGCAAACCCACCTTGAGATAAAAGCCTTTAAAGGAATTAAAAATACAATATTTATGAGTCTGTTACTGTTTGGTATGCTCAGTCAGAAAATTAGCTGAGTTTCTGGTATTTTATTAAGGCTACTACCAAGAAGTAGTCAGCTAAGATACAGGAATTGCCTTATAAATCTGGGGCCAGGCAGATATTCATTATTATTCCTTTATTATAATTTTGTATTTACTGGGTAGAAAGAAGACTGTGCAACTTTCTGGCATTTGGAGGCAGTGGGTAAAAGCCTTGTGCTCGTGGCAGTGTGAGGTACAGCGCTGACTTTGGAGCAGGAGGTGGCTCTTGACTTTGGTCCCGGGAAGTTCAGAGTCTCAGTGACATGATGCTGTGTAAAGGCACCGGGAGAAGCCGGCTGGGGGTGTGGGCTCCCTGTCCAGGCTGATTTTCCCTGTTTGGGTTTTATGTCTGGTGTGATGTAAAGGGAAGCTCGTGGTGAATAGGGGAGTGCAGGCTCTGGGCTGTGGGGTTTCCCTGTGTGGGTGCCAGAACCAGCGTGGAGATGCGTGGGTGGGTGTGTGGCTGCGTTTTGGCGTTTCACATGTGCTCAGTCCACCCCATCAGCAGTGAAGTGGAGCTGCAGGCACTTGTGGTCTTGGAGAGTGGCACTGTGTGCTCACACAGGTGATGTGGCTCCTCACCTCCGTGTTCCTGCTGCCAAATCCTGGCCTGTTTGTGTTCTGGTCCGAGCCCCAGTGTACACGTAGAGTCTTTTTTCCCTTCCTACTCTGCAGACATTAATTATGAAAGGCTGAGTTTACTTAAGCTTGACTTACCTGCACTGCCCTTATTAAGAAGGCTTGAATGTTGTAGTGCTGCTTAAAAACTGGGAATGCTTTAGTCACCTTGGTACTTCATCTGGGATGGTACTCTCCACAGAGCTTGGGCTAAGTGAGAAACCACAAAAAAGCCTGTGCTCAAATAAGGGCTTCATAAGGATAAAATAATATCATAAAAAAAATAAAAAAGCTTTTTGACCCTTGTGTCAGCTCTGTGGACAATATCCAGTGGATTGCTGCTCTGCCAGCCCAGCCATTTATTCACTCAGTTACTATTGATAAATGAAATGTTATAAAATGTTAGGAAGGGGAAAGTTTGTTTTTTCTTTTTTTTTTTTTTCTAATGGCTTATGAGAACCCATTAACTGATTTTGCATTCCAGCCCACAGCTAACAGTTCTTTACCTTTAAAGCTACAAAGATAAAGCACTTTTATTCCTTTCTGAAAAAACCCACAAGCCCCCCAAAACTTCTACAGCTCCCCCCCACCCCACATTTTGAAGGGATCTGTTCATGTTGTTTGATAACTCTGAAGAGAAGTGTGCATAGGATTAAACGAACTGATGTGCTGAATCAGGTCTGAGTTTGTGCCATTTTGGTTTTAGCTGAGCTTTGTACTAAAAATCTGTTTCTATGACAAGTGTTTTATAATAATACATAATACAGCAAAATAAGTCATATCAGAATTTTAAATATGTAAGTTAAATATGTAAGTTTCAAGTTTAACTTGAAAATGTCAAGTATTTTGTGTTTTGAAACTAGAACTTACATTTATGCAGAGCTGTGCCAGGATTGTTTTAATCAGCTGCTTTTAAACTGGTGTAGGACAGTAGTCTGAAAATGGGGCTGTTGACTCAGTGGTAATTACAGCTGTTCTGGATGTGACAGTGTGATGATCCATGGATTGAATCAGAGCAAGATGAAGTCATATTTCTTATGACTAATCATAAAGGTTGGCTTTTGTGAAGGTAGGACACTTGTGAAGGTTAACCTTAGCCTAGGGAGGTTAATGGCTGTGGCTGAGGAGGAGCAGAACTGAAGACATTCTCCAGTACCAGGTGTCTCTCAGTACTGGTGTCCACAGCAGTTTCCTTAGCACACACTGTTAGTGCTGCTCTCACCCTCATCCCCCAGGACTCCATGGCTTTTGGTTTCCAGAAGTAAAGGTGCAGAGTAGACGTGTGTAAAGCAATCAATGCTTTATTCCATTTCCCTGCATCAAGAGCTGTAAAAGGAGGATGAGCAGAGGGAGAGGGCAGTGAACCTGTCTCTGCAGTGCCCTTTCAGGCGGGTTCTTGGGGAGGTCAGCGTATTTCTGAGGACTGCTGAGAGCTGGGAACGTGTCTGAGAGAGATCACCCTCTCCTTGGCAGGGGGAGGTGATGGCTGCCTGCATCTGGAGGAGCCAGCAGCGGGGCAGAACAGCCCTTGTGAGGGATGGTCTCTGCGCTGGGACCTGCCCCTGCAGGAACGATGGACTGTGGGGATGACATAAATAGATGCGGGCATCTGGAAGGAAACGTGGGGAGGATGATAAGCAGCGAGGAGTGTGGTGAGCTGTGATCAAAGCTGTGCCAGCTGTCAAGCCACTGTGGCTCTGGAAGAGGATGAGGAAGATAGAGAACCTTGCATCACGTTGGTGGAGATCTGGTTCCACAGACTGGTTCTGTTGGCAAGGACAAGAGACTTTCAACTGGCATTAAACAAAACTCCTGTGATGCCAGTGCAGTATTTTAAAGAAAAAATTAATTCACATGTAATAATTCACAAATAATTCACAATCTCAGCAAGATTTTGGTTGTCTTTGTAATTCTGATCATAACTTTCTCTGTTCAGTTGTCTGATGCACTTTGTGGTATTGGACTCTTAACTGTAACTGTGCTATGAAGTCATTATGAAGGAGAGCTCTAAACTGAACGATTTAGGTGTAGAGGGTTCTCCTGTCATAGAAATTTTATTCACATCTTAAGAATTTTCCAAGCCTGGAATGTACCCACAGTTACTGTGTGAAGCATGAGGGTCTGATGGGGGGACTCTGGAGTGACTGGATAACGTGTCTATAGAGGATATTTAAAATGGATGCTTTTTGAGATAATGTACTTTATATAGAAAATAAGAGTTTTTGAATTAACATTTAAGCTTTTAATTTTTTTTTCCTGAAGTAAAATAGTTTAATTCAAGATCCCAGGTGCATGTGAAACTTATCTTACGGCAGTAGATGGTAATTTATTTTCTCTAGGCTTCTGTGCTCTTCTCTTTCTGCTGTTTAGCTATAAATCTAATAATGTGAAGCATGATAATGATACGTTTGCTCTGTAAAAGTTTGTGTTTGGGTTAGAGCAGAAGACTTGGAGTAATTTTTCAGTCCCATTCCTATTTCTGGTGCCCTCTCAGAGGGAAGTGATACAATTTTTGGTTATTCATAACTAAAATCAGTGTAACTTCATCTTCTGATTCCAAAGGGCATCAGTTTCTTCTCCAGGATCTTGAGCTGGAACCTTCATGCAATTAAAAATTTAATTTCAGTTCCTCAGAAGAAAAACAGAGCTTTGATACTTTGTCCTTGATTTGATTTGATGTCATCCTTATCTTGCTGACGTGCTTACATGGAAAGTAGCCCCAGTAGTATGAATTTTAAATGTTTTCAGAGCAAACAGAGTAACTGATCCTTTGCTCTATTTTTTCAGTCAGTTTTGATAAAGTCTTTCTCTTCCCCTTGGTCCTGCCTTTCCCCCCAGTTTCTCTGTCTGTGCCTGTAGCTCCAGCCCAGCTTTCAGCATCACAGAGCTGGCCCTGTCATCCCTTGGTGTGGTTGCTCTCTGAGCTCCTCTCCTGGCTCCTCATGGTTCCCTTCCCTCCTGGAAACTTTGCATTGCATGGTTTAGCCCTCTTCGGAGTTTTTGGAGTTTCAGCCAGCTCCTCAGGGTATTCATGGTCTCTCCTACCCTATATTTTATGATCCTTTTCCCCTTCATCCACTGCTCAGAAGGATTGCTTTGATTCTCCATGGTTTTTTTGGGGTCACAGCCTCTTGGCTCCTCAGTACTGTGATCCTGGAGCCCTTGGAGAGTGAGGACTTGGACTGACAAAAGGCAGTTTTTCTTACACTTAGATACAAGTTTTAACTCTGTTTTCTGTAACCACTTACAGGATACTTTTTGTAAAACCTCTTAAACTATCAGGCAAAAAAAATGCATTTAAGATAAAAATGGTTTAGTATGAGCTATGTGGCCATTTACTCCAGAAAACTTGGATTTTCTTATACTCTGGTGTATAATATGTTAAAGTTAAGTGCAAATACACATTGTGCTACTTTTCAACAGAAAAAGCCTCCTCCTGAAGTATTGTTTTTATGGGAAATTAATATACAAATAAACCCCTATCTGTTCATTTATTTCCTCCTAGACTTTTGTTTAAACCTGCTTTGTTAGAATTCTCCTTTCAGCTACAGCCTAGATCAGGACCACCCTCTTTTTCCCCCCTCACTTCCACGAATGCATTTCTTGATGAATACAGAAAGAAAACGTGGAAGCACCAATGGAAGGCTGGTGCTCCTTTGGTTTTTTTGCATGTGCAGTGTCCAAGGGCCTCCTTACACAGCTCCTGGCTCAGAGGTGGTGCTGACAGAGGCACTGTGCTCCCGTGTCCTTGGAGCCCTGCTCGGGGCATCCAGAGCTGATTGTCACCTGCATGGCACTGCTGTGACGTGGGGCTGTGCCAGCCTGAGGTGTGTAAGGGGGGATTGTCACCCTGCTGTGTTTCACCAATCCGTGCAGCTAGCAGTTGATAAATTATTTAGTGGATGAAGGTCGATGTAGGTGTGGAATTTTATGTGCCCTGCTGTACTGGCTTAGGATGAGAGTTCCCAAATGTCAGGCTGCTGGTGGCTGCTGGAGTTCCTGGGCTCCTTGTAGAAATGAGCATTGCTAGTCCCTGTCACACTTTTTCTGCTGTGATTATTTACAGAAGACACTTTTTACTTAAAAGTAAAGACACTTTTACTTAAAATTAATTTTCAGTGGTGAGAACAAAGAGTAAAATTTGGAGTAAAATAAGTCTTTTTGAACATTCCTGTTCCATATTCAAAATAACAAAACCACAAGTCTTGACATTTTTAAATATGTTACTTTGTGAATGGGCCAGAGAAGAGTTGATCTTCATTTCTTGCAACCATCAATTATGTTTATTTGCTGGATATTTGCTTTATAATGGAGTTCCCATCAATACTGGTACAGTTTTTTGTGGGTGAATTTTCAGACCCACTTCTTCTCCAAAGCTGAGATGTTTGCGTGTCAGACACTTAGCATTATCGTGGGCTAAGGCATAGTAGTAATCTATAATTTAGACATATGAAAACCAAATTAAAATTGCATTACATGTGTGCTTTAAGGCAACACTAGAATATAGTTTGAAATTCTGTCCTCATATCACCTTATTGTAACTAAGGCAATGTAATACTTCAGAGAATTTTAATTTCTATGTGCTATAGGAGCCACAAAGATGAAAATGCTCTTGGCTACCAGAGGCAATAAACAGCCTCTAGGGATTATTAATTCTTCCAAATGGTTTTTGTGTGTTATGTGTGCTTTTTTACCTTATTGTAAGCCTGGAGATATTTTAGGAAGGCTTCAGGAATAGTTTTTGAGGCACTGCAAGGCTGCCATGGGTGATGTCAACTTGGTCCTTATTTCTTTGAGATTAATGTGTGTAGTATAGATAAAACCAGGAGTAGATACTGCAGATAGTGAATTGAAGCATTGAAATAAATATTGTCATGAAGTTTGTGTAGTTGGATAGGCACTGAGGTTTTTTGCATCATGTTATTGAAGGGCACAGGATTTTATCTGGACCTGTTGGGTAAAAAGCTTGAGCCGTCACTTGGCTTTAAGAACAACAAAAACCTCACCCTCCAGACATCATTGGTGCTTTTTAAAAAGCTGAAGAAATCTGTTCTTGTGCCACTGGTGAACCATCTGTGGTCTTTAAGGAGGAAATGGTTCTGTTTGCATTAAGTCTCTGGACTGATGTCAGCATGAGTAATTCAGCTGGGCTCATCTTATTCTCTCTGTGGACACCTAAGTGGCCTCTCTTTGTATCTCAGAGAAGCAACTTTCTCCTCTCCCATTAACACAGCTCTAAGTGTGTTTTGAACTGGAGGAGAATTGTGGCTTGTATGTAAAAGGTTAATATAAAGCAGAGTTAATTTATACAAATCCTTGTGAAAAAGATTACTGAAAATTCTACAGAACAACTTCAGAGAAGTCGTGGGTTTTAGTGGTTTCTTGTTGATTTACAGGCAGGATATATGAGATGATTAAAATAATTTACTGATGCCAGGAAAAAACATCCAAGAGGTTTGTTCCTTTTTAATTTCTTAGATGGAATGTATGGGATGGAGGAGAGCAGAAAGTGGGACATAGAAAGGATTGCAGGTGAGAGACTGCAGTCAGCGGAGTGAGCAGCACTGCTCCTTTTTCAGTAGGTTGTGAAAAGGAAAAGTAGAATGAATTAAATAAATTAGTTATCTTGTGTAAATGAACAAGCTGATCGTGGAGAGACAAGCACGTAGTGAGACCATCAATGCATCTTGCCAATAAGAGGGTGGAATGTAGAATTTGCTGAAAACTAGTTCAATATTAAAGCTTTGAAAGGTATCAAGGGTATCAAAGGTATCGAAAGGGAAATCAAGGGTATCAAAGGGAAAGTGGTGTTTGAAGGGACTGGAAGGACATGGTCACTGAAAGGGAGGGAGGAGACGTGGAGGTGGGACCTAGAGAAGTCCTGTTTCAGAGGCCTGGGGTCCTGTTCAGCTCTTTGATTATGTGGTTTTTTTAGTTTGGCAATTTGTTTAATTTTTAAGACTTAAGGCAGACATATTTGGTTTTTTTTAAACTGGCTTCTTGTGACAGTTCAGGCTTTCTGTGTCATCTGAGAAAGGAAAATTGCTGTCCTTAAACCACTTGGGTATGGTGGAGACTGAGCAGGAGTGTTTCCTAAGGCTCAGAGGTTACCCAGTGTCATCACAGTTAATGCTCTGAGCATGTGTTAATACATACCAGCTTACAACAGTGAGAACCTTTAATGGAAAACCTCAATAAGCAAAATACTCAACAAATGTGCCTTAAAATTGGGACTGTTTGTCTTGCAGAGCCAGTTTTCACAGCGAGGTGGCTGAGTTGGGGGTTTTTCAGTGGCCCAGCAGCTGTGTGTGTGCCCTGACACCACAGGGCTGCACTGCGCTTGTCCTCGGCTGTTCTGTGGAAAATAACTCCCGTGTTGTTTCTGAATATTAGTCTTGCTGGCAGCATTTCAGGGAACTTCAGAAAAGCAAATAAGGTAGAAGGTTACTGACAGTCTGTAAAACCAAGGACAGAAAATTTGCTTATACAGCCTGGAAAAGGACAGACTGTTCTCTCAGAGGCTGATGCTTCTGCTGTGTCCAGACTGCATCGATTGATTGTAAACATCCATATGGGCTCCTAGAAAAACTGATAAAAAACTTTGCTATCAAGGAGTATTAAAGAAAGGGGCAAACCTTGTGATTCTTTATTGCCCTTTTTCTTTCCATTAATTTGAATTTGGAATGGACCAAAGAGTTCAGTGGGTTGTGCTTCCTTTATTAGTTTTTATCCTCACGATGAGTCCTTTGGCCACTGCCCTTATTGTGGGATCTTTTTGAATATGTTAGATAAGCATACAATTTACTGCAGGTTAAAACACAGTGGTGAAGCTCCTACACACAGGAAAGATAATTCATAGGTGGTGTGTCCCTCTGTCAAGACTATTTTGCAAATTCATATTGCCTATGCCTTTTCAGCACATGTTTTTTGGTTATCCAAAGTGTAACAGTAAACACTGATACTTTCAAAACTTGTAGCACAAAGGCGTGGATGTGGTTTTTCCTTAGGGCAAAAAGATAACCAGCAAATCCTAAAGGATGAAGAGCATGGTCTCTGCCAAAAGAGGTTCTACTGATTCTTTTCATGAAAAAAAAAAAGGGAAATAGAAAAGAAGAATGTCTCAGTTTGGCCAGTCCGTGACAAAACTTAACTTCTGAATTCTGTGGTTGCCTTTCTCTCTATTTAAACACTGCAGTGGCTTTCTGTAGCCTTTATTTTTAGCAAACCCTCTGTCAGGAGAACACGAAGGGAGGCTGTCCTCAGGCTGACCATCACTTTGTGTCCTTTTCAGAGGAGTCCATGGGCGGTCATCTCGTCAAAGGTCACGTCACTTGCTCTGTTGGACAGAGCATGTGCAATCCTGAAAGTCTGTTACAGCAAAATTAGGTTTTAATTTAATTCCCAAGTATTCTGTGTGACTTCACTGCTGAGAGTAAATGGTGTTTACGTGGGAAGGAAATGTCACTGCAGACGCACTGTCCTTGTCTGCTGGCCTGTGAGTTGTGCCATGGATCAGAGCTTACCCTCCAATTAATTTCAAAATTACAGACACGAGACTTGGAGTAGATACACAACCTTGTACTCACCTTTGTTAAACTTTATACTGTTCTTGCTGGAGAACAGAACCTCAGCTGTCTCAGGGAGAAACCATCACATCATTATTCTGCTCTTGTTACCAAACTACTTTTAGAAAGTCTATAATTCTGTATAAAACCAAAATGTCCTGATATCTGTTAAAAAAGCAAACAAAAATGATCAAATAAAATACTCCTTTTAAGGAAACTTTGTATTATGTAATAGGAGAAAGGACAGGTTTGGGGCTTGCAGAGTTTTTTGGAGTTTCTCTAGTTTGGCAGCAGGATTGCTGCTTCCCCTTGCATTGGTGCTAGGTGGCTGCAGCCATGAAATTGATGGAAAAAGCCAAACTCCTGGTGGACCTTTGGAGTCTTCACCTCAGGCTTTCAAGTCTGCTCAAGGAGAGTTTGGTATTTTGTGTCTCTTTTTTATTAAATGTTACTGAGTGCTGGCTTTTGCACTCCCATGTCCTCTCCCGTCGCCTCCTCCCTTTCCTGGCTGAGGTGCTGGCCGTGGCTGTGTCCTGACAAATGAGATGGGATCAGCCTGTGAACACTCTTCCAAAACTTCAAATTCCTTTAACAAAAACCAGTCCAGGCTGCTAGTGCTTCTGGGTTTGTGTGGCATGGCAGGATGATGCTACCATTAGGATGAGCATTCTGAAGGATTTAGGGTTTTTTCTCTCCTTTTTCCTCTTGCAGTTTGCAATATTGCTTTAAAAATTCCCAGTTGATCCAGGATTTTTTGGTGTAATCACCAACTGTGTTTTTCTGACTCAGAGGGGATGCAGAGCTGAAGGTGGCTGTACTGATGATAACTTCTATTCTCTTAACTTTCTTTCTGGTGCAGTTCTGAATTGCAGTGTGGCATATCAACGGGGGGTTTGTTCCTAAATATCCCTTTGTTGGGAAAGGTCAGTCACAAGGATGTGCTGGCACTGATGCAGGGACAGGCTGTGCCAGCATGTCAGATGCACTCATATTACAATTCCAAATTATCCCTTCTTGTGAAAAAATGAAATTGTTGTGGTTTAAAGTAGCAACTAAGTAGTCTGTTGGAGCGTTTATCAGAATATTGTGGATGTTTGTGGTTTTCCTGTCTGGGAGTGCTGGGGCACACAATTAGCCAGAAGATACTGCAGATCTAAACATCTGTATCCAAAAGCATCTAATATGGATATAGTTGGACATTGCTATGTGGGCCTTGTTTCCCAACACAGGATTTTTCAGGATACTGATGCTCTTGTAACAAGAGTTTCTGAGTTTCAGAAGAAAAGTCACAGTCACCAATAGTTAGGACAATTTTATGTCACTTGCAGCAACTTCCCAGCCACAACCAGCAAGAGCTTCCTGTGTCTGCTGTCATGTTGGTACAGAAACTTCCTCTCTGTATCTTGCTGCCTGGTGAGCTCTACAAGAAAGAACAATCACTTTGGGTAATAAAAATGACATACAAAAGGCAGAAGCTGTGATTTATTTTGGGAGATCGACTAGAGTGGCAAGCAGTACTTTAAAGGTCACTTGTCTCAAATAAACCTTATCTCTCTCTCAAATTTAAAGAGATACTGTGATGTTTCCTTGCATCTAACTTGCATTAAATGTCTTTTGCAAGAATATATTGCAAAGTCCAGCAGGACTTTGCATCATACATACCCATGTGCTTTATAGGTGATGGAAGTGAAGGGGAGTGCTGGCAGGGGGATTGAAGAGCAGTTTTGATTAATTAGTTGTTTAGAAAAAAATCCTTTGGGAAGGCTGGCAGTGCTTTGATCATCAGTGGGTTTTTGTGAAAATGACACACAAAATATATGCACAACCTGTTTATTTTGAGAGCATGTCTTGTTCCATCAGTACTTAGAATTACAGAATCACAGAATGGTTTTGTTGGGAGGGACCTAAAAGCTCATCTTGTCCCAAGCCCCTGCCGTGGGCAGGGACACCTTCCACTGGACCAGGTGGAGCCCCACTCCTCAGTGTAGGTACAGAAGACAGTGTTCATCACAAGAATCTTAAAATCTCAAATAAATCAGAGAAGACAAACTGCACATGGCAGTGCATATGTGTGGATGCTGGGATGTCTTTGGGCCAGAACAGGCTTTAACAGCAGCACTTGTTGGTAAAGAGCAGCACCTGCCATTGTTCTCCTGGGAAATCCTGCAGAATTGGTTCTGCTCTTGGTCCTCCTCACTGTTTTACTGGAGCTGTTTTGAAGGTTTGAGAATCTGGATAGAAGGGAGCTTAAATTAGATTTCCTTATGTCTGTGTCACCGCAGTCAGCATTGGATTTGATCATGGACAAAAGATTGAAGCTGAAGTCGGAGCTGTTTGTTGGAGTAGGGAGGTTGTAAAGGTGGGGACAGCCTGAAGGGTGTGCAGCAAACCTGTGGTCTTGAAGCTAGAGCCAGTGAATCTATGTGGGCTGATTTGTTCTCGAAGTTCCTAAAACTCCTGGATGTTGTGTCAGCTCTTCCCATGTGCTGACAGCTCTTCCCCAGTGCTGCTGGCCCCTGGATTGAATTTTGTCATCTGAGTGCTTTGACCTTTTTGCTGTTCTCAAATCCTGAAAATAGGTATTTTCAGCCTGTAAAACTTTTTCTTGTGGCTAAGCATAGGCTTTAAAGTGTTGTGTTTCCTTTGTATTTAGATCAAGCTCACTCACAAGTTAAGTTCCCTAATCCTCATCTTGCCAACCTCCTTTTTTCCCCCTACTGCTTGAATGGGGTATTTTTGTGGGATTTTAGTGACTTTTTGCGTTTCAGACTTTCTCCTTTTCATGTGACCATAGATATGAATTTACAGGTTGGGTATTTTATACTTTATTTTGTTAGGAAAAAACAAGGCTAGAATAAGGTAAAAATTAGGATAGTGAGGAAAAATAATGTTTTCTTTTATAGCCCATATGGATTGTTGTGTTTGAGCAGTGATTGCCAGTGAGGATGTCACTGGGAGTTGCAAGGGATGCAAGATCCCTCATGTTCCTTATCACAGTTTTGGTAGTAAAATTATGTTGCATTTGTCAGAGGGTCTCAACAATTTTTTCCCTGGGTGTGGGGAAGGTTTGGCAAGACCTCTGGTACCATCTGTGTTTTCAGAAAATATGTGAACTGGTGTTTGGTGAAGTACTTCTCTTGTGTGTTCTTCAGATAATGGACATGGAATTGTGATGGTAAATCAAAACCTGTTTATCACTTCTCATAAGTTTAGTATTTATAAAGTTGATACCAGCTCAAGAGTATTTTCCAGTATTGTCCTTTAATTTGTAGGACTGAGTATCTAGTAGCTGACATGATTGTGTGAAATTTGGTTTGTTTTACAGAAGAAATCTTACAATTTTTATGACAACAGTTGATGATTTTGGAGTAGTTTTGGACTTTTTCTGCATCAGAACTTTTTTAAAAAAGAAATAGTATATAACTTGTAAAATTTAAAAATTATAAAAGCACATAGAGAATTCATAATTCCTTGATGCAATGGGCTTTTCATATAATTGAGTATAATTTTTTAAAATTTTAAATATTACATTTTGTATTTTTATATTTTAAAAATAAGTATATGTGACAAAAAATAAACAAGCAGCTGAATTAAAGGACTGTTTGTTTGACAGTATCTCATGCAGTTCTGAGTCTTAAAAAACTACTGCTGGTTTTTTTTCAGTAGAAAGATTATGTTTGTGAACTTGAATAATGCACTCAAATTTAGATATCAGTGTGTTTGTTTACAGATAGATCGATAAAATAGGGGTGCTGTTGTACATAGCTGTACCCAAAATGCATAATAGTCTTTGTGTACTCATTTCTTTAAAGAAAATTTGAAGCCCTTTACAGACCAGATGTTTTATTTAGATTACATTACTTTTTGTTCTACATTGATATTTTCTAAAGGTTATTCCTGGACTAAGGTGCATAAATTGAACTTAGAAGAAGGAATCCTGCTTCTTCATAATAGATTGCAATGTCACCTAAGGTTAAATACTGTGTGCTGTTTGGCCAGCATCATGTATTTGTCATCTTGGGGTATGTCACTTAGCTGGAAATATCCAAGACCTTTTTTTTATAGAAGGGTGCATTGTTTTCCATCAGTTTTATGAAATGTGAAGTGTGATTGGGTCAGCTTGGTCTAAACTAGCTTTTTCTCAAAATGTATGTCAAGTTGCGGGTTCAAATTCTGTTTGATTTTGATTCAGTAATTCAGTAATTCAGATACAAATTTAAATGTGTCACCAGTATTTTTTGAAAAGCTTTGTCTTCAAATCAAACTTACACATGTTCTTTTCCTTTCTTTTTCCTGCCTTTCCCCAAATTCCTGTTATTTTCAGCTTCCAGCTGACCTTACCAAGATGCATCTTACGGACAATCCTCATCCGCAGGTGACGCACGTCCCTTCCAGCCAGTCAGGGTGCAGCATTGCCAGTGACTCTGGGAGCAGCAGCCTGTCTGATATCTATCAGGTAACACTGCTTTGGTTTCATAGCTTGCCTTCCTTGATGTTAAAACTATTCCATTAACAGGAAGAGTGACCCTTTATCCAAGACTGGGTAAAACCCTCTTGGTGCTTCCACCCATCCCCGTGCTGCCCATAGGGCTCATCGCTCCCACAGACACAGACATGCAACAAGCTGCTGCTTGTAAAGCTTTTTTTGTTGTTTTCCACATCTTTCTGTGACACCAAGTATGCTGTGGCTTTTAAAGGTAACATTTATTGATTCATGGGATCATTTTCCTTTCTGAAATGGAACAAATCTCTCGAAATCAGCCTGGTGTTTCCAATACCATCCTTGATTATTTATATTTATTGCTAATAGCAGATGTTCAGTTCTGCAAACAAAAGTGTGGTAATAAACCCACTTTGCACTAATTAACTGTGGAAATTCTAGTGTGGCTTCCTGAGAGCAGAAGTTGGCTGAAAGCCAGAGATAGCTTCGTTTGTTTACTGATAATACACTTAATAAGTTACCTGTCTGGTGTCATATAACAGAGCTCATTTCATGAGTATTTATGCTCTGGTTGATGAGGGGATTCAGCTTGGATTTGTATTGATCAGTAGTTTCACAGCTTTTTCACTTCCAGGTTGCAGTCTGTCCACAATACAGAGTATATGCCAGTTGTTGAGCATGGTGTAGGTGTAACTTGATTTTAGACACCTGTTCCTTTTCCTTAGGTGCTGCCTGGATATTATTTCTATGCAGGAAACAGATTAATGATACCTATTTACATCAATTTATTGCTAAGGGACCTTGAAAAATAAGACATTAAAGCCAAAATTACTTTAGAACACTGGAACTGTCCCTGCATTTTTGTCCTGTTTAATCTACAACCTCACTACTTTAGATTTGCTTGCTGCCAGCTAGATCAGGAGCAGCTGGCATCCCTGAGAGTCTCTCCAAGATGCTCCATGAATTCTCTTATTTCTGAGAGGCTGTGCTGGAAGATGGTGTTTGGTATCTTGATTATTTTTAGTCTTTTTAACTTTCTGAATCAAAACTACATCAGAATTGATGTTAGATTAGGGTTAGGCTTGATAGAGAG
The DNA here is from genome assembly GCF_963513975.1 of Fringilla coelebs. NCBI lineage: Eukaryota > Metazoa > Chordata > Aves > Passeriformes > Fringillidae > Fringilla > Fringilla coelebs. Next base: position 8,712,661 of record NC_140041.1, read on the forward strand.
TCCAAGAGCTTACAGCTCCACTGGGGCTGGAAAAAGCCTGCCTGGGAGATCATGGCAGGGCCACAGCATTGCTGCTGCTGCTGCATCCTTCTGACCTGGACCAGCCATGGTGAAATATATTATTGATTACAAAGATATCACTCTAGCAATGATATCTTGTAATAAGTGAATAATCTTTTATCATGTGTGGGTAAATGCCTTATATCTACTCATCCATGAATGACAAAACAGCATAATTGCTAAACAGATAAAAATTATATAAATAAAAGAAATTATGGAGTAACATATTTATATGCACTGTAGCAAATAAACCATGGTGCTAGGTATTTTGTAGACTAAGGAATAATTAATGTGAAAATGACTGCAGATTTTATATTCATTTTTAGGAGTTAGGACTTTTCAGGTAAGAATTTCCTGGCAGTGGCAGTCACCTGTCTGGTTTTACATCCTGAAGGAAATGAGGACATCTGTTAGAGAATTCCTGGCTGGCCAGGGTGAGGCTGAGGCAGGTCACCACTGTTCATCACTGATGAGTGAGATCTTGCAAGATAATTCTACAGCCATGTATGATCAGAGCTGCAGAGACATTAAAGGTGAAAGGTTGCATTAGAGAATCAAGTGTTTGATAAGCTGTGGGTGCAGAGAAGACATGCTACAGGCATGGCAAGAGGGGGGGAAATCCTCAACAACCCACAGTGATTTTCTCCCCCTTAATTTTTTAGTGAATTTTTAGTATCTCGTTCTCATATGCCTAATGTGCTAATACTAACCAGATAAAAGATGTATTTTATCTACATTAATGTATTTTATGGATTTTATTGCAGTAGCTGTAACAGTTAGTGTTGGAGAATTCTCTTATTATTTGTCACAAATCTGTAAATGATCTCTAGATATTACTTAGTAATAGATAAATGTTATGTAATAGTGCCATTGCACAATATTTAACACAGCATTATATTGCAGCAACACATCAATATAGACAGATTTTGAAATCACAAAAAAGAAAAGTGGTTTGCCCCAAATATTCATCATATTATTAAGGTAGAGAATATCTTTGATACTTAATAAATCTACATTTTGAGTGTGATGTATTGACTCAGGGATTGAAAGCATTTTTGGTGCAGCAAAACAAGCTTTTCATAAGGTGTTTGGAAAATGATGCTTTGCTTTTGCAGTCAGCTTCATGTGTATCATGCCAAGCTTCACATGCTAAACTCATTGGAATTATCATTAGTGTCACTAATAATCTGAATAATTTTGATTAATGTAGCCATGAAAATGACCTTTTGAATTAATGGTATCTTAACATTAATTTTTACAGTGAGTAGTACAAACTACTTACTTGTAAGTAAGTAGTTTTGTACTTGTAAGTAGTACAAAAATTCTAGAATTGGAAAACATTATGAGAATGGCCGAACTAAAGAATGAAACAATGTTTTATTAGGATAGATAAAGATTTTCTCTTCATCTGTGTGCAGTGCATTCATCAATGGTGTTGAAATGAGGTTTCACTTGTTCCAGCTGCCTCTCAGTCCAGAGTAAAGCCCATTTCCAGTTAAACAGGAAATGATGAACGTAATGCTTAAGCTGAGATCAGCAGAAGATTCCTGCCTGTAAGCTCTGCTGTGGAGACATTGTGTTAAATCCTGAATGAATTGCAAAAAATTACTAAAATTTATGGTTTTGTTTCTTGTCCTGTCCTGTTGCTATTCCCTGTTGGAGATTTCAGTGTTTTGGTCTCTGAAACACGGACACCAAAATGTCTAAATGTGTGTGTTGTAAATTCCAGCTTGCTTAGAATACTGCAGAGCAGGTGTCTTTCTGTTGTGCTGCAGACTTTTTTTAATTATAGATAGAAAATGTAAGTTACTCCCTACAATTTTTCAAATGACTTCTTGCTTGAAGGGGTTTTAAAATTTTTTTATTCTTTTTCTTTCAATCCCTTTCTGAAAGTACATTTAATTTCAGAGCTGTGGTCTTCAGCTGGAAGTGGGGGAAGCTGTTTGGTTGTGCATACAGCACATGAAATGCAGGCTGGTACAGCTGCTTTACCTGTTACAGGAGTCCTCAGGGAAAAAGAATTCAACATTTCATTACACAGGGAAAACACCTTTTTTTGCCCTTTTATGGGACAGGGTCTAAGGTGCCCAGCCAGAGTCACACAGGGAATCCAGGTTGTCTTTCCAGATGTGGCTGGAGAGGGTCTCACCTCTACTCTGAGAAGTGAGTTTCTTGTATCAATACCTGGCAATCATCTTCCCTTAGTGACCAGCCAGTTTGCATCAATTTTTTTCCTAGCTGTTTATTTCTGTCAGTTCTCTCCCCTTTCACTTCTTTCAAAATCCTTCATTTATCACTCTGGGAGGATGTACTCTTTGTGGGCAGCAAGATCATTGTCCAGCAGTAATTCCAATTGTGGTTAAGGCTTCAATATTGAAATAGATTATCTATAAAATATTTATCAAGGATGTATATTTCAGTAGATACCCTTATGTCACAGACCAGATCCTGGAAATCAGTATTTGTGGGAGATTTGAGGATTGCAGTTTCAGGTTTCATTTTATATATCAGTAGTTCATAAATGTTTGTGTTAGGATTGATTTTTATATTTGATAATGGAAACAGCTGGAGCATTGTGGTTGGGAAGAGCAGCTACTTTTGCAGATGGCTTTATGAGTGAAATCCTTCCTGTTCTTCCAGCACTGCCCTGCCAGCATTCTGCCACCCATCTGCACAGAATCTTGGAAACACAGTTGGAGGACTTGCTCCTATTTCATAGTTTGATCAAAACATAACTTATTTATCAAGAAAGGAGCTGGTTTGCCTATTTTCCTATGTAGGATATAAAAAATTTGGTAGAACCTGTAGCCTCAGTTTTTCTGGTTTAGCATGGGGGCATCAAAATGAGGATTGGTGCTGCCGTTTGTCATAGCATGGAGAAGTTGGTATAAATTGTGGCTATTTAGATGAAGAAATGCTAGAAAAGTCCTAGAATAAAATGCTGTACTGATCATGTGCTGCTGAGACTCTCCAAGTACAATTTGCACTTGGGCTTTATTCCAAAACTGTTAATGTGAGCTACAGAAGCCAATAAAGTGATGTAATGTAAAACAGATTTAACCCTCTCTGTATTGTTACCCTCCTCTGAAAGAAATACATATTTGAAAATCGTTTTAGCTTTATTTATTAGGTTTGCTGGCTAATTACCAAAATGTGAACAAGCTTTAAGGTCATATCTAAACCCCAGGGTTTTTTTCTGATGTAGAATGACAGAGCTGTTCCTCTGTGCAGGTATTGGGGCTCACATCAGCATGGAGTGCATAGGGAGATGGAGACAGTGCAGTCGGGTGTGATTAAATCACTTAAAATGAATATTGTTTTATGTGAGGCCATAAGAGCAGGAGAGCAGTGACCAAGTAAGGACCTTCTGGTGAAAATGAAGCACAAGAAGAAAATGCATAGTGGAATCAGGGAGGATTCATGTGTCCTGGGAAGAATATGGGAACACTGCCCCAATGTGTAGGGTTGGGATCAGGAAGGGTAAGGCTCAGCTGGAGGTGGATTTGGCAAGGGATGTGTCAAAAACCAGAAGAGCTTCTATGGGTAGATCAGTCAAAAAAACCCTAACCCCCAAAAAACCAGATAGAAATTGTGCTTCACTCCCCCAGTAAATAAGGCAGGAGAACTGATGTCATGGAGAAGGCTGAGACACTCAGCAATTTTTGTCTCAGTTTTCACAGGTTGCTTTTCCCACATCTCTCCATGCCCTGAACATCAGGGTAGAGAGTGGGGGATCAGAGTCCTTCCCATGGGAGGAGAAGGTTGTGTTTGACAGCACCTGAGGATCTGAACAAGTCCAGGGGACCCAAGGCAGTGCATGGCAGGGCCCTGGGGGACTTGGCTGATGGAGCTGTGGATGCTCTCTCCATCTGGCAGTTGTGGCAGCATGTGAAGTCCCCAGGGACTGGAGAGAAAAGGGATTAAGGCCTCAGGGATTCCTTATTGCATCCTGTCAATACTTAAAGCAGATTCATTAGAAAAACTTTTCACCATGTCCTTTAGTGACAAAGACAAGGCTCAGTGGTTTTAAACTGAGAAAGGTAGAAGCAACTTGGGTATAGGGAAGAAGATCTTGCCTGTGATGGTTTTGAGACACTGGTACAGATTGTCCAGAGAAGCTGTGCTCTGCCCCATTACAGTGTTCAAATTCATCCTTTATTTTGGATGTTTTGTGAACTGCAGGGTGCTTGATGCCTTAGTTCAGTGTTTTTGTGAAATCTCAAGGGTTTCTTCAAAGTGAAAGTGAGTGTTGTAAATCTGCTCATTTAAAAACAAACTCCATTTTCTGCAAGTTTCTATATAATTGCCTTATACTTTTCAGTGACACATCTTGTTGTTCAAATTTCTGAATTTAAACAGCAAAATGATTTGCATTCTGGCTTAAGCTTTAACAAAAGTGATTGAGCAACTACTCTGTAGAAACTGAGAATTCGAAACTACTTTCTTTCCCCCTTCCATCTGTTTGGAAATCTATTTTCATGCCATTACATCATCTAAACTGTACATAAGGAATTAGTGCAAATGATTCCTATGTGATTCTGCTTTTTGTTGCTGGTATTTTGTTCTCTTTGACCATTGTCTTGTTTGTCTGCTCAGGGTGATGTCTATGTTGTCATCTGTTGCTGACAGTAGAAATGTGTCCACAGGCATTGGGCAACCAATGATACTACTAAACTATATTATTATTATTTTGTTAATACTGTAGACTCAAATGGTAAAAAAAAAAAGTCACAGGAATTCACAAGAAGGAGAATAAATGCTGTAAAATGAAAATCTAGTTAATTTCAGTACAGCATGTTTTCCTCAGTGTTCAGAAAGGGAGCTGGTAGAGATTCTAGTTAGACTTGTTGGTCACAGAATTTATTTTTTTTTGATTAGCTACCTCAGACCATAAATCATTGAACTGAGGACATTGAAGTCTGTCTGATTGCCATTTTCTTTGTAGGCTACAGAAAGTGAGATGGGAGATGTTGATTTAACGGGTCTTCCAGAAGCACCTGTAGACTCTGAAGATGAAGAAGAGGAGGAGGATGAAGATATTGACAGAACTTCTGATCCACTTCTAGGGCGAGATGTTGTCCGAGAGTGCCTTGAGAAAGAGCCTGCAGATAAAACTGATGATGACATTGGTGAGGAGGAAGAATACAGTACTAAAATTTACATAGGGCTACTTCATATAACATCTGTAAGAGAAGCAGAACCAAAAACTGTTTAATGAGTTCAATGTATATCTTAATAATTGAATGATGTCTCACTTTGCTCTGTTGATACTCTTAATTGAATAATGTCTTCTCTTGCTATCTGAGTATTTGTTCTGAGAATCCAAGTATTTTGAACAACAGTCTTTGTGATACTCAAGATGTGATGTTTCACAGTCATTGTATGTGTTGATGTAATGGGACATGTAGCAAGGTAATTCTGACTGCCTGAAAGTGTTGAAGTAGTCATTAAATAGCAAAGAGAACATACTATTACTGAGTATAGGTATACTTAACTGTAAGCTGCAAAACAGTTAAAATGAAGATAATTTACTGCAGTGTTTAACTAGAAATTGGCATGAATTTCAATAGCAAAATTTGCTTTCTGTTGTACTTCAGATTGCGTCGCTGAACGCTGGAAAATCCTTTCATGCTCCTGTCTAGCTTATAATTACTGTACCTAGGGGTATTTTTAATTTTTCTAAATGTTTGAAGCTGAAGTGCTTTTACTGTTAGCTAGACTGCTGTCCTGAGAGTCAATCAGAGCACCAGCAAGGCTGTGGAGCTGTGTTCTGCCTGTTGATGACAAAGTGCACACTGGGCTCTTTTTCACCACAGGCACTAATGGGAAGTGCAACACCACTGAACAATTTTCAAATGAATTTAACTGAAGTTTAATACACTTGTGGAGAGTAAGGAATCCAAGGAAACCCTGGGCCTTGCACTCATCATACCAATGTTTCCTTTGTCCAACAGAACAATTATTGGAATTCATGCATCAGCTCCCTGCCTTTGCAAACATGACCATGTCTGTGAGGAGAGAACTGTGCTCAGTGATGATATTTGAAGTCGTAGAGCAAGCAGGAGCCATCATACTTGAAGACGGCCAGGAAGTAAGTGCCTGCTTCCAGAAGAGGTGTGGAATCAGTAGTCAGGCTCCCAGCATAGGTGCCCAGTCACTATCCTGAAATCTCTCTTCTGCTTGGATCAAGACACCTGGAATGGCATTTGCTGTTCATCCCTCCCAGAAGGGGTGAGGTGGACTCATCTCTGGTAGTGACTAAATGGGTACCCAGGGAAAGAATGTTCATTCTCACTAAATGGTACAAATATATCATAGCAATTAGCCTACTTATTAAGAAAGCAATCTATTCATCAGTATTTCTCCCTCCAGAATCAGTTCTGAAGTGAATGAAGAAAAGATTCCTGTTTCAGTCTCCATCTCTTACATCTCACTGCCTTGCAGTGCAGTGTTGGTGAATTAAATGTTGCAGAGATGTGGTGATAGCAAAATGGAGGCTACAAGAATGAGCCTTTCTGAGATAAGAGCTTACAAAAGTTGTTGAATTAGCTTCACTTTTAAATTTTTTTCTTCTTGCTTTCTCTAGCTTGATTCTTGGTATGTTATTTTAAATGGCACAGTAGAAATCAGCTATCCTGATGGGAAGAGTGAGAGTCTCTGTATGGGAAATAGCTTTGGGATTACTCCTTCACTGGACAAACAGTACATGAATGGAGTGGTCAGAACCAAAGTAGATGATTGTCAGGTAAGGTTGTAATTCTGTATAACTCCCTCTTATTTTTAAGCATCTAATAAAAGAAAACAGGTTGGAATGGGTCCAGAGGAGGCTACAAAAGTGCTCTGGGGTGCACAGCCCCTCTGCTGTGGAGAGAGACTGGGAGGGTTGGTGTTGTTCAGCCTGGAGATGGGGATACATTCATATTTTAGATGCTTTAATGACTATTGTTCTCCTTGGGAACAGTTTGTGTGTATAGCCCAGCAAGACTACTGGAGGATTCTGAACCATGTAGAAAAAAACACTCACAAAGTGGAGGAAGAAGGAGAAATTGTGATGGTAAAGGAGCACAGGGAGCTGGATCGCAGTGGAACCAGAAAAGGACACATAGTTATCAAGGTACATTTCTTTCTGTGCTTTCCATTAATCTATTAAACTTTTATTTATTAATAAATAAATTTGAATCTAGTCTACGTATTCAGTTTTGTCTGTGTCAGCTCAAAAAACTTGATTGGAAGGGATGTGTATTATATTTCAACTTTACTTCCATTTCCCCTTTAATAAAGTTACATACATTGTAATCTGTTCAACACATACATTGAGTTTTGTATGGGGAGCACCCTTTGGGGTATTTATGACCTTTTTTTTGTAATCTGAAAGAGGAACTTAAACTGCTTACTAAAAATTAAAATTATGGGAAGTTACTAATTGTTTTAGCCAGGTGTTACCTTTGCAAAATGTCAGGGCTGAGAGAAGCAGGAGGATTTAATTTAAACCTGTTGGTGCTTTCTCCCCTGAGTTGGCCATAACTGAACTTTCTGAAAGGATTATACTGGTCACATTGGGTTTATGTTGAAGTACTCTTTAGGGAGAGGTAGTGATGAGAGATATCAGTTATTTTTTGGTTTGCTTTTTTTAAGGCAACACCTGAGAGACTCATCATGCACTTGATAGAGGAACATTCTATTGTGGATCCAACCTACATCGAAGATTTTCTTTTAACATACAGAACATTTCTAACAAGTCCCTTGGAAGTCGGAAATAAACTCTTGGAATGGTTCACAGTGGACAGCCTCAGGGATAAGGTTGGTTGCAGTCTAAGAGATTTAATATTTCTGGTGAAAATGTATTTAAATTGATCCCTTTTTGTATTGCTGATAAGCTAGGATAAATAAAACTAGGTTTCACTCTGTCTAACTGTGTGCACATTCATGAAAAACCTTGATAGTCTGGAACTTATGCCAATTTGTGGATTCTTAGCCAATGTTTTTATGTGTTTTAGCCTTGAGCTGAGGAAGTCCAACATGCTGTCAAAACACTGGATGTTTTGTATAGGAAGTTGTGCAGGGTCTGCTGTGGTTACTGCTTCTCTTCTTACCTCTTTCCATGCTTTTCATTTTGGTAACTACTGGTTTTCAATAAAAGCAAAGATAAAGAGAAGTGTGTCATCAAACAAAAGTAGAAATGGTATCATTTAGAAGAGAAGCTGCTATAGACTCAGACTGACTTTATAATGAATGGTAGTGACTCTGTAGCACCAACAGAAGCAATCTGAAGACTTAACTACAATTTCTTAGAAGAAAGCTTTTTATTATCACAACTAGAACTTCCTTTAAAGGAATCATTAGGATGCTTTAAAAGGTAATTTTCCTGAACAGTGTCAGGAAGGCTTAGCTGAGGATGGATTTATGCACCAATAGGTACCAGTGAGGTTGCCAGTATTTTTTAGGCATAAAAATACTTGTGTTTTTAAATTCTTCATTTGCTTCCACAAATACAGGGAAAAAGAAGATGATTTCAAGTGTAAATGTTTTTTCCTATCAGATACAGTAATCTGTTTTATGTTCTTCTGCCATGTCCAAGTATTCCTCTGTGTTTATAGATGAACGCTTATAGGAGAAGAACCATAGGTACCTTTATATGTATATCTATATCCATAATTTATTTTGTTTTTACAGGTTACCAGAGTAGTGTTACTGTGGGTGAACAATCATTTTAATGACTTTGAAGGAGATCCTGCCATGACTCGATTCCTGGAAGAATTTGAAAAGAACTTGGAAGATACGGTAGGAGCAAAAAAGAATGAGTGGCACATTTTCCAGTTCTACATATTTCAATCTTTGAGGGTTACCAGTACCTAAAGCTGTAGTCTCTAAGTGTAACAGTTAGCAGGTAGCTTTTAACATGGGACATATTTGTTCTTAAGTATAAATTAGCTATAAAGGCCATATAAAGTAATACCTATGGCACTCACTTGGGAGTTTCTGCATTTCTGCAAAAGAGGGCAAGGTTTATTTAGTAAGAACTGAAAATCTGGTATGAAAAATCTGTTTTCTGGCACTTGGGGTATTTTTCACAACTGTTTTTCCATTTCTGATAAAAGAAACATTGCGCTGCATTTTGTGTCTTCTGTGTTACAGAAAATGAAAGGCCATCTCAGATTGCTGAATATTGCCTGTGCTGCCAAAGCAAAATGGAGACAAATCACCCTGCAAAAACCTTCCAGAGATTCTCCCCTGTTTTTCAGCCTTCTTGGAGGCAGTGACAAAGGGTTTGGCATTTTTGTAGAGACTGTGGAGATAGGCAGCAAAGCAGCAGAAGCTGGACTTAAGCGTGGTGATCAGGTAAAAACAACTAAGTTAATTTAAAATATCTGCTTCACCCACCTCTTGGTTTTTCTCAACAGAAATATTATGCTGTGTACTAAAACCAAGCCACTGGCAAGTGTGGGAATGCCACAGCTCAGCTTCCATTTCTGTCTGTTAAATGGGTTTCTATGAAATAGTTTTCAAAATATGTAAAATATTTAAATATTCCTAAAACTGAATGGGAAAAGAAACCAAGTTATGGTTATCTTTTGAAACTTTCTGATTGGAGATATGGTTACATTGAAACCATCAGATTGTTTTGTGGGATGGATTCTCACCTGATGTGTTTGTTCCCAGCTCATTGAGGCAGGTGGAACAGTGACAGGTCACACTCAGTGAAAATCCAGCCTTTGAAGTGATATCTGTGGCTCATGAGCCACCATTTCTGACTAATTGCAAGATTGTCATGTTATCATAGAAAATAAATTTATTTAAAGCATTTTTCAAGTAAAAATGGAAGTCCTACTTATTTACAGGATATAACTTCTCTGACATGATGAAAATAGTTATTTTACATGGAATATTTTCATTCTGTAGCTGCTGTAAAGATTATATGGTAATCCCTGGGAAGTTCTTACTGTGTCTGTATTATCACCTTTGTATTTGTAAGTCTGTCAGATATATGTTCTCCTAATAGTCCCAATTTTTATTTCTTAAAGATAATGGAAGTAAATGGACAGAATTTTGAGAACATTACCTTTGTAAAAGCTCTGGAAATCTTAAAGAATAACACACATCTCTCCATTACTGTAAAAACAAACATTTTTGGTGAGTAGACTTTATATATAATGTATTTTTATCTGTGAGAGAAAAACTCCACTCCTTCTGGCTTTATGAGTGCCATAGGGTTCCTTCTTCTTTTTTCCAAGTTGCTCTTGAGGTGGGAAGTTGTGCAGGAGTCCCCTCATTGTGCCTCTGTTTTTTTGGATAAGTTCTCATGTCCCAAGGGCTGCCTGTTGAGTGGCACAGAGCCAGCACAGGCAGCTCTTCAGCTCCCTGAGAAATCCTCAGATGACTGTTTAGGCTGATTTAGTGTCCCTCCATGCAATGGGGCTGAAACCAAGCCAGGGGATCTGGACCAAAATATTTTTGCCAAGAAACAGCAAAAATGTAAGACTGGGATTTTGTGAAACTTTCTTTAATGGCTGTAAGAATGAGAGGATAAAATACCTTTATAATTGAAAAGGGGCTATAAAAAGTGGTATGGAATGTAAATGTCAGCTTTTAATTGTCATCATGAATATAAACACCTAAATACCTCTTTAAAATCTCAGTCAAATCATGTGTTCTTTTTCCATAATCTTGTTCAGGCAGCAGCATGACAAGAGCTACAGAAAGAAGGAGACTGTGCACAGGATAGCTCCTTCCTCCATAGCTGTATCCATATCTTCTGATGGTTTTCTTCTCCTATTTCCTTCCTCCAGTTACCTGCCCTTGCTCACTATTGATTTTCTTTTCATTATTATACTGTGTTGATCGCTGTGCAGCTAAAAAGGTCCAAGCCCTCAGCAGTTGTTTATTAGCATAATGCAAAAAAAGCTTGAAACAACCAGAGTCACCAGTGGTCCAGACATGAAATGAAGCATCACTATAACTGAGACAGGGATGGCTTGTTCATTGGTATCATAAATGTGAGCAGCGTACACTTACAAGTGGGTTCTAATCTCCTCCTGCTCGCTGATACAATTTCAAGGTGATTTCTTTGACAAGTTTTAATGAATTAATATCTTGAAGCTTTTTTCAACAGTGATACTTATTGTGCTGACTTTTTAATTGAGTGTTAAGTATCTGGTGCTGACTATGAGCAATTCCTGTTGTTCTATTCAAATCTGTACTGGGAAGGCTTGTAGCCTTAGCTTTTATTATACAACAGAAATGTACCATTTAATTGGACTTTCTGTGCAGAAAGTTTTGGTTGCCTTCCTCATAGGGACAATCTGAGTAATTTGCATTGTTTTCAGTTCTGCATTTTTCCAGTATCACTGTATTTTCAATAGAAAATCCTGAATTTCTGACTTGAAAGGTTTTCAAAAAAATTTTAAAGGATCTTTAAAGAAGTAATTGATGTTGACAAGACATTTTGAACTTTTTTTCCACCTTATATATGTGGAAAGAAACAGAACAAACCCCCTATAATTTCTGTGGAATTCTAGCTTTGAGAATGTCAGTGTGGGTTATAGACTAGCTTAGTTTCATAAATGCAATAGGAAATCTGATGCAGCTTCTGTTCAGTAGTGTTAGTAGAGGCAGAGACAGTTTGGGAGAATATCAGTCTGTGTTGCAGTTACTCTTGAAAAGGCATGTGCACTCCATTATCTAAAAGATGCAAACAAAGAAGCCAATAAATGCATAGTGTTTATTGCCCTGAATGCAGTGTTTCCTTATTCTCTCTCTGGGATGTGAGAAGCAAAAGGTTTGAGAGGAAAATAATATTTCATTGTTAAGTTCTGAGTGTGCAAAAGTTACTCACAACAATTATATCTTCTCTTACAGTGTTTAAGGAGCTGCTCTGCAGGATAGGACAGGAGAAGAATGGAATTCCACATATTCCAAAAATTGCAGAAAAGAAGAACAACCGTTACTCTATCCCAGATATGCCTGGAGATGTGGAACAGATGTTTCCCCGTGAAAAAGGAAACAAGAAAATGAAAGCAAACACTGTATCTGGTGGAAGAAACAGAATCAGGAAAATTTTAGACAAGACCCGTTTCAGCATCTTGCCTCCAAAACTGTTCAGGTTTGTCAGACTCTTTTGCCAAAAACTAATGGTTCCTGATTAGGTTGTGGTACTTTAATCATAGAGTAGTTGGAAAGGGATTGGGTTGAGAAAGAATTTAATATCTTAAAGACTATCCCATTCCAGCCCCTCCCAGGGGAAGGGACACCTTCCACTCTCCCAGGTTGCTCCAAGGCCCATCCAGCCTGGCCTTGGACACTTCCAGGGATGGGGCAGCCACAGCTGCTCTGGGCAGCCTGTGCCAGGGCTTCATCACACTCACAGGGAAGAATTTCTCCCTAACCTCCACCTAAAACCAACCCTCTTCAGCCTCAGGCCATTAAGAGATACCAGTTGCTTAGTATTTCTAGTCATTATGTCCATGTTGCTTATGTTTTTTAAAAAATCATGGCACCTGCTCCATGAGTGCAGAACAAGACCAAAATATCTTTTCTCTCCCCATGAACGCTTTCAAATCTTTATCCCCATACTGGTTTGAAAGCCTGTCTACAGCATGTAGTTCAAACAGCTGAACACCATTATTTTTCTTAGTGTCATTCATCCCAGGGTGAAAAGGAGGAGTTTAATGCAGATAACTGAGGCAGATCTGTTTTGCAGTGATGGCAGCGTGAGCCAGTCTCAGGACGACAGCATCGTGGGCACGCGGCAGTGCCGGCACAGCCTGGCCATCATGCCCATCCCAGGCACCCTTTCATCTAGTAGCCCTGACCTGCTGCAGCCCACAACCAGCATTCTGGATTTCTCTAACCCTTCAGGTAAGTGGCAGCTCGAGGGTGATTTACAGGATGGTTAGCAAGGCAGCTGGGGCAGGGGGAATATTGCAGCTGTGCTAGCATCACTGGTGCTGAGTGCAGTTGCCTGGCATTGTTAGGCATCCTGTGGGCCTGACAGGGATGAAACTGAAATGTGCTGAAAATCCACACTGCCTGAGCCTCTCTTGCCTACTTTTTTAGGTAATGTGAGACTTACTTTTTTTTTTACAAAGAAATGTGTTTTGCCACTTCTGAGAGCCTTTCATTTACTTGGCTCTGGTGGATGGAGATAATCTTTGTTAGCCCCTTTCTCCTTTGCCATCTCTCCTCAGCGCTTTGATTTGTCCATCCTTCTATCTGCCAGTATATATTTCAGGCAGTACTGTGGATGGAATAGGACTGCCATGGTACCAGCACAGTGATTTTCATATTTTACAAACATTATGTATACTCAACAGTATGTCTAAAATTCTAAAAAATGTTTTGAGATATGTGCTCTGGGCTTTCATTGCTATTGCTGTAGGAATCCAGTTTATGGGGTGGCTGCAGGAAGCATTTGTTGCAATAGGCAGCTGCCTGTAAACATGTCTAGTCAGAATAATTTTTTCCCCTATTTTAAGTGTAAGTTCTGTACATAATGACATATTCTGTAAAGTGTTTTGTGACTGTGACTTATGTTTACATAAACTTGCAGATTTCCCCTTTAAAGGGATATGCACAGATATATACCATCAGGTGCAAAAGTACCCATAGCAAAAAAGTTCCCTTTTTGCTGCAGTTCCAGATCCTTGCTGCCTGCATGAGAGCTACATGTTTTTCTAAAAACCTTCATTTAATACTATACAAGTTACTGCTTAATATGAAATGGTGGTAACTAGTTCATCTTGGATAGAATCACAGAATGATTTGGGTTGGAAAGGACCTTTATTGGTCATCTATTCCAGGCCCCCTGCCATGGGCAGGGACATCTTCAGCTGGCTCACTTTGCTTTACTTTAAGCTTGCTATAACAAATATGCTGCCAGTTTGAATGTCAGAGAAAGCCAAATTATTTCTGACAGTGTACACTTGATAAGTTTTGTAAGCATCTCAATCTTGATTTTGTGTTGATACAATGTTTTTCTTTTTCTCCTGTCTGCAGCTGTTGGGTTTTACTGTAAGTATCCTCATGTAAAGCATCCTGCAGACCTTAATATTGCATGGCTTGCCTGTAAATGTAACACTATCAGACATTGCACTGGCGTGGTTATTACTGTGGGGCATTGGACAGCCCTGTGCTCTGTGATTTTCCTTAAAACAAATCCATGGGTTCCTATACAGGCACAGTGCTGTGCTGAGGCTGAGCCCTGCATTTTATTCCCATTTCTGCCCCCAGCACACTGAATGACTTCTTGCAGGTTCCTCTGCTTCTCTGTGGCCTTGCTTTGAAGGGATGAAGTTTCTTATATATGTCTCTTTCATAGAACTGAAGCTTCAGAGGATAACAGTTTGAGGTTTAGTTTGTTCTTCTGTTGTACTTCATAACTAAAATTCTGTGCATGCCAACTTGAAATGTGCTTTGTATTGTCAAAATGAGCTGAATAATGCATAAAAAATTTAATTTAATAATTTATGTTTGCCTGCTTAAAAGCAAAGACTATGAAGACAGAAATGTGCCTGTAATCTTTCCCTTATCTGTCACAAGTTACATTATTTTGTTTGCATGGGTTTGGGTTTTTTTGTTTGTTTGTTGGTTCTTTGGTTTTGGGGGTTTTTTTTACTTTTTTCTCCCCAATTAAATTTCAGTTTTACACCTTGAGTGTGTTCTTGTTTTTAGGTGTGGATACTGAAGTATAGATGTTTCCCTCTTCTGTTTCTTTATTATCAATTTTATGACAGGCACTTCTTTAATTAATTCAATATGTCATTTCCACCCCTTTCACTCTGAAATAAAGTACAAAATACTTCTCCCTTATATTGTCCCTATTCACATATATATTGAACTTCTGATATTCAGCTACAACCCAGCTTCTGATGAGAGTGTTCTGATAATGTTTTAATCATAATCATGAAACAGGGGAATTGGCTTTCAGTTGGAATTTTTTTAACCCAAGTTTTCTTCCATCTTAAAATTTATTTACAACTGATGTTGAGCCTTTTTTTTTTCCAATGGGTGGGACCTTAGGTGCTGGATTATAGATTATCTCCTTACTTTTTACCTTGAAATTCCTTCTTGTGCCTATAACACGTATAAATCCTGATGCAAGAAAAAGTTACCCCAAGGTCAATGCCCGCAAAGAGCTTTGTTGCCTCTTTAAGCAGTGGATTTTGATGGAGGAAAATCAGTGTATAGGCAGTGGGGTGAGCAGCATCTGAAACTGTGCTCAGAGAGCTGCTGCTGGGAGTGCCTGAAGGACCTGGGTGCTCTGCCCAGCAGGATGATTCCCTGGGCTGATTCCCCGTGGGCAGAGGGACCCCTGACCATCACTGGGGCTCCAGGGCAGCTCACAGCTCAATCCACAGATTTGGCACTCAAGGAATGGACAAATAGCAGTGAGAGAAGAGGAGGGGAGGGCTGTTTGGGAGGCTGTTGCTTTAATGACAGCCCTTCCCTTCCCTCACTGGGGATCTCTGATGCAGCAGTTATGGCACATCTGCCTCTGGTGTGGTTTTGGAGAGCTTCAGACTCTGAAGCCTTGGCTGAGGGCTCAGCAACATCCTCCCACCTTCTCAGCTCTGCAGAAAAGTTGTGAAGTTTTGGTCTTCAGGGAAGGGAAAACTGGGCTTCCCTGTGCTTGAATTACTGTGCATTTTGACTCCTGACATTTTTTAAAAAACCAGTTTTATTTTGAAAATCAAACTTTCTGTAATAACTAATGGAGCAAATTATTTGCAATCATCGAGCTGCGAATTAAACACATGTTTCTGTAGATATTTATTTCCTGCTGTAGGCTGCCTCAGATAGAGCTGTTCTCTAATGCATTTATAATACATAAAATGTGCTATAAATAAGTACACCAGCCAAAGAATTAACTGCTGGCAGCAGCTTAGTTCCTTCAGGGGAGAGTGAGGGTAAAAGCTTGCGGCTAGTTCAGGGAGCAACCAAATCTCCTTTCCTCCTCATATCCTCCCACCCCAAGCTCATCCATCCATACTTGGTGGCTTCCCATCCCTGGGAAGAGTGCCCTGGCACGTGTGTGGACCTGGCTCTCACAGACACAGGAAAGCCAAAGCAGGAATGTTGCTGCCAAAGTTTTTAAGACACACTGTGAAGGAGCCATGCACAGTCTAGTTACATACCTGCATGTCTTGTGCTTTGACTGGGGTCGTGGGATGGTAGAGTAATTGGGTTTTAGAGGAGCAGAGAGGAGAAGAGTCTTCTTTTTTCCTTACAAAGATAGAGAAAAACCCGGAGTATTTTAAATATTTTTAAAGTTCAGCATTTTTTTTTCCCCAGAAGCTGGTTGTTTTTGTTTCCTGATGATCAAATGGGACAGTAAATCAGAGAATCACAGAATGGTTTGACTTACAGTAAGATCATCTAGTTCCACCCCATATCTTCCACTAGACCAAGTGCTCCAAGCCCCATCCAGCTTGGTGTTGAACATCTCCAGGGTTGGAGAATCCATAGCCTCTGTGGGCAACCAGTGCCAGGGCCTCACCCCCCTCACAGGGAAGAATTTATCCCTGATGTCCAATTGAACCTGCCCTCCTTCAGCTCAAGCCAATTCCCCCTTGTTCTATCACATGCCCTTGTAAAATATCTTTCCAGATGACCTTGTGTCTTTTCAAGGGAAAAGCACTTCACACATTAAAGGTGTTACGCTCTTTTTTTAGATATTCCAGATCAAGTGATACGAGTTTTCAAAGCAGATCAGCAGAGCTGTTACATCATCATCAGCAAAGACACTACAGCAAAGGAGGTGGTGAGTCACGCTGTCCACGAGTTCAACCTGACAGGAGCCCCTGAGACCTATTCCCTGTGCGAGGTGTCTGTCAGCCCCGAGGGCGTCATCAAACAGCGGCGCCTCCCGGACCAGTTCTCCAAGCTGGCTGACAGGATCCAGCTCAATGGACGGTGAATATTCCTTGTTTTGCTTGCCTTTTTTGGCTTTCAGGATTGAAATGTTGCATGTTTGAAAAGACCTCCATGATAATTAAGCCCAATATCAGGGTGTTTTAATTAAAATAGATGGTTATCTGTTGGATCATCTTCCTCTTCTGCACCCAAAAATCCCTCCCTAAATATACAGCAAGCTTGCTTGATGGCAGCTAAATTTAGCAGATCGAGATAATGTATATAATGGTTTACTCTTAGAGGAAAAGGTTATATTTGTTCTGACACTTCTCACATGTACTTGAGGATTGAAGAACACAATTAATTTCTTTCTCAGTGTCATACTGCAATGAACTGATACTAACCTGAGATAAATTCTTCCATTTTTAAGTAAACTGTTCTGAATGTTTCTGAAATGTTAAGTGCTTTGGTTTTATCTGATGACCTGACCCATACCTGAACAAAGTTTATTAAAGTAAAATATTCAGTAGTTGTCTTTGCTAGGCAACTGAGGGAATTTATGAGTAGTAAACTTTTGTGTATCTGAAAGTGATTTACCTGGAACCATGGAATGAATTTTCCAGATATTTTCATTTCCTGAGTACTCTGTGCCTCATGTAAATATTAGTATGCCACAGTAAATTTATGGAAAAAATACCACACTAAATTTGTGTAAGAAATGTAGAAATACATTAACAGGAGATTTTTCAGGACTAGTGTGTTTTTAAAATGCTATTTTCGTTGCTGAATTTACAAATGGAAAAGGTGAGCACTACAGCATATTACAGAGTACAGTGTAAAAATATTAACAAAGAGCTTTTGAAATGTTTGTTTGCTTAAGTAATGGTGCTGTTTTACACTAACTGAAGTACAAGGTTATGTTGTTCCTTCTTGTCTCTAATGCTCACAGTGATTGGTATAGTTCAATGCCTTTGCATTCACAAACCCTCTGAAGAGCATCTCTAATGTGTTGTTGTTCCTCAATCATTCTTCAGGTATTATCTGAAAAACAATATGGAAACAGAAACCTTATGCTCAGATGAGGATGCTCAAGAGCTGCTCCGAGAGAGCCAAATTTCCCTCCTGCAGCTGAGCACCATCGAGGTGGCCACTCAGCTTTCCATGCGGGACTTTGAACTGTTCCGCAACATCGAGCCCACCGAGTACATCGATGACCTTTACAAGCTGGACTCCAAAACAGGCAATGCTCACCTGAAACAGTTTGAGGATGTCATAAATCAAGAGACCTTCTGGGTTGCCATGGAAATTTTAGCAGAACCCAACCAACTCAAAAGAATGAAGATTATTAAGCATTTCATTAAAATTGCTCTCCACTGTCGAGAATGCAAGAACTTCAATTCCATGTTTGCGGTGATAAGGTAAAATACTTCCCATTTCTCAGATCTGATCGGTGCTGTCACATGCAATTCTGGTAATCCAAATGAAGGGAAAGAAGTGGGAATATCCTGAGCAGACTACAGCTGGGGCTGGGGGGCTTTTCCAAAGCCAGACTGGTCAGGGGTGGATTGTCACCGGAGCCTCTGCGCTGTCACCTCAGCTCTTCAGTCCTCTTGTGGTGCTAGGTGTGAGAGTCTCTTTTTCACTGGTACCTCACAGGAAAAGAGAATATGGGCACAAAGCACTGTGTGATTGATGAGCTGCAGAAACCTGCCTGAGCATGGTGTCATTTTCTGTGACTTTGGCACCCAATTTCCCTTCTTTTTGTCAGTCACTGTTACTTTTCCAGGACGCAACGAATCGTATATGTGATGATGAGATTACTTTATTTCTTCCCTGCATTGTAAGGACTTCCTCAAATCAGTCTTGTTTTGGTTTCATTTTCCTTCTCATTCTTTCCTGTCATTTGCTTGCTTCTCTGTTTTATTTTTTCCCTCTTCAGTTGCACATTTAAGCTTTCTCTTCTGATTTATACTGAATGCTGCTGCTTTAACAGCATGTGTTCATCATTTCCTGTATTTGCAATTATCTTACACCCAGCCTTTACTGTAGGAAAAAAAAGACACCGTGATTCATCAGACAAAGATCTGGATTTGTGCTTTATCCCAGCAGCATTATAGAAAACAACATTTTAAAATATTTTCTTCCATGTCTAACCAGTTCATCAAATGTATTGGCTTGTGGTTAGTCATTAAAGATTTAATGAGTTTCTGTGAAGGGTACTGGACAGTCATTGAGATTGTGGCTGCTCCTTATGTGGGAATACACACATGGATACTGATTCTAATTTTTATATTCTGCTCCCTAATTTTTCATGGTTTATTCTAGGTAAGGAAATTACTCTTTCTGCTTCTCATTTAAGTCCAATCAGGCCATAACTAAAGTGGTCTTTAGTCTGGAAAAAAAAAAGGCAAATAAGTTAGTTTTTGTTTTACTTTTATTTCCAGAAGAGTACTTTTTTGTTAGCATATGGCACAGGGGTTTTCTTTCTTGCCTTGTCCTGCACAGCAGTTTGGTGCCATATGTCTCATGAAATAGGAAGATAACCATCTTAATGTAGCGTGGCAAAGAGGAGCTGTGGGCTGGCATATGTTTGATTTTTTTCATGTCAGAGAAGGCTTTGTTTGGCATAGCATGGAGAGAAATTTGTCTAAAAAATAAACCAGATACAAAATAAGTTTTTGAAAAAAAAAATAAATCTGAGAATAGCAAATTCAGTGATAGTGTGGCTCTGGATTTGCCAAGCAGTGCTGGAGCACATCCCTTTCCAGTTCTGCAAAGGTGATGACTTTGCAGTTACTGCAGAATTCCTTGAGCATAGGTGGTGACAAATTATGATAGGGAGAGTGGATTTAATTTATTAAATGTTTTTATTTAATGGGGTGTTTTTGCATCCAAATAATTCTGGATATATTTTTAGTTAGTGAGAATGAGGGCACAGTGACAAGTTTTAGCATATCTGCTGCTTCCAATTCTCAGTCACTTGCTCATTTACAAATGCTCTTGTTTGAAGCTCTGAAGTCAGAGAATCACAGAATGGTTTGGGTTGGAAGAGACCTTAAAGATAATCTCATTCCAACCCCCTGCTATGGGCTGGGACACCTTCCACTAGACCAGGTTGCTCCAAGCCCCATCCAGCCTGTCCTTGAGCTGGATGGAGCATCAACAGCCTCTCTGGGCAACTTGTGCTGGGGTCTCACCACCCCCATAAGGAAGAATTTCTTTTAAAGTCATGCCCCTTCTGCTTGGGATGAGCTCTGCACTGTTCTCATTTTCTGTGCAGTCATTGGTTCACCTCATGCATTTTTTACCATTTTTGTTCGTAACCGTGGCATACATTTTTACAGGATTCTTAAATAGATGTCAATCCTGTATTACAGAGGTACTATTTTGGCAGTAATTTGAAATTTGTACCTTGAGCAGTCATGTTTTTTACCACTCCTGTTTAAACAGCAGAGGGTTATTGTGATGAACTCGTAGCCCTCTATTCACCCAGCTCCACAGTTAACCTTGGGAAAGCTATTTTTAATCCTTAAAACAACCCCCCAACCCTTCACTTCCTTCTGAAAGGTAACAATTCCACTCACAGCTAATAATGAAACATTTCTGCCTTGCAGCGGGTTAAATCTTGCACCAGTAGCTCGTCTCAGAGGCACTTGGGAAAAGTTACCCAGCAAGTATGAAAAGCACCTCAGAGACCTTCAAGATCTTTTTGATCCATCTCGAAACATGGCAAAATATCGCAACATCCTCAGCAGCCAGAGCATGCAGCCTCCAATTATCCCACTTTTCCCTGTTGTCAAGAAAGACATCACATTTCTGCATGAAGGTAATGTCAAACAGAGAGAAAATAAATGAAGCATTGAATGTACTTCAGCCCTTTCTTCAGTGTTCTGTGTGTCCACGTGTGTCTAACAAAGCTGCCGCCAGTAGGATGCTTCTGAGGGATCCTTTGTAGGAGTAAAATAAAATAGAACTGGGAATGCCTAATGGAAGAGACTGGTCCTAGACAAAAATAAAAAATAAGATGCATATTTTTAATATTTTGAAAGCGATGATGTAATCCTCAGCTCTCCTGAGGTTTAGGGTGGAAGCATAGGCGAGTGTGCTGTCTGGTAGCTACACTACTTCAAATATTTTCTCTTAAAAAAAAACTTGTTGCTGTAATGTTTCCATGTTGTGGCATGCACACAGTGCTACACCTCCTACTCTTACTTTCAACATTTTCAAGGGATTTTGTTTAAATATTTCCATCTTATTCCCTTTATACAAAGTCCTGTTTACAACTGGTTGAGGTGAACCATTTCCAAATATGATTAATTCTTGGTTGTGATGGTTCAGAACTATTTGAACTTCTTTCCTAATGTGAATGTTGTTAATGTCAATTCTGTAGTTATATTATTTTAATATTATGCAGGTGAATTTGGGCATAGTTCACTTCTTCCTTTTTCCTCCTACTAATACTTGTTACTTTAGAAATCAGGTAACAAAAGAATATAGGGTAGTCCAAGTGGGTTTGATTCCATCAGTGTTTTGAGAGAACATAGTCTTTTCCCAAACTCCGGTTTTCTTGCTACTTTGATTAAAAAAATTGAGTTGATTGGGGGACAGGGAGGGGAGAAGGGTAACAAGGGAAGAACTAGAAGCACAGTGGCTGTTCAGAAATATTTATTACTCCTTTTATTTTCCTTATATGCGTGTTTCAATTATGCAGGCAACGATTCTAAAGTGGATGGCCTGGTAAATTTTGAGAAGCTGCGGATGATTGCCAAGGAAATCCGCCAAGTTGTCCGAATGACCTCTGCAAACATGGATCCAGCTGTGATGTTCAGACAAAGGTGTGCAATGGGAGGGGCAGCAGCACTCAAGGGGTCTCACTGTGGGGGGATCTGGGTCTCTGTGTGCATCAGCACGTTGGTATTTCATTGTGTGCCTCGTCATTGACATCTACCATCAAACCACAGCCTTTATCAAATTATGGCAGAACACTTGATGCTTCCCAGACCTGCTTTGAATGACTAATAAACCAATTTATTGCCTTTAAAAAGCACAGAGGAATAAGTTCTAATTTTAATGATACATATTTCTGCCAAATAAAATGTTAGTGTCAGTAGAGTTTTGAGAGGTATAGTATTACAGGGTACAATATTTAGATATGAGAGAGAGATAAAAAACACCTAAATCACTGATGTATAGATCTGAAATGCTGTTTCAAAACAAAAACCCAGTGATAACATATTAAATTCAAACTAAATATTTTTTATTTGTTCTAGGCACAGCTTGTTCCACCTACATAATGTTTGATATGTTCAGGCTTCAGCAGGTGGAGGGTGTTTTCTTGGCTTCATTTTCTTATTTTTTACTTTTTATCTTGATGCTGAATATCACCAGGCTTGGTGTTAACAAAGTGCAGAATAAAAGCAACACAACTCCTAATCTGCTGCTGATTAGCTCCAGATTTTATTTAGTGGAAATGAATTATTTCCTGCATCTGTTTTCTCCCCACTGGCTGAACTGAAAGCATCAGTGGCTCTGTTGTGTCAGGTCCTGACCCTGCAGGTGTCTATGGGATGGGTGGTAGCCTCACTCCTTGCACTGTCTGCCCCAAACTGATGGGCCAGACAAGCCCCCTCGGGGAGTTGGGTCATGGCTGAGTAGCCACATGGCTCTGACTTAAAAAAATGGCAAAGTTCTCTCCTGAGCTGCCCATGCTTGTGTGCACCCCAGCAGAGCAGAGCTCTCTGAACACCCTGGAGGGAGCAGTGCGAGTAGGAGACACAGGGGACAGTTTTTGGGTGAGGTGTGCTTCATCCACCCAAAATTCCAGTCTCCTGTGCAGTTGTGGTTCTCTCTGATCAGGGAATTCAGTTACATCTGTGCAGTGTAAGGAAACAGGGCATGCAAGGATAGGGAGCCTTTCTAGGAGCATAGAGATTTGGTTCCCTGTGGTATTCCCATGGTTGGGATTCACAGAGGATCATCAGTTCTGTCTGGTTTTTATTTGCAAGGCTATCAGGAAAGATGTTTCTTTTTTTCAGGCATTTAAAGGCAGCCTGGATAGGGCCCTGAGCAGCCTGGTCTAGTGGAAGGTGTATAGGGGGAGGTGAAGGGATGAACTTTGGGGTCCCTCTTAACACAAACTGTTCTGTGATTTTGTGACTCTAAAAATAGCCCAGTCTGAGCCAAAAATAACAGATCCTTGTTAATGTTACTTTGTTTCCCAGTGGAGATTCACTTTTATACAGTTGGATAGAAATTAGCAAGATTTCATTTTTAGTATAAAATTATACAGTCACTGAGAAGTTGTGATTGCTTTTCAGAACTCTGGCATTCACAGCTGAAATTAGTCTAGAAATAAATTTCCCTGATGGTCCATGCACTTCCTAAGACCTCATGAAGTCCAATCATTAAATAACTTTAATAGTAAATAGTTACCTTTAGTATGTTTTTCAGAATTTCAGAGCACATTTTAATGACTGTAATTTAAATTACACACACTGCCATAAACTGCTTAGGCATCCAATATTAGAGATAGTGCCAAAGATTAAAAGAAAATAATTCCATGTTTTCATGTAATTTATATTAATTTTCATTGTCTCTCATGTTTGATCTCTCAGTTTGTGTTATGAAGCATTAAATAAATGCTTTTGAAGATGAAAAATGAACAAGAAAAGTCTGTATTAGTGGTAACATGAGACTTGCTCACAAGTTCATTACCAATTACTGAGAGCATCTAGGCTTTCAAGGTGTATTTGGCAACTGGCTTGTTTTCCAGCCAACAGTCAAGAGAAAACAATATCATAAACTTGAACATTGATAGTGATGATTTCTCATACACTTTCAATAGGCAAAGAATGAATTAATTTAATCCCATTTTCTGCAATATGAATGAATTTCACTCCATCAAATTTGAATTTGACTTACAGAAAATAAATTAATGCAAGTTTGAATTTTTCAATTCGTAGGTTAAACAAAAAACTGATAGATATCAAAGTATTTGTCAAGTCTTGCCCCTGCATTTCATGAAAACACTGTGTTATTGTTTGAGAAGAATTTGGCTGTATAGAGATTTTTCTTTTCTGTTCTTTCCTGTCTACATCTTTCTTCCTGACTCTCAACTGTTTTATTTTTTTCCTGTGCTTTTCTGTTCAAATACATGCTTCAATGTATATGGCTCTTGCTTACAGGAAGAAGAGGTGGAGAAGTTTGGGGTAAGTGTAGAGCTGAATGCAACTAAGATAAATAAAGATTATGCAACTCTTAACATACTGCATCCTCCTCGTTAGTGCATGCATCTGAAATACAGCATGCATTTTATTAACCCTGCAATACATGTTTTTTTTGAAAACAGGAGTAAGGGGTTACAGCCAACATTTTACTGCAGCTATAAGAATTCTGAGTTGCTTTTGTGTAGTAGATAAGTTGTTTGAGTTTTGGCTTTGTGCATTAAAAAAAACTTTGCTGTGCAGTTATACTGGAAGGCAAACTATTGTGGGAAGTAAATGAAATAAGTAACTTGCCTTTTAACATGTTACTGGAAAGTTGAAGCCATTCTGCATTTTCAACTATAAAGACACTTTGAATTGTGGTAACGGTGTAGTAATTTCCTCCCTGAGGTTTGTCTTCAGACAACCTTCAAAGTATTTATTTTTAGCATATGGTTAAAATGTATTTCACATTTCCTGCACCAAAATCCTCATTGATCCTCCTGGGAGCATTGGTTGTGTGAGGTCTGGATCATGGAATGACTAAAGATGAGAGTTCTGATGGCCAGGGAAATTCCTGCCTGGCCCAGGGCAATGATTTTAAGACTGACATTGTAGCCATATTTTCTGTGTTGTGTGTTACCTGTGTGCCTTTGCATAGCAGTGATGGGGACAGTGCCAGGACCTGGGCTGGCCATACTGGGCTCAGCAGCTTTGGATACTGGTCCCTGATGCTGGTGTGGATGCCCTTGACTGGCAGCATTTGGTGTTCAGTAATCATCTGCTCACAAGGCAGCTCATGGGGAAAAAAAGCCAGGACCCATGGAGACACTGTAAATTTCTAACCCTTGGAATTACTGGAAACACAAGGGAACAAGGAAAAATAATTGTTGAAAGAAGTAGAATTAAATTGCCTTAAAAAGTCAAATCCAAACTTTGAAAAAGAAAATCAGTGTGTACATAAACAACAAAATGTTTCTATCATTTAAAATGCACATAATTTCCTGATCATTGTAGAATAGCTTTGTGCTTATCCATCAAGAGACAGGAGTGTCCCCTTGCTTTGAATAGCTGTGAACACTGTCATGCCTTTTGCTGCTCCTTGTCTCCAGTAACATTACTTTTTTATTTAATTAAGCTATAAATTGCTGAGAGCTTTTAAGCTTCTATTTTTTCTCAGAATGATTTATTTAACATGTCTGAAATATTGCAGTCAGCTGTTTTCCAACATTTATTTTCTAAGCTCAGTTTACTTGATGCCTTGGATTTTCTCTAACAACATGTTTCATTCCAACTCCTTTGGCCATTATGGCTCTTCTGTGCCTGTTGTTGTTGTTTATTCTGCCACTTGTGATTCTGTAAACACACAAGATCTTGATAAATGTCTTCATGTAGCTTTAAAAATTTTCATCTGAATATCTAAAATTCCCCACACAATCCCAGCTTTGAATAACTTTGACATTTTCCATTAGAATTTACATGTGACTTATACTGTGTTCTCCATTTATTTAAAAATGCATCAGAACTGGTGTGGCTGTAGGACTTTTGGCAGTTGAAACAGAGGTGGCTGTGTTTAAACTATACCCAGATCAGTTTTTTGGTCACTCATCCAGTGTGAATAGGAGTGACTGTTCAGGGAGAGTAACTCATGTTCTTTATCAGTTACAGTATTATTTATTTTTGCTTCACTAACTGATAGATTTGAGACCTCAAAATTAGGAGTATTGAGGAGCATCCTCTTTCATAGATGCAAGCCTGTACAAGTCTGGGTGTATGTATATCATCACTGCCTTCCTCACCTTTCTTGGGATTCATTTTTTAATGATCTGCTCTTCTGTGAATGTTTTTAGTTAATTGGAGAAAGAAGTTAAGTGTGTAATCAAATGCACTTTGGACATTTAACATAATTTGCCCCTTGTTTAACCATTATGAGAAGCTCAGTTTTCCAAGAGGATTGCAGTGGTCACTCACCTCTTTGCTCATCTAAGTGTTGGAAGTTTCTCTGTAAGCCTGATGCACACAGTGGGTACCCAGTTCCTTAAACCAACAAAGTTACCAAGTTTGTTCACCTTTAGAATCTACAGTTGAATTCACAGAGCTGTTAAGGCTGGAAAGGACCTCTGAGATCATGAAATCCAACCATCAACCCAACACCACCACCATGTTGACCATTAAACCATGTCCTCAAGTGCCTTAAACATATGTTTTTTGAACACTTCCAGGGATGCTGCCCCCACCACTGCCCTGGGCAGGCTGTTCCAGGTTTTGACAACCCTTTCCATGAGAAGTTTTTCCTAATGTCCAATTTAAACCTCTCTTGGCACAACTTGAGGCCATTTCTTCTTGTCAGCTGCGGCACAAGCCTGGGGTTCATTAGTGGAGCTGAGTGAGTTCCACACACAACACTGCCCCTTGTTCTTCCCAGCTCCACATTTCCATAGGCAGCCCTGTTCTAGGCTCAAATCCCTGCTCTCAATTTACCCAAATATGTTAAGACAAGTGTTGTTTTAATGCTGTTCATCTTCTTTAACTCATTTGCATCAGCATGCACTAGCCCTAACTGAAGATTATTGGTATTAATCTGCTTTGGCCTATGCTGCTGTAGGTCTTTGTTGCTGTTGAGAACTGAACCTTGAGTGCTTTGATCTTTTCTCTTGTAGGTCTCTGAGCCAGGGCAGCATGAACTCAAACATGCTGGACGTGCAGGGAGGGGCTCACAAGAAGCGCGCCCGCCGCAGCTCGCTCCTGAACGCCAAGAAGCTCTATGAGGATGCCCAGATGGCCAGGAAGGTGAAGCAGTACCTGTCCAACCTCAGTGTGGAGACAGATGAAGAGAAGATCCAGATAATGTCACTTCAGTGTGAGCCTGCATACAGCACTTGTAAGTACAGTGAGCTAGAACAGCAGCATGGTCGATAACATTTATGTAAAAGGTTATTCTCTAAAAATACTCTTAAACTTTTCTTCCAAGGAGAGAATACTGTAGGAAGGGTTGTTTTGTCAGTTCATGTGCTCAGAGCTTCAGCAAGACAGCATGTGTGTTCATGTTTTGGTTGAGCTCAGAAAATTTCTGTGATGTTTTTTATTTTGACCTTTAGTTCCTAAAGCTGTGTGTCTTTCCATCAGTCTGGCAGGAAATCCAATAGCACGTCAACCCTGCTGTCCTTGCAGAGAACCAGGAAGGATAAAAGCAGTCTTTACCATATGAACTGCAAGAAATGAAAAGAGACAAAATCAATATAGAAACTGCAATGGATTACACCTTAGAATAAATGAAGATTGTTGAGAAGGAGAAGTTAGGTCAATATTGACTGATGAGTTTGACATGGCTTGACAGTCACAAATTGAGGACTACAGCAGGATAGCTCTCATAATTTGAGCTCTTGTCAAACAAACTGTTGTCTGACTTGCTGTCTTACACAGTTCAGTAAATTCTTATTTAGAAATGAGAAGTTATGATTGTGTGTTATTTAGGTATTCTAGCAGTTTTCACTTTCTTGAAAGACAGATTTGTTTCAAAATAGATAGGAACAACCATGCTAAACAAAACTATGTTTCCTGCCTGCCTTTGTCCAAAAATAGCATTTTAAGGCTTTTTTTGTCTTCAAATACTGTTTTATCTCTGATGATTTAAGTTCAAAGCATGACTAGGAGATGGCATCTTCAAGATAAAATTTTAAGTCCTTCCCTTACCCAGTATTAAGAATGCAAATCCTTGTTATTCCCTAAGATGCTGTCTTATGCAAATTTTCTTCTAGCATTTACTTCTAAGTAGCCCTGAAGCAGGAAACCTGGAAAGGGCCATATTTAACTCCCTTTTAAAAAACGTTAAATCCTTCATGTTTGAACTCTTTCTAGATGATCTGTGTGCAATCATAGGTAGCAGGTCCGAGAGAAGAACATACATGTTATCGGATTGTTTTTTATTTGTTTAAAAATAAAACTTGTATGCAGTGTGCTAGCCATAGATAATTGAAAGTAAAAATAGGGAATATATACCAACTGTTCTACTTCATGTAGTTAGGCAAATCAAGTCCATATTTTCTTAAACATCAGAAAGGAAAATGAAGTTTAAGTGGATATACAGTAGATTATTATTGAAAGTAACATTTTAAAAAACTGGGGAAAAAGCCCTAAGCCCCAAAATCCACAGGTAGTAGATCCAGTTGAGATTATCCTCCTTACAGGGCTGGGAGGAAGAATAGAGCAGTGATGTGTGGCATGAGGGAGCTGCCAGCCCCTCGTGGCTTTAAATGTGGTGCAGTGAGAGCCCTGACCTGTCCAGGGATGTCTCCCCCCACTTTGGTTGGATTACCCACACTCAGGGGTTCAGCTCCCCTGTTTCTTACCTCAGTAATAAACTTCTGCCCTTGCTTGTGGTGGGAATGAGCAGCAGTGACACTGCAATCCTGTTTTCCAAGAGAATTTAAGGAGAAATCAGATGAGGAGCAGTCTGGGAATTACTCTGTGATTAAAGCAGAAGCTGCAGCAGTGCCCTGTGCTGTAAATCACTTGTGCCACCTAGTGAAACATTTGATGCCAGTTGCAAAGCCGCCTGATTTTGAAAGAGGTGCTGTCATGCAATTGCACCTTGCATGCAAACATTTAAAATACAGGCTTGTGGTAGAAATAAACAACATCTTTTGATCTTTTGATGAAGTACCTCGATGTCACTTTCAAGAATTTAGGGCTTTTTTTTAAAGCTCTTCACACATCATCTTCAGTGTGATGGGATCACCATGTTTGGACTAGAAATGGTTTAAAATACAATTTATCTTCTTTATACTGTGGGTCCTTTGTCTGGATGGTTGTACTGCAATAATCCTGCAGTTGAAAGTGCTAGATATTTATATGCAGTTTTTCCCTAAAAGTGACCAAGAATTTAAGTGAGAGAAGAGGAGGGAAATCTTCTGAAATGTCTCCGGTGCCCATGAGATCAATTGGCCAAACCACAAAAGCTCATCAGCATCAACAAAACCGAATGAGTCAAGTCCTTCAGGTGCCAACTGTGAATTTGTACCCCAGCAGGAAAAAGGGACTGACAAAGGATCATGTCACATTCAGTGAGTATCTTCAGTTCACCTGGCTGGGGAGGTTTTAAGATGTAAATGTAGGAGGGAGGAGCTCTTTTGTAGCTAAGTGGTTTGTGTGAGATACTTTTGTAAACTTCATTAAATTAATTCATTTTAAAACAGCTGATACATATTGCTGTGCTTTAAGAGAGCATGCTTTGTCATTTGCACAGTCTTTTATTACTTTAAAACAGTCAATGGTGAGATGCTGTCTCCAAATATGCTCTTGCTTCATGAGGTCTAATATATTTGGGTGAAATCATTGAAACAAATCACTGACATTTAATATTTTAACCTCTGGGACAACATTTTAACAACATTATGGTCAAATGGAGCAACATATATTATTAGTTGCTCCTAGTGAAATATTTTTTTGGTCTCTAAATTAGCTAGTTGCAAAGCAGTATATTCTTTATTAAAAAGCTTTTGTCATATTTACATTAACTGTTGTATAATTTGAAAGCTGCAGTTGTGGGTTATTAAATGAAGTTAGCTGCAGTCAATAACTGATATGAAATTTTCTTAAATTGGACATCAGCATAATTTAAAATAGCTTCAGAAAACAATATATTATGGCATATAAAATACTGCTTCCAGTTAGTCCTTATTTCAGTTCTCCTCTGAAAAGCTGGTGCAGTTTGATAAGTTCCAGAAACTTTTCTCAGAGGTTTTTCTTCATTTGTGTGTGGTGGTCCATGCTGATCTAACAGTTATTGGGAACTTGAAATAACTCCTCAGCACTGAGTCCTCTGCAGGATGGTCTAACAGTGAGTAAGAAACCCCAAACCATGTGTGGGACCCAGGTTTTGCTAAACTGGCCGAGCTGTGGATAGTGCCAGTGAGTGTTGGTTTGAGAACTCCTGCTTGTGAAGATCTTGAACTGACCTGGTAGCTCTGGCACACGTGGTTTTTAACACAGTCCCAACAATGCCATGGGCAGGGATTTCCTCCAAGGTTTATACTGCACACAGATTTTTTTTTTACATAGTCCATTGCCAAAACCACAAGGAATGTATCCATTGCAGTGGTTCCTGTTAGGATATGGATGTTTCAACACCATTTAGATGAGCAGCCAGCAGCAGCAGTGGCCACAGCTGATCTGATCTAAATTTAAATGGAGACTGTCTCCACATGCAGAATTTTCTGAGCATCTGCTCCTCTCTTTGCTGAATATTCTGATTGTTCAGCATGGTGCTTATTTGTAGTTTAAACAGAAATCAGTAATTCAAAAGAAGAAGAATATGTAGTAAGTGATCCCATTGTTTTCATAGGTACAGGCTCTCCACAGAAGTCATTAAGCTTGTCTGAGGAAGTAAGTAGTAAGAAACAAACAGATGACACTATGTCCATGGCATCTTCTTTGCACTCCAGCCCACCTGCTTCTCCTCAGGGCTCCCCACGCAAAGGTAAGTTTGTGGCAGCATCAGTCCCAGGAACTGGAGCCTAAACCAGGGTGGGCAGTGGCAGGAATATTTGTTGGCAATGACATATAAGAGAAATAGTAATGTAGAATATTCATGTCAAGAATAGAATCATGTCTTTCTATGAATAGATATGATTTTCCAATGTATTTGGATATTTTGGATGTTTAAGTCACTTAGTATTTAAATAAAGGGTAACAGTTGTTTTCTTAAAATACTGCCTAAGAGCTTTTGGCAGAATCCCCAACAGAACTGAAGTGCTGACACCTGCCATCATGCCAGTTCAGATTTTTGGCCACTTAAATAAATGGGATTTGCAAACCTGGGGATTTCTTGAAGATGACAGTGTCGGACAGAAACTGCAGCTATTGAGATTACTTCTGGTCTTGTCCAAGATAGTTGGGATAGCAGGTGGTTAGATAGAGCTGGAGGTGGAATGGTGTCATAGTTGTCCAGGACAGGTGGTTTAGTTGCTGCAGAGGTAGTGCATCCATCTAAATCCTCGGGTCGCTGTTCATATTTTTTGTTCTTGTGCACAGGGCTTTGTATACATCCCTGTCTCTCATGATGCCCTGAGAATCCCTTTATTTTTGATGTCTTCATCTTAAAAGACCTGCATCACTTCATCATTAGTCAACCTTGGATGGGAATTGATTTGAAATCTCTTAGCAGACTCAGTAGCCAGCGCGGGTGGTTGGTGTTGGATGGCGTAAGGCCTCTCTCCCTCCCTTCTGCTGCTTTGACTCACTGACAGCCCAGAGCCACCGCCCTGGCATGGCACGGCACAGGGACCTGCTGCATCTTCTCACCCCCCTCAGTGGGAGATCAGCCTGGTCTGTCCACTTCTGCCTTCACAAGACCCTGTTTCCTTTAGGAGAATGCCACATCTTTTACTTAAACACAGCATATGTATAAAAAGCTTAAATACTTGGGTTGCCACATCTTACTCCACTGAGCGCTGCTTATAAGTATGCTATTTTTGTTAAATTTTACCTGGTTCTTTGAAAATAATGTTTTGTTTCTTGGGGATTGTTTCATTAATTCAGCTTGCTTTCAGCACTGATCTCATTTGATTGAGGTGATCTGTGCTTTGTTATGTATTGTGCTAACAGCTCATAGATCTAAAATTAGGTGCTTCACAGACAGCTGAAAGACATAATTTTAGGCATGAACACATCCCACTTGATCTTAGATTTCATTTTCTTTTGAGCTATACCCAAGTGATATACAAATAGGACTGAAGAAAAGAGGATTTTCAATTAGGATGTTGTTTTTGTTGTTATTTATCTCATCATCTATCAACATCTGTCTGTGTCTACTTCATTGTAGTTGGCAACATCCAAAGGTCGGATAACTGCAGTCAGATGAATCTCTCTGGCTCTTCCTCCTCACTGGCCAGTGAAACCAGCAACAAGAACAGTGGACAGCGCAGCTATGGAATAGGTGGGGCTTATTTACAAAAGCAAATTCAGAAGATATGCCAAGCTGGAGAGAGTTCTGAGAGAAGTGCAAAGGTGGACAGAGAGAAAGAGAGTAGAAAGGCAGAAGCTGAGCATGAACCCACAAAAATAAAGGGATTCCTGTTTAGAAGACTTAGGGAAAGAAGCCTCTCCAGGGAAAGAACAGCTGTTACTGCAAAAAGGGAAGCAGAGCCCACTGAAGCCTTAGAAAGCAGTGGAAACCAAAAGGACAAGGACTTTGATACTCTGAGTACAGCGAGTATCTGTACCAACAGCAGTGTGTACATATCCTACTGCCTATGCCCAAGGCCTAGAAGAAGGAGGAAGACTATATGATGTATTTTTAGAAGGAAGACTGATGTCCATGTTGTGTCCAATATCCTGAGTTTATCTGAGTTATTTCAGCGTTATCCATTTACATGTTTAAGATGTTTAATGTGCTTCCCTTCCAGATGTTTGTGTCAGTTCTTTATAGCTAATCACCCTTACAGTGCAGTGAAGACAATAATGTGAAGTTTAGAGACTCAAGGAACAGGTACAGTGTCAGTTCAGTTACTTAGTGTGTTAGAAATGCCAGTGAAACAGTAAGTTCTGCAACATTTGTTAATTAAATAGTTCCTGATATGGTGAAATGCTCACTGCCAGTATTGGTGTGTATTCCACTGGTCACATCTCCTGCTGTCCTTTGCAGCCCTGCAAATACTTATATTTAGTCTGTTATACACACGTGTTTTTTTATGGCTCAGCTTTCAGATAGTGTTAATTTCTTTAATGAAGAGGAGCCCCTTTGTTCTCCAGATAGTTGGAACACTGTGAGGACATTTCTTACTGCAGTGTAGTTGTGTCAATTTAAAGAGTCCCAAAAAAATGTAAAGAACAGGAAATATTCATTATTGCCAAATGAAAGGAAACTGAAATTTATCTTAAAAAGGCTGCTCTTAGGTACATTTTGAGGTTCAGTTCTATAGCCTGATAATATTTACTGCTCATTCTTGCTCTTAAAATCTTACAGCAATAATCAAATTTAAGCTGTGAAATCTCAGATTATGAACATTATGCTTAGTGACTGTATGCCAGTGTCTCCACATGCCATACTGTATCATCTCTGTATTGTTTATGCATTTAAGGGCATCCATTTTCTGTGTTAGGTTGTGTGTATTACTGGCTTTTACACTGCCTTGTCATTTCATTTCTTCACCTAATCAATGTAAATCTGTGTCAGTCCCACTAAAAAACACAAGTGCAGAAATTTAGGAAAAAAGGAGGTTGTCTGAAGTGTTAGATTTATAGGGGTGTATACCTTATTTGTGTCTGAAAGAAGTTATTTGAGGGTAAGCTGAGCAAAGAAAAAAGAGCATTCTACATTTTGCTCTGAATCTGGTGGGTCTTCAGTTGCTCCCCTTCTGTGGGAGCAACACTGGAGTCTGGTCCAGCTCCTGCCAAGGTTGTACTTCCTGATTTGCTTCCTTCTCTGTTAGTTTTGGAGCAGATAATAAAACTGAAGTGGATCATATGGCTAATCCCTGAGTGCTCATAGCTGTCTTTCACCTTAGTCAGCATCTCCTCCTCCACTGCCAGAATCTTTTTTTGAGTCTTGCATGGCAGTATGGCAGAGGGATAGTGGGAAGTGTGCTGCATTTTTACTGAAGGAGCCAGCACTTGCAGAATTGGAAAGACCTGATTTGCCTGCCCAGTAGTGATGCTGTAGGCTGCTGATTCTGGCTGTGTAGGTTAAAGCTGCAGCTCTGCAGAGTAGTGGAGGTGCAGGTGGGTTATAGGTGTTTCTGGACTTGCATTAGTAAATCAGTGCTAGATGCTGATAGATGCTAAAAGCTTTAGTACCCTAAAATCCTCAGTGGACTGATTGTATGCAAACAGGGTTTGGTTGGTTTTCTCCTAAATATCCTTGCTGTATTGTGTGAGTCAATTCTTCGTTGTTGTGTGTTTATTGAGACCTTCTCCTCTCCTCTCCTGTACTTAGGCTATGCCCTCATACCTTCCACTAAATCCGACAACTTCTCAGACTCCAGTCACAGTGAGATCTCATCC
Organism: Fringilla coelebs; assembly: GCF_963513975.1. Lineage (NCBI taxonomy): Eukaryota > Metazoa > Chordata > Aves > Passeriformes > Fringillidae > Fringilla > Fringilla coelebs. The sequence goes on from NC_140041.1 coordinate 8,746,773, forward strand.
CGCTCCAGCATTGTGAGCAACTGCTCTGTGGACTCCATGTCAGCAGCGCTGCAGGACGAGAGGGCTTTGTCCCAGTCCCTCATCGTGGTGGATTCAGGCGGGGCAGAGAGGAAGGAGCATCCTCAGGCACTGACAGATTATGGCCAGCCCTGCCCAGGGTAAGGTGCAGCTGCTTCTGCTGGGGTGGGCTGTCAGAAGGGGTAAGGAGGCTTTGGCCAGGACACAGTTGTGCACTCCACTGTGGTTATCCAGGTTCTGCTGGAGGCTGGAGCACTGGCTGCTGTGTGGGAGCCTGTTTCCATAAGAAGCTTACGGTATTACTTGGGGAGACAACAGCTTGTTCCCATTGGTGGGGTTTAGCTGGATATTTCTTGCAGGAGAATGGAAGCTTGTTAAAAGCCAGGATGATGCTTAGCAAATTAATGCCATGGTGAGAGACAGCAAAAGAACAGCAGGATATGATCAATTCTCTCTGAGTCAGCAGTGCCAGTCACTTAATGTGCTCTAATGTGATTTGTAAGGATTTTTCTAATTATCATTTGTTGCTTAGGCAGACTGGCAGCTTTCTGCCAATGTCTTTCTGACAGTTTCCACACAAGAGGTCTTGTTACTTCAGTGCAGTGAGAATTTGTACTGAAATGATGCTTTGAACTGGAAGGTTTTGGATTTTTTTGCTAGATGTAGCACCTTGATCCATAGGATGTAATATCTCCTAATATATCTTGGGATAGCATTCTCTGTCCTCAGCTGTCATGGATTCAGCTAAACCAGAGATTCTCCTTACATTTCTAATTTTTCCAGCACATGGAATTATAGAATGCTTTGGGTTGCAATGGACCTTAAAGATCGTCTTCATCCTACCCCCTTCTCTGAGCAGGGGTCAGGGTGCTTCCAAACCCATCCAACCTGGCCTTGAACACTTCCAGGGATGGAAAGAAATGAGTAATTCAGTTTATTTCATAGGATTAAATTGGGAATTTAAAGATGTGCTTCATCAAAGAAAGTAATTCTAATTCCCTTTCTAGAAGACATAATATACACTGAGTTCATGTTTTGTGGTTTTTCCTTTATTCCTTAGGTTCAATAAGTTGTGAGGGAAGAAAGTGGATTTTATCCTAGGACTTAAATAGAAAGGAAGGAAATAAAACCCCTTGCTTGCACATACCTAAAAAATGTTCCTTGATTTCACAACATGTCATAAACTGCTGAGGGAGGGTGTTGAATTTTAATGTTGTGCTGCCCATGCATTTGTTAACACAACCAGAAATAGTTGGGAGACTTGAATAATGTCTAGCAATCCTATCTTCATGTATTCTAAATTCATACAAACTTGGCTTTATTTTCCCCCCTTAATTGTGCATTTAGAGCAGTTAGAGCTTTCAGCAGACATTTCTTTAAAAAAGAAATGTTGGACTTTGCTTTTCAGAATCTGTCCCTCCATATTGTTCCTACAAATGTTACAGATGTTATTGAAATTCAACTGCTTCTACTCTGAACAACTTGATATTGCTGCCAGTGAAGGGGTTGGATTTTATTCTATATATTTATTTTTGTTTTAGTTTATGAATGTACAAAAAAAGATGGTAGCAGACTAAATGGAAGACGTAACTTATTCCTCTGCTTTCTCTCAGGCACTATTTCTGTGATTGGTAGAGAAGAGCTTCTGTGGGCCAGACTTGGGGATCTGGGGTTGCAGCCTGGAAATGCATGTTGCAAACTTGTTATTCCCTTGGGAATAACTTCCTTGCTGCTGGCTGCAATAATGATTTGGGAGTAACAGTGTCTCTTGTCAGTGCTCCCTGGTGCCTTGAGCTTTCTGCTCACCTGGTACAAACCCAGAGTTGGCTCTGAGTACGTTGCTCTTGTTGTAAAAGCTTACAAGTGTTTTTTTCCCAATTTCTGTTGTTTTCCAATGTAGCTGGTCCATCACTAGGCCTGCTCTGATCAGAGGGATGGCATTCACATCTTCCATGAGCAGCGAGGAGATCTCCCATGAGCACATCACAGTAGAGGCAGCAGACAGCGGCCGGGGCAGCTGGACTTCGTGCTCAAGTAGTTCTCATGACAATTTCCAGAATATCCCAAACCAGAAGAGCTGGGATCTCCTCAGTTCTTACCGTCACACCCAGCTGGACGGACCTATAGCTGAGGTGGATCCCACAAACTGTTACTCTGAGGAGGGTTATTTGTATTCCGAAGCCTTTTCCAAAGCCAACAGGCAGTCGAAAGCCAGCACGGAGCTGGATCAGTCTCGGCAGAGCTGGGCATCCTCCAGCTCCCTGTCAGACACTTACGAGACAAACTATGGGACAATTAAGCGGAGGGGGCTGGAGAACTCCTCGGCGGAGCAGACGGAGGCTTTGGACTCTAAAGCAGGCGCTGATACAACTTACAAAACTGTTACTTCGAGTACAGAAAAAGGCCTGATAGGTAAGCCAAGCCAACAGCTCGTGGAAGCTGCTACATCTGTTTTTCATTTTGTACTAAGTTGTTAAGAAGTGATGTCAGCAGGTCTGGGGCTGCCTGGCATGTTGAATTCAGCTTCACACGTGGTTGCAATCAGAGCACTACACAGAGTGTTTTCAAGGCACCTTCTTTTGCCTTAGGAATATCAAGATAATAAACAAGTGCACTTCCCCATCACTTCATGGGTCTGCAGGAAAACTCTCTTCAGGAAAATGTCAGGCAGTTCTTTTCTGTAGTATGCTATTTTGCTTTTGGAGGGTATACTCATCACTGTAGATGTTCTTCTGACAGTAGTCAATGATCCCATACTCCTTATAAGACAGACTTCCTAGGAGCCCAGAGGGAAGAGCATGACTCCAGAGTAGTGTAGAGCTCACCTGCCTCTCTGGAGCTGGGGCACCTTTCATCCACAGGGCTTCGGGCTCTGAAAGCTAAAGGGCAAAGCAGATTCCTTTCCTTTCTTTGCTATTTTAAGATGCCATTTATTTGATTATACGGCTGCAGTTTGGCTACTTATGAAAGGAGAAAAAAAACTTAAAAAGTTCTTTGAAATATGCATAGTTCTATCAGGCAAGATGTTTTTCCCCATCCTAGTGAGTTCAGTTGCCAAAATTAAAGGAACTGGGTTAGTAGCAAGATAAAACATGGAATGCAAAGCTTTCTAAGACTTTGAGGCAAGGGTGCAACTGAAATGTAGTTTAATTACTGAGTAGATTGCTGGAGGGGTTTGTTATCAAAGGTAATTGCCTGAATAAACATTGCACGTAGGGCGGAGGTCTTGGATTTTGTTCCTCCTTCTTGGCTTTGAAAAAAGAAATCGTGGAGGAGCCTTGCAGAAGATTTGCTCCCAGCTCATTGCTGTGCCTGTGCTCTGCCCTTGCAGCCTTTCAGAGCTGTTCATGACTGTCTGGGCTGTGTGAGGAGGTGGCAGGTTCACTGTTCAGTACATGCTGTCTTTGCTGACAGCACTTGCCCTTCCTTTTAATTCTCTTTTATTCTGCACAGTGTAGCTGTGAGGAGCACTCACAGAGTGCTGGACATGAGTATGTCTGCTCAGGGAAGGATCTGATATGGGTGGATGCAATTAGAGGTTTGCAAACACAAATCCATTAGCTGCTCGCCATCACAAAGTGTGCCAGTTATCTTCACTTTATTTCACTGTAAAATACTGTGAATTGGAACTTAACAAAGGGACACATTATTCTTGCATTACTACAGTAGACTAAAGGTTAGCTCCAGGGAGCCTGAAGCTTTCTCCTTTGAAGGAGAACATACCCACCCTTGTCATTCCTCCTGCAAGTCCAACCAAGACTGAAGGTGAGGTGAGGGCCCAGCCCTTCCCCATCCCTCCAGGGAAGAGCAGATCCTTTTCACTTCCCCTGCTTTTTCACAGAGACCTCATTCAGTGCTAGTTAAATGAAGATAAATCCTGTAATTAAATAGTATCAATCTCTGCCTGTACCCACGTGTATCTGCTAAACCCCAGATTCACTGAATTTGATTTTGGTTGTTTTACTGTCAGCCCAGGCATGAGCTGAGGCCCTCAAGTATAAACCAATTTGTGTTCCTGATACCAAAACCTGGAATCTCACAAGTCTACAACACAATAAGAAATACTCCCTTATTTTTCATCCCTTCGCATTCTTCTAAGATAAGAAACTATTATATTTTCTGAAATAAATGGAAGTAATGAACATGCACTGTTTAAAATGGATCCACAGGAAGAATGCAAATTCACTTAAGTAAGAGATTAAAAAAGTTACCCTGGCTTTGAAATTCTCCTGTTGCAACATGTCCGTGGAAAAAAGCCCAGTTTAACATGCACATAAGCCCCAGACCTGGGGTGGGAGGGAGGGGAGGCAACGTAAAAGAGTTATATTTTGGGTTGAGAGAGCCTCTGTGACTTGAACTACTGGTGACCAGGGCAGGAAGGGAAAAGATGAATTATGAGGCATGGACATTGCAAATGTATAATACTGACTGTAGTCTTTTCATGACTGCACAAGGTGTAATGCAGCCCTGCCAAAGGCTGTTCCAATAATTGTTCCTGTTTTTTTCTCACTTGTAAACAGAACATAGTTTAAGATAATGGTAAAAAAGAAAACAAAGCAAAAACTAAGGGAAAAAAGTAAGAAATCAAAAGTATGGGTGTGATAAGCCATTATTCACTTTGTGAAAATATAAAATAATTAATGCAGGCTCAGTACACAGTTTGCCTCATAGGATCGACTTTAAGTGATGCTATTTTTTTTCTTCCTATGGCATAGCTGGATGGTTTCATGTCTTTATACACATCAGTTGATATGGTGATGTTTTATTATAATGAATTCGTGTTAAGCGACTGACCTCTTTTGGGTGATGAAATGGGTGTTGGAAGTCAACCAGCAGTTCTTGCTGTCAAACACCAGCATGCTGTGTGAAGTAACTCTGGGCTGGTTGCCTTAGTTCCTTCTGTTTCAGTTTCCATGCCTGTAACAGTGGCAGCAGACTTGGCTGTGCTGCCTCTCCATCCTGCTGGAGAGCTCCAGAGCATCCCCTAGTGCAGCAGGGCCACAGGAGCAGGGACTGTAATAAAAGGTGTTAATTGCAGTCTGAATGCAGACAAGCTTAGAGTCCTCTTTCCACTCAATTGACATCTCACCTAAGAAGTTCATAGATTCTCTTGTTACTCTGACTTCTTAAAATAAATAGAAAATAGAAATGAAGGCATAAATACCTGCTGCTGTCGTTATAACCAGTGTTTCTGCATTTGCATTTTGTTATCAGTTTCTGTTTTGCCATTGTAACATTTCATGATTTTTTAACGTTTTGTTTCCTTTCTTTTTCTTCTTTAACATTTCCATTGCTTATTTCTTGTGCCCAGTGTACTGTGTCACCTCACCTAAGAAGGACGATAGGTATAGGGAGCCACCGCCCACCCCTCCGGGATATATGGGGATTTCTTTAGCGGACATTAAAGAAGGATCGCCCCACCACCCACACCTCAAACCTCCAGACTATAGTGTGGCAGTGCAGAGGTCAAAGATGCTGCACAGTGACCTCTCTAGACTGCCACCCGACGCGGTGGCCTGTGTCTCCTCGAGGATGCCTCAGTGGCACGGCCGGCAGCCGTCCAGCCCCAGGGTAGCAGAGCTGCCTGACGCAGATAGTGAAGAGGATGGTAGGTGAACAGCTGGCTGGGGAGCGGGGCTCTGCAGGGTGCACTTCACACCAGTGGTCTGGGCTTTCTCTTGCCTCACCCTTGGAGATTAAAAGCAGGTTAATCTCTGAATACACACTTGGGTTTGTGTGGCTGTGTGCACATGCGTGGCTGTGCGTGTCATGCATAGCTGTGTGCATGTACATACACGGTTAAAGCGAAGAAGAATGCCTTCCCCTTAGAAAAAGCATGTTGGCACCAAACAAACTCAAAGTATATGTAAATAAATAAATATACAAAAATGTGAATATAACATCTCCTAAAGTGCAGCTGAGACACTTAAGAGCATGTAGATTTTTTGTTTCTTTGTTTTTGTTTTTTTTTCTTTAAAATGGGTCCCCTCTTAAACAGTGATGGGACACTGACAGGCTACATGTGGAAAAACTCCTGCCTCCCTGGGCTGATTAACTGGTGTCCCAGTGGTTTGGCCAGCATCAGGATGATGGTCTAAAATCAGTGATTTAGATTTGGTGGAGTGAACTTACTTCATTTGTATTCAGGTGTGCTGGCATTGAGCTGCCTTATGCCTCAGCAGATATTTTTAGAGATTGAGTTTCAAAATATTGAACAAAATAATAGTGAATTTCTGTTTTTCTGGAGAGTGCATTTGATGAAACCTGTGCTCTCTGCCTAACTTGGCCTGACAGTGTCTCTTCCAGTTCATTTTTCATGATCTTGTTTGAAGCAACAGCCAGTGCTGCCAAGCATGGCATCTCTAGGGTGACCAAAATGTGAGAGGATTTTCTGGTAAAGACTGCTCTTATATTGTGTCAAAGCTAACTTCAGGTCAGGAGGATTTCTACTTAATTGTTTATCTGCTGATTTGCTTTTAATTTCTGTGCACTGATGTGATCTTCTGTACCTTTTGCTGGTGAACTCTTTTTTTATTAGAAGGTTGTGATCATTTCCTTCCATTCCAGTCTGATTTAAAATGAGCCTGTATTTAGATTAAAACAATTTCTGATGCAAAATTATTATATCTTGGCCCTTTAAAATGTGTAAGCAGTAGTTAACATATGTATTAGTACTGCAGTTCAAACTTATAAAATTACCTGCTATTAATTCTGTTGTGTTTTTGATGTAAAAATACGGAAGTCATTGCTTCAAACATTTTTAATCAAATTTTGTCTAAGCTAAATTTAACTGTGCACTTTTAGAGGCACCTATTTTACTATTTTTGAAGTGCTTGGTTAATTTTATTTGGGATAAAATGCTCACTGCATGGAAATTTGCTGGCTTTTTCCCAAATCCATAGCTTTTGGCATACTGGGAACTGCATGCTGATAGTTTTTGGAGGATCTAGGATTTTCAGTTTTGCAATATGTCTTTATCGTATGACCATCATACCTCAGAGTGCAGAAGCTGTGGCTGCCCCATCCCTGGAAGTGCCCAAATCCAGGCTGGATGGGGCTTAGAGCAACCTGGATGGTGTCCCTGCCTATGGCATGGAGTTGGAATGAGATGCTTCATAAGGTCTCTTCCAACCCAAACCATTCTGTGACTGCCTGAGGATCTGATAAATGGTGATATAGAGTGTGTAGTGATCATTGATAAAGACAGTGAAAACATGCTGCTGCTGAAGGGCTGGAGCTGTCATAGACTCTCTGTTATCACCTCACTGGGTGCTGGTCTGTGCCTTGTGTGCCTGAGGTGGGGACTGGTGGAATAACTGCTTATTTCTTTGTCTTGTTTTGCAGAAGATGAACAAGTATCAGCAGTTTAACCCTTGGGCTATTTATATGAACCGCTCACAACACAAAGGATGTAGGAGAAGGTCTCATGGTTCTGTTAGGACTGCTGACAACTTGCTGCTACTGACCTCAGACCTTGCCTGTGTCCTAGACAAGATGGAACGGGTTGGATCACCTCTTCACACCTTCCTTCACTCTGCCATCACCACCTAAGAAGCTATTTCTACACATGAAATAGAAAATCCTGGAATCAAGGAATGTGCTGACTGCCTGGGTACCAACGTGGGTACCCAGAGATGGACCTAGCTTCGTGCATTGGGGAGGACCAGTTGTCACCACCACTTGAAACTTGGGAGCATTTTTCTGTATGATACCATATAATCCTTTGGTAGTTTCCATTGTTGTTATTTTCTACATGACAGTTAGAAGTCTGAGAGTGTTATTTTATGAACTTCAAAAAAAAATTATATCAAAATGTCAGCAAAAGCAAATGATGTTGCTGAAATATCTGAAAATAATTTATTAATTTAATATTTTTAAATGGGAGTTTCCTTTACGTGCTTTGGGAGTGCTCTGGTTGGCTAATATAAATGTTTAGTCAATGTGACAGTAAATTAGCTACACATAAACTGTTGTGCTCTCAAAATAAACACAGAAAAGTAGAAACGGGTGCAGAAATTTATAGATTTTAGAGTGGGTTTAGATTTAATATGAATAGAGTCCAGTGCCCTGCAGAGCAGTGTCTGTCAAGGCAGCACTCCTGCTGCTCCCCTCCCACATGGACACAGCAGAAACCTGTCCAAGGATTTTAGAAATTGTTTTAGCTGCCAGCCAACTAAGGCAACAGTTGGTGCTCTCCTCCCCTGTTAAGGAATGTTTGAAATGTGAAGCTGTAGCTTAAGGGTGGAGCATCTGGGGAGATCTGAAGCTTTCCCAAAAGAGTTTTAACCAGGTTTTGCCTTGCAGAGTTCAACATGCAAAGCATGTTCTAAAACTCAAAACTCCAGCTGTGTGTTGTGGTTTTTAAGATCATCTCACATGTCCTGGCCTTTTCCCAGAGTTGCACAGGGTTTAGGTGCAAAGGTTATCTTTGAAAAAAAAAAAAAAATTAGAAATCACCTACATTTCACAATAAAATTTGTGAAACTGAATAATAAATGACACAGTGCTTATAGAAGAGCATAATGCATTTTATGATGGGTTAAAAAACCCTGTTGTGTTTTATCTGGAAAATAGAGATAATCTCAAACTATTTTTTTTTAAAATCCTAATTAAAAATCCTGGTGTTGTTGATGTCAATGAGAATTTTGACTTACAGCCAGCCAGTATTAACCCATGATCCTCCAGTTTGATTATGGTCAAAAGAATTGCTTCTTTGATTTTACTTTTAGCCAGCCAGAGTGCAGAGGGGTAGAACTGGAAATGCCTGCAGGTTTTCTTTTCCCTCCCTCCCTCCTTCCCTTCCTTCCTCCCTCCTTCCCTTCCTTCCTTCCTTCCTTCCTACCTACCCACCCACCTACCCACCCACCTACCCACCCACCTACCCACCCACCTACCCACCCACCTACCCACCCCATTCTAATGTTAAAATCAGACATGAATGTGTGAATATGTATTTAAACATTTAATTGTAAATCTTTGTTGTGATGTTTACAGCCTAAGCTAGAAAGATGATGTTTGTCATTTTTACAGTGCCTCAAAACTGATTTCTACATCCATAGCTGTGGAGAGCTTTAAGGTTGTTTTTTGGTTTGTTTTTTTTTTTTACCTATATGTGTGCAGGGGTGCTAGGTGAATGCAACATTTTTGGAAAATTCCACAAGTACCAAAAATAACCCAAAGCCTTTGATGTGCTTTCTCCATAGTAGCTAGGGGCTGATGCAGGCAGGTGGATGAGAATGACCCAGCCTGTGTCTGCCTTCAGAGCAGTTCCAGGTTCAGCATTGCCTGGAATGTACCTCTCACCATTGGAATTGGGAAGGTGTAAATGAACAGTGATACTGAGGAAGAGGATGCCTAATTTATAACTCACTGGTTGGCTGTATGAATTTTTGGCACAAGTATCAGAGAAGCAAATGGTTGAAAAAATGCATTAAAATCCACTTGAGGTATGGCATAATACATGCATTTTGCTTTCTCAAGGCCTTAATGCTTATAATGAACCTGTGCAGGCCTTAATGACTAAAGATTAATGTGTCAAAGCAATGCAGGACAGAGTGAGTGTTTTCAGCACATGCAATATTGGTAATTGAACTCTTGAACTGATACTCCTGTGGGATGTAAATCCAGGTCCTGCCATCCCATTGTCAGCTGTAGTTAGTTGCTTGTTAGCTTCTACATGGAAACAACAGGCTTTGTGTTCCATCAGAAATCATCTGTGTTGTGCCAGGTGAATGAAGCCATACGGTTCCTTGTCCCTGGGGGGAAGCTGCAGCTTATTCCAGCCTGTTGAACAAATTATAGGGGATGGGGGTTACTAAAGTGGCTTCCTTTTACCCCAAAACCCAGTAGTGCTGCCTTGGAGGACGCAGGGAAGCCCCTGTGGGGAGCAGGGTCGGGGTCTCCTGGCACTCAGCAAGAGCAGCTGAATTAATCACCCATCCAAAGATGGTGTTTGATGGTGTTTGCACACCAACAGCATCCATCTGTTCCACAGGGCTCGGCAGACACTGAAAAGTTCTGGAATGAGCGAAAGTCCTTCTAATAATATTTTCCTAATAGCCAACACAGCTGGTGTACATAAATCATGCATAAATGATGGACAGATGAGCTACTCCTGCTCCTCCTGCCTCGCACAGTGTGGCTTCTCTGCTGCTCCTTGCTGGGCTTTCTGTTTGTTTGTTTGTTTTTAACTCAACCGATCACATTGATTGGGGCCAATAGCCAAGTGTAGAGTGTCTGGTGTGGGTTTGAAGAGACATTATCCCTTTTTTTGGTAATTCAGACAGAAGCAATACGGTGGTTAGTACCTGTTGTACACTGCTTTGTTGAAGTGATGTCTTCTGGACTACAGATCCCTGACTCAGTACCTCTGCTAGGTTCTTCTAGCTCGGGCTCTGTGCTGATGGACAGTTAAGGTGCCTCACGTCATGTTCTTCCACTGCCATACCTGGGTTTGCTCACTTCCTGCTCGTTGTTTGCTTCTGTCTTGTTGGTGAAAGATGCATTTCAGATTTCTGTGATTTAAGCGCACAGTGTTTTGTTATAAATCTCAAACTTCCAAATAATTCCTGAGAAAGCAGTGTAGTTTGGTAAAACTGAATTGGCCTCTCCATTGCAGAAAGGGGAAAATGAGATCACTGAGCCTCTGAATGTCACGTTCCTCTCCCAAGTACACAAAAGAAAGGAAATACAATGGCTGTGGGTGTTTGCAGTTCATGTTTTTGCAATGTGGACAGATTTTGAGTATTTGCCAGCAATTGGCAGTGTGGGGCTTTCCTGGCTCCTTACTCAGATAAGTTTGTAGGTGTTGCCTCACCTTGAGACCTGTGTGTGATTTTTGGGCACCATGACATGAAAGCTATTAGAGAGCATCCAAAGGCGGCCATGAGGATGGGGAAGGGTCTGGAGGGGGTGAGGCCTTATGAGCTGAGGGCACTTGGTCTGTTCAGCCTGGAGGAAAGGAGACTGAGGGGAGAGAGACCTCATTGCAATCTACAGCACTGTCCTGAGGGGCAGGACCGATCTCTCCACTCTCATGAGCAGTGACAGGTCACGAGGGAATGGCCTGAAGCTGTGTCAGGGGAGGTTTAGGTTGGGTATTAGGAAAAGGCATTTCACCCAGAACAGGGCAGTGGTCACAGCACCAGCCTGGCAGACCTCCAGAAGTGTTTGGTCAAGGCTCTCAGCCACAGGGTGGGATTGTTGGGGATGGTGCTGAGCAGAGCCAGGAGCCAGACTTGATAATCCTGATGGGTCCCTTCCAGCTCAGCAGATGCTGTGATGCCAGGTCAGTGATGCTTCAGAAGGGGGTCAGAGCCCATTGCTTGGGATGGGCTGTGCTGGGGCTGTCTGACCTCCCAGAGGCAGAGGGTGTCCTCAGGGGCTGAATGCACCAGTGATGCCACTTGCAGAGGGGCCTGTGGGGCATCAGGGGTGTTCCAAAACCTCTTTCATCATGTCCGGAGTGGTTTTACTGCCGGCAACAGTGAAAACCCTGTCATTTAAGTTTTTATAAAACATCAGAGTTTTTGAAGGATAAACTTACCACTGCCTTTGCAAAAAGAAAAGAAAAAAGGGATACTCTCTCTTTAGAAAAGCTTTACACATTATATTTTAGAACGCTTGTATAGAGGGTAATCTATCTTGAATTCCCAACCCAGCTTTTGCTTCTGTTGTGCTTTTTATTGTTTTATCTTTATTTCTGATATACCTGGAATGCAGTTTAGCTTGGTATTAATTAAATTCTAAATATGTGAGCATATTGGCAAAACTGCACAGATGTAATGATATTCCAATAGCAATTGTACTGCACAAGTCAGTGATTGTAAAGTATTCTGTAACAAGCAATGTTTGTCTCCTATTTTTTGATACCTCTTACACTTATGTCTTTTAGAAAGACAGTGCCTCTGTATGCTTTTTGTATTTTTACTGAGTGATTGTAAATATTTGTTATATTTTTGGTTAAGAGAATGTTTAAAAGTACCGTTTATTATCCAATCTATTAATATGTTGGAATCAATAAACAATCAACATGTATTAATTGTTTTCAGCAGCTGTTTTCTGGCAGCCAGTGGAGGATGGAACTGAAGTGGTACAGAGCTGGGAAGAGCCTGGTGGGAGTGATGCTCACCCCAGGATCAAAGAGGAGCCACCACTGAGTGATTTTGTTGTGTCTTCACAGTGAGGACAGTACAGACCTGTGATGTTCAGAGGGCTGGAGCAACTTTTCTGTGAAAACAGGCTCAGGCAGGTGGAGTTACTCAGACTGAAGAAGAGAAGGATCTGCAGAGACCTTAGAGCCCCTTTCAGTATTTAAAAGGGCTCCAAGAGAGCTGGAGGAGGACTCTGGACAAGGGGGAATGGCTTTATTCTGAAGGAGGGTAGGATTGGTTTTGATTTTAGGAAATAAATTCCTCCCTGTGAGGGTGGGGAGCCCCTGGCACAGGGTGCCCAGAGAAGCTGTGGCTGCCCCATCCCTGGAGGTGTCCAAGGGCAGGTTGGACAGGGTTTAGAGCAGCCTGGGATAGTGGAAGGTGTCCCTGCCCATGGCAGGAGTGGGGGGCTGGACTAGATGACCTTGAAAGGTCCTTTCCCACCCAAACCATTCTGTAGCTCTATGAGCTTTTCCCTTTCCCCAGGCCCTGTGGCTGCTGCCTCAGGATAGAGACCAGAGGGGGCCCTCGGCCCTCGGCAGGCCTGTGGTGCCTGTGCAGCACCTACCGCTGGAGCTGTGCGCTGGCACTGAGCCAGGAACCACTCCCTGGTAATACTCAAACACTTCTTTTCCCTGCCCTTATTTCTGCAGAGGGCCTGTGGTCCCCAGGCACCCCAGCATGAGGGTGGGATGGGCAATGGGAGCAGGAGCTGTGCTGGGCCCCCTGCCCTGGCTGGCAGGGCCCTTCTGGCTGCATTTTCCATGGGTGTCCTGGTAATACAGCTATGGCTGCTTTGTGTTCCCCTAATTTTATGGGAAAGGACATTTTTTTTTTAGGGGCAGGACTTTTGTGTAATGGGTTCTTTGCTGGCAAACAGAGTGCAGCTTCTTGTCCTCTGCTCCCCCAGTGCACGAGGATTGTCCTCCCTGTGCAGCCCCTGTCCCTGCGCTGTACAAGGGGATGTGGCTGCACCTCTGCTGTTCAGGTAAGAGTTGAGTTTTATCTTCATCATTTTGCTCACTTCAGTGGGAATTTTCAGTTTTAGAATCACAGAATCATTTGGGTGGGAAGGTACCTTAATCCTCACCCAGTTCCAGCCCTCTGCCATGTGTGAGGATGCCTTCCAGCAGCCAGGCTGATCACAGCCCTGTCCAGCCCCACCTTGTTCTCAGAACCCTGCTCAAAACCAGCCTGGTTTTATTCCTGGGAATCTTTGAATTCCAGCAGTTTCTGGAAGATGGTAAGGTTTTTAATTTTTTTTTTTTAACTTCTGAAAACCTCACTTCTTTTTAAAGAAGGGAAAAGGACCAGAGCTGCCACAAGAGGCCAGCATTGCCTCTGGTTTTGTGCAGGCTTTGCAGGGGCTGTGCCCGCTGTCGCTGCATCGCTCAGCCGGTACCCAGCACCCTGGCAGGTGGCACAGGTGGCACTGGGGACATTCTGGGCTCCACTTGATGCTCTCCAGCCGTGGGCTGCCCTGGGCCCCGTGGCAATGTCTGCAGGGACAGTGTGGAGCCGTGGGGTGCAGGAGGATGTGGGTATTAGCAGGTCACTCTGCACTTAGGACTTTCAAGGCAGCCTGGTCCCTGGTCCTGATTTCTCCATCATGTGCCTGGGTGATCCCTTTTCACCCGTGGTAGTTATTCTGCTTTGGGAAAGCCGTGCCTTTTTCTCCACTGCTCTCCATCCACTGTGCTGGAGGGAGGCTGTGAAGCATTTCTTCCTGTGGCAGAAGCATCAACAGCTGGTGGGACAGTAGGGAAGGCAGCAGGTAGCTCTCAGATTGTGTTGGGAGGTGCAGTGCCAGGATGGCCTGACTGCAGCCAGCAATTCCTTGTGTAAAATCAAATGGAGGAGAAGCAGTGCCATCCAGTGAGCAATCCACTTAATGAGTTACTTGGATTTTGGGCTTCTCTTTCACCTTTTCTTTCCAAGTGGTAGAAACCCAGCACATGATGTGCAGCATCACTTCCCATGCTCACATTCCATGTCCAAACATTTGGGTTAGACCTGGCACTGCTGGAGTGGTGGAAGCTTTTTGCTTTGACAGATCTTCACATTCCCTGTGCTCGAGGGCTTCTAAAGCTGCACTCAGTACATCAAATAGCTGCTGACCTAAACTTGAGTGTATTCCCTGGGGGCACTCAGCCAAGGCTTTTTCTGATTTTCTGCTGGAGAGTCAGTATCAATCTGATTTTATTGGTTAGAGTTAACAATTGCTTGTTAGACTGCAGTAGTGCCATGTGTTATTTGCTCATGGAGAGGTTGAGAATTGTCCCTCCAAAGTAAATATGAAAAGAGAGATGAATTCTCTCTCCCTCCACAGAAGATTTCTTGCCCAGCAGGTGCTGCCTGCTGGAATCATGCTTTCTTTTTGCCATAAGGAAGAAAGCAAGAACTGCACTGGCAGCAGCAGGGTCACAGGCTGAGGTGTCCCCACCACATGGGGACTTGCCAGGAGGGCTCTGCAGGCAGGGTCAGTCAGTGCTTTCAGCCACTCATCATTTATTAAGAGGGTAAAATGTTCTGGACAGACCATGTCTGAGCACCATGAGGAATAAAACCTGTCCCTGCACCATGCTTCCCTCTGGGTTGAATTCCTGCACTTTTGAGGATGGAGTAAATGCATTTCTCCTCATCCAACCTCAATTCAGGAGGAGCACTTCAAGTCTGTGGTGTTTGTGCTATGTGCTTTCAGGCTGTGGCATCAGCTCTTGTGGTTTGACCCAGAATTTGCAATATTTTTATCTTTCCTGAAGATGCAGGTCCTGGAGGCACGTGATGACATGAACTGATGACATTTTAGGGTTGGGGGGATATGCAGAGCAGCTCTTGTTGCTACAAAAATCTTGAAAACACAAACTATAAAAAGAATTCTTTAAAAAAAAAGGAAAAGTGAAGGAAATGAAGACCCATATTGATTTAACCTGCCCCTGGCTCTCATCAGCACTGAGCTGCAGGCTCCTGATGCTGAATTCCCACAGCCCATCAACAGAAAAGCACAATGTCTTTCCCCAAGGTACTGCCCTGGAGACTTTGACTTGTCTGAGAGAGCCGAGACTCCTGGAAATGAAGGAAGAATCAAGTTGTTTGTACAAGATGAATGTTAAATGGGCTCTACAAAGATTTCTGTTCATTCCCCTGAATTTGTCAGAGGAGGAGAATAATTACTGGTGTCACAGTGCTGCAAGTCAGTCTTGGTTTGGGAAAGAGGGAGAAGTATGGCAATAAGTGAAGTTCCAATGTAGATATAGTTGCATTTAACACTTAGGAGGAGCAATAAAGATGAAGGTTGTAATTGTATGTGCAATTTCAAAGCTCAAAACATAATTTTATATCCTCAAACATCTGTTTTAGGATCAGAACAGAGTGCTACATAACTGGCTTATTTTTATATCTATCAGTTAGGCACCATCAAGTTTATTATAAATTCAAACTCATTTATGTAAACATGAACTTGGGTTGAACAGCTCCACAGAGTGATGATCCTGGGGACAGTGTGGTTGGAGCAGCAGAACTCCAGTGGGCTGTTCAGCAGGATGCTACTACATGGCAAAACTCCAGAGGGAGATGGCACTTGCAGGAAGGTGTTTTACGTAGGAAAAACTCTTCCAGCATGTCAGGGGTTGATGGAGGCTTTCATGAGCTGATTGCCCAGGATTGTGAGCACACCTTGTCTTCACCTCAGGGTACTGTATTTTTTGGTAAATACAGCGATAATGCTTGGCTGCAATGTGATGGCTCCTCTCCTTTCTCTCATTTTATTTACAGTGCTGGAAGTGAAGCTGATGGAGGGGAAGGTCTTGGGGTAGGTTTCTGCTTGGAGGACCAAAGGAGTGATGAAGGACCTGGTATTAGGAAGGAATTCTTGCCTGCAAGGGTGGTGTGGCACAGGCTGCCCAGAGAAGCTGTGGCTGGCCCATCTCTGGAAGTGTCCAAAGCCAGGCTGGACAGGGCTTGGAACAACCTGGGATAGTGGAAGCTGTCCCTGCCCATGGTGAGGGGTAGAATAAGATGAATTTTATGACCTTTATATGGGAAGTGCTGTGCAGATGCCATCCAGTGTGGGTTTCCCAGGCTGCTCCTGCAGGCAAAAAAGGTTTCAGAGGGTTTGGGGAGCAGCAGCACGCCCAGCTCCTCATGGGTGCTGTTCAGGTGGATTTGCTGTTGGTTTCCCAGCTGTCTCATGGTGGGATGCTGAGAGCTCCTGTTGCCTCTGCAGATTTGTGCTATGGTGCCTGGGCAGGCTTCATGCTCCTTGCACAGGCTCCTTTGGCTCCTTTCCCTCACCTGTGTCACCATGTGCTGCCCTGACTGTGCCTCTTATCAAGCAGCCTGGCAGATACCTTTGTCATTGGCCTTCACCGTCTGCAGGGGAAAGTAATTAAATTTAGTGGAGGTCACCATCCATTTTACAGCAATACTAATTAAATGAAATTGAGGTGTGACTTCTAAACAAGGCTGTATGGGGTTTTTTTCAATGTTTCACATGAAGAAAAACAAATAAGTAACCAAGGGCATGCAAATGTGGTGTGTGATATGAACCTGTGACCTTACCTGGGCTCCCTTGGCATTGTCCATTACCAGGGACACGCCTCTGCCCTGGCTTAACTGAACAATGCTGCTACTAATGGGTGGGAGCAATCTGCTGGCGTTCAAGCACCTCGTTTCATCAGCAAAGGAAGGTTTTAAAATTGAAAGCAGCAGCAGAAGGCTGGGAAGCTGTTGGATTCCTGCTGCCTTGTCTCTGGAGGAGGCTGTTCCACTGCAGATCTCCTCACAGGAGGAGGGTGCTTCATCTCCTGACTTTGCTGTAAAACCTTTGCTATGCTGTAGAGACCTTCCTGACTAAAGCAGTTATTAAAAATAACTTAATTGTCAGGAAATTATACAGTTTAAAAACCAGGCCTTCAGTGGGGTTTTCAGAAGTGCAGAAACACGGTCAGATGAAAATTACCAATTAAAAAGACTCAAATTTGTCATGGCTCTTCTCCAGCCTAGGGAAAATATGAACCAAGAGATTCAGTAGCTGATGCTTCTGCTATATGTGCCCTTTCCTGCCACATGGAAACGTCACCTGTGGCCAGAGGGAGTTGTCCTGCGCTGATGGGAGCCCTGGGCAGAGGGATGGCAGCATTGGCACCTGCTCTTGGGTGCCTTGGCTTGTTTGAATGCATGAGTGTCACCCTGGAAGGTGTGAGCTGGGCCCTCATGGGGCATTAAACAGCCCTGGAGCTGTGGGAGATCAGAGAGTTGCAGACACTGAGCTGGGCAGCACTGCCAACATTTTGGCCCTGGTGCAGTGAAAACTGAGGGAGGGATAAATTCAAGGCAAGAACAGAAGGGAAGGCATCATGTCTGGTGACGCTGACTGCTCTGATGAGAGAAGAGATAACAAGGACATTGCTGGGGAAAGAGTTTAACAAGGACATTGCTATTGTAAGAGGGATTCTCAAGAAGATTGTGTTTTTAAAGGGGACGGGGACAAAGGGCTCTGAATGGAAAATGTTTGTACAAACATAGTGACCTATAAATACTGGTAAACTGGTGTAATGAACTGGCTTTGCTCTGCTGGCATAAGCAGAGTCCGTGCCTGTCAATCCCAGCAGGGTGTGTTTTATTTGCAGGATTTATTACTCCATGGGAAGGGAATGCTGTGCGGCACCATGCTGATCCAGAAGGGGCAGTGATGCTGCTGGAGATCCCACTGCTGACCAGCAAAGGTGGGGAGGACTAGAAATATGCTGGGTTAATTGTTTTTAATCTGAATTATTATTTCACAGATGGCTGAGCTGGCAGGTAAGGAAGTTCAGTGCCGTGGTTTGTGTGCCAGTGGTTTGGCACCAGGTGTTGACACAAGTAATGCAAACACTATTGACTTGGAGGTGTCATGATGTGCTTCATCTAGTCCTGTCAAACAAGCAAAGTGACTGCAGGGGACACCCCATGGTGCCTGTTAACCCAGATCTGTGGTGCTGGCACTGATTTTGGTTTTGGGTTAGTTCTGCCCTGTGAGCAGCTGTGTGCTGGGCAGGGGTTCCCACTCTGTCACTGCTGGCTGCTGGGACTGCGTGTGGGGAGTGTCAATAGCCAGCCAGGCTTTTCACTGGGCAAATGATGTGTGGCCAGCTTGAATTCTTCAGATCAATAACCCAGTGACAGGCAGCTCGAGCTCTTGGAAATAGCATTAAGCTCGACACTGCTGTTTTGTGTATTGCAAGGGATCGAAGAACACCAGGGCCTGAATTGCAGAGCTCCATCACTGTGTCAGGGCTGTAAGTGTGAATATAAAGTGCTGGGGAAGAATGTGTGGCCTCTTTGAAAGGTGAAAAGGAAAAGTTAACATTTGGACCTGCCAGCTGCTGGGGAATGGACATGGGAGCTAGGACCAATTTCCACTGAAGTGCCATATCCGGTCACTTTGCCCATCCAAAGCTGGAGGAAGGACAGGAATATAGAATGTTTGGGTTGGAAGGGACCTTACACCAAGTTCCAACAGCCTCCCATGGGCAGAGACACTTTCAGTCCAATAGGAATGGAGGTTCCTAAACTCCCAGAGGAAGAAGCCCTGGGCAGAGGATGCAATCCTTGTACATCGCAGAATCTGTTGTGAGCAGCGAGGAATTTGCTTCTCTTGTGGCCAGGATTCACAGGAAACTCCTTTTCCACTTAGGCTGATAATATTTGCTCTGCAACAGAATAAACAGAACTGTTTGATCTCCAGCTTGGATTTTTTCATCCCCCAGAAGAAACACCTTTTTTGTTCATGTTCCTGAAATCCATACGTGTAGTGAGTCAAGCACAAAGATCCTGTGGCACAAAGCTGATGTAGAGCCTACAGGGGTGTTCTTCATGATTTTATTCCAGGTCTTGCATTTAATCCAGTGTAGCTGGTTCTTGAATGCTGCCTCATCTGGAAGATATTTAAAGAAATGTAAATTTGGAACATATTCTCTTCAAAAAACAAATAAAATTGCTGTACCTGGAATCGTTATATTATTGTTGCAACCTAGGGTTCCTCTCCCTCCTTTTGCATTTTAGTTACTCTGTTTGCTGTTCTATTAAAAACTACCATGGGTTTTAAAGCATCAGATTTTTTTGGCTATGGGAAGCAGATGCCTAGGGAGGAATTTTAATATTGCTTTTGCCAATTGCTGGGAAGTGAAAGTTAAGCAAGATAAGCAGGCATTGAGTAGAGCTGGCAGATGACAGTCATTACAGACAGAAAAGTCTGGTGTCACTTGTGAGAAGGTTTAGTAGCAGTAGTAAAACCAGCACAACGTCATTAGAGTCTTTATAGGAAAAACATTTCAGAAGCTGACTCTGAATCCCAGTGAAGTCTGTGCAAACACTCCTGCTCACTTTTAAAGCCTGAATAAAATCCAAGATGATTGCTAAGCTACTCGTAATGTCTCCAAGGTCAGAGGAAACTCCCTGTATGGGCTTATCCGTGTAAAAGGAAAAAGAAAACACTAGACCAAAAAGCCAAACTAACCCTGATGCCTGAAGAAACAGCATAATAAAAGCCTGCATAAAAAAGGGAAGTTTGGGTAATGAAATGGTGATGGAATGTGTCTGTTTTGCCCATGGAATGGGAGCGTCTCTACCCAGCTCAGCCGTTGAAATTACTCGATTGTTGACTTTACTCTGCATGTTGACTTGTGTCCTTCTTGTTTCGTCTTCAAGCTCTATCTAAATGTATACCTCTAAAATTCAATACTTATGTATTTGTTTGACATGTTGCAGCATTTTAATAGATGTCATTTGCCTGTGAACAAAGGTTTTCCCCATCCCTACCATCAGCAGCCTTTGCTGACTAATCAAGATGCAGCCTCGTCCTGCTCTGGTAGCCTGAGGGGGTTTGTGCAGCTCTGTGGGGTTTTGCCATTCATTTGGATGCTTTGCCAGTGTGTTGTGTACCTGGACAATGTCAAATACATATTGCCCACAGCAGCATTTAATAGACTTCCTGATGTCAATGGAAAGTCAATAACTCGAGATCTTAATTGCAGGACATGTCTGGGTCCTGGCTCATGGATGATATTTTCTGTGTCAAATAACTTCAGATATTTGGAACAAAACTAGAGTATTGTTTTCTCTGTGGCCCTAGGAAAGAAAAATAACATTTTGAGAGGCAGTGGTATAGAGTAATGTTCATTTTTTTCTGGAGAAAGAGCTGCAAGGAGGGTCATTTTCTCAGCAAAATGAAGCATTTACCAAATTGTTCCAGTAAGTCAGTTTTGTAGAATAAAAGGAAAAACATTAGAGAATTCCCATTTGTGAGATCAGAAAGGAAAAGGTGATGTGTAGACAAAAATACTGATTAAAAGCTACATTCATCCTTTTGAGAGGAATGCAAAATATGCTGGTGTGGCATGTTCTGTGAGGGAGTGTAACCCTTTTATGTAGTTGATTATTGAGCTAATACTATCCTTAATCAGTCTACAATTGAATGTAAAACTAGCTGAGGCTCAAATTCTCTCCCCTGATTTTCAGAGCCCTGCACTAGAATTAAATCCTGGCAATTTGTCAAACCAGGGCTGGAAATCAGCAGTTTTAAGTCCCCCAAAGCTGTTTCCTTGCATGGAGGAAGGAGGAGCAGGAGTGCTGATGGCATCTGCCCTTTTGGTTTACAGCTGGAATCTCAGGTAAGTGAGACCCCAGGGCAAAACTGTGAGTCTAAGGTGTAATATAGATGCAGCTAGGCATAGCAGGAACAACAAACAGGAGCCCTGACCTCCAGGGTAAACATTCTTTCCTTTGCATATGTACTAAATCCGGAATTTATTGTGGTTTTAAGAAAAAATAAGAATTTCAGAGACAGTAATAGCCAGAGCTAAATCCAGCTGTTGATGTGGCCAGTGGTTTTGGGCTCTTGACCCTCAGCCTTGATGCTGGCAGAGCTGCTCAGACCAAAAGATGGCACTATTTTTCTATTTCATTGCAAAGGAAATTCCTCTCTAAATCAGATTCATTCGCTATTGAACCTCTCTCAAAACCACTATTTTTCTGAGGCTTTACATACGGCAAAGTCCATTATTTTGAAGGCCAAATTGCTGCCAAAAAAATCTTCTGCTAAAAAATATATATCTATAAACTAATAACCCATCATCCTGATGAATGATAACACAGGGGAGAACTTTTTCTCTATTATTAATGGCCAATGTTTGTTATACTGTTGTGTTTAGTCCAAGAGGCCTTGATAGAGAGAGGCTTTTCAACATGAATGGTACTTCAACAGGCGTTTTATAATTTTTACAAAAGAAAAAAGATCTCTGGAATATTTAAGCTCCCTATTGATAGTAAAGAATGGAAGCTGCAGGCTGTGGGAGAGGGATCAGACGTGGGATCAGATGGCAGTGCTGCCATCCCCAAGGACAGGAGAGCAAAGCTCAGGGTGCACCCAGGGCTCCCTCAGGTGGGAGCACACCCAGCACGGCCCTGAGAGTCCTTAGCTTAAATCAATTCAGGTATCAGCTAAGATACACTCTAGGTCTTGCTGCAGGTGAAGGTTCCTGATCCTCAGGCCACTATAAAAAGTTCCTTCCTCTCAGCAAAAGGCAGGAGCCTGCACCAGAGCTGAGCCCGGGTCCCACAGCACCTCACCTCTGGCTACCCAGCTGGATGAATTATTTAGGGTCAGCACAGGATTTGGACACTTGATCATGATGTGTTACTTATCTTTGATGCTGCACTTTGGCTGCCCTTCCTCTTCCCAGGGAAAGCACGACAGCATGGTGTCATGGAGCAGGGTCCTCTGAGTGTCTGGGGGGCACTGGGGTCTTCTGGTTGCCTGCATTCCCTGGAGAAGCAGCTGTGACATGGCATGGCTTTCCTCAGCTTGGCTGGGATAACCAATGGCAGCGTTTTTGTCTCATATAAAGTCCCTATAACTGCCTGATACAGCCCAAGAAATGAAAATTTAAAGCAGAAGCGAGTAGTAACACCAGGCTGAGTGATCAGAAGAGACTCCTGTTCCCTGGTGAGGTCACTTAGCCCAGCTGCTTAATTGGAGGTGATAATGCAGCATACATTTCATCTGGCAGTGTCTATATTGCAGCTTATCAAATAGGCTGAAAAGCTCAGGAATAGCAGAGCAGCAAGACCCCAGCAAAGACAAAGGGATGAGAACAAAGTTCATTTCATTAAGAAAATGCAGGAATAAAGGAATAGAGCTTTTCAGACCAGCCTCATTAAAAGCCTAAGCAAATTAGTGACATTATGGTTTATTAAATATTATTATGCCAAGGACAAAAACCCTTCCTGCAGAATGCTCACAGCAATGGCAAAAAAAAAAAAAAAAAAAAGAAAAAAGAAAAAAAATCTAAGAGAAACTGTGTTTTCACTTAAATGCTGCCCTGTAATGTAATCTTGAGATTTCTTGGTTTTAGCTTTTAAAGCATTAGAACATTTACTAAACATAAATGTGGAATTGAACTGTCCATGCTGAACTTGAACATTTCAGCCAAATATCTTGGGAGGTCTCATAAGTTCAGAGAAACACGAGCCAGTGAAAATATTTTCCGAGAGTCCATTTGGAGGGAAGAGTGTCACAGATTTTTCTTTCTCCTTGAAAGCTAATTTGCAGTGGTACTTGTGCGAGTGCATGCATATTGATTTTATTAATTAAAATTAAGAATGTACAAATCTGCCTCTGTGGAGGCTGTGGGGCAGGGAAAGGGAAGGTTAATCACACTTAGCATTTCCTGCTGCCCATGCTCAGGATTCCCTGCACACAGGCTCTGTGTGTCAGAACTGATTGGGATGCAGAGCTCCTTCTGTCCATCTTCTGTCTCTAGACTGTGGCACACATTGCGAGGAAGATAAAACAGAAATAAAGATCCCTTGACCAGCTGATTGCAATGCAAACTCAGAGCTGTTTGGCACAGACCTGGGCTGGGCACAGACCCACTGTCAGCAATTAGAAAAGGGAGAAGGGCTTTGAGCTGCAGACACAGACATTTCGTAAACACAAACCAGATATTGTGAGGTTGGTTTTGGGCACGGAGGGCAGGGAACAAATCTGGTGTGAAATAAATCAGATGAATACATGTGAAATACATCTCATTAATACATGTGAAATCTCATTCATTTGAGCTGATTCTGATTGACAATGCCCACTGATGTGCTGGAATGGAAAGGCAGTGGAGGGTTTATGGTTTGTTGCTACCAAACTGATAAAGGGACCATGAGTAAGTAGTGATTGTTGTTGTTTGCCACACAAGGACATAATTTCTGCTGAAGTCTGGGACAGGCTTTTCTTAGAGCTGACTCACACATGAAGCTGCAGTGGGATTTTCAGGTCTTGTGCCCCACTGGAGTCACCCTCTGTATGGCTCAGTTCAAGTGAAGTCTGTGCTGGCTGGCAGGAGTGTGTAGTAGTGGGTCAAGGATGATGGAAACGAAAGCCAATGTTCTGCTCCATCTTGACTAGCCTAAAGCTGTCTGCATGTCTGTGGATGAAGCGAAAGGAGTCCCAGTATTTGGCCAAGAGATTAATGTGCTGTCAAACCACAGAACACCTGAGCAACCTAGTCTAGTGGAAAGTGTCCTACCTTCCACCAGAAGGAGAGTTGGAATGAGGTGGTTTTTAAAGTCCTTTCCAACCAAAACCATTCTGTGATTCTGTGAGTGAAGGAGTACCTTGTGTAGCTGATGGACCTGTGCGTGCAATGTGCATCTTCAAGGGTTTCTATTTTACAGGGGCAGTGGCCTCTCTGGTCACCTCCTGTAGAGATGGTAAAGCTGGATGACTTTGCTGGATATGGTTGCTCATGTTTTCCCACTTTGTCTCCAAGCTGTGTGGTCAGAGGACCAGCTGGACGCACAGACACAAGCACACAGCCAAGGGTAGGGTCTGGAATGTGACAGAGATGTCGCTTGTGCCACTGGCTGTTACAAAGCCCAAATGAATTCTTACAGAGGTTGGCAAAAATAGCCTCATTTGCATTCATTTCAAATCCCATGAGGTGCCTGTCTTCATTTTTAGGCACCTAAATACTTCTGCAAATCTCCCTCTTAATGCTGCGTGAGCTGGGGATTGATCTGGCACATCAAACTTAGCTAAAACAGGATCCTAGATCTGAGCAGTTCCTAAAATGAGAACCAGAACTTCTCAAACATATGCTGAGGTCAAAATTGCTCATGCTAGTGAGAAAGTAATTTCTGGAGATATGCAGATTTTTTATATTTAAATGTATTTTTAAGGGCTTTTGTTGCAGTTGTTTTTTCACTTATGCTATGGCAAGAGGCAGAAGATATTTCTATCAGCAGTAATACACTGGGAATTGTTTGGGTCAAATAATTTCACCCTTTAGTTAAACATTGTTTTTGGAATATTAACACATCCATTGGTTATATTAGCAATCTGTTTATCCAGGTAACCAAGAGGCAAATAAAGCCTGACAGCTCCTCAGGAAGACAAAGACAGAGTGGGGAGTGTTTATATGATCCTGCACAGAAATTTCTTATTTGTTTTGATAAGATATTACAGAAATCCAGAAGCGAGATTGGACATACAGCTGTAAAATACTTGTCACCATGAAGTAATGCCCACTCTCTGTGCCTGATGGGCTGCTGTTGGCAATTCCAACCCAGAAGGGTGTCTTGGCTAGAGGGATCACTGTATCCAAGTGGCACCATGCCCAAATCCTGATTCTCTTCCGTGCTGGCCCTGGGGTTGTGAGGATGCTTGAGTGGGTGCAAGGGCAGCTGTTCAGGGCCTTGTTACCTCTTTATTTCTGGGGGCTGAAAAGGGAGGCTGATTTTTTCTAGTCTTGATCAGCATTGCAGTGGCTTTGCTCAGAGGTCTGAGCAGGTCTGCTGGGATGCAGAGCTGGTTGTCCTTAGCCAGCTCATTCCCACCTTGGCAGCTCCACTTTGGTGAATGCAACAGCAGTGCTGAGAGAGCTCTGCCCTTTACTTGTTTCTGAGGACTTTGAATGTTGCTGGAAGCAATGTAAAATGCGTTAATAAGTTTTTAGTCTTCCCCTCCCCCCCCCCCCCAAAAAAAAAAAAAATCTAAGAATGAAAAGTTGCTTAGAATCTCCTGTCAAAGCAGCAATGCTACAATGCCAATGCTGCAATTACAGGGATCGTGCACGCATGAGTGATGAGACTTTTACTTACATGAGAAATAAGAAAAAGGTCTTTTAAAATACAATTTAGTTTTACTTCATGATTATGTGGAATCAGGGTGATGCATCACAGAGATATCCCTATGCTCAAGTATGAAATTGTTTGAACATTTATTTTTATCCAGAAGCAGTACCTCAAGCAATTCTTCAGAAAATTCAGAAGACTAGAATTATATTGACTAGAATTATATTAGCCACATTTTTATTACAAAGACAGTAATTTATGCAGATGATTTAGAAGGTTTTGATTTTCATTTCTGAAGACCCGAAGGGTCAAAACATAAATCAGAGTAGCACATGGCAGTGCTGAAAGTCTAGGTTATAAAAGTACTAATAATTATGTTTTAGTAAACCCTTAAACAGTGTTATGTGGAGTGGAGAGTCTGTAGCCCTGGAAAAAGATATCAGAAAGTAACTGATAGTATAGAAGAATTAATAAATAATAGCATATTAATTCTTTTAAAAATCAGCCTGGGAGCATGAGTCACAATGTGGTCTCACAACTTATCATAAAAGCAGAGACATCATCACTTTTTGCAGCTTTGTCTGAAGGAGTCAAACCAGCTTTTTACCCCCTGGAAGGTAAAATGTCCCACACATTTTAAGAGTTATTGTTTGCAAAGAACTTAAAATGTTGTTTCTTCTTTTTTTTCCTGCAAAGAAGTTCATTTGAAAGGTACTGAATGTTGTAAACAGGATCATTATTCTGCAAACCACTGTGTAAGAGATGCAAATTGCCTTTTGTCTGGAGTGAAACAGGCTGTACTTGCCAGTCACACCTGCTGACTCTTGCAACTGGACCTGGAGATCCCTGTCCATAATAAAAATAATAATCCCAGACAAGAGCTGTTACAGGTAAGCATGCTTTTTTTTTTTTTTTTTTTGCACTGTGTGGAATGGCTTAAAGACTTGATAGCCTTAAACATTACTTTTTTGGTTTTTTTCTGCAAGGCACAAGCTTGAAAATAACAGTTTTATAGAATCATGGAATCATAAAATGGTTTGGCATGGAAGGAACCTTAAAGAGAATCTCATTCCAGCCCCCTGCCATGGGCAGGGACACCTGCTTGCCCAGGTGGCTCCAAGCCCCATCTCAGGAACTCTTATATTCATTTTGGGTGTCCTCTTCTGGGCACCACTGACACAAACATGTGAAGACAAGGACATCTCAAAAGCACAAATTGCTTACTGATTGTATTGGATTGCTGGGTAACCATTTGCTTAGGGCAATTACCACTAATTATTTAACAGAATTGGGAGAGCAGAAAAATAATCCATAAAGGATACTAGGGACACATTACTGTGTGATAATGGGATTTTACAAAGATAGACAAAAAGTACTCTGTTGTAAATGTCTGTAGATGTACAAAAACAGATACAGATTTTTGTTGCTTGATATTTCATGAAAAAAACCCTAACTACTGCCTTGTATTGAGCATAAGATTAGGTTTTGGCTGATATTTATTTATGGAGGAAGATCTTCTTGATAATTTAGAAAGTATGTAAAGTGCATCTAATTTTATTCTCCCAGATACACACATGAGATTCTGTCTAAGCTAAAATTAGCTGAGTGGTTTTTGTCTAGACCATCTGTAGATGTAATTTTATCTTGCAGAGTACATGCACACCCAATTGTAGCATATGACTTGAGCCTCTTGTCCCCTCTGAGGGGCAGGAAGGAGGAAATGCTCCATCTCAGATCTATGAGTTGGATTTTCCCTCTCTCTTGGTCAGGGTTTCTACTTTTTACCCCAACTACCATCCTTGCTAAATGACCTGAAGGCAGGCTTAAGGGGGAGTTGTGACCCTTTTCATCCGTAAAAGGAGTGTAATGAAACCCATTTAGATCACACAGCTGCTGTGAGGAT
Organism: Fringilla coelebs; assembly: GCF_963513975.1. Classification (NCBI taxonomy): domain Eukaryota; kingdom Metazoa; phylum Chordata; class Aves; order Passeriformes; family Fringillidae; genus Fringilla; species Fringilla coelebs. The sequence continues at coordinate 8,773,950 of NC_140041.1, forward strand.
TATTGAATTGAAAGCGGTTTTGGACTGTCAGTTGAAAGAATGTCCAAGTATTGACTGGTATTAGTTCTGGTCTTTACTCAATTTCTCTAACTAATTAAGATGGCAACTGTATTTGGGGAAGAGTTTGATCACATGAAGCTGAAGAGCAGGAGTGGCTGAACTGGCCCAGCACAACCCTGCCTGCCCTGCCCCAGCCCTGAGAGCCCACAGGAGGGGCTGGGCTGTGACCCCACACCACTCCTCAGCCCTGCTTGTGCTTTGCTGGGGTTCTCCAGGGGGCTGCTGGAGCTGTGGGTCACTGCTGGGCTCTGCTGCTCCCCATTCCCTCTCCCAGGGAGGGCTGTTGTCACCGTGATATTTTCTGGAAAATCCCTTTGCTAGGATTTTTTCTCCTGGGAAGCGGAGAGGCCTCAGAAAAGAATGAAAACAATAATTATCTGATTGTTTGGGAATGTGGTCTGGAGATCATTTACCAACAGGTGCATCTTTGATTTGTTCCATGTAAATTGTTTTTAATTAATGACCAATCCCCATCAACTGTGTTCGACTCCCAACCTCCCTGCCATGGGCTCTGGCACTTTCCACTAGACCAGATTGCTCAGAGCTCTATCCCCAGAGAAGCAGGAGGCTCTAGTAATTATAATATAGTAGTAATAATAATAATAACAACAACAATGACAATGTAATGTTTTCTGCTAAACAGTATCCTAATTGCTTTCAAAAGTTAGTTAACAAGCCTTAATTACATCTTTTTAAAAACATGTTTTTATAATTTGAATTGTCATTCCAGCAGTTCACTTTGTTGGAGTCTATGAGAACAAAAAAAAATCTCCTGGTTTAGTCCTGTTGGCAGTGAATGGAATGAAGGCAGTGGATGGCAATGTGTGAGGGAAAATGATCCCTGGAGAAGTGTTTGTTTTTTGCCAAGATAGAAAATACTGATGGATGAGGCGTCTGTGGGCGCTGCTCCCATATGTACAGGCATTTTGCATGAAGCTGGCCAAAGTTTGTTTACTGAGCAGTGCTTTTAATGCAGTTATAGATCTCAACTGCTGTGCATCAGTGCTGGACAAAACCCTCTAATAATGATAATAATCTTAAATTTATTACCTATTCCCATGGAACCCCATTGTGTTGATTCAACATACGAAGTCTTTACAGAATTGCAGCTAACAAGAGCTTGGATTGCATTGAAGTCATAATATCATCTGTGAATCATCTTTGCACCTTGTGTGCACAGCTTGGGTTGCAGTGAGGGCACATGGATTGTCTGGAGTGAGCCAGTGACACCCCCTCAAGGTGGAAAACAAAGGAAAAAGGAGCAATGCAATGAGCTGGCCTAAACAAGGGTTATCTCTTCTGTGACCATTAACTAAGTAAGATTCTTAGATTGATTGAGAACTCCTTGACAGAGGGATTTAACCACATAGATTTGATTTCTTTGTTTGAAAATGGGGGGTTTCAAAATAGTGTACTTAGAGATTTAATTCAATCACTTGATATCAGGTGTTTCCTAGGTAGCACAATCAGGTGCTATTGGTTGTCAGCATGTTGTCAGAATGCTGCTACTTCCTTCAGAAAGTTATGCAAAACAGCTATGTTACCAAAATTAAGGAAACTGAAATGTTAAAATGTGGGGATTGGACTCAGCTCCCTGAGAACAAGACTCTGAAATGCTTTTTATAACCTCCTGCTTCACTCTTTTCATATTGACTCACATCATTATGCAAATGCCATAAATTGCAATAAAATCAATTAAAGGGCTATTGAGTCTCATAAAAATATGTACCCATTAATTTTCTGCTGAGACTGTATTTCTGCTCTGCTTGCTTTTGGCCAAGGCAGAGAGGAGTGCCCAGCTCTGGGAGCCCTGGTGCCACCTTCCCCCAGTGCCAGAGCCCAGGTGAGCAACGTCCTGCTCACATCCTCTGGACTGAGAATGCACAGCTGGGGAGGGGGCTTGTGCTGGGTGCCAGGGAGTCTGGAGAGGGATGTTTAATAAAGGCATGGAGTGACAGGACATGGGGGAATGGCTGCAAACTGAGAGGTTCAGGTTTAGATTGGATATCAGGAAGAAATTCTTCCCTGTAAGAGTGGTGAGACTCTGGCACAGGTTGCCCAGAGAACCCTGGAAAGGTTCAAAGCCATGCTAGAGGGACCTAGTTCAGGGAAAGGTGTCCCTGCCCATGGCAGGGGTTGGAGCTGGATCAGCTTTAATGTGCCTTCCAATCCCAATCAGTTTGTGGTTCTGGGATTTCCAGCCCTGCTCCAAAATCTGACCATGCAATCTCTTCTCTTCTAACCATGAAACTGTGCCCTGAAGAAAGGACCTGGAGCACCTGCCTGCAGGCTGCAAGACAAGCTGCTAGGAGCCATAATTGGATAGAAAATGTGGATTAAGAAGTAAGTCTTTAATATTTATGTTTCCTGGAGAGTTGTATCCTGACTGTGCTCAAGGGTTTGTTCTGTCCCTTCTCTGTAGTACCTTTGTCACAGAGAGCCCTGATTAATGTCTTAGTTTTTCAGGTTTTGGTTTTCTTTAATCATGCTAGGGCAAACTCTACCCAGAAACAAAGAGGGCTCTGCTGGATACTGTGCAGTGTCTGGGTTTTACATCACTCTGGGGAGAATTCCTGAAGCTAAAAACTTCACTGCCAGGCTGGGAAGGCTAATGTCTTTTCCTGCAGACCACAAGGACTACGTCACAACAACACAAAAGTGATGCAGCAAATCACTGCAGTGCTCTGCAGTGCAGAACTGGTGCCATTTTTCTGTGCAAATAAGGTTTGCATGGACCTAGTTGGTACCTGAGCTCAACAATATCCCCAGGCAAACTCTTCTATTTAGTCTTACTGTGCAAAGAAAGGAAGTCTCCTTTGTCTTATCATTTTGAAAATATAGAGGTCATGATACACTAGGAAATACCCAAAAAAGGCAATACAAATTAGATGAATTTATGCAAAAATGATGGTTTATGTAAAAAATGTCTGTGCCTCTAACCCAAGAACTAAGTAATGTCATTCACAGAGGGCTAGTTTGAAGGTCTTTTACTTGAACATGATTTAATGTAAAACTGGTGTATCCGCATTGTTGTATACACCTTCTCTTATTTGGATTTAACAAGACCTTTACGTGAGTGTCCAAGGCCTGACCTGTCTGAAGGGTAGCTTAGGAGAAAGTGCAATTGCGCTATAAATAATTCACTTTGGTGCCTTGGCTACCATCCACTATAGCCCTTTTGATACCCCATAAACTCAAATGTACCATGCTATTTCTCTCCATCTTAAACTGCTCTCCCAGGGAAAGCTAATGGAATAGCACCATCAGACCATATGCTGTGGAAACCAGGGAGGGCATGAAATTACAGAGGCACCGACACGTGCTGGATTTTTCTGGCTGTTAAGTTCATGTGGTAAAACACAGCTCATTCCTCTACCTCTGTATGATATGCATTGAGAAAGTTTTCATATCACAACTTCTTTGTGGGATGCAATACCATCTGGAGTGAGGATGGAGAGTTCTCCTGGGTGTTTTGGTGAGCAAGGAATGTGCTGGTGCTTGTCCTTCCTCATCTGCTGCTGAAACAGGGAGAAAAGGAGCCAGTCCCACCTGATGGGCAGCTGTCCTTGGCTCAATAACTCAGGCATGATTGCTTCTGAAGTCCTAGTGTTGCAGATCTGGCAGAGGTTTAGGAGAATGGTGAGCTTCAGACAAAAGATGCAGCTCTCTTTAAAGCATTGTAGTGTCCTTGCTTATCCCACATGGTCCTGCTCTGTGACAAAATTCTGTTAGATATTAGACCCAGCTTAGTTACTGTTATGGAAAGAGAAGGGAGAGCTCGAGCCCTGAGCAGGTGTTTGCATCAGAATCCTTTATCCATCTACATTTGCATTTAGTTTAAAAAAGGCAGGGTTCACCACAGCCCATCTGCAGAGTCCCAAAGTTATCACCATGACCTGGTTTCTCCTTGCTCTTTCCCTCCCTCCCTCCCTAAAGGTCAGTGAATGGATTTTGGGCTCATGCAGGAGTGAGACGACTCTGGCTTGTGGGCACCTTGAATTTACTGATAAGGAATCTCAAATGAGTTTTCCCCAAGTTATGAATGGTACCTCTAAGGCTATTGTCCCATCTGGCAGGAGACCTGGAATCCCCACTCTGCCTTGTACAAGCCTCCATTAAGCAGTGTAAAATCACTCTATTTATAACTCATTTTAGGGTCTAAATCTCAGGATGAAGCTGAAATGACTAGAGCTTCCTGGAAGGCAGCCAGGATTTGTCTTGCCCTTTTCGTTTTCCTCTTGAAGAATAAAACCCTCAATTAGGACAGAAAAAATAAGGTAGGGTGGGGTGGGGGGGAAGAAACAAGCTAGTGCTGGAGGGGGAGAAAAGCTGCTCCTGGGCCACAAGCTCTTTTTGAAGGTTTTACAGATAAGAGGTTGCCTAGGGGCCTGGTGTGGAGGGGATGTCTTGTAGGATGATTTTGGGATTTGGTAATCCAAACCCCTTTCCAATCAGGCCTGGTATTCCTACTCCTAACTGTACATTGGCCTCCCTTCTCTTAGTGTTAAGTTAATTATATTTTTCCCAATTTCTTGAGTTATTAGTTATTGCTAAAATGAGGTGTGAGAGCAGAGCTCCATGTGTTTGAAGGCAAATTCCAGGTTAAGCTGAAAACAATTTCCAGACTCAAGGAGCTTCCAAATACTGCAGTGACTCCATTTCTTGGGTTTGTAGAAATTTCCGTTTGGTTTTTCACTGCAGACTGTTTTCCTCGGCTGATTTTCTAACCAGGCTCTGCCCTCCAAACCCTGAAAATCACATATTACACCACAAGACCCCTCCTCTCTCCACTGCAGCACTTGCATTTAGTGCAGTTCTCTCTGGAGTTACTCATTTGCCTTGGTTATTACTGAATAAAACCTTCTCTCACCACCAGCTCCTTCTGCTTTGTTCTGCCAACAGTGACAATCCAATGTTTGTAAGGTAATTGCAGTTTCTGTGACCTGTGGTGTGAAAAAGGCAATGCCAGCATTGTGGAATGAAAGTAAGAGGATGAATTGGGCACACTGAGAGGGGAAAATGTACCTGTTTGCAGACAGCCAAGTAACCAAGAAAGGAGAAAAATGAAAAAAATGGGGGTTTAATAGTCTGGTAGAGTGAGCAGGGTGGAGGTGAGTCTCTGTCCTCTGCTGCAGGTTCAGGCTGGGCTCCACCAGGGTCCCTGGCAGCACCCTGGGCTGGTGGCATGTCCAAGGCCACCCCAGATGTGTCACCTCTGAGTGGTTGACTCTGTGGATGTCTACACCACTTAGCTCATCTTTGGAGAATGATGCTGATGTTTCTAGAGGAAAGCAGACCTGGGATGACTGGCGTCTCTATAAGGGACTTGTGAATTTTGCAGAACACTCCATCCTGCTTCTGACAACAGCATCACTTTTTATTACATTGCTTGCTTTACTGTAGCTTTCCTATAAGTTTTGGGGTCAAATGGGCCCCAAATGTCCCCTGACCCAGTGTGCTTTTCCTCCACTTTGTGTCACAAGCTGCAAATGTCACATCCCTCTGTTGCAAAGTGATAAATCACTGCTGCCTTCTGACCATGGAGACGGTGGAAGGCATGATTAAAATCCTGTTTTTGCTGGATTGCAGCAGGGTTTTGGCATGTTGAAAGAAGCAAGCTTTGTAATGGGTTAATGCACCCTTTTTCATAGGCTTAGCATTAAACACATGCTTAATAACTTTGTTTTCTCAAAGTGGAGCCTGCAGTGAATGACTGAAACCTGGACTTTTCCAGGCTCTCTGCTTTCACTGACTCTTTCTATAATGCTGTGGAAAGTCATTTAAATGTCTCCAGTATGTAAGTTTACCCAACTGTAAAATTGGGTATAATAAGGCTTGCTTACTTTACAGCTGAGGTTTAATTCAATAATGTTTGTTGTGAGTGTCAGATCTCATCTAGGAGGTATAATAGGAAAGGTGTTATAAATGGGCAGCACAGGGGATGTCCATTAGCAAAGTCATTGTTATAAGGAAAATCTCGCTGGAACAGAACACAGAAATCAAACAGCAGCTGACAAAACCAGATAATGATCTTGTCTGTAAAACATAACCTTCCAGATAATGAGATGAAGGTGTTAGGAAGGGAGTTGGTGTGACAGAATGACAGGTGTCACTAAGTGCCTGGAACCAAACAACCAGTGTCTGTGTACCAAACACAACCCCATCCCACCACCGTGGCTGTTGGGATGGACCTGCCTGGCTCCTGCCCAGCCCTTTGCCCTCTGCACTTCTTCTGCTCAATGTGGCAGGAAGACTTTTTAGAGTAAAGCAGGAACCACATGGTGGGTTGGGAAATCTGCCTGCTGCACCCTCATCTAGACCCCAAAAACACCAATGAGAGCAATACACTTATTTTAGCTCAGCTGCCCTCTGGCAGCTTTATGGTGAACACCACTGTTGAACAGTGTATGTAGTTTGTTTTAAATGCACATTTATCACTTTCATGGGTGATTTATAATATGAAGCACATTAAAAGAATAAGGATTGTGGTTTTTCCTGCCATAAAAGTTTTTGTTTGTGTTTGTGCTCTCAGTGCCTGTTCACTGCAGAGAGAACCACTGGGGGTTTGTGGGAGGTGGTGTTCTGCTGGAAGCTGTTGGTTTTTATTGAACTCCTGTGTGTTATGTTAAAGGCTGGAGTTCAGGCAAGCTGGGCACTTATCTTGGTTAGGACATGGAAAAATTCATTGCATCAAGGTGACAAAGGTCCAAAAAGTGGTAGTAATAGGGTGATGAGAGATAAATTGCTCTGAATATAGGTGACAATAGAATCAGCTGTGGGCAGGGTGCACTGGGTGAAATCCAACTGTGCCATACCCAGAATCTGGTTCCAGCGTGGTCAGGCAAATGTTTTTGGAGTGGCTGGGGTAGCCATCCTTGCTTTTCTTCATCACTCAGGTGTAATCATTAATCTAAATAACCTTACTGAGGATATGAGGATCCAATTTTGACTGTACCAGGGATGGTGTGAAACTAAGACTGTGCAAGTCAACATGTCTCCCAGGACTGTTCCCTGCAGAATCAAAAGCTTAATCCAATACTTTAACCAAAGAGGTTCCATTTTGGCTATAATTTGGCCAACAATGACTTTGTAACATGGAAACCCTGAGGCCAGATAGGTCTTTCTTATCCTCCAACACTCTGTGGCTTTCCTTCCTTAGGTGTTTTCTTTGTTGTGTTTTGTTCACAAACAAAATTGCCCTAGTCCAGGTGAATATTTTAAGTTTATTTTGTGAACCATGTGGTTTCCAAATCACTTGCTGGGAGTTGTAGTAAGTGCAGATGCTGTAGCTGTTTAAATTATAATTATCAGATCAATCAGGCAATCTAGAAAAGGTGCTCCCAGAGGAAAAAAATCCTTCTGGTTCTGCTTTTCTAATGAACTCAACAGCCACTTGCACTTACTGTATATTACAGTGCTTTTTTTTGACTTTTATATTTCATGCTTCCACTACATAGCTCTTTGTTTCCAGTGTTAGGAAAATGTGGCCCACTTCTCAAAAATTAAGGGCTTTGAAGGACTTCAATTAAATCTGACTTACTAAAGAATTTCCTCTACTAAGGAACACATCCTCTGCTTTTCTTTCCCAGCCTCTCCACAGTGGAGGGTTCTGCTGGGAAAGAGCTGTACCACTGACTTTGATCGTTGCCATGTTACTCATAAACGTGTCTCCTCTGTGGATTAATCTTCCCCTTGCATGTTGACACAAGCCAGGGACTCAGTTGTGGGATGGAGGGGAGAGTTCCCTTGTGCCTGGCTCTGAACAGGACTGTGATGGGGATGTTGCAGAGACCCCTGAAAGCTGCTGGCCAGGGACATAATGAGGGGCTGAGCCCAAATGTGCCTGACAGAGCCTGTGTAAATGCCCTGCAGCCAAGCCTGCCTCTCACACACACAGTGGGCAGGATAAAAGACAGTCAGTGGATAAGAGAATGACAGGCTAAATAAGCAGACAAAAATAACAAGTTTAAATTCAGCCAGGGCTCAGATTTCAATCTGAGAGCACAATGCCTTTCATTGCATTAAGGGGCAAGGATAGAACAGGTCTCATCTCTTTCACAAGTGTCGCACACTGGACGTGGGGATCAGTCAGCAGCCCCTCCGTGTGTGAGGAAAGGGCTGGGCCAGCAGGGCCCTTTGGTGACACAGAGCAAGATCCAGAACAAGACCCAGAACTGGACTGTGGCTACAGGGACCTGGCACACGTGAAACCTGCTCTCCTGGGGTCATGCTGATGGTGCCATGAAGAAGGAGCTTCAGCTGTGTCTGCAGGCAGAAAGCAAATGGGAATGCCTGGCTGTGCCAGAGGCATGGTGCCCAGCCAGAGTGGTTCCCAAGAGATGGCTTAAAATTGAAGATAAATCAAAGGTGTTGGAGCTCAGGAATGGGCTGAATAATATTGCAGATAAAGGGAACATCACACACCTCTGACCAAAAATTCCTTATGCTGTTTCTCCCAAAACATTGTTTCTACCATGGCAATCTGTTTAAAGGTGCTGCTGCTTCTCGTGCTTTCTCCCTCCTTATTTATTTTGAAAGTTGCCTAATGTTTATCTCACTATCCAACTGACCTTCCACTTTTTTCTCTTGGTTTTAAGACAATCTCTGCATTCACTTTGTCCTTGGAGTGATGTTGGAGAGCCCACATGTGCATCCCAGTCTGTCTGTGCTGTTCATCCTGTTCCATGGGAGCACTGAGGAGCCTTCAGCTGCCAGCCCAGCTCTTTCCTCCTCCCAGCCTGGCAGGGACCAGCAATGCCCATGAGCAGGTTGTCAGAGGTGAAACACAAACTTTTATGCACTCTCTGTAAGTGTTAATGAACCTTGTAAAGCAAAAGCTCAGTGAAGAATATCAAGCCCCAGCTGTTCTCCCAGGGGAAGATAACCTGGCAGAAATAGCATCGCTATTTGCTGAAAGATTCTTCCATTTCTAAGGCTGGTGTGGATATATAGGAGGTGCTTGCAGAGGGAGATGCTTGCAAAGGGTTTGCAACCCTTGGAGAACTAGCTTCCTTCCAACGTGGTGATGCTTCCTTTTAAAAATGTCTTGTTTTCTCTCTTGCTCTTATTTTTCTTTTAAATTCCTAGTCACTGCCCTCAATTCCCCTCCAGTGTTCTTTCTGATGTCCAGGAGAGGAACCCAGCTTTATCCATCCTACAGAGGAATACTCACAGAAACCCAGGGTGGGTCAGGTGGAAGGGAGCGCCGTGGCTCAGCTGGCTCAGCCTCCCTGCTCAGGCAGGGCTCCCTGGGGCACACTGCTCAGCATTGCAGCCAGATGGTTCTGCAGGGTCTCCAGTGAGGGAGAGGCCACAACTGCTCTTCCCACAGTCAGATTTTGGAACCAGTTTGTGAGTCTTTTCTGGGCAGAATCAGGTTTCCAGTAGTGCATCTCAGTGTGCTACTGGAGAAACTCAGAATTTTGTTCCCTCCCTTGATTGACTAGAGCTGACATAAACACTGCAGCTGACATTTCTGAAGTGATCATAGAGAGCACTTGGAGCTGAGTTGAGCTGAAGGGCAAGGATAAGAGAATATCCACTGCAGCAGAGGATGCTGCCAGGTGCAGATGGCAAGTCCTAGGACAAAGGCAAAATGAAAGATGGAGGAATGGAGTGACACTGAAAGGGAAAATCTCTCTATTTTGAAGTCAATAACAGAAATGTTAAGGCTAAGCAGCCTCTCTGTGTTAGTTATTAATAACCTACAAATGACAATGAATTGACGCTGCTAGCCTGGCTGCTTGCAGCTCTCTTGGAGAGTGTCTGTTGTGTCAGTTAAGATGCACATCTTTATTTGGGTTAAGTTACAGGAAAGAGGCAGGAGTATGCTCTTACAATCTACTCACTAGTTCAAACAAAAATTTTTCTTGATTCCCTCTAATACTTAAGACAACAGGAAGCTCTTTAGTTCTTAGAGGAAAAAAATATTCCAGCTTTATATAAATTTTTTTTTGGCATCACAAAATATCTACCATCATCAGTTATTTCTTTATAGTTATGAATTGTCACTGTTGCAATTTTTACATTGGATATTTCTAGAGATATAGAAGATATTTCTTTCTGGTTCTGTTTTGTTTTAGTAAATTGCAAGTTGTGATTTAAGTTTCTGCATTCAGGTTAATTTCTGTCTCCCACTGGGATAATATAATCAACAATAATTACTATTGCTTTCATTTTTAAGAGAGGATTGATGAACCAGTTCCCATACATGTCCTGAATGAAGTTAAATTAAATACATATTTTGATAGTTCCTTTTTTTTCCTTTAACAGCAAAAGGATATTATTTAGTACAAGAATCACAGATGAGAAATCCCAAAGGTGTATTTCTTATTGTACAAATTTTCATGCAATAAATGAATGAATACCCTTAAAGTGAGAGTGGATTCTAATCTTTCTTCTGCAGATGAAGTGCCCATAGACTAGTCATGAGACTGAAAAAGGCATCTATGTCCTTCATCTTATGAAATCTTATGTAATATCTGACTGGGGATCACTAGATGGGCTTCAACACATCTTGAATGCGTTTGATGGCCCATATGTTTAAAATTTGTTCATGCAGCCATATGTTGAAAACTTCCCCAAATGCTGCTACTTCTTATTTTTAGGCTGTTTTTAAGTTTTAAGAAAATGACAGTCTAATGTTGTGACCCCTGTTACTTCAGACTGTGCCAAACATATTGTAGTCAGCTACTCCACAGTGACCCCACGGGGATGGGAAGTGTAGGAGTGAAAGTTAGGGAAACAGAGAGAAAAGCCTGGCAAGTGACTGCAGCCAGAAAAATGGAGACAAGTGTTTGGAATGTGCTGTGATTATTATCTTTCTATTTTCTTGGTAATAATTGTGCAAAAAAATTAATTCAGAAAGGGAGGATATTATAATTGATAACCAAACTGTAATCTCTCTGTATAAAATGTTGCAGATCATCAGTGTACAACTCTCTCCATATGCACACCACTATAATTTTATATTCTCATCTTTAGGGCTTCTTCATGCTCTTGCATGAATTAAGTCTCTTTCTATAAAAGATTAGATTATGGACCTCTTTCAAGGTTATCACCTTCCTTTTGAACAAAGCAGATTTGAGTTTAAAACCAGAAATGATCAGTGGTCACTTCCAAAGTGGCACCCATTGGTGAGCCATGCTGGACCAATTACACAACAAACAGATAAAGAGGTGGCAGGAGCTCCCTCCCACACCTGCATGTGCTTGCAGTGGCTACTGAAGCTGAATGAATAATGCAAAAGTGTGCATCTTTTCTTCTCCATTTCCTGCTCAAGAGCACAGTATGTGCTCATGTCGGGTGGGAAATGCCATTTTCCCCATCTCTTTGTGCAAGTACTGAGCAACTTACACTGAAACTGAAAGGCAGCAACAAAAAAGTGTGCAGAGGAAATCACTTTGTGAACTCAAATATATTAGAATATGAACCATGGCAATGTAAAATGTCTAATCCTTCTATCAGTGCTGAGTCTTTAGTCTAAATGCTAAGTAGAAATGCCGTGTGCAGAATTTAGACCAAGGATTTGAACCTGATAGGGGATTACCTATCTGATATGACAAAGAGGAATAACCAGTGTTACTAGGGTTAACAGTTAGAAACACTTTCTGGAGGGAGATTTAAAAGCTCATGCTTCTGAATTTAAATCAGTATTTGTCCACGTCTGGGGTAAACAAACATAGAGTCAGAGAATGGTTTGGGTTGGAAAGGACCTTAAAATTTTCCTAATTCCCATGCCCTGTGGTGGGCAGAGACACCTTCCACTATCCCAGGTTGCTCCAAGGCCCATCCAGCCTGGTCTTGGGTCATGGACACTCCCAGGGATGGGGCAGCCACAGCTTCTCTGGGCAGCCTGTGCCAGGGCCTCCCCACCCTCACAGGGAAGAATTTCTTCCTAAACTCTAATGTAACCCTGCCCCCTGTCACTGTGAAGCCATTCCTCCCTGCCCTGTCACTCCAGGCCCTTGACAAACTTCAACAGAGCACAAACACAGCAGCTGGGTAATGGCTTTGGTTCAAGTGGGACATGAACTGCAACACTGATTAAATGAGGTTTAATCCAGCAATCAGTTAATAGGTAAGTGCACTGTGCTCTCTGTGCCCTCTGCACTGACACCACAGAACCAACACCCGGCTTCTGTGTCTCTCTGACTAAAGCAGTGGGAAGGTAATTTTTCAGGAGTGAGTCAGAGTCACCACAGCACAATTAGCCCACTGCCCCTACATATCAAGGCCTCCAATGCTTTAAATATTTTGCAATTTTTCTGCCAGTAACAAAGTTAATGTCAAAATAAGTTTTTTTGATGCTTAGGCACGTTTCAAACACTCGCCATCAGACTGATACATCTGAACAAAAAGAGAAAATTAATTTATAGAGCTGTTAGCAGAAATGTTTGGAAAACATAAAACATGATTTAGCTGCTATTTCCTATAGCAGAGTGAAGCTCTAGATGTTCTCTGCTGTACTGCTTTGTTCTGGCCATCCCTTATGGCTCCCTGGGGCTTGGCTGGCCCAGGATCTGACTGCCCAGTTCTGATAAAATTGGGAAAAAATTTATTTTTAAATTCGAGTCATAATTTAAAATATCCTTGGGCAATCCTATGAGGCTTTGGGGACTCTTCTGGGGTTAGCAGCTTTAAAAAGCCCAGAATCAAATTATATTTCATTTAACTTCACTTAATATCAATCAAACTATTTAAAGGACAGGTTTTGTTGTTGGTTTAGATTTTTAAGCTGTAAAAACACTCTTCAGACATCTCTAACAAAGAAAAAAATTGTCTCAGCTCCTGCTGCAGGTGAATATCTGTCATTTGAGGATCCATCCTGGGATGAAGGTCTGCCCAGTGATGGAGCAGGTCAGCCCAAATGTCACCACTCAACATGTCCAACAACCTAAAATCACTGCTGTTCTCCCTCAAAGAGCTGGCTTAAGGTCTGTAGGTACCTTTGGAAATGAGGGCTCTGGCCATAAGGGCAGAGCAAAAGAAAGAAGGGGCTGGGAACTGGAGGTGAGACAGGAACCCTCCTTCCTCCTAACTCTTGTGATGCATGAACCAGCTGGGTGCATTCTATTTTGGGTGAGAATTGTTTGAAGTTTGCTCTGTTGACCTGAAGGCAATTTTTTTCTCCATCTCAGACCTGAGAGAAAACCCAGTGAGAGAAGTTGTGCTGGGAATTATGTATTGGAATAAAGGGGGGTGTGTGTATATTTTTATATATGTGTATGTATGTATGTGTATGCAACTCCTGGAAACCCTCTTGGCATCATGCAGAGTTTGAGTTGAGAACAGGCCCCCCAGACAGTAGCTTTGATTTATGCCTTGCAGAGGCACCACAGTGCAGCAGGAGCTCAGCTGAACCCAGAAGATATTTTGCAGCAACTGCTTGCCACAGGGGCACCTCACGTGGGGGTGCTCTGCAGGTCCCCCCTGCTCATGTGCCTGAGGCTTGTCTCGGCTCTGGGAGCTCTGGCCATCATGTGCTTCCCTGCTTGGTTCCTGGAAAGTCCTTTCATGCCTCTGGCTCAGTTTACTCAGCCACAGGAGTGCCTAGTAGCTCTTGGATAAGGTTAATGCAGCTTAGGAGGAGCTTCCCAGTGCCCTGGGATGAGTGGTGCCACACAAGTGCCAAGTACTTTTATATAATAAAGCACTTATTAACTAAGTGTGCCTCTCAGAGAAGAAGATCCATGAGGAACTCTGCAGTGGAGAGGGCACTTGGTTTTCTATTGCTGTCAGTGCTCAATGAATACCCTGGAGAACTGTTTGAAATGAGTGTGACATCTTCCAGGGAGATCAGGGTACTTCCAGAGGGGTTTTGCTCAGAACCCTGTGAAGCTTCTGTTCCTGTAGCTTTTGACAGTTTATAGCTTCCTCTATTTCTGTCATAATCATTCATTAGATTTTGTCAAGCTGTTCCAATTGCTATAGCAACTCTAATGAAATCTTGCTCTCTAAATAGGCACGCCAATTTTATCAGGTCAGAATCTGCCCTAACTAATTCACTACCTTTTGAATGTACTTTTCCCTCTGTAGAGAGTTTGCAGCTAGAAGGAGCCAATTATTAACCCCAAAATTTTTTCTCTTTTCAGTTTAAACCAAATGTAGATTCTTCTCTTTTTTTTTTTTTTATATCAGGTGTGTAGTCCACTAATGTTTGTGGAAAGACAAACCCTCTGGAGAAGCAAGCTGAGGCCTGTCTTGTTCCTGTGATGCTCCTGCTGGCTGACCTGAGGATTTAGAGCAAGGCAGTGAAAATTCACCATCATGACAATCCAGCACGTGTAAGATTTCTCTGAAATGCCCTATAAATCCAGGGAGAGGGTGTAGTGTGTATTTTATGATAAAATCTCTACTATTTCACTGCAGTAAGACCTGATCTGGCTTGAATTCAAGGCCCCAACAAGGCAGTCTGTATTATATTTGCGGGACCCTGAGGCACTTTGTCACCCCTTTCCCATGGAAATCCAGGACAGAATTTTGCAGTACCTTTGTTGGCTTGTGAGCAGGTCTATAATTGAATAGTAAAGGTCTCTTTTTACTACTTTCCTTCTGGAATAATATCTCCTGTGCAAAAGCAAGATTTTCTTCCAGTTTCTGCCAATGAATGAGCTCTTTAAGGTGTTTAATTTAAAATAATTTGTTTCAGTTTATGGGTTGGAAGGAATAAGATGAAAGTAAAAGATGAGTGGCACGCTCTGCCCCGAGTTTCAGCTGCAGCCAAACAGCATCAATAGATATTACCCAGCTGGACAGAGATTAAATTATTCTCTTTGGCTGGACAAAGAGTTTTTTTGCTAAACGAATGACTGAAGCCATACCTATAAATGACAGCACCTTAATAATAAAACCACCATATTTCACAAGTTTTGAACAGAAAGCAGGGAAATGTGGAATGAATTCGGCAGCTGAAATAGTCTGGCTGATGTGTATTGAGGTACTTTGAAAGGGTATTGTGAAACTTTCATTATATCTTCCTACATTTTACATGAGCAGACACCTTCCTCTTGCCTAGCTTGTATATGTTTCTCCACAAAAGGAAATGAAAAAACTTTTTCCTTGCAGTTGGAGAAAAATGGTCAAACACCCTCTGAGACAGCTGCCATGTCCCCAAATCAGAAAACTGCCTAATAAGCACAATGCTATGAAGTCTGGGCTAAAGTACTGTTTTCATTTTGCTTGCAGACCCTCATCAATTTCAGCACTAGAATTTCATTAGGGATGGAGTTTTTGAAGATATTTATGGAGTGGATGCAGAGACCCAAGTTTTGCTGATACACCATGCAAGTTTCATGCTTCACTTTTCCCCCTGTTGCTCATGTGCTGTCCTGTATCCTTGCTCCCACAGCTTTGGTGGCACATTGTGTTGATTGTGTGCCCTCTGACCCCTGGATTGGCAGGAGACTCAGCACAATCATTTGGGAGTCATGGTTCAGGCTGGATATTAGGAAAAATTTCTATACTGAAAGACTGATTAAACATTGGAACAAGCTTTCCAGGAAAAGAGAGGAGTCACCATTCCTACAAGTGTCCAAAAATGAGTAGAGATGACAATTTGTGATGTGGTTTAGTGGGAAAGTGGTATTTTGTCAAAGGTTGAACTGGATGATCTTGGAGATCCTTTCCAACCTTAATGATTCTACGATTCACCTACCCAGAGGATGGCATAACCCAAATGTCATTGCTATCCTCTGTAGAATCTTGCCCTCTACTCTCAAATAGGTGTGAGGAGTTTGGGAGCAGGAGCAATGCTCACTTTATAATGGTAAAATGTGATCAGAATGCGGGAGGACTCAATAACAGAAGTAAAGCTGGGTTGGAGAAGCAAGGGGATGTTGGCAACCCGGTGGAAATGAGGAGTCTCTTGCCTGACAGCAAGAACCCCTCCAGCTGGCAACCTTGATGAAGATGCCCTTGGTGTGGCACTCACTTGGCTGCAGCTGTTTTTAATTGTTTTCCGCTCTCTGCTGAGATTTCCATCACCCACCCACCCACACACCCTGTGTTTCACTGGCACACAGAGCTTTCTGGAGATCAAGATTTGTGTTGCTCTGGGGACACACCACGTAAGTACCACCCAGCCAAAATCTGACTCTACTGGAAGTGGTGCATTTGTAGGAAGATGGTGCAGGTGAACATATGTGTTTTGTAGGAGTCCACAGCTTAAGAACTGCCAGAGCCATTATTATTTTACGTTGCAGGTTGGTAGCAACCCATCAAAGGAAAGGCAAAGGCTGCAGGCAGGGGTGCTCAGATTTCTCTGTGAGAGCAGATGCAGAGAGAAGGGTCTGCAGGGCAAAGTCAGGAGGATCACGTCTAAAATCGAGGCAGGGTCTGATTAAAATGGGAATATTTTGATGCTGGGGGGATTTAAGTATAGGAGATAGTAAAAAGCCAAAAAAGATCTCCAGAAGCAATGTGCAGATTCAAATGATGATACTTCAGTGACTGGAAAACACGGCCTGCAGTGAAAGACAAGAATCTGATTCCAGCACCTGGAGGTTGGCAGCACCACAATGATTGGCATGGTTAAGCCAGACTTTGAAATTCTACTCAGAAAACCACACTGCACTAAATTCTTTTTTCTCTGCTCATGTGTTCAATCAGAAATTTGTTCGCTAAATATTTTATAATAATCTCATGTCACCTCAGAGTCTTTCAGGAATATGTTGGTACTTGGGAACTTTGCTTCCCTGCGTTACAGAATTTTGATTCCTTTTGTAAGTTTCCTGAGCTTATTATACATTTAATATGCTGCTCTGGCTGACTACATAATCTGAAATTTCTGCAGTTAGCAAATGCTGCTCTGCTTTAGCTTCTGCTGATCTTGACAACCAACCCGCTCACATCACTTAAATCACTAATCCCATGAAATTACTCAGTGTCAGTCTCTAAAGTACATAAAAAACCCCAAACAAAACCCTCATCTAAAATGTAATGTCAATCACAGAGAGCAGTTATACATTAAATTTTAGCTATGGGGAAAGAAAAAACCCAAACCTCTCAATTTCACTCATAAAAATCTTTTTAGTTGTGAGTTTTTAGAAAATGCTGTCTAATTCAATGTATTTATGATGTTAAATTACCACTTACCTGCAACTCTTCTGTTACCCAAAGCCATTAAATCTTCCTCAGCCTATGCCTGCCTCCTCTGGGAAGAAGGTGATAGCATTTCTTCCTCTCCAAGCCAGAAAGCAATAACTTCTTCTTCTCAACATTTTTTTCCCTGAGAAAGCCACTACAGAGGAATTGAGACATCTCCAGCATTGAAGATTACTTGAAAATAAATGTTTTGCTGGCTTAAATAATTCCCTTGGCATTTTCCCTTTGCCAAACTGCATTTACATTTCTAGTCCTATTTAACTAGAATTTTTCCCACATCTGTTGCAAGAAATTAAGGGTTCATATTCTGGAAATTGTGTTTCTGGAGATAACTTCTGAAACTAGGAACATCTGCCCAAAAAGGAGGGCTCTCCCCTGTAGACCCTCTGTCTCTCCAGGAATCCTTTGGGATGTAAAAGCTGTCTGGGGGCAAGTTGCTCATCATCAAGATTTCAAGGAACTTCCAGCTTCATTTTTCTTCCTAAGTGTCAGCAGCTGAGCACAGATGTCTGGATTGGCAGCAACTCTGAACCCAATTAACCCAGCTAATGGCACGAGAGCCCTCCATGAAGGGAGGGATTATTGCAAGCAGACGTGGCACAGCCACTCACCCCTGTCGTGTGCCCTTGTGCTACTGAGAAAGGATGTGGAGGTAGGAGCCACCAAGTGATTAACTGTTATAATATTGTTAATTAAGCACCAGTAGGAAGTTTGCCAGAAAAATAGAACTAATCTCCCTCCATTTCTGTATCCCATGTTTGGCAATATGTTACTGTATCACATAAAACAGTCTCAGTCCAGTATCTGGGCAGCAACTTCAGAAGGAGAAGTGAATGTGAAGAAAAATGAGAGATTCAGGAGGTGTAACCCTGCCATGGGGCATTCACTGAAGTGAATGTGTGCCAAATTCAAATCAAACAGCTCCAAAATTTCACTGGGTCACCCAGTTCTGCATCCCTGTGGTGGTGGGTCTCATGGATTTGAGACCAGGACAGCAAACTGGAGCAGACAGGAGTTGTAACCAGTCTGGGCCAAACAACTTGAGGTGTGCTGATTTGCAAGATTACACTTACAACCAGCTGTTGAAGATCATTGAATGGTTTCTCAGTTTCACATGGACTGCACAAAGCAGGTGAAAGCAAATAGCTGATTTTTTAGGGAGGTCTTCCTGCAAACCCCTCTGTCTGTTCTGTCTGGTTAACAACAGCTGCAGTTGTGTTACTGATGGATCCCTGCAGCTTTACACAAATGGTTCATGTAATTTTCCCCAAATTAACCAGCTCAGGACTCCTGACACCCTATTCACTAGTTCAATTTCTCCCTGGAATTAAGCAACTATTTTTTTTTCTGTGCTGTCTCATGTGGCCCATTTTCCTGAGGGTTAACCTGAGCAGTGGAGTGCTGTGGGAAATGGCACAGTTAGGGAGCAAACTGCTGTTGCAGAAAGAAATGTTAAAGCCATATTTCAGAGGAGATTTTAAGAAAACTACAGATAATATCCTGGCCTGTGTAATCCATTCAGATAAAATTGAGTGTAATCCTACCCCTATCGCTACACCACTAAATGTATTTAAAGGAAGAGATTTATTTCCCCTCCTATTATCCTTCTCTTCTCCTTTCCTCTTACACTCCATGCTACTTAAAAGTTCAGAGATGAATATTTTAGCAAGAAAGTTCTGCTTCCCCCCCCCATCTCTGGGAAATTTCTGGGGTAATATTCATGTATTTCAATGCTTCCTTTCCTCTACTATTATGATTCAGGACTTCAGGGATCTGTTTTGTAGGCAGGCTTTAAAGGTTACTCCCTTTAGTATCTCAATACCTCTTACTCTAAGGTTATTCTGACATTTTTTCTCTTAGAAGTCTTCAATTTTTGTTTTAAATGACAAATATCTCTTCTAGCCCTTTTGAAGAAATCTTGTCATTTTGCCCTGCTTTTCCAGCTCTTTGTGTTACCACATCCCATTTTGATCACAACTAACTGCAGCAATTATTACAAATTCTTTAGATGTTCTGGTAATTTACAACCAGCAAGGAATGTCAACCATGGTCAAGTAGGTCTTTCTGCATCTTCATCAGAATTCAGGCTGGACCCTATTCTTGGCATTTTGAATAAATTTTTTTTTGAATAACTGAGAAATTGAACCTTACTAGGACAATAATGCTCATTATGTAAATTCTAATCCAGAACAGGCAGCATCATTTGGATTTTGAGTTGACAATTTTCTCTGATTCTCTGCCTTCAAGACAGCATGACCCACGACTTCCTGCTGAACTGAGATCTCTGCATCCCTTATCCCTGTGAAAAGGGCAGCATGCAATAATTTTTAATGTTTGAATTCGTGATTTGTTGCTTAGTTACATATGTCATGAAAGAAAAGAAGTAATATTGCGTGATTTATGTAACTAACTGACAGTCCAAATATTAAGGCTTGAACATTGACTATTCATGCCATGTTTACATGAATATTCATGCCATGTTTACATATTATCAATGGGGGGAATATCAAGAATAAATTCAACATCTTCTCTTGAGCATTTTAAAGCAAATAAATCATTAGTTAGTCTGAATACTTGGCTGTGTTTTACAATTAAATCTTTAAGTGTTGTTGTACATGGGGTTACTCTTGGCTTGAAATTTTCTCACCATGGTGATGGACAGATTCTGCTCTCTAAATTCTGCATATTAGAGTGAGAGTCTGCAGGGACAAAGTGTGCTTTAGGAAGGGAAAGGATTAACTATTAAAGTAAAATGCCTTCAGTTCCTCAGGGAATAGTGGAAATGCATTTTCCCTTGTACCCAGTACAAAATATCCCCAGGACAATAGGAGAAAGAAGAGAATATACTTGGGAAGCTGAAAAAGAAATGCTTTCACCATGATAAATGTACAGCAGCACTTAAAAAAGTACTGCCTCCTGAAATAAGGAGATTTGCAGAATAAAGAGTAAATGCATTTTCTCATTTCTTCGGATGAAAAGGTACTAAGATTTTAATTTTCAATTGAATGCGATAAATTCTTCTTTTTAGGAACTAATCTATAAATTGAAAAGATTTATCAATTCCCATAAAATGTACACTTTCCCATAATATGCCAGGCAGTCTGTTCTGAGCAGTCATCAGAGACAGCTGAGCTGCTCCTTTGTGTCCATTTTTGCACAGCCTTGCTGTAGTCCAAGAGTTTGATGCAACATCTAATGAAGTTATTATGAACATTTCAATACAGACTTTATCAGGTCTTTAAACACTAAATATAGTTTCTAAATGCAGCTTTGCACAACCTCCCATTTGTTTTTATTAATTTTAAGCTTGTTCTGTCCTGCATGTTAGGAAAGGATTTACACTAATCTGACAAGTACTGAATGATTTGGTTTAAATTTCTGGCTACTGCTTTAATGTCTGGAAAGAAGACAAATCATGTCAGCTTTGTTATGTGATAGAATTGAAAGACTGGAATTTAAGCAAAGTCCCAGCATTTTTCTTGTGATTTTAGTTACTTTACAAAGGCAGCACCCTTCTGTGTCTTCATATGTATGTGAGAACAGTGCAAAAGCCTTCTTTCCTCAGCAGTGCCATTCTGAGCTGCGTCATTGAAGAGAATCTTTTCTTTCTTTCTTTCTTTCTTTCTTTCTTTCTTTCTTTCTTTCTTTCTTTCTTTCTTTCTTTCTTTCTTTCTTTCTTTCTTTCTTTCTTTCTTTCTTTCTTTCTTTCTTTCTTTCTTTCTTTCTTTCTTTCTAAAAAACAAGTAGATGGGACATTTTGCAGTATGGCTTAGTGGACATTGGAGTGTTAGGTCAAAGGTTTGACTTCATGATCATAGAGGTCTTTTCCAGCCTTAGTGATTCCGCAGTTTAGCTTACTACAAAATGCCACCTTGAGCATTTTTGTGCATGAACTGGAAATGGTTTTTCAGCCAAATGTAATTTGAACTAAGAGTCGTGCAACAAAACTGAGACTAGGGGTGGATAAAGCAATGGCATTTAAGGAATTGTACATGGCCTTGAACCAGTGCAGCCTGCCAGCCCCATGAGAGCAGCTCTGTTCATTCATCTGGAATTCACATGGAGGCCTGAAGTAACATCCATGTTTTCCAACGACTGACTCTTGCCTAAAGAGCTGAGTCATTTGACCATAATAATCAGACCTGATATTGACTTATGAATAGCAGGACTCTGTCACAGGGATGTAAACAATCTGGGAGGTGATTTGAACAGATGAGCCCCACCATGATTCAGCAACAAGGAAATATACTTTACCTGCCAAAATACACATCCGCACAGTTTCTGAGCTGGCATCATTCAGTATGAGGAAAGATAAACTTGAGGCTGCCCTCAAAGAGCCAAGGAGGCTGGGGCTGTTCTACACAGCAGAGCTTGAGCATGACCCAGAGTTGGGTTGGAAGGGAACTGGAGGAAGGAGATGGACTCCCCCACCTGGCCTTGTGGAGCAGGGAGTGAAGGAAAGGGCGGGCTGCCCTTTGACAGGAGGAGGTAAGAAGGACAAACACCTTTTGGACACTATAACCCAGGCTGGAGAGATATGTTTGGCAAAGAGAATCTGTTCCAAGATACCTATTCCCTCCCTGTCCGTCTGAGGGATGTTACTTAAGGTTTGAATCAATGAGGTTTCACTACTTGTGACTGATTTCAGCCTCAACTGTAGACTGAAGACATAGACAAAATTCTAGATTACTGGACAGTGTGAATTTTTTTTCTTGGCCCATGTGTTTTTCCTTGGCAATAGGAATACAGTGCAGTATTATGTGTTTTGGAGAAGCTGTGGACCTGTTTGGAAGTATAACATATAGAACTCATCTGTGAGTGACTTTGGCTTTAGCTTCAGTGTCCTCAAAAGCTGTGAATTATAACTTTTTACTCCACTTCAAGGGTCAGTACTCTGTCCTAGTCTCTCCTTCCTTCTTAAGAAAAAAAATGGTCTCCTATCTCTCACCAGTGAGGTTTTCCATTCCTGATGCCGTATTGCTTCATTCTCCTTGGTCTTGTAATGAATATCTGTCTGTTCCTTTGCCTCATTTCCCCCCTTTGCTGTTCCCCCTCTTCCAGTGCTTGATTACCAGGGACTAAATTTGTGAAGTGTGTTTAAATGCTTGAACCTTTTTTAAGCACCTGACTGACTTTTTTTTCCCCTACTGTGATGAGAATTTAGGCCTAAGTGATTAATCTGTCTTCTGGAATAATGACAAAAATGTTGCATCAGCATGAGAGGATCTAACCTTTAAAAAATTCCCCCAGGAGCATCCACTTCTGCTGGGGATTTCACTGCCAGTCAGAGCAGTTAATCAAAAAGGCAAAACTGATAACACTGCCAGAAGTTTTTGCCCCATAGAAGTCAGAGGATCAGTTAGAGACTGTCAAATGTAACATATGGCATTATTAATATGAAGAATTTCAGATCAAAATGAGGCTTACTGTCCCAGTGACTGGGTCATGTGGAAGTGGCTGAGGAAAAGGGGAGTCTTCAAGTGGAATTTTTAGAGGGGAGTGCTTGGGCAGACTTGCAAAGTCATTAATTTCAGTATTTCAGGAGGATGAGAAAGTGAAAGATAGGAGAGGAGATATTCTAGCTGTAATGCTGGGTGCGTTTCAGCATGTGGCCTCTGAGCTCCTCAGGATGTGGGAAGCCTTTCCCTTCTGGTGAGCAATGTGGGCTGCAGGTGCCTGGACAATGCTGAGGGACAGGGTAGGAGCCTACCCAAGTAGCCATCAAGCCATCTTGGCTGCATGCAGTGCCAAGGCACAGCATCGTGAAAGACACACTTCTCAGCCTTGCCCCCAGGATTTTTCTCCTCTTTTTTAAATGTCACATTCTGAAAACATGGGCTCAAACCATGCAGGAAGTTCAGTTTATGCTAAGAATTTATTATGCAGTCATCATCTTTTCATAAAGCCACAGACTGTTTATTTGTTTAAATACTTGTTTTGTTTGTTTCATATAAATGATCCCAATCCTTATTATCTGAACACGCAGTGTAATTTCATCTCTCATCTAGTGGGACAATGCTCTAGTACAGCTGCTTGGAAAGCTGGCAGCTTAGAGAAATATTCATAAGGCATCCTTAGGAGCCTAAAAATGGCTTGGTAACCTATGGAGCTTCAGCAGCTTCTGTTGAGTGCACAATTTGTTTGACAAATCCCATCTAATTGTGTGTGAATTATCTACCAGGAAAAGTTCCTTTTAAAATCATTGGTTAGCTTTAAATAATTTCTCAAATATGTATAGATTTTCTTGTGGCTGTTCCATATCAAGATATTTCTTTGAGTGCAGAAGGGAGTGCTGGGCTCCTGGTAACCCCTCATTCCTTGACTGACCATAACCCTTGGAAGCAAAATGTGCTGCATATGTTTGGCTTCAGAAATGTCTTTGCATGAATGCTTCCAAGTTTCCTGGGCAGGTCTGTGCCTGTCCCTGGTACTCTGGGCACCCCAGGCACCCCAGGCACCCCAGGGGCCTGGATCCATCACCCTGGCCCAACTATGGAACTGTGACTGGGTAGGGAGCCACAAATCCTCATGGGGGTGGGGCTGAGAAGGAAAAGTGCAGAACTTGGTAATTGTTTTGCTTATATAAGCTCTGTACCAGGTTTGTGTAATCATTTTAAAGCAAAATTGATTCTTATTCTGCTGTGTTAGATGTTTGTATTTAACTTAATTTAATTTTCTTATATTAAGGGCAGCTAACACATAAAAAATGATGATTCAGGTAGAGTTAGCTGCTTCCATGTAACTTTTGCAAGGAGCAGTATTGCTGCCCCACTGTAGAGGAGTGAAGGGCAGTTAGCAAAGTGATTAACAACATAAATCTCCATTCCTTTTTACCTCTAATAGCTGTTTTTGACAGCAATACCAGTAGATATTAGGTCTTGGTTGGCCATCAGGTTGGTTTTTTGGTCTTTTTTTTGATGGACCAGATTTTATTTCTGTAATGGTATCCCTGCCCCAGCAGTATCAACTGGTCAGCCACAGCTTTATTTTCTCTTATTACGAGCAGGAAGGAAGGTCTGTGACAAAATACCCATCTGGAAGAACTCTTTAGTACCAAGACATGGATTCATCCCATGAACACTGCGACCTTTCCCTTCCCCTTCCTTTCCCTCTGTCCTTCTTACCATTGTGTCTCTGACCACTCTCTATAATTGAGCTATGAAATAAGAGAAGATTTCTCTTTCCAAGTAAAGTGAGATGAAGTGTTCCTCCCTAGAGTCCAGGGAATCGTTACTTTAATATTTTTTGCTTGATATAGATAATCTCTCAGCAACTGAAGGGCACTGCTACAAGCTGCATGTGTGTCCTGGGCCATCTTCTTTAACTCCCTCATTGTGAGGGATCATTTGTAAGATAACAGGAAAAGACCATTTTCCCACAGGAAGGTTTTCCAGCTCTCAAATTGGTGATTTTTTTTCCTCATTACATGTCATGGGCTGTTCATCAGCTCCTGCCTGAATTGCAAAGTAATTTTGAAATGTCTCAGCAACTCACAGGCAGCGTGCCCTTGTACCAGGGGAAATCAGAGAGTATTTACTTCTTCAGATACTTTCCCTCATAATGTAATCGTGCAGCTTTTCAACAAGGATTTAAAATACTTGTTGACACAGCAAGGAAGGTCTGTTCTGCTTTTCGTCCTGGTGATGCTTAGTGTCTTTAGGGGCTGCTGTATTCCTCAAGAGTCTAAACTTTCAAGATTTTAAAGCTCTTTGTGCTAATAATATTTGTCTTATAACACTGTATTTAAAAAGGTAAGAGTGAAGTGCACCTGGGGAAGGTTGTACCTGGAAGATTGCTTCTGTCATGCAGAGCAAAATACCAACTGTTATTTATGATGTAAGACCACTTAAATAAAATTTGAAGTGGCAGATTGCATTAGATTTTCTCAAGATAAAAATTGTCCGGTGTGCTTTTTGTGATGTCTTTATTTTAGTAGCATCAGAGCATCAAAATATTACTGCCTGCTGATCATCTGATAAAATTCATCTAGCATGCCTTGAGTAAGACAAAATTGAGTGCATAAAAATGTTCCTATTTTCAGTAAATCCTTCCAGTGATAGAGACACTAATTTGGTTACTTTAGACCTTGTTTCATTACAGAAAGGCTTTGGCAGCAGACCTGCAAGAGCTAATTCAGTATGATGCAGGAGACCCACTCACAGTATTTTTAGTTAAAACCAATGGGGATCAAGATTTTATCCTTCAAAGTGTGATGCACCATATATTATGTGTGGCTCTGGTGTGGGATTGAATTCACCTTGGGTTTGGTGTCAAAATTATCTGGATGATATATGAACACCTTGGGCCAGCTCAGGGCTGTGTGCTGGCACTGGCAGGGGGAAATGAGACCCCACCAGGATCTCAGCACCACCAGAGAACCATGACTGCATTTTATTTTTTTACAAGGACATTTAGTGACAGGACAGGGGGGAATGGCTTCACAGTGACAGAGGAGAGATTTAAGTTAGATATGGAGAAGAAATTCTTGCCTGTGAGGGTGGTGGGGCCCTGGCACTGGTTGTCCACAGAGAAACTGTGGCTGCCCCATCCTTGCAAGTGTCCAAGGCCCAGGCAGGGGGGTTGGAACTGGATGAGCTTTACGAATCCTTCCAATCCAAACCATCCAATGATTCTATAATTTCCTGGGAAAAAGATATTTCCTGAAGCCCATGGTCTGGGATCAATTTAAAATATGTCTATTTTCTCACTTCACAGGCTGCTAAGTGTGGCTGAAGAGATGTGGAGATCCCTGTCTGAAAGCTGTTCTCCCCTCATTGCTGTGGAAGACTTAAAACAAAGTTTTGCCCAGAAATGACTGAACAGCATTGGTCCATCCATCTGCCTCATGAATCCCGGATGGAGGGAACTGACTTGTCCCATCCTGTTTTGCTACAGTGATGCATAGTGTGAGATGTCAGACTGCACACTGGCCTAGTGACTGCTAAGACCAGTGTTAAAAAAGGGGGATTTAAACCAGGGGTTGCTTGGACCTCCAGTTAATATTGGATTCATGGCTGGAGCCGTGGCTGGAAAGATCTGTAGTGTGTCTTTATGTACGTGAAGGATAATGCTCAGAAAGTACAGGAGAGCTTTTTTTAAAAGGCTTTCTGGAAATCATCACAAAGTTGACCAATATGGAACAATTAAGGTTTTTGCAGCAGATTGTGCTCTACAGCAAGAAATAGAGAGAAGCTGTTTTCACTATGAAGGTGCCATACCACATTGGGGTAACCAGCCCTCTGCACATGGTGCTGCAGTCTGGATCCACAGTCCTGGCACTACCCACAGCTGCACCTGATGATCAGCATCCTGTTTGTCAGAAGAAGAGACAAATTGTGGGATTTCTTTCAAATCCTTGCAATGTATCTGTGAGCATGAATGACGCTGTCGTTATCTCACTGGGTGTTAGAAGTGTTACCTTTTTTATATCTTTTGGTTTTCAGCTGTATCTCTTCATTTGAGCAGAGAAATATTTCTCATGCAGTCATTCTCACCGTTGTGCAGAGATAAACCCACTGTGTCTGTGTGTGTGTGGGTCTGAGAGGTGCCAGTGTTTCTGGGAGCCTGTGTAATACATGATTTCTGCCTTTCTGTGAAGAGGTACCTATTTAAAATCTGAATTAAAATATGCCATGCAGGGAATGAACAGACAAGAGAAGAGACTGGAAGCTCCTTCTTGGAGGCAACACTTCAAGTATTGGAAAAGGAGAAGAAATTGCATCTGCAGTGGAGGGATCCCTGAGCTGGTTCTGTCTGGGGAAGGGCAGTGATGCCAGGGCAGGGCACAGGAGTGGGCAGCCACCCCCATGGGCACTCCAATGCACAGGCTTGTTTACTACTGGCCCTGTGGTCAACCCCAGTGACAAAACAGCAGGATGAAAAGAGGAAACAGAATTAACACCAAATCAAAATATCAGGTGGAGAATTAATCATGGAAGGAAACTCTCTGGATTTATTACACCGAGCATAGATTTCACCTAGGTGGCATTACTGAAACCAGATGAGGAGATGGGTATGGCTGGAATGCTAAAGCCCTTTTAAAAATTATTTATTTAGCAAGATCTGATTGGGTTGAAGGGGAGGGACAGTGACTCAGCAAAGATACTGCTCCTTGTTGGACGGCTCAGAAGCAAGTGACATTTTGGCACTAAAGGTTAAAATATAAGAAGATAAACTACAGCACTGGATACTTGTTATCGATGCTACCAACCCCAAATCACACCCTCAGAATAAGCTCAAGTGGCTCAGCTTCCCATCTCCTATAACACAGCCTCTGTCATGCTAAAATCATACACAGGCCAGTAAAAATTAGAGTCTGACAGATTTTTAAGGGTTGAATCCCAAGAATATTTAGACTTTTTTTTGACAGGCTTGGGAAATACAGTCACCAAACAGAAATGTAGCACTGGCTGAAGGAATGTCATTGTGATTTTGCCATTTCCAAGCTGGGTCTGGTGTATTTATGGGTACAACACAGCACGTGTGTGTGCAGGTATCTGCAGAGCACACACACACAGACACACACACACACAGAGAGGACATTGGCACAGCTAGGGTCAAGAAGCCAGTAAGGACTTAAAAAAAAAAAAAAATCAATGTGAAGGAATTTAAACCATTCCAATTACCATTCATGTTCCTTTTATTTCAAACCTATTAGCAGACACTGGGGAATTAACAATTAGGTGTTCAGAGACTAAAGGATAGGTCAATTTAAGAATAAAGAGGTTGATTTTCCAGCAAAAGATATCAACAGAATCTCATTTAATTCAATTCAAACATTTCATTTTATTAGAGGTAGATTTGCTATGGTACATATCTCTGGTTATCCCCATAAAGGGACATTAAGGACATTTTGCCATTAACTCTAAAAGGGAGGGTGAAATAGAAAATACAGCACAAGAATATCCTCTTGAAATTCTTATATATCTGAAATGTTATATTTACAGATGCCAGCAAGATTAGCTATCCATATGGCAACATATTATTTTGTGTACATGAAGTATATACACACACAAAAATGTAAATATATTTGGTGGGGGTGCTGCTCCTGTGCTTCTGTGCCCCATCCCCCTTCCCCATGTGCACTGGTCCCTGGGCAAGCTGGGGGTCACTGCAGCCCTCACCTTCAGCTCAGCCCTCCCTGGTGCTCACAGTCCACTCTGGCTGAGCACTGGGCAGTGTTCTCATTCACTAAAAATTGCATTTTTGTGAGAAATTTATTTCAGCTGTTTGCTCTTGTTGTCCTTATTTTCATTAATGAGGAGACAGACAGGGGCCTGTGCACCAATGCTTACAGTGCTGAATCAAATATGAAATGGTAACTTGGGAAGATAAAAGGCTTTCTAATGCTTTACCAATCCTCAAACTAGCTGTTCCTGGTTCTGTCTTAAGCTTTAAATATTTGCATTAAGATCCAGGTTGCAAGTAACCGGTCTCAGAAAAATGTGAAACAGGAATTTTAAATGGAAATGTGGAATGGAAAATGTGGCATCCTGGAGCTGGGCTTATCTGAGCATGCAGCAAAGATGCAGTTGTCTGCTAAAGCATTGACTCTGCTCAAAGGACATTCAGCAGGGCAAGCTGGATGAGTTTTTTCTGCCTGGAAATGCAGGCTGCCTTCCTGCCATCTTCCCTTCATAATGCATTTTAATCAAGTCACAGGATGGTGAATTTGCAGTCAATCCAAGTCAGGAATCTATAATCTCATTGAAAATTATTTTCTAAATAGAAACAATTTAAGACTTTTTATAAATTTATGTCCACTATGTACTTGGGATTTAATATGAAATGTGTTTTCTGTGCACCTGGATGGAAAGTGGACAAATAAAATCTGCTGGAATGATTCAATTTGTTTTTTCCTGGTCATGTGGGATGTGTTCATCGTGTTGATTGCTGTTCAAGGCAAGCACATTAATTGAAGCACCTTCACTTGCATTCTCCATAGCAAAATCACATTAGTTGAAATAGCTTGCACACAAGTGGTGCTGTATCATATATAATGAAGAAATAATGAAAGAACCAGACATTCCCATCAAAATGTGCCCCTGGGAAAGAGGAGCCAATGCTGTTGTGGTCTCTGCCCTCTGTTTCCATGTTTTCCACCTGTGAGGTGAGCAGGTAGGGGCAAGTGCTGGTGCTTGCCATCCCCAAAGCCCCTGGTGTGACATCTTGGAACCATAAAGCACTGGCACAAACATGGAGCACAGGCAAAGTGGGGGCAGAATGTGAATGTGTTTGATAAACTCCTTTAAATGATGGTGTGGACATGTGGGTTTGCTTGCAGCAATCAGTGCTGCTGGAACTGTCTGTCTGACCAGGGCCCCTTGCACCAGCTGAGACAGGATGCCCTGAGGGGCAGGACTGGAGCAAGCTGAATTCCCTAGCCTGCATTTGCCATTGTAAAGATTTTAGTTTTGTCTATATGACATTCGTGTTCCTGAGGCAATGGCATGAAGCTGTGTCAGGAAGGCTCAGGCTGGATATTAGGAAAAGCTTCTTCTCCCAGAGGGAAGCTGGGACATGGGCACAGGCTCCCCAGGGCAGTGGTCACAGCACCAAGCCTGGCAGAGTTCAAGGGGCACTTGGACAATGCTCTCAGGCACAGGGTGGGCTTCTTGGGGTTCTGTGCTGGGCCAGGAGCTTGACTCAACCACCCTTGTGGAGCCTTTCCAACCCAGGAGATTCCATGATTCTATGATTTTGGGCATGTCCATATTTCCAGTCCGTCCTTTACACCCTGGGGGCATTTTCCTGCAGTCCTGCAGGGATGACCAGCTGCTCCCATGGCTCAGTACCTCTGGTGTATGCAGACATGCAAAAATCAGACTTGACCTAAAGCCCAGGAGCTGGGGAGTGAGAGCAGAGGTACCTGCTGTCACACAGCACCCACACTGCAGAGCAATGGGGATTTCTGGGACTGGGGAAAGGAGAGAATGGAACTGGTAAGTTAAAGGTCAATAAGGCTGGGAATAAAGCATAGAAAAATCATGGTAAATAAAAGAACTGCTGACAGCAATAGGAAATGAATAATTTCATACAGCAGCTATTGCTGAAAACTCTTCCAAAGGACTGGTGGAATTACTCATTGTGCTAATTCAAAGTTACCATCCAAAGTCCTGGCAACTGCTGATAAGAGGAAGATCAGCACAACTCACAGCTACCTGAAAGCACTCAAAAAAGATGTGGAATAGCAAAGAGATGTGGAATATGTGCTGGGGCAGTGTCATCCTCTGCAGCAGTGGTTTGGTTTAAAGGTCCAGGCTGAGTGTGGACAGGGTGCAGGAGCTCACAGACTGCACTGTCAGCCAGGGGCAGCTTCATAAAGGAATCCTCAGAAAACCAAATTATGGTCAATAGTTACAAAATCAACCTTTTTATTTCCATCCACTAAGTCTTTAAAACTGTCTTAAAGCATCTGGTAATCACTGCTGTAATTAGGTCATGCTCTACACCCTTGAAGACAAGCAGTAAACCCAAAAGAAAAAAGGGGAATTTGTTTTAGGAGGCATTTATAGTCATGTATTTAATAGAATCACAGAATGATTTGGGCTGGAAGGCACTTCTAGCTTACCTTGTTCCAGGCCCCCTGCCCTGGATAGGTACACCTTCTGCTAGGCCAGGTTGCTCTAAGACCCTTCCAAGCTGGACAATTCTGGGCATGAGACATCCTGTGAAATTCCAGCAAAACAACCTTAGCCCAAATGATTTTTTTTCATATCCCTTGGTTAGCTTTTCCCTGGGTTAGGCAGCCAGGCTGGGAATGTCTGTGCTGGTTTTGGTGGCGCAGTTCTCCAGAGGGAATTACCTGTGTGTCATTGCAAACAGCTCCAGGTTGTCAGAGAGATAATATCTCATATCTCCAGGTTTTATGTAAGTGATTTGCTTGTTGTGATTTGGATAAGTATTCCACTAAAGAGACTGTAGTTAGGATACATTATTCTTTGGGTATCTTGTATATCTTGTCATTTACACACACACATATATGTGTGTGTGTGTGTGTTTATACCCACACATAGACACTTACACACACTCATGCATAAATGGCAGTTATGTGAAGGTAATGCCTAATGTATATTTATTTTCATTATGCACTTTTTAACATTTTCAATTTAACCATACAGGAAGTCCAGGATAAAGAGGCAGGGCTGTGTGCAGAGCAGTTCTTTCCCTTTCTTTTTGTGTTTACACACAAATTTATATAATGCAATTAAAGAATGAAAAAATGCCATAGTATGCAGGTAAAGCAGTATTGTTTTGTAAAAGGCACATGCAGTAAATAAAAAAGCAATATTCAGACTAAAAGGAAAGTGAGAAGGAATGTTTGTTTTTATCTGAAATACCATTAAAGTCTGAAGAAATTTTTTTGTGGTTATGTCACCCTCTCCACATATAATCAAGGATTTATGAAACGAAGCAGGATTTGGGACAGGCATTTTGTTTCAAGTCTTCTTCTTGGCTCTCTTTATCCTTTTTCATGCCTCAGCAACCTATTTTTTATTTAATTTTCCCAGAACAGTCAAAGACAAAACATGGATTAGAGCCCTGAGAGCAGCTGAAACCTGCACTTGGGTAACAGCATTGAGAGTAAAAGTGTCCAGATTGAGGAGATTGCTCAAAGTTTTACTAGACACATGTGAAAAATATAACTCCAGAGATGATAAATCAACATTATTACTGCTGGCTACTATTAATTTAGGTCATTGGCCTTTAAAGATGACATTGGTGCCTAACATTGAACGTTAGAAGGTTGAGCTACAATATGAAAATGGGATTTGGAATGGTGGTGTAGCACACAGAAATTATTATACAGAAAAGTTTGAAAAGCATCCCTAAGGTACACTGATCTTTCTTCTTCTAACCAAAAGTCCTCATTCATGGCTAGACCCTTTCATTACTAGACTGATCTACATTTACCTCCCTTTGTCATGACCTTGTAAAGTGTTCTGCAATGACAATGGGATTGCAGATACTGTCAAAGATAACATTAATTCAAAGATAACTGATTAATTATTGACAAATAAGCCCACAATAGCTCTCTGCAGTGTGGAACAGCTAAGGCTGGGTACCCTGGTTTTTCATTGGGAGTAGAATGGGGTGTTCTCTCCTGAGTTTGCCCACGCTGCCTGTTCCCAGGGTTGGTACCAAGTTTTCTTGTTTAGAAAATAAGTACTGCAGATTCCTAATCTTTGTATTTTTTAAGTCACTTCTGTTTATTATGCTCGTAACCATCAGACCAACTACATTTGCATTTTGGCCTAGGAGAAAAAATCTGTACATTTATTTTCATTAAGAGGATTATTTCGTTCTTGTCCAAAACAATGCAGCAAAACCTCATAGTTACTCTGAATGATCATTGGGAGTGTGGCTGCTAATTAGTGACTGATTTGAGGAACAAAAAATCCACTTGGGAAACATAATAATTACCCACATATTTCTTTGGGTCAGGCAGCCATGTTACATCAAACACTAGATTTATTATTCCATTTAAATAATTTTGAAATAATTAAAATTGTGTTGTGCATCTAACTGAGAAGATCCAAAGTACAAAATCATACATCTAAATTATGAACCAACTGGAGCATTGCCCAAAAATATGAGTAGTGAAGTGCATTTCTACTTCTGAGGAAAAAAGAAGTAAATATATATTTTCTACATCACCATTTTTTAAATAGTTGCTGTTTTATTTCCATTTATTTTCCCACACCTGAAAATGTGCTAAAATACAGGTCCAAGCAGCATTGGAAAAATCTCAGTATCTCTACATTGGGGGCTACCTCCATTTCCAGGTATACATGGAGACAATAGCTGGGCCAGGACAGAATTGCCTGATGACAGCATTGCAGGGGATTTAGCTTATTAATGCCAATATATAAAAATTTATATTGATTTCAAAGATGGATGCTTATTGAGTGAGAATTACCAACTGTGTTCAGTCCCAGAGAGAATCCAGTCATTCTCGTGTCACGCCCTAAGTCCTAGTTCTTAGGATTGAGGTGATATGTGATCTCATTTCTGTATTTCTAAGGGATAAACGAAAAATGCCTTTGTTAAACTCAACAAAACAACATTTTGGGGAAAAAAAGTTACTTCTAGATACTCCAAATCAATGTGACAGCTTAATCTGACACCAGTAGAATGGCAGTGATTTGGAAGGTGTCCCAAATAGAGCCTTGTGATTAAATCACCAAGGTTGTGGGTTTAATCTCCATATAGGCCAATCACTTAAGAGTTGGGCTTGATGATCTTTGTGGATCCATTCCAACACAGAATATTCTTTAATTCTACGAAATTTTCTTCTCTAATTTTCTCTTCTTCTTCAATATATAGTGAATCATCTGAAGATGCTTTTATAAAATGTGTATTTTCATTCTGGGTGTAATCCATTGATCTGGAAGCACTAAATTTTGTTTTCTTTTCAGTGAGAATGGTATCAGTAATGTTTTCAGGAGAGACAATGTGCCACATCTACTCATTTTTTGAACATTTCCAGGGATGGTGACTCCACCACTTCTCTTCACAGTCTGTTCCAATGCTTAACAACTCTTTCTGTGATTAAATTTTTCCTAGCATTCAACCTGAGTAACAGGAAACAAATCAAATGAAACAAAGATTATTTTAAGTTTGTAAAATTGATATCTTAGTAGTTTTTTTGAACATGATTGTAGGGGACACAGACGCAAACCAGGCTGGGCAAAGCATCACCCACTGGACCCACCTGTAGTGACAAATCCACCCTGTTCTCACAAGTCAGGCAGGGCAGAGGGCTGGTGTGAAGAGATGAAGGCAGCAGAGCATCCCTGGAGCTCACAAGCTGGCAAAGGTGCATCTCCCAGCTGCCAGCCCTGTGCTCCCTGGGGTGACCCACAGGGGAGGCACAGCAGCATCTTTCTCCCATTTCAGTATTTTGATGTCTCCCCCCCAGTTTCCAGCAATTTCACTTTTCTGCTGCTCTGCTTCTCCAGAGTTTTTGCTGACAGAACAGAATGCTGGTAGCAAACACATTATTCATTGTGATTGAATGCCTAGTAATTATGTTATATATTTTTTTTCATTTCTCAAATTAAACCTCTTTGCTATTACGAACAGATGTTAAATTCAGGACTGCTGTTGATTGTTAGTGTGACACACACATGAAATATTTTAAATGAGAAGGCTGATTGAATTTTAAACATACTGATCACACTGCTGGAATTGAAAGTAATTGAAACTGGGAGTAGCTGAAATGTTTCCAAGAAGAGGAGACAGAGGTGGGGTTTGCTTTTCAAATTCCTTATCACACCAATCATGTTAAATTCTGCAGACTAAATACAGTAATTTACTGTAGATTATAATACCAAACATGAGACTTACATGGTTTTTACTTCAAAATGGCAGTAGAAAAGAATTTTAAAAATAAGGCAAAATCTATTTTCAATTGAAGACTTCAGATAATACCCATGTTCTTGTAGGAGCACGTAGTCTTTGTTTGTTTGTTTGTTTTGTTTGTTTGGTTTTTGTTTCCTCAGCTTATTCAGTAAAATCACGTTTCAGGAGATCTGACATTGCTACCAAGGAGGTGTTGCCCACCATGCAGGCTGAGCTGGCTCTTGCAGTCCTTTCACCTGCAAAAAGCCCCAGATCCCTTCCCAACCTGGAGAAGCTGATGGCTTCACTCGGCAAGGGCTGATGCTGGAGAGAGTGAGGAAATTATTGCAAAGCACCCAGTCACCAATCTGAACCATTACTCTGCATTAAGTGTAACCTCTACCTGTGGAACTGGTTTTATTTTTTGTTTTTTACTTCTGTGGGCAGATTTATCTGCACATGTATTTTGCATAAGAAAATAAACACCCCATCAATCTATTTATGAGAAAATTTTACTGGCAATGGAAAACTTTGCAGCATTGCACTTTCCAGTCACTCCATTGCTCTGACACCTTTCTGCTGGACTGGCAAGAACTCTGGAGTGTTCCTTGGGACTGACAGATGGGTTCTGCTCCCACACTTGCTCACATGCCCCCCAAAGTCTGGAATGGAGTCTGCAATGTCTGTCCCACCAGTCTGTGATACACATTTTCCAGCTCTTGGAAGCTGTTGAGTGTCTGTAGATCACTTTGCTATATTTGAATTAGCAAGATGCATGTGTTACATGTAGAGTTCTCTAACCTGACTTTGCAGGATTTATAGCATACAAGGCATGAAAATCTGAGTTTGGAAAGTAATGCAGTAACAGTTGCAATTAACTTCCAGAAACCTCAGGTAACCTTGGTGTGTTAGGTTTAAAGCACATTGCTTTTAATTACGTTTAGTGGCCAAGTACTGCTTTTCCTAAAACATTTTACTGGCATTTCTTCTGCAAGAAATTGCTTTAGAGCCTGAATGTTGGTGCCAGCTCTACCCCATGTGACCTAATGCCAAGAGGTAACAACTCGTGGAAAGAAAATCCAGATTGAAAAAGCCATTTCTGAGCAGGGACAACTTTTATTTGTGCCAAACCACTTTTCTGTATGTGGTTTCTTCTTACATCTGATATAATTTACAGATTTATAACACTTGCTGTACTTCTCAGAACAAGAATACTCCCACTGAGGCTGCAAATCGTTGTTACACTGAGTGATCCCTGACAATCTATTGTCCCTATACGTGTCACATTAAAGCAGCCTGGCACTGGTGCTAGAGAAAGTCTTCTGACACTCGGTGTCTTCTGGGGCTGTCATCCTTTATTATGTTCATGATCCATGGAGGAAAGGTTGCTAACAGCAGACATTGACCCACTGGTGGTAATTGCTGTGAAAACATTATTCAGGCTGATTACGTTAATGACAGAAGGATGAGGCACTGCCTGAAGAGTTAGTACAGCATCACCAGAGATGCTTTATTTATTTAACTGATTGATCACTTAAAGGTTTGTAAACTGCCTTCTCTGTATAATAACACTGCATAATCATGTACATACAAATTAAACAATCCAGAGAGCTAAGGCAGAGGGGTTGTTGCAGATCTGATTTTCATGTAAAATCTCAAGATTTTATGGGCTTATTTACATAACAAGTCATGGTCTAGTCTCCTTTATCAGCATCAGCTTGATGTGGAGTTGGCTTCAGCTGTAAATTTTTATGGTTTGAAGCTAGTGGAATATAAGAGAATGGCTCACATATTTTAGTAATTTGAAATACATTTTTTATTGAAGAAAACAGCATCATTTTCTTCCAGCAGAACAATCTCTTCCCTAAAAATATGGTGCTTGCACACTTTCCCAGGGCAAGGTTATGACTTTTCTCCTTCCCATTAATGCCTGCAGACTGCTCCTCCAGATGTATTCTCCTCTTTCTCACCAGAAAATCCACTGCAAACCTCTGGGTCTGAGCATCCCTGATCCCTTGGAGCTGGGGGTAAGTATAGGTCACTCTGCTCTCAGACTGGTGAAATCCAAGTAGATAAAAAGATCTTTACATAGACAAGGTAGGATTGACATGCCCTGCAGCTGGAAAAGTACAGTCAGAATATTTCTCAGTGAAAATGGTTCAGTAAAGAGATATTAATGGTTGGACTTGATGATCCCAAAGTTCTTTTCCAACCAAATGATTGCACGATTTTGTGATCCTGAGGGTCTCAACCGAATTTGCTGACAGCAGTCTCTAAACCAGACATGGCTGAGTTGGTGAAGAAATTACAGCAGGGAAGCTCTGAGCAAAGCTGGGAGAGGGATGCCCTGCTGGCCCAAAATGATGGCCAAGGCTTCTCTGCCTCGGGATCAGCCCTCAATGCTCTCTCCAGGCTGAGCCTTCAGGCTCTCAGCTGCCCTCATTACACAGGGACTGGACTTGAAATCAAAGGACAGCTACTGCAGTCCCATTTGTACCATCTTAAACTCTTTTGATCATGGCCAGAGGGCTGGAGAAATAGATTAATAGATTTTCATGTTCAGAAGAGGCCATTCCCCCTGTAACCTCTATATGTGTTCCTAGAGAATTCTACGTACTTTGAATATTATTGTACTTGACAAATCTGACAAAATGGCTAAAACCAAACTGATCTGAGGAATTTCCCCTCTTTCCTCCCTCCTTCATGCAGAAGAATTCCTGCTCCTTCTGCTTTGCAACGCAAGGCAAATTTTGCATTTGCAATCCCTACAGAGTTACACAGAGTATAAATCACAATGCTACACTGTTTGACAAGTTTTCAAATAGCGTGGCCAAAACGTATATGTATGTCAGTCTGTATTAAATATTTTCTGCACCTTTTTAAGCTGTTATGATTTTGGATTTCTACAAGAAACAGAAACATGAATCCTTTACAGATGACGCACTTAAATAAACCTTTGCTTAAACATTCTTTAGAAAAATCAGTGTGTGATTGCAAAAAGTTCTTAATTGCATTTCTTTCTCATGTCAGAAAAAACCACGAACCAGATGTTTGCTGTGTATTCAAAGGCAGAAAGAGAAAGCAGGTTTACTACCTTGTTTTCCATCTAATTTTAGCTATTACGAAGCGGAATGGGGAAAAAACCCAAAGCAGAAGTTAATGTTTTGCCTCAGTTCTCTCCACCTTCCCAGCATCTGTGTTGCTTAATAAAAAAAGCAGTCAGATGGACAGATGAGTTTTCGTGGCTCTCTTTGTTCTACAGACTACAGGGGGCAACATCTGTTTCTCCTGATCCTTTCTCCCCCTTGAACAGGAAATTAAATACAAATTACTCAATTAAAGCAACCTGAAGAATTAACTTAATTAAAAATAAGGAAGTTCAGGCTGGAGTCTCTTCTCCTCTGTCCTTT
The DNA here is from genome assembly GCF_963513975.1 of Fringilla coelebs. Lineage (NCBI taxonomy): Eukaryota > Metazoa > Chordata > Aves > Passeriformes > Fringillidae > Fringilla > Fringilla coelebs. Next base: position 8,811,866 of record NC_140041.1, read on the forward strand.
GGAAGGTTAATGTGGCTGAGGCTGAGCTGGCAGGAGATGTCCAAGGCTCTGACAGAGCCTGTGCTTGGGTGCACGTCTGCATGGCCAAAGCTATTCCAGTGCTGCCAGCTACTATTGATTAAACTGTATTTGATATTGCTGCCGGGGACTGAAGGGTGCAAATCAGCTTCATTCCTGGCTTTGAAAAGGCAGTGATGCTGCTGCAGCTTCCCCCACTGCATGAATACTGACAAAGTCCCCTCAGTTCAGAAAAGAATCATTAAAAGCCTAGTTGAAATGTTGGTAATTTGAGAGTTTCTGGGGAGAGTCTGCCTCTCTGAACATCCCTGTGTGAGAACCACATTCTGGTATTCGGAGCACAAATCATCTTTCGTAATAAAAATTCAATAGCTCTCCCCAGAACTACCTGTTAAAACTCAGACAGTAGATTAAATATTTACTTGTTCTTTCTCAGGATCCTCTGGCTCAACAGAAGAATTTAAAGAGGTACTAAATGCTGAGGAGCAGCTGGGCAGCAGCAGCAGAGCGCCCAGGGCTGGGGCTGTGGTGGTGGCTCCCAGACAAGCCCCACAGGACCCAGGTACCACAGCCCCTGCTCCTTTCTTTGCACTTGGACATTGTAGATCCTGCATAAACCCTTCCTTGGGGTTTGACACTACAGACTGGAAGATCTGCTAAGAGCTGGTTCAGCAGAGTGCTGAAGCCTGTGTCTAAATTCCCCTTAAAAACCACTGCAGCATGAACAAGTGCTCAGCTCATGTGGTGTGAGTGTGAATAGGTTTAGGTTTGAGCATTATACCTTGGGGTTATACCTTGGGCTGAAGTGCTTTGGATCACAGACTGGTTTCCTACAGTTCCTACGGTTAATTTTTATAGGCTTGAGATACAAGCAGTGTGCGGGCGCCTGAGCAAGTAATTTTGCTATTTAAAAATAAAATTAACTGGGATTGCAGACTTTCATGCTTCTCCCCATTTATTCTCAAGTAATATCTATGCAGCCATTGAACATTTTGTTCTATTTCAACTCATTTAAAACTGATGTGGCCAAAGCAATTCTGTTTTTACTCTTAGGGCCAGCTAACATTTCTTTGTATTTCCTTATTCATTGCATTCACTTGGCCTGAAATGGATTTTTGATTGTCATGTAAACTACTTTTCAAATACACTTCTGAAGTGCAATAATATTGGGGTGGCTGGTACAATATTTTCTAGTAATGTTAGTGCAAATGACAAGATAGAGTGGGTGTTAATAAGGTCAGATTTTCAATGGTAACCCACCTGAGTGGCGCTTCTTTGTGTGCGTTATAAAGATGGATTATAAACACACACAACAGCATTAAAAAAGCAATTTAGATACAATGATCTGATTTCAGTCAACCATGTGAACTTTATATCTCTCACATCTTTTATTCTATGTACAGTTTCCCTCTCAAAGGCCTTGCTGTAACAATTGAGCAGTGTACAGAAAAGCCTGAGATCTGAACTAGGCACCTCGATGAGCTTGTTTTTGCAAATAAATATGAATTTGTTACAGGAGCTTAGGAGTTTTGCAGGCTTCTTTGGAAATGGCTGGCTGAAGGTCAGTAGATATATCGAGAGGTAATAAAAGAGAACTTTGGTGGACTTGCTTTGCAACTCCTATTTTTTATGTATTCTATTTTGTAAAAAAAAACAACAGAAAAAGGAACTTCAGTGCAGTGTACTCTGGAAACTAATTGGAGCAGACATTCAAGTCTTAAGTAAATCAGCTCTGTATCATTTGACACACAACATTACTTCGATTAGTATGACTTCCACCATTATCTAGACAGATGAAACGATGTACCATGCTAATCAGAATATTAAAGTGACACTAGCACTTATATATTATGAATATTTACTCAACAAATGAATGCATGATAAATGAGATTGGTCTAGAAATCTTTCTCAGTAGAGAAGATGTGGATTTTTTCCCCCCTCAGGAAATTCTTTTTTGTGCCTAATCCAGTTATCAAATTTTCAGTGCGTCTTAAGCTGATTTCTCCTTCTCCCCACAGAGTAGTTTGTGTCTCAGCTGAAACAGGGTTTCCTGCACATACAGGAATCATATGGACTGTTCTGAAAGGCCCATGAGGTTGAAAGCTGTTTTGAGATGTGTATTTCTATGTATTTATATATATTTATATATAAAGCACAGAAATAATGGGGCCAAATCTGGAGTATCAAGCCCCACACTCAAACCAATTTTCACAGTCAGATCCTCGTGATCACAGGGTTACTATGTGGGCTGTCTAAAGCTGGACAAGTTCAGGTGCAATATCAGTACAGACAGGCCTGTGCTCAGGGCTGTGGATGCATATTTTCTCCCAAAATCACTCAGGTTCCCTTTCCTTGGGGCTCTTCCTGGACCACACAGGCAAAGTACAGCTCCCCATCTGTGCATAAGGCTCGTACTCAGTAACAGAGGTGGCTGCCATCCCTCGGAATGTTTGCAGTTCTAAGCTTTCTGTGAATTTTTCTTGGCTCAGTTTTCTGGGGAAGAGGTGTGTTTAACTCAGAGAAGCTGTGGGTGCCTCATGCCTGGAAGTGTTTAAGACCAGACTGAACGGGGCTTGGAGCAGCCTGGTCTAGTGGAAGGTGTCCCTGTCCCCAGGGGGGATGTTGGAATGAGATGATCTTCAAGATCCCTTCCAACCCAAACCATTCCATGATTGTCAGAACAATGAGATTAAAAATAGTCTGATGAGAACTATGAGATTAAAAAAAGCACATTGACAAATGCTGACCTTGAGCTCCACATTAAGACATGAACTGAATTTTACTTTGAAAACTCATAGTCAGAATCAAAGTGAATTGTCAGAGTCAAAGTGAATCTTGCACATTTGTCCCATCTGCATTGGTGGGCACCTGCCTGGAGCAGAAGACAGGACATCACAGGTTCTTCCCATCCACCAGGAAAGGGGGAGAAAATACACAGGGATTGGCTCCTTGGTGCTGAAAACCCTAGGAAGATCTACTAATTCTGGTCCAGCATGGAATAATCTTCTGGAGGTAAAAAGAGTCTTTTCATAGCTCATTTCTGGGTATAATATTGAAATATTACCTAAGGCTGCGGTCCATAGTCAGGGCTACAACTTTCAAGTTTCAGTGCATTATTCCCAGGTCCCTTGGCCATCACAGGCCCTTGTGCTGCGTGTTTAAGATGCAGCTGGCTCCCATGTTGGTGTATAGCAATCACAGTGACCTTGTACTAGCATTGTCAGGGTCATTTCTCAGCCATCCATCATCTTAGGATCGCTGCGTCCTTACACAGAGCAGGTGACACCTTCCAGCAGCCGAGGAACTTGGATTGCATTATCTAGAGCTCAGCTTGGATTGCATTATCTAGAGCTCAGCTTGGATTGCATTATCTAGAGCTTGACATGAAGGGTACCTCTAGAAGTTCTGTGCTGCTGGGTAAATCAAGTGTCTGCTGGATTTTTCCACATGTACATCTGAGGAGGGAGCTTTGCTGTGTAGCTGGCTGTGATGAGGCTCCTGTGTTATTTATCTTTGCTTCATGATGTTCAAGTTCATTCTTCTCAAAGCCTTTAATCTTCTTGGATGGCAGACATTGGCACAAAGTTGAAGGTGTTGACACAAACCATCCAGACACTCAGTGACCCTCACTGGGACTTGCCCCAGAGGCTACAAAGAAGGAAAGGGAGGTTTTAAGAGCCCGTGATAGCAGCCAAAGCTCAGGTACAAGATTCTTTCTTCACAATTAACCTGTCAAGGACCTTCCAGTTTCACATACAGCAAACACATGAACGATGCAGCCCCGTGCTCTTGCTGGGTGCTGTCCCTCTTTCCCACTATTATTACCAAACTTCTGCCCATTAATCCTATCTTGTTGAGTTTCTCTTAAACAGGAGAAATCAGCGACTGCAAAATCGAGAGGCAAGTAAGGCTCATTTTCTTGGTGTGTGATGACCGTTGACAGGGTTTGCATGTGTGACTGACATGGTAGATTAATTTATAATAAAAATGCAGCTTTCACATAAATGACATATCTTTAGTGCTGTGCTCATCTGCCTGAAGGGACAATGTGGTTTTCTATGACTGCTAAAATGCACAGTAGTGTTGCTTGGCTGATTTGCTTTATTTTTATATTGTGCTGCCACTTTAGTTAGAAATCTAGGCAAGCTCTGTTAGTGCCAATAAGGCATTCATCCACTAAAAAACAGGTTTCTTCCCCATTCAAACCATGAGGGCACCTAAGAAATTACTGGTCACTTCTAGACACAATGCTTTGTCATGGTCACTTTGAAAAAGGGCACATGAATTGACATGTGCCCTTTAATACAATCTTTTGCCCAACTGAAAATGTATTAATTGATCTTTCATAGCACCCTTTGAATCTGGAATGGTAATGTCACACCCACAACAGAGTAGATCCTTTTACAAAGAACATCCCTTTCTGTCATTCCTATTTGCCTATTTCATTGAGTTTACAAATCTCTGGAAAAACTGCAGTTCTCACACATTCAGTTAAGACACTGAAGAATTTTTAGAAGTCATATTAACTCATGTTTTTGCCTACAGCCCTGGGATGCTCCCTGTAATTGCATCCCTGAGAGTAGTGAGTATGGGAGGAAGACTGATGAAGAGACTTGACTTTTTAGTGGTTGATTTTGTGACCTCAAGGATGCACTTTCAGAACATCTTCTGGTTTGCCATTCCTTTGGATGGGTGTGGAGCTGGAGTGGTGTTTCTTTGCCACATGTGGAAGTGACCTAACTTCCATGCTCTGTCTCACCTTTTTTGTTATAGTTATCTTGCCATGGGACAAGAATGCAAGATGAGTTGCACAAGTTGATTCTCCTGCTATCTCATTGTCTGCAGTACATAAATCTTGAAAAGTGTGCTTTGAATAGGAAAGGATACCAACTTAATGATACATTTACTCTAACTACAGCTGGGTGTGCACAGAATCCTAATGCCTGCTGCAGACTCTTCATGGTAACAGATGTTGCTCTCTACTTATAAAGTAAGTTTATTGCATTAGCTGCCTGTAAGCAGTTTACTCTCTAGAAGATTCATAGAGTAAATTAAAATTATCTAATTATTTGTTATCTAATTTAATAGAGAAATGGTCTTGATCTTCAGATATTACACATATATTATTATATTACAAGGCAGTATGGCAGAGGTCTGAGCTGCTAGTGAATAAGGAGAGAAACTTGTACTCCCATACAGACATATCTAGACATGGGCTAAACAGCCTTACCAGGGGGAACTCACTGGGCTGTGGCTTTTTAAAATTTATTTACTTTATTTATATATATTTTATTTTGCTGTGCATCCCTGTCCCTCTGTCTGGTCACCAGGCAGACTCCTGCTGCTCCCAGCAGCCCAGCTGGCCCCAGAGAGCCATGTTGTGACATCTATGATGTGCCCCTTATCACAGGATCCATCTCCTGCTGGGTACCTGCAGAGACCTTGCAGCACAGAGCAAAAGGAATGCTCCAAGATGAGTTCAGCCTCTTAGGCTTAGCTGATGGCTAAAATTGTGTTTGTTTACTAATATTTAACTAATTCTCCTCTCCACACATAGCAGACCTTTCTGCTTTCAAGCTGAAAAAGTGCCACCTCTCTCCTGCTCTCAGCTCCTGGCTCTTGAATTGGGGTGAGGGAGGCTGGGTCCATCCTTGGGGTTGCTCCACAAACCATGAACGGTGTGGGTTGAGAGGGGGCTTGGTTTGGGGCAGAAAGTCCCACTTGCTTCATGGGGAGAACAAGTGAGCCCTCTCCCTATTGTCAGGCTAATGTCTACATGTTATCCTGCAATTTTCTGAGTCATTATGACAAATGGCTCATGCTGATGTCACTCATTTCCCCAAGGATCGCTCAGCTCTCCAGCCAGCATGTAGCAAGCTGCAAACAGTATTTCAAAATGAAAAATTGCAGGTGTTTTCTGGATGTCATCCAAAGGAAGGAGCGTGGATTTCAGGCAGAAATCAAATCAGACCACATGGAAAGATCTCCCTGAACACCCCAGACAGTCAACAGATGGTAGTTGTGACATTATGAGTCAACCTGCACACCTGGGAAACCATGGCCAGGAGCTGCAGAAGTGTACATTTAAATTAAGTCTTCTACAAAATCTTTTAATAAGGAGGAGCTGAAACAGCAGAAATGCCTTGCCAGAGACTTTAGTACTGTAGGAGAAATAAAGAACATTTTCTGCTTCATGCCATGTCCTGCCAGCTAAATGTAATGTTAATCCATATCATCTTTGGAGACCCACTTGATTATCATCCATCTATCTATCTATCTATCTATCTATCTATCTATCTATCTATCTATCCTATAATAAACTACAGTAATGGTTTTTTCTGGAGTCAATCAGAGGAGCATTCTGGAATGGGTCTTTTGAGGTTGTGTTAGCTGTAGTTAATACTTGAGTTGTCTTGACCAGTTTATTCCATTCTGTAGCTGATTTGCTCCAGATGTTGGGGAAGTCCTGTATTTTGTCCTTATCCCTCTCCCTGTCTGACAACCCCTCTAATATATCCTTAGCAAGATTCTTATATCTTTGGTTAAGCCTGCTGGATAAATATAATTTATGTATCCTTCACTGACACTATCTATTTCTGATGATGGAGAAATGAATAATGCAGTTATGAGAGGAGCTTACTCATGGGTTACCTGGAACTCTGAGTGAGTGCATAAAAGCTGCCTTGTGTTGGACCCAGGGCTGACATAAACAACAATTTCCAAAATGGAATATTTGAATGTTTGGGTAGATGCTTGCTGATTATCCAGCTTCTTTTCACAACCAAAATGTAGCTGCTCATAAAAACCACATGAAAATTGAAAAATGTATATATAAAATGGCAGAAACATGGGAGGTTTTTATTAGGAAAAAAAGAGCAAATATTATTTGAATAAGGACTGTATATTGAGACACAACACTTCCCCTTTGCTGTGTCTATTTTTTGCAGTGACTACAGTTCAGCTTCATGTTTTATTTGTGAAAACACTGTCACAAGCTATTTTGGCTTTAATACAGCAAGGAACACAAATCCTACATTTGTAGGAGAATATTTTGTGTTTGGCAAGGGTAAAATAGCTGCCTGGAAACTGTGGTCCTGGATTTTAATGAACCTTGTTGTTAATGACAACTGCTTAATATTTTACTCGTATATTCTTTTGGGTTCATTTAAACAGCAGCTCACCTAAGCACTGCAGAAAGACATAATATGATAAATTAGGCTAGGTCAAAGAAGAGAAATTATTTTAAATGAATACAAACATCTAATTTGTCTGGGCTTCTAATGAATTGAAATGCCAATATTACTAGAGTTGACAGCAATGTATATTCTAGTAAATTCAGTAAATTCTATACTAAACTTTCCTTAATTCTTCCTATTCCTTTTCACGTGTTTAAACATTACATCACTGTGGTGAGACTCACTCTACTGAAGTGGAGCCAGTTCTCCTGTCCTGGGGTACCTGTGGGCCACCTTTGGGTTTCAGTCACACACATACACACCCCCTTCCTGCTGGCTGAGGGGTCTTTGGGACTCCCTCGTGCCTCATGCAGGGCAGGAGCACAGGTTTCCCCCTTGGTGCTGGAGCTCCCCCAGCTTCCAGCTCCAGACACAGCTCCAGAGAGTCATAAGTTTCACTGAGCAAATATTTTTGTTCTGAGGTGAAAGGGCTGCAAACTCCTGAAGATGCCATGTTCACTTTATGGATGATCTGGGAACTGGCAGCCCAGACCAGGGCTGGGTGACCCACAGCTTTTTCTGACACTGAGTTTTCAGCAAACTCACAGCATGCTCTAGACCATCCCAGCCTTCCCAAGGAGGTCTGAAAAGAAGTGCAAAGCATTCCATATGTCAATTCCATCCATCAGTTGGGAGGTACTAGGTGATGGTCTGAAGGGTTTCACGAGCAAGTGGTGCTACACAACAAGCATTCATTAGCTGCCTCTCTCCTGCCACACTACAAATACATTATTTGCCCCTTGTGAGCAGTAATGTGCATTTTCTCATGGGCCAGTTTGCATTAACACTGTTGCCACCACAGACCCTGATTTGTCAGTCAAGGTGTGCTTTTCAGTGATATTTACAGCCTGGCTTAATAGTGTGTCTGTTTTCTGTTTGCTGCAGATGATAATTCAGGGATTTGCTTGGCTGACTCAAAGAAATACTTGGAAAGCGCAGCTGGTGGGTTTGATTTTATTGCTGCAAGGATTTAAATAAACACAAATTGATTCTGTATCATTGCATGATGTTGTGTGATGACTGTATCAGCCCCCCTCGTGCTTTGGTGATGTTTTAAAGGATGTTTGACACAAACCTGGTTATAGTTTCTAAAACCTGTGCTTTATTCAGAGTCATAGAATCACGGAATCATTTAGGTTGAAAAAGACCTCTAAGATCATCCAGTCCAACCATTACCTCAGCACTACCAAGACCACACTAAACTAGGTGTCACATCTACATGCTTTTTCAGTCCCTCCAGGGATGGTGCATTCCCAGCTTCTCTGGGCAACCTGTGCCAGAGGTTCCTTGCCACCCTCACTGGCGCTTATCTCTTTCTAATAACTAATCTATCCCTGCCCCCTATTTGTTGGGAGCAATTCCCCCCTGTAGCACATTGGGAGTCAGCCTGTAGCTGTAACTGCAGTAAAGCCAGCACCTTCCCTGCTGCCCTTTTTCCTCCCACACTTGCCCTCTGCTATGTCTGGAAAACTAGCGGATGAGCTGCCAGTGGATGAAGTGCTGTGTCCTTTGCATGATGGCTGTTACTCTCAGACATTTTTTCCCTGCTAATTTGCCAGTGCTATCACAGACTGATGGAAGAGCTGTAGCTATGGGGAGTTTGTTAGAGCATCCCTGAGCCCCCAGGGCCTCGAACAGCAGAAAAGAAGCGAACTGCGCTCGTTGACCGTTAACACAAATTGACTGCTACTTCTGCTGATGTTTTCAGCATAATTCATTGCAGCTTGAACTTGTTGAATATCTGCATAATTTCTCCTTGAATAATTTTACTGCCATATGGGATGCTGCAGACCTTGAGTTGCTGGCTTTGCACACAACCCCTCCGTGCATTAACGAGCCTCACTTGACGAGCGGTGAACAGCAACCTCCACGTCCCTGGGATGAAGCCCATGACTTCTGCTGGTGTGGTTCAAGGAGGGATGGATTTTTGACCTCCAACCTGTTATGAGAAGCACTCAGGAGTGGTGATGGTCCTGCTGACACAGCCCCTGTGCTCCCACATGCACCTCTGTGGTGTTTCAGGTCTCTCCAGACCTTGGGGCAGGGCACACAGGGCTGCCTGTGTTGGTGAAATGAGTTTTTAGGGTACAGAGAGGATTTCAGCCTCCAAAGCTGCCAAATTGAGTGGTTTCATCGACATTGATTTAAGCTTCTAGAGTAAAATACTGTTCAAGAAAATGAGCCAGCTTAGCCTTGTTATACAGGCAAGTTTAAGAAATTTTTCCAAAAGCTCCTGGCCTTTACCATTTAGCCTTAATGCAAAGCTTAACCTCTAGGAGTATCTACTGCAGTTAGTAGTGTTGACAAACTAGGCTGTCTTTCAGTCCAGATTTCATGTCTTAATTAAATGGAATTTGTTTCAGCATCTAATGCTTGTCAAAAGCAGGATATTTTTGCCCCAGGACTATTACAAAGATCATATTAGACATATTGATAATTAGCAATCTGCGTCTCAGCATTACATTAGCTCCATGTAAAAACAGACTAATTTTTCCCAAGCCAAAATTGTAATTATAAATTACACAGACATGTCCAGCTAATTCTAAATATAAACCCATAAAGCAGTAGTACAATGTGCTTGAGGACACTGGAAGCTCACCTTGTTCAACTCTATTGCTTTTAGAAGAAGTTCTGACAGCAGAATGAGCTGGGGAGGGACCAGTGCCAGGTGTGGTGATAGCTGGTTGCACCAGGTGAAGTTTAGATGGGATGTTAGGGAAAATTTCTTCATGGAAAGGGTTGTCAAGCCCTGGAACAGGCTGCCCAGGGCAGTGGTGGAGACAACATCCTGGTGGGATTTAACAGACATGTAGATGTGGCACTTAGAGATGCAGTTTAGTGGTGGCAGGGTGGGGGAATGGTTGGGCTCGATGTTCTATCTGCCCTATTGGTGTAGGAAATTGCTACCAATGGGGATTTTTGCCAGTGTGGTCCACATGTGAGGGAAGAAAGGGCAATGTCATGTAAATGCATCCCATTGCTCCATTAAAAAATAGAAATTATGGAAAAATGAAGATATGAAAAATAAATTTTTAAAAATCACATAAGGAGTTTTTAGGCTTGAGAAAATGCCTTGCCTTGAGAGAATAAATTATAATTTACAAATTATTAAGAAGCCAATGTGTCTAGTGGACTGAAATAATTTTACAGAGAGAAAATACTTAGAAATTTTGGCTGTGGGACAAAGCTGGCATCCTGTGTGCCAGTGCTGGGATGCCAGAACCAGCCAGCTTCAAAGCTGAAGTTGTGTTTACACGGAGCTGACTTTGTGCTGAGCAAGCTTGGGAAGTGGAGAAGTGCTGAGGGAGCAGGACTAGCTGGCACTTGCTGTCTGAGTCAGAGTGGGGCACCTTCCTGGAGGAATTCAGCCGTGCTGGACGCAGCACGCGATGTTGGCTGCTCTGGGGCTCGCTGTGCTGATGGGCTGGAGAAGGAGAGCAAGCTGAGGCTGAGCTGTCTGGCAGGAGATGGACCAGTGCACATCAGTCAGCAGACAGAGAGGGGTGAGGAGAGGGCTGCCCAGAGAAGTTTTGGGTGCCCCAGCAAGGCCAGGCTGGACAGGGTTTGGAGCAACCTGGTCTGGTGGAAGGTGTCCCTGCCCATGGCAGGAGGTTGGAATGAGATCAGTTTTAAGGTGCCTTCCCACCCAAATCATACTGTGATTCCATGATAATAAGCCAGTGGTCAGCCTCTCTTTGTGGCCTCATCAGATGTCAGCATTTTTGACACTGTGTTTTTAAGTAATTATATTGGATTCAATGTGAAACTAAGAGTGAAACCCAGTGCAACACTCCAAATACAGAGGAACATTAACAGAGAAGCTCATATGGAACTGTCTGCAAAACAGGGCTGATGTCCAGCTGAGGAAAATTCATTGTTAATGCTCAGAACAGCTTTGACAGGTACAGGAGGTACTGGCCTGCAGGAGCAGCTGTGCCAAATAGGATGAGGATTAAAAGTAAGAAATAGTACAGTTGTTCAAAACCCCCTACCACCCCAAATTCCTAGCCAATGCCTTATTTAAAGAAAAAGAAAAGGGAGATGCCAGCCTGGTTCTCCTGCCTGATTCAGCTCAACTCAAGCTTTGCCAGCCCTCAAAGCAAATCCTCTGAAGAAATGATGAACTTTCTGCTGCAGAAATTCCAGCTTCTGAAAGCCCATTAACACTGAGTTTACTGTAGCCTTAAATAAAACATTAAAAACCCTCTCTGCAATAGTCCTTGCAGTAAACTCCTCTCCAGGTAACTCCACACCCTGCTGTGACCACAGGTGGTTGCAGTGACAGCTGTGACACCCTCTTTTAATTGAATAGTGACTGAGGAGCACATAGCTCCAATGTCACAGAGGTGATGTGGCCATCGGGCCATGCCTGGAATCACCTGTATGCAACAGGGGCAGAAACCTGTGCAGACCTGGGAACTGCTTCTGGAAATGCCAGTGGTCTGACCTTTGGAAACTGGGATGCTGCTGGCTTGATTTAGTGCTTGTCTTGTTTACAAGGCACAGCTGGCTCTGCTCTCGCTGCGCTCACTGCCTTCGTCTGATGGCTTTGGAAAAGTGTCAAAGACACCAAAGGTTAGTGAAGGGCTGAAGTGCTTAATTAAACAAGCCTCTGGGATGTGGCAATTTGCTTGCTAGGAGCACCACACCAGGACTCTATTTATTTTTCTTTATTTTTGTTTTCTTCTAAAGTTAGTATTGTGAACTGTAAAGTTTTTTTTTCTTTTTCATGCATTTTGTGTTCAGCTCTCAAGCATTTGGAAAACATGACCCACAATCCTCATATTTCCTAAACTCAAGATGAGACATGCAAGAGCCTTTTGTGCTACTCAGATGAGTTTTCACCTTTTTTCATGATTTTCTGGAATAAGGGGCAAATAAAATCACGAGGAAAAAAAACCCAAAGGTGGAAAACTCCTTTAGTAGCCAGTCACGTCTGTGAGGACTGTAAGTCACCTGAGCATCCTGTGCCAGGGCACCGAGGGTCATTAACAGCAGCGTGAAGGCGCCACTACATCTTCCCTCAGGGCTGCATGGTGATGACCTTTTGCTGCCACAGAAATGAGTAATGGGCATTAATTCAGCTGGTGCAGAGAGTAGATTGGGCCAAGAACTTAACAAGTTGCACTGGTCCTGCCCAAACCCTCCTGCTCTGCTGGTGCAGGCTGTAAATCTCACTGCACTGTACTGGGCAGCCAGAACTGAGGGTATTTTGGCCAACGCATTAAGCTGGACTAGAACAGCCAGCTCACATTGCATGGGATAAAAAAAATAAAATGTCAGGTCTGTATTTGCAACCCTTTTGTCAGATGGCCCCAGACAAAGCTCAGCTCAACCCCCATCACTCGTGTATGACCCCCAGGTCCACACCCTTGCGTTTTTGGGGCACCCTGATTTCTAGCACACGTGGCCAGATGTAAGATTCCTGCCTGCCTGTCATTGTTCTCTGTTTTCAGGCTTATTTACAAAATCTTTATTGCCTTGCTGTTTTATTCTTTTAGAAACAAGAGTTAATAAACCAAACAACACTCCAACTCTCTTGTTGGAGGCAGGTAAAAAAGAGTGACATTTCAGGTGTGTTTTTCCTTCCCTAGAAGAGAGGAGCAGTCCATTCCTGGGCTTGCAGCGTTTGGCTGGGAGTTTGTCTGGTCTTCCACAGCACACACCATCACACCACCTTGTGTATTAAAGAAACACAGGAGTCTTCCTGGTCTCCACATAGAGAGATGTCCCTGTGTTTTATTTCAAACTTCAAAAGGTTAACAAGGGACAGAATATAAATAAAAATCCCTTTCTGCAGAAGTGGTTGGGGGAAGTTGGCAGCAGCCAAGTGAGTGGGACACCACAGTGATGGGAAGCAGCTGTGCCCATATCATGTCTGAAATGCCTTGTGCTAGAAATGCACAAAGGGGAAAGGAGGTGTGAAATTGTGGATGCTCCATCTCTGGCAGTGTTCAGGGCCAGGCTGGACTGGGCTTGGAGCAACCTGCTCTAGTGGAAGGTGTCCCTGGCCATGGCAGGGCTTGGAATGAGATGAGCTCAAGGTCTCCTCCAGCACAAACCATTCTCTAAAGATTAACTAGAAACAGAAACGGCAGCTGCTGGTACCTCTTGTGGAAGACCATGACTGGCAGAGGGGATGCACTTCTGTAGGTTGGAGGAGAGCTTGCCAGGCTGGGAAATGAGCTCTAGTGAGCAAATAGCAGCAGAAAGAGCCAATTGTAAGATTGATCTCTGTTTCCTATACTTGGACTTTGGTTTTTGTGGTTTTTTCTATTTTTTTTTTTTTTTTTTGGGCCCATGAGAAAATGCACAAAGCAGAGGGTGAGGTGATGGGTGCTGGTTTCAGATGGGAATCCCATAAAGAAGGCCAGTGCTGCTGCCTGCCTTGCATAATGCACTTCCTTAAGAAAAGCAGGATTTACCCCCAGGTTTTCTAAGAAAGCAATTACTGGAGAGTGAGGCAGTGAGTCATAAGGGTACAGGGCAGAAAGGGAAATCCCTGAGTCCTGGAGGCTCAGTGAAGGGTGACAGCTACACCTGTAACCTGAGAGTCACAAAGCCTTGTACAGGGAAGGACAAAGGTGGTCTTAGGGAAAAAAATACAAAGGCATTATGGCTTGCCCACATCTCTTATGAATAACCAGGTTAATGAATATCTGCCTCCCCAGCCTCTGCTCCTGTGTTCCTGTTCCTTTTGTTGACCTGCTGTAGGGTCATACAGGGAATTAACCATTATCTCCTTACAGAAATGAGACCTTGACTTGTTTTTTTCTGTTTTACACAGCACCCAGTGCACTACCAGGCTCTCAGGCAATTAAGACCTAATCATGGTATAAATCAAGTAAATAAGTACCTGTCAACAGGTCATCAGGACTGGTGTTCCTCTGGGCAAAGCCGTGTTCAAGGAGGTCAGTGCAGCAAAATGGCCCAAGGCCTTCAAGGCAGAGTGTTTTTCAATAGCCCCTCAGGAAGTCTCTTTTGCAGGGGGGACCAACCCACCCTGCCAGTTCCCATCTCCCACCCATTCTGCAGACAAGCCCGCCAAAATATTTTGGTACTTCTGTTGATTTTTTTTATCGGTATAAAAAAATAAAGTATTTAATGATAAGAATATGTTAACCATCACAGATTCCAAATGAGGGACTTGAGAGTTTTGCTTCCAGTTTAAAAGTGGATGGTTTCTGAACAGGCACATGCATTCAGAAAGTGAAAATATTGAGAGAAATAAAGATAAAACAGCATTTCTATCCTACTGCTGTTTAACCTCAGTGATGAATGGCAAATGCATCTGATCTTGACATTGGTGTCTCAGTGAGCAACCAAGGACTATTTTTTCCATGATTCTACTGTCAGAACATCCTACTGACATATGAGTGTATAAGATAATGAAAAGATCATTAATTCAATTTAGATCAATTTTGAGTAATCACCATGATTAATTAATAATTTAGTAACTAGGAATTAAGTGTGAATTGGTGGAGAACCAAAAGGATAGTGAAAGAAATTGCCCACAAGGAAATGTAGTCTCTTTTTGACAAAGTTGAAAGGCAAATATGAGTTGAAACATTTTTTTGAGTATATATAAAATTTCTGTGTTGTAAAAAAAAATATCAGAGTAACAAATGTGCAGCACTTTAATGTCAGATTTGACTGTCATTGGAACTGTTCACAAGTAGTGTGGACAATCTAAATTATACTTCATTTTCTAAGTATGATATATAACCATTAGGATACTTTAGAAAAACACATCACTGGAACTTGGGCTGGACAGGGAACAAAGGGAACATCTTTGGAAGGTCCAAGTGGGATTTTTTCAAGTGAATGTTATTCCAATACTTTGAGACAAACAGGAAAAAGTGAGGTCTGTTACACATCTTTCACAGCCTATATATAAACCAGCCTCAAGAATATTTACCTGAACATATATATACATGTTTTTGTATTTTTTTTTAATATTCTTAAAAAAGTAGTATTTGCTTGATCTATGACACAATGAACATCTCTACAGGGAAAACTTACCATAGGCATAATAAAATACTCAAGAAGTCATAAAAGGTAACACGAGAGCAGTGTTTGGCCTTGGTAAAACACATTTAGGATGGCTGCAATGTATGGATACAGCTTTGTTCAAGAAAGGAGCTGTGCATATTTAAAGGTACTTACAAAGCTGGTCTTCTCCTTTCTTTGACATGGGATGTGTTTCCTAATGGGATGAATACAAAATCATGGACACCATGCATTGCTGAAGGAAGGCTATGCCCATCTGTTTCACATGTCCATGTTGCAATGATGGAAGAATCTCTCCTAACTCCTATGGCTCATAAGTGAAAGAAATGTAGGATTCAGCACATGGATGTTGAAGGACAATTTCAAGGACTCCATGGTTAATGAATTCATAGGATTCAGCTCCCCTTCTTTGTCTGTCGGAACAGATTTTTATATTCTCTATAGAACTGAAATGGTGTAAAACACCTCAGGTCTACAGCCATGCTAGAATGCTGCTCTTCTGATAAAGTTAAACATTTAAAGCAAAGATTGCCAGTGTTATTCTGTTTCCTTCTTGCTTAAAATCCCTCAGTGTGTGTTGTGGAATGGGTGTCTTAAAGCATCTGTGGAGGGAAATAATTACACCACTACCTATCACTGCATGTGTTCAAGGGCAGCTTTCTACAGACTCTGGGCAACAAGGTCCTTGGCAAACCAAGCTGGGTCTGTCCAGAGGCCAATGGGTGGCTCCAATGCTACTGATATTTTACCTGCAGAGAGGTTTCACCCACCTGAAGACCCCATTTTCCAAGTGATGGTTACAATTGCTTGGATGGCACCACTTCTTGCCTGGCTCTGCTGCCACAGCTGCTTTTGCCCTCATTACTTCATGGTGATGGATATAGAAAGTTAGAAAAATGCAAATAGAAAAGTTTTTTTATATCTTCCAAGTGTGCAAATAAATGGCTGTATGTTTTTATGGGAACTCGACTGAAATTTCTCAATGCCAGCTGTTGCATTCTTGGATAATTCAGCTGCTTTTACATGAATGTCTTTGCTCATAACTAAAAGATAATTGACTATAAACAAGTGTACTATAAACAGAAAGGAAAAAAAACACAAAGAAAAATTGTTTCCTGGTTGCTCTGAAAAGACATAGGCAAATTAAGGCTATGACTAGAAAATGAGTGAGTTTTCTATTAAAAATAACCTCTGTTATTTTAACTGTTATTTTATGAAGAACCAAGTGATCCAGTGCTCCTAAATATTTAATGAGGGAAACCAATGATTTCTAGAACTGTTGCTGTCTCCTGTGGGAATAACCATAACTAATTCTCTACCCCCACAGAGTAGATTTTGCATATTGTTCCCAAACTGACCACACTCATGAGCTGTTGAAAGACTAATGCCACCTTCTCAACAAAATTGTTTACATAAACTCTGACCCCCCTGACAGTATTTTCCAGCTTTTACCCAGGGCTGGATGGGTAATGGCCTGGATATTTCACGGCAAATTTCTCAAATACAATCACACAAATATGCACTGGAAGAGGGGGGACTCATCCCATTGCCTTCAGTAGGACCAAGAGCAAAATGAGGTGCAGAAGCAAGCGAGCTGACAGTTACTATTTCTGTGATGCCTCCTTCTGAAATCACATCAGCGAATCCTCTCAAAGCCATCCTGCAGAGAAAACTGATCAGTTTTCATTAAATCACTCTCCTAGGTTTCTCTGGGTTGAAAACTGCTCTGACGTTTACTTTCCCTCATCATCCAAAGGTGAATATTCAAAGGTGAATAGTCCTCGCTGCTGCTGTCTCCCTGTGCTGGGGTGGGGTGGTTAGTGCAGCCAACAGGCAAGGGACACAGGGAAGAAAACTGATGCTCGGACATAACATAAAAGCTCCTCAGTATGGAAAGTCAAAATCTGTTTTGTTCCACAGAATTACTAGGTTTCGTGGCTTGTATGGTATCTCAGTGGAGATATTATTTGCTTCCCAGCATTTTTCTCATAACCACAAATCATACCCACAAATAAAAAATATCCCTTCAAAACCACTTCCTATTAGCAGAGCATACTTTATATTATAAAACTTGTAAGTAGACCAGTTGTACCATGAAGCCTATACAGCGTTTTTTTGTCTTTTTGTTTTCCCAGTGTAAAAATATACAATGCTACTGCTCATTTCCTGCAGCGTAAAGGTCCAACTGGTCCTTGCCTGCTGAAGGCTCCACTGCTACTGCCCTTTCATACCTCCCCAACCCAGACCACTGTGTTACCCCTCCTTATACCTGAAACCTCACAGCGTAACGTATTTTGCCTCCCATTTATAACAAACAACGAATCTTTAGCTGGTGTAATGAGATACTGTCCAAATAATCCACTGTCTTTCATAATTCTGTTGTAGCTGCTCCAGGGCCAGTCTTTGGACCTGATAGGGTCCTTTAAATTCTTCAGTACATTCATCCTCCCCGTCGACAGCTCCACAAAAAGCACATCCGTTTGCGAATGTGAAGTGGCGTATATATAGTACTGATTGCCTTCGGTGAAGGAGGGTTGAAATGTCAGATCGGACACGCGCACGTTTGTTTTCAAGTCATGAACCAGCTCGATTTCCCCCCGTTCGGTGAGAGCCTGCACCGTGAGGGTGCCGCTGCCGCGGTCGGCGCTGACCAGGTAGCGCCCGTCGGGCGAGACGTGGGGCGCGCCCGCCACGCGGCCGTTGGGGCCGACGACGGCGTCGGTGACGCTGTCGATGACGAGCTGGGGCGCGGCGCCCGCCGCGCGGCTCCGCCGGCACTGCACGAAGTAGTAACCGCCCAGGTGGGTGTAGGCCATGGCCTGAGGCGCGCAGCCGTAGGCCCTGAGGTGGATGGTCTTGATGTGGGTCACGGTCTCCAGGTCGATCTTGTGAACCGCCTGCTTGGAGCGGTTGAAAATGAAGCCAAACCTGGAAGGGAAAGCAAGGCGCTGAAGTCAGCTCTGGAGACGGGGTGACATGCTTGAGCAAAGACAACAGTCAGCAGAGCTGGGGACCTTTTGCTCTGTTGGTTTTGGGAGTGTGTGCAATAATGCTGTCTCTTTTTGTAAGAAATGTCTTGATTTAGTGCTTCTAAAACTTCCTAGAAGGAGGGATATATTTCAGTTCAAATCAGCAACCTAATCCTGGAAATTTGAATATTTGCTTAGCTGTTTGAATCTTTGAGAGCTGAAATCTTTTATTGGGATTTAATAATTGGGCACAAAATATTGGGATATGCAAACGTAACAGCAGCTTTATATTGGGAAATTCCTATTGGGAAGACCAATTTCTATAGAAGTGATATCAAGGTCTGGGTGTTGAGTAGGCTAACAGGGTTTGTATTTAATCTGTCTGAGATTACAGTAATGAAATTCAATATATACGCAAACATTCGATCCCAAAATAGAAAAGCATTCAAAATAAAGCATATTGCTGCCAGAGAGTATTATATATAAGAAATACAGCTGTGTGCAATATAATGTATAACCACTGAACGAAGACCATATCTAATCTCATCTCTTAACTGACAGCACCAGAGGGAAGCTGGGGTTGGTGTTTGGTACCCGTGGTGCCTGGGAGCCACTGAAGGAGATGGCAAGGCTGTGATGCAGAGCAGACTCTTAAAAACCATCCTGCCAGCCCAGGGAAGGTGTAAAACATTTCTTGAGGAACATAACCAGGGTGCCCTGAAGATAAGGGGTCTTTATTTTCTGTCTCAAGACAGGGCAAAAAACAGTGAGCAGAGGATAAATGTTCTGTAAAAGATATATACTGCAGCACATCTGACCTTTGCTGAAGACAAGAAAAGGTCAAGAATAGCCAAGAAAGGTTTCTGCTTAATTTGAGAGGGAGCCCTTAGAAACAGCCTGCTTGCGTTCCACTGGATTAACTGACACTGACTTACAAAAACTAATTTTACATCAACTATCTTTTCATCCAGTCAATGCAGACAGGGGGAAATGAAGTGAGTGCTTAGTGTTGTATCTCTTCCTCAGAAGATGTAAAATTGCCTCGTGAATGTGGAGAACAACGTGCTTCTGTGCAGAAAATACATATTTTGCTTGAAACACTAGGTTTATTTCTTTATTCTTAATCCATCTGTCAATGAGACACTCAGCAATGATTTCACTTCTAAAGAATGAGCCAGTGTAGTGTGTGCTCCCATGAAAATGACTGGGCTGAGCCTTTCATTTCCCCATTATACTCACATCCATTAGAGGCTTCACAAAGTATCTGCAGTGGAGAGTCGTAGGGCACTGTGTGTGTGGAAATTGGATATGACACTTGTATTTCTCCTGGATGAATGAATTTTAAGTACACTTTAAAAAGTGCTTTCCCTTACAGCTCTTTTTTTTTTCCCCAAGACTTCCTTAATACTTGGCCAAATGCCTGAAGAACTTAGGAAATTGTTTTTATCATAAACTTCCATTTAAAGAAGTGGGTCAGGATATATATTATGTGTCCACAGTCGCAGAAGGGGCTCAGCCCTTTAATGAAATCTGTGACTTGAAATCTCAAAGCCAACCTTGCACTTAGAGAGTTTTTAATAGACAACAGTCTACCCTTGGAACTAATAAAAATGGATACATTTCTAGATATCCATCTAAAATAAGAGGAAGCTGAAATACATATGCAGGAGTATTTGCATACAAACATTACTTGGCTAGTGGAAGAAATTGCTTAAATGTTCACCTTCCTGGGAAAGGCTGGTACTGCCATTTATTGTTTCTGAATGGAAAATTTAGATCATCTCAATGAGTCTCATTAGCCTGCAAGCAATTATTTTTTTCTGTGCTGAGGGTGAGAGAGAACAGACAAAGATCTGGCCCTGAACAAATGCAACATGAAATCAGGGACAGCATCTGCAGCTTTGCATATGGAAAACCATGGACAGTAATCTATATTTATTATTTCAGCCAACTAATCACACTGAAGCAAAAGGACAATTAAACAAACAAAAATGTATAAGTGTTCCACCTTCCTGTCTTTGAATCCGATTCTCACCTTCTCAGCTCAGACTTTAACATTCAGCAGAGTCATCTACCTCCTAGCACTACTATTAGCCATAATGAAATTGTGAAAGAAAACTGGAAATATGAAGTAGAGAGAAATTACAAATGACAGCCATGAGGCATGCATCATTATTTAGAGTTTCAGCAGGCAAAATTATTTATTTTGGAACAGATTCAACATATAATCATTTTAGTTTAACCCCTTCTCTCTCGGTGTTTCCTGCAGGAAACCTAAGATGACTGTAAGGAGTTACTTTATGTTTTTTGAGTGTTTAACTTAGTTAAACTATATAGAGGACAGAAGATGGTTAAACAGTTGTTATAACATGGAAATAATAGTATAAATTGCTGTGCAGTTATCATCAATTTTGATAATGTTAATGGGAGGCTTCCTGTGCCTGCTGGGAAGCAGCCAGTATTACTCCAGGTTATTAGTATGTTAGTTACACAACCTCATTAACCACTACATCACATTAACATTCAAAACTGATAGTTCATGGAGGTTTGCTTTTTTTTATCTGCAGTGCATACAATTTTTTTGCCATAAAGCTCACACAGAGATCCACTACTAGAGCAAGTTGGGAGCACGCGAAAGAACCACTTATGCTTCAGGCAGAGTACATTTTTACCATGTCAAGCAGTATATCCTTGACACAGATTTTTGCTCAGATCTGTAACAGTTTTGTGGCAAGGAAGGTAATTTTTGGGCCATCAAATTCCTGGCACAAGTAAGGCAGGGCAGTGTGCCATAAGCTGCAAGGAGGGATGGCTGACTAAGGCGAGGTTTGAATGCCTGTGCATGGTCTAAGGGAAGTCCAGGATTGTTTCTTGTTGTTTTACTGATTAGCTGAATAACTACTGGCAATTTCCTCAACCATTTCTCCCCTTCATGTGTGAAAATGGGGATAAATGTTGTTAAGACTCATTACAAATTCATTTCTTCATTCACTCATTCATTTCTTCATTCACATCTATAAAGTGCTTTAAGGTTATGAGAAATGAGCAGCATGGTCACCATTATTATTCATTAAAAGAATTTCTCACCTAACATGATTAATAATAAGATTTGTAGGTGGTATAAAAAAATCATCCACTCCTTCAAAGGGTGTGTGGATAACATGTGGATCCTCTGCAGTGCTTGCCTCTGGAATCACCTACAATAAATACACACAAGGTTGAGCACAGGATAAGCACTGAGTAAGGCAGAAAGGTAAATACAGATTAGAGACATGCATGGTACCGAGTGGCTCCTTCCAGGCTGTACTAGACTCAATTTATTAATGATTTCAAAACACTGTTGGCTGTAGTTGTCTTGAAAAGGTGTCCTAGCAAATAGTATTTGAGACATGACATTTGTAAGGTAAGTACACAACTTCACTTTTATAAGTTGTTTACATCTCGAGAAAGAGCAGTCAAGCAGGAGCTGAAGCAGTATGACAACAGTAGGACCATAATAATTTATCCCTCACTGTCTAAAGTAAACATTTACTCCATGGTCATATTTATCAATCTCACTTAAATGCACAGTGATAATTTACCACCCTGAAGGATCAAACACTAAATCACAGCAGTTAATTATCACTTTGAAGGAGAAAAACTGTTCATCCATCAATATAAAGTCCAAGGAGGAGTTAAGAACTCCCTTTGGCTGTCCCCTGGTCCTGTCCTCCAGCACAACACAGATCTCCATGGACAGGGGAACTCAGCTCCTCCACTTCTCCAGAAAGGAAAAGTTTTCAAAAATTAAAATGTTAAACGCTCAAATTGTTTGCTGGGTTTGAGATGACTTTAGTCCATTCATTAGGACCTTCTGCTGCTCTAATCTGCAGCAGTTGTTGCTTTGAATTTATAGCTACATAACTCATGAAAGACATGCTAAATCCCTAAAAGGTTTATTTCAGACAGCTGTTCTGGTCATGCCATTTAGTTTTCTTCCAATTAGATTGCTCAAGAAGGATGCCCACTCTAGCACAGTGCTTTCAAGAGGCCAGACATTTACTTCCCACAAGCCAGAAAAGGCCAAACAACAGCATCCCCTTAGCTGGTTGCACAGGCAGTTATAAATCCCTGACTTCCAGAGGAGTGGAAATTTAGAGCAACCTCTGCAGCAGCATCTTCATTAAAATAAAGTATTTTATTGCATTTCGGCAACTGAACACGGCAGGTTTTAAGAAGGAACTTTGCCCAATTAGTCACTACCCACCTTTTGGGAAAGAAGGTCAGAAAAAAGAAAGGATCTGCTGATGATGATGCTAATCTCATCTCTATGTGTGTAACTGCACATCATAAAGATAACAGAAAGGACTATCTGAGACCTGGAACCTTCTAACAAGTCTCCAACTGTGCAGATGGTGTGTTCTCCCTAATAATGACATGCTTGTGCCTTTAATTACAGAAACTTCTCACAGCTGGATGGAAGAAATTAAGTCAGAAAGGGTAAAAAGAGCCCATTTTGTCTCCTTATACCCTGTACAGGAAACTCACATCCCCAGATGAGACAACCTGGTGTTGCCGCCCTGGAAACCTTCATTTATATGCCTCCATTCTGGTTTTGGCATCTTTTCCTGAAATTGCCTGTGATGAGTAGCTGGTCCAGTGTTTATTATTGACAGCACTGGATGGAGCATATGGATGATGGGGATGGCCCATTCCATCTTCATGGGGCAGTATTTCCAGAAGAAGCTTTGGGTAGCCTCACAATTAATGTTGGTATTTAGGTCAGAAAGCACAGCTCCCCTTTTTCTCTGCCTGCTGGGGAATGTTTTAATGTAGACTTAGCAGCAAACACTTCTGGCAGAAGGAGTATTCATGTGACACCTCTTTCCAGAAAGGCTGGGCAGCAAGTGCCAAAAAACCACCACCAGAGAATGGCATGTCTGGATGGATCAAATCAGATCCATCACCTGGTGTCAACTCTGCCATACAACATACAGCAGCAGAAAAATGTCCCACTAGATGGCAATTCTCCATGTTCTCTGTACTGTCAGCAGAAAAGTAAATCTGCCAAGGTGATCCAGAAGTGGAAGGTAATTTGGTTGTCCAAACTCATGTGCAATGCTGTGTCCCAGTGTCACTGTGGGTCTGGTGGTGCTGAGCATGGAGGAGTTCCATGGATATCACTGGCACCCCTGCACTGGAATCACTAACACCCAATAACACAGTTTTGTCCCCAAGGTTTTACTTCTCTTGGTTTGGTTTTATTCTTCATGCTCTAAGAGCCCCTTCTTGCATTTTAGTGTGAGAGACTCACAGAATCACAGAATTTTTAAGGATGGAAAAGCCTTCTGAGATCATTGAGTCCAACTATTTCCCCAGCACTGCCAAGCCCAGCACTGAACTGTGTCCCCAGGTGCCACATCTACAGGTCTTTCCATCCTTCCAGGGACAGTGACTCTACCATTGCCATTGGCATCCTTTTCCAGGGCTTGAGAAAGTTATCAGTGAAGAAGTTTTTCCTAATACCAACCTCAACCGCCCATGGCAAAAGTTTTAAGCTATTTCCTCTTGTCCTATCACTTCTTACATGGGAGAAGAGACTGACTTTTTTCTGGCTCCAACCTCCCTTCAGGGAATTGTACAGACTGATAAGGTCCCCCCTGAGCTCCCTCAGCTGCTCCTTGCCAGACTTGTGCTTCAGACCCTTCCCCAGCTCTGTTGTCCTTCTCTGGACACATCCCAGCACCTCAATGTCTGCCTTGTAGTGAGAACTCATAACTGAACCCAGGATTTGAGGTGCCTCACCAGTGTTGCAGAGCACAGCACTCTTGTCCTGCTCACAGCCAGCTGCCAGCTCTTGCTGTATAACTTTTTGGCACTTGGCTCTGTCACCAGTCTTAAAACAAATCAGACCTTGGCACAAAGCAGCCCTGCTGTCAGCCTGTGGCACAGTCATTGCTCAAAACCAAATTAAAGAGCAGGAAAAACATGTGAGGACGGACAGAGGAGGGATGAATAAAACACACTGGATATGCAAATGAAACAGCAGCTTTATATCCAGACCATTAAATGGGGCAAATTACCTGCAACCCACCAGCCACCAGGAAGAGCAAAGGCTCCAAAGTGTAAGGGCTTACCTGTAGTGTGGGTGATGATTTCCTCATGTCCCCCCAGCTGAGCACCCACACTTGGTCGTGGGACTTGTCATAATGTAATTTGGTTGGTAATGGGTCCACATCCAAGGTCTTAAAAAAACCCAGAGAGAGTTATTTACACAGTGACTCAAGTGAACATGACAGATATCACATCAGTTCCCTGCAGGCATTCTCATGCACCACTGCTATGTTCCCGGTGCAGCTCTGCCTTCAAATCAAGTGGGGGATCAGCAGCAGTTGAAAAATTTGGCATTTGGCTGTTTGGTGCCATTTTCTGGTTAGAAATCACTCCATCTTATGCTGTTACTTATAGCCAGTAGATCAAGGGCCAATTTCTGCCTGAATTGTACCCACACCAGCTCTTTCCATTTATAAGCATTCTTTCCAACCTGCTTGTAACCCAGGTCAGACAGCTAAGCCAGTCATTCATCCCCGTGTTATTTTACCAGACTCATTGTAAGCTTGGCTGCAGAGGCAGCCCTGAGACTCTGATCTCCAGCCCACAGAGGAGTTTATTCTGCCACTGAGGTCACAGAACAGTGAACTCCATGTGATGCCACTGGTGAGAGCAACACAGGCCCAGCTCTTTACTGATCAGCAGATCTTTGCCCAGCAGATCCACTGGGCAAGTATCTGATTTTTTTGCCCTCTATCAAGTCTTTTGTCATCCGTGAATAATGTGTTCACTTGTAAGTACCTGTATGGCTTTTTGAGTCTGGATATCAATTATCATTACTCTGTTCTGCTTTGGCTGTGTCACATAAATGTACTTGTCTCTGACATTGACTGCTGAAGCCCAGAGGCAGGACTGAGTGTCTTCACCTTCCACTCTAGGACAGATCTCCTCCTGAGGGGTTAAAAAAAGAGAAGGTTTAATTTTTGCAAGTTCAGGGCCTGGAGCAGCAAGAAGCTTTGCCTTGTAAACTGCAGGAAAAAATCCCTGGGGATTCCATTAGGATGATATTTCTCTCCTTTCTTTCCTGGAAAATATGAAATAATTAATTTATCAGGTACCGCACTTCAGCCTGGCTCTATGCAATGACATTAAACAGCTGGACCTCCTGCAAACCTATATTGAATTTAAATAACCACAGAACCTATGGATTGATCTTTTGAAGCATGCTGTGGTTCATCAAGACTTGCAGTGCTGTCAGCATTTATTAGCAACAGAACTATCACTCTGTGCTTTGAAAAAACAGTGATTTACATTAATTGAGTCACTGCTTTATATTTTTCATAAGGTCTTCATTTTCTGCACAGGAGTTTGAAGAGTCACTTTTGGTCTCACCAACAACTCTCTCCATGTTTGCTACTTCTCATTGCTCTTCCTTCTGTCAAGATGCTTTATTTGAAAGAGTATTTGTGTGGGACAAGGCTGTGGGGAGGAAATGGGGTAAAATGAGAATGAACACATATAAATTTCAGTGAGCACAACTGTTGATTTTAGACCTTGAAGTCTAAACCTAGACCTTGTGTTGGGTAATATTAAATAATGGCTCAACCTACCTAAGGGAAATGTGATTTGAGCTGCATCAGAGCTTGTTCAGGGAAAGAGGAGGTACAACAAAAAACAATGTCAGCATTGTGTCTGTACTGGAGGAATAGGATAGGATAGGATAGGATAGGATAGGATAGGATAGGATAGGATAGAATGGAATGGAATGGAATGGAATGGAATAGAATAGAATAGAATAGAATAGAATAGAATAGAACAGAACAGAACAGAACAGAATAGAATAGAATAGAATAGAATAGAATAGAATAGAATAGAATAGAATAGAATAGAATAGAATAGAATAGAATAGAATATCCTGAGTTGGAAGGGACCTACACCATGTGCAACAATTATGAATAGAAAGCTGTCACCTCTAAGCAGCCCAGCTCTGCAGGCTGAGTGTCTTGGTGGAGACCATGAGTAGGGATTGAAGATAAAAGACTCAATAACTTGGCTGCATTTTCCTTTCTGTTCCTCCAGCCAGCTGGGAATCTATGCTAAAAGCTAGAAGATAATACAAAAGCCCAGACTTGGGCTTCCAGCAGTCATTCATGTAGTCAGGCACCTGCCAGCCTTTCACTGCCCTCCTCATCCTCAGCTCTCACAATGCAGCATCCACCCAAGCCAAGGGGAGCAGGGAAAAGTTACCAGTCTTTCTGCTACAGGGCTCAGCTGCAGCTGCTCCACCTCCTTCAAAGGGTCCTTGGATATCTGTAGGAATCCCTCAGAGGTGTCTCTGAAGAGCAGCCAAGTGATGTTCAAAATTCCTCTTATGCACACCAATGTGCTGACATTATTTCCTTAAGTGCCCTCTCTGTTTTGTTCTTTATGATCTGTTTCTCCAGGACCACCTCTTCATTATTTACAGTTCTTCAGAAAAAAAACACAGGATTTCTGTCTTTGTAAAGCTTAGGTGTGGCTTAACAGCATTAAGTGCGTGGTAAGGACTAGCCTTGGGGTGAGCGCCAGTCTGGACTTCTTCTAAGGTATATTAAATCCTGGTGGAAAAACCCCAGTATCAGCCACAAACTTATTGAGATTTAGAAAATACTTCCTAGACACTCATAAGATGCAGAGCTTGACCCAGCCTGCAGGGCTCATGACAGCAATTCCAGTCTTAGATTCCTCCCAAAATTGAAATCAAAGCTGAGCCCGCTTTTTTAGAAGAGGCACATTCTTTAGCCACATTTTCAACTTCCCCTTTTAAAAGTTAGAAAGTAAGGAAAGGAGTGACTAAAAAAGCATTTCTGGATGTATTTCAGCACCTGTGTTTTTTTTAAGAACTGACAGTTTCATGAGGATATTCCTGCTGTATGTTCCTGTGCAGGAGTACATAACAGGTCACTGAGAACACTGACCTCTCAGAGCCTCCAGGCACATGTTATCCCACAGGCCATGTTGAGCTCCACTGCCTACAAGCCAGTGCTTGACATTTCTGACACCAGAAAAATTTTTCCTTGTAATTCGTAAAGCAAGGGTTAGGTAAATTCAGCGCAGACAGAAAAGTGCCCACAGCAAACACACAGTGCAGTCTCTCTCTCTCAGTGCAGAAGATGCAGAGGATCTTCATGGCACAACCATTTCCTGGGCATTCTTATTTGCCTCCCTGATGTGGTTTAACAGAGCAAAGCACTTCCAAAGAGCAGAAAGTGGCCCAAAGTAACTCACTTCTTTGCCTATGGAGCCATCAGTAAAGGAAGCACCAGTGAATGACGTGCACATCACTCTGCTATCGACTTTTGTACCTTCCCTAAAGCCCAGCCACAAATTTGGGACATGGATAAGTAAACAGATCAAAAGGACAAATTAAAATCTTTGCTTTTGTGATAACTAGCCAAATTCTCTGCAGCGTGTCAGTAAATCCTCCATGTCAACCTTGGAACTTACGTGGATCCCCTGATTTTCAAGAGAAGACGCTATACCTCAGGGATGCTGCACGAAGTCCACCAAGCTCCAACATCCCTGTGGCAAACAGGTCCTTTAGCAATAACAACCTTTGAAGAGATTAAGAGAAAGTTTCCCAGCTGTCAGCTGTAGCTGCTGGGTTCAGGACTTACATAACTCGTGAAAATCCTCTCTTCAGGCCTGATATGTCTCCGGATTTCACATTCGTTTGGCTGAAGGACTGTGATCCCATCATCAGAAAAGACATAGAACATATTCCCAACACTCAGGCCTTAAAGAGAGATAAAGAAGAAGGAGCTGGATTTTTTTTGGTATGTATCCATAGCTGTTAGGACTTTTTTAAAGAACTTGTCCTCCTTTCCCGACAAACAAAATCTGCCTTACATAAAAGTTGGTCATTTGGATGCAGTTGGAGCATTCACAAATCAAATTTCATGTCACAACAAGGGCTTCAAGGAGTGAGGAGGTACAAACACGTTCAAAAATGCATTGCCTTGGTGGCGGTGGTTGTACCCAAATAAATATGGCTGGGTCTTGTAAATAGGTACCAAAACAGGATTTGATCCCAAGAAGCCTCTCTGTTGCACTGCTACCCCACTCAGATTATGAATTTGGTTTTTTTCCTATGATTTCATTAAAAACAGCTTGACAATAATTTGAGAACTGAAAGACAAGCTTTAGTAAAAATTAAAGTGAAGGTCATCCTTCTACAGGCAACCTAACCGCTGGTAACTGTGATATTAAATGGAAGTGTTTAGCATCTGTACCATGAATGAAAATATATAGATTTCTCTATTTTCTTAAACTATCTGAAAGAACTAACTA
Organism: Fringilla coelebs; assembly: GCF_963513975.1. Lineage (NCBI taxonomy): Eukaryota > Metazoa > Chordata > Aves > Passeriformes > Fringillidae > Fringilla > Fringilla coelebs. The sequence goes on from NC_140041.1 coordinate 8,840,457, forward strand.
CAGCCACCAAAATAAATACATTTTTGAAATCTTGCAAACTGTAATTCACAAATGTGGAGTAGTTCAGCATTGCATTAGCACTCATTTATCCAACCAGGGCATTCCAGGAGATTTGGAAAACTGGCTGATTGTCAATACTTTGCCATTAGTAGATTGTGTTTTATCACTTCTGTCATGCTACATGGAATTGCAGAGACAAGATCTTTAAGAAATGTTCAGGATCCTTTCAACCTCTCTAGTTTCAAAGATCCAATCATTCCATTTTTTCACACCACCACCAGTAAGTGTTTGCAATGACCACTGTCACCCCTAGCAGTGTTGATAGCACACTTTATCTGCCAACAATATGGTGATGCTATAATTTGTATCTTCTAATTAATTCCATTTTTCCCATGGAGAAATAAAGTCCCCATTCTATGGCTCTGAACAATGTTCAGTGCTAAAAATTCCCTTTGCTGTTCCTGTGGTGGCAGCTCTAAGTACTGCTCACAGAGACAGAGCTTCTCACATTTCTTAACTGTCTGCAGGATTGAGATCTAAATCATCACAGGAAATTTGACAGTGAAAATAGGGATAATTTGGAGAAATGCATTTTTGGAAAATGTTGTAAAGCATGTTGTATTTAGTAAGGCTAGAAGGGTGTTTTTGTTGCTAAGCCCCCTTCTTTTGATGCCAAATAGAGAGCAGTGTGTCAGCATGTGGTGATTGCTGTACTGACATGGTTCAAGCTGAGTCCCTGAACCATAGCACAGACAGCCCCCAGTCAGGGCATCAGGTGGGTACAAGGGCTGTGATCCTCAAATGTGATTGCACAGGGCAGGATCATGCACGTAGGGGAAAAACTCCACTGAGAGTTATTTCCTGGACTAAGGGTTATTTTTCCCCAAGTAAATTGGTAATACATTTCATTCAGGCACTTTGGAGCAAAACCTGCACTCCCAGCATCCACACAGCTCCCACCTGCCTTAGTGGGATTTGATGAACACATCAGAGGGCAGAATTTGACCCTGGCCTGGAATGAGTGCCGACATTTCATGGGTAAAGGATTTTAATCCTCAGAAGTGAAAACAGGCAGGCAATCAATTATGACTACTGTGAAGATGCTTATTATTATTGTCATGCACAAGAGTAGCGTGATTTTGTCTGATGATCCTATTACAATGAGGGTGTATTTAAGAAGACCTTAATTACCCACAAAAATACTTTGATTAAAAATTTTACCCCAATAGGTTTAGAGTCAGAGACTTGGCAAGTTCTACTACTTATTTTACAGTTAAATAAGTCCAAGTTTTTCTGCAGACTGATTAAAATCTACTACAAATTCCTGAGAGCATTCAGTTACTCTCTTTTTAAAAAGTTTGTCAGTTAAAATTAAATCTCTTTTTTCCCCCAGAGATTGATCTTCATACTGATATTTAGACCAAGCAGGATTTTACTAGACAAACTAGGTGTTTTATTCTGACTTATGAAACATTTGCCAAATCTTGGTTGGGGTACATCCTAAATAATCTCATCAGTAGAACAGACTCAATTTTTGATTATACTGATGCAACTCCTTGGTACAGGGAATTGGGAATTATTTCAGTACAGAGGTGGGCAATGAAGTATTTTGTGTTTTTTATAGTAGTGAGGCAGGTACTAAATTGGGAACTGGGGGACTAATGAGGAGTTTTAAAAAATTTTTTCCTTTTGAATTGAGGATGTTTCATGTTAGATGACACAACTAGTACAAAACCTAAAGGCATTATGAAAGACAAAATACTTCATCTGTATAGCAAAATATCCCTAATATTAAAAAAAAAACCATTAAGAAAGGGGAGGGTTTTCCAAACATAGCAGTTCTTATTTGATCCAATCCAGATGAAGTTGGCTCTAACAAAAAAACATTGGGAGGACACCTGATATCAACAAGAGTTTATTTGACAAATACAGTGTCTCCATCAGTGTACATTCCTCCTTTGAGATTAAAGGGAAAATTTTTCACCATGGAATACTCTTCCTCTGATCTTACACTTTTTCCTCAACTTAATTTAAATACTTGGAAAAATTTTAGAACTTACACTTGGTAATGAAAAAGCTTTCAGCTTTTTAAGTGCATACATTCACATATCTGCTGATTGCCTGCTGGCACAAAATGCTCCTTTTCTCCAGGTATTAAGTAAGCAATGCTCACTGCAGAAATGAACACTGTCATGAAAAAAAAAAACAAAACCTCTCTGCTTTACATTTGAGCTTCTCGTGGTTTTCTCTGGACAAAATTAAAAACTATTTGTACATTGAGTAAATACTGCATGTGCTTCCAGCCCCAGGTTTAACTGGCTGGTTGCCCTATGTACACTCATTTCTTAAGGCATTGCTTGTGCATGGTCTGAAAGGTTTTGAGAACAAACTGACAGACTGACTTTTAAAATGACCAAATACTTGTTTTAAAAGTTTGACTTGCAGCAGAAGTTTGTTCTACACCATATTTTGTTTAGGCATTTTCCCAAGGTTTTAATTACTCCAGGCCTTGTGGGTATGAGGCTGTGATCATTTTAAAGGAGCTCAAAACTATCAATACATTTGTTAATATTGCTACTTTCACATAAGGAAGGAATTGAAAGAATATATTAAAATATAAAACCAAAAATACCATTCCTGTCCTCCAGCTTTCTCTGTGCCAAGATTTCACATGCTGAAGTATATTCTAGAATGAATGTGCCCATCAAATACTACAGAACAACGCAAGCAAGGTAATAAACCTGCTTTACAGATACTGGATTGTTTAGGAACATCAATAGCAGATCTGCTTTACTGGCCATGTTTTGCCTCAACATTGCTCATACTTTCCTTTAAAATGTGCAAGGTTGCTAAGCAGTAAGTCCATCTATTTAGCAAAATTATAACAAGACTTTCTGCAACCAACTTAGCTGTTCTTTAAATATTATTCCACTTCTACATCTGGTAGGATTATCCAGCTGCTTTCTTTAAAAAGGGGCATAAGGGACGCTGTATATAAACAGCCATGGAGCATCGTGCAGGGGATGCTGGACTGATGAGATGCATTGGAGATTTCATTTCCAAGCAGAAGGGAAGTAGCAATTCTTAGTGCCCATAATGCCATTTACAGGAACATCAGCAGTGATGACTCCTCACAGCCCTGCACAGGAAGCTGCAGGTGGGGTGCTCAGAAAGAAGTGCTGGGGAGCTCTCCTAGGTGACTGAGCCAGTGCTCTGACCTCCAGGGAGCTGCATTTGCCTTGGGTTGGAAGGGACTCTAGAAATAATCCAGTGTATTTGCTCTATGTGTCTCTGGCCAACAGTGGCACTGACAGTGTGCACCAGGTGTTTGTCACCACACCCTGGCACCCTTTTTCTGCCCCAAAATCCTTTGTGCCAAGCCCAAGCTACCCAGAAAGCTTCGTGCTGGGGGCTTTGGAGGCACTACTGCCCAGGGGCTTTGCACCCTCCTAAAGCAGAGCCTGAAGCCCTTCTTGGAGGAGCAGTGTGAGGGGGTCTGGGTGTTTGCAGAGAGCTGAGAGCAGTTTGTCACTGCACAGCAACCTTTCCCACACAGCTCGAAGGACTCCAAGGTCTCAGCTGCCTCATAAGGAGCTGGCAGATGTAAGAAATGGTTCACATCTGCACTTCAAGCTCAGAACCTTCCTCCAGGGAGTGGGTGTCCTGCTCACAGCCCTCCAGGAGCCCAAGGGCACAGGGTCCCCTCTGCTCTCCTGGGCTCCACACCTGCAGAGTCAGGTGGACAACCTGTGTGAGAGCCCCTTGGGCTGCTGCATGATGCTTCTTACTGGGTACTTTGGAAATTATGACAGCACAAGCATATACAAAGTAAGGTGATTTTAAGGGCCTCCCTGATATCTTTGAGTCAATTAGCTGCTCAGGATGGTTTTTGTTTTTTTTTTTTACTTTGGCTTCCAAGATACACAGTTTTTGACCTTGTGAAGGGCACACTGTAAGTTTGATCAAACTAGAGCTCTTAACTGCCAATTAAAACAAGGAGAAATGGGGCAACCTTTACCCTGCATTGATTCAAAGGATAGAGGGAAGAAAACCTGTTGTGGTTTGGATTTTTGTTTTGCTTAACAGTCAAGAACACAATTTCTGTTGCTCACCTAGAAAACATCAATACATGCTATTGAAAAGGAAGAGCTTGAATTGCTTGCTTAAAAATGCAGTATATTGAATTTATGGCTTACTTGTTCAATTATGTTAATTTGAGTGCGCTTCTGACACTTGTGCGACTGCTAATGCAGCTTGAAAATCTCAGGCTACTCACATTTCTGGCAGTATATATAAAATTCATATTTTTATATATTTTATGGTCATCTATTATTTCACAGTGGGAAAATGCAAGAAGTTATAGGTACAAGAGTGACATCTCTTATTTGAATAATTTAGCTTTTAAAAGTCTGGTCTGTACTTAATCTGGTGACTGTGAAAGTTGATAGGGTTAGTGGCAAGTCAGTGGAGAATGGCCCATCATGGAATTATTAAAGCAGACAAGCACATTATCACTACGACAAAAGAACTTTACTGCAGTACCTTCCTCTCGCCACAGTATGTTTGCAACTGCAGCATCAGAATATTGGGAAAGCCAGAAAATAATCAGGAAAAGAAAAAAAAAAAACAACAAAACAATGTCAAAACTTTCATTGTATCAAGTAACTGAATAAATACTCATGTTTACATGAACCGTTTAATCGGTGAAAATTTTGTAACATTCATTCAAATAAAATACCAGGAAAGACAGAGATTTCTAAACACATTTGCTCCTTCTAGAGATAACTGAGAAACTTTGACATGGGAAAAATCCTTCCTGAAATGAAGGCAGCTGTGCAAAGATCAGTGACCTACTAAAGAGGAGCTGTTACCTTCAAATGCAGCTGCAGGTATGGCACAGCCTGTGGTTTTCTGTGCACGTTCAATGAGGAAACACAACGTGGAATTATAGAATCATTAAGGTTGGGAAAAAACCTCTAAGATCATTGAGTCCAACCATTATCCCAGCACTGCCAGGTCCACCTGTAGCTGCTGTAGCTGCACCCTTGGCTGCCTTGTCTCTTGGAACTTCATGCAACTGCATTCTTTCAGGATTCACACTAGCTTTGAAGGTACACCTTCAAAGCTATTAGTACTAGCTTTGTATTAAAGTATTAAAGTATTTAAGGGAAAATGACCAATATTAACAACAGTACATAAATCTAGTTAATGAGGAATAGGATATCTTTTCCAAAGATTTTCCTTGAAAGCCCATATTTATGGGTAATTTTGTTTCAACTCTTGCTCTATATTAGCAGCCAGAAAAGAGGTAAAAATCCCATTTGCACCTAGTCCATAAACCCAAGTAATCTCCCAGGCAGTAAAGAAGGCAGAAATGGGATAGATCAGGCCTCTGGGAGCTTTTCTACTGGGACAAATGATCACGTCTTTCAGCAATTCAGTTTTGGGGTCAGTGTGGTCAAGATAACACTGCTGCACTCCTGTGGAAGATGTGGGAAGAGTAGCTGGAAGTCTTTGAGGTGGAAGATAATTTCACACTGAGGGAAACCTATTTTGCCAGTCAGTGATGTCAAAACAATAAAATAAATAATTTAACCAAAACATTTTTCAGATATGTAAATATTCAAGAATTTTGACTGGTAACTGGCTTCAAAAGAAGCCTTATACAGAAATCAATGAGATTTATAGAATTCAACAAAATATTACATTTTGGATTCCCTGATATCTGAAACTACTGCTAATTTGTTACTCCACTAGCTGTTACCCAGGATACTTCTGGCACATAAAAGACACCACCTTCCTGAATAAGATTTTACCTTCTCTGCATGATTCCTACCCCTAAAAAGTGTCCAATCCTCTGATCAAAGTGCATTCAGAACTGTCATTACCTTATGTAAGATCCAACTCACTGCATGCAATAGCCTGAACTAAATGACGTTAAATTAAATTACACGTATGCCATCACATTCCAACACTATTTAAAGAGAGAAATGCCTGGAGAATTGAGCTTACGGGTCTTTCTGGCTGAGTCTTCGATGAAAAGGGAAGAAATGTCCTCATCCACTCCCACCTCGTTTTTGGCAATGCAGGTGTAGGCACCAGTGTCCTCATAGCGGACGCTGCTGATGTGAAGTTCACTTCCGTTTGCTGTAAGAGAGACCCTCATAAACAGTGCTCCTCACTGCTGCTAATTGCTGTCCCTGCCTTAATTGTCCTCCATCACCACAGCCACCCAGTGAAGGCTCGACAGGGTGGTTCCACCCCACAGAGTTTCCCCCTGTTTAACTAGAGGTTTTTGGGGGTTCTCATGGGAGCTGATGTCTTGCTCCTTTCCCATCAGTACATGCGCTCCACACCAGAAAAGAACAAAGAACAATCTCAAGTCAAGCTAAAAATTACATTTCATTTATTTCTTCTTTTTGTTAGAAAAGTGCTTTGGCTTTAGTGAAGAAAAAGTAATTTCAGTTTTGCAAGTTGTTTTTCATGAGATCACCAGAAAACTTCAGTCTAAGGGGTCTTTCTACAGTTCCTCCTACCATTTTGCTTCCTGCAGTGGGACCAATGGCTAAAACCTTTGGAACATGTTGAGATACTCTATGTGTCACACAGCAATATCAGTGCTACCAACACAGGCTGAAGGGCACAATCTACCAAAGCCAGACTGGGGCATGTGTTGAGGATTTTTTACACAGAAAATTGCAAATAAATGTTTTTGCCTTTTGCTACGCCTGTTGCACCCTCATTCGAACAGAGACCTAGAGGAGTTAAAAGCCCAATTCCTCCAACAGGGCTGAATGGGAGACTGATTCTCAGCTGACTTGCATCCAGTGTGGGCTTAGATGTGAACAAATAATTTAATGAATTTCTCTTCAAATAATTTAACGCATTTCTTTTCTGCTGTGCTGTACACAAGCAGCAAGGCAGTGAAGAAACAGGCAGGCTGTCTTTGAACAGAATGCAATTACCACTTACATCAATCAATAGTGTATTTCCCAGGAAATTCACAGGAGAAAGAGATAAAAAGAAAGAACAGGGGTTTTATAACACGATTTCCAACAACTGTGGCTTAGCAAAGTACAAGAACTTCTGTTTTAAAGTGCAAAATAATCCTCCTTAATCCCTGCCTACAATACTTTAATTAATCACAATTCTGTTCTTACCGAGGAGCGATAGCTGTTTGGATAGTTTTGGCATGATATCAATGCCGTTCTTCAGCCAGGTAATTCGGGGATTAGGGATGCCTTCGGCGTGACATTTCAGGCTGGCTGACACGCCCGGCTCCTGCGCCTGCGTCTCGGGGTACACGCGGATCACCGGAGGCACTGCGGGAAGCAAGGGATTGGGGACTTGAGGAACTGGGGACTGGGGACTGGAGGAACTGGGGAATTGGGGACTTGAGGAACTGGGGACTGGGGACTGGAGGAATTGGGGAACTGGGGACTGGGGAATTGGGGACTGGAGGAATTGGGGAATTGGGATTGGGGAATTGTGGAATTGGGGACTGGAGGAATTGGGGAATTGGGGACTGGAGGAATTGAGGAACTGGGGAACTGGAGACTTGAGCAATTGGGGAACTGGGGAATTGGGGACTTGAGGAACTGGGGAACTGGGGACTTTAGGAATTGGGGAATTGGGGACTTGAGGAACTGGGGAACTGGGGACTGGAGGAATTGGGGAATTGGGGACTTGAGGAATTGAGGAACTGGGGACTCGAGGAATTGAAGAACTGGGGACTTGATGAATTGAGGAATTGGGGACTTGAGGAATTGGGGAATTGGGGACTTGAGGAATTGGGGAATTGGGGACTTGAGACCGCGCTGGGGCTGCAGAGCCACTGCTGTCCTGCAGTGCCACGAGGGGCTCTGAGCTGAGAGCCACGGAGATAAGCTTGGTCTGGCTGTCAGGGCAAGCTACAAGAATGATTTCTCTACAGCTTGACTTTGGGGGCAGAAATAGAAAAGAATACTTTTCCAAGCGCTGGCATATGAGAGAAACTGAGGATGCCCCATCCCTGGAAGTGTTCAAGGCCAGGCTGGATGGGGCTTGGAGCAACCTGGGATAGTGGAAGGTGTCCCTGGCCATGGCAGGGGGTTGGATTGAGATGGTGTCTAAGATCCCTTCCATCCCAAACCATAGGGATCACCATCTGTGATCCTTTGATTCTATAACAGAAAAGAGTAAACTAATATACCATTGCCAGGGAGCAACCTTGTAATCCAATTCTGTATTTAGACTTTCACTGAGTGACTAGCTGAACTTAACAGCTGGATTAAAACCTAACATGGGTATTCACATATTTAAGAATTAAAGTATAAACTTCAGATCTTCACTGAATATAGGAGGGAATTTGAGTCCTTGCCTACAAAAAATAACTTAATCTTCAGTATTTAATTAAATATCCATCAGGAAGTGGACTGTGTATTCACTACCTCTTATTCTGAACAAATAAAGTGTTTATCAATTACTTCTTTTCACTGAGAGGTTTTTAAAACCTGACTTACCTTCACAAAGGCACTCCTGAGCTATTTAATATACTCCACTGGCAGAACTACTAATTATATTACAATTTCAGAGATGTTCATTGATTTTCAATCATCTTTCCTTCACTGCTCAAACCAACAAGGCTTAATACCGCCCATTAACTGTTTCTTAACAATTTACTTATGCACTTAAAAAAAAAATTGCAATATTGCAACATCAGTGAAAGATACCAGTGAGACTCTTTCATCTTGAGGAAAAAATAAAAGGAAATGTGAGGATGTCTCATACCATGGCTGATGGTATTTGTGTTTCACAATGAAGCAGTCAACTTTTCTATCAGATTGGGAGATTTTGGGATTAATGATGTAGCTGCTGAAAGCTGTTCAGTTTTGTAAAATCATGGCCAGAGTCCAATGTAGATCTGTCCAGCCTGGATGGGATGCTACTAGTAACATTTTTTGAACTAAATGATTTAGTAAGTGAGGTCCATTAAAGGCCAACATGATTTATTTGGACTCACAGCTGAAAGATAGTGTGCCTCCCACAAATGCAGAGGAAAAAGAGGAAAAAGATTTACAATATTCAAGAAGGTCTGTTTCTCACATCCTGAAATCAACTGACTTGGCTGAGATCTCACATGGCCAAAGGCACCAGAGAAATTTCACTCCAAGCCAAGTGTCTTCTCACCTGCCAGCTCTCAGAGACAGAGCTCATCCCAGTCATCACCTATTTAATGCTCTCTAAACCACTGTGGGCTGTTATTTCCTTAATATTGTTTGCTTCAGGCTTTCCTGCTCATCTGGGCAGCTGTGTCAGCACTTCCCAGGCTGGCCACAGCCATCAGCTCCCCCGAATCAGGGCACTACAAACAGACTGTACTTTCATCTCTCACGTTTTTGCCTCACACCTTGATAGTCTGCACATGAATAATCCACCTATTTTACCTGGAGGGCTGCAAACACAACAGATTTATACTGCCACAGGTAGCTCATGGGTCCGAGACACTGGATCAATGCTCTGTATGAAAATTAACTTAAAATTATAGCAGGGTATCCTTTCAAGAGTAATTAATAAGGAAACTGTTTTCACCTACAAAGAGTATGTGCTTCACCTCCATTTCTGCTCTCTTATAATTTCCCGTCTCCTTCTATTTTTAAACTTTTTATTTCTTCTCCCTTGTCTTACATAATTCACTGCACAGGTAAATTATTGCATGCAAATGCCTTGTGATAACAGCAAACTGCAGAATATATTTTTATTGTCCTTGCTACAAATTAATACATTCCAAGTAAGCACATTAAACTTGCAAAGATTTCAGTTCCAGACTTTGGGATATATGGATTACCCTTTGCTTTTTCCCTTGGTGAATATATATCATTGCTAACCATTACTGTGTCTGCAGCCAAGGGCAATATAAAAATGCCATTATCTTAAGCAAAGTAGGAAGAAAGAGGCATTGAAACAAGCATGAGATTGGGTAGATTGCCTACCACTGCATACTGAGCAGCACCTCACTGGAGAGCAGACCAATTCATTACTATAAAACAGCTCAGGTGATAAAGAACACAATGAGCACAGATGGTGGCACCAAGGCCCACAGACATCCATTGCTGCTGTAGGAGCTCTATACTCCAGGGTGCAGCAATAATTAACAGATCAATCATTTACACAAGATGTTTTACATTTATGATTTGAAAGGAGTTTGCAGCATTTTATGTTTTCTCCTGAAAAGCCACATTAATGAAACATCCATGTTTGTAACATCTCCCTTACTGGAAAATTTGTCCTATTGGACCCTTATAATTGGGCTGAGGATCAAATGGCTTTTTTTAAACTATTTTCAGGGAACAGACTATTCTGATTTATGCTGATGTTTTCCTGAGTGCAAGGACCAAGGAAAATGATGCCCTACACCCAGCAGTCTCTTGATTTACCAAGAGACTTACCAATTTTCATAGTTGATTACTATTTTATGAGATTCTTTATCCTCAGGACCTCTTTTTTTCCTTTTGAAAGTGCTAAATTGCTTCCTCCCAACAGCTAGTGTATACTGCACACATTTCCCAGGCAATATCCATACATGGGAGAGAACAAAATTTTCCTGCTGTTTTTGGCTCCTCCTGATCAAAGATACCAGAATGCAAGATGAACTTTTCATTCTTAAACTGTTTAAACATTGCCTTTCAGCAATTTCTTTTCCTCCAAAGATCTTAAGGGCAAGCTGCATAAATACACTGACTTAAATTTTACCAGTAACTGTGAATCCTAAGATGGATGAGCTCAACAAAACCTTTCCCATCAAACAGGCTGCATTTCACATGTGCTTCATGCCCAGATGTGAGCCAGCAGGTTGGGGCATTCACTGGTGACCTTCACAAGTTCTGCCTAAGAGGATTCTCATCTCTCCTTGTCAAAATCAGCATCTGGATCTACCCATGTTATTTGGGATATTCTGAACCATCTGACACAAAGGGAAACACTGCATAGCATTCAGGAGCTGAGCAGAAGTAGAGCGCTAAATCTCAGAAACATTTAATGTTGTCAAAATTGGGCTGCAAACTTTCTATTTAAGCTTGTATTTCCTTATTATCTATATTACCTAATCAATGTAAGAATCTAGCTTAATGTTCTAAAAAGAGGCAAAGAAAAAAATAAGTTAAAGAGCATCTAATATGTTGGATAAAAGCAGAGGAAGAGAGCACATGTAACTAAGACCAGATTCTTTTGTGAGCTCACTGATGTGTCTTAGTGGGAACAGTAAGACAGGGCCCAGGTGGTCTGGAAAAGGACCAAAGGATGCTGGAAGAATTACTGCAGCTTTGAAAACACTGAATTAAGTGAAAAACAGTCTAAAAATTAGAACCTGCCTGTAGGGAAGGTGGAAAGGGTGGGGGATAAACCCTTTTACTTCTAGCTGGATCTTCCTTCTCTATTCTCTCCCAACAGACAAACTTGGGAAGTGTGAAAAGAAAAATTCTGATCATTTTAATAAAATAAAAAGCCCCCAAGTTTTTGATGTTGAAAGTAGATCAGTGCCTTCCTGGAGGAGACAGGCGAGCAGATACACCCAAGTTCTGGCTGATTTGCTTCTGTCACATTCTCTTACCATTTTAGTCCAACACAAGAAAGCAACAAAAACCCTTCCATGCTGAAGATGGAGTTTTTAGTTTGATACAGACAGAGAGAGACAAGCCCCAGCGCTGAACAGAGCCCATCAACTACACTTAGATTCTCAGCATCTTCACTCAATTCAGTTTGGCTCAGTTTCTTCCCTCTACTCCTGTCAAGAAAAATTCCTCAATTTGTCCTTTAGGTTACTGAAACTGAGGTTTCCCTGTGAAAGGCTCTGCCTTGGGAACCCTCCAGTGTATTTGAAGGCAAACAATGTTCTCCTGCCATCAGGGCTGTCACCCCTGCATCAGCTGCTGCAGGAAACTGTGACACAGGCAGAACGGGAGGGAATATACTGATGTGGGCAGCCACACCAAGAATTGCAAGAACCCAGCTCTGCAAAGCCTAATGGCTCACAAGGGAATATCAGATGCTGTGAGACAAAGATTTCTAGACCCTGCAGTGTTTTCTAGCAAGCCTGAGTTGATACCAGAATGCCAGGCTTTTTGTTCTGTATTTAGTGACTGTATAGCATATTAAAAAGCCCACACAGATAGTGTTCTTTGTATAACAGCATTCTTCTCTTGGTAAGAAAGCCCCCATGCAGCTATGGTATGAAACTTCCACTTAAAAAGAAAATGGGATCTTTCAATAACAAGTTAAATCTAAGTGGCAAGTATGGAACAGATCACCCCCTCCCCACACTCCATCCAGCTCTCCTCTCATTCTGGTTTAAGTTTCAAAGCCTTTGGGCCTTCTATTCTCAGTGCTGATAAAGTCTACATTGTTGTCTGCCAACTAAACTCCATTCAGGCCTCATAATACATCACATAATAGACATGGGATTAAGTTGTTAGCTGGCTTTTCTTTCAACTGCCATTCATCAAACAAACAGCACTTTGAGGAAGGAAACCTATTTTCTCAGCTGCAGCATACACGACATAGTTATCCACATTGCTGAGATTTACAGTTTACTCTCTCAAAAAGATGAAAAATTATTATGTAGAGACATTAAGTCAGCTTTCATTCAGATCAACCAGATACTTTGTGCTCTCCTCCAGGTACTTCTGTGGTGGGGGGAGCACTTACACATGTCCAGAAGACCTGAGCTGAAGTCAAAACAAAACCACCATGGCCCTTCTTAAGATGCATAAGTACCCCCCTTACTGTTTCTCCTGTCACTGCTGACCTCTGTGTCAGTAGTGAGAGCAGGTGACCTCTGTGACCTCTGTGACCTGTTCTTACCAGCTGAAACCTCTCCTTTGTGCAGGTCAACACACACCTAGAGAAAGGAATTAATAGTATTTTTTCTTATAATATATACACCCTGTAATAAAGTTACTGAATTTTCCTTAAAAATAAATCTTTATACCAGAGTACATCCCATAGTGTACATCCCAATTCATACCAGAACGTGCCCACAGTTAGTAATGGGTGTCCCTGTCCCCTGTTCTGGAGACACTGCTAGGCATCATCAGCACATGTGAAAAAGGGTCAGAAGCTGGAGAATGCTGCTGCTGCTGGGGAGGTGGATCTCTGTGGGCTGGTCCATTGATGAAATGCTGGCTAAATCTAATGTAATTTTAAACTAAATCCAACTGAGCGAGTTTGAGGTCAGAAGATAGATAGTGAGCACCTGAATATCAGTTCCACCAGGCACAAATGTGGTCCAGGGGATGGAGGTGCACGAGAATGCTGGAATTGTCTGATTCTCTCACCTGTAAAATGATTTGCCCTCATTTTGCAATCCAGTGAGCCAGTGTAAACAGCCCTCAGCAAACCAAGCTCAGTACAACCAGGTAATAACCTGGATATACAGCTGGAGGTTAGCTGCTTTTGGAAACACTGCTGTATTTATTTAAATAGCCTGGGCTATTTCATGCAACAGAAATTATTTTCTGGAAGAAGAAATTATTGAGGCAACACTTCTGTTGACAAAAGTAGTAATTACTTTAAGAGATGCTTGGAAATGCTGCTCTTAACTCTCTGGAAATGTCACTGACAGCTTGTTTAACAATGAAGATATCTCCTGAAGCCCAGGTAATTATACACATCTCCCCTTGACACTTTTATTTTCGATTGCTTGTGTGACAGTGCGAGTGAGCAAACCCCAAGCTGCATTTGCTCTCGTGCACAGATAATTTGGGCTGTGGCCTTACACATCTCTGTGTGAATGAGGTTAACACACAACTTTTCTCAGGGAATGCTTTCATGGAATGTCACATATGCCATTTACTAACCATTCACCTGAAGGATGTGGGTCTGATACAGCTCCTCATAGCCGTAGGCATGACAGGTGTAATTGCCCATGTGAATAGTTGTTACCTTGGTGATGTAGAGGGAATCATCTTCTCCAAAATCCTGAATGGAATAAAAGACAGGAAAGGTGCCTTATTATTTAGTAACAATATTTTAAGCACTACATGAATGGATACTACCTGCTCAGAGGTTTTGATAGCAATGCAGCCTGGGGACATAGCTTGAATTTTGAACAGTAGGCTATAAAGTTCATAAATCAACACACAGGGAGAAAATGAGCAGTGATTTAAGAGCAAGGTAAAGTGACTCATCTGAGAATATGAACTTTTCTGCTTGTTGCTAACAAGGTGCTCTTTGCACATAAAAAGATGGTGATTTCCAGCTGTTTAATTTATGGGGGAATTCAATATCTACCTGTTCACCTCAGATGCATAAAATGCTAACATTTGGGTGGGTTAAGGTTTCCTTTATCTATGCTGGTTCTTAGAAAATGCACTGCAGCCTTGAGACCTGATGAAAAAGAACTGAAGCTCTTTGCTACTTATCTCAGACAATATCCTAGGCAGGAGGCAAGGAAGGAGACAAAAAGCCTTTCCTCAAACATACCTGTTTAGTTCTGAAACTGCTTAACAAGTATCTTTCTTCCTTCCCTTCATCTTTTTACACCTGCTCTTGCATTGTTTCAGTTTTTGATTAGAGATGGGAAGGATCTGAGTTGAGTTATTAGACACATTTTTGGCACTTGATTACTCTGTACAAGCACCCTGCTTAGGAATTGATTTCAATTAATTATTTATTTGTTAATTTCAATGTTTATTTACCAAATTATAGCTAAGAGAACCACAGCACTGATGGCTAAATGAAGCACCTCCTCTTGTTACTCCACCAACGTTCAGACTCTCTGCAGCCTCAGAGTGTTTGTGTTTTCATGTAAACTGAGGAGGACACATTTCAAAACAGCTCATGAGCTGAAAGAAAGATTTTTCTGTAATCATCCTCATGGTGTGAAGTATGCTAAATTGAACTCTTTGAGTCATTTAACTGCAGTATTCTGGGAGAATTCAACTTTGAGTCAGGGTGGCACAAACCCAGTACAGCAGGGTGGATGTTGGAGAGTGATTCTGCTTATGAAAACACAAGGACTTGTTCTCAAAGCTCTGAAGTGCAGCTGGAAGCCAGCCTGCAGCCCAGGGTCTGCAAGGGAAGCCCTTCCAGGAGGTCCTGCCTGCTGCCACCCCCGTGTCTGGGCCATGCAGCAGTGTGTGCAGTCAGGAGGTGACAGCTCATTGCCTCCTCTGCCACGGCAGGACCCACCAGGGGGGACAGATTAAACAGGGACATCACTTCCATCTCCTGGCTCAGAGTCAAGAACTTGGGTCCTGGTTTCTTTGTGCTGGAGGAAGGGAATCCACACGCAGAAGCTCTGACCCTGCTCCTTCCCTGCTGCACCCCAGCAGCTCCAGTGCTCTAAGGAACCATCCCCATCCCCCTGCTGCTGCCAAGCCCTGCCCAGGACTTGGAGATCACAGGCTGGAGCTGTTTGATCATCCATGGGCTGATTTCTAAACCCAGACCTTCTGGGGCTCCTTACATCTCACATTTCCTGCCTGTTCAGGGTGCATGTGCTTTGCAGTTTGAACCTTCCTTCCCAGACACCACGCTTTGAACATTTTCTGAAGGAAGCTGTGATTCTGCAGCAGACGCGCAATGCCAGCTGGCATCCCTCAAGAGAAGTACAAAACAGCCCATCTCCTGCAGTATGGATTGATCTGGCACTACTTCTGTCAGCTCATGAATCTTCTCCAAAATCTTCTGTCTGGCACTAAGAAGCATATTCATGGCTCACCTCTCAGTGGCAGGTCAGCACTGGCAGAGGGGAGAGAATTTTGAGAGCTTGCCTGGTTTTTAGACATGTTTTAAAGCAGGTTGAAAGTGAGCACTGAGAATTAAGGAGTTTACTGGCAGGACACAACCCTTCCCAAAGCACAGACCTTCACCTGAGAGGGCACAGACACACCCACAATCACAACCTGGTCCTGCTGGCTGTGCTGCTCCAAATGTATGAACAATTATAAAGAACCAGAGTAAATCCATAGATTATCTGAATTCCATTATCTATAATCAAAAGCATCTAAGATATTGTTGTCATCTTGGTGTCAGGCATCTATGCTATGGGATAAGCTGGTTAAGTTTTCCAATCATCATTACAAATATCTACTTAAAAATCCCCATTTCAAGCATTTGCCTGTTTTTTGGTCAGTTGGATCTTTCCTGATGGAAAGCAAAGATGCATGAGTAACTGCTAATGGAAAAGACACCAACCCTGTTCAAATGGTATTTGCATGAAATACAGAAAATTCTTGCACTGGAGGGCACTTAATAACAGTTTTTGTAAGTTAAAAGAAACAAAAATTGAGTTTAGATTAATAAAAGCAGGATGGCTATTTTAATAGAATAATTTAGTCCAAGGAGTTATGGACAAAGAGAACAATATAATCTTCTCTATTTAAGTATGTTACTTCCTTTAAAATATCACAGAAAAAAATTTCTGAATGCTTGGTTTGTGCTCTGTAATTGTCTTTTTAAGGATGATCTGTTTTTTTCCAGGGCATACAAATGTATTAATATAAGCAAAAAACTAAACTGGTGCAACACTACTGTATTATTAATTCCTTTCCAAAAGTGTTTTTCTTCAAAAGAGGGGCTTATACTGGTAAAAGCATAGTTTGTGATTTTAAAATCTATTTTCTGACTTCTGGTGTTTAAATAAAGTTATCAAAGATGATTTAGGTCAGCACCATATCACCATGTCAGGCACAGAAGGGAAATCCTGTATTAGAACCTGCACATGCAGTAAATTCACATATAACTACACAATTATTAAAAATTGAAAGTGTTTAGGACTGGGAAGGAGAAAATGATTGTGGCATTAAATGTTTAACACTGAACCTTTTGTTGCTGTGAAAAGTCGACTGAATTCTCTAACAAATTAATGACTTTCAGTGTGTTTATTGCAGCTCACGGTTTTCTCCCAGTGTTTCCCTGTGGATATAGTTAGTACATCAGGATTGCACTGTTACATTTTATATCTATGGATGCATTCTTATGCACAAGCACTTTCTTTGTGTATTTCATAAGGGTGTATTTGGAAGTGTTGTAAAAACCCAAGCCCTGGAGCATTAAGAAATGATGAGTCTTTGATTCCTTAATAGCCCCTAACTTCACATCTTGCAGTCAGGAGTGCTGTGCTGCAGTTGGAAGCTGTGAGATGTATTTGGGATGTGTCCCATATCCCCCTGCATGCTGTGCTGCCTCAGGAGCTCTGAGGAGCTGCTCACAGGCCAGTGCCCCACACTAACAGGGTGTGAGTGAGCACTGACAGCTGCTGCTCTGGTGTGCTGGCAGGGGGATGGGGTGGGCAGAGGGAATGGGAATAATTCACCATGGGAAAAAGCAGAGGAAATGTTTTCACATATTTTGACTCAGTTCAGATGGCTTTTGCTTGTTAAGCCAGTTCTCCAGGTCAACACAAGCCTGAAAGCAGACAGAGCAGAACAAAAACATCTATAAAACTGATGCAGCATAATTCTTCTCTCCCCAGATCTACCCCAGCTTTAAAACAGTATTTCAGGGCTGTCTGGGAGGCTCAGCAAGTGTTGCATAACCCAGGGAGCTGTTACTGCCCTACCTGACCCCAGTAATGCCCCACAGTGAAATGAAAAGACATTTAAATGTATGATCCTGTGAAGAAGAACAGGCAATCAGCAGAAAGGCAAAGTTCTTTCAGCAAGTTCTGAAATATACTTTGGTTTTCCTCCTTTACCACGGAAGGTGAATTATCATGGATCATGGAAAGGCTTTGGTTGGAAGGGACCTGTAAGCTCATATGGTCCAACTCCCTCCTGCCACCTTTCACCAGACCAGGTTGCTCCAAGCCCCATCCAACCTGGCCTGGAGCACTCCTGGGATGGGGTGTCTCTGGAATGGATGTGGGTGCTCAGGGAGGGGGTATCTCACCATTTCCTTGTGAAGAGGAAAAAGAGAAGTGATGAAACTAGAGGGACCACCCATCTAGCTCCACAGAATCATAAGCCCTGCATCAAAGCAGCTAGATAAGGGCAGGGTGTTTATCATCTCTACCTTATGAATTTCATTATAAAGTAATTTTTCAAATAAAAATAATTCAGAAATCTATGCTTATAATTTCTCATAATTGATAAAGTCAGCTAGTGGTAGCTGATAAATTGACTTCTCTAGCAGTTTGTATCACCTTTTTTCTCCCTTTTTCAAATAAAAAGTTCTCTGTCCTTCATGAGCTCCTTTCATGTCTTGCATTTACCCTTCAACCAAATGATTGATTAAATGACCTCAGAATATGTTTTAACTTTTTGAGATTTAAAAAAATGCATCACCCTGCATTTTACATTGATAACAGCTTGGTAATCTATAAAATACCAAAAAAAAGAAAAAAGTTGCTCTAAAAAAAAGCAAAGCAGATCCTAGAAAATGGATATATACCTTTTTTTTTTTGGTACAGTATTTCCTTTCCATCACTACTGATTACCCAAGGCATTGGTCTTTCCAAACACAAGATTTTTCATATTTATTTATCCCATTCCCATTCTAATGCATTCCCTGGTCATGCACTCTGCCATGGTTCAGGGACACCGTGCTCAGAGATGTGTAAAACATTGCATATTACTTGTAAATCTTGTTCACATTCCGTCTCAAGTGAATTCCAGCCTGTGATTGTTACACCACAAATCTCCTCTCTGACACCCAGGAAGGAGCTGGCAGAGAGGAGCCACATTACCCCTGGATGCTGAGCTGGCTGTGATGCCACAGGGTGCAGGGCACTGCCACCCACCTTTTGCCTCTTTCAGATTTTCATGAAGCTTTCTAACATGCCTTAGGGTTGTTCCAACATTTTAAACCCTTTAAATTTTTGTCAAAGTTTCTTGGTTTTCAGTAAGTTCAAAGAGGAATAAGCATAGATACTTATTATTTTTTAGGATAACTTCCAATTGCTTGAGTAAAAAAACCCAAAGGACTTCAAACCATAAAAAGGAAGAAGAAATAGAAAGGTCAATCCCGCTGACATGAAGGCAGAGATTCCCCACATCCCTCCTCTCAGGGAGGGCACACTGGCACCAGCCACCCCACAGTATGGCACTGTGGGTTACACACCCCCTTGCTCAAGCCATTTACACCCACACAGTGATTTAAATCCATCCAAGTTAGACATTGAATGCTCCTAATAAATACTGGGCAGGAGGGACGCCCCAAAGACAGCCAGTACCCTCTCACCATGATGGTTTAAAGGGTTCATAGCAGAAATAATGGCAGAGGGAATGGAGTTCCCTGAGTGGTTCTTCTCTCAGGACATTTGCTTTCCAAATACTATTATTGCTACTACTAATAATAATTCACTTCATTTTTAACCCCTTCGATTCCAGCCCTTTCCCAAGCCCAGGGAAGCTGGAGACCTCAACGTGGTTTCAGTGCCTACTGACAAAACCAGTCTTGGCAAAGGGGCTCGCTGGTGTCACCAGTTCTCCACTAGAACCCCAGAATGGTTTGGGTTGGAAGGGACCTTGAAGCTCATCTTGCCCAAGGCTGCTCCAAGCCCCATCCAACCTGACCTTGAATGCTTCCAGATGAAGAAAAACACCATCCTGATCTCACAGTCACCAGAAAAGCAACCAGTATTAACTAGTTCACACTAAAAAAGCTTGCCTGATCCTCAGTGTCCCAGAAATCTCTCTCTGATGATGTTTACAGGATTTTAAAACAAAATGTACCCAAGCATTTAATGAGATTATTTTTATGCAAAATCTACAACAATGGCTATCACTTTGGAAATGATTTCTCCTTACTAATGAAATGCCTCTGATCTTTTTTACAATAGATTTATGAGTGATTCATATAAAAATAATAAAAACTAAATTAATCGTGGGTCCTTAAATCACTTTCTTTGATGCTTTTAATAATTCATTCCTAGAGACAAGCTGAAAACTTATGCTTCATTAATATTATTTGTTCTTGGTTTTACACATCACTTTAGTCATTTACATGGAGAGAAATTCAGCCTTAAGCAAATGCTAGAATACTGTTGCAAACACAGCCTGATGGGGCATTAATTTATCTTTTCTTGTTTTTCTGCTCAAAGAATTCAACACAACATGCTGCTGAGTCAAAATTTTTTTTTGCCTTCAAAATATGGACATGAACTTCTTAGATAGTTGTGTAATTATAATATAAAAAAAAAATTGGTGAGTTTTACATCCTGAGAAACTCAGAGATAACATGACAAGGAAAATGAATAGTAGGTACATTCCTCTAAAAATGCAAGTGGATACAATTTCTGTAATCTTCACTATGACAAAATGGGAGACTATATATTCAGAATATATTGTCAGTAGTAATTTTGCACTTAACCTCTATTTTAGAGCTTGTAAATACATTAAGGAGCTATCAGCAATTTCATAAACTTTGATTTGAAAGAGAAAAAACTTGGTTGTAAATATCCAACTTTTTGTAACTTGCTCCCATCACTGCATCACAGCAGTATCTAGGATGGCCCAGGGATTGATCATTTTAATGGCCCAATTTCTATTAGAAGGGAATTAATGGGGTTATTCACACGAGTTTTTTATTATTTAACAGTGAAGCTACATAAAAACATCAACATGAATACATTGTCTTCATCCAGACTCTTTTAATGAGAAAACTAATCCCAGTGACTTGCACTTTAAAGGTTGGCTGTTGGCTTTGGGTTTCAAATATTATAGATGGAAAAGGGACATTCATGACAGTGCACAAAATGTGTCTCAAGACAGGTAGGCACAGCTCTTGTAGGGGCCATGAGATGCACATGGAGGTGATTTCCCAGGGGGTGGGGAACAGCAGCAGTCAAGGCTGTGGTCTGGAGCTCTGTGCCTGTCCCTGGGTGGGATGTTGGAGAGAGCAAGGCTGTGCCATCCCACCTGACATCAGCAAAAAGGAAGAAATCTGTATTTACACAATTGGTTATATAAATTCTGGTTTTGAACTAATGACCCAATGCCTGTGTGAGCTAAAGTGTACAGAATAAAATGAAATGAGTAATGAAAGACACTAATGAGTTTAGGCTATAGCTACCTGGAATACACTTGGTAATTCACCAAGTTCTTATCTACCTCCACACCATATTTGTTTTCTTATGGTAATCTTCTCTTTCACTGTGCTTCTGAAGGAGCAACTTGTATTTATAAATTATATCAATTTACACATGTTTCTCTGGAGATAATGTCAAATCATGTGAAACAATACCCTATAAATACTATATGCATTTGACTCCATGAGGAGTTTGTTTTATTTTCAAATTGAGGAATGCTTTCATAATCACATACTTGAGAAAAAATATCACTTGTTCCTAGGAGGTAAAAGTATATTATTTTGAATGATGACACATTTTAACCACTTCACTTTTGTAGTCAGAAATCAATTTATAGCTATAACAAATTTATCAGTTTCAGCTACATTATAGTTATTTTCTGCATGAGAAAAGTTGATGTGACTTTATTAAAGTGGAACCGCAAAGGGACTTCTAATGGATAAATAATATGGATGGGTAATTTATGGAGAAATAATATTTTTATGCTAAAAGCAATCTTAAATGTTTGCAGGAGAAACTGTTTAATTACATGTACCATTAGGATGGCTCTTTTGCAATAGCTATGTGACAACTCATTAACAGAGCTCCCATAGACAGGACATGATAAATTATTACTAGTTGCTTATGAAAGCTTCTGATTAAGAGAGCAATGAAAAATTATAAATATTTTGTTGCCAATCAAGATATCACATAAAAGTGATTTAACTAACGCAGTTAAACAACTAGGCTTTATAGTAATTTTCAATCTTTCAGTTCTGTGCAAATTTAGGCTTATCTAGGTTTTTGTTGACTGTCTTAGTCCCTCCCAGTATTACCCTGGAACACAGGTCACCTTCTCAGATCACATTTCTCATGAATCTGGAGAGAATAAAGCAACAAAGGACACTTCAGCAAAGCCTTTCCTCTCACACCTAGTTGGCAGGATTCTGTTTTTTTCAGACTTGAGCTTCTAATTTCATTTGATTTCTTGAATTAGCATTTAGAAGAGAAAGAGTTTAATTGAAATATAATACCAGGACTTTTCCAAGTGTGTGACTATCCTGTAGGTCTGTATGTGATTAGCAATGTGCCAAGAGCAGGGAGGATTTTCTTGAAGTTAAAAAGGTACAATTAATCTCCTGTTGCACTTCCAATTAGCCAAATTGCCAACCTTATTGTGAAAAGCAGAAATGCAATTGAGTTTCTGCTTGAGGCGTACCAAAGGAAAACTGAAGTAATTTAATTAACTACCTTCAAGTACATTAAGAAACACACTGCCTTTACTTTCTGCTGTCAGGGCCTTTAAATAGATTATTGTTTAATGTGAGTTTGTGTACCCACGTAAGGCTGAAGCTTTGAACTGTCTGCTGCCACCCCTGACCTGAGCTGTTTGGTGTTTAAGAAAAGACCAAGATGAATAGAGGGATGGAGCACCTCTGCTATAAGGACAGGCTGAGAGAATTGGTATTCTTCAGCCAGAAGGATTAAGGGTGACCTAATTGTGTCCTTCCAGTACCTGAAGGGAACCTACAAGAAAAGTGGAGAGGGACTTTTAAACAAGGGCATGTAGTGACAGGAGAATGGGGAATGGATTAAAAGAAAGTAGGATTAAATTAGATATTAGGAAGAAATCCTTCCTGTGAGGGTGGTGAGGCCTGACACATTTCCCATAAAAGCTGTAGATACCCCATTCCTGGAAGTGTCCAAGGACAGGCTGAAGATTTTGCAGCCTGGTCTAGAGGAAGGTGTCCCTGCCCATGGCAAGGGGGGTTGGAATGAGATGAGCTTTAAAGTCCCTTCTAACCCAAATCATTCTGTGCTTCTATGATAAATAAAAGGCTGCATTCAGCAGCTGAAGGACCATGCCTGCTGCCACCAATTGCTTCAGACATCTAGGTGCCCATCCTCATTACCAGAGAGTAGGCATGCCTGAGCTCAAGCATCCTACATAACACCCAGCGTGGAAGAGGGAAAATAAAAAATGGCAATCCCCAAATTGTGCCTCCTCAAGCAATCAGTCCAGCACACAGACAGCAGTGTATATACAGAACATAAAATATTTACAGAGTGAAATTAAAGATGAAAAAGTTGTGGAGATGTTCATTAGACTAGAAAAGTTGATGTTCACTAGTAGCAGGTGTTATATGACAAAGTGATAGAGGTCATAAACTGATATGTAACACATTAAAATTGAGGCACAAATCTTGTTTTTTCTCCTTGTAACAATCTCAGAGTGCTCTTCTGGTATAGTTTCTCAGTGATATGCTAGTTGAAACAGATCAAAAAGTGATGTTTTTTCTTGCTGTATTACACTCCATGGGAGTGTTGAATCATTCAGGAACCAGTCGGCTCATGTGCAAGGACATAACTCTGCCTCTAAACACAGAATCACCAATGAGAAACAGAATTACTTATAAGCAAACCAGAAATCCACTTGGGCCAGTGCTAAATTATGTGAGGAACTGGCATTTCAGTCTGAAAACGTATTCAACATTCTGTTTAAAATACTGCAAGTTGCAAATGAACCCCCAGAGCCAAGTGCCATCAGTCCTTCAATAACGTGTTTCTACTCAGGTTCTTGGACTGTCATTTTGTGTCCAGTTCACACAGGAAATTTAGTTCTTTAAGACTGATGTCATCATAACCAAAATTTCATAAATGTAAGCTAAATACATGAAATTTTCATTATTTTTGGCCAACAAATCCAAAGACCACTCTTTAGCCTTCAGAGGCTCTGCTGTATTTCCATGTCAAGCTCAAAGCAGTGACAAGAAACACAAAAAAATTTAAAAAGATAATACTTGCTTTGATGAAAAGAAAAAGATGTTTAGATGGCTTTAATTACTAAGTTTGTGCACACAGTAATTACCTATACATGGTGCACATGATTTTCCTGCTAAGGAAGAGTCAACAAATAAAGCACTGAGATTCTGTGTGTATTTCTGTCCCATGTGCTGTAATTTTCACATTTTACTGCAGAAGAATAAACCAAAGATTTTTCCCATTTCAGCAATCCTGGATACACAACAATTTAGGGAGCTATAGTATTGACTGTAACAACTCTGAACTGAGTGGTTATCAAATTAACAAGAACTGAACAAAAATATAAATCAACTCTTGCTGCAGTGTAATTAAAATAAAACCTGATTTACCATATACTTCAATGAAAAGAGAAATGAAATACAGACCATATTTTTTGTACACTACTTTCCACTCTCTCCGTAATTAAATGTTATTAAATAAATGAGTAAGTTTATACCATCATTCAGGTATTGTCTTTACTACCAACTATGCCTCAGAGATCAGACCAGCACTGTGAATTAAAAGAGATTCATCTTCCTTCCTGTGAGGGCATCGCCACACCCTGCTGAATAATCCCATTTTTAAACTGCTTGTCAGAAATAACAGCCAAGGAATGAGAGAGGAGAATTGACTCAAAAGCAAGAGAAACAGGAGGGTCAGAGATAAAAACGGATTATTTGGTTTAAAGAGAGGAGAGATTCATAGCCACCACAAATGTTTTGTTTCATCTTCTTGATGTACCTGTTCCATTGCACTGGGAAAGACACTCCTGAGGAGTGAGTGGTCTGTAGAGCTGTTTTCCCCTGAGGTCTCTGGAGCACAGGTCCAGACCAATGAAAGAAGCACCAATGAAAGAAGCATAATTTCATATCACTTATCCCAAGTACTCCTCCTCTCCCCTGCACATACACCGCTTTGCTTTTATTCCGGGGACAGATTCCCATAAAACCTAAATATTGCACCGGCTCCCGCTTTCCATAACAACGAGACAAAAGCTGCACCCTGATAACCAGCACGTGCTAAATGAGGCCATGCTCAAGGCGTGCCAGACAACGGCAGCAGAGGCTCAGGACGTACGTTGATGTCCTCCAGGTCCAGGAAGTTGAGGACGACGCCGTTGCGCTTCCAGACGATGGGCGGCCGCAGCGCCCCGCGGATGCTGCACGTCAGGACGGTGCTGAGGCCCACGGTGATGGTGCTCACAGTCACCCTCTGCTCCTCGGGCAGGCTCAGCTGAACCACCTCTGCAAAAGGCAAGAGAACGGGGACAACGTCAAACACCACACAGGGAAGCTGCTCCTCTTCTCTCCTCTCCGACTCCTGTTCTCATTCTGGGAATAACTTCGGAGCATTTTGGAAAGGAGATGGGGTACCTATGCTGTACAAAAAAACCCATCAATAACAAAGCCAAGTAAGAGAAAAATTGAATCTGTCTCAATCAAACTCCCTGAACGCCTTTCCTGCTGCATCTTAGCTGTGGCATGAGGGCACTGTGATGGTCAGCTGGCCAGCCTGGCTGCAGGAGTTCATACAAAGCAGTCAGCAGCAGCAGGACAAGCAAAGGCTCTCTGGCTTGAGACCATCTGGGCTTGCTTCTCTACAACACTCCTCTCTACAACACTTCTCGCTCCACTACCTCTCTTTGGTAGGAGAGTAGTACCTTTTAAAAGGTACAAGAGCGAGTCATGTTTGTTCCTTGAGGAAGAATTAAGGTCAGACTGCTGCCACTGAAATACAGATAAACCTAGCTTCAAATTTCCCAAACACTGGAAGTCACCAAGCTTGAAAACTTGTTTACCAAACACAGCCACATATGGCACCTGAGATACAGCTGTCCTAAAATATAAAAGCTTTCCAATATTTTATTTAAATAAAAACCCTAGTGATTTTGACTTACACGTCCCACACAAAATAAACTCCTGTAGCCACAGCTTTGTAATTCACAGAATGGCTTTTGCTTCCTCTCATTCCCAAGCTCTGCAATAAGAAACCTATATTGCATGTAAATTATGAAGACTGGTCTTTCAAGGTAGTGGCCCATTGAGAGGAACAGGGAATGTTCACAGCTGGTGTTACTTTGCTTCAGCCAACTCCAAAACCCGGGCTGGGGAATGAAACAACCTCTCCCAGCACCAAGGCTCCTCCTTCCTCATGTCCACTGGTGACAACAGCAGTAAAATATAGATGAAAGAGACTGATCCTGCCTCAACCAAGGCCATTTGCTTTGGGGAAAAAAACCCCTTCAAGCAGTGGTGACACTGTAAAATGACATACAGGGGTCAGGTTACTCCCTCCCATCAACTGCTAAAGTTACTCTTCATCCTGTTCACCTACCTCACAACTCTGTCATTACATCCCACACAAGATCTGAATGTCACTTGCATGGAATAAAAATGAAAAAAAAACCCTAGTATCGACATTTGCAATCTTACACCTTTTCACATATTATCTAATTGAAAAATTGCTTTAACATCTCTTAAATGTAGCAAACCTCTTAAATCTGTCACTAAAATATTCAGTGTATTTCAGCAGCCTTGGGCAGCCTGGACAGACTCAGTGCTCTGGTACAGCAACTGGTTGTGAGAAATTAGTGCAAAACCTGCTTGTGAAAACATACCCCAACAGCTCAGCACCCCTTCTCTTCTGCTTCTCCCACCCAAGTGAGAAGCTAATGTGTCACAAAGTGTTCACCACTGTGGATCTGAGGCTGGCTTTGGGCTGCAGGGTCCATACAGCACTGGTGTGTCTGCCAGCAGTGAGCACTTCTCCCACTCAAAATTCCCAGTGCTATTTCAGGAAGACTACAATCTGTTCTAAATAAAAGGTAAATAGTTTTGATAGAAGGTTGATCAAAATTAAGATTGTTTGACCAACGTGGTGCTACTATTTGTGTTATGGTGGCTCCAGAGGCATTACATGAGAAGACTGACACAGTCTGACCATCAAACCTTAAAAATCAAAAGGGGAGATGAAGGAATATTGGGAAGAGAACCTCACCCATTTAAGATCACTGAGCAGGCTAGCAACTAAGCTGGGAAGACATGGCATGAGACTAAATCACACCGCCTTCAGGTACTGCTGGGAGAAATCAGGGACATGGCAAATCAGGGGCAGCAGGCCATAGGAATAGAGATGTCCCAGGGAACCACTGAATGGTTTGGGCTGGAAGGGACATTAATGACCATCTCTGCAAGCCCTGCCATGGGCAGGGACATCTTTCACTCGACCAGGCTGCTCCAAGCCCCATCCAATCTGGCCTTGAACACTTCCAGGGATGGAGAGTTCATCCCACCACCCTCATCCAGCTGCCTGAAGCATGTAAACAGCACATAGGGGCTAATAATGTTATTTTCTTCATAATGAAGAGGTTCTTTTAATGAATAAAATATTTGGAGTGCACTTGACAGGATAAAGAACTGATAATTATAATAATTTGTAGCATACAGTAGGGCTAATGAGGACATCTCCTCTTGAGGAGAAATGAAATAGAGGGCCATTCATTTATAAGAGAATTGTTTTTTCATCTTACTGCTGTTTCCCTTAATTCCCTCTGCTGTTTTTCATGGTGCCTTGAGTTCCTTGGCACACGCTGGGCTTCCATAAGCTCTTTCTTCAGCAATGGTTTTTCAGTGCTCTCTTGCAGTGGAATTTAAGGCTTCCTGCCCATCTTGCAAACAATTGCTAAAGAGGCTTTGGCTTTTGCTTTTTAGAAGCACAGTAATGAAAAATACATTAAGGTTTAATTAAGAAGACACCTTGCACAGCTGCCATTCTTGGATGAACCATACAAGGCCAAGAGATGAGTTTTTTATGTTAAAGCATGTAATTAGCACAGACCACTTTAACAATACAAACACACTCCTTTTTAGAGTGTTTCTATGGAGTATATTTGACAGCATCTTATTACCAGTACATTTGAGGGATTCTAATTAACATCTAAAAGCCTTTCTACTAATACAGAATTATTTTGTGTGGTTTCAGTTATTGCTTTTTTGTTTTCAATAGAAAAAGATTTCCTAACACAAGCAGGTGTACTGGGGAGGAAACAGGGTTCCCTAAGAGGATGTGAGGGCTGAGCTTTTTAAAACTGTTTTAAAAGACTCAAAATTGTATTAAGTTATAGAGCTTAGACACTGCTGCTGTTGGTTTATGTGCAAAAATTATTCAAGTCACCATAATGATTTTGTGTAGAGCTCCTAGATTAAGTATTGAACACTGCTCATTTTATTTTTAAAAAACTTCAGGAGATAAAAGGATTTTTACCATGGGTATAAAACTGAACAGAACAAAAAGGCAATATTCAAAGGGTGCTCAATTACAGAATAAAACACGCTGAAATGGAATTTGGTCCTAAAATCAAGCAATGTTATGTTCGTTTGGAAATCCTGCAGGATGAGGCATGCAAACCATTTTTCTACATTCCATAGGTTCAACCAGTATCAGTCCTTGCTGACCAAGTTGTGGCAAACCTGAGATTTCTCTGGGATTCCAGCTGGAAATAAGTTCCTGCCAACTATTCTGCCATCAGAGAGAGATACTATCATCAGAGAATGGGATGCTATCATTCTTCACTCAATTTTTAATGGTTCCAGACAGGGCTAAATCCTTTGTAATGATCCCTTTAAAAGGGAATTGGTGTAAGCATGTGCCTGTGTATCAGAGGACCAGGACTAATCCCTGATCATGTAGATCAAAGACACCAAATGTGGAACAAAATCAAGGTCAGTGAAAGGCAACCAGGACACTACAAGCTCTCCATTGGTGATGGCAGCAACTCAGTGCCTGAACACCTTGTGGTTCAGGAATTAGGGCAGGGCCATCTCCAGACCCGTCTGCCGTATTCAGGAGGGTCAGGGATCCCTCCCTGTGTGCTGAGGGTTTGTGCCAAGGGGTTATTCAGGGGAGGAACCCCTCTTGTCCATCCTCTCCTGCCTGGTATGGTACTCAGCCTGAAGCACTGAGCACCTCTGGTGACCCAACTGTCACCATCTTGATATTCTTACATTAAATTTCTTGCAATACCAGGTCCCATGGTGACATGTAAGAATGTGAAGTCTTAGTAATTCCTTTCCTTGTAAAAAAGTGTCAAGATATTGCTGAACATTTTCCTCTGTCCCTCCTCCTCTCCAGTGTTTTTTAAGGTGCTAAGATGGAGTTACACTGCACCTTCACAAGCTCTGCATACTAATGCAGCAGGTATTGCCTATTGTCCTGGTTTATCATGGAAATATTTTTCTCTGCTGTCATCTGCAGCCCACCAAAGGCAATCATAATTTCACAATGAAGACATGTATAATTGAGGCCATTACAGGGAGCAGTCTGGAATGAGCATCTATGGAGAAAACCTCAGTGATGTAGCCTGGCATGGAGATAATTTACCTGATGATGCTGGGCACCTGCCTTTGCTCGTGCTGCACTACCTACAGAAACAGATTTCACACTTTAAATAGTGCTTAATATCATGAACGAGATCTCTTCCCTTAAATCTAAAGAAAATACACATTTTAATGCATTGTTGCCACCTTTAATTATTGTTACAGTTGTTCATGGATGTCCTCCCTTGCTGAAACAGAGTCTCACAGAATTGCAGGATGGCTTGGGTTGGAAGATCATCTCACTCCAATCCCTTGCTGTGGTCAAGGACACCTTCCACAAAACCAGGTTGCTCAGTGCCCCTCCAGCCTGGTCTGGAACATTTCCAGGGATGGGAATGTTTCAAATGGGAATCCTGTACCAGGGCCTCACCACCCTCACAGGGAAGAATTTCCCCATAATATTTAATCTACTCTTGTTCTATTGCTTAGATCCTGCTTATGGGACAAGGCAATACTTTTTAAATCCTGTAACTCATCCTCAGAAGGGAGACAATGAACCAAAACACAGCCTTGTTTGATGTTCAACAGGAGAGTGACTTTCAAAGAAAGTCTCCTGCACTGATTCTTGCCCCCAAATGAATGCAGAGAGACCTGTTGTTTGTGAAGTGAAGCATGGGTAACACAGCCCTAAATGCATCGTGTTTCTCCAGCAATGGTTCAAGTCAGGGGTGATTTAATGGGATGGAAACTTTAGTGTCTACTTAATTCCCCAAGTCCTGCAGCTGTGTTTATGCACTGCATTAGTAAAATCTGTTTATTGCCTTGTGGCCATGAAGGTCAGCGATGATTTTAGCATTTGTTTCAACAGATAAAAGAGTTCTCTAGCTGAACACATTCTCAGGTGAGGAGCTAACTGAATCCAGAAAACAAAAACAACTAATAGAACATAGTTGAAAACAGGACATATAATTACTCTTTTCTCCAATAATTTTGATGAGATGTATTTGGCTCTGCATAGAGCTTGGAGAAATTTTAGACCCTCTTAAAGCTGAGCCAACTGCAGCTAATTGATTTTTAAATGACCATGTTATTTGTGAGATGCATTTCTAAACATGAAAGTGAAGGTGAATTTGGCCAGCCAAGGAGGGACTCCAGTGATACTGTTGGGGACACACTGGGATGGGACGTGGGGACATGCTGGGATGGGATGTGGGGACACACTGGGATGGGATATCATCTGGTTAGGCACAGCAGGGAGAGGCTAAAAGCAATGAAGGATGATTCACACTGGGTCTGAATCTGTACAACACTGTATAATATGCTTATAAATTACTCATACATAATATGCTTATAAATTACTCTACCCTACTCTATAGACCAAATAAATGAATTAGTAACAAGCTCAGTACACAGATTACCCTGGGTTTACATGCCTTTGCAAACCTCTTCCACTGGCTGTTTTTAAGATTATCTCCAGAAGAAACATTGCCATGCCATCACATTTTTCTGGTCATTAAGGTTCAACAAGCTGGTCTTACCCAGACACATTTGACATCTTCTCACCTGCCCAGAGTCAGCCTATCCATCACCCAGTGAAAAAAACTCCATTTTCTGAATGCCAACTTAGAATTAGAGGAAAGCCAGTCATGCTACTAAAATTGTTTATGTTATTAATTAACGACCTTAGAGTTGTTCATGAACATGATTAAAGTAGTTCAAAATTAATGAACCCAGAGAATTCCTACAGCTCCCACATCAGTTCAGTGCAGGTGACTGGGATGAGGTTTCTGGCTTTATGAAAAACACCACCAGGAGCTGGCTCTGCCTCTGCCACCCTTGGTGTGACCCACCACTGCCCAGCTGCCCCTCTGGGACATCTCAGGAGCTTGGTGTCCCTCAAAAACACATACTCTAAGGACTGCAAGCTTAATTAATGTGAACAAGAAAATGATTCCTAAAGCTGAGTAGAAATGTTCATACCTCAGCTTTATTTTGTAACTGCAATAATTCAGGTTCTTAATGTAATTTATAAATCCTCAGGACCTTCTGTGGGCTACTTCAGAAAACATTTTATTGTAAATTCTCTACTAAATTACTAATAGTGTTTTTTAAGTCATAAAAAGGCATAATTATATTTCTGGCAGAATTTAGTACCTGAAGCACTCTTCTGTCATTACTCTTGATGACCACAGGCTATGACTCCCCAAGGTAGGTCTCAAACTTACATTTGAAGCTAAACCCCATCTTGTTGTGGAATTCAAAATAAATGTGTGCAAGTCCCCATGACACTCAGCTCTGGTGTGGTGGTGAAGACACTGCCTCTCATCCCTATCCTGCCCATGTCACTGTGACTTTGAACAAATGCAAGAGAAAAACAGCTATTGAAATAATTAAATATTATGATATATTTTACTTTTCTTCAGCAACTGTGTCCATAAAATGCTATTGACGACATTTCATAGAGTGGTTTGGGTTGGAATAGATCTTCAAAGCTAAGATCATCTTGTCAACTGCTTCCCATGGGTAGGAACAACTTCCACTAAACCAAGTTGCTAAGAGCAGTTGATTATTTATATAATGAGAATATGACACAGAAAATAAAGCATAATTTGAAAAAATTATTTAATGTCAGAGTTTTGGACAGCTTCTAAGGGGATTAGGACTTTTCAGAGACCACACTGTCCTGTTTCTGTGAAATACTTGCATGTTCCTCTCTGGAAGACTGAAGGAATGCCCCAGGGGAAGATGAGCATCACTTCCAGCAGCTGGATTTGAGAGGAGCAATTCAGATCTCCTGAACCTGAGATTTGGAGGCTGGTGCCATGTCTGAGAGGGTGCCTCAATCCCCTCCTGAGCCCACCTGGGACCCTGGGTCACCCTGGCTAGCTCAGGGATCTGCTCCCAAGAACTGAGTAGAGAGAATCTTCAGGTGAGCAATTCTGAGCCTCCTGCACTGGAAATGTCACATCTGGAGAGCCAACTCTGTTCAGACAGCTGCTTAAACAATTATCTAAATTACACAAAGTCCTCCCAAAAATGATGCACTTTTAAGAAAAGAAGTCCAGCTCTCTCATATGAATCTGTATCAAGCATATTCACATTGCTAATAAATTTGCTAAAAACTGTTTATATTGACTTTTAACCAAACAGCTTTTTTATGTACTTTATCCTAATGATCAATTTGTTTTCCTTTTTTTTAAAGGAAAGAAGCAACACACTTTCCATCACAAAATCCCATCACTGTCCTCCTGCTACTAATCAGAGGGAGAACATTGAGTTTGTGCAGGAAGGGATAATTAATTCATTCTTGAAAGTACATGAATAAATATAAGTTGTTCAGTGCTTAATTATCTAATCTCCTGAGGGTAGTGATGGATTCATTATGTAAATAGGCATAAGTAGTCTATTTTAGAAAAAGAGTTTACATAAAAGCATTTGTTTTTATTTTAAATTCCTATTTCCCACAGATTGAGAGCAATGTTGATATGATTAATTTCTGATAAAATATTCCCATGTTGTACCAAGAGCGTCCTGCTGAGACTGCAGCAGCCATGCATTTCCCCAGCCACTTTATTAATCTGAAAAGTAAAATTGCTAATGGTCTAACTGGCTCTCAGAATTCCTTCAGGGAGTCATAAAATCACAGAATGGTTTTAGTCAGAAGGGACTTCAAAGTTCATTTCATTCTACCCTCCCTGCCCTGGGCAGGGACACCTTCCTCCAGACCAGGTTGTTCCAAGCCCCATCCAACCTGGCCTTGGGATGGGGCAGCCACAGCTGCTCTGGGCAACCTGCTCACACCAGTTTAACATGAGACTCAAAAGATATGTCTCTTTTTCTTAAAAACAGTTAAAAATCACACTACAGGGTCCTCCTCTGCCTCTTTCCAAATAGTTGTGGGAGAGCAGAACTAAAACCTCTCACTGACCCCACCAAAAAATAATGGTTATGAGTTTTTGGGGACAGATGTGAAGTGTTGCAGCTGCTCTCTGAGTTTCATATTTTCTATCCTACTGGGACTGTAAGATAAAACTAGCATCAGTTGTTTCATTGCCACAAAAGCAATAGTTGTCTCTTTTCAAATTTCAGCATTTTTAGGAGTTAAAAAGTTTTTCAAATCCAGAAATTCCTTAGCTTTGAGACGGGGAAATCTTTAGCACAGGCAAGTTCTGTCAAAACAACAAGACTTTGAACAGCCACTATCTATATTTAAACTATGGTATTTCAGAGTTTCAGGGAA
The DNA here is from genome assembly GCF_963513975.1 of Fringilla coelebs. Lineage (NCBI taxonomy): Eukaryota > Metazoa > Chordata > Aves > Passeriformes > Fringillidae > Fringilla > Fringilla coelebs. Next base: position 8,873,800 of record NC_140041.1, read on the forward strand.
AAAACCATACAAAACCACTAAACTTATTTTTGTAACTTTTCTAAGTTACAACAGCTGAACTGATTTATATCTGATTTAAGGCAGAAGAAGATAGCTTCTAGTGGAGGATGTGGCCCGCCAAGTTTCTCCCTGGAGTGAATTTTTATGGATGCTCTATAAACCCCAAGGGTTTATCATGGAAATACTGTCAGAACATTAAGTTCAACATGACTCGTGGGAGCCACTAAGGTGTGTACAGAAATTACTTCAAATATAGAGACAAGTCAGGCCATGGGATATTTGGAGTTCAAGAAACATTCACATATAATTTACAACCCCTGAGTCATCAAAAATGGCCTTATCAAACTGCTCTGATATTTCACTCTCTGTCCATTTTCCTTTGAGTTCCTGGCCAGCATTATGCAATGAATGTGATGCATGGAAAAATGGATGAACCAGGAAACAAGGATCCTAGAAACTAAACCTCAGATTAAGGGTTTGCAAAAAAAATCCCCAGCATTTAAAATCAAGTATGCATGTTTCTTTCACATTCCCATATTTACTGTGCTCATAAACAACCAAATCAGGGCGAGCACACCTTTGGAGCTGTAAATAAGCATTAGTAATGTTTTTCATGGAGCTTTCATTGCTTTCTATGGATGACTGCAAATTTAGCTACGGTGATTATCTGCATTTTGCATCTTTCCTGACTAAAGCTCCATTCAGGATGCTTAATAAATGCAAGGACTCTGCTCTCCTGTGCTCATGCCAATTCCAGGACACAGCCTGACATACTTCAGGTTGGATGGGGCTTGGAGTAACCTGGTCTAGTGGGAGGTGTCCCTGCCCACGGCAGTGGGGTTGGAACTGGATGATCTTTGAGCACCCTTCCAACCCAAAGCAGCTGTGATGCATTTCTTCTCATCCTGGTGCTGCCCTGGAAGGTGACCAGTTTAATGTGTGCTGCAATGATGTACCAGTCTGGAGAGGACACAACAGCACAAATTTGGCTAGTGGGGATCCTGCAAGGTGATGGCAAGTTTGCTCTGCGGCAACATTTATCCAGCTAACATCTTGCATTTTCAAAACACATTAGCTGGTTAAAAACTTTGGCATCAGCACTTTCACCAGGTCCCTCCCTTATTCAGAACCACCTGACTGGAGTTGAGGGGAAAGTCAGGAATGTGCAGAGGAACAGCAAAGAACCAGGTAATGACTTTTCTTTCTGGAGAGGATGGTGCAGGGAAAGCAGAAAGCAAAGAACAGTTCCTAAAGAAAATCCCTGGTTTCCTGATATCAGCAGGAAACACAGCATTGTTTTTTGTGGGCAGGTTTTGTCCTGCTTAAACCCTTCTCTGCAGAAACCCCTGCAGAGAAGACCCTTTAACTGGCTAATTCATCAGAACTCCAGTGCAATGCTGGGCAGGCAGCTGGGACCTTGGGACAAGATTTGGAATCCAGGTGGACAGCAAAAGGTTTGGAAGGGACCAGTAAGGAATAGGTAAGTACAGCCACCAAAGGGGCTTCTTCAGTGGAGCAGAAATGTCTGCAGAGAGCTCCAGAGAGAGTGCCAAGCTGTAGTCAGAGCAGGAGAAGCAGATTTAATCTTTGTCTGGACAGTTAAACCCTACTCTGCCTCAATTTCCCCCATATAAAACCTCTCCAGGACATTCTAGGAATAAGGTGTCTGAAAAGATTTCTTGGAACCATGATAATAGGTGTCACACAAATACCCACAAGCATGTTGGATTTCTTATTAAAGCCCCTCTGAGGTTCACAGATAAAATCCACATATAAAACTGAAATTTAATTACACAAAAATACTTTGAAGCTGAGATTTGAAGCCTCTGCTGCAAGAAACTTGAATTCCAGTAAAAAAAACATGATAAATGCTGCATCCTTGGAAGTAACAAGAAAAACAAATCACCTGGACTACCATATTAAAAAGCATATTGAAAAGCAAGATATGCTGGCAAAATGTGGCCAGCTGTACTTTGTGTACCAACCCGACACCAGCATCTTGAAACTTTTACATCTGCAGAGCAAAATGATTTATGGAAGCTGTTCTTTATCATTCAGGCTTATAAGTCTTATGTCACATAAAACCCCTTGGCACTGGAAAAACATTCTGATTGTGATGGGGGGCGGCTGCAGGAGCAGGGACAGCCCCCATCACCTGGGCTGCCCAGCACCCTTCCCATTCTGTTGGCATCCACCAGGTTTGCACAGAACAGACAGGATTTAGGTAGAGAGCAGCTATTCAACAATTTTATTTTTCTTATCTTATACCCTCAACCTTATTTTCAGCTATTCAAATGCAGCTCTGAAGGCAGAAATGATTCATTGCTCCCTGGATTTTTCTGTAACACTCTTCACCATTAAATCGTCTTCAGAAATGCTCGTGAGCACCTTTGACATGTTTGCTTTAGCTGAGTTATGTGGCCTCAGAGAGGGATTACTTGCCAAAAAGAACTTTTTAGCCCTTCTGCCTCATTTCTGCTCAGCATGATCCCAGCTCTGACCTGTCCAAAATCTCCCATTCCTGCTGAGCTTCAGTCACCCCATCTCACTGACTGCAACTGTGACTGACAGCCCTCACCAGTCATCCCACGGACAGCTGGTGCCCATCTCCCTTCCCCACAGCCCCAGCAGAGCTCTTGCATCACCTCTGCATTTGATGCCTCCCAGCTCCAGCAGAGGCTGATGGAGCAAAGCACAGCCTGGTCCTGCTCCTGCCTCTGCAGGGACAGCCCCCACCACTTCTCACCAAAGGAATTTCTCTGCCAAAACCAGAGAAGCTTTTTCCTGAGTCTGTGCAATCTGCACCTGAGCTTGCATCTCAGAACTTGGCCCCACTTGTGCTGTGCCAAACCCCCCAGTGCTCAGCCCACCTGTGCTCTCAGCCCACCAGCCTGCTGTGTTTCATCAGCTCTTCCAACCAACAGTATTTAAAACCATAGGATCACAGAATGGTTTGGGTTGGAAGAAACCTCAAAGAGCAACCACAGAATGGTTTGGGCTGGAAGAGACCTCAAAGAGCAACCACAGAATGGTTTGGGCTGGAAGAGACCTCAAAGAGCATCCAGTTCCACCCTCCCTGCACCTTTCCCCAGACCAGCTTGCCCCAGGCTCCATCCAACTTGGTCTTGAACATTTTCAGTGACTGGGCAGCGACAGCTTCTCTCTAATGGGCACATTTCCATTCCTTCTTCCTATGAAAATGGTCTTTTAATTTTTTCCTATATTTTAATTGCTTCCTCCTCAACTGCCATCAATCATATCTTTTTATCTCTTTGTGTGTGACATTAGATGGCTCTCTGCTACCCACACCTTCTCCCAGTACAAGTGATTAAAGAGCACAGCACAGAGATTTCTCTTGTACTGAAAGAACAGGACCCTAGATCTCACCCTTTTGGTGAGAGCTGATAATATTGACTTTTTTAGGCCAATTGCGGTAGATACATGCCTTGTTTACATTTAATGATCACAAATTAAAATCAGCTCAACGAACTGAACATTTGAGGAATGCACAGTGCACTATATATAATGAATTACTGCTGATTAAGTCTATAAATTAAATATCAACACAATCTTTAAATATACATTTAATTTCAAACACACCAGAAATCCAGTGTGCCAAATGAAAGACTGTTTAATGCTAAGTTATTTGCCAGCATAGCCACCATATGCCAAACACCACAAATAACAGTATTCATCAAATCAACAGTCTGGAGACAGTTTCTTTTTAACATCTTTAGCACAGCACTCATCACAAATATTGTCAGCCAGATGCTCTGTTTTCCCAAGAAAAAATGCATGCTTAATGTGAAGAAGAGCCCAGAAGTTCTTTCAGAATGCATGACCATGTGCACATCCCAACAACCCTACCACAGAAACAGTTAAACAGGGTCCATGCTCAGAGATGGTTCCTGCCTGAACATGAGCCTTCCTCACCTGCTCCAACCAGCCCTTTCTCTGGGTCTCCTTTATAAAGAGACACAGAAACAACATCCACAATATATTTATTTACTCACCAGAGGTCAGATATAAATTAGTACATCATAAAGAGACAAAAGACCAGATCTGGTGGCTCAATTGCTTTTGAAACATCTTATTTAGGCTAAACCTTGGTGACAAGAAAACTACTGAAATCAACATTAAAGTGTAGTAACTGCTCACAATGGTAATGCCAAAGTTAAAAGTCTTCAATGCAAACCCCTCAGCCAATACAAGTATTAATAAGATCAGTGGCTGACTTGTAGATGCCAGTATTTATTATCCATCCTGTAAATTATGGCTTGGCTAATGAAATGATTTTCACAAACACAACATGACATTCATCCACTAAGACATAACACACACCTGCAGGGCATGCAGTGAAAAGCCTTCTGCTGTATTTTAATTGATGCATAGTCCTTTGTGGTTTATACCCCTTCAAAGTAATCAAATTCTACATTTTTAATTGGCTCAACTGTGTTATTATTAATTGGGTAAACAATTAATGGCAATTTATGGAGCTATTATTTCATTAGTCCCAATGCTGTTACAGTGCCACACATGATGCCTGACAAGGTTTGGTTTGGATTCTACATGTGAGCCACAGACATCAAAAGGGCTCAACCATGGCCAGGGCTTCACACAGCAAAGCTGTGTTCAAAAATATATTAAAAATATTTCAGAAATGCAGTTCCTGCCCTAGAGAGCTGCAATGAAAATATGCAACAAAGCCAGAAGATGGAAGGAGAAATCAAGGCATAGTTAGAGAAAATTATTTTTGTTGAGCAGAGCAAACCTTGTCTCCCTAGTCCTGAGCTGTACTGACAAACCCCCAAAAGAGTCATAAACTAGTGTGGGAAAAATAGTTTCTTCTTGCTGAATTCTGATTTTGTCTCTTTTCACTCTGAAAAGTGAAACCAACCCAGTGACCAACTCAGCTGCCAGTATTTGGGATTTCTCTGTCTCTGGCAAGACCCCAGGTGAATGAGTGAATGTTCCTGTCAGTGGAACACACAGAGTGCTCCTGTCAATAATTCTAGATGAAAGGGATTTAATAGGCTTTAGCTAGATTATGCTATTTAAACAGGTGACATGAATATTCTTTCATTTGTCTTATGTTTCATCTTTTGCCAAAACCCCAATTTCTCTCTTTTCTGCTATTTTCTCCCTTCCCTTTACTAAGACTACATTGAGCAAGACAGCAAAATGCCAACACATGGAATTGAAAAGATTGCCTCTGATCCTACAAAAAGGGCATCCTGTAAGTGAAAATGCCTCCAACTAGTGCCAGAAGCTGAGACACTGCTTTTTAGTCCAGGTCAGATCAAGGAGGATGAAATTTTCCACCCTGATTTCATTATAAGAAGGAGATGACAGCGCTCCTGCCATGAGTCAGGCAAACCTCACCTCCAGCCATGGGCAGGATGAACTTTTCAGGAAAAATCCCTCAGACATTCTGCAAGGCAGTGCTTGGATTACACAGGCTCACAGCACAGCAGGGCTGTGCTAATGCTTGATAAAGCTCACCAGATAGGTTGGAACAGAAGTGCAGGATGAACCTGTACCTATTCCTGAAAATGAAAAGCATCAGTGGTACCTCAAGGTGTGCACCAAGGTGTGCCTGTGACTTCCACAGGCATCCCTGCTCTTTGCTCCACCTAAAGCTATTCCTGTAAGTTTAAATCCCCCTGCTGAAGATGTGACTGTCTCAATGCACTGCAAATCAGCAACACTCAGTGTAAATCAAGAGCAATGTGGATACAGGAAACGTCAAGGATGAAGTCAGGGACATACTGTGAAAAAAGGCTCTTAATGATTCAGAGTAATATATTTCAGATGTTTAAGCAAAAAAAAAACCATTCATAAACTACAGCAGAACTGCACCTTTCAGGCTGAATGGGGCCTCTATTCCCAAGTTATGGAAGACAGTGATTGAAGGAAGGAGGAAAGCCAAGGACACTAACACAGAGCCAACAGTGCAGCCCAGTATTTTCATGCAGAGAGGCACAGAAATGCTGATCTTCTGTGATGCTGCCTACTGTGGTGTGGACACTTGGTTAACCTATTTTTTCCCTACCTTCTTCTCTCAGCAATCCCTGAGGGAGCAAACTGCTCACTGGAATTTGCTGTGTGTTTGAGGATAAAGCATCCTAATCTGCTGCAGGGTTGCAGATATTGGTAAAAAGCACAGAGACCCCTTCTTCCCAATCTCCCATTAATGTCAGGCACATCAGCCCTGTGCATGCTTGAAGACAACTCCAGGGAGAAGTCTGGCTGCTACCCCTGCCAGAGCACTACTTGTGCAGGACAGGAGAAACCTGCATGGCACAGTACCTTGGGGACACAGCCTTGGGGACACTTCAGGTCTAAAGCAGCCTCACTTCAGGACTATCTGGATTACACCACTGAATCTTATGATTTGCTGCAACTTGCAGTGGGAGACACAAACTTGCACTTGCTCAAGGCATGAACAGCAGCCAATGTCTAAGAACTCAAAAGAGCATTTCATGAGAGGAGAGGATGTGAGTTGTTTATGCTTGATGATCAACACCGAGTGGGAGAAGCTGGCGTTTGCCCAGGATGTCAAGGTTAACAACCCTTCTATTACAAAACATTTTATGGGTGAATCTTAAATGACTACAGATGGTCAGGTGTTGATTTTGCATGTCCTTTGAAAGACAGTACTGTCAGCAAAACAGCGCCTTCTAACCAAATTTTGAAGTTCAATACTCTGTCAGCAAGGAAGAGTGTTGGCTCTTTAACTGACTCATCAAAATACTGTTTCTTTAGCTACCTCTAGTGACTTTCCAATTGAGTACTGCTCTGTGGCCGGCTCACCAGGACAAGAATATCTGCACAATTCATAGCTGGTTTTTTTTCTCTCCCCAGTAATATTCCTTTATGGAAAGAATGTAAAAATCCTTGCTTTACAGATGGTGAGGTGAAGCAGAGGCAGACGTTATTTAGCTGCAGTTACACAGCATATCTGAACCAGAACCAGACACATGCCTTATTTCCCAAGGTTACTCTTCCAGCCTCTCTGAGATTACTTTATAATCCCATTATGGGTGGAAGAGCAATGCACACACAGCTGCCTCCTTGGATTGCTCCTGTTAGAGCGTGAGCAAGGTGTGAGTTCTCAGTGATCGTCATGCCCTGTTTTGGCCACGGCTCCTGGGGGGTTTGCAGGAGGGCAGAGTGGGGAAAGTCACCACTGAACCTGAAAAGACAGCCTCAGAGGAGACTGGGGGCTGGGCTAAAATACACAACCACTGAACTAACAGCCTAACACCACAAGAAGTGTCAGCTTAAGACTTGCTGCACCTTCATGCTGTCACATTACACTTATAAGTTATCTGAGCTGGTATTGCTGGAGTCTTTTGAGCCTTGCTTAGCTTTTCTATGTGCTCTGAAGACAAGTTCCCCCTCCCAAGAGAAAAACAGGACGTGCCTCCCATGGCAATATTGTCTATGGGATAAGAAATCACCTTCTTTGCCGTGCTGGCACCTTTCCTGCCTATTTTCTACTTCAGCTAGAAGCTTTTCTTTGTCCCCAGGTCCATTGAGGAGACAGCCCTGTGTCCTAGGGAGGGTGGGGTCCCAGCAGCACTGCTGTGGGGTGCTCTGCTCCTCCTGGGCTCCCTCCCAGCCTCATCATCCCAATATTGGTGTCACATTTATCACAGAGTGATGCACACAAACAGAAAATACAATAGACTGACTCATTTATTCCCACTTGTTATTGATGACCTTTCATGACTTTCACAACTCCGCCTTGCTCTAACACTCATGAGTTATGGGGTCATCCATAACTCAAGGAAATAAATGAAGTTTCCCATCAGCCTTTTGTATATCCTCATTTATTACCTTTTTTATGACCAACCTTTAAAGTTTTATTCCCTAGTATCTTGTTTTACAGTGGTGTAACATTCAGATGCAGGGATGTATATGAATCAGGCCAAAGCATTCTCATTGGGTTGGGTTTCACTGGAGAAGAGCTGTGCTCATCCACAGGTACAAGGGCTACTTTTTCCACACCATCAGCCCATGTCTGAGCCTCTACAATAAAATTATGCCAATGCTCAGCCTCCTTTCTTTACACTAAATGAGGTACAGTGGTTTTTTATGACTAATTCACCTCAAGATCATTTGTGGAACAAGCTTATCCATAGAAATAACAAGATGCATCATATAAATTATTGATTCAAAGATTTGGAGATGTTTGAGAGCTACTGCTTAAGAGCATGATGTGTATACAGTGTTGCCTACAACATGGTGAATAATAATCCTTTAAAAAACTTCAGCTGCAGCATTTCTGAGCAAGTGCAGTGCTGCTTTACAGAATACCTTTTGGTTTTAACCTGTCAGTAAAATGCCAGAATAATTAAATCAGATGGCATAGTAAGTCTCAAGGTAATTCCTAAAATTCTTTGTCTGTACTTATCACAGGAGGTCCTGTGCCCTAGGTCAGTTCTGCAGGACAGGGCTGCCTCTGTGTACACCCCAATGGCTGTGCCAATCTCCACAGAGGTGCTGCAGCTCCCTTGAGACCATGATCATAAATCATGAATTGAGCCATGGCCAGTGCAGTCCTGGGGACAGCCATCCATGAGGTTGTGGGGAGAAAGGTGGAGCTGGACTTGCTGGACTTGGGGCCAGTGATGTCTCTTTTCCATGCAACAGGAAACAACTCAGGTCTAGAATCACAGAATTGCTAAGATTGGAAAAGACCTCTGAGATCATCAAGTCCAAATGTCAACCTAGCACCACTACAATATTTACCACTAACCCATGTCCACCCTATTCACACGTTTTTTGAGCCCTTTCAGGAATAGTGATCCTACCACTTTCCTGGGCAGCCTGTTCCAGGGCTTGACAACCCTTTCCATTAATAACTTTCCTCTCATAACAAATCTAAACCTTTCTTGGCACAACTCAGGGTCACTGAGGTCAAGCAGTTTCCTGAAGAACGGCACAGATTACACCATGAAGAAGACTAGAGCTGCCTTCCAGAAGTCTTGTGTGAAAAAGAAGCTGCATGTGCAGAAATCAGGTGCTGCTCAGGGCAGGCAAAGGTGAAATAACCAGCCCCAAGCACAGACCCATGGCAGGAGCAGCTGCTGACTGAGGCACTTGTGCAATTCTCAGCAGGACGTGAGGGTTAATTTATTCATCTATTTTGAAGAGAAACCTGTAAGACCACCAGTTAGTGCACAGCAAGAAAGTCAAAGCAAAGCTATTATGGGAGAGAAGACAAACAAAACCTTGTGACTTGTCTTTTTGATGGCTATCTATAGGTAGTCACAGCAAGGAGCAGTGTCACTGCTCTGTCAAACAGATACTACAACCCCAGAACCAGCCCAAGACCAGAAAGGTTGAGGGTAGGGCATCAATAAAGGACATTTCCTCTTAACTTATGAGGAAAATACTGAAACTGCCCTCTGAGGCTTTCAAAAAGTGAAAGAACTGGAGACCTGATAATAATGATATATTGCCACACTTCCAAAGGATAAGAGAGTGCTATAATAAGGAAATATGGTCAGACTTCAGAACCCAGAGCAGCCTCACAAAATAAAACAAACAGATCATCAAAAATATTTTTTTCAGGCAATTAACTGAAGTAAAGAATATAGAAGGAGCACTGCATTCTTTTTGAAGGAAGGCTAGAAAAGAAATTGAAAAGAAAAGAAATTGTCTCTGAATCAGCTCAGGGGACTCCCTTCTACTGACTTTGTAGAAAATAATTTACTCTACAAATTCAAATTTAATGTCCTTCCTTAGACCCAAATGAAGGTTCACCCTACCTGGACTGCAGGGAACCCCCCAACCCCAGTTCATGCTCAAGGGCTTATTCCACACAGATCAGAATGTGGAGGAAAGAGGGGACAGGGGTCTTGTGCCAACCTTGAACCAGGCCTGTGACCTGATCCTAGAAAAAGAATGGAAGAACCATGATCCCCTTCCTGAAAGGACTGAAAATGAAAGAATACCATGTGCTCAAATAACCACAGCTCTTGGGAACAAAGACCAGGAATACCACCCTCTTCACATAAGAAGTTTTCACTGCAGATCACACTTGTTTCACTTGTACTGGGAAAAAGCATTTCCTCAAGTACCCTTTCTTTGCAAAACTATTCCTTGTTTTGCCGTCCAGCAGCTTCCCAAGTAACATTTCCCTGCAAGTCCAGGTAGCAGGGGTGTGGAGGAGCTGAGCAGCAGAGGACATGGCTTGCTGAAGACTTTATTGGCAGTAGGGTAGAAGTCTTTTACAGCCCTTTACAGGTGAATGGGGAAAACTCAATAACATTCACTATCTTTATTGAGTACAGTTATTAGCTTTGAATGTTTTCTAAAGTAAGCCTGTCATTAAGACGAATGTCTTGGTAATGGTAGGAATTTCCCAACTGAAGCATTAAAAATCCTGTAATGCCTGCATCATTAGCTGACTTGGAAGACTCCTCCACCATCTCCAGCTCCATGTCACAATGATCAGTGCCACCTTCAGCTCCATTCATCTGCTCCACATCCACCCAGAGCCTCTCATGGCTCTGCCTGTCCGGGTCCTTTCTGTCTGCAGACAAAGAGGATCTCTGCACTAACCTGGAGTGATGGAGAACAACATTAGAAAAATTGTATCACCCCCACAACTGAACTTCCTGTGTAAGGAAAAGACAACCAGCAAAAACTGGGCAAAACCAGGCTCTCCTGAAAATACAGCCCAATCATCAGCTAGATTTTATCCAAGTCTGTGCCCCTCTGCAGCTCTAACCTCTTCCTCAGCCTGCTCCCACTGCTCCCCATAACAATATCCTCAAAATTCCCATTCCCATATCCCAACTTACTCTGCCTTCATCTGCTGTCATTTATACACCAAAATGACACTATCCAAAACAACAGAGTAGCTGGCTCCTAACAGATGTGATCTACAGCTCAGGATTTTGAAACTGGAGGTGTCCTCCATAATGACACAGAAAAAGTTGGAGGTACCCATCTCTGACTTGTGGAGGCCTGAAGTAACCAAGGTATTAATTTAAGCCCTTCAGTCAGATGTCCTGGATGAGGTGGGATGAAAAACAGCTGCCTCAGGCATCTTACATCACCTTTCTGTAAATAAAACCCACATTTTCCATTACAAAATGCAATAAAAGTAAATAAATATTTTATAGCCCTGAGGGGAGCTGACTTTTTTTTTTCCTCCCTGCTAGGGTGATGCCAGCTTTGTACTCCCTGTTTCAGTACAACAGAAGTAAATATTTTCAGTATTTGTATATCCTATCCATGGAATCCAGGTTCATACCAAGTGTTTGCCAGCATGTATCATAGAAAGGGTCAGCAAAAGGGGAAAATTATGACTTGAAATGATTTAACATTTTATACCTGTAAGTCATGATTCCTGTTTTTCATAGCTTGACTTTTAAATTTACCCTGATAATCAAAACTTTAATTTTGACAGAGGTATCACTGAGTCTCTGTTCAGTAGTACTACCTGGAGACAGCAAAGATCACCCTGATGTTGAAATGACCTTGGCAAAGTGACTTCTGTTGAAATAACTGGGCTTCCCAGGTTCTTCTCAAAATAACAGAAATACTTCTTCTGTAATGTAATTTAAGAACTAGCTACTAGGCTGTGGGTAGTTTTGATTTTATTGATATTAGTTTAGTGAACACTGTATATTGTAAAACTGATAGAGTGGGAAAATGACTTCACTAGATTATCAAATTTGATGGAGCTGGTAGCTGACTGCAAACGTAAGTATGGGAACTATCACCTAAGAAGGTACTCAGTATTTCATTGTGGATTTTTTAATGTTTCCTACTCAGAACAACCTAAAACGGTGGCCCTGAAAACAATAAAATATGCTTGTGCAATACTGCCATTTATGTGCAGTTACACTTCATTATCCCTGTAATCTAACATGGTGGCTCAAAAGGAGAAGGCGAACATTTTCTGAGTGATTTAGCAGGATGCTTTAATGATGGATTGAAAATGAACATTGACCCTATGTAATAGGTGCTAAACTGACACTCTTAAAGCACTCCATCCGTTTCACTCAGACTGACTATCCTCCTTAAATCATTGCTGTGTCATTTTTATGATGCAGATCCATCTACTGAGACTATGGGACTGTGAAATGTCATGAAAAAAAGCAATAAGAAAAAAAATAAAATTAAGTTGCAGGTGGCAAGTATTAGCATTTCAAATATGTTCTGTTGCATTACACTATTATTCCATCTCTGTCAAGGGGCAACAAGATTCAATTCTCACCTTGAACAGCCCGTGTTGTTGAATGCATTAGCTCAGGGCACGAGAAGCTCCTGTGCCAGCTGAAGGGCATTTTAAAATAAAGGTAAAATATATTTAGGACTAAATTTGATAGTACACAAGGGTCAGCCTCCCCCTCAGAGGACAAAGCCACAATTCCTTCTTTTCTTCCCTGTTGTGTTCCTTAGCTCCAAAGCTTTTTACAAATTAACGCCTTGAAACTTTTTGCTCACCAGAAAAGCTGAAATAAAAGGCAGAGGGTCAAGGAGTTAATTGTAATTCCAAAGGTCAGGCTCCCCAGCTGGCAGGGCTGGCACTGTTTATGCAGTGCAGACTGAGGACATCAGGACAGCACAGAAGTGTATCCCTTCAGCTCATTTCTAAATCCAGCTTTAAGCTGAAGGGAGATACCTGACTCCACGTGCAGCCTAACTGCCAGGTTTAAATCCAGTACTGCAAAACATCCAGTATTAAACCTTCACACTGTAGTAGTAATAATTTTTTTTTTTTCTGTAGCAGGGACTAGACACTGGTCATTTTTCTAATCTTGTTACCAAAAGCTTCTGAGCAATTCTTAATGCAATTTTTAGAAAGCAAATAAAAACTACAAATTCATTTTCAGCAGGTTGCTGGCATGGAGCGTTTCAGTGCCAATGCGTTTGGACTGGCAAAGGTGGGACTGGAAAAAATGTCTCTGTGGGAAGCATTGAGTGGATTCTGCTCCCAGCCTCATGCACAGGCACATGGTCTTCGAGAGCCCCACAGCAGTTGGGCAGGAGTGGAAAGCTTCATCTTTTTCCCAAATTCTCCTCTTTTCTTGCCTCATTTGCCCTTTCATGGCTCCTTCTGAGAGCATAATTTCAAAGCCTTGTCCCTGTTCACCTCCTAAGAAGTCCTCTCCCATCTCAAGTTTTGCATCTCTTCTCCCCGTGACCAACACTCTGTCCATTCCACAAAACTCATCACAGGCTGAGAGAGCTGGGGTTCTGTAATCTGGAGAAGAGAAGGCTCCAGAAAGGTCTTAGAGCCCCTTCCAGTGCCCAGAGGGAGCTACAGGAGAGCTGGAGAGGGACTTTGGGCAAGGGCATGGAGTGACAGGGTAAGGGGGAATGGCTGTAAATTGGAGGAGGGTGGATTTAGGAGTATTGAGATATTTAGAAGAAATTCTTCCCTCTGAGGGTGGTGAGGCCCTGGCACAGGGTGCCCAGAGCAGCTGTGGCTGCCCCATCCCTGGAAGTGTTCAAGGCCAGGCTGGATGGGGCTTGGAGCAACCTGGGATAGTGGAAGGTGTCCCTGCCCATAGCAGGGGTTTGGAATGGGATGAGCTTTAAGTTCCCCTCCAACCCAAACCATTCTGCAATTCTGTGACCATCAAGGAGGCAGCTGGACCACGGGACCCCCTGCTCTCCTCTTGGATCCTACAGCCTCCTGCTGCCCCTGTGCCTCCAGCAGGGGCAGCTCCAGTGATCTGAACAAGGATTCAAAGTCTGTCAGTGACCAGGGGGTTGGGGCTATTTCCACTGCTCACAATCCAATTTATTTTATTTATTTCTAACTGCAAATCTGGCATATGATGATTTTCAAGGGCTTGACCTGGTAGCCTCTGATGCTCCCAGTATATGAATGTGTGAATTCCTGTATCTATAGGTGCACACATGCTTACACACTCCTAAAACACACATCAGTTTAGGCACTACCCCCTAAACCTGTTCAATTCCCAGATGGAAATGCACAATAAACACTTTTGCTTTGCCTATTTGTGCAATGACTGAATTGGGAGTGATTCACTCCTACAGTAAGGAATTTGCAAAACACATTCTAACTGTTTACTACATCAAACAGCTTAAATTATGACTGCACTTTATCTTTCCATTCACAGAAGGCTGGCTCTTCCTTCACAGGCTTTCATCTAACAGGATTCTGAGTGTGCTGCTTCTCCCATGACTGGGAGCAGGAGTATTCAGTCAGCAATTTCTCTCCTGGAATAGTTTTTATTTCTATGGGTTCTGGAGTAGGAATTACTCAGCAGCAAATAAGCACTAACCAAGCTGGGGTGATTAAAGATCAATTAAGGCACAATAAATTTTATAACAGATTGTGGCAACAGAAGGTTTTTGTGCTTCTTGGCCTAAGGACTGAACCTCATAGCACTGGAAGAGTCAAATGATGAACAGTTTTTCTTGTTTTCCTGGATTCCTCAATGGAAGATGGCTTATTTGGTTACAGTAAGGAGGAAAAATGTGAAGATGGAAGGCAGAGGGTGGGAAGAGACCAGTATTCTCCATGCTGTGCTACTAGCACAGCATAACGTCCTTGAGTTCCCTGAGGAATGCAGTTAAAGTCGTGTCCTTTACTCCCATTTCAGGACCCACATAAATATAAAATATTATATATCTCACATGTAAAAGGACTGACTTCAAAGGCAGCTGCATTTCTGCTAACAAGAAGCTGACAAGGTAGCTAACACAAAGCAGGTTCAATGGCCAGTGGGATATTTTTCCTACCTGAAGCTTCCCCAGCAAATGCCTTGCCTGCCAGTAATTAGCACGAGGGTGATTGAATGGCACCAGCTCTACAAAAGCACAGGACAGGGCTGTTCAAGTGAGCCATCAAATCTCCAGGGCAAACAAAAGTAATCCCCATCACACTGGAGGTTATATCCCAGCTTGCTAACCACATCCCCATTGCTCAGCTGTCACCCAGGGAGAGTCAGCAGTGCGCACAAACAAGTTTAACTAATTCACCAACACCAACAAAACCCTCACACTCACTCCAGAGGGTTTTAGCTCTGATGCTGAGTACCCAGTCCTCTCCCAGAGGAAACTGGGATGGGACTAAGGTTTTTCCATGTGACCATTACCTGGGTATTCTGGTAGCCTTATACAAAATATATTTTAGCACATGACTGCACTTAAGGTGGTCCCCAGTACTGCTGCTGTTGGGAAGAAACATTTAAAACTGACAACAAACACTTCAAGCACACATCAGAGAGGAGCTTTATGACTCCACAGAGCCAAACAGCAGCAAATTACTTGCCCATTTTTGAGAATCAATGGGACATATATACATTATGGGCCTCCTATCCAGCACCAGTATTAGTATTTCAGATGACTCAGGTTTTAAATATATTTTATTATCTTAATATTCTTATTATTGTAATATATGAGTCAGATTAGATTGCAATTCAATTAAAAATTTCATCTGGAGATAATTTATTCCATTCTCATTACTAATGGAATATTGTAGCCTTGTTAGCATTTTCACACAGCAATGCAACTTTCAGTACTACTGCAGAAAAATATAAATTACATTTCATCTGTGGACTGTCATTGGAAGAGCTGGATATATCTTGCTTTGCATTTTTTCTGCCCTGTGCTGAGGGAACATTTAAATGGGAGTTTGTTAATGCATCAGCATCATTGTGTTGGGTGATGCACCCAGGACCAGCATCAGGGTGGAAGCAGAGTGAATGGACATAGGGCCCTCCCAGGCAGCTTACATTCATAACAACTCCAGGCAACAGCAGGATGTGTAGGCAATATTAAGAATATCAGGATGATAAAATGGTATTTAAATATTTAATGCTTAAAAGCAGTAATGGATGAAAGGCCTTCAGCAAGTTATTCCAAGATTTTCAAAAGTCTTCTGGTATACAGGGGGCTGAGGGACAAAGTGGAAATTGAAGATAGGTGCCTGCTAGGAGAAGGCTGCTGATAGTAGTGCAGCTGTGATAAGCCACAGCAGCAAATCTACCCTGTCCACATGCCATTTATAGGGGCATAAAATGAGCTTTGCTGCTACAGCTTATAGCAGCCCTCAATGAAATACCTATCCTGGCAAAACACAAATGTGCTGAGTCCAATGCATCGATGCTGGGGTTATTTCAGGTATAAAAATATTACAAAAACCTTCTACCCTGGAAGGGCAGAACGTGTCCTGATCAGTGGTCTCACTCTCTGCAATGAAAAATAACCAGAGACAGTTTCTGTGCTGGAATAACTTCATGTAAATTACAGAAAGAAGAAAAGTGCTGGTTTTAATTCTACTTAGCAGGTAATGGCATCACACCATGTCCCTCAGCACTGGCAGGACATCCATGGACATGGATGGTTGGACAGAGGGTGAGCGACACCTCTGGTCCCTGATTTTGAGAACACCAGGTTGAAATCACCCCAAATTTCCACTCAGTCACCAGCAGCGCACATTGCCTCTTCATCCTGAGTGTGACTGACCTGTGCAGAGACTGCTTTGTGTGACAACATCTGCCTCAGGTGACAATGGCTCGTGCTCCTCCCCAGAGCAGGGAGTGCGGAGCGCCCGACAGCCACAGGGATGCCCAGCTGCATCCCACATCAGGTTTGGAGGGTGAGGATGTTGCACAGCTGCATCCCACATCAGGTTTGGAGGGTGAGGATGCTGCACAGCTGCATCCCACATCAGGTTTGGAGGGTGAGGATGCTGCACAGCTGCATCCCACATCAGGTTTGGAGGGTGAGGATGTTGCACAGCTGCATCCCACATCAGGTTTGGAGGGTGAGGGTGTTGCACAGCTGCATCCCACATCAGGTTTGGAGGGTGAGGATGCTGCACAGCTGCATCCCACATCAGGTTTGGAGGGTGAGGATGTTGCACAGCTGCATCCCACATCAGGTTTGGAGGGTGAGGATGTTGCACAGCTGCATCCCACATCAGGTTTGGAGGGTGAGGATGTTGCACAGCTTGAGCAACAAGATGCACACACTTGCTGTTCTTAACTGATGAAGGGCACTTCATGGTAATTTGCATCAGATATTTAAAAAATGCACGTTAATGAGTTTCTGTAAGCTGGAATCTTGCAGGTGTCAGGAGAGAAGCACATGGATTGAGCAGAACAGTGTTATTTCTGCTGCTGGGGTTTAGAGACAAGGTTAACCAGACCTCCTCCCACCTCCACCCCTCGCCTGCTGTGGTGACCAGGGCTGAGATGTTTCCCTGCTCTTTCCTAATTAGAGGCAGATAATCACTGTGACAGTGATAAATGTTACTGAACACAGTCAATTTAATATTACAAATATTATGGCCTGGTTTTTACTGCTGGGTCAGAACCCTCTGTTGCACATTCAGCACTTAGATTATGAAGGAAGGTTTTAAAGATTTTCCTTGTAAAAAGTAACAAACCCCAGAAAAGGTTACTCCAAGGCTCATGGATCTAATTAGCAGACTGCTGCTTAAGCCAAGCCCACCTCCAACTTTCTGGTTATATTCTTGCATGGTGTTTAAATTCCAGCAGAACATGTAAAGCAGCAATTTAGCATTAACACCCTGCTGGATATTACAGACTTACTTTCATTTAGTTTGCACAAATACAGAGAAACCCCAAATCCAGGAACAAATACTGCACATTACTTGATAGGTAAATTACAGATTTTTAGAGGCTTTTTCCCCTAATTACACAGCCATGAATAAAACAATTTTATAACAAGAAGGAATGCAAGATTCCACAGCATTTGAGTAATGCTGATGGTGCCAGTGTGATGCACTGGCGTTTGCATCCCACAGGAAGGCTGGTGGATGTTTCCTATAGACATACTCAACACGTATCAGAGAAGGATAAACTCTCTCCAGTTCTTTGCACACAAAAAAAGAAAAACACTGGCTTGCATAGCCCAAGAAAGACTGGGAAAAGCGCACACTGAGCAAAAATGGAGTAAAACTCCAAATTACCAGCAGGAAAATAGCACCCGGGGGTAGTGCAGGATGGGAAAGGGAAGTGCAGATAATGCTTCAGGTAAGGAAAACACCTCACAATCCTCTCCCATATGGAAAACAGGAAAAAGCATGGTGTCACATTTACAGCACTATATCAGCACCCACAGCAGGGATCAATAATATTTAATTAACTAGCAGCGCTAGAATTCTGAAATTATTGAAGTTAAGGTTTGCCTTTAAATATGGGCAATGTCACTTGCAGGAATACAATGCCTCTCACTGCTTGATGGTCCCAACCTAATAGTCCAAAATTTCCACTTTTCTATCAAAATCCTTGAATCATAGCTGAGCACTGATTAAGGGACCAATTTATGCCTTTCTCTACATTATAATGCCACGCATTAGACTGTTGTGAACAGAGAGAAAAAATTACTCAGAACCTTCTTAGGCTCTGTGGATGTTACATACAATTTTGATTTCCCAGACCCTAAGCAGCTTATTTCCCCTACCCAGGACTTCCACCTGGGTTAGCAGCAGACCCCTGAAAACATCGAATGAAGGATCAATAGGAAAACCACATCAAATCATAGCAATTATTTCCTTTTTCACTGTAGTTACACTATTAATGTCCCACTCCTTGGAAGGGGCTGTACATGCTACTTGAATGGACAATGAGGTAATGCAATTAAATTGACAGCTCTGTGTGTGGTTCTTATAGACTAAAATAGTGTAATTTTCAATTATAATAATTTAATGTAGACATTACCCAAGCAAGCTTCACCTTTTATAATTATCTCTTCATTTTAAATTACTGCGAGGTAACATACACAGATGTTATCTACATGCTAGCTAAAACATCATTTTGAATAAAAACCCATTGTAGCAAACCTGTGCTGTGAAAGTTGGCTCAACTGAGAAAATAAATCCGCAGATTGATTCATCACAAGGCCAGGCCCACATCAGGTATCTCTTTCTCTAAAGTTTTGCATTTTTAACTGTGGTACATCATCACCCTCCCCATTCCCTACCCTCCCCCACAGAATTTGCCTTTCTGCCTTTTTACTATACCTGCCTTTTACAACAGCAGTGAAGGTGACCTGCCTATCGCATTCATTTAAAGTCCCATTGGTTTATTTTCTTAGGAAAATAAAAGTTTCCTGGTCACTGCAGCCCTCCAAGTGAAATCTGCAGCACAGCATGAACCCAGCAATGCCAACAGCAAGAGTGAAGCAGCCTCAGGATGCCAAAGAACACACACGGTTCCAATATTCAAATTATGGTCTGATTTTCAAGTTTTAACGAATTTCCCAGTTAAGTTATGTGCATACAAAAAATACCAAAAGGCACTGCTACACTGTGGGATGGAAGATAACAGTGCAAAAACATCTACACATCTTTTAGTCAGGAACATATTTGCAAAATAATGATGTGGCAAGAAAGCTAATGTAATTAAAAATAATGCAATATAAATGGTTGTGGAAATTTAATATTCTAAGCATGCCTTATTTCTTACTCCACTGGAACTGGTTTTTACTTAATTCAGATCCAGATGGCATAAGGTTTGCAAATAAACCAAAACACACAGCACTGGTATTTCAATAAATGGCATGATATAGAAATAGTATTTTGGGACTATTAATAGTGTTGAAACAAAAATATTAGTGGTGGTATTCCATTATTTTTTTTCTGGAATGCTTTAATGATTTCCAGATTTTATCTTGCCCTTTTTTTGTTTAACCACCACTTTGTGCAAGATACATAATAAATGTGTGACTCTCCAATGAAGTCTCTGCCTGGCACAGAAAGATGCTCACTTAGAGTTAGTGAACTTAGTTCATTAGAATTCAATTTTCCTGAGACAACAAAAGAAGCAGGAGGGCACAGCAGCATTGTCTGACTGGTCTGCTCTATCCAGTTCAGAGTGTGATTTTTTACCCCACTAGCCCTGCTGGGAAAAGCTCTCTCAAGTTTATTCCACTTATACTGGTATAAAGATCACTGATACTGGAGGAGAGCACTTGCCTTCACTCCCCATGGCAGGATTTTTGCCCCAGGCAGCTTTTCCCACTCTTTGCAAGAACAGTCTTGCAGCAGTGGCTCTGCTACTCCTCAGGGTAGCAGTGAAATTTTGGAAAGGTCATCCTGGCTCTTGGCCAACAGTTATTACCAGGAGTAAGAACTCTGCCATGTCCTTCAGATGTGCATGCCCCTCCCAGCCTTGGAGGGTTTTTGGATTTTAAATTACTACAGGCCAGATTTTATTGAACTGGAGGAATTAAAAGAGATTTTATGAGATTTACAGAGGAACCTCAACCCACTGGAGAAATGAGCCACCAGGAACTAAATGAAGCTGAGCAAAGAAAATTGCCCAAGATGGAAAAACAGTGTTTATTCTCACAGGATGGAAAGACCTGACCCCCTCAACCCAAGACTGTGCTCTCTTTGGGCAGCTTCAAGGCACAGCTTAGGTGTGGACTCATGGAGCTTCTGACAAGCTCTGACACCTTGTGTGACCCTTTCCACAGGCAGCCTGCCCACAGTAGGACCCACTGCTTCACCAAGAGAGAACAATGCTTTTGTCCCAGCTTGGAGCAAACTGATCTGGTTGAAAAAGAGGAGGTGTATCCAAAGGTCTCTGCATGCCTTTCAGACACGCAGTAAATTTCCCATCAGCAACTCCATTCATCTCTCCCTTGTCATAGAGCTGTGTGCATTCTTTACAGATAAATGAGAATGAAATGTAAACTCCTCTCAGATGAATATGATATACAGGCTGTCTCACTGGGGCTCTGCAGCAAGAATTTATATAAAACTGCCTATGAAGGGATGGAAGAGCAGCTACTTCTGTTTTGTGGAGACACTCATCCCTGTCTGATACAAAAATATTATTACAACAGGGCCCAGCTAGAATTGTTCATAAAGTTCAGGATTTTATTTCAAGTGCATCAGTCTAATTTCACAGATGTACACATGAGTATATGAATTTCTGCAGAGACATGATGTTAGCCCAGTGATACTGAAATTTATTAAAGAGGTTCTGAAATAGCAATTTTACTATTTCTGTTCCTGCAGGAATGTTCTCAAACGTTGTCAACATGAATCAGTTGGTTGATCTGGAGATTTCTGTCGATGAAGGATGTAGCTGCCTTTCACTGATGAAAGTGTGCACCCCCAGCTCATCTGCTGAGCATTGTGCTCCACGTGCTCAGCACCTACCACCAGATGTAGGGACAAAGATTTGGGCAGCTAGGGACCCCCATGGATTTGGGGAGGGAGCACTGAGAGGCCGATGGGAGGACTGTTGGGAGGTCCCATCAGAAAAAGGATGCACATCTGAAATAATTGGCAACTGAGCTCCTCTCAGAACTTCAGGGGAAAGACAAGCAGGGTGCTAAATAACCAAACTGCCATCTCTCCACTCCTCCTGTTGCAAATTGAGAGCTTTCCATGGCAGCCCCATTATTAACACTATAAATCTGTCACACGTTTTATTCAAACATGCAGACAGGGATCCACAACCCTTGTGACAGGTAATTTACTTTAAGGGACCTTAGAGGAGAAGCCTTGTAAATCAGTTTGCCATTTTAAAAAGGTAAAACTCTCAGCTTCAGATGAAATAACTTAAATTATCTTTCTATGTATCTTAGATTGGTGAAGAATTGTGGGTTTAAGAATTATGCTGAGATTTTATTAGTGCCTGGGACACTGGGATAGTTTGCTGCACTTGAGTGCTCCCTATGCTTTGAGAAAAGACATCCAAAATCATTTATCATCTGTAATGTTTGCACCAAGCATTTGTTCTCATTGATCCTTTTCATGCACAAATGAAAAATAAAGACATGAATGCATTTTCCTGACACACGCGTTTTTTTATTTCTGATCGCTGAACAAAGAAATCTGATTTCTCTCTTCGGTCTGCAGAATAAACCCCTGAACACCAGCCTTTCATATTTAAAGATGGCACAGCTCTTCATCCTGGGGTGGAATAAAGACATCATGAGCATTCTCCTGCTTGTCTCTGGGTTTGTACCCTCGGAATCTACACTTGATTTGCAAATTTAATCAGTGTACAGCCCTCATGCACCTACAACTTGGGCTCTATCTCCAAGTGTACCACAGCAGATGATCCATATATTGAGGCCCTAAACAGGATTTGATGAACTTGCCACAAATCAACTACAGCTGAAAAAATAGGCAGGATTTTGTGGCTTCACTCCATGCAGAATTGTGAATGGTCCTTCTATTTTATTTTTTTTTCTAGATCTGGCTAGTTATTTTCATTTGGCTATTTATTAGCACTTATTTTTTAGAATAATTTGAATTTTTATGAAACTTCAGGGATGCCCAAGCAGACCTCCATCTCCCACTGAGAAACCACTTAAAATCTGCTCTCACTTCTGAACTCCCATCAGGTATTTACATCCTTTTTGAATGTCTAAATACACGTGACAACATGATCTGTATCATGTTGGGCAGGGACACCAGAGCAAAGAGGGGACCAGCAAGATGTTCTGGTTTTTAAAGCTATATATAAAATTAATTCAATAATTATGCTATGGTAAGAAGCTGCTTGGCAGGCAGAGCCAGGCAGGTTGCAAGAAAAAATGGGATATAAACCCATGGTCCTGAGAAGAACACAAAGGTTGTTCATGCAGAGCATTCCTGTCTGTAAAACAACTCCCAGACAAGCTACCAGCCACCACCCAAGGTCAGAACTTGGAGAGGTCATTAGGGACCATTTTTACCTCCTACATAAAACAGTAGGGGTAGGTACACATTATGATCTCAGCCTCAGAGTAAACAAGAACAATTTTCATTTCAATAATAATATTTGTGGGTTTTAATGGAAAATGGAGAAGTAAAACCTTCTCCAGCTCAGTGCATGCCTGTGAACAGCTCTGCTCTCTGCAGCGTCATTTCACATTCATGAAATAAATGAAATATGTAATTGGAAAACTTGAAATGAATTTTAAACCCATTAGCAACAGCATAATATTTACCCTAAATGACAGTGTTTCTCATGAGATAAGAAAAACCACAGGGTCCTACAGCAGTGGAACTGTCCTGGAATGAATGAGCAGGGAGGAAGCAGCTGTGGGCTACATTGCAGGCTCTCACCATCAGGGCTGGCATCAGGAGGAGAAAACAGCTTGCAATCCATACTTGGCAAAGAATTCCTTACCAAAGAAAAAAGCAATTTATTTCTACAAGTTCTACAGCACTTCATTTGTGAAATGACAACGCCACCAGATTGCCAGAGAGTGCTTTGGGCCTGTCTTCAGAGCTCTTGCCGCTACATCAGCGAGTGTTTCTAACAGAACCAGTGATACAGAC
Organism: Fringilla coelebs; assembly: GCF_963513975.1. NCBI lineage: Eukaryota > Metazoa > Chordata > Aves > Passeriformes > Fringillidae > Fringilla > Fringilla coelebs. The sequence goes on from NC_140041.1 coordinate 8,897,060, forward strand.
ACTTCCAAACAGATACACATTTGTGTAGAAGGTTTAAACAGCCTGACTTGGAATAACAGGGAGGACTGCTGTATTAATATTATGAATTCTTCAAGTACCACAAAAAATGTACACACACAGATATAGATACATATATAGACATATTACTGTGCTGCAGCTGGCCATAGAGCATCCTAAGTGTTAATTCAGATGTCCAGGAAGGCTGTGACAGGAGGAGTCAGAGCCAGCAATGCCAAGTACATGTGAATTTGGCTGTTGTGTATCAGAAATAAACCCCAATACACAACAACACCCAAACGTGGAGCTCAAGGAACCACCAGCTGAGTCTGACAGAAGTAAGAGGTGGAAAATTAAATCTGTTTCTTCTGAAAAGATCTCTGACCTTTTAGACTGTTTGGATGTTTGGGTTGCACACAGAAGCAAGAAGACATGAACTGTGTACATTTGCATAAAGAGGTATGGATATTAGGATAGAAAAGGGCAAAGGTTAATGCAATCCATATTTGTAAAAAAATCACTCTTTTTTCAAATTAAAAAATATATTTTAATATTTTAAAATATTTACTATATGGTTTACGGGTGATGGGCAGTTAATGCTACATACTCATAGTAATAAATATTCCACAATAATGTTAAAAGGACAGGATGAAGACACATGCTCCAGGGCTGCATCTGGATTTCTAAAATTTAAGACTAAATCAATTCTCTGTTTACAGCAATCAGCCCATTCCTGGAGGGACAGAAGTGTTCTAGCAAACTACAGCTGACACACACAATGAACAATTCAATTTCTTCAAGATTCAATAAAAGATAATCTGAAGGGTGAAGTTCCCATTGCTGACAGCTGCCAGGTGAGAAAAGGGATTTACTTTTATTAAAGACTGAGAAAGAACCAACAGGTTTTTATACACTGGGATCTAAACAAATATATGCTGATGAGTTTAACATTTTGGAGGGTTTTTTGTTGTTAATTTTTGAGTGTTGTCTTGATTAATTTTTCCTTTTTTTTTCCTGTGAGGTATAAAACAACAAGGCCAGGTTGGATGGGGCTCGGAGCAACCTGGGATAGTGGAAGGTGTCCCTGGCCATGGCAGGGGGGTGGAATGAGATGAACTTCCAAGGTCCTTTCCAACCCAAGCAGTTCTGTGATTCCATGGCTTTGCTGTTGACAGTAACGTGTTGCTGTGCACAACAGATCTCCTGGCTTTGACCTGTCATGTTTTTACTCCTGTCTTATAATGAAACCACAGGCACTTCCACACAGGTAATCCTATTCCAGGCCTACACAAAGGGCTACTGTTATACAATCAGGAAACTCACACAAAACATTAGAGTTTTCCAGTTTTTTTTCCCTCCACTGCCTCAATGGAGAGGTCTTCCCTCCTCACCCAAATCCTTGCAGAGCCAGCGAAGAAATAAAATGCCATGAGGATGGGCAACTTTACATTAGGCTGCTATTAATGTTAAGTCCATGACAAATCCATTAAGTCCTGTAAAGCTCCATAAATAAATAGCTTGCCAGGCTGTAAGAACAGAATGGTCCAAACACCTTGAGCAGCAATTTGTACTCCTATATAAAAGATCTGCTTTTTGTGTTAAAGCTGTGACTAGAATGATTTAAAACTACATTGCAAAAGACACTGTGTTCTTCCCATTTCCCAGCTACTAAAAATATTGTTTATAAGGTATTAATCTCTAAGAAAAAAGGCAGATATTTTGAAAGTTCTCCAGCAAAAACTGTGTTTGTAGCAATTAAAAAAACCCCCGCAATCCAGCAACAAGCCAAAATCAAAACCTCACTTCAAAACTGATAATATATAATGCTTGGAAACTGGCACTTCACCCTTTTACTCAAAATATTGCTGGACATCTGGAAGTTATTAGATACAGTAATAATTTCTACTTTGCCTCCAGTCTACATTTTTCCTCTGGGTCACTCATGAAACATTTTTAATCCTATAAAATAGAAGACTAAATCAAAAAGTATCGATTCCAGGCTTTTTTTTTTTTCTCTCCCTGACTCAAAGCACTCTCTCTGCTTGGCCTGCTCCCTGCATGGTTCCATTGCAAACTCAGGTGCCCACCATCATCCCAGATGTGCCAGACACAGAGGGACAGAGTCCTTGGACTGGAAGAATCCGTAAAGATAATCTCATTCCAACATCCCTGCCATGGGCAGGGACACCTTTTACTCTCCCAGGTTTCTCCAAGCCCTGTCCAACCTCTTGTTGAACATGGGATGGGGCAGCCACAGCTTCCCTGGGCAGCCTGTGCCAGGCTCATCACCTTTTTACTTTTACCACCCCAAAACATTAACTTGGCTGAAATGTTACCCCCTTAAACAAATGTGTAGGTGGCACTTCACAGACACAGAAATATTTGAAAGAAAGTAAAGTTTGAAGGTAGGACTCACAAAGTCCTAAATCAGTCCTACAGAATTAACAGTGAACAAAAGGCAAAATATCATCATCTGGATTAATGTGAAAATTGGGTAGTTCTCAACCAACTATAAATATTAAAATCATCATACATCTTCTCACAGTCCAGGTATAAATTATGACTACTTGGCCAAATTCCAGTTTAGTTAATTACAATATCACATAAAATAATATCCTGTCTAATTTAATTGGAGTATGACATAATAGGGGATTTATATTAATCAGAAAATTCTGGAATAATAATTCATTTAAAGAGCAATTTCATTACAGAATTCTATTAGTGGCAGGTTTCACCAAAAATGTAAGCTGTAACCACCATTTTATTATATTTTTGCAGTGATCTGTCTTTGGGTTTTATACAATCCTCATTCCTGTAGCACTTGAGTGTCTTCTATGTGAAATCAATAGCAATATCAAACCCCATAACTGGATAATGAAGTTTCTAAAATGACAACAGAGCTGAGATCTCTTCTCTAGCACCTGCATTCTCTTCTGCTGTCATTTTAATTTCGGGGTTTTGCTTGTGTGGTTTTCTTCATGTTGTTTTTGTTTGGTTTTTTTACAACCACACAAACACTTGTAAAAGAATTCTTGCAGAATCTGACACCAGATCTGATGCCTGGAAAGCATTGGGATTTTCCGTCATGGAGCTTTTAACAAGTGGATCAAATCCTTAAAAAGCAAAGAAATCACTGCTGAAGCCAAGAGAACAGGGTGAGAGTTTAATGGAAGGAGGAGAACATGTGTTGACAACACAAAACTGGAAATTAGTTCACAGCAGCAAAAAGAAACATGGAAGAGACTGCCTGACATTGCTGCCCGTGACAGCTGCCTTGTGCCCACCAGTGCTTCCCACCTGTTGGTCCTGGAGAGCATGGAGCCCTGTGTCCATCCCAGACAGACACTGGCTGCACACCAGAAAAACCCCACTGATCCCAACAGCATTGCCAGCCAGTTATGCTACATGTCCCTTTGCAATTAAACCCCTCAAAACAGCATCAGTGCATCCAGTGATGCTCTTGGGGCTTGGTCCTATGGGGGTGGGCAGACAGATGCCAGCCCTGATCCAGGGCAGCACCTGCCTGAGGAGCCCAAGCCCTGATGTTCACTTTGCTGCTGGGCTGCCTACAACACACCTGAGGCTGCCTACACACAACACTGGGGCTCCTACACACAACACTGGGGCTCCAAGCTGAAATTAAAATATCTGGCCAAGAGGTTTCCAGTGCTTTGGGCAGTTGGTTCCCTCCTGTGCCTGGCTGGGCACAGGGAAGGAGGCTGAACTAGGCACAAACCACAAGCTGGATAATAAAACCCCAGGATTTGTCTGGCTCAGGTAAATAAATGTAACCCAGAAGAAGTGGCTGCTATCAGAAGTTCACAGCTGAAACAAAAGCTTGGTGACAGCAGGTAGCAGCACAGAGCGTGCTGGGAGTGGCATGGCTCTCACCTCAGACACACATATTCCCCTTTCATTTAAGGCTGGGAAAATAAACTTTATTATAGGAAGAAGCTTAGATAATTTCTTCACTGAGGTTAGATGCTTCTTTGACTACACTGACTGCTTCCTCCAGCAATAATGCCTTAAATCCCCCTGGGCAGGGTTTGATGGCACAGTAATAAAAATGTCTGTGCCCTGTTTATACCTCAGGGGCTCCCCCTGCAACAGCAGTGATGAACAACATGGTTGATTTTTTTCCTAGGATGGAAACACCCTTGTCTGTCATCCCTATTTGCTCTTGGTTTCTTTCCTTTATTTTCATTGCTGGAAAAGCAGATTTTACAGTTTGCTGGGTGTGGCTGGCATCTCCCAGAGGGTTTGCACACAGCCATCATCACTCTGGGTCACTGAGGTACCTCTTGGTGCAAGGCTCTCTGCACATCTGCCCACCTGAAAGGGAATTCAGAGCACACCTCTCCAGTGAGGAACCCTGAACATCATTTCTCCACCTTGATTACCCAGCTCAAAGGCCCATCTCATTTACATCAAGTAAGACAAGAGGATTCTGGCCCCCAGGGAACCCAAAGCCCAAATTTCATTTCATTTAGCCTGCAGTCACAAGATTTTTTCCCTGTTGAATTGTTACTGTTAACATTAAGATATATGGCCTGCCAAATATGTTTAAATGACTTTTTTGTCCCCATCATCACCAGGAGAAAGCCAACAGGATCTGTCCAATCTATCTAAATACAGATGGGAGGGAGCTGGGAGGAGACTGCAGCATTTAATGACGCAGCAAAGAACTGAGGCTTTCTATAGAGATGATAAACATTAAATAATTAAATAAAAAATGGCAACAATGGCCTGAATGCCTAATTACATCATCACCACAGACCTATTTAAATCAGTTGTATGTGCTTATTCTCTCTGATTTCTAGGCAGACACAAGCAATCCTTAAATGATGCAGTTCTCTGACTGAAGAACAGCAACATTTTATTAGAAATATGAAAATCTACAAAAAAAAGCTGCACAGGCCCATAGGTCACCTGTTACCTGCCACCAGAGCAGAATGGTGCATCTGAAACATGTGATGAAGGATGTGGCAAAAGATATCCCAGCTCAGCCTCAGGACTCCTCACCCCCTGCAGGTTCTCACCATCCCCTCAGCTTGGATGTCCAAGCACAACTGGTAAGTATTTACTTTTTTTTTGTGAAATATGTACCTTATGTGATTGATTAAGGCCAAAAAACCTTGATGGGAAAGCTGCTATGTTATTTGATGAGATAATTGACAAAGGGAACAAAAGACAGAAAACCATCTACTGTTGCTGGAATTGTAGAAGTAATGTGTATAAGAAAGAACAGGGAAAACCATTCTTGAAATTCCTTGTTAGACAGTGCTTCAGAAAGCCACACCCCCACTGTGTGCATTCTTTACCAAAACAGGGACCCAGACCCAATCTTTGTGCAAGCCAGCATAAAATGGATCCTGAGAAAACCACAGAAAGTTGTTCTACCTGAAATCACTCAAAATAATTTGCTTTAGCTTAACTTCAATCTACCAGAACATCTCATGCCTGTATTTAATCATCATATTAACCAAAAAGAAGTAATGAAATAAGAACAGTTTCATACTTATTTCAATTAGTCCAGCCAGGCTGAATCTATCCAAAAGGTTCATGGAACCAGATTTCCAACTTTCATTCTTTATTTTCTGCATGAGATGATGCAGAAATTCTGAATGTATTGTCACACAACACTTAGCATTGAACAAATTTAGACAACTCAGAAATTACAATCAGCTTCTAAGAACATGGGATAGCACCTGATTGCAGTGTACAGTTTAGCTTAATACAAGAATACCCAAAGTCCATTGGTTTTCCCAACTCACAGTTTTCTCTACACCATGTGAACAACCAGGGCACAATTCTTGCCCTGAGGATTCTGTGGTGTGAAAGACTTTGCCGTGTTGCAACACACACCAATTTAACACAACTGTGTCTGTTTTATTTTTCTCTTTGTGGAGAGAAAAATATGGAAAAAGAATGGTATTTTTATGCAAATGCAGTAAAGATAAACTCTATGTCCTCTCTTAACATATTTCTGCTTGCCCACAGGTGTAATAAAGGGCTGACTACTGAAAGCTTTTCACACCCCCGAGAAAAGAACAGACTAAAAGAGAAATTATTTCTCTAAACAATTCTAAGCAGTCAATTTGTTAAGCAACGATGCAAGCTCCCTCTGCTTGGAGCAACAGAGAGACATCAACAAGGCTGCAAGCTGCCACATAGGCTGCACCAGGATTAATTATTTTATATTACAATCTCTGGAAGTAGGGACAGCAAAAGAATTAAATGGGACTTTATGTTTTCAGACAGCAAGGGGGCTGTTCAGCCTATTGGCTTCTGAAAGTGAAGAGACAGCTTAAAGGAAGATGAATCCTCCTCCCTGGCCATATGTAACCTCTTGGAATCTGAACAATCAACAGTGAGCAAAGCAGAGCTGAACAGTTTGAAACACAGCTGTGGTGAGACATGTTTAACCTGGACTGGGGGAACTGCTCAAAACCCTCTTTTCAAAAATCTTTCAAGAACTAGGAACAGATGATGAATAAATACCCTGTGAAAAAAACATCATGTCCTACCAGGGAAAGTAAAACGTGGGTTATAGCAAAGTCACACTGCTCTTACTGCTATTACAAACTCATACAGTGGGAAGAGAACTTAACAAAGAAACATCTGAGCATCTGATTATGCTCCTGAAAGAGCATGTCTCAGCACTGGAAATGAAGCAGTTTGGATTTATCCAGCAGCAGCCCAAGGCAGGTTGATTTTGGCATCTCAGATGACGTGAGCTCCCAAGGATGCTCTCTGCCTGTGGGAGGTTTGGCAGGACCTTCTCATCAGTGTGTTCCCCCATGTGTACCCAGGCAGTCAGCTTGTTCTTCAGTGTTCCCCTCACCTGGGACAAAAATGCAATTTTTTTGTTTCCTTTTCAGTTGCTTTTGATGATATTTGGCACATTTAAAACTTTTGCCTCTCAAGAAATGTGACTAAAACTGGTACATAGACCCAGCAATTTTAGGGGAAGTGGGAAGGAGAGAGGAAGCAAATAGCTACCTGGCAAATGCATGAAAGTGATCAATACTGAAATACTGCTGTTAGATCCTGGATTGAACCTTTTCAGACAGCCCATCAAATTGGAGATGAAGGCTCCTTCCTGCCTTCTATAGGAGAGCTTGCTCAGAAAAAAGTAAAATCTTTCCATGTATCCTTATTTGCTGTTTCCAGCCAGGCAACATGATGGAAAAAGACCCATGTACTGCCCTGATATGCAGGTGATATAAAGGAACATTGCTGCTTTTAAAAAGAATCCCCTACGAGGCAAATGACAGGTGGTTCACTTCTGTAAATTCAGGTTCATTGATTTAAGGACACAGAGCCTTGGAGCACAGATGCTACTGCTCTCTCTTGCTTACCATGCTCTGCAAGAGGTGCTGTTTTTCTGGGAGACAGGCTGGGCAGTCCCACATTCTGCAGGGCAGAGTTACTCTGTTCTGCTTCGGAAGTTTTTCCCACAGATCCTTTCTTCATCTGCTCCTGCCACTATTACAGCAGATTTAGCTGCAGGAGAGGGTAATACAGCTGTTCCAGACACCACCAATATTACCCTGCAACAGCCAGGGGAACCAGGCAACTCCTGAGTACCCAGGGCAGGGGTGCCAGCAGCCCACCTTGTGCTACAGCTCTGCTCCAACAGTCCTGCTAGTTATGAACACCAGGAACTGCCTTCTTTGCCTTCTTCCACACAACCAACCATGCTCTCCTTGCTCCAGCCCTGTCCTGTGAGGCTGCTCCTGTCCTTTCCTGAAGGTGCTGTCTGGAGGCAGCAGCCCCCACGTCCTCCTCAACCTTCCCAATCAGAGACATGCCTTAACTCTTGGTCTCCATCCAGGACCCAACACTCCTTTTTCTGCCTGCTCTGGAAGATGGTTATAAACAGTCTGTATCCTCCCCACCAGCAGAGCTGCTTTGTTCCCAACACGTAATGAACAGTTCATTCTTTTCTATAAAAATGAAACAATATCTTCTCTTGTGAAAAATTTCTTTCATGGTCCAGGGTCCTCTAACTTTTATGATCACCATTAAGTTACTTATTGAAATGATGGCATTTAAATAATCGGAAAATCTGGCACTTCTGTCCTGGGGTTTCTTTCTGCACCTGGCAAAAGGGGGGGTTTTGAGAGAAACCACCTACAGCAAACACAGTGCTTTTAAAGATCCAGAGCATGATCCTTTACCAAGTTTGTAAATCACTCCTCAGCATTACCATCACCTTTAAAGTCACTCCAGTGCCTGTGTGTGGTACCTGGGTGTGGCTGTTTCACTTTAGAGAGAGATGAACAGTGGTGGGGACAGTGATTCCCCCCTGGACCCCCAGCTCTCACAGCAGCTCCAGATGGACACAGCAAGGTCAGACTCCGGGGAGAAGTCACTCTGAGGCACAGGGAAAATGAAGCATTCTTCAAAAGTCTCATTTGAGCTAGAAGGCAGTTTGGGCTTTAGCCAAGAGGGGGAAAAACTGCGATGCTCAGCATGACAACTCTCTGCAGCAGGGAGTGACAAGGTCCTTGTGAGGGATCTGTGTCTGCCAGGCCACAGCGAGCACTGAGCATCCCTGGGCACAGTGGGAGCTCCCTGGGCCATCTTCAGGTACTGGCCCTGCTCCAACTCCACTGACAGATGCCAAGAGCCGCCTGTTTGGTGCTGGCTGCAGGGAGGGCATCTTTATGGCTTCTAAGGTCATTGCTGGAGGGCAGAATAGCAAAAAGTCTAATATTATTAAAACCCACACAACAAACACTCTTCTGAAAACTGAGAGGCTAAGTCAGACTGGGCACCCAAACCCTTCCCCTTGTCCGGCCCTGCTGTCCTGTGGAACAAAGGGAAGCCTGAATCCCATTTAACACAACCTGATCACTCTCAATTCTAGGAAAGCATTAGGCTCAGTGGAAATGTGTAAGTAGCTATGGCAGAGAAGGGGTTAATCTCTTTCCTGCATTAAAAAAAAAAAAAAGGGAGAAAGTAATTCACAAAGATAGAAGGACCAAGAAATTTCTCAGGTAATATAATAAATAATTCCCAGTTATAGTTTGCAATTTTAGAAATTAAATCTTCATAATAGAAATTGCAAGGAAGTTACCCATGTAGGTCTTGCTATTTCCAGAACTTCTTCAAATTCATTTCAATGTGTTTGCTCTACAAACTCAGACTCTAACCAATTTCTTCAGGTGATGGGTAAAGTCCAAGAAAATGTCTTGTCATTTTGGTTTAACTAAAACCCTGTGATCTGATGAGATTGTGATGTCGACACTGTACCAGTGCCCAAGCATACGAAATCCTGAAGACTTTATCTAATATATGGATTATTCCCTCCTTCACCTTGTAGAGGACACATATTCCTGCCAGGAAACACCACTCCCACAGACCACACAAATCAACACTGACCAGAAAGACCCTGGTTTTTGGCAGGGGCATTTCCATGTGGCTGACACCAACCTCCACCATCATGGGACAGGCTACCAATGGGATGAGCAGTCATAGCAAAATTACTTAATCTGAAATCTGGATATAGGTCTTGATGTGCTGCCCAACTAATTCAGAGAAAAGAAACTCCTGAAAGCTGGGCCATGCTGTCCATCCACTGGAGCAGGGATATCTCCCAAAGGAATCCCTCCTTAGAAACCAGCAGAGCTTGCAACATCTTATTGACTTGGACAAAATCCCACCATTATTTCTACTTCTAAGGCTGATGTGGATGCATCTAAGAAATTTGTAGCACAGGAATGAGCAAATGTGTAACCTTTCCATGTGTAGTGCCAATGTACTTCTTTCTGCACTGGAGAGCAAAGGGACATCAGAGACAGCCCATGACCAGAGGAGGAGGACACAGCAAGTCCTGCAATAGATATGCTTAGAAGGATTTAAAACCGTAAAAAAAATGTTTTTTTTCTGACTCTGGTGAGAAAGAGATTTGTGAGATAAGAGACAAAAGTTACCCTTGACTTTTCCAGCTTTTCAGCACCCGTGAATTGAAGAGAGATGCCATAGCTCCTAACAGCTGAGACCCATCTGCTGCTGACCCAGAACAATTTCTGAGCAACAAAGGAAACATCTCTTGGACATCCACAGTCAACCTTTTCATGAGTTATACAAGGACAAGACTTCGAAATACAACAATTTGCCAAAATAGGAATTGTTCTTGTTCCTCTTGTGCCTTAATTTAAAAACTTTTCCCTTTATTTCCATCAGAGTAGAAAGAGGCAGGTAGGAAAAAATAGACTAATTGAGAAGAGAAAGCCAGGCATGTGAAGATGGGGGTGGAGATGCTGGTGGCCATGGGCAGTCACCTTCTGTGGCCCTGGGTGGCAGTGGGCATGGGAAACCAGCAGGCTGCAGGATGGGATGGAATGCCACACGGGATCCCTGATCCTGCACTGTATTAGCCTGCTGAAGGTAGGGAGGGAGTAAAAAAAAAAAAAAAATTAGCAGCTTCTATTCCTCCCTGGGCTGTTTTTCCTGCATCACTGTTACTGGTTTATTTATTTATTTTAAAGACAGGCTGCCCTGGTGATCAATGTCTTGTTGATTTTATGGAGTGGGCAGCAGAAATGGGTCAACAGAGACCGCAAATATGTATAGACAGGTGAATTGTGACCCAGGAACAATTCCACTTACAAGTAAATGACCTATTTAAAAATGATTAAAGTGCAGGGACAACTTCCACCAGACCAAGTTGCTCCATCCAAGCCCCATCCAACCTGGCCTTGAACACTTCCAGGATTGGACATCCACAACTACTCTGGGTAACCTGTTATTCCAGCTTGCAACTGGAATAGGCAAGGACTCTCAGAGTGTGCAGAATTTGTATTTCAAACACAAACCTGAGACACAACTGATTTACAAGAAGTAGCACACTACAAAGTCAGACACTGCTGGGTTTGCTGGAGACTGGGCACGTCAGCTGGGGGCAACCATGCAGCCCCTGCATAACCTGGGGCTGACTCAGGCTCTGATAGCACAACCACCCAGAAGACTAATTAGATGAAACTTCAGCACTGCAAAATCATCTTGATTACTCTGACTGATTACTAAGTAATTCTTCACAAGAAAATGAAAAGAGAAGCAGCGAGTGTCACACAGCACTTCCACTGTCTCTGTACAGGTGGAACTACAACTGCAGCATTTACTGGGCTGCTTGCAGAGCCCAGCACCAGTTACCCCCACTGCCCTGAAACACATCTGTTATTTCAAGCAACTTAAAATGGACTTTATCTGACAGCTTTTGATGCTGGAATTTTAAATGAGCTTGGCCTCGCAATGCAGTTCCTATGGGGCATCATCCACAAAAACTAATAACAAAAGCAATAATAACCATAGGAAGTCAAACATCCCCACAAGTGGTATAACTGCTTCATAAGATATTTCAACCTCTTCTATGAGCAACTTGTATCTATTCTTCAGAGTAAATTATCCAGTGGGCTGACATGAGACATGTAATGAAATTGCTTTGCCACTGGCCCTGTTGATTTCTTCAAAGTTTCTTTCATTATAGGAAATTAGTGGATCACTAACACTTACTAAAGCTCTTTTTGTTTCATGGGGCACTTGCAGAGCCTGATGGAAGATCTGCCCCTCAGACAGTGACTGCACAGGAGGGTGAAGGTGATGGCTCAGTACAGGGTGGTACCAAGCCCCCAGCCTTCCTTCTCCCTTCCCTCTGGCTTTCTCCCTAAAGGAAATTACACCTGCCAAGTCTTCTCTTGCCTAATGTTTAACAAAAGGAGTGCTGATCAATGATGGCTCAGAGCTGCTGATCCCCTCCCAAGAGCCAGAAGAAGGAAGCTAACCTGCCACTCTCTTTTTTTGTTACTTGTAAAGCCCTTGGACACATGATGCCTGGTGCAGGGGAAATCTTTCATTCCTCAATGTCCGCTGTTAAAGATCTCTCACAGAGCAGGAATCCAACAGTTCATTACTTCTATCTGCTCAACAGACTTTTGACATAATTGTATTAGTGCCTCACTGCAGGGCTTGAAAAGTGAAATCTGAAAAGCAGCTTTTTGCCATTGGTTTACCTGTTTGCTGAAGCCCTGTTTATGTACTGGAATACAAACCACATTATTTGCAGCTCATATAATTTGTTTAATGCATTGCATTCAGAGCCTACCTGTGCTAATGCACCACGACAGTAACTGGGTTACTCTCACTATGTTTGAAAAAGGAAAAAACCCCATATTTTCTGAGCCAAATCCCTCCCTCAATGCAATTGTTTTCACTGAATTCAACTCAGCAGGATAAGGGATAGATGGAAGGGGGGGCAAGAAGGAGGCACTAGCTGTGCTCACCTGGATGGCAGCAGCCAAGTTTGCTCTTTTATGTGCTAAGCATCCCTCTCATTCATGGATAATGCTGGAGGGATGTGCTGCTCTCCAGAGGAGTTCAGGCACTAGCAGCCCCTCCAACACCCACACTCTGTATTTCTGCCATGTCAGTGTGTTTTGCTACTGCCAAAAACCTCCTGCTTGGCAAAGAAAATGCATTTCCATTCTTTTTGAGAGGTCTTTGACTCGGTGGGTGTCCATGTAGCACTGCAAGATGAATGTACACCCTGTCCTAAGACTAAGCTGTTTTCATCTTCCATTCAGCTACAGTCACTGCATGTCAATGTATTAATTACAATCCACAGTGCCTGTCCATCCCATTACACTGAGGTATTCAATAAATACTGATTAACATACTGGAGTCTTTCCATGAGTGCATCTTGGAGTGAATGGGCTCATAAAAATACATCTTAAAACAAAATAAGGAGGATAATAGCAATTCTGTAACAAATTTAGCCTCATATACATCTCATATTTTAGCAGACAGGAGAACAAAACCACAGGAAGAGCCTGTCTGGGCAGCATCTTTCAGGAAAATCTTCAAAATCAGTCTGTACCTGAAAGCAGTTCCAGAAGCCAGTCCATCAGACCAGAGCCCTACCCTGACACTACAGGAAATCAGGATATGGGAGAACCCTGTGAATCACAGCTCATGTCAAAATACACTCTGAAAGGATATTTGAAATGCTACCATGGTCTTTCCACCTCTCAATTCTCTCATTTAATTTCATATTTAAAAGGTGCATATATACTCTATGAAATCCCAGGGCGAGGATACTTTCATTCCCTTTTCACCCCACTCCTTTTTGGTGTTTTGCTGTGTAATCATTGTTATTCTCACTCCCTGTTCCATCACCCTCTGCATTCCCAGCCCCCCCTGCAATTTCTGGGTCTGTGGTAAATGGTGCTACTACTCAATGCTGGGTTTCAGCTGGCCACAGAGCAGGACACCATTCCAAGTGTCCAGGACAGGACCTGTGATCTTTAATTACATTATCTTTAATTTAATTATTAATTAATAATTAATACATTATTCAGATTTGCATGATGAATAGAATGACAAATTATAAACAGACATATACTTAGCACATTTCCTTTGTTTTTTATTTCTGTTAAATCATGGCCAAAAACTACTTCTCTAAGCAGCAAGTTTCGAATAACACTGCTGGAACATCAGTGTCTGAACTGTGGTCAAAGCTACAGGAATCTAAGTGTGGGATAAAGCATGAGTTTAGTAGTGCCTGTACTTGTTTGCAAAAAGAGAAACAAAAATCCTGCAGCTGAATTTTATGTATTGCAGATGAAAAAGCTGACAGCAGGAGTAGTGCTTGAGAGGCAGAGCAGGGCTGAGCTTGCCCTTATTTATGTCTCTTGATGGCTCCTGATACTCTTTCTGAAGTTTTGATCATCAAGAATCATGAGTTTTTTATGGTGGTGCTAAAGACAGATATTAGCAACAGCTGAGTTTCACCTCAAATCCTGACGCCACTGAAGCATCTCTGAAGCTTTCTACTTTTTTCTAAAGGCTAGAACCTTTTTTAATTCTTTTTGGAAATATTAAAGCAGAATCAACCTTTGAGTTCAGCCCAGTTCAATTTTCTACTGCTGCTCTTTTTTTAAAGTGTCTATCTGGGCATCCTGGATTTGTCAAGGAGATTTTCGCCTGTGAAGAACATGAAATAAAAACATCTCAGCTGTGGCTCTCCATAAATTGTATCACTGCACTGGGAATATGTACTGTACTCAATAATTTTCTGATGGCTGCTCTGGCATTTTGATTACAAAATTAGCACTGCAGCTCTGTAGTGCTGTACAGTGTCAATAAAATCTGTCCTAAATGAACTAAGAACTGGCTGATGGAAAGATCTCTGAAAGCATTTCTCAGAGGGATCCATTCAAAAGAGGAACCAGATGAGGTCCCTAATGCTGGGAAAAGGGTCAGTAAGTGACAAAACACACAACAGCAACGTGATCCCTGCCTGGATGACGAGGAAAGTAACATGGGAGGGGAAGGGTAATAAAGGAAGGTTTACCCTCTGCACCTACTCTGGTGGGACTGAGGCTGTGATAGGTAATTTTTTTTTAATATATACCATGGAATGTTTTTGGGCTTAAAGGATATGAATCTGCTCAACCAGTGGAAGAAAAGATGAAGAACATGAAATGGAGAAGCAATTCAAAGCATCCATGAGGTGCCTGTAAAGGCAGAGAGACTGCTCACAGCAGCTCTCCTCAGGTGAAGGCAGAATTTGAAAGAAAAATAAAACTCTAACAATTACCCACTTGGAAATACAAGGAGAGAAAACAAGAAAGAAGAGGAAAACTGCAGCTAAAATGTTCTGGACTGTATATAATAAACCAAGATCTGGCTCAGGATCCTACCATATCATGTCTCTGATTTCACATAAAGTCTTAGGCATTGTAACTGTAATTTTGCCCCTTTTTAACAAAATGCCATTTTTGCTTCATAAAAATATAGCCTTTGCTTCAAAAATTCCTCAGAAAGACAGAATATGACTAAAAAAGTAAAAAAACCAAAACAAAACCCAAAACAACACAAAGTTTGGGCCCAGTTTTCCTGTAGAAATGGCCTCTGGTTTTGCAAGATCATAAGGAAGTCATAGGAACTCCTGCAATTCTTCATTCACAGCTCACAGAAAATGAAAATTATACTTTTTAGACCCCTAACTACATGACTTGAAGGTGCACAGAGAATCAGAGAATCATTTAGGTTGGAAAAGCCCCCTAAACTCATTAAGTCCAACTGTTACCCCAGCACTGCCAAGGCCACCACTGAACCATGTCCTCAAGTGCCACAGCCACACATTTGTTCATTGGTTGGTGATGACCCAACATGTGTCCAGGACTGTCAGCCATTCTATGACTTCACCAATATTTGTATTTGCTCTTCACTGGCATAATTCTGTGTTTGCAAGTAACCCAAAGTACTATTATTTGTGCATGTGAAATTGCTTCAGTGAACACTGCCAGTGCAGATCAAATAATTTTTTGAGTAATGGTATTTGCCTGGTTTATGCGCCAGTGAGTCACTCATAAATTCCTATAAATATTTAAATATTCTAGTCCTGCTAGAGTGTGTGTAGACATTTGATATGGTTTGTACTACATCACCTCTGAAGCACTACTCCACATGGCAATTTCTTGCATTTAAAACCAAGATTAACAGATCAATGCACCCTGAAAAACATTTTAAGATCAACACTACATTGTCTTCTAGTGAGTTTTCTTTGCAATTTGTAGACAATAGATTTCCAATAACAACTTGTAATTAAATCACTTTCTCTTATTCAGTCGTTGCTTATTAAGACTGTTGACATTTTACAGATGGTATCTTTGGAAATGAGAGATATGAACAAGGGGGAATGGCTTTAAATGAAAAAGCCTGGGTTTAGATTAGATATCAGGGAGAAATTCTTTCCTGTGAGGGTGGTGAGGCCCTGGCACATGATGTTCAGAGAAGCTGTGACTGTCCATCCCTGGAAATGCTCAAGGTTGGATGGGGCTGGTAGCAACCATTTCTAGTGGAAGAGGTCTCTGTGGCTGGGGGTTGGGACAGGATGAGGTTAAGGTCCCTCCCAGTTCAAACCATCCTGTGCTTCCCTATTGGAAAAAACACTGGAGTTTGGCAATTGACCCCTGAGCGTGTGGGTTCTGATGTGGGAAGAGCCAAACCAGTGTCAGGCACCCTCCCTGGATTTCCATGAAAAAATCTGGCCTCTGTTCTTGACATGAAACCACAATCCTTCTAACCACATCCATGTTTCCCATTAATTCTGCTAAAACTTTATTTGAGGAGGCTCTCTTAATTGAAGCCATAATGCCAAAATATATAAAGTGGGTATAGTACAAAGCTGAGCAGCAGCCCTGATTAAAGGAATTAATGTCTGATCTGAACATAGAAACATTTCTCTTTTAGCCCAAGGCAAAACCACGTCCCTCTCTCCACTGGCAAGCATGCATCCACATAGAACATAATTATTCTTGATCTGAGCACTTTTAACTTTTTCTCTGGAACCACATTTTAGCTTTTGAAACCTTTTTGCTTAGATTAAACTTGTCTTTCTTGCTAAAAATTAATTCTGATTTTTCTCTTTTTCTGAGAAGATTCATTTTGTTCAAAATGCAGCAAAACAATTGAAACTACACAACAAACCTGATCCTGACAGCTGTTTTGTGGAACTGCAAACAATGCAGGGCACTTTGCTGGAGCCCTGAGATATATTTTAGACTTGAAGTGCAAAAGATTTTCACAAGGAGAAGGGCTTTAAAAGAGAGACAGAAAAAGAAATCAACTCTTTTTCTTTGCAGAATGTGTTTCTTTGATAGCAAGGGAGGAAAAAAAGAAGGGAAAAAAAAAAGAAAATCCAAGCAAGAAAATTTTCAACATTCAAGAAGTAGCTGCCCACTAAAATGCAGTACGGATGAACTCACTCTGATATCCCCAGCTGAGGCATCCTACCAGACAAGAATTACATTTTCAGGTGCAGCAGGATCATTCCTAGAGCTCAAGCCAAGCATCTTACACTGCATTTATGAGCGAGGGAAGGAGTTAGGTGCTTCTGAAAATGATCTAAAGTCAAAACATATTGAGCAGGGAGATCTCAGGAGCTGATCAAAGGCACCTCCATCCTTGAGCACGTGCCCAGAACTCAACACTGGCCACTCACAAGTCAGTGGGCACTCTCCCCTGTGCTGAGCTGCTGTGTCTGCCTCCAACACACACCAGCTCCATCCTCAAAATGCCTAAAAATCCAGCATGCTGCCATGGCTCAGCCATGGCAATGCTGGTGACAAAAGGCTGTTGCATTGACTTGGGTGCTCGTTGGGTTTTTCTGTCATCCCTGTTCAGCCACTTGGCACTTTCTGCAGGAATCAAGCCGAATCGTTTTCAATTTCTGCTTTTTCCCTTGACTTTTTTATCTTTTTAGTTTTGTTTCTGCTATAAGATTGCATTGCTAAAATAGTATTAATGTACTAATAACGATAATAATAACAGTTACAATAATAACAACAACATTACTACTACTAAATACCTATTAAGTTGCCTTCATCCTCTGTAACACATCTGCACACCATTCCTCGAGGCAATCAAGAATGGGCTGCTTTGGCCAGCTAAAGGCAACCTCATTTCTTTCCTGAGTAGCTCCTCTAACACCACATCAAACCAAAAGCAGAGGCTGTTGCTCCCCTGCTTGCCCAGCCGTGTTTGAAGTTGGGATATCACATCGCTCGCAGAAGCAATCAATGCTGGTAAGCTAATGAATTATTTCCAAGTTTGTACCAATATCTGCAGCAACATGAAAGAAAAATCACATACCAGGGAGATGACAGCAGGAGAGGCAGAGCATGGGGCACAAACTGTCAATATTTCAGAACTATGATTTGATTCTGTAGATAACTGTTGCTACAACATTGCTTAAGAAAACACTGCAAGCAAAACGTTTTATCTCACAATATACTTGTCCAATGTAATTATCTGGGCTGGACCAATCCAGCTGGAAGGAAGCAGCAACAAATACCTGACTGTAGGTGCTGTGTGCCATCAAGAACAGCCTCATGAATTTGTGAATAAACACTTCATCTGAACGTGGATTTTACAGGTGCAATTGCTGCTGGAGCAGCTGGCTTGCCACACGTGTGTGGAGTGCATACACACACACAGAGAGAGAGAGAGCAAATAGAGGTATTTGCTTTCCTCAAACAGTATTTATTCACCATTATCACCTTGTTTATAATGAGACCATAGAGTTGGATATGCTGATATATCTAGCAAGAACAGATACCCTGCTGAAAGCTTCTTCTTCCCTCAACACCTTCCTCTCTCACTTGACCCTGCAAGTCCCTTTTTATGTTTCATTCCCTGTTTCTCAATGCAGAGCTTTACTTTTACCCAGTCAGCACCAATGCCAACAATTTTGGGATAATTAAAAGCTCTGTCCTAAAGTAGTTTCCAGTGAATCAGAAACATGCACAACTCAAAAATAAATCTGTCTTCGACTCCACATCTCTAATGAGACTCTGGAGGATAGTGAAGGAATCAGGAATGGATTGCTCCCTCCTCCATACCCCACAGCTGTGGGGAAAACAACTCCTGGAGATTTTAGGATCACTGCGGTGAATCTGGAGCCAGTCCAACACTGCTTCTCTCAACACTGCATTGGCAGTGATTTACCTGACACCTATGCCCAGCCCAGGCTCTCAAATTCATTTTTTCACCCAGTTCATTCAAATTCTGGTCTCCCAGCCCCTGGTGGTGGCACCATCCACCCTCCCTGGCTGTCACCCAGCATTTCCCTGACCTCCTGCTGAAAGTGTGTACATCTTATTTTTATACTTCTTCCTCATGCTTTTTTGGTTAATATTAAGGACATATTTAAAAAGTAAGATTTGACCTGAAACAGAACCAGGGAGTAAAGAAAAACATTGTCTTATACTCCTTAATTGAAGTTAAGAGAAGAGCACATTAATCCTGCAGCTGCTGCTGCATTCATTCCTGCATGAAAAATGTCCCTACTTGTGTTTTTTAGATAGCAATATATCCATGGGTGACATGCCTCTCATCTTACAGAAACAGCAATTTTCTGTCTACATGTAACTTATATGCAATAGACCATGGCAAATAACGACTGGACTGAAAAATAACAAATCAGTGTTTTTCTTTCAAACTTTCTTTGTAGGTTGTTTTGGTCCAGCTATGATACCAGGAAAGTATTTTAATGAGCCATGATCTAGAATTTAAGGGGATTTTATTGTTGGTTTAACAACTCCTTATTAGCTAAACAGTGTTGACAAGATAAAGGCATTCTGATGGAATGCATCTTTTCCCTCTCCCTCAATTATCTGTATTACAAATTGACCTGTCCATATTGATGATGATGGTGATGATGAGGATACAAATCTAGAAGACTACATAGATTTTTTTCTAAAGTTAGGCTTTCACATCTGCCAACCTGCCACTTGCCCGTTAGGGGAGACAACAGGAATGCCAGAAGTGTCATGCCTAATTTTAATGACCTCCAGTCAGATACAGAGCCAGAAGTTGTATCCAAAAACCACCCATCTGAGCATTCCTAAAAGTATGACTCAGCTGGGGGATGTGCTTGCCAACTCACCAGGCTATTTCTGTGCTGATTAATTAAATGCATGCACTGCTTCAGCTCTTATGACATCTAAGCCTTTCCTTTATTAGTCATGTATTGAATCTTTGTGACAACTTGAAGAAAAGACAACAGACAAATAATCTTTCTAGTACTCTATTTTTGGCATGTGAAAAATCTCAAGATCATCATGTTAATTTTTTTTTTTTTTAATTATGGTCCTGAGACTCTTTATCTAATAAAAAATTATTAAAGAGGAATTAGAAGACACCTACAAGTGGTTCTTACCAGAGCTGCCAGGAGAGTGTTTCATCTGTCTCATGCACTACTTGTGTTTGATTAAGGCAATTTGAAAGTTGACACTTTAATCCTGCGTTAACAGATATTTCTAGTCATCCTCATAGATGCAAGAAAATGCTTAACAGTCCTATTCTTGGGATTAAGGAACAAAAGAACTTTCAGAAAACCAGAAGAAAGATGGTAGGTTTAGAAAGAAGGCCACTATTTCTGTCCATAATCCAAAACTGTGCATTAAAATGTGTAAGAAAACTATCAGCATGGTTCAAATTTATGATTAAAAATAGGACCTATTAGTTGTAGTGCTTTTACTGGCAAAACCACATTTCAGAAAATGTAAGGCTCTGTATTTCTCTCATTCATGCACTTTTTATTTATTTACAGATGATCAACGTGATGAGGAAGAAAAATAACCTTTGTGTCCCTGAGGGTCTTAGAGAGAGAGGATGGATCAAGGGGGAGCAAGAGACACACATGGAGTGAGAGAAAGGGGCCAGTTTGTGTCTCTGTGAGTTACAGCAAGGCCACAAGCCTCTCTAAAATGAAATCCAACTTCTAATGCAGCACAAGAATGTCAGATTGGGAAGCTCTTCACATTATCAAGGTCATTTTCAAACCTTTCCAACACTGCGACACTCCACCAGAGCACAGAGCACCAAAACAGATGTGACAGTTTTTGAGAGGATAAATTAGATTGAGACTCTCTGATGTCACTGAATTCTGGTAATTATGTTACTCAGCTTGCTGTGCAGCCGCGCCCAAACCTTGCTGCCAGCCTGTGGCAGCCACAATTCATGGCTTGGGTGAACTTCAAGCAACAAAAAGATCTCTCTAATAGGCAAAAAATAGGGAAAATGTGCAGGATGCACATTTGATGTTCCTTTAAACTAGAGCTGCAAGCCAAATTCTGACTCATAACAAAACAGAAATCTGATAAACAAAATTTTCATAAACCAAAGTGTGCCCTTAAGTGTTTAAAGTATTTTTTCCAACATCATTTAATAAAGCAGAGGGAAAAAAATACTTCAGCCAGGCACTAAATTCGCTTCCAGGTTCCCCAAAATTTCAAAAGTTGCAAGCAATTAACTTTGGTTTTAAATTAAAAGCTGGTGAGCCATTACCTGCTCTTGATAAAAGTCAGGATTCTGGGAAAACTGAAAATGGAGAAGTCAGTCTGGTTTTCAGCTTCACTTGGTGAGCAATTCTGTTCAGATACCAAATTCCTCTGACAAACAGTCACTGTTGCACCTTGTGTTTTGTTAAGATAATTGTGCAGTTTATCAATATTATTGCTATTAATTGGTTAATATTTTGCACTTGTCTTATTTTCATTGCCTACTTAAAATTCCCTGAACCAAAACCCTTAGAAATAATTCTTGGAATTTAGGTTTATGTTGATGCGACTTTGAGAACCCATTTATCTAAATATGCTCCCAAAAACCTGCATGTCAAGCCTTTACAGCTGGGTTAATACACTTTATGCCTTCTTAATGTATGAGATTTTATGTTTTACTGTATATCTGCTGTGTTGAATTAAATGCCTGTGTGGTTCAAACAGGGCCATGGTGACATCTGGGGCTAATCTTAAAGCACTTTAAACACCTTCCAATATTTAAAGGCAGCCTACAGGAGAGCTGAAGGACTTTTGAGAAGGGCATGGTATGAGAGGACAAGGGGAAATGGCTTCAAACTGACAGAGGGCAGGGCTAGACTGGATATTTTATGAAGGAATTAATCCCTGTGAGGATGGTGGGGCCCTGGCACAGGCTGCCCAGAGAAGCTGTGGCTGCCCCATCCCTGGAAGTGTTCAAAGCCAGGTTGGACAGGGTTTGGAGTGACCTGGTCTGCTGTCAGGCGTCCTTGCCCATGGCAGGGGGATAGAATTTGATAATCTTTAAGGTCCCTTCCAACCCAAACCATTCTGTGATTATTATCTAAATTGTTTTTTTTTTTTTTACTGAACAGCTGTAAATCAAGAAAACAGACATTACTCTCTTTAGAAAAGAATCCTGCTTAAGAGGTAACCAACTTGTTATTGGCCCTTTCCTTGAACTCAACACAGTCAATGGTTGAATCCTGCTTCAGTTTTAGCCACAATGTCTTAACCACGCCCAAGGTCTCTGTAGCTCACTGTCCTGATTAATGAATAACCCTGCCCATTTCCCTTTTTCTTTAGTATTCCAAAGGAATGAACAACAATACAACTTTCTATCACCCAGATGAAGGACACAGTGTGGGCCTTTTCCAGGGAAGGACTTCAACAACTGCTTAAAGCAAGAACATAAATTTATGAAGATAAATGGGATGACCCAAGTACTTATTACACCCCACTGTTTAAGTAGCTCTGCTATCCCCAGATCCTTGCACAGGATGCTGAGATTTGTATCACAATTGCACACTCTAATACACTCATCAACATGGAAACAATATGTAGAAAACATAATTCCCAGGCAAAATATTCAGTAAACACCTTCCCCACAGCAAACTAACTCGTATTACCACAGGACCTTTGGACAGGTTTCCATCTTGTTTCTTTAGGGTTAATCAAACCTCATACTCAGGTCTACAGACCTTGGCCAGACCACCATCTCTCCCTTGCCATCAACAAGAAGCACAACAAGATACAGAAGAAAACAATAAACTTGGCACACCTGTTCCAACCTCCTGCTCCACGCTGTGGAGCACAGACACCCTGGAAACAAGCCTTGCAAAGTGCTTCCATGGCATTAAAGACAAAAAAGGGATCAGATCGCCTTGGCTGACCACGTCTAGGGGGACAACAGTGCCCTCACAGATACTGGCATGGTTCACAAGGCAGGGCAGCCCGGAGCAGGGACTCACGGAAGGCTGTGTAGAGCTCCGGCAGGGTCAGGCGGCCGTCGCTGTTGTAATCATCAAACTGGAGAAGGTCTTCAAGCGTACAGCCCAGCAAATCTCCCTCCAGCTCCTCCTTCTTCATCAGCTGCAGCAAAGAGAACAGGTAACCTGACATGGAATGCAATGCTACACACTGCTGGCAGGGCTCACCTGGCAGATTTTCCATGAAATGACCTTTGGGACATAGATAATAGATAGACAGATAGATAGATAGATAGATAGATAGATAGATAGATAGATAGATAATAGATAGACAGACAGACAGACAGATTACCATATCTACCATTATACATTTGCTTTCTATCAAGATATTCGTATTCCTGCAGCACTTCATGGACCATGGACTACAGAGTACAGAGCCCCTTCCTTTACCAGCTGCACAGAAACGCGTTTTCATTTTGAAAATGGACTGAAAAATAAATATTCAACAGGGAAAAAGGAAAGTCTGCTTCTCTTTTCTCCTCTGTAAGTAAGGACAAAATAGTGTTCCCTGATTTTAGGACTAGAACAGGCAACAGTGGATGGTGTACTCAGCCCTGATGTGCTTTCACAACCCCTGACACTTTGCTTCTTTTGTTTTTTCAGCATTTCATTTGGGTTCTCTGAATTTATTGTAGAACACGAAGAAAATTGCTGAACTGTTGCATCTTCCAGACAGGAAAGCTTTTTCCTGTAGGCCAGGGATTCTTTTATTTACTATTCTAGTCTTGACCCATTATGTTGAAGCAATTTAAAGTAATAATGCTAAAAAAATGACCCTTCACCTAGCAAGTAAAAAATATTCAATAAAAGTGAGATCAACCATAACTTCCAAGATCAATCCTCTAAAGATGGAAACTTCCCTCTGTCTACCCTTTGTATAGAAAATTGATTAACTTTTCATAAGACTGACAAGTTTTTACTAGTCCTTTTGATTTAATGTCAGGGAAAAAAACAGTGGAAAACACTTCAGCTGCGACACACTTAGTAGATTTATGAATCTGACTTTAAAATACATTAAAGATTTAAATGGAAATAATATTCCAATTACCACCATTGTTAATAGCCTTATATATCCATGGTTGCAAAACTACATGGCAATTTCACTGTTGGGTCCAGAGGGAAAATATTGGATAGGGTCTAGCAGCAAACAGGAGGCAAACCAGCTCTAAATAGAAGGGGATGGGCCATCTGCTGCCATTGTTTTGCTCAAAGCAATTCTGATGTGGAGAACACACAGATGGGTGCTGAATCATGAAGGACTATCCCCCCTGGATTCACTCCTTTGGGGTGAACCCCTCTGCAATGAGCCTCCTAAAGATCCACCTCCAGGTCGTAAAAATCACTTTTTACTGCAGCAGTGCAAGTTACCTGCCTTGAGTTTTTGCTTGCAGACAAAGTTATAGCGCTCGAGAGACTATTTTTCTTTTAAATAAAACAAAGCAAAGGCACAGCACCGGCTCATCCAGCAGTCAGAGGGAACAAGATCTCACTGCATCACGTTCAGCTCAGCTTCCTCTGCCCATGGGCAATGAAATTGCCGTCTTTGGGGGAAATTTAAAGTTGCAGAGAGCTTCAAAACAGAGAGCTAATGCAAATCAATTACAAATCTACCTAAGAAAGAGGTAAGAATAGTTCTGTTAAGACTAAAACCTGGGTAATTAAAAATTGCTCGTTACCTAAAAAAATGTCCCTTGAAACCTGGGTGGATAAACCGGTCTTGTAAGAGCACATAAAAATCATGTTGTTAAAGAGAAAAATAAAGAATTGGCATGCTACAAATAAACTGTGAATCCTGCTGCTGTGAGAGCCCAGAGCTGCCCACAGATGTGTCCCCAGCCTGGCTGCCACCAAGGGGCCCAAGACCAGAGCCACTCAGCTCAGGACTAAAAGAACTCAAAGTTTATCTAAATTGAGCATTAATAGGCATTATTTTGACTTTTGAGAGGTGATCCCTCAGCCATGCTGGAGGCCAGATTGTGTGGAGAATGGTTGGGTGAGAGAGCTCCTGGCTGAGGCTGAACTTATTCTGGTCCATCAAACTGCAGTGGGCTCCAGATGTTCAGGCACATTTTCTGATTTTGATAACAGTGAGAAGAATGAAAATAAGAGTAGCCAATGTCTGTGTTTGCACTTGTGAGAGAGACCTGGGCTCCAGGCACATCTGCAAACAAAGCCCAGAGGAACTTTGAGGCAGACCTTACAGCACTGCCTGAGCTCCTTTGCAATAACAATTGATTGCAGGCTGGCAAACCTTTATTTCCACAAGGGTTTTCAAATCCTAATAAAATAAGTTTCATGTAAAAAGGGCAAAAAAATTGGACAATAGAACAGACACTTAGATGCCACTATGTAAAATCTGGCTTTGAATTCAGATAAAACTGTTTTCTTATAGCTACCATGTCTTTATGAAAAAATCATTGCCTTCAGAGGAAATATTGCATATATTCATAGCCCTGAGATCTAAGGGAATTTATGCTGACACTTTGCATTGTGTGGAAAGGATCAAGCATCCTGTCAACAGCCTGAGGAGTAAAATGCAGCACAAAGTGTCCTGGAGAAGAGTGAGCTCAGGGAGGAGCAGGCTCGTGCCTGCAACACCCTCTGTGCTCCCTGGGAAGTCAGAGTGCAGATAAGACACTCAAGGGTGAACTTACTGTGAACAGCCTGGTCTAGGGGCAGGTGTCCCTGCCCATGGCAGGGGCTGGAATGGGGTCAGCTTTCAGGTCCCTTCCCACCCAAACTATCCCATAATTCTATGAAGGAACAGCTTTGGAAAGTGGAATAGGTCCTAGATAGGACTGGCTTCCAAAGAGGTCTTCGAAGGCATTTGCTTCCAATTCTTCTCATGGATGAGAAGAATTAGAAATAATTCTAATTCAGTAATAATGGAATGGAAAGGCATTTTACAGGACTGTTTTCCCAGGTCTGCACATGCCAAGAGCAAGCTGAGGACACGCCAGGTTGAGCGCCCAGGATGGCTGTTTGATTCACTTTACCAAGGAGATGAATTCCAACAGCACAGCATGCCTGAAATTAGAAATAATCCTTTTTTCAAGCTCTTACCTTTTCTATCAATTTCTGCTAATCCACATTTCAGCATCTGCCTAGGGATTTTAGGACAATATACCCGTTGACAAACATCCCAACTTTGCTGTCACATTACTCTGTACTAATGCCCAGGTCAGAAGGCAGGGAGGAGAATTGAGAGATTGCTGCTTAACGTACATGCACCTAAAAAATCTAAATTGATTTTCCCCAAGCCAGCTAACTGGAAATACTTCAGAAGATGTCAGTTAGCAGAGCAAGGATTATTATCTATTTTGAGGAGTATGGATGGGGCTGGAAAGCTGCCATGTTTTTTGTTTGGAGATGAGCTTCAAATGTTTGAGACAAGGCTGACTCCTGGGAGATGCAGGGAGAGACTCACTGACTGTGTTAGACTTTCCTCCTGCACTTGCTGCTGACTGGACAGGTACAAATGACCATTCCCACCTGAGCGCTGCTGTGCTACATTCAATTCACACTTTGAATGAAAATCCGCTTCATAATTCCGTTCTCACTGAACAACCAACCTACCTGAGCCAGCTCAGAGCTGCTGAGATGCCCATCACTGTTCAGATCCAAGTGCTTAAAGAGCTCTTCAATGAGGAAGCGCTTCTGGGCTGGCCTGTCCTTGGCCAGGCTGCCGGGGGGGCTCTGCCGCCGCGCCTGCAGGTCCAGCAGGATGCTCTTCAGCCTGCTGTAGTCTGCCATTGTGCAGCTGTCCCCTGAGAGATAAGACAGCATTACTGCTCCACGTGCATTCACCTTGATCTCTTCAAAGGACTGAGGTCCTAAAAGGAAAAATTAGGCACATATGTCTGCATATTCGGCTCCGCTCAGCTCTGCGCTTGAGGAGCTCCTGGAGTTGTTACCTTTTGTAATAGCTGGCAGATTTTCTAAATCCTGCTGTCAGGGATACTCTCCAGCATGTTACCTTCCAGATTTTACAGGGCTTCAGCTACAGACTGCCACACTCAGTTTTGTAACTCCAACAAATATTAAATTGGCTCTATGCTTTTCTATATGAAAAAATTTATCCCATAAAGTAAAAAATAAACCCGGGGAAGCTGATGTTTAGAAAGTTCCACTCACGTAACTGGTACCCCAGACTGTCACCCTATGTCATCAAGGAACTCTCAGAGACAGCCTGGGGTGGTAGAAGGCCAGAGGAAGGACAGTGAGGAGTGCAGGGCTGTGGGGAGCCCCAGCAGCTGTGGTGTCACTAGTGCCTGCTCATCATCACCCCACTGCAGGCTGAAATAAATACTGACCCTGACCAGGGAAAAGGGTTATTATCAGGGAAAAGCCCTCCAGTCACTTTCCCTGAAGTGACTCTGGCTTGGCTGAAGAAATCAGATTGAACTCTCCTGACCTTGAAAGCTCACACTGTGCCTGCAGCCATCCACAGCTCTTCCCCTCCTCAAGGAAATGCATCCACATACCCAAAGTGGTACAAGATATTATGACCCTTTTCTGCTCATCTGTTGGCTGGCAGAGCTCAGCAGAATGAGAAATGGCAGCTGTCCTTCTGTGCAAATCTGTTTTCTTTAGTCAGAGCACAGCACCTGGTGCCTTGCAGGAGCCTTGGAGCAGACCCTGGAGCACCCTCAGGCTCCAGCTGTGGGTCCCAACACTCTGTGGGTTCCAACCATACCCCACCAACAGCATCAGCACCTCCAGCTCTTCCCCTCAGGTGTCCTTGTGTCCATAATGTAACTTCCCTATAAAAGTTCCCTCACTCTCTGCCATACTGGGTTTAAAACAAACCTTTTCTTTTAAACCCCATCACTGATCCTGTTGGATTAAATCTAAGATTTAAACTTAAATCTAAGAGAACATGGTCCCACTTCAGTTTAAGGGACAATACCCTTGTAGATCAGCTCCCCAAAGACTCTAAACATTATTCCTCTGAAAAACAACAGAAGACTCTGGCACAGTGACAACTAATGTTCCTATCCCTTTCTTGCTGAGCTGCAGCATTTTGGACCTCTTGGTCCCACTCCAGCTGAAACCCAATTAAAATTCCAGGTGGGAGGCACTTCTCTGATAGCAAACCCATCTACTGTCAAGGTTTTTTTTCACCCTTCATATTTTGTGCTCACAACTTCAAAAGCATTATGACCTGAGAAGGTGAGAGAGGACACAGAGGATGAACATGTGCTCACCAGTCAGGTCAGTGCCCTCCTGCTACATGAACAAGAACTGCAAGACAAGGCTTATTTCCTGCTCTGAACTCAGTCCCATCTAGTTTGGAGAGCTTCCTGCTGCTCAGGGATATTAAGCAGCTGATAAATTTTTCCTTCCCTCTAAACAACCTCCAAAAAGCACTGGTTCTCACTTGGGATCATTCTTGTTTTACAGAAAAAACAAGGCTATTCAGTTATTATTAGTTGAGTTTATTATTTTTGACTTCTTTATTTCAAACCATGTCATTTGATGGTTTGAGAAGGCAGTATATTTTTTTTTATTCAATCACCAGCTTATATAAGAGAAAGCCTGATTACTGTACCCATTTAGTCAACCTATTCTGTTGTATATACTGTTTTAGCTACTGCAATAATATTTTTTCTCTTAACTGGAATTTTATTTTCAATCAAAACTTAATCCCAGAAATGTATCTAGGGATAATGAGGGTGGGGAAAGTGATTTAATTTTCTTCCACTTCTGTTTCTGCTTTGTGGTTTCCATCAGTGAGCACCAGCAGTGCTACAGGCAATGTACATGGTGACACCTGGGTGGGCTGACCCAGGTTCTTACTTCACACCCTCCAGGTTTGTTTTCAGCAGCTGGGACTTCTTTTTGTAGATATTTGCTGTTACCTGGGTAAGGCTTTCCCAGCCTCCCTCCCTCAGCACTAACCCAAGTGTCACATCTACAGGGGTTTTATCACACTTGCAGGGATGGGGACTCCACCATGATCCTGGGCTGGATGGAGTCAATCCAAAAGAATTTTTTCCTAATCCTCAACCTAAGCCTCCCCTGGTACAACTTGAAGCCATTTCACCTCATCCTGTCATTTACTACTTGGAGTAGAGATCAACTCTCTCTTGGCTACAGCTTTCTTTCAAGTAGTTACAGAGAGGGAGAGAGCCCCCCTGCCTCCTTTCCTCAGGCTGAACCCCCAGTTCCCTCAAGCACGGTGTGAGCCAGGGGACAGAGATCTCCTTTCACTGAATTACAGCCCTCCTGCATTCCTCCATGCTCAGAAAACAAAGCCACCACAAAACTGCTTTTCTTGAAAAACTGCACACTGATCTGGGCTGCCAGCCAGCCCAAGGTAAATGTGCCCATTTACCTTGGAGGGGGTCACATTACCTTGGGGGTCACAGCCATGCTGCAGCTTCCAGACAAGTGTGATGGGCACTAAGAGTGAAATAAAGGAAAGCACAGAAGGGCAGAGCTGGTGACAGCCGCTGGCAGCAATTCCCAAATCCTGCTATAAACTCATAATACATTTTTCCCCATCACACTGTTGCTATGTTCAGGGTCATGGATCCAGCAGACCCCTATCCTGCACAGCAGGGTAAGGCCACTCCATGGTGAACACATCAAAGAAAACCAGTAGTAAGACAATTATTTCTCTTATTTAAAAAAATAAGTCCAGTTTCACATGTTGCTAACATATGCTGCAGGCAGAAAGTCAGAAGGTGCTTCTAGCCCCTGTCAAATCAATACCTTCACTTCCTTCTGGAGAAAATCACACTCTCCAGCTCTGTTGGAAGTGGATCCCAAGCCTCTCTCCAGGGTGTGGATGTGACAGACTGCATGGGTCTCACACCTTTGCACATTTTCCCTGACATCCCAGACATCTGAGGGCTGCAGTGACACAGAAGCAGTTGGTCAGAGCCCAGCAGCGCTGAGCTGTTTAGCAGCACACAAGCAAAAGCAATAAAGTTCTGTCCCAGGGTGTGAGATTGATAATTTCCTCCTTTGGACTAAAAGATCAATAGAAAAATGCACTACAACTGCAATACATATTTATAGCTATCTATATATATATGCATTTAAGTATATATGTATAATTTATATACTTATTCTTACTGTAGTGGAAGAACAGAGGGAAAACTTCTCCAGGTCAGTTGAAGTACTCTGACCTGAAACTATAACTTTGTATTAAGTCTGGCCAAAGTGTTGGCTCAGAAATTATCTGTGCTTGGGATGTCTGAGCTGATGTGCTGCTGCACAACCCAGACCTAATGCTTTTTATTTCAAACAAAATAATGTGCTTCAGCAACCAGACACGGATGTCCTAGAAAAGACACTGCCTGCTCAGCCAAGTTATGGAGGAGACACATTCAGGCTACTCAAAACATCTGGAAAGTCAATACCAAAGACAGCAAGATTCTCCTGCAGCAAAGATCCTTCCCCTTATTTACTAAGAATTATTATTGCATCTTTTAACCTAAGTTCCTTAGAGACTGCTGACACTGAGCTGGTTTATAGGTCTTGGAGAGCAAAGCTCTGTATTTCCCCTCCTTCCCTCTCACTCTCTCCTGCTGTCCTGACATCTGTAATCTTCTTACACTGTGCCAAGCATCTACCAACTTTATCTACTAAATACTGTCTCTTTAGGCTTCTGCCTCCTCTGGTTCTGCTCCTCCAAGTATTACAAATCTGACTGTTAAGCAAAAAGAATGTCAGAAAAGCTATCTGTGTGCCCTCTCACTTATCCCCACTCTCCTCTCTCTCTGCTGACTGCCCCCAGCAGTTTCCTTTGCAACACAAACGCATCATTAGCAGTTTATCTCATCTCAGGCTGCTCTCCTTGGTAGGTCTTGCTAATGGATGTCTCTCAGCTTGGTTTCCTTGTTAGAGCTTCCCAGGGGCTTGGATTCTGCTCACAACTGCAACCTGTGTAGGGAGGTTTCGTTTGGATGTCAGGAAAAGGTTCTTCCCCCAGAGGGTGTCTGCACACAGGAGCAGGATCAGCAGGGAATGGTCACAGCACCAAGCCTGACGGAGCCCAAGGAGCATTTGACAATGCTCTCAGGCACCTGGAGGGACTTCTGGGGTTATCCTGTGCAGGGCCAGGAGCTGGACTTGATGATCCTTGCGGGTTCCTTCTAACACAGGAGTTTGTGATTCTATGATTTTAGCTGACCCCCACCATTCAGAGATGGGTTTTGAAGCATTCCTTCCCTGCCCTGTTTCTAAACATCAGAAATGCCACCACATGTGTTCAGGTGCCTGTGTGGAACTGCCAGCTGACCCCCTGTGTGTACTCAGGCACCATCCCCACCACACAGCTGGGGAGCCAACACACAGAGAGACACCCACACAAACTCTGGATGAGCTAAAATTGCTATTCTGCCCTGCCCTAAACTGATTCTTCAATTCTAGTCCATTATTTCCCTTTTCATGCTGGGGAAGATCTCCAATGCAACAAGCTCTTCTTATCAGTTTAGAGCATTTTCAAACCCAGTGAAGCCTGAAACTGCTTGAATTAAAAAAGAAAAAAAAAAAACAGAAAAAAAGAGACAGGGAAAGAAAAACAATAAGACAGAAGAAGAGTAAAAGAAAAATCCAGCATATGAAGGTGTGATTGCTAAAATGTGGCAAATAACTGTCAAATTTACATGCTCTGCTCCAAGCAATGCTGCTTCTTGCTCTGTTTTGCAGCAGCCACGTAATTCATCCTGTTTAGCACTTCTGCATGCTTTGGCAGATAAAATATTGATCAGCCTGCCAAGGAACACAGAATGCCATTATGTTTTTATGTCAGAACTCAGTAATGATCTACATTTATCAAGAGCATCCTCCCTGTGAAAGGTCAGTGGTGAATGTAGCTAAATTGTGATGACAGATCATTAATCCAGCTCCCTCAATAATTGTCCTCTTTAAAAATTTTACTCTTGGTTTCTGTGAATTGCTGCAGGTTTTTACACTTGCATCCCAATCTTCAACCCAGTTCTGAGTAAAAGCAGATAACAGAGGAACAGAGGCTGGAGATGAAAGCGTCCTTCAAAGGAATGCAGGGTACAAAATAAAAATAAACTGAGGAAGCAAAGAGCTTCCTTTGATGGGGAAACTAATCTCCCAGTGAAATATTACTGTGCAAGGTGCCTTACAATGCAATGATTACTCGAAATGTCAGAACTTCTTTAAATATCAAAAATTTTCCTGGGGACAGGAAAATTAAAGATGACTTCAGTTCTTCAGGGGTCTCCTTGCAAATCCCCATTCTGCCTTGCAAATTTTTTACCTGTCTCTTTCTATCTATCTTTCTCTTCCTTTAATTGCTTGTTTCTGCACATGCATGGAGAGTTTGGCTGGACTTTCCTCCCAGTTTTCCTGTGTGGTTGGAAAGAAGAAAATAACAGCTTTTCTCAACAATTTACATGAACAGACTTCTCTGAGCAAGCGCAGCTGCAGGAGGAGAACATCAAGAAACCTTTTTGGAATTGACAATTTCTTCCAATTTAGAAATATCTGTGAGTTTTGAATCTTCCCAGCTCTGAATTTTATAGGCTGTAAATACTACAGGTTGGATATTAGGAAAAAAATCTCCATTTAACCACTCTCCAAAGAGTGGTTAAACTTTGGAAGAGGCTGCTCAGGGAAGAGGCAGTCACCATCCCTGGAAGAGTTCAGAAAATGAGCAGATGCAGCACTTTGCAGTGGGACAGTGGTAATGGGGATATTTGGCTGAAGGTTGGACTTTATGGTCTTGGAGGTCTTTTCCAAACTTAATGATTCCATGATTCTATGCAAGGTCTGAGCAAACCAATTTACGATGAAGAGAAATTAACTGAAATCTTAATGTATAAACATCAGTGATAACAACCAATTAACTTCTGATCATTCAGAGAAAGCTTCCTATAAAACACCAGGCTGTGTTCTGCAGCAATTACACTGCACATAACCCCACTGCAGTGTTCCTGTAACACCTGATAATGACACAGGGAGTGTTCTGCTGCCTCCAAACATCACTGAAGACCGTCTCTGTGCACAGAGGAAGCCACACGCCACAGATGTGACATTAAGGCAATGCTGCTAATTGCATCCTGTTCCCTCACAGCATCACCTGCCTGCCTCCTTTACACACAACCAAGCTCCTCAAAGGCTGAGTACCTGTTTTATTCCTGAGTTGAATTTACAGGTTAAGTGAAACTCTGGTTCAGTTCCTGCTAAGAGGAGCAGATGTTTAACTTCATGCAAATTCATGAACATCCTTCAGTTGCTTCTGCTGAAAAAATTCAATTAACAATAAAAATCCAAACTAACTTGCTTATCTTAGGGATGTGTTTCAGCTAATAAGATGTACATTTATCAGGTATCCATATATAATTTAGCAGCAACTGGGAGCTCACCAAATTTATCACAGAAATGGAATGGAATATAGGCCATGAAGTAGATACTATTAAACAATAGACATTTACAACCTGGAAGAGTTAAAGCTTGCCTCAGTGTATATTTGTTTCAATATTTCATTTTATTACAAGAAAAAGCACCCATCTTTTACTCTGTGAGTTTTAAAAATATATTAAAAACTTACAGCATGAGAATATTAATTCCCAGTTCTATAAACAAAAACTCTATTCCTACCTTAAACAATTACCTTCCAAACTGCATAAAGCTAAATGAATCGTATGCCTCAGCCCCCAGTGCACAGAAAGAGGAGGATGAATTTGCAGCCTTTCTTGGGAAGCCCAAGAATTACAACTTGGTTTGCCAAGTCCAAAGGCAAGTTCTAGATTTGTGTCCTGCCTGGGAGGGAGCAGGGGCAGCCCCAGGAGGGAGGCAGGAGGAAGCCTGCAGGTGGGAAAACACAAAATAAACGTCATTTATCAAGTGCCTATCACCACCTAGGCAGTGTGCCACAGATTTATAGACTTTTAAGGCCAAGAGGGATTATGTGCACACTCTGACCTCCTGCCCCAAGTTCAACAAGATTTTCCCTGCAGCAGCTCCATAATTTGTTTGCTCTATAGCACACCACCCAGGAAGGCTTCCAGCCCTAATTTAAGCATCAAAGAGCAATTTTTTTTCAAATGATTACTTAGTCTCAGTGGGCAAACATATTTTATTTTTAATTTGCTTAGCTTCAATTTCCATCCACTGAATTTTGTGACACATATATCTGGTACAGCAAACTATAAGTCTCATATTCCACATCACCTTCCCAGTCCTGCTCTGCTGCTGTGCTCATCCCAGGTTACACCTGTCCTCTCGAGGAGCTGTGGGATACAATGGCTCTCACTAAGGCAGCTCACATTCTGAATGACTGGGTTTTCTCTCTTTTCTGGGAATTTTATCCTTCTGTGGTTGACAAAAATGGCTGTGGCCATGTTTGCAAGAACCTTTGGCTTCTAGTCAGCAGTGGGTGGCTTTTCCAAAATTCAGTGCCCACCCCTGAGCTGGCTCACACCCTTCCTGGTGCTCCAAGGTGGTAGTGGGCACACACTACTTTGTGTGCACTGCCCACAGAAAGCCCAAACACATTCCCAAGCCAGAGATTTCGAGATGATTTGGTGGATGATTGCTCTCATTCCACCAAGGCATCTCTCCCAAAAATCCATTCAGACAGCATTCCTAAAAACTACTTAGCATAAAGAAGATGTAACTAACAGCAATGCCTGGGCTGGGAAAGCACAAAGGCAAGCAAAGCTATTCTGATTACATTTGCTACATGCTGAGTATTAACTGTTATTTTTGTGTTAAAAAATTAAAAATTACTGTCAAACCAGAGGGAAGAAACAATGTCATGAACATCAATGCAGATGAAGGAACACCACACAGTCAAGGCAAACAACTCATAACTCCTATTTTGCTTGTCTCAACTATTAGGTGAGTGTAAATATAACAGAAATCCTGAGTGAATTATGCATGAGTCCTATGCTGAAAACTGTTTCTAATGATTAATTTACTCAAAACACAGCCCACTCTGCTGTAAATCTTTTACTCCCCACAGAGATGTGATCTTACACACACACTCTCACACACTCAACTCCCTGTGACTGTTGGGTACTCTCTCTAAATTATATTATATATACAATAAGATAGCATTTTTCTGCTTTTTAAAAGCTATTAAGCTAAACTAGTGATGCTGCATTCTAAGGTGCAGATAAGGGAGGAGGGGAGCAGGAGAGGAAAATGTCCCTTATAGAGGTCTTTTAACAATAACAACAAAAATAGCTTAAGAATGTCTAATTACTTAAGATCCCACCCCAGAACAGTGTAATTAATTGCTTCAGTGATTGAGAAACACTGTATTGAAAGAGCCTGGGAAGACAGTGAGGTTTTTATAAAGGATAAGAAAGAGAAGAAAATAAGACAAGAGAGGTGACTGGGCAGGTTCAAGGTGATTGCTGGGGATTCTCAATCAGACCCATAAGAGACACTGCTTAATACTGCTTTCCAATATGGAAAACAAAACAAAACAAAACAAAACGACCAACAAAAGAGTAAATTGACCGTTTGCGAAAAGACACACTCCCAGACAGCAACAGCTGAGAAGCACTTCTGAAAACAGGGGTTTTCTCTATAAATCCAGGCTTGAATTTCTGTTTCACCACTTCAGCAAATCAAAGGTAATTAAAGGCAAACCTACTGTGTATGACTCTGTATGACATCTCCATTTGTGTGATTTGTACTTTCTGGGGTCAGTCATGCATCCCAGGGCCCTGATGCTGCCCGTGCTGCTCCATGGCAGCACAGTGGGACCCTCCAGGAACCTCTACACTCAGTCTGTACAGAGTGGTAAAAACAAACACGCTGCTTTTAGCAAGAATTGATTAGATGGTATTAATTTTACATATTTCCTTGTGTTTTTGCTGTAAGGATGGTTAGATTACTGGTTTCTTTCCATGAGCTGAACCTTTGGGCCACCAGCAATGGCAGGAAGGCTCTGCTCTGATCAGCAAAGTTTCATTGTGATGGGCTATGAAAGAGTATTTGGAGGACAGCTGTGGGTCAGCAGGGAATTTTGTGTGTTGGGAGAAGTCTGTACTGACCTACAGACTTCTCCCTGTCCATGTCTGTCCAGTCCATTTAAAGGCTCTGAGATAAGGTTCTCAAAGTGCTTTCAGAGAGCTCCTGGCATGGCTTTAAAGCCTCGAGTGCTGCCAAAACACAAACAGCAGAATAAACACAGCACAACAGATCTGCTGGGACCCTTCTATCTGTACACACAGCAGCATCAGATGCTGTGTCAGTGATGGATTACAGCCTCAATACAGAGGCAGCAAAGGCAAGATGGACAAGAAGTTAAGAGCTATCACCCTTGGCTTGATGCATATCGCCACAGACAAGGGAAAACCCAAACCAAATACATCAAGAAGAAGAGTTGTTTGAAAGCCAGTAATTTCTTCTGCAATGTATCTGCAGTGAGCACCAGTTTACACCTGATGCTGTGCTTTAGCTTAACTCTTCATACCTGAGATTGCTATTTTTAAATGAAGGGAATTAACCTTTCAGACCATTCATGTTGGAGACTGCTGCTTTGTTAACAATGAAGCCAAATCTCCCCGAGTGATCTGCAGGACAGAAATAAATAAATAAGGTCTTCCTGGCCATTTGAAGCACCTGAAACCACATATGATAAAAGCTGTCATTATGAACTGGAAGAGTTAATTAATGTACAGTGATGATTAGCTTCACTCACTCTTCACTTCAGCACTTATGCGAGGCAGAGCCTCAGTTCACCTGAGTGTGCAGGAAGCCAGATGTGCCTATCACTGTAGCCAACACTTATTCCTCATTTCTGTATGAAAAATATCTTCAGTACTTTAATGCCCTTTAATTTAAAGTAACTAAACCAAACAGGCTTTTGTTAGATAAACAGGACGTTTGCTTGTTGTGCCTGCTTCAGCTACACAAGCTGCAGTTTGACATTTTACAAACCTCTACCTTATTCCTATTAGAGAAAGCAAAATTGTCTGGATTCCTCTGGGAAGTAACCAATGCTCACTTTTTTATGGCTGACTGGTACATCTATCAAATACTTCTAGATAGCAAATGTGTTATTTGGAAGCTTTAATAAACGTTAAAGTCCTCCGGCACTAATGTAAATTTTGCAGATTCTGTTCTGCTCTGAAACACCTTTCCAAACAATTCACTGGCTCTGCTGTCAGAAGGAATGCTTCACTATCACTCAGTGCTTGAGATTTCATGAATCTGACTCCCTGGTAAAGGTATTTTTCATTTTTACTGTTTGGTGTCTTATCTGTATGAAGAATGCACAGGAAAAGTGCCCAGCAATGTGTACTACAAAGGCTTCCATGCACCATCCTCGGTGATGGATATGGTCAAGAACAATTTTTCTTTTTCTTGGGTATTTGTGTGCACAGGTTTTCTCTGATACCTTCTTGGAGACACTCTTACTTCTACCACAAGACCACAGGATCTGCCACAGAACAGCTTCATCCTCTATCACAGAGTTTTTAAAGCAATTCTGAGCAAATTGCCTATGGTTACCTGTTCTCTCCAGAACATCCCTACTCTGAAGGCGTGTGATGTTTACAACAGGGAGAGCAGAGAGTATGTGCACACACAGGGAAGCAGTTCTCATGACATTTTCAATCCAAAAGCAAGAGGAAAACGCCATAATGCTCTGGAAACTGTGTGTCCTTCCACATCCTCAAAGGCATTCAGAGAAATCCTCTCCAAAACACTGCTGATTTACAGCACTTCCCACCTTGCACTCGAACTGTGGAGTCTCCCATATCCTCTCTCAGAGCACTAAAGGGCAGCACATGTAATTACAGCAAGCAGGAGTATTTATTATTGTTAAGGACGTGTGTAATGGTCTGATAACGATGTGCTGTGCCTGTTGTTCAGATGTCATTAGGAGACCTCTCAGGCATCTCATTAGTAGACCGTAACATACACCCTAAAGGGTGTTACTGCAATTATAAAATGTTAACTTCTGAAGAGGAAAACATGCACAAGGGACAGAAAGTACTTCTAATGGGGAAATAAAGCATTAAAAAGGAGTAAGAAACTTCACACAAAAAACTCTTAAATTAGTCCAGAAACAACAGATTGAAGGGAAACATTTCCAACATGCACATGTAGACACCAGAGCATACCGACTCCTCCAGAATTTAATGAGGTCAAAAGTACTCCATTTAGCAGATAGAAAGGTTTGCAAAAGAATAGCTGGATTTTTCTTATTATAATCACACACATATATAGTGTCATACACATATGGCACTCCAGAAACCAATACAGTTGGAGAGTGAAATTGTGCCACTTAATGACTCAATGGCCCTATGCTGTGTAAAGTGATAAACCCAATTCTTTCCCTATGACAAACAGTGCAGATGAGGACTCCAATGCCTATTGCACCAACCTCCCCAATCAACCAGAGCATTCAGCTCAACCTCTGAACACACCCTGACCTGTCTATAAAAGGCACCTGCAGCATTTACGACTCTGAGGGCTCCAACAGAGGGAAAAACACAAATTCATCTACTCTAACTTCCCAGTTACACCACAAACCCACATCACTGCTTCCTGTCCTCTCCCTTCAGAAACCAGGCAACAGGAACAACAAGATTTTTATTTCTGCTCTAAATCCATGTTATGAACAGCAAATACAGCAGATCAAGCAACAGAATGAATAAATAAAAGCTCACCGATGCTACAGGCTGAGTTTTGGGGATTAATTCCTCTCCTCTTTCTTTGTGGGATTTCTTTTTAATATTTTCTCTTAAGCACTATAATGATGGATGATGAATGGGACAGTTATCTGAGCACTGGAAGAGCTTTGCTACTGACAA
The DNA here is from genome assembly GCF_963513975.1 of Fringilla coelebs. Taxonomy (NCBI): domain Eukaryota; kingdom Metazoa; phylum Chordata; class Aves; order Passeriformes; family Fringillidae; genus Fringilla; species Fringilla coelebs. The sequence continues at coordinate 8,935,421 of NC_140041.1, forward strand.
GTCAAATAACCTCTCTGCAGTTCAGGGTACCAGTTCTGGAGTAGATCTGCTGGAGGCCTGTCAAGATAACAATATCCCCACACCAACTGCTGGCAGTGGGATTTCTCATTATATATGTCACTAAACCACAGAGGGAAGCTTCTTACCACAGAAATAAGGGGATGAAAACATGTTTTTCCTCAAGATTTTCAGCACTGAGAGTGCCATATTCCAGGGTAAAGCACGAATGACAAATCACTGTGTTTTGATCCAGGAGAGCACTACATGGAGAGGGAATTAGCAGAGTTTAAGATCTGGGACAAAGGGAGCAATGGCCCCAAGGGAGCTGCCTGTCCAGGCAGAGCAGAGCTGGCACTGGCACTTCTGCCCCTGCCTGGCAGGGCTTCAGCTCATGCTCTGCTTCAACAGGCTCCCTCTAGACCTCCCTAAAGAAAGGGGCTCCCCAGATTTCATCTCCCTGGGCTGGAGTGACCTCTGTAAGAAAAACACACAAAATTCAGACCATTATTTGATAGCTTTGTCTGCATCTACATCAACAGAATGAAAGCAAATTAACCATTCCCTCTGTTGGCTGATGCCCTCTGATAAGCAGTGGCCAGTCACATTAATGGGACAAAGCTCCCAGCTCAAACTTCTCCAGGCAACTAAAGTAACCTCTTGAGTTTTGTTCTTTTTTATACAACGGCAGACAAATATCTGAAAACTTTAAAAACTAATATTCTTTTTATGAATTTTTATGCTTCATATGCTAGAATTTGTAAAACCACAAAATGTTTTGAGCTGCAATCACTGAAGCAGAAAATATATCTATGGCTGTCAGATAAATTTGTTTTCAGCTGTGAAAAAAATATATTGCTATCTCACATAAAGCAGTATCCTGGCATCCCAAATATACCAGCTAGCAGCCCCTTGGTCTAATTCATATTTCAAAGATATTGCAAGTGACCCAAACATGAAATGTGATGGTGGTATTTGTGAGCAGATTTGTAGCAGCAGTGTAAACCCATTGACTTTTACAAAAAAGAGATAGAAAGATTGCACATCTGGATCTCTGCTAAGGGGTGCAGAAGGTCACCAGCAATGCCACCTCTGCAGCTGGAGATGTTTGTACCACAGACACAGTGAGAAACTACAGAAATGCATTCCCACACAACAGTTCCCTTGCACATCACTGTACCCACCCATTCTTACCTCTCACATCCACAGAAAACACAACACACACCAGGGCCCTGAGCAAACCCCCAAATGACAGAGGAGCAGCATCTTTAGTAATACTCATTAAAATCTGGTCATTGTTTTCTATGACACACAAAAAACCCAGACTCTTCTCTGGCTGTGCCACTCCACAGTCACCTTTTTTCCATGTCTTTGAGAATCTTATTTAATCCTTTTGACTTCCAGTTCATTCACTCCCTTCTGAAGGAATCTGCTGTTCACCCCATACATCCAGATCTGAGGAAGCTGTTAGAGGAAACCTTGGGCATTTGAAGTTCCAGAAGAAGCCAGTCCCAGAGCCTTCCAGACCCTGCCTTGGGAAGCCATGCATGGTCTCCTCCTGCTAATGAACAGCCCTTCCCTGCAAGGCTTTATCAGGATCTTTTGTCTTGGGAGCTTTGTGGCATATTATGGCATAATTGCTTTCTGTCTGAATTCAAATGTAAAAACTTTACTTCATTACATCTTACAAAAGAATTCAATTTTCATGTCAGGTAGAAGATCTCCATGGTGTTTCAGGTTCCCTACCCAAGGCATGGGGTTGGAATGAGATGATCTTTAAGGTCCCTTCCAATCTAAACCATTCCGTGATTCTTTGATTCTAGGTTAAAATATATTTTAAGGAAGCTAAGCCTGAAGCCTGAACTTTGAAAAAAACCCCATTATTAGAAACCAGAGAGACACAAAAATAAATTTGTTTCCTAGTTTTATTGACTCCTCAAAAGCCATTTAGGAAGGTTTTATCTGAGGAGGGGTCATGCTCCATGAGCACATTTTCCATGGGCATGTATTTGTAAGTATTTGTAATTGAGGGAGGTGTAGTTAACACACTTTGGCTAATGCCAAATACCTCATTCCTTGGTACTTCCCTCCCCACGTGCTCCCTTGGCTGGTGCTCTGCGAGGGGGGGATGCAATGAACACCTCAGGTAAAAATCAAATAGCACTGCTCAAGATGGTGATAATGGCACATTTAAAACAACACCTGGCAGAAGCACCTGCAGAAGGGACTGAGTCATAAAAGACTGCAGCTACAGTATTTCCTTCAAAGACTGGAATGCTGACAAAGTACAATTGCAGGAGCCTTGGCACTAAGAAGGTTGACAAATCAGGACAATTTCGAAGGAAGGATGTCAGCAGCAACATCCTCCATCATTCCACCATGATGGCACTAGTCAAGCCTTGTGGAGGCTGCACCAGTAAATAAAAAATGGGAGCAGTCCTCAGCATCGAGCATGAAACTAATCCCTTGGCTCCAGCCATCAGCTACTGCTTATCTGCACGTCAGCTTTTCTAACACACTGCCTATGAGCTTGAAAATATCCCAAATCTGTATCACGGGGTAGGGGGAGAAGGAGTTTGCCTTCTCTAAAGGAGCACTTTTTAACAGTGCTTTTTCACAGCCATTAGGAGACTGCCTTGCACTATGAGACTGCAGATGAAGGTTTTGACTATAAAACTTACAAAAATGAAATAATCAGCTGCATCTCTCAGAACCTGGAACATACACGGATCTATATGTCTGGGATTATTTTTATTCCTTACAAGTTTAAGTATGAAGCATAACTAAACATCACTCCAACACACATCATGATTCAGACAATGGAGACATTAAATTCCATTATTCCTTCTATCTGTCAAAGCCAGAACTGAGCATAATGACCTAGAAACTTGGGAATTCTTTAATCTAAACTATCCTGGCCTTGGTGGCAGCACATGGCTCCAAATTCCACCTCTCAACAGGACATGCATATCATGATAATACCTTTCTATACATTTATGTACATAATGCACACACAAGGATACAATAGTAGAGCCCAGCTCTCCATGGCTCTGAGACAGCAGGACACAGAGGAGCTGCTTGCTGGCAAATTCAGCACCGGCAGCCTTGTGGTCGGTCAAAAATCATGCCCTAAACTCTGTCAGTCAGGTTCCTAATAGGAATGAGTGAAGCTTGGAACATACATCTGCTTTTGCAAGTAAATATCCACTGCATGGGAAAGCTTATGATCTAAGAAAAACACATTCCAAATTAGAAAATAAAAATTCTAGGAATGGAACTGCGCTGATCTTCCTTTAATGCTGTATTACAAGGGAAATATTAGTATTTTCTGCAGAAAAAAAAGGCATCTAATGAGTCAGAACCAACAGCTTTCAAAACACCCCCAGCACCTGGTTTGGACTTGTTAGCTTCTTTAGTTTCCTTCCTTTTGCAGTGTTTAAAATATTTCCCTTTGCAGTGTTTTAAAGGGTGTTCTTTAGCAGGGATCCATCCCTTTCAGCTCATTCAAGCATGTAGTTCTACCGGTGCCATGGAGAGATGGTCACATTGTCACCCTTCCAGCCTTAAACTCTCCTAACCTGAGTGCTGGCAATACCTGGAAATGGATGTCTTGGCAGGAGAACTATTTATGTTTGACACTTGCTTTAAATGCAAAGCCAAAGTAAATTTCCTTTCATTAAAATATATAATTAGAGATTCTTTTTAAACATTGGGAAAAAATCCTGTCTTGTTTTAGATGAAGAGTTTCTGCTTCTTTGAATTGAAACAAAAGGCATCTGTTTTGGCAATCTCCCACCACAATCATACATCAGCTGTTAAAAACATCTTGAAAGGCACAAAATTAAATGAAACACATCTGGAGCCAATTTGGATATGTATTTGTTTTCTAAACAGTATTAAATTAAAATCAGTATCTTGAAATGATAATATAAGCACATCAAAGTCAATAGAAATAATGAGAAATGGCCTTATTCACACCATGATTACTATCTGTATATTCTTACCAAAATACCGGTGATCGTAACTCCTAAATAACTTAATGCAGCTAACAGATCCCAAAATCAGAGTGAAATTAAAACAGAGTGAAATATAAATAAAATCAGAGTGAAATATAAAGGCAAGGCTTTCAGTGACTCTACCCAGCCTACCTGCAAGAGGGGCAAGACTTCAATGTCCACCCAAGTCATGGCTACTTGGAGCGGACAGGAAACATCCTTTACTCCTATAAAATCTCTAGGTTATTGATTCCTCTTTAGTGCAATTATTCAGACACAGCAAACATGCTAGACTGTAAGATGCACTCTGTAGAGTTGTGTTTGCAATCACAAGCTCTGTTCCCTGCATAGTCCCTAAAACACAAAGTAGGTTTGTATTTGAGGCAACAGCTCAGCATGTGACGCCTGTCAGTGTCACCATTCCCATCTCTGATACCTGAGTAAGCAGGTGTGCACATTGCTCCAGATCAATTCCTCTCCTCTCCACCATCCTCCTCAGCACTGCTCAACAGGCTCATTACTGAGGAAGAAGAGGATGTGACTGGGGCCACAACATGGCACTGGGACCCACCACCAGATTCATGTCCACATGCACAGCCCCTGCTTCCCCCAGCTTGAGCCTTGGGTATCTCCAAATCATCAGCACCTTCTCAGAGAGCTGCCTTTGCTTTTAGATGGTCATGACTTTTTGGAGTGGGAAAAGCACAACTCATGGGTTGAGTCAGTCCTGGTGGTTCAGGAGAAAGGTGTGATGCTGCCAAGTGCCCTTTCAAGGTGCTGGGGATGTGGAAAGCATAAAACAAATCAAAGCATCCCCCAGTAAAAAAACCCTTCCTGTGATGATGGCTCCTAATGAGGTTCAGAGCCAGCCAGGGTGCCAAACACATTACAGCAAAACCTTCTCTCTCCAGTCCCCAGATCACACTGAGAAATAAAGAAAGATTACTCAAATTCATAATTTGGTCTGCAGAAAACAGCACAGATAAAAAACCAGCACCATCAAGAAGGGCAAAACTACAGGTAAGGCAACAAAGTTTTGGAAAACATGGTTGGGAGTATAGAATGAAACATGACAAAAGTAACTAATATTTCCAGGGACACTCTCTGGTGGCTGGATACTTCCTGCAGTGCTTTTCCCCACTGCTTTCAAATAAAATTAACAGAAGAAGAAAAATACACAGTTCAATTAAATGTCTGTTCACATTAATCCAGGGAGTTAAGACATGTAGGGATTCAGATGATTTGTGTGGACCAAGACAGACATTTCCCAGCCCTAACCCCGTAGCTGCAATAAAATTTATCAAAAAAAAAAAAAAAATAAAAAAAAAATGCTCCAGTCTTGCAGGGTAACAAACTTCCAACAGTGTTCCTATAGAGACTTTTTCCTCCCAATTATTCCCAGGGCCATTGGGTGTTCCCTAATGCAACCAGTCACCATGAAAAGATAGAGCATCCCCCTGACCTGGCCCAGCATCCTCCCCCCTCTTCTGCTGGCACATTTGTGCTAGAGCAGGGGGTTTTACAGAAGCCAGAAATGAAGTAAAGCAATGTCAGGAGGATCTAGTCCACTTACTAAAATGTCTTCAGAAAGGTCTGCTGTTCTTCCACCTTTATTTCCAATTCAAGAGCATCTCTTTTATATGGACAATGAATAAGGAGCCATATAGTAATTCACAGCTGCCCTTCCTGACCTCTGAAACAAATCTGCCATTAGAGGAAATCGGATGCTGACTTCCAGGGCAGCAAGCAAAACCTTGTTAGAGGGTAAATATGAAGGACCCAGTACCTGGCAAGCTTTGAAATGACCCTGACTCACTGCAAGGAGGCTGCTGGCATAGGCAGTGAATGCTGAGCCCAAAGAAGAGCTAAGGCCAGTGTCACAGACAGCTTCCTAGTGCCTCCATGGCATCCTCAGAAAAACACACTCCAGTACAGTTCCCAGAGGACTTGGCATCTTTCTCCATCCTGGACAGGAAAAGCATTAAAAATACAGAATATAAAAATATTTTTTTAAGATGTATCCATTTCCTAAATAGGTAACCAAAATGCTATTTCTCTGGGGTTCACAGGAATCAAGCAGCTTCTATCCCTAGTACAGGCAGGATCTCCTTATCAAAAACCCAAGGATAATGTCTGCCTTTTGAGAGAAGACAGAGCAACACCCCCAACACTGTCAAGGATGAACTGCCCATGACACAGGCTGACAAATCTCTGTGCCACCAGTGCTGACTGAGGTCTTGGCACTGGCAGAAGTTGCCCAGAGAAGCTGTGGATGCCACCCTGGGACTGAACCAGGCCAGGCTGGGTGTGCCTCGGAGCCATCTGGTCTAGTGAAAGGTGTTCCTGCCCACGGAAGGGGGGTGGAGCTGGATGCTCTCTGGGGTCCCTTCCAACCCAAACCATCCTATGATTCTCTGTATCTGGCCACTGAGAGCCACTAACCAAGGTCACACCACTCAAGTCCCACCTCCCTGCTCAGAGCAGAGCACAAGTTATTAAGGGACTATTGTTTCCAAGCTGTTCCTTGCACTGGTATCTCCCCTGACAAACCAGTGAGATAAAAAGCTGATAAGGATATGGTTTCCATATCAGTGTGTGCATTACCCTGTGCCTGCAAGGAGCCAGCTATTGCTTTGTTTTCCACTTAATCTGGAGCTATTATCAATAACTTCATCTATTTGTGGCACCAGAAAACAATGGAGGGTCAGCACTGAGCCTCTTCCATTGATTATCTATTCATGGGATCGTAAAGAGAAAGTCACACAGACAGAAAGGGAGAGCACTTCTCTGGATGTGATTACAAAGATGCTATTTCCAAAATGACTATAAAACTGAGCAGCAAGAGAAGATTGCACTTGATCAAAGAAATAAAAGAAATGCTACCGTGGCTAGTCTTTCTGTGTTTCAGAACTCACTTTATTCACAACAACCCACACTTTCTCCAGAGATTATGCATGCAGGCCTTACACATGCTCAATTCAGATAATCTGGAGAGATCTTTCTTAAAATTAAATCCAACCCAAGATTTTTTGAGTTTTCCATTCAGCGAAAGCAGCTGCAGGTTGGCACCACACAAAGCACATGCACAGCTGCCCCTCTCCTGAAACACAGAGCAAAATTCACAATACTAAGAGCAAAGTTGAGTTAAATCTGTGTTCCTTGAAAGATGCATCATATGCATATGATACATTTATTTTAACCCAGCTCTAGTGCTTGCATTCAAAGAATTAAAGTGTCCAAATCTCTTCAATAAAACTAGCTTTGCACAAGATAGGTGGGATTTCCTTGAGGGCTATTTTCCCTTTCCCTGAATGCTTATTTTTGTTTGTTTAAAATCATAGGACAGCTCCAGGGCAGAGCACATTGAGAAAAAAGGAGTCATTCAGAGCAGACTCTGAATTTTCAATGTAATATTTTAATTAACCCATAATTATCTTCAAAGTTTTTTAAAACAAAAGGATAGCTTTTTATAAGGAAGGATACTATTTAGAAAATAAAAATATGATCAGACTTCAGGCATATGCATGAATTTCACTGAATTAAAACATCTAAAATTGTTTTAAAAAGCTATCGCAATACAAAAAACAAAGTCATGTGCTCTAAAATAAAAAACATTTTAAATCTTTACTTTGTTTTGCAAACAAAGGTAGCATGAATAGAGATTGCTTCACTATGAGTAAAACCAGGCTAAGTTGTACAATCAAGCCAACATACTTCTTTCCTTTGAAAGATATTAACAAACACCCCAGGGCTACCTTACTGTTCAGATTCACAGAGCAACCCATGGCAACCCAGCCTTTCCCACATCAAGAGTACCAAGGAAGGCATTAACAGTTTGGATGTTGATTAAGAAAATCAACAGATGAGAAAATTAATGCAAACCATCCTCTTTATAAAATTATAGAATAGTTTGGGTTGGAATGGGCTTTTAAAGACCATCTGTGGGGGCCAGGGACACCTGCCCCTAGACCAGGTTGCTCCAAGCCCCATCCAGTCTCGACTGGAGCACTTCCAGGCATGGGAACTCCACAGCTTCTCTGAGCACCCTGTGCCAGGGCCTCACCACCCTCACAGAGAATTTCTTTCTAACACCCAATCTAACCCAGCCCTCTGTGCCTCTGAAACCATTCCCCCATGTCCTGTCACTCCAGACCCTTGTGCAAAGCCCCTCTCCAGCTCCCCTGTGGCCAGGTAAGGCACTGGAGGGTGCTCTAAGAGCTCTCCAGAACCTTCTCTTCTCCAGGCTGAACCACCTAAATTTTCTCAGCCTTTCCTCACAGGAGAGGCAAAAAGCCCATCTGGCTGCTGGCAGCATGTCCAGGTACACCTGCAGGGCTTCAAAGCCAGCTGGGAGCCCCAGCACTGTGCAGGCTCAGGGAACCTTCCCACCTGATCAATTCATCATCAATACACTGCAGCACTCCAAAACAGCTTTCCATCATTTCACTTTTGCCTTATTAGACTTCAAATGAGACAAAACTCTGAAGTAAACCAGCCTCTACCCTCTGCCCACAAATATTAATGCATTTAGCTGAAGACAGAGTTGTTCTGATCCCGCAAACATCCCCCCTGACATTACCGAGAGCTCCCTGCACCCATCTCACAGGGACCAGAGCATCAGTGCTGCCCTTTTCATTTGGATGGGCCTTTATTCAATTAGACCTTAGAGCCAGGGAACAACCCTTTTCATTTTGCAATATGCTCAAAGCAGTGTTTGCCCTGGCACAGGTTCTGAATGTTCCTGAGCTGCGCGGGGGGCAGGGATTCCGTGCTAATTGCAGCCGCTCTCTCAGACACGTTGCAAGACAAATCTTTGTGACTAAAAGGTTTATTTCTGTCGGCAGTCTTGAGAGGGCTCATTATAAGTGATCACCAGATGTCACCAATTCTTCATAAAATACAACAGAAAGAACATTTTTTTCCCAGCAAAAACCAGCCCACAACCATCAAAGCGTAACAAGAGCCATAAATACACTGTTCAGGAGTATCTTTAGCCGTAGTATAGATTCCCTTTTTCAGTTATACACCTAAAACAACACCTGCTGAAAAAGGAATGAGGCATCCTAATAATGTCAGTGCTAATGACAAGCTCTCATGAGCAGATACTGACTTCACCCCCACCTCCAACACGATGATTAACACATCTACGGCAGCAGACAGAGCTCCAGCCCCAGCACTGATAACGAGCCCCATCCATGGAAATGGAAAGGACCAGAGGAAATGGCCTCAAGTTGCACAAGGGGAGGTTTAGATCAGACACTGGGGAAAATTTCTTCACAGGAAGAAGAGGCTGCCCAGGGCAGTGGTGGAGTCACCATCCCTGGAGGCATTTAACAGGTCATGGTTTAGTGGCGTCTTGCCAGTGTCAGTGCTCGGTCAGTGTCTGGCCTTGATGATCTTGGAGGGCCTTTCCAACCTCAGTGACTTTATGAAGTAACACAACATTGCAACCCGAGAGAGCAAAAGGACAGCTGGGAATAGGATGTATCTTCATCCCTCTGTAAAGAAAACATGCAAGAGGGCCCCAAAAAAGAAAAAAAAAAAGAAAAGAAGAAGCTTGTCACACAGACTTGTGTGCTTTACCAGGGGAATTCCCCAAGATGAATTTATGTCTCTCTGGTGCAAATTAAAGGCAGACTGCCCTATAAACATTCACCCTGCAGCCCTGGTCACATCCTGGCATCTTCCCTTCCAGGGGGGTTAAGCTGAAGACTGGAAGCTGTTTTCTCTTGCTAAGTTTCCCTTGGCAATCCAAGTGATGAGGCTTCCTGAGGTAAATGATACACTTCAGCTGCCTATATCACTTTTCCCATTTTCAGATCTCAAATCAGATTTGGGCACTGTTTTCATTATCAGCACAGAGAAGTGTCTGAGCTACTGCCATCCCAAATCCACCAGGACACGTGTCACTCATCCCTGGCGCAGTGACACATGCTGTGGGTATGCAGGCTGCCGCTCCAAGCATTTCATCTATTTCTGCCTCTGGGTTGCTTCAAATGAAAAATATTCTGTGCACAAACGGTGCATTGCTGCGTGCAGGGCTGTCAGTTATATTTATTTCACAAGCAGTTTAAGACATGACGTGAACTGAGTTGCTGGTAAGATTTTACTACAAGCTATCAAAGACTTAAGCAGACACCATCTATAACTACTCGCTTTCATCCTCACCCCCACTGACTCACGCTCCCTGTTCCATCAGCAGGCACAGCCACAGCTTCCAAACCCCCCCAACTGTCTGCAGAGCCCTTATTTCAGCACTGATAGAAACCAAAACTCACCAGGAGAAACCCAAATTAGTGATGATCCATCAACAATCCCAGAAGGACTTTTTACTGCACAGGGGGCACCAAACCCATGTCCTGCCTCCCTGTGGTAACCTTTGGCCACTGGCAGAGTAACAGACACATCAATCTGAGGAAGTACCAAAGTGTCCACAAGAATTTGGGAACAGCTACTAGGACCCATCAGGAAAAGTCAAGAGCTCTTCCCAGACTTACTCCTGCCAAGTAATTCCATTTTAATAGAGGTTGATTTGGGATAAGCCTGCAGAATCAAATGGCAAAGCTCTGCTGTTATACTGAGGCTTACAGAGATATCAGGAATTATCAGTACTCTGTCTGAGCTCACTGGGAATATGGCATTGATTTACAGAGCAAAATATGACACATCAGTTACTTTTTTTCAGGCTGCAGGGACTTGGGGTGCAAAACCCAAGGGCTCCTTCATGAGCATCAGCCCACAGCCCTGGCCTGCAGTGTGGTTTGCTGGAGCTGTACTCCTACTCTAAATGTAGGGAAAATGCTTAGCAAAACTGCTTCAGCTTAGGCTATGACTCCCACAATTTCTCAGGGTATCAACAAGTCCTCAGAAGAACCAGGAAAAACCACCTTCAGCTGTGGCTTTCAGCTGGGGGGTACGAGCAATTAAACCAGAATCCATTAAAATGATGATGCATTAGACAGAGTGCATGAGATGCTGTAGAATTATTTTGTATTAAGAATATATTTGGTTATTTCTACATGTGAATCCAGTCTGAAGATAAGGATTTATTTATTTAGTATTAAGGGATTTCTGCAGATGGTGTTTCAAAGCAGCTCCTTAAAAATGTAAATTTGCTCGCGAGATATGAGGACACATTTTACACAAATAAACATATTCGCATTCCCTTTGCTAAGTTCTATTTACATTCATTTTTTCAGATATTTACTGCAGTGCAGTTGTTGAAGGCTACAACAATTAAGGCTTCATCCAATCATAATAGCACCCAAAAGCAAAAAAAATGAAATCCCAAATTTTGCTAAAGTTATGTAAGTCCCCAAAAGTCCAAGCACAGCAAAAAACAACATCCTCACAGTGTGTAAAATTTACTCATTCATATTGCCTCCTTCCCCTCTTGCTCTATGATGTTTTTAAAACATGTGTTCAAACCCAGCAGTTGAGATTCCTGGGGGGGTTATTTATATAAAATTTTGGGTGCAGTCTGTGTGCCCAGTAGAGGATGGGCATAGAAAGGACACACTCCTCTAAGGAAGAATGGAAGCATCATCCCCTGTACCACCCCACTCTCACCCTGCCTGGCTCCTGCATGGGCAGGAACTCCCCGCTCCCTGAGCGTGTGCCTTTGGCAAGAGCTGGGCTGACTTTGATGTCAGAGGCAGCACAGGTGATTTCCCAGCACCCTACAGATGAGCTCCAGGTCTCCCTGCTCCTGAGGCTCCCCACAGCCCTGCTGCTTTCAACACCAGCCCCACATCTGCTGCTGCCTGCTGGGCACTGACAAATTTGGCTGTGCTGAGCCTGGCAAGGAGCTTTGTTTCCAGCTGAGGCGTCTTCAATTGCTCCTCACATCACAGATCTCATGTTGCTCCACACTCAGCACATGTCTGCTGTTAAGCTTCCCCAGAAAAAACTGCAGGAAAAAAAATTAAAAAGCAGGGTGAGTTACAGAAAAAAAATTTAAAAAGCAGGGTGAAAAGATGGGGAAGAGAAGAGGTGAGGAGGGAAGACGAGGGAGAAAAGAAGGAATCAACCAAGCCACTATTCCTTCTCTATGCCAAGCATCTTGGATAGACCTTCTTGTAGATAATTTCTATAAATCAGGATGTACAAGCCATCCCTAAAGGAGCCAAAGTGACCTTAGACACTTGCACGTGGTCAGTGGGGGCTCTGCCCAAGCTACAAGTGGTTTGGACTAACTGGAATAAGCAGTTGCACACACATTGCAGTAATATGGTATTACCCTACATCCAGTCTTTGTATTACTCTGATTTCCTCCCTGGAAACTTTTACAGAGTAGGTAAAGCAAGTTTGGGCTTTTGGAGGTTGTTTCCAACAGATGGCAGAAAATTGGGAAAAGCGCCAGTGTTTCCTTTTCAAAAGCTGGCTGCTGAAGCTTCCAAAGACAGCTCTGTGCATCTTCACTTGCAACTGTCACAGCAAGAAATTACCCAAAATGTACATAAAGGGGGTTATTGAAGCATGCACGCTTTGGAACTCACAGAGGAAAATGTACAGGCTTTTAAGAACAATAAATAGGATGGTTTTAAGTTGCAAAATTCACGGAGTTGATTTGCAATGCTCACCTGCAGCTTTTAGAAGCTTTTTCATTGGCATAAAAGGAGAATGTGCCTCCTACTCTTCCTCCTCCTCCCTTGTCTTGTAAGGAAATTTTGATTTTTGCCTTAAGAAAAACTGTAGTGCCTCAAAGACCCCAGCTGGGCTGGGGATGCTCCCCCAGCAAAGCACAGGATGCTAAAAAAAGTAGTAAAAAATAAAAAAAGGTGGAGATGGGGAAAAGAGGTCAATGAGGTAGGAGGGAAGCACGGGTTTTCCATGGTGAGCAGCAGGCCAGAATCCCACCTGCTGACCAAGCTGCTGAATCCTTGCCACCTGTCTGCTTACATAATGCTTCCTCCAGCTTACATCCAACAGCTTGAAAACTGGTATAGAACATCAAACTCTAAATCAGTGCTTCATGCTGACACACCATATGTCAGCGTGTACTTAGGTAGTCACCAAAAGTGTTAACAGCAATTATTTAAAAATTATTACAGTTTACTCATGCAGAGAATTCTTGCATTGACTCAAATCCTTCAAGACAAGAGTATTTTTATGAGCTGCAGTTTCCCTCAGTTTTCAACCTGATTTTGAGGTCTTTAACTATTTTAATTTAATTTTGGTTTAAAACAATTACTGAGGTGTACATTTACGGTGCTGTTTTTAGCAGAAATTACTTGATGAAACTGAAATGAAAAGGTTTTCCTCCAAAGCACGGCACCTTTCCAGTGTTCCCTCGGTTCTGCAGAAGCAAGTAGACTGTCCTGTCTCCTGGTGCTGCTCTTTAGAACTTCTGACCACCACACCTGGGAACAGCATCCACAGAAATCCAGTAAAAAAGCCCCTTGGTGCCCTTAGGCCCTTCACCCAAGAGCCAGGTGGAAAAGCAGCTGCAGAAAGAGCCTTTTTTCAGTGTGCCCCCACTGCTCAGCTTGATGCTTATAAGTCAGTTGCCAGAGGAAAAAAATTATAGTGCATAAATCCACACAAGGAATTGAAAATAAAACTAAGGGAGCAGAAGAGAGAGCCCATTCCCATGGGCTTTTCTCCAGTGGCACAGGCAGACCTGGGAAGCTGCACTCAGCACTGACACAGGCTCTCCCTTGGATGAAGACAGCATGCATTAAGAAAAAGTAATTAGAGTGATCAAGTAGGGAACTATTCAGCAGCTATTAAAATACCCAATTAATCATCATTTCTTGAAAACAGTGTGCTGAAAATGGGTCTATAACAACCAAAAAGAAAATGGGTCTATAACACCCAAAACAGCCTATTTAGTCTTTCTTTGGTGCCTTGCACTGCACATCTAATGCCACATGCCTGACAGAGTGAGTACCCATGTCACAGCCAGATCCCTGGACAAGATCCCAGATCCCTCAGACCAAACTTCAGCCTGGTCTTGCATCGAAACTGCTGAGCCCTCATCACACAAATAATATGCAGAAAAGTGTAAATCAACCTAAAACTAAAACCTAAAGCATGGCAATTCTCCTCCCTGTTTCACACTAACAAAATCTGTTTTCCCATTTGTCTGCACCTTTTGCTGTAAGGATCAGCAGGGCAGGGCAGGAGCAGAATGAGTTTTTATAGAAGCCAGAGGGAGCAGGGAGCCACGGTGCAAAACCCTGCTTGCATCACCCATCATCCTTCCAGCTCCTCCCTGCTTCTGAAATTTGGGGAGAATTCACAGGACTAAAAGGCACAGAGGGGAAAATTCTCCCTCCAGTTTCTATTACAGGTACCAAATTCCTCACAAAAACTGTTATTGTCAAAAAGCTCTTTCCATCATTGGGCTCGTGCTTTCCTCATCAAAGACAACTGTAAGCTGATGGTGGAAACACAACAGCAACAAATCAATAGCTGCTGCTTTACTTGCTCTGTGCTTTTTGTTATGAAACATTTGGGGGGTTGTTTTTTACTACTCTAATAAACATCAAACCAAATGCAATAATGAAGGAAAATTAACACCAGCATCTTCCAAAGTGCTTGGGAGCTTCCTCACATAGAATCACAGAATCATTAAATTGGAAAAAACCTCCAAGATCACTTCACAGTATCTACCATTAATTTCAGAGTAGAAGATATATAAATAACAAAATTTTTGTTTTAAACTTTTAAAAAATATGAACTTGAGTGCTAACATGTATCTTAGAAACATGTACAGTTTCATGCAGCATAGAAAGGCAGAACTTATCAGAGAAACTAATTCATATATAAAGCTCCTGTTTACTCAGTATTTGAAATGTCTCAAGAGGGATAAACCTCACCTGGCTTGGCTTTAGACAGCACCTGCTCACTCAAAAGCTCATAAAGACCAAGACTGTTAATTAGAACATTATTTCTACATGGCTGTTAAGTATTTTCTTCAACACACTAAATTAGATTATTTATTTACCTTTCTTTGAACAAGTTTTTAAAGGTTTTCCAACGCCATAATTCAAAAGCCATGGCAGTCCTGCCAAAGGATACAATGAAAAACAGCCACCTGAAGTGCTGGAATATCATCTCCAATGCCCCTAAAATTACTCTTCCTGCATCTTAATTAAAAATTGGTATTTCATTTTTGAAAACAACAAACATCCATAATCCTATTCCCAGCTCCCTCTGAACTTATTGATTGCAGATGCCTGTTGCCATCAGGCACATTTCTGAATTTGGGTAAAGCCACTGGAGGGTTTTTATGCTCCAGGACACAGCTGAGGAAGACCCTAAGCGACCTGATCCTTCCATTGCTGATGCTCTCCTCTGCCCTGCACTGATTTTTTAAATTCCAGCTTCCACTTGCTGTTTATCTTTCCTGACTGGTGCTCCAGCAGCAGTGCTGAGCTCTGTGTCCTGCCTGACCAGCCCCTTTACACAGGCACCTGAAATAGGGCTAAAAATACCTGTCAGGACCACTGCACTTCTCATGGGCTGACTCCAGTTTATGTTTGGTCAGGAAATCCCATCAAAGAGCATGGCAGCCTCCTGCCTGACACTGGGAGTATGGAAATGTCTGCTTGGTGCCCAAAAGGAGGGGAAAATTAGAATAACAAATGGGGAAAACCACAGAAGCTTAAAAAAATGTCAAGAACTGTGATATCCCATTTGATTATCCTATAAATAGCCTATACCTTATCCTATACAATGCCTTCACATTCCCACACCAAAACATTTCATGAAGCATTTTGCAAATGTGGCTCCAGGCTGTTTTCTGATCCAACGAACATTATGAGATGATGTGAATGAAATGTCAGTAAACAGGTTAAAGATATCTGGAGATGCAGTAATTCTACCTGATTACTTTGAAATGTCAGAGTTCTCCAGCTCCTTGTTGGGGACAATGGCTTTCTCTGGAGCCTTTCTAAGGAGGAGGAAGACAAGATTTGGGGATTCAATTCTGCTTCTTTTCTAAATATTGTTAGAATTTTTTGTATGTTATGTATATTAGCGTCAGTAAAAATAAGTTATCTTCATGATACTAAGTTATTGCAAAAGAACACTTGCCAATGGGATCCTAAGTTCAGAGGGAGAGCACTCCCTGAGCTCAGGTTGCCAAAGACTTCCCCTTGTGTGAACAAGGCAGTACAGATGAGATGTCAGTACAAACTGGATCCACATCCATGGGTGTCACAGTATCAAACAGGGTAATGAAGCATTCCTTTAACACTTCTCCAATTCTTCATATTGACTGCAAGGAAGTGTTAAGTAGGTAAATGCACCAAGATTGAAAAGATGAAAGAAATAAAAAAAAGAGATGTCTGTTCACATAATATTATGAAAAACCCCTCAGCCCGGTGCAGAAAATTAAAATAAAAAATTAAAAAGAGACAGTGTCTCTGAAAACATAAAAAGAAGCAATTTGAAGAAATTCAATCTATCAGGAAATTGCCATCAATTTAAGAAAGTGGTGAAATATGACTTTAAATAAAAACCTGAAAAAAAATCCCATCAGGCCAGAAAGAGGATGGATTTGGGAGAGAACTGCTCAGGAGAGCAGGGCTCCAATGATTATCCTGGGCTGGTTGGAGCTGGAGCAGCCCTGTGGGCTGCCTGTGCCACCTTTTGCAAAGGAAAACAAAGCATTTCTGTTTTAAGAGAGCCAAAGGAATTAGCTATAACTGACGAGCCCAGAACAGCAGCCTGCAACCTGTTCACATTTCTAAAGTGAGCCCAGTGTAACTGCACTCCAATTTTCCCCAACTCATTATGTAAAATAAAAGCAAGCTGAAAGCCAGTGTGGGGCCACCAAATGCCTTCATTAGCTTTCAATTTTGTTCCAGTAAAAATGCAGCCAAAATCTACTGGGTTCAGAGAGGCTGAAATTTTAGCCTTAACAGCTTTTTACTTCCTCAACACTGTACAGCTCCAGCAAGATTTTCTGCCAGTTAGTTTGGACCTAACAAGCCATTTCCCCATTAACACACAACACAACGTGTCCAGGAGCATTAAGTGTTTTCCACAAGGCCCTGTTTTACAGTCACTCCAAGAATGACAATGCCAAATTATGAATCTCAGACAGATGTTTTCCAGATGTGCTGAGCACCTCACTTAAATGCTGGATGCAGAGCTCTTCCAAAATGCTTTGAAGGCTGTACCAGCTGCATTTAGATAGGCTTACTCCTGAGTTTTTGTTTATGGGAAACTATTCCTAAGGAAAAGCTCTCCAGGAAATGGGCACATCTCACACATGCCTGCAGAGGGTGAGGGATGAAGTCTGATGGTAACCACTGGAGGGAACAAATGGGACAGGAATGGGATGTCGGGACGAAGGGAGACCGGACACCATTTGATCATCTTTGTCTTGATTTATTAGGTGAATACAGCAGGTTAAATACATTTCTTAATAAGCCTCATACATATTGCAAAAGCTGAGCTCAGGATTGGTTACTTATCATCCAGTTACACCTACTTCTACATTCTTCTAGGTTTTTATTGTAAACTATTGAAACTGATCTCACTATTCTGGCAAGGTGCTATCCTCCTACCTCTTCATGTTGCAGCAAGGTCACTGTGACCCAGCTTTACCATTGGACACTGACTGATGACTGTCAGGCCTGTATACGTGCTCTCTGTCAGCTAGTTCTCCCTGCTATGTCCCTTACTTGCAAGCCAGTCCTGTACAAAATCTTCCATAATGGGAAGCTGTGGATGGAGAGGTACAGCACTGTGAGCATGACTTCATAGAATCATCACAAAATGGTTTGCATCAAAAGAGACCTTAAAGCTCATTTCATCCAGTTCCAGCCCCCTGCCATGGGCAGGGACACCTTCCACTATAGCAGGGTGCTCCAAGCCCTGTCCAACCTGGCCTGGGACACTTCCAGGGATGGGGCAGCCACAGCTTCCCTGGGCACCCTGTGCCAGGGCCTCCCCACCCTCACAGGGGAGAATTTCTTCCTAAAATGCAATCTCTGTCCTCAGTGATGGCATTGAGCCCACAGGAAAGAGCAGCTCCCTCACCCTGCAGTGCTGTGATGCCTGCACAGCTCAAACAGCGGAGTGCTGCAGACAGAGCTGGTGCTGCACTCAGAGGGCACTGAGGTCTCTCCCCTCCCTTCAAGCCCCTGAACACGGAACACCCACCCCAGCCTGCCCTGCCACAGCCCCTGTGCAGCTCACAGAGAGCTCACAGCAGCACCTGGAGTCCTCGAGCTCAGCAGGTATTCACGCCGCTTCATTTTTTCCCAGTTATTCTAGAATTCAAGGATAGCTACTTGAGCGCTGGCCATATGAAAATAGCACAGCAATTTTCTTTCAAGACTGTTTTACAACTCCAGCCAGAAGAATGCAGCAGAACCCAGAGTACAGTTATCCATCAAAAACTTACACATTACATAGGGCACACCAACCAAAAATATATATTTCTGAATCTTTCCCTCAGCACAGCTCTGATCCAAAAAATGGACCAAATATCTGAGATTCCTGCAAGCCCTCAAGAAATGCTGCTGTTGCTTCCAGTTTATCTAAAAGGCACCCAGGTGCTGTGCCAAGGGTGAGCTGCACAAGGTTGATCCAGCTGTCTGTCAGTCTGTATACAGAGATAGAGCTCCTTATATCAGTTTATCATGGGCAGGTTATGAGAATCACATTTCCAAACAAGATTTGCTTTAATTTGCTATGCTGGTCCTCCCAGAGGAGCATTAAGATGGGGCTAAGATAATGCTCCCACAGCAAGTGACTGCAAACCCAAAGTTAAATCTGCTTTTCTACAAATATTCAGGAACATTTGCTTCCAGGCAACACTCCTGTTAGTAAACCAATTTGCTAAAATATTCATGAATAGCAAACTACAGGGCCATGGATACAGCAAAATGCTTGCATGTGACAATACAACTAAATATTCATCACAAATGTTTGCACAGTATTTGGCTTGCTCTAGATTAAATGAAAAAAAACCCCAACCTATAGCAATGACTGGCATTCTGCACCATGGATTCCACTGGAAAACCTCTGGTGAGGAGATTGGCTGGTGTTGGACAAGGATGCCCAGGATTGTCCTGTGCCCTCAGGGTTCCTGTACATCAACTGCAGAGGGACCAGAAGGCACCAACATCTCCAAACCTGCCCCAAAACCTCCTGGTGGGCTGCTGTGCCAGAGCAGGTAAATAAGGATTAATAAATAAAACCCCGCTAAAACTTAATACTGAAATTTGAAATAATTAGAAAAATAAATTTTAAAAAATAAAATAAATCATATTAAAATAAAATAAATAAAAATAAAATAAAATAAAATAAAATAAAATAAAATAAAATAAAATAAAATAAAATAAAATAAAATAAAATAAAATAAAATAAAATAAAATAAAATAAAATAAATCATTATTCCTGAAAAACAGGCAAACTCTCAACTAAACTGCCATTGTGGCAGACTAATAGCAAGGAAGAGGAAAGCCCTGACAGTCCTGACAGGAGACTGCAGTCACTTGCAGAGGAGACAAACCCCATGCCCACCATGGCAAACTCTTCCAGGTGAGCCTTTGTTCAGCCCATCAGGCTGTTTGCAGTGCAAACAACCCTAATTCAAAAGGTAAATAAAAATTTCTTCCTTTGGACACATCACACCAATCAACTTTTTCCTACAAAGGTTGCATTTAAATATTTAAATACTTGGATACATTTCAATTGTGAGCTCCCTCTCCATATCATGGCTCATTCCTTCTCCATTTTTAACTTAAAGAGCAGAAGAGGCCGAGCTCTGCTTTACTCCATCACATGGGCTCATTACCATGGGGATATTTATTTCACCCAGACCATTATGAGATGAGGAGGCTGCAATTGCACTTGTGTAATTCCTGTGTTTCCTTTCCCTTCCAGAGCTGCAGACCCAAACGTGGGTCACCTCTTGGTGCCTGGACAGCACAATCCCACCCTTCCAGGCACAGCTCTCCTCTTTGGACCACTCACCACCAGTTTATCCCTGCTTGGGCACAAGGATTTTGTGTTCTGGAGCCCTGGCCCAGCCACAACCCTCCTTCACCCCTGTCAAAACCTACAGGAAAACCAGCCAGGGGAATTTATAGGGACAGAGTACTTTTACTTCTGAGATCATTTAGCAGAAGTTCTGATGCCTTTTTCTGTGACCTTGAGAAAGTCACTGGGTCTCCTCTAGACTGCAATTCCTCCTCTGTAACGGGTGGATTACTATTTTCCTGGCAGGCAAAGGTGTTGTGAGGTCTAATTCATTCATCTTTGTGAAGAACTCTAGGACACTTTGATGGAAAATTCAAAATATTATCTGTAAGGGCCTTCTATTTCAATCTCAGCTGGAAACCTTCCTCTTACTCCTTAATTTGTGATTGATCCTCACTCAATTAGAGGGAATGGGATTTGCATGTAGACTCCAGCAGCAGAGCAGACCCCACAGGAAGGTGCCAGCAGGAGCAGCGGTGCTAATCCATAGCAAGGAGGCAGAGAGCTGGTGCCTGCACTGTGTGGTCCATGGCTGAATGCTGCAGCCCTGGACTGCACTGGGACCACCTAAACCAGCTCTGGGCAAAGGGATGAGCCACAGACCCCCCTGCCACAGCACCCATCCCTACACCAACGCCCAGCAGCGACAGGACAAGGGGGAATGGCTTCACACTGTCAGAAAGCAGGGTTAGACGGGATAGTAGAAGGAAATTCTCCCCTGTGAGGGTGGGGAGGCCCTGGCACAGGCTGCCCAGAGAAAAGTTGTGGCTGCCCCATCCCTGGAAGTGTCCAAGGCCAGGCTGGATGGGCTTGGAGCACCCTGGGCTAGTGGAAGGTGTCCCTGCCCATGGATGAGCTTTAAGGTCCCCTCCAACCCAAAGCAGTCAGTGATGACTCTGTGATGCTCCTACACACTGCCCACCCCCCATACAACTGCGCTGATAATTAACTGTGCACTTTACATTTGACATTAATCTCTATTAACAGGATTTTCAGCAGGAAAAAAAAAGTTTCTACCCAAAGAGCTTTCAAGCCATGAGCAGACAGAATAAATCTGCAGATCACTCATTACCTCCCCGTGTCAAGTTTTATTATTTGTGGGAGCAGTTGCACTTCAGGCAGGTGAGCAAAGGCAGATAACGTCACCCCTGGCACCCCATGAGCCCCTGATGAGAGAGCAGCTTCAATTCTACAGCAAAAAAACAACTGGGAAATTACAAGGGGCTTTATCAGGACCCCATGCTGGGGAGTGCTCATTTTAACTCGTATTCCCATGGCTTCAGGACATCTCTGGTAGGATTCAGCCCTCTCAAGCATATTAGCAAGAACTGCCTGTTAAATCCTGGTGGACGGAGGCAGGAAGGCAGTGAAGGCTGGGGGATGCTGGACCAGCTTTTTCCTTGCAGCTACCTAATTGAATCTGCAGCATCCAGCCTGTTGGTATTCCCAGGCACTCAGAATTTCAATTTGCTCCATGGATTTTTATACCGAGCACCCAGAAAAATTAGCATTTGTGCTGAATAGCTTTTAATCAGCTATTTTAATCAGTTCTTTTTATCTTTAAAGCACTTCTAAATCTCCCTGCCTCAGTCTCCCCAGCCCTAAAATTTATTCCAGCCATTTGTTTTCCTTCATTCAGCTTCCAGCGCCCTTTACCATGATCTAATAATCTTAATCTTTAATGCTCATCTCTACCTTTTAACCTTTTCAGTTTTCATTTAAAGCAATCTCTCTATCTCTCTCAGGTTTGGAGCTTTTTTATTTGTTCTGAAATTAAGGTTTTCCCTGGCTCCTGTCTCAGCACAGAGCTGGAGGTGTCCTATGGAGAGTCCCCTGGCATCAAGCTGCATGTTGCTTCTCAAAAGGTGACTTGTGGGGGCCTTAAGCAAGTCAGCAATTTTTCTATTGATAAAATTCATGCAATTTTAGGGAAATAAAGCTGACTTCAAAAGTATTATAGTATTTCTTGTCATTCATTTGAAATTACTTGCCATGGGCTAGCCTTTCCTTCCACTGGGAAAACTATGGATGTAGAAATTTCATGGAATATTTCCGTTTGGAAAAGACCTTTAAGATAACTGAGTTGGGGGAAAAAAGCAGACAAAATTTTGAGCATCCAAGCTCTTTTCAGGACTGTGAGAGGCTCAGCAATGCAGGAGCTCTGTAAATGTGTCACTTTTTAATCGTGACTTTGTAATGCCCCACTTTGCTGGCATTTCTCCAGTTTTACACCACTTAGAGCATTTTGGAAAACCGTTGACGGAAATGGTGAGAGCTACTATTTAACACACTAAAAAAAGCAAAAACTTTTCCTACATAAGGCTCTTCAATATTTAGGTATGTTTTGAGCTCCAAAATTAATGTACAATAAACACGAACGTGACTTGCAAAGACAAGTGATGCGGGCGCAGCGAGTTCAGGCTGCCACCAAACCGCAACAAGCACGTGTCAGAGGCAAAGAGCACACAAAAATAGATGAAAAAAGAAAGACAAACACCCCCTGACATAACGAGTGTTGCAGAAAGCAGCACCAAAGTTGGCACAGGAACTTCCTCTGGTAAATACAAACCACCTCCCTGCTTCTCTTCCCACACATTTTAATTTGATTCTTCATCCTCCTCCTCTGCTCCGTCCTCCATCACTGCTAAGGCTGTGCTTCAAAAAAAGCTTCATTATCACCTCTCAGCTTTCCTGAAGGCACTGCAGTGAAGGTTTAGCAGGCCTGGGCTTGGAGCAGATGGCTCCCTAAAGCCACCTGCATCTCATTTCCTGAAGATGAAACTTGGGGTGCTTCAAACTGAGACCACCTCATGGAGTATTGTCTTCCTGCACACCACGGACATTTAGGCTGAGCTTTTCTATTTTCAACATGCAAGCAGTTCCTTTCATGCTTTACTTTCATGGAGGGCAGGGATTGCTACACAGTGCTGGGTGCTGGCACGGTCCTCCAGCTGCCCATTCCATTAACCATGGGCTTCAGTGACTCCAGTTCAACCAGTACATCCTCAGTTACAAGGGGGAAACAAACTGGAAAGGTTAATTCTCACTTTCCTTTTTTAAGATGTTAATACTGCTGCTGAATTATCCTTTAAATCCTTTGTTCACTAGCTGATACATAATATGAAGCTTTTTGGTTTTATGGGAGATGTTATGGCCATACACAACAAGACTGGCAACTGGAGGAGATTAACAGACTGGCCCTAAATAAGATGAGACAGATAACAGTCACCAAATAAAACTGTTCATGGAGGTCATGGTCATGACTGCTCTAAGCAAATGTTACACAATTTCATATCTAAAAAATAAAAAGCCACATCACAGTTATTCCTGCACTCCCCAAATGGCTATTGCCTCATATTGGAGCTATAAAAACACCAAGAATGCTGGACAGGGATCACATCTGATAACACCACTTTTTCCACTAGCTTCATCCATGGTGTGTGTTCCTCAATTTTGGCTTTACTGACTGGAACTAAAATCTGTCACTGGTCTGTGCAGAGTCCCAGCACCAGGGAAACAGATTTTTATTTTTGGCTAAGCAGAAGCAGGTAATGGCCCTGTTGTGAGGAGTTCCAGTGGGCATAATTCATCTTTTGATTGACCATGTCAAATTCAGAATCCATGGCAGGATTCCAGTCCCACTTTCCCTACAACCTGTGGGATTCCCATTATGGCCATGAGGTCCCCAGCAAAGATTTTCTATTACTAATAAGTAATTAATATGTCATTAAAGATCTCTTTTTGTTAGACTTCTTTAGGATCTCTCCTATTTTTGATTCTTTTTCTTATGCCTAGACTTTCCCCACTCTTATTGGCATTTAATTTCCAGTGAAAGCCCATACCAGGGAGTTTCACGACTGACTGTTAGCCAAGATTTCCCTTCCATGAATATTATGAATGTAAGCATTCAATTTTCTCTTAAAAAGGAAAATACTTTTCAAGATCTTAAACCTATTCCTAGAAAATTTCCATTACCAAAGCTAGGAGCAGACTGGCATTCCCTTATTCGTATCCTCACATAAATCAATGGAATTTCCATAATTTACCCCAAAGATTGATGCAGTCTGTTTATTAGGTGTAAAGCTATAAATCACATTTAAGAGCAGTCAGCCTGAAAAGCCAGGTAAAATTGATCCCTCCCCAAAAGACTAAGTGGAGGGAGCTGAAAAGGCAGTGTGAGAATAGAAAGGAATCCCTCTGGAATTCAGTTTATTAAGAACTGTATCAGCTCTACCGACAGCAAACACATTCCTCCATTTTATATAGCACTTATCTCTCTTTATAACACTTTAAACTCCTAATATATTTACACTGGACACTGAAATGATCATTAGAGGCTTGACCTCCATGTCAGAGCCCCCAGCCTCCTCCAGCAGGGATTAATTGCCTTCCTCCCCGCCGCCCCTTCCCAGCTCGCTGCCACCGGAGCAGTCTGGCAGCACTGCTGCAAAGTTAAATCAGCAAATATTAATTGCCAGCTGGGAAAAGTGCCATTAGTTCACACTCAGAATTTTTCCAGCTGGAAAGACAGAGAGTGTTAAATGGAGCAGATTTCCTTCCAGTCTGCAGACCAGCAATGGAGCGGGTCTGCCTGTTCTGCAGGCACATAATGAGCAAAACATTCAACACCTTCCCAGAGATGTTTTGAAATGCTATTCCGTAGAACAAATTACTTCTGGAAGTAACAAAGCACAGAACTAACACATGGACAACAAATAAAGTACAGAGGAAATAAACCACCACCACCTGAGGCTGAATTCATATGTATTTGAGATTACTGCAGTGATACAAGTTATCAGCCTGCTTGTTTGGTTTTTTTCCCAGGTTTGTAATTTATTTACATTCAAGCGTAGAAAATTTTCTGTCAACATGCAGAAGATTATCATCTTCCTTAATTAGAAAAAAAATCTTTTTGAGAACTGGAAGAAAGATATGAGTGCTTGAAAATGAAAGATGCCATTACCTAAGGTCATGAAATCATAAGATTATGGGATGATTTGGGCTGGAAGAGGCTTCCATCAAAACATTTAGTGTAGGTCAGACTGAGTTGCTCAGGGCTGCTCCCAGCTAGGTTCTGAAAGCTCCCAGAGATGGAGATGGCACCTGGACAGCCTGTACTCAACCAGTCTCAAGGGAAAGCCATCTCCTCACATCAGCTGAACAGCTCGTCTCAGCTGTGCCCTTTGCTTCTCATTCTCCCTCCATGCAGATCCAGGTCCCATCCTCTGCTACACTGCCTGTGCATAAAGGTCCTGAGAGAACACGTCATTCTGCTCTGCCAATGTGCAAACACACTCACACATGTGCACAAAAACCCTGCACACAGGCATGCACACTCCAGAAGGCTTTAAATATAAATTCATGGCGTGAAATATTGTTGTGAGCAACAGTGTAAGGCTCAA
This sequence comes from Fringilla coelebs, assembly GCF_963513975.1. Taxonomy (NCBI): domain Eukaryota; kingdom Metazoa; phylum Chordata; class Aves; order Passeriformes; family Fringillidae; genus Fringilla; species Fringilla coelebs. Next base: position 8,960,763 of record NC_140041.1, read on the forward strand.
ACCAAACAGTGGGACTGTGCATGTGAACCAGAAAGGAGAAAGGCAGGTGGTTTTCCACAGAGATTTCTTATGAAATTCTGTACAAAATATGTACAAAATTATGATTTATTACTGGACAAGAAACGACCTTGTATAAGGAGGAAAATTACTGCCAGATAGTTGCTTAAAGGAAAAAAAAAGACATATTTTAAGCAACGGGACAAAATTATTGAAAAATTAATACTGACATTTCAGTAGAGAAGGAGGGAAGGAAGAGAATGGGACTGGAATACCAGACATGAACATGCATTTACAGCACACCATCAACCTGTATAAAATTCTGTCAGGTTTCATAACATTAGAGCTTTGGTACAAGTGGACCCAATGGACAAAAATATATATTAAGTAGTCAACACAGGTATAGTGCATTTACATAATGGAAAGTTCAAGAATTTGGTCAGCTAAGTTGGACTCAATTCATGCCAGAGCACAAACTCAATCTGACCAGCTGCAGCACAAAGCTGCTGTACAGGCTGGCAAGAAAAGCTGAGCTTTTTATAAAAAACTCAATCCACCTGGATAAAGAGAGGATGTCAGAACCACAGAAAATAACAAATGAGCTTGAGCAAGGACACGTGGCTGCCTTCCTCCAGCAAGGGCTTGGCTGCTGCACAGGAGCTTTGAGATTGCTGATCGAGCAGAAAAACGCAGGAAGAGAAAGAAAGAAAGAAAGGAAGGGAAAAATTACTCCTAAATCCTGAAAATGGAAAAGCACAGCTCTAAACAGAATTTCTGTAATGTATGCAAACTGCTAGGGAAGTGCATTGCTCTGGTGTTTCTGGTGGAAGGAAGAAGGTAAGGGAAGAAAAATTATTGAAAGGTGTCTGCACAGCTGTCTCTGGCCAAAAATAAAAAGAGAAAAGTGAGGGAAGAGAGAGAGTGGGTGTAAACAGTCAAAAGGAAAGAAAAATGAAAAGCAGTGGAAAAAAAGGGGACTACTGCTATGAAAAAGCAAAGCATAGTCCAAAATACTGTGTTAAAATGATATAACCTCATTATCCAAGGCATTTATTCAAATAGGAACATTTTCAGGCCAAGTTCTCATTCTGGACATCCATGGGACAATTGTCATTATGAGCACAGCTATCTTGCCAGTCTTCATAAGTATTGGGAGAGCTTTTGGGGAAGAAAAACTTATTTCCTGACCAATTCAGCACACAGTAAAAGCACTTTTATATTTATGTATTTTCTTACCCAGTAAAAATCACCAACACCTCAATCAAATGACTACAGAAACTCACAAAATACTGAAAACATAGAAAATGAAAAAACCCTGCCACATGGTAGAAAAGTCCTAAATAGAACATTTTCCTATGGAAAAACCAAACTGTATTTCACACCAGGAAGGACAAGGAGATCAAGGAGAATGTGAAGGGCTATGAGTGGGATTGACATTTCTGCTGAGATCTCTGGGTTTAGGGCTTCTACTTCACAGTATTTCCCTTGTGACTTCAAACTCCCAAGTGAAATTTCCCACCTATTTGCTTTATTAACTGAGGAAAAGGGACTGCATTTATAGTTTTGTGTAAGGGGAACTGAGCTGCATCAGAGGCTGAGATAAAGCCTGGGGAGATCACTCCTGCTGAGATCTCTCATTGCTGCACTCACATTTCCATGAGTTTTTTCAATGTTTTGGACTCAAGATTTCAAGGAGCCATTTTATTCCAGGCTGGACCAAAGAGAAATCAGTAGTTTTTCCAGAGACAAATTCTCTTCTGCTCTCCCTAATACTATTGCTGGTACAGAATGCAAATGCTTCTACTCACACAGGAGTATCTGCTACCCACTACTATTTACAAAGCACTTCACATCTGATAAATATGCTAAAAGATCAAAAAATCCTTCCCCAAAATACACAAAAGAAAGCAAATGTCTGCTGTTTGCTTTATTGTCAGTTTGCTGTGGATAGGCCTAGCTCAGCCAATGCAGAATTTGTATTTAATCTCTGTCTTTAAGTCCAGCCAGTTTGTCACTGATAACTGGGCAAACTGGCAGAGCACACACAAACATCCAGTCTGCAGCATCCCTCAGCTCTACACAGGAATTTAAATCTTAATTGAACAAGTCAATGGGGACAGAAAAACATGAAGCAGCCCACTCATCAGTCTGACTGTACCCAAATAATTAAATTAACTACTTGATTGAAAGTGAATGGAAAACAGGTGCAAGGTGTCCCTGACCACACCAATGGGGTTGGAACAGGAGGCTCATTAAGGTCACTTCCAACCCAAACCATTTGTGATTCTGTGATTTTTCACCTTAAAGGTTTTTCTCCAGTCAAAATCTAACATTTCATGTTCCACTCATAATGGTGCTTAAAAACCTGTACCTTAATTGCTGGCTGAAAATTTTGATTTAAGAGAAAACACTATTATTCTTGATTTAGAAATAGGAGACTAAAGTACCAATACACAGAAGGTTACTCAGGAACTGCATGGTAGAAAAAAGGGCTGAAGCCAAGTATTTCTATGGAGTCCCATTCTGTGGGATTATTCCCCACTTAAGGTAAACTTTTTTCTGTATGTTATCTCTGCAGACAGAGGTGTGAAGTACATTTTTATTTATTCACGTGGGAAGAGAAGTGAGCTTGTTTCTTTCTTGCCTTCCATAAAGCTGTTATTCTGCTGAAAAGCAGATTTAAGCAGTGCTCCCTGGCAAGAGTTCGAGGGTTACTTTAAACTGGGACACAAAACTCCTACTTTCTGACATCATTTCATGGTGAGTTCAGGGAAGTATTCAAGCGTGACTTTCTATCATTAGGCATAATACAGCCACTGCAGGGGATGATTACTGCAATAAGAACTCATTTTCTTTAACACTGTATGTGATAAGGAACAAATAAAAACCCAGGCCAGACACACTGTCATAAAAGGGTGGGTGATGTCAAGAATGAAAAACCCAAGGAATGTTCTTGGTAGTCAGGGAAAGAAAATCTCCTGAACTGAGTGGGGCCTTGCTGAGCATCTCTGAAATGAAGACTTTCCCTTTATTTGCAAGGTTTCTCAGGCTGCAGAGGCCCACCTGCATCTTACTCAGGGATGGAGACTCTTTCCACCCTGATCTGACTTGATACCCAGAGGCAGAAGCACAGCAGCTGGAGCAAGGCACAAGTGTCCTTTTAAGATGCTCCTTTTTAATGTGATAGGCATAAAAATCCCTCTTTGCCTTGATATACTCATGTGCTTGAAATAAGCCTTTGGGTGACCCCCTTCCATGATTTACTTCCTACAAGGACTATTGATCCTAATTACTTGTTTTGGTAAATTTAGAGGCTGCCTGTCACAAACTAACCCAGGCTGTTCACCAAATCAGTGCTCTCACCAGCTGTGTTGTCCTCTCCACAGCCAGATCTTCAAAACAAATGAGACTTTGCAATGCACTGCAAAGCAGTACCTACATACCACTGGAAAAAATTCAGTCACAGAAAGACACCATGTCTTCTCCAAGACACAAGAATGGCACTGCTTTTCTATCTCCAAAGGGTATCACAAGGACATATTAATAAGCTCTTCAAATGGGCTCCTGTTTCTTAAATAGGCTCTTCTAGCATCATGTTAGCAAAGAAGAACTCAGGATGGATAGCTCTGTATACAGCCAATCTCCTTGGGGGCTTAAGTGAGCTGAAGATAAAGGAATTATTTTCATATTTGATCATGTAAATGTCACTGGATATATTTGCAACAACCCCCTCAAATCTTCCTGTAGGTATACAGAATCATATTTGACAATGAGCTTTCAAGATATACTCAAGTGAGGCCCTTTATGAGGCCTCTCATTAGAAGTCAAATAATTTACAGCTTCTTCCATTCCCGGGCATCTTATCACATGCTCCTACTCCTGTAGTCTCCCTTGATGACAGGATGGTACATGGCATACAAAATATTAATGGGAAAGATTTGGGACTGGCTTTGGTGCAAAAATGATAATGAAATTTTCTACTGAACCAGTAAAAGAGCTCCAGATGTATGCATCCCCCTGGTAACCAGAACTGTCTTTAAAGTTATTTAAAGTCTGGCCCCATTCCTTATTTCATTTAAGGAGCTCCTTTCCTTTGCCTGTGTCATTTGCCTAACTAGGTTTTCATTTCTCAGTGTTGCAGAAAACTTTTGTTTATACCATCTACTTTTTCTTAACATCTTAGTCTTGTTCAAAGCCTTTTCAAATGAATTGGATTGTAAAAAGTTATTACACCAGCAGCTGAAAAGTACTGAGCAGCACAACTACACAATGCATACAGTGATGTTAATTATTTACCAGTTCCCAGTATGATTACATTTTGCATGGTGATGGCACTCAGGGGCTTAATAGCTGCATAAAACACCGTGCATGTTCTCTGCTGTCCTGGAATAAATCACCCCTGAAAAATTTAGCTCTTAGAAATAAAACATTCCATTCAGCCATTTACCAGGATTACGAGGAGCGACGAGAGCTCCGCAGAAGCATTTATTTCCAACAACGCCCTACCTTTGAAGAAACAGTCCTTGCTGTGGATAATGTAGATTTTCTTCCTCTGCAGACAGGAGGCTCGGTGCAGCTGACAGTGATTCTCGTAGAACCTGCCATCAGATCCACAGACGGGCATGTAGCTGGCCTTGCAGTCCTCCACACACCTGCACTCGGGCTGCTGGGTGTCCCTGTTGAGCACACACCTGCTGCCCCGGCCGCAGAACCTCCTCCGGCAGGGCGCCCGCAGCCCCTCCTGCCCCTGCAGCGCTGGGGACAGCAGAAAACGCCACCGTCAGCCACATTCACCTCTACAGCCCACACAGGCACAGCCCTGACAGGAGCAGCAAAGGTTCTGCAGGTGAAAAGTGCTCCCCTTTGAGGAGCAGCAGCTTGAGGAGCGCTCAGATCTGCACTCCCAGACCTGCAGCTCTCCCCTACCACAACACTGAGCGTGTGCTCAAAGTGCTTCACTGGAGAGTGATGGACACACAACCCTTTGTTCTGTTAGCTCTTCACAAAACTAGAGCCCAGAATAAAACCCAGTGAGAACATTTCAGTGCCCACACTTTGACCATGAGTTCCATTCAGAAAGCAATTCTGAAACCCTACACTACTCCGGCCACAAAACTCAGCAAAGTGCCCCAAGTGTCAGCACTCAGCTCCTGGGCACAGGAGCTCTCACCCAGCTCTCACCCTGGGAGCCAGAATATCCTCCAGGCTAAAATTCACCCAGGTTTCAAGGAAAGCTCAGACAAACAACTGTTGAGGGCTTTTGAAAAAATAACCCTGAAGAAAGACTACTACTGAAAGGAATGAAATGGGAAAACACTAGTCATCGTAAAAAGGGACCACCAGTGTCCATTCCTACACTCTGAGTAATGACATACAGTGAAAAATAACTTTCTACTACTTTTAAGAATTCACTGGGTATGACATTTTGAATATTACTGTGGTCTTTGATATTATTAAAAGGGCTGCCCTTGTGCTATAACATTTTCTGCTTATGAAGTTTCCTCACTTAAAGGTTTACAGAGAACATTACTAAAATTCACACAGGACAGGGCACTTCCAAACAAGCCACTACTCAGAGCAATAATCAGCATTACACTCAATGAAGAGAGTTTCAGGAAATTATACAATTCTATGCTAATTGGAGTTCACCAAGTTGAGCATTACAAAGGGCAATTGCAAAAGGCACAATTATCCCAGGATCAAGCCTTTCCTTGTGCAAAAACCCACTGCCAGCCTTGCACAGCCTTCCAGCAGTCAGACTCTGGCTGCCCAAGAGCCAGGGACTCAGTCTGGACCAGCAAGATGGTTTGGAAGCAAATCCCTTTTCTCTACATTTATCACATGCAGGTTTGGCTCTTGGAAAGGCTTTGGTGCGTGCCAGCTCTCAGAGGATGTTTCAGTGCAAGCACCACTCCAGGTGTGCTGCAGCACCCAGTGGAACAGACCCTGCAGCAACTGGGGTGCCACAACATCTTCTAAGGTACACCCAGGGCTTTTCCCTTCACAGATTTTTCCAGCAGCCAAACAGTTCAGCATAGGAGCACAGACCAGATCTCATCCAGCCCCTTATCACATGCAAAAAAGATGTGAGAAGCACCAGTACCAGCTACTCAAATCTCATTTTATCATGTTAAATTCCCTGCTAACATCAACACAGCCCCTGCCTGCCCAGCATTTCATGCCAATGCAAAATGTCCCAGTGCTGAAGCTCCATTTCATCTACTTGTGGTCAAGGGGTTAAAAGCATTTGCACAGAGACAAGCAAGAATTTCTGACAAAACCCCATTTTTCCTGATTCCCATTAAGCCTTTGTTTTTATCACAGTAAATCTGAAAGGGAAAAAAGTCTGTTATTGGAGGATTACCTATTTGACTCAATAACTCATTAAAATTCCTCCAACTTGGCAAGCTAAGGAATATTGACTTTTCCTGACTTGTAATAAACTAGAAGGTCAAAGCATCTCTGAGCAGTGCAAAAAGTACAGCTCATGGAAGGACTAGCTGACTATTCTATACTTACTTCAGTAATTGTTCCAGAATTTTTGCAAATTATCCTCAGAAATGCAAATTTTGTGACCTCAGGGAGACCTCACTGTAAAGGTCATGTTATCTATCAGGCCTGCTGTAAATCAGAGCAGCCCAAAGGATGAGAACTTGAGGAAGCTCTGGCCCAGCATCCTCTTCCTCCTCTCAGTGGCAGGACCTGCATCTCGACAGGCACTTGCCTTTTTCCACCACAATGTTCGTCAAAAAACATGTTTTGGAGACTGTTGTTGATATTAAAGTTATTTAAAAATCAAGATTCAGCAGCTATTATTGTCTATATAAATGTAATTCGGGTACAACTACAGCAAAGACCTTCAGGGGCTGCCTTGATCACTAAAAATTGATCTCTCAGAGCTTGCACCAGCCAAGGACTGTGTTATGCATCTCACTGAAGGTTATTGCTGCCTCCTCATTCAAGGTACTGCTCTGATTTAATGCACCAGGTCACATCTGAGCAGGTGACAGCTGCACCCTGCCCTGAGAGCAGCAAAAACTATTAAGAGCCTCAAGTAATTCTGGTATTTTGATTTTTAATATAAAATTTTCATAACTGAAGACAAACAATTTTATTAGAATGGGATTTTAAAGTTTTTTAATGATACATCAAAGATTTGTTAAAGAACCAGTCTATAAAAAATATAAAATACTTATTCTTCTCTCCATCTATCCCAGTTACTATGGAAAAATCCCAGAAACCCTGGCTATATTTATGCCTTATTCATTTTGTTCAGAGTTTAATTTACTCTGTGTTCCCAGATGGACAACTCCTCGTTAAAGAGCTTAGTTTGGTAAGGGGATAAGAAATATACTCCACAAACAGCCAGAAAGAAAAAATTGAAGTATTCTGGAATGCTGATGTGCTTCTCCTTGTCCAAGTCCACTCTGAAACCTGTGTGCCTGCAGGCAGAGTGCTAACATCAGTTATCTTTGCCAGAACCTCGCAATGTTGACAGCAGCTCTTTAATTCAATTATTATTTGCATAATCCTTTGAAGAACTGAAGCTCCCCACAAGCTCACTCAGCTGTACCAATGGACCCCCTGCCCAGCAAGGACAGCAACAGGGTGTGAAACTGCACTGAGCAAATGGAGAGGAAAGGAAGTGTTTGACTGTGCAAGCACTGCTGTCTTTATCCAAGTAACTAATTCATCTGGAGCAGCACCACGAACCATGGAAAGGGACTTTCCTTGATTGCATCAAGGTGGATTCCACAGGCAGGACACAGGTGTGCAGCTCACAGTCATGAACCATGCCTTCCACCACTTTTTTGGGAACTATTAAAAGTGACTGAACTCCTCACTCTTACAAGGATTATTAAAAACAGAAATGGGAAAGGTGAAAAAAGTGAAACTACCAACTAACTGCACAAAGTATTTATGAGCCCCACTGTACTGCATGGAAAAGGCATAATTTATTCAATTTATTAGTTGCAAAGAAAGTAATTTACATAGGCAAAAAGTCTATCATCTTGCAAAACAAGACACTTGTCAACACTAAATAATGATGCTTACCATGGCTAGAGTCTGAGGTGTTGCACTGCATTACAGGAGGATGGACAGAGGAAGCTCAGTCTCATACACCCATGAACACACTTCTCAAATTAGATCATGGCTGCCCCTGAGAAATTTGGAATTCCAGTGGAAACTGACAAGAGCTTGGTGCAGGCAGAAAATAACTGAGCTCAGGCTGCTTGCGTCTCAAAACAAGACTTTAATGAGGAAATGAAGATGTTCCTGCCATGCTGGAGAATGCACATCCTCTAGCTGTGCATTAATTCTTAAAGACAGGGACCTCATCTACCTTTTGCACACCACTAAATGTGTACAGATCAGGCTCAGGCACACATGCTTTTTTTTCTTCTCTCCCAAATACAATCCTATTCCTTACTTCCTCAAAACTCCCAAAGGAAGGATGGGTTCATGACAAGCAGTGGTTTCACTTAGGACCAACCAGACAAACCCATTGCAGAAAGCAAACCCAAAAACCAAACAGCTCCATCGTATCACTGCTCATAGAAAGTGGCTTATACACAGCAGAAATGTAAATTATTACATTTATATGTTAAAAGGAAGTTTGCCCTCAAGTAACAGTAAGCTCCAGCAGGCAGCTGGGTATCCAGGTTCATTGCTGAAGGAAGAAGTTCAGACATTTCATCAGAGCTAGGGCTAAAACTTTAATTATATGTGACTGAAACTGGAAGCTTCTATACCAAGTCCTTCCGAGACAATTATGCACCTCAAAACGTTGTATTAAAATCAAAATAAAATCCAACCCTCTATGACAGTGATACACACAGATGTATAGTTCAAGTGTGTATTTCCATCCATCCATTCACACACAGATTATACACAACCACACACTTCCCATGCACTTTCCTTGCCACAACTCATTTGTGACACAAAGTCAGATGCTGCAGCACAGCTCACTAAACCTTCCTTACCAGCACATCTTAAGCAGATTCTTGAGTAACTCATGGTTGGAAGCAACCAAAGTTGAGCTACATACAGAGCCTGGGTTATGATCAGCAAGCAAATAGTGTGCTGCACTTGTCCTGACTGCCACAATACAATAAGAAAGGAAAGAAAGCAGGAATTTCATAATAGTCTCTCTTATGAGAGTTCTCTCAGAGTTCCTGGGTTTTTCATTGTGTGCCTGACATGAGAATGCAGAGGCAGAGAAGCCATGGTAAATCACCTGGGCAAGGCAACAGCAATTTCATTGCCTCTGTTACCAGCCTAATGTTGCTATAATTTATTTATTTTTATAAAGCAAAAATGGTGACTTGTCCTGGAGAATAACACAGAGAAGAAGATGTGTTTCAAGCATATGACCTGCTATAGGTACAAACTATTTTCTTTCAAGACTTATGAGACAACTCTGTGGGTTTGTGCACATCTTGGAGCAGCTTGGGGAGGGACACATCAGCCTTGGAAGAGGAGGACACAAAATCAAGAATTTTCACCAGTTTAGATGGTCCACATGAAACAAAAGGCAGGATAATATGGACAGCCACCTCAGAACAAAAGCTAGCAAGACTTCCCAAATAGTCATGTTATTTCAGGAGGATTCACAGACTTTAAAAAACAAAACTGACCCAAAGGAAAAGGAAAATGGACTCTGGAAAGAAGGGTTGTGACAGATAGTTGCACCGAGGACACCAGAATGAAGGGAACTGCTGAATCTGCATTTGCAGTTTAATACCAAATAAAAACAAATTGTCATTCTCAACAGAAGCTCAATAACAGCAAGCAGTTACCCTGCAAACAACACCAAGGAAGCACTCAATACTATTGGAAAAATGTTCTGTATCAATTTTTACATCTGAAAATGGGAATTAATGTTACTTTCTGTATCTGTCAGAACTCTGCAAACCATTGGAGGTCATACCATGAAAAAGCATTTGAAAATCAGAAGTAACTATGCTATTCTTAGCGTGATTAGCCTAATTTTGTCCCATTTCAGATCCATCTAACCACTGTGAGATCAAAAGCTTAATCAAATATTATTTTTGGATAGTATTGTGGTCTGTGAGGGTAGTAATAGGAAAAAAGAGACAAAAGACACATAGAGATGAAAAGACCCAAACTATGTAAAGCATACTGAGGAAGAAACACCAACACAGGTATGAGATTTAGACCCTTGCCGTGAAATTTCACTATGCACAATTTTTCTGATTGTTCTCTTCTTAAAAGAGCTGATGAAAATGCAATAATAAAAGCAATTAATAAAATTGCTCTTTATTAAATGTTTATCTAAATTTATCTTTGATAGGTACTGCATGCTGAAGGCAATTTTATTACTGTTCTAGTATTGACTCCTGTGCAGCAAGTATAGACACAAATGTAAAATTGTGCAGTTCCCACTGGCATCACACCTCTCCTTGCATTTGTGAGCTGCTTAGCAGGTCCCCACAACCAGCTGGACAAGAGCCAGCACAGTGGTGCCAGAAGATTACTGTATTTCCTGCATTTATCAGAAGGATTAAATGTTTGGGGCCAGGCTGGACATTGTTTGGAGCCTGGTCTACTGGAAGGTACACCTGGCCAGAGCAGAGGAGCTGGAAAAAGATGAGCTTTTAAGTCTGTTCCAACCCAGTCCATTTAATGATTCTGTGATTAAATTCAGTGTTTCCTTGGGCACACATATTTCCAGTTCTGTGAGAAACCCAGTGAAGCATAGTCGCAACATGCATATGCACATGTGCACACACATGTATTTTACTTGATTGTGGTTTTCATTTCCTCAGTATTCCACAGACAAAAAAAAAAAAAAAAAAAAAAAAAAAAAAAAAAAGCTGAAAATTTCAGTCTCAAACCTGAAGGGAATAGATCACATTAATACTTGGGTTCCTTTGGCAAAACTCCATATCAGAAGAATAGATTCTTCTGAAGGAAGGCAATGCAATTCCTATGGGTCGCTGCTCAGAATCAGCCTTGCTGCCTTTAATCTTGCTCATGAATCTTGTGTCTGTCCTGTTTCTTCACTCCTACTCTTAGTACAAGCCTGGCTTCTCTTCCTTGTTTTCAGTGGGCTTTTATCCTTTGTGTCATGTATTTTTTGCTATTCCTTCAATGAAATTCTTGTGGCAGAGACTAGGGGGAGGTTACAATCCAATAATAAAATAACTACAGATGACTTGCCTGTGTTCATGACTTGCCGTGCTCCAATTACATTACCAGTGGAGCTCCTGGAGGGAAGCTGAACAGCCTGGATCTTTCCCAGCTGTTAACCCTCACATCTGTCCATGGATGTTGCCTTTGGCTTGCTCCCTGCTCCCCTCAACCCAAGGCTTTTCCCCCACAAGGTGCTCACACCTCCCCTGGCTCCTCCACCACCACCACAAACCCAGAGACCTTTGCACAGTTGCCCCCAAAGCTCCTTGGAACCAGGCAGAAATCTCTCACTTCCACCTATTTTCCAACATCTAATCCTGAAATTTTCACAATTTTACCCTCATTTGGAACATTTCTCCTTGGTGGAGAGTAAAATCAATAAACCAAGTGTACTGGGACATGCTGCAGGGGCAGAGAACATGCTTGGCCATCACTTGCAAAACCTATGTAAAAACACCTTGCAATATTACCAATTTTTCAAGACCAAAAGAAACCCTGTTCCCATCTGAGGAGCATTCTTCAGTCTCACAGAAATCTCTTCTCTTTCTATTTTTTGACTCATTACTTTGTAATAAGACCATTCATCAGAAAATAAATCAATTTGTTTACTCCATGCCTATTTTCCCCTTACATATGCAGAAATGCAATGTTTTTTCAGCTTGGATAGAAAGACTTTTCCAGTTTCCTATTTATTTTCTCATTCAGACATCAGTTTATAAAGCTCATTGAGGCCAAAGAAGAGAAGCAGAAAAATTTTTCATCATTGCAGCAATAAAAAAACCCCAACATTATTCTGATTATTTTTAATTGGAAGAGAAATAGATAACCTTTTATAATTAATACCCATTCAGTTTCCTTATTACATTACTTTTGAATTCATCTCTATTTAAATTAAAAAATCATCTGACTTGCACCAAACTGTTTAAATGCTACTGCAGGAGGTTTCATCATGACAGGTTAGAATCCTCCATTAGTGTCACCACAGTGTCAGCACTTCCAGAAGCATTTAATTTTCTTTTCTTTAAAAAGTGCATGTCACACACTTCAACCTTACAAATGAAGTCATATTCTTCATTAGCATCTTTTAGGCTTTGCTTAAAGGCAACCCAAAGGTGTTTAAGAGGTAGAAACAACAGATTGGAAAACCATGGAGGTTGGCAGAGGGTACAAGCTAAATATACAGTAATTAAACCACAGGATCACAGAATGGTTTGGGTTGGAACAGACCTTAAAGCTCATCTCATTCTAACCTCCTGCCATGGCCAGGGACACCCTCCACTAGGTGAGATTGCTCCAAGCCCTTTCCAACCTGGCCTTGAACACTGCCTGGGATGGGGCAGCCATCTGGGCACCCTGTGCCAGACCTCAGCACACACACAGGGAAGAATTCTTTCCTAATATCTAATCTAAATCTGCCCTCCTTGCTTGATCCCCTGGAGATAAGGAAGACCATGCATGCTATGAAGGGGGAAAAATCTTCAGGATGATAATATCAAAGAACAGCTCAGGTCAATCTATTGAGAAAATGAATCTATAGAGTCTTTTCCTGTCCCTTCCTTCTCCTGCCCCTTGGTCCCAGGCAGATTAATTTACAAGGCTAAAAGCTTCCAGATGGAATCTATCAATAGTTTCATCTATGTACAACTTGCAATGCTTCTGTCATTTACTACTACACATAAAGGAATGCAGAGAGCTCTGTGTGAAAATTAGGGACTGGACTCAGTTTGTGAGTCTGTTTCTGAGAACTGATGCTTTTCTATAAAAGTTAACATTCGCTGGAAATAAAAGGGGAGAAAAATATTAAAGCTATTAAGTTGTAATGGGATTTGTGTTAGTGCAGGTGTTTTGTGTTTGGGTGGTTTTTTCTCCCGGGTAAAGCCAAACTTGTATTTGACTCAGACATTTTTCTCGATTGAGGAGCAGCCCTAGCAACAGGATTAGTGCCCTTCCTGCATCACACCTAAATCAGCATAAACCTCCAGCTTGAAACTGTTGAGGCTGCACAGTGTCTTTTCACATTTTTTTTCCCCCAAGACATTTCATTTATGTTTTCCCAACTAGATGTCTTAGAGCCTCATAGATTATGAGTGCAGGAGTTACCACACAGCACAAGTGTGAAGCAGGAGCCAAACAGGTCCATTATGGGGAGAATTACACTCCCACAAATACTGAAGAAAGGTGTGCTATATCTGCACTGGGATACAGAAGAAAGGATGTCTTATAAAATAGTTTTCCTAGAATCACAGAATGGTTTGGGTTGAAAGGGACCTTAAAGATCATCTTGTTTCAACCCCCCTGCTGTGGGCAGGGACATCTTCCACCAGACCAGGCTGTTCCAAGCCTCTTCCAACCTGGCTTTGAACACTTCCAGGGATGTGCAAGGCACATTGCTGGCAGCATGTGCAGGACTGCATCCCTCCTTGGGACTGCCTTTAAAAATTAGTAAGAGCAGGATGTGTCTTTAAAATGTTCTCTACATACATTATGTAGCGCTCATCTGTTAAGGTTCAGAAAAACTCAGGAACAAAGCACATTTAAATGATAGCAAATCCAAACAAACCAAACATCTTCCAATGGGACAAATGTACACATTGCACTGGGACTGCAGATAACCCTGAGATTAACCCAGTTCTGCTCAGCAGCTCAAAGGTTGGGCTCAGGTCATTGCTCAAGCCAAGCCATGGAGCACGAGCTGCACTCAGGTGTGTGCATGGCCAGGCAGAGCAAGTTGCTTTTAATTGCAATGTTACCGACACATATTAAAAAATACAAGCATCCCCCCCAAATTCCTGACTCCATATGTGCCCCAGTAGTTGCCCTTGCTCTAGCACCCCAAGCTTTAACTCAGTGCAGGTCAGTGGGAGTGAGCAGGAAATGTTCCAGGAGCTTGAAACCAGACTGAAACATCCCCACAGCCCAACACCAATCAATAGCAATTTGCACTCCCCTTTCCCATTCTCTGTTATCCTTAATGAACTCCTTTCCAAGACTAAGAAATAAGGAGAGACACTATTTTTAAAAGCAACTGCGTGCAGATCTTCTGGACCTAGTGCTAATTTTGTAATTCTCCACTTGTTTAATTCTCTATTTATTGTCTAAGCCAGGACACCTGTATTTTGTGGACCCACCGTTTTGTTTATCTCCATCTGAAGCCAATGTTAACACATGGAAACCTTCATCTCATGATGAACAAAGCCCTTGAGTCTGTCAGCAAGTGCCTGTCAGACCTAACAGCCATTGTTAATAATTTTGAGGCTCTGTCCCCAAGGGAAACCTATTTCTCAGCCCCTCCCTGAGGATTTTACTTTTGCATAAATTATGGAAATTACTCTGACTGTGATTAAAGATTTATCTCTGAATAATGACATTTCCAGATCTCTTCCTACTCTTGAGGTAAATAACCCCAGTACTTTTCCCTGAGCTCCTCTACAAAGGAGGACAGCAGAATTAATGCCATTTCTCCCGCATTACAAACCTTTTACTCTCTCTGTATTTGTTCTATGCTGAAGGAAGCATTTTAAAGTGCATTTACCTGATGGAAGAGTTATTGGCTACTGAAACTACTGAAAGGATAACACAGAAAGATGAAAAAAAAAAAAAACTACTAAAAAGCTATTTTGAAAGTGAAAAGCCTTTAAACTTCATATCATGTTAAAGCTGGCTCTGAAGGTACCAGTGCAGAAATGGAGCATTAGCACCAAAATGCTAAGATTAGCTGCTTTTCGTTTTTATTGTGAGGAGTAGAAAGTATCACTGGTTTCTCAGGTTGAGACTCACAACCTAAAAATAAAAATTCCGAAGAGATAAAAAATAGACAAAAATCCATAACTAATTAAGGGTTTCTGCAATGGTGGTATTTTTGCTTCAGATGGTTTTAATTTAATCTGAATTTTCTTTATTTGTAAGGCCGGGCATCTGGTTTGGGAAATTGCCCAGGAGAGCAGAGCCCCTTCCCTTCACCCCCACAATGAGCTTTTTCCCCTCCATGGCACCAGTGCTGCTTCACAGCCATGCAAAGAGTCCATCCAGGATTCATCCTGCTGCCAAACAAAGACAGCAGCCTGAATTCCGGGTGTGGGAGCCCTCCTCAGTCACCCACACCAGGAAAGCGTGGGGAGAGCTGGATCTGAAAGGGTGGTTATAAAATAAGAGTACATGTATTCACTCCCTTCCCTTTGAAAGTGCTCTGTACACGGAATAGAAACAAGCAACAACTGATAAAATCAACTGAACACTGTTTCCCTTTGAATACAAAGGCACCAAATGAAAACAAGAGGGTCACATTTAATAGCAGAAGAGAAAAAGCTTGAGATAAAAAGCTGGAATAAGCAGCAATCATCAGTCATCAACATCAGAGCATATTGGGCAAAGGCAGCATTATGGGGCTTTTTATTCTTTTAAGAAAGGGAACAGAACAAAAGGCATTTTGGTGCAGGGCATGTGGTGGAGCTGATCCACACGGATATGGCACAACTACAGCCAGAGGAGGACAAGGGCCTTACAAAAATGAAGTAAATCCCATTGCAAAAAGGGGGGACAATTCAAGAAACTCCCTGGTCTGTCACCCCAGCCTCTGTCACTGCCACTTGTCCCTTTGGATCAGCACACAGAGTTCTTGGACAGCTTGGAGGGAGCGAGGGAATGATGAAACAGATCAAAGGAAAGAGGCAGCATTTCCACCAGTCTTTTTGGATGACTGACCAGAAAGGAAAAAAAGCAGTGAGAGTCACTATATTTGACTCTACAGGAGTAAAGGCAATAAATAAATAAATAAATAAATAAATAAATAAATAAAAATAGTAAATAGGAACATCCTGTGCCAAGGACACAACTCTTGTCCATAAGCACATGGAGCTCAAGGGATGAATTATCAGCAGAGAGGCAGCAGGTACTGCCCTTTGACAAGGCACCTGGGTCCCCCCACTCTGCAGACCCCATCCAGGACCCAGCAATGCCTCCCCAGCAGCCTGGTGTGCTGGAACATTCTGTAGCTCAGCACAGCAATACAGGAGCCTAAAGCTTAAAGGAAGCTAAAGCCTAAAGGAACACACGAGCAGCACGACAGGGATGGCTGCAAATGCCTGGAAGAAAAAAGTTCCCTTCCAAAAACATTTGCTTTAGAGACAGAAATTGTGTTTGATCCCCTCCAGCCTGGCTCTTCCCATCACACCATGACTTGGAAAGGCCTGACAGTCCCTGCCAGTGGCTGGGCAGCGTGTCCCTGTGTGTGGCTCCATCAGATCCACTGCAGCACAAAACTGCATCAACCCATTCACAACAGAACCTCACACCCAGCAGCCAAAGCCCAGCTGGCATTTTGTGCTCACAGTAAATAGGATTACTGGCAGCAATGAAAAGTGAAGTCCTCTGCTGAACAACACACTGGGGATGGCAGCTGCTTTCCAGTCTTAGACTGCAAATACCACCTTGCCAAAGCTTTCTGTACTAATGGGGCCTATTTTCTCTATAGGAAAGGAAAAGGCAGGAGAGAACTCAATTTTTACGCTTCTGAGTTTGCTATTGATGTGCATGTGTTCAACTTCTCCTGTTCCCATTAACACCCAGCATGAGAGATTCAAACAACTTCAGAGCTGCTACAGCTGGGCTTGTCCATGAGATAGAGCTCATGTTTAAGAAAAAGAGAAAAAAAAGGCAGAAAAGGTATTATTTGAAAATTTTCTGCACTAAATAACGCAGCATAGCTTTGACTTTAAAACCTGCATTTTTCAATGGAAATATTTGTCTCTACCTAAAGGACAAACCAGAGCTGCCAACTATTCATGTTCATAATCCTCACTGACACCAATGGGAGCTGCATTTGCAGAGCAGGTCCCCACAGGGATCCTGGAGGGAGATTTACTGCCTCCAACAGGACCTGCAGGCACTAAATGGCTGCCTCCAGGTTAGCCAGGTGGAAGAACATGCAGAGTGCCCACTTTGGAGGAAAAAAGGTCTGAGACTGTCAATAAATAAAAAAACCCCTTGGGTCTCCCAGTGAAATGGAGTGAATGGCCAGAAGGAGGGGAAACAGGAAGAAAAAAACCCAAGAAACAGGCAAATTGCTCTCTGTGTGATGGCAAGAGTGATCCTGAACTGCAATCAAGTTTCCCAAAGTTCACATTTAAAGTCCCATTTGCCTCAACAATGCCCACTTTAGTGGCTAAAACATAGAAAACAATTAAAAATTACAGCATCCCTTCCCATGTAAAAGTCCCTCCATTACAAAGAGGGCTCAGATTTTCAGGAATGGAGTTTGGGGATGAGGAGAATGACCATTTTTCTTAGATTTTTATGTGAAAACCAAATGCATGTCCCTGATCAGTAAAGAAAGGCACAACCTGGGACAGGGGCTCAGTGTTCCCAGGCTGGCACAGGCACCACTGTGGACTTGAATCCCCTTACAGGACCAGAGCTACTGGGCTCCAAAAGCTGTTCAAAACTTCCTCCCACTGGATCTGTTACACACATTTGTACTGGCAATTCCAACTGATTTTATACTGAAATATTGCTCTGGGATTAGATACCATTGTGTGAGGTGCAGATGTATTTAACATGATCAGCAGCAAATACATAGTTATTAAAAAGAGGGGTGGGAATATGAAAGAATCATATTCAATACTCTGAAAGCAAATATTGCATTTTGAAAGGAAAACCGAGGATCTCACTTCTTCCCTTCTTGGGCATCTCTGCCAGCACAACTAATCCACATGTGCAAACTAAAACAAAAAAAATGCCTGAAAGTCTTGGAAGGCATGAATTGGGACCCAGAAATAAAAGCTGCCAACACCTTGCTTTGTACCAGAGGGTCCAAGGGGAGTCCACAGCAGGGACATGGTAGAATGCATTAAATCTCAATTAGATCATAGCACACAACAAAGCACGGAACATCCTCATCGTATTTGCTCACCCAAGGATTAAGGGATTTTCTTCAGAGAGGTCTGTGCTGGCAAAGCATCTTAGGGACCACAAGGCTCTTGGCAGGGAAGAACAGGCGCCTCTCTCTCCTGCCTTAATGAACTGCACCCATTAAATTGTCTCATAACAGTATTTTACACATAAGTGTGCCAGTGAGAGACTGGTTAAATACTTTGGAAGTGCTTCCACTGTACTTTTGGTAAATATATCTTACTGGTCACTGCATATACCAAAATGTCAAAAATAAAAGTGTGGAAACAAAAAAAAAAAAAAAAAAAAAATAAAACAGAAGAATAAGGAAAATATGGAAGGAAATAAAACTTCAATGGCATACTTTAGATTTTAAACATTACTGTAATAAGTTAATGTTCTAGCCACTTTTAAAGTAATGATTGAGGCAACATTATGAAGTCATTATTTGTAAATGTGTTCATTATACAATACTTACTATTAATAAGACCTCATAAACAGTATTACAGCATTAGAAATGCAATACTGGCCATCCAAGTGCCCTCAGAAGCCTGATGTGCAGCAATGGGCAGCAGAGCTGGCAGCAGTGTCCAGCCCAGATTCCCACTGGCTGATCCTGCTGCATGAGCTTCTACAGCAGCACCTTGCTCTGCAGGAGGATTCATTTGGCCACATTAAAGAATTTTAGATCCCATCCCCATCTCCTCTGAGCTAAACTAAGATTTGCTCCCATATGGCTTCGCCAGCCTAAAGACTTTTCCTACAAAATCACAGAATCATAGAAACATTTAGGTTGGGAAAGCCTGCAAGGCCATCAAGTCTGACTGTTCCCCCAGCACTGCCAAGTCCACCACTACACCACATCTTCCCACATGTCTTTAAATCCCTCCAGGGATGGGGACTCCACCACTGCCCAGGAGCCTGTTCCCTGACAGTGCTGTGGGTTTTCCTGTAGCAAAACTTGCCCCAACACCTGACCACACTAATTTCTTCCACCCAGCCATTCCCACAGCCCTGAGCTCTGCTGCCCCCGCTCCAAGCACGACTCATGTCTAACATCTTCCAGCACTGGGCATTTCAAGGGCTATCAGCAAGGACAGGCTTCACCCAATGCAAACAGTTTGCACTTTCCTCCTAAAGATCAGTTAATGAAGTGCAACACTTCAGAACTGTTTGATTAAAGTGCTAATGCTTGTAAAATCAATATGCCAGGGAGTGAAGCTTTCTTCATATTTAAGCAAGAAAAAAAAGTCTTAAATTTTATTTGAATCCAGATGCAGCAACAGGAGTGCAGACATACTGTTTATAGCTGCCTTGTATAATTTACAAACACCTGCTGTTAGCACACCTTAAAACACACATTATTCAATAAATGCTGCAGAAATTATCTTAAAAGCAGCAGTGCCTTGACTTGCTTCTACAAAAGTTCTACAATATCCATGCACAGCACTGACACCTTTTAAAAGGTTTTCCTTGCTGAGGAGCAGTACCAATAGTGAAAACTGCAGCAAGGCCAGCAGCTTGGCAGGCCCCCATCACCTTTGGACTGTGCTGCTTCAATTTGCTCCAGGCAAACCCATTCCCTACTCACACAAGAGTATTCAGTCAACTCAATGAATAGCTGAATGCACTCCACTGCTACGCATTTGGGCTGGAAAACTTCAAAGCATGGCAATCATAATATTTTCATTACAGACAGGAGCTATTATTCCTCCCCACAATGAAGCCTGGAAGACAGGCTCTAATCCCCACAACTGAGGGCTCTCTTGAAAGGGAACATCACACTGCCTTTCAAAAACCCACCAGGGACGTGGAGTTCACAGCTCTGAAACCTCCCAGCCTCGGCAGGTCAAGCCTGGCATCAAAGCACCCACCCTGCCCCAAAATAGCTCCAAGTTTCAGATGTTGGAATTCCTTAAATAGTAAGGGTACAAGCTGTATGGTCACAGCCCAAATTATGTTACACAGCCCCTGACTGCACACGCTGAGATTATGACTGCTCAGCGCACTCAGCACACACACAGTCACAAGGGAACACTAAAAGCAAATTCTGGCCCTGTCTATCATCCATAATTCAAGAGAAATCAGGGTTAAAAAAAGTGCATGAGCAGTTGACATAATTTATATGCTGCAAGTGGGAGAGTTGGCAGTCTCTTGCATCATAAAGTTTAAATAATGGTAGTTTAACATCAGATGTACCCACAGCTGTAGTGCCATTAGCTCCATTACGCCATGGAGCAACTGCTTCCTGAGCTGGGTACCCCCACCTTGTCCCACCAACAGCTTGCTTCACACAGGATTTCACCAGGAATGATCAGTCAAGCACAAACCACTCGGTACTAACAGCAGGAAAAAGGAAAAAAACAAACCAGCAACAAAACCAACACACCTTGAAATGTTTAGTGATGCAGTTGGCATTGAAAGGTACCTTTAAAATGAAAGGAGGAAAGAAAGGAAAAGAGTATTCAGCAGTGGCAACAAGTTTTGGAGATGCTGTTGTAAATTTTATCAATATCATGACATTTACCATTTCAGGATATGATTTCTTCTTATTGTATACTAACAAAAAATATTCTTCTTTACCCAAGGGATTATCGAATTAATTCAGTGTGTGTGCATGCTGAGGGGTATTAATTGCTCATTCAGTCTAAACCAGTCAACATTTCTTATGGAAACAAAAGAAACCTGGAACAGTTCTGCTTTGTCCCACCATTCTCAGGTTCACACATAGCATACTGTTTTCAGTGGAAAACCTAAACTCACAGAAATTAGGGATCCCATGAGGGTCAGACATTGGGAATGAGGCTGCCAAAAGTCCCACCTGATAATTAGCTTTTTCAACCAATCCATTCTCTGACTCATCAGTCTCTCTGCAATTAGTCATAGGATGACTCTGCAGTGGCATAATATAACTTATGCTATCCACAAATGTTGAATTGAATTGAGGGAATGCAAGACCTAGAAAGCTCAAGCCAAGCCTACAGTTTGGTCACAGTTCCTGTTATTCAGAAAAAATCTTTTCAAAAGAGGAATTTTGCAGAAATCAAACGAGAACTTGAAGACAGGAATCCCAAAAGTTAAAGGAGTTTATGAAAAATCACCTGGTTTCACAGCACCCTGAACTTATCAGGATACCATCACCACTCTAAGTACCACTTCTCTGCACTTAGTGCTGTAATACCAAATTTTCAGGTTTGGTTTTTTTTTTTTTTTTTGCTTCATTTCTGTTGCGCTCAGCTGACAAGTCTGGCTAAACTGTGCCATTAAAAAAAAAAACCACAAAAACATCAGCACAGAATCTGAATCTTTGTTCCAAAAGTCCTTTTTTACATCCCATGTGCAGATTCAGCACATCCACGTCCATGGCACAAAGAGGAAGAGACACCTCCCAACTGAATCTTGAAACACAGCCTGGTAAACAGAAAACAGCAAGAAAAGTTGTTCTCCCTCCTCCCCTCTGATTCAGCTGACAGCATCAGCAACAAAGTGGAGCAGGTACGGTGGCAAGAGGTAACAGCTGCTCCCTTCTGCCTCCAGAGCAGAATATGGAAGTTTGGCAGAGAGCTGAAGCCTCATGTAAGAAAAACACAAAAGACTCAATCCCTCATTTTTACCTTCAGCAGCACCAGCCCTTCTTAATTTCACTGCTTCCCAGGAGATGATTCTCCATCCCCAGGTGTGCTGAGCATGCTCCATATTATCAGGAAACCCTGAGTTATGGGGGCTCTTTTACCTCTTTTTTTTTTCCTTTTCTAGGTCATGATATTCTTATCTGAGCTTGCAGAGCGCATCATCCAGACAAACTGCTGTCTTTCTCCCCCAGTTGCACCCAGGAGCACACTTGCATGAGGAAAATAAAAGGTGCCCAAGCTTTGAAATATGGCAGTGAGCATCCCTGTAATGCAGCCATGGGAGCTGCCAGCAAAAAGCACTTCACAGGGGATTTACAACATGGATTTTTCTGCTACATGAGGTGGGGAGAGAAATCTGCAAAGAAGGCAGATAATAATTTAAGTTTATTTATGATTTATTCCAGTAGCTGGAGAAGAATTTAAAGAGGCATTTCCAGTGCTTCTTTGAACACCTGAACCACCAGACACCCATGAAGGTCAGTAAAAGCCCTGGACTGTGTTACCCCTGACTGACAAAACACAAATTTGTGCAACCCTGCTGCCCCCTTACACTGACAGAGTGTTAAAATGTATGGGACATATGGAACTAGCAAAAAAATTTCAAGGAAATTAGTAAGATGAATGACTTGATAAAACCCTTCTCTCTGAGGTAGAGAGCCTAAGGCTGAGTCATGAAAACATAGAGGAAAAAAACCACAAAAATCCTGTACTCCAACTTGAACATCCAAACAGAGTATTTCTGCAGCCTCCTTTAAGCACCAAAGGGTTATCTCTGCATGAAAGCTTTAAAACATTCCTTAGCTTGTTCTCTGCTGAAGAATCCCATCAGCCTTTCCCAAGTCCTCTCACAGCCCCGTGGAGCACCCAGCAATGGATGCTCATTACCAGCAGCAGCTGAGAGTGCTGCAGTGATCCCTGTGGGCTCCTCCAGGGCTGTGCAGGGTACACTCGTCCAAAACCATGCCCAAGAGAGAACAGGGCATCCCTGCTACAGTGGAGGCACTTTTCACTGACCTGGGGGAAAGTCCTTCATTACAATTACAGATCCAAACTACTCCACAAAGTCCTTTGATCTCACCTGGATGTGCCCCCACCAAGCATGGCCAGGCTCTGCCTGGTTGAGGAGCACAGCCCAGGCCACACAGCTGCTCCTCCAACAGCTGGGAGCCTCCAGCCCCAGGTTTATTTCGGGTTTGTATTTGAGGGGGAGCAAGATTAATGCTTTCCAGCACACAGAACCCATTTCTGGTGTTTTGCCACCACAAGGAGCCTGGCATTGTCTGTCCCCTGGAGCATGGAACAAATGCACATTTGACCTTCCCGTTGCACACGTTTTGGGTGAGCACCAGCCCTTGCAGGGGATGCAGGACCCCCATTCACACTGCACACCTGGCAAAGACCTGCTGGGTCAAGCCAGACATCAGAACTGTCTCACCAGTGCTACCTCCAGAGCTTGCTCCCCTGGCACATCCTCCTCTGCCTGGTACATTGCCTCCTGCTCATGACTCCCAATCCTCTTCCATACTGTCTCAACATGATCACAGAGAGGCACACCAAGGCAGCAACTCAAAGGAACAGAGAATTACCAGCACTGAAGGTTCCCCACTCCACCTCCCACCAGCACCACCAGGGGTGATGCATCAGCAGGACTCAGCCTTCCTGCGTGTTCCCACCCACACCTGAGCCCCATCTGTCTGATCTAGGTCCCCAGGAGTTAGGGTGTAGGCAGGTTACATGGCAAAAAGGATTCTTTCACTTCAAATGAAGCACAAAAAAAAATTGAAACTTTGGAAAAATGTTCACTTTTTCTCTTAAAAAATTGTATTTTAAAAAAATGGAGCTTTTAAATCCACAACATTTTAGGGACAAAGCAATCCTACTCATGAAACCCTTCTTACTAACATGGTTTGTCTGAGAACCCCCTTGTGAAGGCTTTCCCTTCCTGATCCTCACAGTGCCTTTCCCCTTTAGAACACCTGGAGATCACAGCCCTTCCACGAGGCCTCAGCACAACCCCCTGCCCAGCAGAGCTCAGTGTTCAGGTACTGGCAGAAAGCAGCACCAGCAGCGCCTTCAAAGAGAGTGCAGAACTCTGGTTATTTATACAAGACTGAATTTATTACCTCTGCTCACCTTCACCTGCATTCTGCCCCACATACAAATCAAAACTTGCAATTTTTAAACTGTGGAATTTAATGACAGTGGAGTTAAATTCATGTTCATATCCACATTCATGCATGAATGAATGTGGATATGAATGTGGATAGCAGATGCTGCATTTAACACCTACCATGATGAATTATAGAATATCCTGAGCTGGAAGGGATCCACAAGGGTCACTGACACCCAAGGGAAACTACCCTCCCTTGCTCCTTTTTTTCTTCTGGAAGCATTACTGGGGTCCCACCCTTAATAATAATTTCAGAATCCCATGGATGTAGTGTGGGAGTGTCACCATTAAAATCAGTGGAAACCCAACCCCTGGTTGTATGTATTCCCTCCAGACTGCCAAGCTACATTTAAATCCCTTCCCTCAATCGGAAGGAACTTAACCAACCTGGAAAACAACAAATCAATGCTACTTGCCTTGTTTTTCATGTCTGACTCCACATTAATGCTGTGTCAGACACCATCAGCATCAGAAGAGGCTGCACCAGCCTTTGCCAGAACTGTTGCATTTTCTCAATGAATAGGGGAAATAGGTAAGAGGGATGAGACAATAATTAATTTCACAGGTTCTTCTTTGTGTCCCCTGTAATTCAGGCAGGGCCCCTTCCCCTGGAAACAAGAACTGGGAGGGAGAAGCTGTGGCTGCTCTGTCCCTGGAAGTGTTGAAGGTCAGGTTAGATGTGGCTTAGAGCAATCTGGTCTAGAGAAAGGAGTCTCTGCCGGTGGCAGGGGGTTGGAACAAGAACATCTTTAAGGTTCCTTCCAAACCAAACCATCCTCTATACCCACACAGAGAACAGGGATTTCCTTGCAGCACAATTGGTGGATGGAGAATTAGCTTCCTCATCAGTGAAGATGATCCCAGTGGGAGACTGCTTTCTGCACCAGATCAGGACAATTCCAAACAAATATTGAGCCAAAACTCATCATTGTGCTGTCAAAGAAAAGTCTCCTAAGTACAGCAGCTACTTCCCCACAGTCTTCCAAAACCCCATAGCCTGTGGCATCTATTTGCCATTGTTTAATCAGCTCTGGTTAACAAGTGAGACTTGTTTGCAGCATTTTCAGGGTCAAGTTAACTCATTTCAGAAGAATACAACTGCACTTACAAGGAAACATCAAAAACCAGGCAATAAAAGCATAGAGGGTTTATGCACATCCTTTCCTGATATGTTGCATTTGAAACTGACTCAATTGCAGATCTAGACAGTTATGTGAGCTGGTCACTGCTGGGCTCCCTGGAAATCCTGCAAGCTGGAGGGACAAGTCAAAGTGTCACAGTCGAGAATTTATAGACAGCAACAGCAGAAACCATGTGAGTGGAATGACTGAATCCCTTGCTGCTGAAAACTAATTGGATATAGGAAGGGAGAAGATGCATACAGCTGTATGCAAAGGGAGAGGAGTATGGAAAGGCTGTGCATTTGGTAAGCTAATGTTATTCCAATGAAATTCAGAAAAGTCTGCAAAATTATTTTATGTCTTCTCCAATAAACATTCAGTAGAGTATAAGGAATAAAATTAATCTCTTTGTACAAAAGATTATTTAAATACATTCTATTACTAAAATTTTGTGCAGCTAAGAATTTGTAGCAAAGATTGAAAAGAGTGTTCACAAAAGCAGTGAACATTACATACACAGTAAAAATACAGTGGAGATCTGCAGACCAAGGTCCTGCATCACACCTAAACTGAGAACATAAACCCATGCCAATGTATTCTCCCTGTGAGCTCCCCTACAGCCTAACCAGAGTAGAATGCAATAGTCTGAGGAGAGGGGAAGGATACAGCTTTGCTGGAGAACAGGAGAGGTTATGGCTGTTTCATGGACCTAAAGAATGCTGATATTTAGTAAACTTTAAGGACCAACAAAGAACAAAAATGATTCTTTAAAAAAAACACCTACAGCACCTTTAAGAAACCATAAATAAAATTCCATGTTCAGAGATTTTCAGAGATTTCCAGCACATCAGCTTGGCTGTGCACTCAGGGAAATCCCTTGGGCCCAGCACCCAAGCAATGCTCAGGTCCTGCTCCTGCTGGACCCACTCACAGCACAGACCCAGGAAACACACTGCCAGGCTGGGGTCCCTGCACTGGCACCAGCACTGCCAGGGCCTCCTAAAGCACAACTAATTCAGACAGCTGGGAATGCATTCTGGACAGGTGAAGCTTTAATGCTCTCCTTGAAGCTCTGCAGCCTAGTTAAATGACAACAGTTTGCAGACCATCAAAGCCCTGCATCTGAGCTGGATTATTGGAAGGATGAGACCAGCCGTTTTAACAATTAATTTTTGTGCGGCATTCTTCACTTCTGAATATTTAAGCAGTGCTATTTTTTCACTAGATATACTTTTGTAGCCAAAAAAAAAAGTGTTTGAGTGCATTACAGCATCTTTGTTCACACGCAGTACTGAACTTCTTTGAAATATTCAAAGTTTAACAGATTGATTTTGCTTCTGGCAAGTCTCCCTGCATGTAGTTTTGCTGAGTGTGTAGACCTACACTCTCAAAGAGCTACTTATCACCTACATGATCTATTTATGGAAGAATGGACGAATATCCATTAATATAGAGTTAAAGTCTAGGAGACAGGATGGTCAATATGAAGCAAAGAAATCAGAGTAAAGAGCAAGAAACTTTCTTTGATGTAGAATCCCAGCTTTCACTGCCTTTGCCTTCCAATACAGCAGGAGCAAGAAGGATAAATGACAGAAGGGACAGGGATGCAAAATGCAAATATCCATTCATGTTGCTTTGTTTGTGGCTTGTTGTTTATTCATGGATTTCACATTAAGTTTACCTCTTGAAAATCATATAGGAATTTATCACCATGCCCATTCAAAATGCCATGTAAATATTAACTACCCTTAATTGCTGTGTGGTTGGTGTTAATTAATGTTTTCCGTGATGGGAAGAAGTTTCTATATGCAGCCAAAGTGAACAAATCCTTCTAAATCCTTCACATTTTCATGTCACATCATCAAAACTGTTAATTTGGGCTGTTCCGAAGAAGATGGAGGAGCAAGACTCAGACAATGGCAAGGAGGGCTGATTTTTTGAGACAACAGACTTAACCTCCCAGCCCTGTGCATAAACATCAAAATTCAGTGCTTAATAGGGTTCTTGGCACAGTGATGAGATTGGAAATCATGATCTAAAACATTACAGGTGGATTGCTTCTCTCATCCTGAACTATTCTGGTGCCCAGACTTTGGGATTTTTTTTTTCCTTGTTGAAGCAAGAGAAGAACATTGATTACCAGAAGTAAATGGAAACATTGTCCATGCCAGCTGAGAGAGCATGTCTCCATACCACATTTTCTACTAATGCTGTAAGACTCAGCTGTCTCTAAAGATGTGGTTTCTGCTTTCCAGTTCCACTATGCCCCCTGACAGTGGATGGCAGATGTCACATAACTGACACTGCTGGATCCTACACTGCAAAGCAAGGGGGACAAATGAAACCTTCTGCAGAAGGTGTGCACAGTTTCCCTGCTGGTTTTCTGGGAGAGATTGCCAAGGCAGAGCCCTCCCCACTCCTGAGGCTCAGTGCACAGCCAGACCTCCTGCAGCACAGGTTCCACTGGTCAGGTTCGTGTCAGCAGCCCTGGTGCAAGGAAAGCCCAGAGAGGGAGATCACAGCCCTGAGTGTGTTGACTTCCAGAATGCAAAAAGTATCACAAAATAAACCTCACATCCTAATCATTCTTTTTAGTATGGTCTTTACAAGATAAATGATTGCTCTGCTTTTTTCCTTAATAAAAATAGTTACATGAAGAGACATCAGTATTCATATTTATGATGCCTTAAACAGACCCTAAAGGTTTTCTGTCTTCAATTTAAGTCAGCTTCTAATAACCTATTAGCATGAAAATGACAGTTGAGCCCATGTAAGCCCAGATGCTTTTTCATGATACAATTTCCTTCACGTGTTAGAGATACTCTTCACATCAAACCAAGCTATGAAAAAAACAAGCTACCCCTTGAAGTGCTCCAGAACTTATCAAAATATTTGAATAATTTTGAAAACACATCCTGGCACTTTTCTCTGAATGTAATTAATACCTTTCTCTTTCAATTATACACATGGATACACATATTGAAGTAGGAAAAAAAGTCTCTGGATGGGTTGTCCTTTTCAGAACCTGATGAACTTTACAGAACTATCTTTGCTCTGTTCCTCTGTCCTATCTTGTCACCTCAGCCTCGTGTTTCTGTTGGTGGGACTTTCCTCTCTAGGCTCAGTGACAGCAGGAATGAATTGCAGCACCAGCACCTCTTCCATCTTGGACTGGTCCTGGTCACACCATGCCTTGGCTCCAATTTCCAGCACAGCTGGGCACTGCAGGTCCTCCCATCACAGCTTCAGCTGCTCATCTCAGCTCATCTGATGCTGCTGCTCTTCATGAGGCAGGAGCATTGCAAGCTGCCTGCAAAGCTTCTTCCTGTGCTTGAATGTCTCCTTTATTAATTCTCAAAATTTCGATGCAGTTGGATCTCAAAAAGAAGTCATCCACAGCCCTATTGCCAGGTTCACAGCAGCAATAATTTGTGTATCTCTGAATAAACATGGCCCTCATATGCTGATGGGTATGAATGCTCCTCATTCATACCTTGGTGTCAGTTCAACAGTTGAACTGAAGACTTACAGAGCAAAATAGGCAACAGGAGACAAGACAAGAGGAAATGGTATCAAGTTGCACCAGGAGTTTAGACCAGGTATTAGGAAAAATTTCTTCATGGAAAAAGATTGTCAAGCATCAAAACAGATTGCACAGGGAAGTGGTGGAGTCTCAAGTGTTCAGAAACATCTGGATATGGCACCTGGGGACATAGCTGAGTGGTGACCATGGGGGTGGTGCTGTGTTCATGGTGGGACTTGATGATCTTAAAGGTCTTTTCCAACCTTCTGAGCTGATTCTATGAAAGTCATATAAACTTTTTCCACAACAATTAATTAGCACCATTGTGATTTACCATCCCTTTATTCCCCTGAACAGATGCAGCAGATACATTCCTGAAGGAGCCATTTAAGCCACACAAGGCAGAGCCTGGCTTTGTTGCAGGGATTTTGGCAACCTGCAGTCCCAGACCAGTAAGCTGAAGCTGCTCACAGGTTTCCTGAGCTGCAGCTCTGTGCCAGCACGGTCAGAAGCACCCCAGCCAGACTTCTTGCCCTTCCATCTAACTTTCCCTTTCAAGGACATTAATTTTTATGCTAAACCAACATGCAGGTAAAGCCCCAAGTCATCAGCAATCTCAGGTACCCCTAGGACAACCCAAACAGGATTTTCTGTCCACCAGAGGAATCCACACCTGTGGGCATGTTGCTCATCACCACCACAGCATTTCCTACAATGCATACCCAGACATCCTTCTGCACATGTTGCAGTTTGCTTTATCAATACCTTGATTCTGTGCTTGACTCTATTAATGCCCTAGAAAATGTCTATGTGCCAGCTTTTCTACTCACTTGGAGAGCTGGTGCCATCTCTCAGGGAGAAGGAAGAGACTGTATGCATCAGCAAAGAGAATAAATGATACACTTTCAAGCCTGACACAATTCCTTCCAGCTCTTTGAATGCATTGCAAAATTAATTGCAATTCTTTCTGTGATTTTCTATTTTGAGTTTATAGTTAGATCTTCTGGGCCCACGAGGAATGATGCTATGTAGTTACCTAGTGAGAATGTTGGAATTCATGTCCTGAAGTTGCTTCATTAGTTTACTTCATGCTTTCCAAATGATCAAAGCAGATCTAAATTTTTCATTAAGAGGAAAATTGCACCTTTTGCATGGTAGAACAACTGGGTTAATTGCCAACATTAATATTATATTTGTTTCTCAAGAAGTCACCAAGAATTTTTATCGTAACTTAATAAATATGAATCAAGGCATAGTCAATTCAGAGAGCAAGGAAAGCTGGGTCCTTCCTTCAAGCATTTATACATATCACCAGCAGTTTGGACCTGCTATTTCAGTTTTACATTTTGGGATGATCAACCACCTACCTCCAATAGCTCATTTTTGCACAGAACGGGAAACCTCAAAACACTGCAAATATGGAAGTTTTTATTGGTAAGAGGCTCCTATCCAATTTTCCACATTCAGCTTGACTATTTCATGTTTTAGGGAAAAGAAACTATGTCTTACTTTACAGCTACAAACATGTAGCATATCTTGAAGCCTTTAATAAAGCCTGAATATCTTCCTAGAATTTTCCTTAGTAGTTCAGTAGCCTGTGGGTCACGATACTGATGTCCAGATTAAAAAAGACACGATAGGAATCATCAGGCAAAGTTTCACAGACTGGATTTAAGCAGCATTCATCAAGACACTGATTAAGAACATGACTGTAACCAAACCTTCCAGTACAAACATGTACTGAATTTGAAACCTGGCCTTGGTGAGGTGATGGCCACGGCTGCTTTCTGGCAAGTCAAATGGAAGATGTGGGTAGGGAAGAGAAGGATGTTTTGTCTCCACAAAGCCCACAGTTTCGAGTTCAGATGGTTGGTACCAGTCAAAATTGCTGAGGGATCTTAACCTGTGGAGTTTTAATCTGAATGTGAATCAGCTCCAGCAATGGGAGGGGAGCATCAGACAATGTGCTGATCTCACACATTTCTTTGTGAATTGACAACATCAAAATAATGCAGCAACCCCACTCCTACAGACATCCTCCTTCTCCCTTGGGCAGAAGTGACACATTACATTTAAAAGGGGAACTTTAATGAACAGAAGTGAACTTCTAACGAAGGCAGTATTGATAAAACGTCAAGAGCAACGTTGGGAGCAAGAGCTCTGCTCCCAACTCATTTAAATACACAAGGAGAGAGAAACAAGCAGTTATGCTTCCCAGCTTCCCCAGGGCTGTGGCACATCTTCCTCAGCCCAGGTCCAGGGAAATGGCAGGAGGGGAGTGCAGAAAGAGGAATGAATTGCTAGGCACAAGATCTGTCTGTGCTGCAGAGCGTGCGAGGCTGCGCGGGACAGGGCAGTGAGCCTGCACACACATCAACGCCATCCCAGCAGCATCCTGCACACTTTATGTCTGAAACAAGAGAAAGAATGGAAAGGATGAGTCTGGTTCCCACAGAAGAAGTACAAATAATGCAAAAAGGATGATAAAACCATGGGACTGCAGCAGTGTTGCACTGCGTTATTCAAAGCTCCATTACGACCATTACAGATGAGGACGTGCAGCAAGGGATTTTCATGCACTTCTATCACAAAGTACACTTGAACAGACAGGGCTTTTAGTGGTCTCTGGTTTCATCTGTTTGTGCAGTGCACTTGGTGTTCCAACTTCAACTCCCTTAGACCTTATTTTATGGAGAAAGTCTTCCAAAAGCACAAAGTCAGTACTTGCCAGCTTGGTATGCTGATGGTTCTGACACCTCGCCCATGAAACCTAACTCACAGCATCTATTTTGTATGTAGTAAGGAATTTTGACATTTTTGATGAACACAGCTCTGTAGATGGCATATGGGCTTCCTATTAATTGGGAAAGCAGCAAAGAAACTTAAGCTTTGTTCCCACTGTGGAAGGCAGAGGTGTTTAAGAGCCAGACTCATCAGGGTGCCCTGTGCACCCTCCCTGTGGTGATTCTACAAAGCCACGGGACAACAAAAGCTTGTCCCATGGGAAACTGGAGTCTGAGCACAACTGACCAGATCACCCTCAAAAAATAAAAAAAAAGACACAAAAAAGGAGGCAGGATTTACATACAGGCAATTGAGTATTTTAGCATGGTGGGTACGAGTAGCAAACTCTACAGTAGTAAGGCAGAAGACTTGGGGCTTTCATCAGCTGTTCAAGTTAACACCTCTAGCAGGAACTGCATCATTAGACAAGGTTTCCTCTCTCGGAATAGGATCCTCATTTCTGGATCCAGCAATTTCAAAACACAACAGAACAGAGCAGAAACATATTAGCAAAATACTGGATCAATTAAAGTATGTTTAGATGTTTTTACAGAAAATATCAAAAAGAGAAAAAAGCAATCCTCAGAAAAAGATTTACTGCCATCACGACCATAACTGTCTGACATCTGTGACAATACACTCATTAATCCTTCCAATGCAAGCTGTACTTCCATTTTATGCAGTTGTGGGTATTAGCCAGGTTTCCTTATGGAAAACATTCTTTATTTGCAATGTTTTAACGAAAATAAGAAGGACAACAGCCCTGACAGAGGCTGGGCAAGGTACCATGACACTTGGACATCCTTGAATCAGTTTGAAGGCATTCACAGAGGTACTAAAACATTTATCAAAAGGACAGAGTTGTAAATGTGTTTTGGAGTCTTAACTATGTGGTCTGCCAACATATTAATTTTCTGTTTTCATTGCAATGTGATGTTTACAACACTCCTTCATTCAGTTTAATTAAACATCTCCCATCATATTTACTCCAATCACACTTTATTTAGAGATGAGTAAATAAATAGTGAGATTTTTTTATTGATGATGATGTTTGGTTTTACTGTAACCTCATTACAGGATGTATTTTACAGCCTTCTGTCTCACAAATGATTGAACATAACTGCTGCAATATTACAGACCAAGTAAAATTAACATCCCCTTTTACTTCTCATCTTTTTTATTAACCATCATGTTTTAAAGTTATATCCAAGCCACTGTACAAGCACAAAACTTCACCTGACTTTAATCACCTGTTTTGTGCTAACAGAAAAAAAAACCCTTAAAACTTACCTTTATCAAGAGGATACAACTTGGTGTGCAATGTCACAGAGATGTGCTCGGTGGAATCAGGTTTGGTAATTACACTGTCCCATTGTAAAGTAAGAAATGCATCTTAAACACTCCTATCTCCAAGGAAAAGTGTAGATTTGGGATTTGGAATTGATGTTACAGTTAAATCACAGAATCATTTATGTTAGAAAAGACCTCCAAGATCATTAAGTTCAAACTTTGGGTTCTTGCAAAGAAACCCCAGGCTTCCACAAGGCTGAGCAAAGCTAGGGATGCTATAGCAGACTGCACAATAGTATCAATTAGTGGAGGTTAAACATTTGAGGGAAGAGAATGTATTAGCTGGTTCAGCTGCAGGTGTCAATTGATTCTATTAATTAAATTTACCTTTGTAAAATAATTAAGTTTTAAAAGTCTTCAAAAAGACTCCATTTTACTCACATCTCCTAAGTGAAAAGATCATTAAGATTTAAAACACCAAGACCTGAGGCTGGTTGAGACCTTGCAGAAAACCCTTAAGGTGTCTTTCAGATGTGGGCAAGAAATTATGAGAGGTCATATGTTCAAATTCTATTATATGCTAGTATTGCTTAAATTATTTACAAGTTTCTATTTTCTCTGTCACTCTTTCTGCTTGTACTGTACTGTTTCCATGCAAGAAGAACAGGGAGAAACTTCCCATTGAACTTTTATTCTTTGAGACTCTCTGGAGTATCCTTATTCCCAAGCAACCTTGCTTTGCCTGCTCCCCCATCCTCTCTCACCTCTGGAAAGAGGAAAGCAACATCTCAAGAAAGACTTGTAA
Source organism: Fringilla coelebs (assembly GCF_963513975.1). Taxonomy (NCBI): domain Eukaryota; kingdom Metazoa; phylum Chordata; class Aves; order Passeriformes; family Fringillidae; genus Fringilla; species Fringilla coelebs. The sequence continues at coordinate 8,994,127 of NC_140041.1, forward strand.
TACTCTTAAACATCCTGTGAAAGGCTGTGATTTAAGAGCCTTATGCACTGATCAAATTTAAACATGCTTGGCTGGCCAGAAGTAGATTATTTTTGAAAAAAAACATTATAAGCCTACCATGGTTCTTTCCCTGGTAGGAATTTGAGCATTTTCCAATACAAGACATTTCCACCACTTTGGCACTTGCCTGGTCCCATGCTCCCAAAAAGCTGCTGCTACCTCTTCAACACATCATCTTGATATCCCAGCCAAGTATAGAAATTGCACCAACTCCAAGCACCCCCTTTTTCTGCCCATTCTCACACTATTTATCTCTTTGTCTCTTCCTCTGCATCTCATTTCTAGTAAAGTTTCTGAAAATGAGGAGCAACAACCAGGCAGCTAAACTGATGAAATGAAGTCTTTACTCATTTTAAATGAAATGCTTTGGTTTTGCCTTAACTGGGCTTTATTCTAATAGAAAAGTCTAAGATCAGTTTTTGTCACAATAGCAAACAGCCTTATAGTTTGAAAATCCATACTGGGATAAGCTGTCCTTATCAGATAAAAGCACATTCTCATAGTGACTTTTGACTATCTGTAATTCTTATCTCAAAAATCCAACTGAGAAAGCACTTTCTTCATAAGTAAAAATTTCAATCACCAGGACCTCTGCAAATGGGTGGTCAGAGCTGCTGGCTGGACAGTAGGAGCTGCTGTCAGGGGTTTAGAAGGGAATTCACAGCCTTTCAATGAAAGTGTCAGTGCATAGCTGCTATTGCATTTCACACGGAAAATATCATTCATATAAATCACTTTATCAGGTGATTTTTCTGAGTCAGTATGGTTATTCCCAAACTGATTGCACAAGAAAGTACTTTGCCACATCAGTAAACTCCTGCACATATTGTCAGATCATTTTTCAAACTGATCATGGGAAAAGCTTCTCCTTATTTTTCCTGCCATCTGAAAGGAACCATCCCAGCACATCACTGGGGAAGGCTGTGCAAAACTCCCCAAGAAGGATGCAGAGTGAACTAGAGCTGCACATAATTATACAAACATTTGCAGGAATACACACAGCAAACAGCAGCAACTAATCCCACAAAATCCTCCGAGAGAGCAGGAAGAGTTTTCACTCTCTAAAACGTGATAATGAAAAAACAATTCCCAGATGCTCCAGCAGATGAAATCATCTTGTTTCAAAGTTTATAATCATATATGTTAAATGCATCAGTCCACTCTCAAGATTAGTGATAATGATCTTACATTTTTAATAGAGCCCTACATCCACGAGGATTTGATGTGAGCTTACACTGGCACTCCAGGACTGCTGCAGTCACCTCTGCCTTGAGATGCAGCAGCTGTTTAATATCACTGCATATGCTGTAAACAACACTCTGTTGTACAGAATAAATAAAGGATACTGGGCTGGTTTTGCACAGAATGGTTTTTGGTAGCAGGGGTCCACAGAGGTGGCTTCTGTGAGAAGCTGCTGGAAGCTTCCACCCTGTCCAGCAGAGCCAGTCCCTGATGGCTCTGAAGATGGACAGGCTGCTGGCCAGGGCTGGGCCAGTGAGGGAGGTTGGTAACACCTCTGTGATAACACACTTGAGGAGAAAATCAAAAAGAAGTGAGGCATGCACAATTTTTCTTCTAGTCAGAGAAGAGGAGGAGGTGAGAACACGTGGGGGAAACAGCATGGAGACACCAAGGCCAGTGGGGAAGGAGGGGCAGGAGGTGCTCCAGGGGCCAGAGCTGGGATTCCTCTGCAGCCATGGTGAGAGCAGGGTGGGACAGCTGAGCCCGTGGGGATGCACAGGGGATACAGAGATCCACACACAGTGTTTTTAAGGGCTTGTTTTACTTCTCATTATCCTCCTCTGATTCTATAGTAATAAATTTCCTTTGTACCTTTGAGTTGAGCCTGTTTTTGCCCTTAGAGTGTGTTCTCCCAGTCCTTATCTAAACTCCAGGTAACTGGAGATGGTAGAAGAGCAGACATTTAACCTCTTCATCTTTAAATCATGAAGATTCAGCAGAAAGCGGCAACACAGAGAAAAGCCAGGGAGTGATCGAAGCTACGGCACGAAATGAAATGAAAGAGGAAACCTTACGATTGATTTTAATAGGTTTTGAATTAAGCTCTTGAAATTGGAGAGCAGAACTGAAGAGATGCACAGATGAGCAGACTGCATGTCACCACTACAGGTGATATTGCCAATTCCCAACAAAAAGCTGTAGTAAAGGGCATGTCTGAGCACTCTGATGGAGGTACAAAAGTGGGAGATGCATTGCAGTTATTTGGTTCTGCATTCTTTACTTTATTCTCTTTTATAAAGATAAGCTCAAGCCACAGAAATTGTTCAAGTGCTTTGACTTTCCTTACACCCTGCAAGTCTTCATACAGTTTCCAAAGAAATATTCCCAGAAAAATAAGTGCAGCTTGCTGTTAACATTCTGGGCTGAAGGCTTAGCATGGCACACAGCCACTCTCCTCATCACACAGTTTGAGGCCAAACTAATCAATAACAGGTTCTTAATGCCAATGAATTCCAACCAGCAGCTTGTTTTTAAAATGAAGTTACTGAAACAGAACTAAATATTGCCTAAATCAAATTAGCTGCAGTAGCAATAAATAATTAAAGTAATAAACTAGTTCATAAATAGAGAACATAATTTCATTAATTTTACCACCATGTATAGCAACATCAATACTGCAGCGAGATGGAGTGCAGGGAGCTAAGGCAGTTTTGCATCCACACACAGGCAGCACAACAGCAAAATGTTTGTATATACATAAAAATCAAATCCAAGCAGTAATAGAGTACTTTGGAAGGATGAGTAGCTGTTGAGAGGCAGATAACTGGCTCAAGCAGGGAGACACTGTGTATTTGAAATACGTTTTGTGAGGCTGAGGGAGAGATAAGAAGGACAGAGCAGGAGGAGTTATTTGTGGTAAAATCTTCACTAGCTCTAGATAAAGCACTGTGCTCATGATCTATTCCTGCCCTTTTCTGTGTTCCCCATGACCACGGGCAAATCTGTAAAGGGTTCAGTCTTCCCTCACCTCCTACAGGTAAACAACCAGGAGCAAAATCCAGGACAGCAGTACTGAAAGTGGGATGAGCTGGTGGGTTGCTGCCATGCCTTCCTGGTTCAAGCACATTTACACTAAATGCAGGCATAGGCTCCCTGGTTCCTGCACTCCCAGGATTTGGGGTCCCTTGGTTTAACTGAATGGAGGTTCACAAATGGCCATGAAATAAAGACCTTTTTTTAATTGTCTGAATCTCCTATTTGAAAGAAAGAAGCAAGGGTGCATACCCATATTCTTTCATGACTCTGGATCACGTGTACACATCTGCTTTTCCTTTACTAAAGCAAAACCTTTAGGGTTGAGTAAGATCTGTTCAAATAATGAAATACAATAAGAGATTTTGCAAATGTCAGCTGCAGAGTATTGCTCCAGTACTATATTAACAAGGCCTTGCTGTATTCAAAAGAAGTAGTTACAAAATACCAGGATAACACTTAGTCACCTCATGCTGTTGAAATGTTTATCTGTTTTTAAGGGAGGTAAGTGCAGCCCTTGCAATCTCATCTCTCAATGGAAAGCACTGCCTTCCCCAGAGACAGCTCTAAGGAGCTGTTTTGCAGAGCTGTGTATTACAGAGTCATTGGAGGCTGGTCCATACCACAGAAATAACTATCCAAAATAATTCAGCACAGCTAAACAGAGCAGTCATACCCACTCTGACAGCAGAGCTCTCCTCTAAAGATAATTCACCTCCAGCACCCCTAGTGCTACTCGTTAAAGGCAGGGAGGGTTTCTGGAAGGGGCACAGTGATGTCTGACAGCCAGAGGGGTGCTGCTCTGGGAGGTGGTGGCTAGGATGTGAAATCCTGACACTTTCTCTTTCCTTTTAAGCTTGCCCTTGCTTCAAGAGAAGCTCTGAACACAAACACCACAAAGGTTCTATTTCAAACCTCGCTCAAGCAGCAACACAAACCAGGCATTTCATTGTTATTCACTGCACACAGCCCCGTCCCTCTGCATGTTCTGTATGATCTCTCCAGCCGTCAACAAAACGGGAGAGCAAGCAGCTAAAGGCCAAATTTGCAAACACAGCCGAGCACACAGCTCCCACTGCTGCCACCAGGGACACAGTGAGCAGCATGGGCTGAGGGGAGTGAAGGCATCTCTGCAAGCAGACCTGGCCCACAGCAGTGCTGCAGGGTCATGGGAAGGAGGCCATGACTTCCAGGGAAACCTGGGGCAAAAGGACAGTTTTCCATGCAGAAGTGAGGCCAGCAATACTCTGTGGACCAGAGCACATAGCAAGCTTTCAGCACTGAAAGGATGCCAATATCTGTCATGGCATGCCATGCTAAAATGCCCCCTGTTTGCCTTTAGAGTGAACCTAAGCTTTACTCTTTTGAATTCTTCAACAGGAAAAGCACTGGCTCCAAATATGCACACAGAAAAAGCACCAGCAGCTGCCTGGCAAATAATTTTTGCAGAAAGCAAATCCATCTCCTAGGATCCTGTAAGTCACTGCCTCACCTCCCTGAATAACTAAGTCAATGAGGTTTTAGGTTGGTAAAGCAGACTATACCTGGAGCTTTTGCATTCCCAAGTACTTGCTTCCCTTCTGTTCCACTCACTCTTCCCTCTCACCCTTTCTAATTGTTACAGGATAGAAATTGAGATCTCCCTCACCTTCCTGCACCTCCTTCCTAGTTTTCCTCCCTGCAGCAAGCAGAGTCCTTGGCAGCCTTTTCATTTTGCTGCTGTTTTCATGGGGAATCCCATCAACTTTCCTTTAGCCATTAAGTTTCCTTCCAGAGAAGAGTTTTGAAGCTCTTTCTTAAGAGACTTGAAAAATCCCTTCCCTGCCCACCTGCACCAGTATTGCAGAGCAAGCACAGTGGGAACCAGAGACATTCCAGTGAGGTTCCCAAAGATGTCATGCCCCCATATAATTTGATATTTAACATCTGACATGCTTTAGTCTGAACTATGTTGCAGAAGGGAGCCCTACTGGATAAGGGGCCAGAGAAGCAGAGCAGAGGATGCCCTCACCAAGCACAGAGGTCCCCACTGTAGCCTTCTGATGGGCAAACCGTGGTCCTGCCACATGCCTGTCCTTCTACACATCCATCAGAGGGGGATAGCAGTCTGAGTGACAGCCTATCCACCTTCCTGTCTCAGTAACTCCAGTCAGGGAGAGATGTCCTGCAGACCTTGCAAGGGATGCTGCTGAGCTATCTTCAAACCCCAACCCAAATTCTGACCCCACTGTCACAGTGGCCCCCAACCCATCATTAATTTTGGCAGCTTTCTGTACCTGGCTCTGTCACTGACTCACAGAGTGTCATCAACTGAACCTGGGCAGAAAGCAGAGTACATTGCTGGCACACACAGGCAGAGCTTTATTTTAAAGAGACCAAAATACTTCAACCACCCCACGCAACAGTTCTAAGTTTACCCAGTGTTATCCCCATTTCACACATGAGAAAGGTTACTTGCTATGATTAAGACAACACAGTGACTTTTAGGGTAAAAAACCCAACAGTCAATAAAATTCAATATAAAATGCTGAAATCCATCTGAGAACATACATATAGTCAACACAAATACACAAAGAATTCCTGTTATTTTCAAAATTGTGTGACTAGGAGTTAAATTATTACTGCATCCAAGTCACTCAGGTATTAGACTCAAGACAGTCAAAATACATCTTAGGGTGCCCAAACCCATTAAGATCAAACAACAGGTTTATCAGTTACACCCTGACTTGCAAAGTAAAGCAAATTATTGCTGAAATAATGCAACAAACCCAGTAAATCCATACACTCAGCACAAGCAGGGCTGATACAGGACAAAGCATTGGAGCAGCATCTCCCTGTTGCTCTTCCCAATGCTTTGCCTGCTTTTCCCCTTCCAGCTGGTATTTAGGTCAATTGATGTTACCTTTCCTTTACACCTCCCTCGCTGAAATCACGACAAAGGCAGAAAATAGCAACTGAACGAGGTTTGCATAGAGAAATCACTGAGACTAACGAAGCTCCAGAAATCAATAGCACTATTTTTAGTCACTCTGATAAAATTTCTTCTGTGCTTCTGCTACTGGAAGTACCAGAATAGAGAATGGAGCCTCTTGGGCATCAAGAGAGTTCAGTTCACAGTGTTTTGGTTTGCTTCCTCAAAAGCTTTAGTAAGACATGACATGTCAGGGATGGGGTCTTGGCTCATGGCCTTCAATGATCAGCCACTTTGCTGTGCTCCTGTTCTTAAAACAAAATACAAACCACAGCAAGAAACAGCAGCAGAAGCTCCTTCCTGTGCATTTTCCTCCTCCAGGTGATACACTAAAAACATGCTCCACACTAGTCCCACCTAGAGAGGAGAGCTTTCTTCTCACCATGTAAAAAACCCTCACTTTCTCAGACAAATAAGCATGTAATTACACAGATAACTGTGGGACTCCATATCTCACTAACACCAGCCCATCTCAGAGGGTCACATCTTTCTTGCAAATTAAGAGACAGCAATTAAGAGGGAAATGCTAAAAGCTACACTCCAGTGTTGCAGGATATTCTGCTACTGAAAGTTTCTTGCCTTTTTTTTCCCCAATATAAGCGCACAATTTTAATTATTTAGAGCTTGGAGTCAATAGAGTTGGATCAGCAACAATGACAGACTGCCACTGTCAGGCAGGGAGACCTAAAGGATTCATTAACACTGTAAGGAAAAAGGCACATCATGACTATCAGTTTAGAGGATATTGACACTTGTGATAGTACTAGAAAGTTAAATATTATCATAATTAGTTTTCAGCTGATTTTATCTCTGAAATCACACCAGCTTTGGTGATGTTTGCACTCCAGTGAACCTGTTTTCATGGGTTTTTTCCTATCAGAGGATGCAGAAGAAGGAAATCTTAAGGCGAAAGATGTATCACTGAAGAAGTGATCATTATTTTTTAATTTCTTCTATCAGACTTAATTCCTGTTAAATCCTGTCTCAGGTCTCAGTGCAAGAAGCAAGCAGAGATGGCAGCTAAACCCCTCAGCCCTCAGTGCCAGCTGGCAGCCTGGCCAGCCTGGCTGCACCCACCGGCAGAGAGCTGGGATCTGGGAATGCAGCATCACACCCTGACAAACGTCATCTGCTCTAAGTATCTGCTCCCTGAATTTTAATTTCTAACAACCTAGCTCCCAAATAAGGTCTAACTCTGGGCAAAATACCATCCCAAACAGCTAATGCAGAGATTGTGGCACACACTGGGCATTCAGCTGCAACCCCCATGCTGTCATCCACACATGAAGCATAGACACAGAGAAATGTTTAGGTTGGAAAACATCTCTAAGATCTGAGTCCAACCATTGATCCAGCACTGCCAAACCCATCACTAACCATGTCCCCACATGCCACATCTACACAGCTTTTCAGTCTCTCCATGAGAATGTGGGCTCCACAACTGCCCTGGGCAGCCCTTTCATTGAAGAAATTTTTCCAAATACCCAATCTAAACCCTCTCATATGGCAGCATAAAGACAGCAACACTCCTTACAGCACACATTATCCCTACATAGATGGAAACCTTGGCCCCACTCTCAAGAGGTCAGAATGAACTCACAGCAGGACTGTAGGGGACACTCACAGCAGGGTGCCCCATCCAGGCCACCACCACCAAGAAAATTCCAAAATATCAAATCTAAATTGTAAGCTAGAAAGCAAATAAAGGAAAAAGGTAATATGCCCATCTCAGACTCCACTGCCACCCTCCCCATTACAATGTACCTCTAATGCTTCTGCTGCCAAATCACACTCTTATCTAAGTCCTACCATCAACTGGCACCACAGGACACGCTCTCCAAAGTTATCTTTATTTTTTCATTCAAAAAGGAAAGACAAAAAATAAAAACAACAACAAAAACCCCAAACAAACAAAGAAATCCAACAAAAAAATTAACCCCAAAGGAGGTAAGAACAGGAGGTCTGAAAGCCATTTTTATCTTAATAGCTGGCAAACACACATCATTAGATTCTGATAGCAAGTAAAAAGACTGTATTTACACTAACCTTAAAACCAGCAAATTCTGTTTAAGTATAAAGGGAGTGAATTCACAATCTGACAGTTGCCATTAACATTCTAGACCTGATGAACAGTTCCTATGCTCAACAGCTGCCCACATTTCCTTCTCTCTCAGCTGGACTAGCAAAAGTTACTTCTTCTCCCTACAAACCATGACCTTCATATTCTAGTGTCTGATAAATTAGCAGTGCAGAAAACAGATTTTTATCTGACCTTAGAAAAGAAAGTTTGTGTGTTCTCTCAAGGACTAAATGAATCTTGTGAAACAAAACCCAGCCCTTTTGGCTTTAGAAAGCTTTGCTGGTAGCTCATGCATATGTTCCTGGAAACCTCAGACCTTTTTGTCATATGGCATTGCCTGTAGGAAACAGGGGTAGTACCAGCAATTTTTCCAGTAATTAAAGAGAAATGCTAACATAGGTGGTATTTGTGGGAAATAACATTTATTTTTACTGAGGTACCTGTAGCATCAAGTTGTGAGGATTTTGTTTCACCGAAGATCTAGACAATGCTTAACCTCATATCTGTTCATGAAGAGGCGAAATCTGAACTCACCCTTTCTCACCAGAAGTAAAAAAAAAACAAAACAAAAAACCTAAAAACTTTGTTGTATTTAAGCCAGCACAAATCCGAGTTTTAATAATTATCAGCTCATCTACTCTTATTCTTGCTCAAATACACTTCACCTACAAGTAATGCTAGAGGGTGCCTGCTTACACATTGGAGATGGGATTCTGCAAGTGAGCCAAAAGCATCTAGTTTGGGGTTGAGTTTCTGCCTGGTTATTTCAACTGCAAACCCAACAGAGCAGTTCTGACCAACCACCTCTAACTCCTTAATGACCTAAAGCCTTTGGAGCCACCAAAGACACGCAGACCCCTCACCCCAGAAGCAGCAGGGGCAGCACAGAGCCTGAGAGACCTCCCAGGAACACGGCAGTGCCTGCTTAAAGCCTGGATTCCATGATCCTAGAGGCTCTTTCCAGCCTTAAAAATTCCATATTTCTGTGACCCCATACCCCTCCAGGCCCTTCCCAAAAGCGCAGGCTTGCAGACAAAAGCTCCATCCGCACAGCGGCCGAGGAGAATTTTAAGCCAGCAAAGGAGTGTTTGTTTGTGCTAAGAAAGAGATTTAATGTCTAAATTAAATAAGTGCACTATGCTTAGCTCCCACTGCCAGAACTGCTGGATATTAATGGCTCTCCCGCTGGAGCTGGCTGTCCCTGGAGAGCCCTGCTCACAGCAGCCGTGTGCTGATCAGCGCATCAGCAACGGGGGCACGCGCGCACCCAGCCGCTGCCCCCTCCCTGCTTCCAGCCAGCTCCCTGAAAGGAACTGCTCTGCTGTTCTGACAGAAATCCTCTCATCCCCTGGGAATGCACTGAAAGAACCAACAACAGGTTTGGTTCAAGGAAAGTCTGAAAATTATTGCTACAAAATCGGGAAAGTGAAATGGAAACTCCACTGGTAGAGGACTGAGTCAAAATTAGCTCCTGGATGCAAAGGAAAATAAGCTGGATACTTTAAATGATTTTCATCGTAGTTCCTGTTTTTAAATGAGTACAATAAAACATGTTTCAGTTATGTAATTCCAAATACTAATTGCTATGGCATTTGAAATGGAAAATCATCCCACAGGTTTCCCAAACAGAGAGAAATCCATGTGCTGGGCAGAGGTGTTCAGCGAGGCCAGCAGCGCTGTTCTCCCAACAAGAACGGCCTCTCACCCTCCAGTGAGCAAACAGCACCCTGAGAAATAATCACATCAGAGCTTCTGTCTGCTGGAAAGGCAGAGGGTGAAAGGAAAGACAGAGGGCTGCAATAATTATTTCTGTTTTAGAATACTAGGGGGTGCTCAGTTAAAGATGAGTGAATGATGATGGGACCATCAAATGAGAGGGAACGCAGCCCAGATGTGATGAACAAGACCTGATGAACACGCTTCCTTTGAGGAGGGAATTACCATGCCCAACACACAGATCAGGCAGGACTTGCTCTGGTGGTGTTATTTATATTGGGTGAACATTAAAAGGGTGAAAGAGTCATTCTCAGCATTGTCTCACAGTCGATCAAGAAATCATTTTCAAGTTCACTCAGAATCCAATTACTTCATCAGCACTTCCATGCTTCCCAGGACATGTTAGGATGATCCAGGGATAATGCAAATTCTGTGACTCACCAAAAACGATCACTTGGCACTCTCTCTAATCCAACTGACCTGTTTGGAATACACTAAGAGGTGTCATCCAAATGCAAACCTCCCCATGCAGGAAGCATTTACTATATAGCCAAAAGGAAAAGAGTTGTCTCTGCTCCTTTACTGCTATTTTTATGTGACGACTTAGTTCTGATTGGGACACCTTGTAGTACTGAGGAGCAGTCAGAGCTTTCTGGATTATTTAATGTACTGGCAAGGGCTTTGACTTAATCCAGGTGCTCTGCCTTACAGTAAAGAGTTGCTCCTTACTGGTTTTGAGAAGCTCTTACAGTCCTCTGCCCAGCACACACACGGCAGCCCTGGCTGGCCAGTTCATCACCATGATGGCAAAACCCCACTTGGTTTTACAAGCATGGAGGAACCTGTACTTCTCTCCAACTTTCCTGTGACTCCAGCTGCTCATTCCAAAACCAACATCAGGAAGGGGCACACTAATCCAGCTAGCCTGAGCAGTGAGACCATGAGCCCCTCTCTGACAGACCCTCTCAGGGTCTCATCCTGCCTGCTGCTGAGGGTCACTGCCTAAAGTATTCTGACAGAGTCAGGAGAATGTACTTTATTTATCAGAACCTTTGTGAGTCACACAGTTATTTCATCATTGCACAGGGCTCAGATGTAGCCTGGATCCCAGCTCCTGCACACCTGGGAAATCCCATCAGCATCCAGGAGTGCACACACAGGCACCTCAGAGGCTGGGATATCTGCTCCAAGCACAGCCACCCTCTCTCTTCTCACAAACTGGTGTTTTCCCATGAAAATGTCTCTGGCAATGGGTCAGCCCTCACTGAGGTTGGTGCCAACAGAGTTGGACACGTTGGTAACAGCAGAGAAGCTGCACAGGGCTGCTTCCAATTTCTGGCTTCACTGATTCTACTTCCCAGGGAATAAGGGTTGCCACAATGTTGATTCTGTTAAAAGCAGCTGATGAACTTCTGTGTTTAACAGGCAATAGGAGTTCAAACCTAAATATGGCTATTATATAATTTAGGGAAAACTAATAATTTTTGAAAAACAATTATGGGTAAAGAAGAAATAAAAACCAGGATAATAAAAAAACCTAACTTCAGTAACTGAGAGAAAAATGATTCTTTAAAGCATTCAGATATGAAAAGTAAAGAAAAAAGATCCTGTAATAGGCAATTCACATCATAGAATTTCAATGGGAAAAGCAAAACAACTAGAGGCAGGAGCACTGCATGCCACTGTCACCTACTTTGCAGTTGCAATGAGAAACTAAATTGAAATCTTGTAAGAAGTGACATTTTGAAAAATTTCCAAATCTGCAGATGGAAAACACAACACTTTTTTCTTGTATTTTTTTTATTTTCCAAGCTAGAGCATAATTTGATGCTATTATCTGCTGGCTGTGCAAGATAGATTTCAGCCTTTGCAACAACTATTGTGCACACAAACCCCAGGAACAGATACATTAATAACAGATATGGTCCCCTGTGCTGAACAAATTTAAAAGCCAAAATCCAACTTATGCCTTTGCAAGGAACCAGCTTTGAAGTCTATAGGTCCAGAATCACTTTTCACATATGCTAGTTAAACATGTTACTGCATGAGTTTCGTGATACCTGAAATGAGTCAAATAGTTTTACACTCAATTAGAAAAAGCATCTGGGCTGATATTCAGCCCTAATGACTGTCACATCATTGGAGACACTTTACCAGACAGAACTTGGAAATTCAGCAGAGAGAAGGCACATCTTAACCTCACTAAAACTGAAAGAGTAAAAAGAATGACAAAAATACATACCATCTGTGAGGGAGAGGCAAGGATAATAATGAGGAGGAGATGGGGACAGAAATACGAGGATCACGCTCATGCTACTTCATAAACACACAGTGCCCATTATGCAACATACAAAACAACAAACCTGCCTAATATTCTTCAAAAATTCTCATCAAACACGAGCAAGCAGCATGGCATGGATAAATAACTCCTGTCTCATGACAAACAAGGAAATATTTATGGAAGGCTATTAAACTTGGATTACTGAGACCTTGGAGCAGTTGCAGAGTGGCCAATCAGCTCTGTTGACTAAATACATATTTATAAATGCTTTACCTCTTTTATTTACCCAATGGCTTATTCATTCTGTTCTGGTTTTATTTGGGTCTATCAAGAACAGTAAATGTGCAGTTAGATGCATAATAAAAACTCCTTTAGAAAAGTAATTACATTACCATATACAGAGCAGATTTTTCTTTCCCAAGCACCATGAACTGGACCATTTCACAGGCTCCTAAGTTCTTATTAAAAATATATTGACATATGCTAATTACTGAAATGAAATCTTGCTTAGAAATGTGAAGTCCAAAAGAACCATTTGCACACAAAGTGGGGCCCCCTGAAAACCACTCACTTAAGCAGAGCACTTGCTTCAACAGCAGCCAGGGACATGGCTATGGCCCCAAACACCTCAGTGGCTCATTCTTCACATCCTATTAGGAAAAAATTCTTCCCTGAGAGGGTGGGGAGGCCCTGGCACAGGGTGCCCAGAGAAGCTGGGGCTGCCCCATCCCTGGAAGTGTCCAGGGCTGGGTTGGACACGGCTTGAAGCAACCTGGGATGGTGGAAGGTGTCCCTGCCCATGGCAGGGGGCTCTAATGAGATAACCTTTAACCCTTCAAATCCCTTCCAACCCAAACCATCCTGGGATTCTATCATTCTGCTGGGTTTGGCTAGAACAGGATATAGTGCAAGACTCTAACAGCCCTAACAGGTAAGCCAGCTCTAACAGGTAAGCACTGCAAGGATTGCTGATGGCCTCAGCCACTGCTCATGTCACCTCCAGGAGAGGCCACCAGAGCTCCCCTAGAGCCCCCCCTGCCATGAACCAGCCCCTAGCTGGACTAACCCAGTGACAGGCTCAGCACCTCCATCCTCCACAGGCTGCACCCTGACCACCTGGGAGTGAGGACCTGAACTAAGAGAGCACAAAGAGGGTTATTCCTCTCTTATTTTTAGCTCATATTTGAGCAGTGAGTTGAAGCTCCAGTAATATCAACCTAATTGCTCTGCCTCACAGTTAAAGCTCAGTTCAGAAGAAATGGCATGTTGAAACCTATTAAGTCTGAAATTGAAAATGCACCATGCTCTTCCACATATTAAGTAGACTAGTAGCATGTTCAAAAATCACGACTCAAAAATCTGACTGGACTCAGAAGCGATCCTGAACTTTGGGTATTTTGTTGGAAAGTCTGAGTTTACTCATTTTTCTAATATCTAAAACATGCTGGATAAACTGATTTGTTTGACAGTGCTTGCATATTACATTATATTGCCATTATCAGAAGCATCTGCTGTCAGTTTTTTATTCAACCCTTACAATGAGTTTATGTTATAGCTGGTCTGAAAACTCCTGGTTTACAGTGCATTTGCACCTTTCAATATCGTGTACAAGCATCACATGTCTGCTCCATATGAGAGGGGCTTCCAGATCATGCAATGCTCTCTGTAACAGCATTTCACCTGAGTTATGGGGCTGGACACAAAAGTAGAATTCCATAGAAAGTATGATGCATCACTGAAAACAACCAAAAAATCAAATCCAACATGACTTCAAACCTCACTGTATTTCAACCTGGCTGCTGCTAATGATACTTAAGTCAAGAAAAGCCCACTTGCCAAAAAATATTAGGTTCTCTTATTCTTAAAGACAGGTTATCTTAGAAGACCAGTGCAAACTAGTCCTGCTTTACAGCTCTGGGGCAGCTGGAAAAAAGTGCTTTGGAGAAGCTGAAGATGCAGCCAAACAAGGTTTGTAGGACAAAGCAGCATCTTCCAAGACTTCCCAGTTTAGATGGGAAAAGTAGAGAAGTTTGTGGAGTCGGGGCCTGACTGAAGCCAACAGCACAAGCAGCTTTTTCAGCTGCCAAATCAGCCCAGTTTGTTCTGATTTCAGATGGAAAAAGAGAGATGCCTTCAGGCACATCCAGCTTCAACACTCTGCACTGGGGATACTTATTTACTATGTACAGTGGTATGGATACATATATATATATGTTATTTTGTATCTCCCTGTAAATCCTCACAAGGTCTCATAGATTTCTGGCTCTTCTCCCTCTTCCCACACTGGGAACTGAAGTTGTCTACTTCCTAAGCCTGTCCACACTCTGCTTGCTCCAACCTGCTGCTGGGGAACAGTTTCCTGATTTCCTGCCACTCAAGAAGTTTTCACTTCAGCTCCTTCAGGTCCATCAATCTGCTGCTCTAGCAAAGCCACACTCTATTATATTTACTTACTAAACAGTCATGCCCATTCTGCCATGAAGAGAATCCATTCCTCCTCCTGCCCCAAAGTACTCAGCTACACAAACTGATGGATCCATTTACAGAAACTTTAACTCTGCAAAACCACTCTGTTTCCACCAGTCAGAGAGCTGGGCACGCAAGGGGTTTGCTATGCCTGTGGCAAAGCTGGGCTAAGCCATGGCTGCACTCACATTTTCAGAAGTATTCCACCTCTGTGAACAGCCCTTTGTCAGCTAAATGTGACCACCAGGACCAGCCCTGTTTGGCTCAGGAGCTGCTCAGAAGCTCCCTGGCTAAGCTGCAATTCTCTGCCCCTCATCCCAGACACATGGGCAATACAAACAGCAACAGTAAGACTGCCCAGGAGCATTCACATTCCTGTTTAATTCACTGCCCAACACTGGCTAATGTGGTGATTATTTGAGGTTCTGCCTCCTTCACAGGGTTTTACTCCCTCTTTTAATTCCTGCCATTTAAGGGCACAAAGTACACCAAGTTATAATTAAACACCACTGCTGACAGGTGTGTGGGAGCAAACAACTTTGCCCCTTCCCATCGAGGGCTAGGCTGTTCAAGTGGGATGAAGTACAAAAAATCTGAGAAACTGTGGTTTCATAACCTTGGAAACAGGCACTAAGATTAATATCTTGACCCAAACATCCTTCCCTGAGTAACAGATTTCAAAGCATATGTTGTCAGTGAATGGCAAAGCCAGAGATAATAAAACTTTCTATGAAAATAAAGCAGCTGAGATGGACAAAAAACTTTCAAGTAAAGACTGAGTAATTGTTAAAACTTGTATAACAAAATGGAAAATATTCCAACTTGTTTGATTCAAAACAGGGATTTTAATGTAAAAGCCGTCCTTCAGACTTTGGAGGAATGTCCTGAAATACAGCCAGTGTGTTTCTAAACACCCAGCTGTATACACAGCATATATATATATATATATATATATATATATATATATATATACACACACACAAATATTTACTTTCATATCATCTGGATGTAACTGGGATAGCCAGACAACCAAGATCTTGGGGGTACAGTTTCTTCTAGAGCAACATAAGCACAGCTCCTGATTTTTGGTGGGTTTTGACTTAGTCATTAGGAAAAAACCACAGATTTTTCTGTATTCCAGTAATAGGAAAAAAACCCAACATAATGGGAAATTAATAGGTGATTTACTACAAAAGTAATTACAGCTGACCACTTTGTGCTCCTGAAGGATTTCAGGAGAGCAACTTATCATTCCTGCCAATTTTGGAGTGCCTGTCATCTTCCATGGAGAGAAAAACATTTGAAGTGGGCAAAAAGAAACAACGAAGTAAATAGAATTTCTGAAGGACATTACTGTTTTATAACCATGACTCAGTTTTTCATGTAGGACATAAAAATTGATGTCAAGTGGAGAATAATGAAATATTTCTTAAGCTGTTGGCTGGATCCTCTACCACTGCTAATTGAGGCAGAGGTTTTTCAATAATACTCTAGCAACTTGAGAAAGCTCAGGGTGTTCTACATTTTATTGCTCCACGTTGTGATTAGGAATCACAGTGTGACAATGAGGATTGTGTATCTGTAATAAATACATACAAATAGGACATCCACAAGGCAGAGCTTCTGAAAACTTCAGACAAGTGTCAATTCAAAGAAGTTTTAATTCAAACCAGATATTTAAAGTTTGTATCTTTATGGCGGCGTGATGTCATCTGTGTGAATAAATCTGGAGTTGCATCTCATTTAATAAGATTATATGGTCAGAGCAGAAGCAATTTGATTGAACGTTTCTTGGCTGAATGGTTTCAAAAGCATCTTTTGACACTAATTTGTTGAACGGATGATTGTGAACAACATAAAAACAAATTAAAAGTTTTAAGTGCTTGGGTTAGATCCTCAGCTAGTAAAAAGCAAAGGTGGTCCATTAATTCAGCAGAGCTTTGCTTATTTCTGTCTACTGAAGACCTGGCTCTTTATGCTTAATGTGACTATACATATGCTTGGGCACAGTTCTACTCAGCAGACAATTTGTTCTAACCCTCAGCATCCTTCAGCCTCACAGTGCCAACTGAAATGGGAACATTTGTTAGCTCCAGAAGTGCAGAATTAGTTCCTGTGTCCTTGCCATTAAAATAATTGGGGAGACCACTGGAGGCTCTGTTCTGCCAGATATGGGGAATTTGATAGACACAAATGTATGTGGCTTTTACATATGTAAGTGGTATGGTGTAATTTACAGCAATAGGTGAGTATTATGCATTCATGTACACTCATTACACAGGGAAAAGTCACCAATCTTTAAAATTAAACCCTGCCACTGTCCAGCCTAATGTCTGCAGGTGCTCTCTACAAGCTTGGTCCTGTTTCTTCCAATCTAACACACACCCTTCAGTCTCCCAGTTGCCTGCACAGGGATTCTCCTCAGAGTACGTAGATTTTAGGAAGAAATTCTCCCCTGTGAGGGTGGTGAGATGCTGGCACTTGTTTCCCAGAGATGCAGTGACTGTCCCATCCCTGGAAGTGTCCAAGACCAGGCTGGACAGGGCTTGGAGCAGCGTGGGATAGCAGAAGGTGTCCCTGCCTGTGTCAGGGCATGGAATGGGATGGGCTTTGAGGCTCCTTCCAACCCCAACCATTCTGACACCTCATCCTTTGCACTAAATGCCTGCTGTGTCCACATGATCTGCACAAACTGCTGCTTTTCCCAGCTCCCTGCTCCTGTTTTGCTCTTCCCCATCTGCTCTCCTGCAGTATTGCACTGCCCTGGACAGCAACAAGGGGTGTGCATGTTATTCCCCTTTTGGCTCCATTCCCCTTTCCTCTGCACTAATGGCAGGGAAAATTATGAAAAAATTAACACCAAAATTAGAAAAGAGAAAAGTATCAGTTAGTGAAAAAAGATCTGCCTGCCCAAACTTGCCCTGTGATTTTAGTTCAGCAGAGCAATACAGGAGGATGGTATTCAAATCCTGTGCTTGTTTATCACATGCTGGGGTGTCTTGAGCTTGTGTTTAGAGGTTTTTTGGCTGGCTGGGAGTTTGTTTGTTTTCAAAGCACAACACCAAACCTGGCACCCTACCCCATATTCTGGTTACCATTGCATGGGCATAATATGGATGATAATACAATACACTATGACCCACCACAGTGGGTCAAATGTCTGGACAACTCAGAGGCAAATTTCAAGTGAATTTAGAAAAATATTCCTGCACCTTCTAATCAAATCTCAGATTAAAGGTTTTTTAATTAAAAAATTATTTTTAGTCAAAAAGGGTAATATTTGCACACCAGTTAGTCATCCCAGGAACAAAATAGTTCTGCAGCCATTTCCATTTCAATTGAGAAGAAAATCAGTCTCCAAACATCACTGAGAGGTGGCTGCCAGCTGCAGTCAGGGAAGCAGCTCTCCTCCATACCACAGTAATTAAAAGATCATGTAATTACTGCTGATCTCATGCCATGGAAGTCAAAGGAAAACCATTCATTGACTGTAATGGGCTTTGGAGCAGGTTCAGAATTTCTCCAGCATATGTAATCCTGACACTTTGGAAACCAAAACCTCACATTTTAACTACACTCATCCACAACTAAAAAAGAAAAAAGTGTTTTCATGCTCAACAACAATCAAGGCTTTGTTCCCTTTGAAAGAAAATTGTCTTCTTTAAGTCTAAAGGATTCAAACCTTTCGTCCCCAAATAAAGAAAAATTCTGAAAAGTCTAAACCAGGATTGCCCCTCCTTTCACCAAAAGCTCTTTTTTTAATCATCTTGGATCATCCATAAGCCTGGGATAATAAAAGCAGATACAGAGTAAGTCTGCTGAGCTCTCACATTTGTGGGTGTTTCTATGAAATATTTTTTAGTTTTTCAGGTTTTTAAGAGAAAGACAAAATTTCTACCAAGGGAACAGAACAAGGATAAACCCCCAACTCCCAATCTCTTCCAATATTCTCATTTCCTCAGGTAAAAACCATTATCTGCAAAAATTACCATTTTTAGGGGGAAAAAGGCCTCATCAAAATCACCTCATACCATATCCCAAGATTTAGAAGAAATCCTTTGTGTGCATAATAAACATTCTGACCCTCCTGTTATTTTTTTCCTGACACCAAATGATATCTGCTCTGTGCACATTTTAATACTGAACAGGTTTCTGAAGGAGCCTTTAGTTGAATTATTTTATAGGCACTATTGAGGAATAACTCCTGAGAGGAAGATACTTAAACATTGCTGAAAATCCCCAGGTAGCTCTGCAAATCCACAGGCTTTTGTTATCAAGAGGTATTTACCATGTTAGCATTTTCTTGACTTTTGAGGAGTTTGCAGTTCTTCAGACAGACTTGATAATCCACATATTGCCTTGCTGGGCATAAGCCAAATTTATCTATGCATCTTAACTCCCTCAGTTGCCATCCCCTTCGCTCCAGCCATGGATCTAAGAAGCTTCTGACAGAAGTCCATTACACTGAATTCACTTCTGAAAAAAAATATGGTTTTATCCCTCAAAATAAAAAAGTTAAGTCTTACCCATATTCTGAAAGCAGTGAGAAATCAGCCTCACTTAGCCTGGAAATTTTGTGTCTTGAGGCACTGCTCTCCAAATTCAGTTATTGCTCTGCAGTAACATTCTCCAAGCACACAATCTGTAAACCCAATCCTGATTTCAAGACCTGCTGTCTTTGAGCTCTCATATGTGTTGGTTACCTTCACTGTGAAGAAAGTTTTGGAAGTAGAACTCCTATCTGAAAAAGGACTGGGGGTACATCCACAAGACTGGACCCAGTCTCTGTGCCTACAATGAACTGCAGGACAACTGCAGCCAGGGCAGGGCTGAAATGTGTCCACAATGAACTGCACCACAACCGCAGCCAGGGCAGGGCTGAAATGTGTCCAGAATGAACTGCAGGACACCTGCAGCCAGGGCAGGGCTGAAATGTGTCCACAATGAACTGCAGGACAACTGCAGCCAGGACAGGGCTGAAATGTGTCCAGAATGAACTGCAGGACACCTGCAGCCAGGGCAGGGCTGAAATGTGTCCATAATGAACTGCAGGACAACCACAGCCAGGGCAGGGCTGAAATGTGTCCAGAATGAACTGCACCACAACTGCAGCCAGGGCATGGCTGAAATGTGTCCAGAATGAACTGCAGGACAAACCACAGCCAGGGCAGGGCTGAAATGTGTCCACACCCACAACACCCAGAGGTTTCTGCATCCCAAAGCAGCCCTGAGCCTCCCAAGAGCCCTTCTCAGTCTGAGACTCAGGGAAGTACAACAGAGCTGGGTTTCTTCACAAAGAGTGGCAGAAGTTTGATCAAACACACACACATGCACTGGACACCTAAACCAAATAGATTTCACTTTTAGCAATAGCTGTATTTTTAATTATTTCAAGCCTCTCTGCTGCCTCAGCCTTGCAGAAGAAAAAAAACACAAAAACAACAAAAGAAATATTTGCCCAAATGACAATTTACCCTTGGACCTGACCTTCTTTGCTTATGCAGTAAAACCTTGGTAGTTATAACCTCCTCCCAACACATGGGATGCCTGAAACAATTCAAGAAGCTGCTGGAAGGGAGCAGGGAATGCATTAATCCATTGAACAGGAGACTGCCACCTGCTTCACATTCTACCAAGACAGATGAGGAAAGCAACTGCCTGACCCAGAAAACATCTGCTGGGCAAAATCAAAATTAATGACAAGCAGAATGAGCTCTTTGATGGCCAATTCTCCCCCAGCTGCCAGGAGCCCCTCCTGGCAGGAGCCCATTGTTTCTGAGGCAGCAGAGTCCCTGGGAGCAGGGGCTGAGCTGGGAGCACCTTTGGTGGAGCTGAGCTGGGCAGAGCAGGGAGAACCCCACGGCACCTTTTTCTGCCTGCTCTTGTCCAGGTTTTGAGTTTATCACAGAATGTTTTGGGATGGAAAACACCTTTAAATTCATCCAGTTCCACCCCCCTGCCATGCCTTCCACTGTCCCAGGGTGCTCCAAGCCCCCTCCAAACTGGCCCTGGACACTCCCAGGGATGGGGCAGCCACAGCTGCTCTGGGCACCTGTGCCAGGGCCTCCCCACCCTCACAGGGAGGAATTTCTTCCTAATATCTAATCTAAATTGTCTTCCTTCAGCTTAAAGCCATTTAGATGCCCTGCCAGCACCCAAACCTTGACAGGCACACCCAATACCTGAATACAATACAATACCTGAATACACACCCAATGCCATCATGAAATTCTGTGCTAAAAGAGCAGGTTTTAATTGGAGAAAAAAAAAATATACAATTTGCAACACTAAGAACTGTCAGACAAGCACCAGGCACAGACTGTTGGAAAACCCACAGCAGCACAACCTTTCAAGTGTGTGAAGTCATGCTTATTTTAAAAAGTTACTGCAAGAATACTCAACACCAACACACACACTGAAAGAAAACCAGTTTTCCTACCTTTTCTTCTTGTAACTTCAAACCTTCTGGAGTCCTATAAGGAAAAAGAGAATTTTTTTGTGGTGTTTTTTATTAAATGCAAGAATAGTTCAAAGGCAGGATGAACAGCCCCCCCCTAAAAACATGAATTACTGACCCAGGGAAGCATCTATGAAGCTCAATACAATAACTGAGGAGCAATTACAAGCACACATTTCAGTTTGTCCACAGATATTTAATGGATAAATATAACACCTAAAATGACTCATCACTGTGTGATAAATTACATTGTAAAACACAACATTTGTCTTGAAAATTGATTTTTTTCCCTCTATTTATGTTAAAAGAGAGCAGTTAGGAGGGTTATTATTACTACACCAAAGATTTAGGGTTGAAGAAGGAGAAACCATTACAGATATTTTTAGCAGAGACTTCTTCAAATATCTGAATAATTTCAAAGCCACTGGACTACTCATGCTGAAAGCTGAGGCCTCGTTTCAATCCATGCACACCTACATAATATTTTTGCATATAATTTTTTTTTGCAAATCATTATAACCATCTCTAATCCAGACATTTTTTTAAAACAGTTTCTAAAGGTTTTGCATTCCCAGGCAACACCATCTCCTTATACTAATGGCGAGACTTCAGAGGAATAAATATTTAATTCCACGCAGTAACACTATTTATGGGTTAATTACAAACACATCTAAATTTCCATCACTGGAGTTATTTCTTGCAGCCAGTGTTAGAACCAGAGGAATTGTGGAGGCCATCTGGAGTGTCTCTGCAGTGGAGCCAGGCTGAGAGAGCTGGGGCTGTTCAGGTCTCCTCCAGCCCAGGGCTGCCCCACATCACCCATGTCCTGCCCAAGCACAGTGACAGTTTATACTGTTTATTTTGTCCTTTGTCATCCCCTGTGCAGGCAGCAGATGCTGCTTCTCTTGCCTCCACACGAGCAAAGCTGCCTTCCTCAAAACAAAGCTTCCACCAGATCAGAGAGGGATCACAATACCAGAAATTGTCTCCTTAGCACCCTTCAAGTCAGCTGAAGGGGATAATAAAAAAAAAAAGGGTATTTGCTTATAAAAATACTGTCATTATTCCCTGTAGGATACCACCTCAGTGATCTTGAGCAATAGATAAAATGGCATTCAGGATTAATACAGACATCAAAGCATTTATCCTCTTTATGTAGCAGAGCTCTGAGCTGTGCAGGCAGTTATACTCCAGGGACCTCTCTGAGCTTTTCAAAATATTAGTTTGAGAGGTGGGGCATGGGATAAAAAAACTCAGCTACAGCTGCTGTCATTAGGCCTGTGTACATGCAATATATGCAAAAGAGAAGAATACTTTTAAAGTTCCCCAGAGCCTCTCACACTAACAAGCTGTTTGAATTCTCTGCAGTTCAAAAGCTTAGAAATACTAAAACTAATTACAACTATTATATTGATCAAAAGGAAATAGACTATCAAGGCTCTATTAAACAAACATCCAAGTCTCAGCTCACTTTTATAAAATGCCCTTTTGTTATTTCCATGTCTGCACAGACATCATGAAAGACAAAGGATGATCTTCAAAGTTTCCCTTCTTTTATTCTGCTCCCCTTATAATTGTAAGCTCTGATGAATATAAACTATCCAAAAAAACCAGATGCAGGGTTCAGAAGAACAGATTGTTACAACTGCAGTGGGAGAACATGAGGTCAGGCTGCAAGCCATCACTTCTTGTTCCTGGGAAAACAAACAGCAGCACTTGGTGTGTCCCCCAAAACATCCCTCCCCCAGAGAAACCTCCAATGACACTGAGAATGCTCAAGATTTCAGGAGGGCAGATGAAAATAAAAGAAAAAAAAAAAGAGTACAGTACAAAAAGGTGGCAGCTCCAGGTAGACTTCTCTTGGAGATGATACTGATCTCAACTTAAAAAAAAAAAAAAATCACATAGAGGTTTCAGAGGTTTTAATAGTGTTACCAGTAGAGAACCAAACTATTTTGATAAAAATGACACCAAAGTTCTTGAATGCATTGCCTGAGGAATACTTTTCTGCAGAAGCCATAAAGCAGATGGTTATAAATGAGACTTATTTCATGGGCACCATTTAATGACTGCAAATTCCTTTAACTAAAAATCTAATTTTATCAGAGCATAAATCATCTGCTTTGAAGGGAAAAAACTGTTTTGGATTTTCCATTCCTTCTAAAAAGCTTCTTCATGTGCTGCTTTAAATAGCATTTCATTAGTGCAATACAACAGTTTTATTTGTCAAGGTTCACTTTTAGTACCTATTTCCTACTTTTTAATGTTAGTCAATTGAGTACAGAATGAAAGGTCCTTCTGTTCTGTATCTGAAGTGCCTAATCACTATGTGGAAATCAATGCAGTATGTTTGCTTCAGGATTGCCTTTCACCAGACATGGAGCTAAAGAAAAACTGCATCTCCAAAAGACCAAGCACCCCAGAGTCATCAAGTATGATAAATATTTCTACCTGGATTAGGAGGGGTGAAAATCAAAATCAAAATCAGAGTTCAGTAGCTGCTGTCAGGCTGCTTCACTCCCCTGTAGCTGCAGTGTGTTGCACCAATGCCATTTGCCATGATTTGTTGTACCAACACCTGATGCCATCTAACAACTGGTTTGCACAAAGCCCTTTTTTGCTCTTACAGAAGGATTGCCAAGGCATAGGAGTTGGTTTATGTTCTATCTTCTGATCAGTGATGAGTCAGGGGTCCATGGATGAGCAGAGCACTAGTGATAAATCAAATTTCATTCATAACAAACACAGAGCATTGGGAACTTCACTGTGCAGAGTTAAAACCCAACACCACAGAGGGAATACACAACATAAAGCAGTGCTTGGCAGCCAGCGTGCCACAAACAGGTTTTCCTGTGGTCATTAGCAACGGATGCAAGCAGCAAAAGCACTTTGGGGTTGTTTTGTACAGAATCACAGAATGGTTTGGGTTGGGAGAAACAATAAATCTCATCTTGTTCCAAACCCCTGCCACAGGCAGGGACACCTTCCACTAGGTCTGCTCAACCTGGCCTTGAACACTTCCCAGGATGAATTTATATTAAGAGATTTTCACAAGGCTGTGCTTTTCCCATCCCTGTTTGTTACTGGCCTCTGATCCCAGTAGGGAATGATGCTGAGCATGGATCACCAAAGCAGATACCAGAGATACCAACTGCCTCCAGCACAACAATCCATCCAATCCATCAGATAACCTTGCAATGGTTTCAGTCTCTTGCCCTTTAATATTGATTCAGATTTAGTAAAAATGCACCCCTTTTTATAACCAAAATTTAATATAGGGGACCTGGGGGAAAAAACTCCAACGCTTACAAAAAAAAAAAAAAAAAAAAAAAAAAAAAAAACAAAAAACCCCACAACCAGCAGCAAAAAACCATAAAACAATTAATGCAGCAGAAGAAGAGATGCAGAAGAACAGGCAACACTTCAGAGCCACAAGTTCCCTGCATTGCTGGCCTTTCCAGACCCTTTGTGGGAGACAAGGCAGTGCAAGCAGATAAATCAAACCCAGTCCCTGCAGCTGGGCTCATGCTGGCTCTCACCATAAATCAGATGTTACCTCTGCACACTCCAGGTCTCCAGGGACCTGCTCTCAGGATCAGCCTAACTGCTGTACAATTTCTAAATATACAGTCCTGACTCATTTAGCAAATTAATAAAGAAGTGGCTGTTCCTATTAATAGATTACCATTCCATGGATTTTTTTCCTCCCTTCAGAGACTTCTCCTCCTTATCTCCAGTGCAGGGTCATGCAAAGAGGATAGATTCAGATCAGATATTAGGAATGAATTCCTCCCTGTGGGGTGGGGAGGCCCTGGCACAGGGTGCCCAGAGCAGCTGTGGCTGCCCCTGGATCCCTGGAAGTGTCCAAGGGCAGGCTGGATGGGGCTTGGAACACCCTGGAATAGGGGAAGGCATCCCTGCCTATGGCAGGGGTTAGAATTGGACAAGTTTTGGCACAAACCATTCTATGAAATGACCCTCAGCACAGGGCTGGAGGGACACTCTGCATGGGGACTGGAATATCAGCACAGTATATGACTGATACACAGCTTAGTCTGACAATCAGGATTTTCTTCCTTTTTTTCTTTTTTTTTTGGTCAGGCACGAGGAAAAAAATAGATCACAAGCTACTGTTTGGAGAAAGCTTTCTATCAGTACAGACACTGGCAATTTAGATTTGTACTGTCTGGTATGAACAGAGAGGAACTCTGATGTCTCACATCACACAGCATCATCTGCTCATCCATACGGCAGCTAATTGAGATAATTACTGCATCTCTGATTTTCCTCACTATTAGTTCTGGACTCCAGATGAGAAACCCAGGTATTGCTCCATAAATTTCCACATTGTGATGGAGAAGCTCATGGGATAGCTGCTTTTATAAATCCCAAATTTGTGGATATACTCTTTCTAATCTAAAAACCAAGAATTCCCCTGCTTGGTGGTCAAAAGTACTTCAAGTAAAACTGTCTTCCTTTAAAAACTAATGCTACAACTTATGTTTCAAAGGGAGAATATGCTGCATTTGGAAAAAAAAATTGCTCAACATTTAGTCTTTTAAGGCTGAATGGCTTCTGAACAGAATATCAGAAAGTTTAACCCTCTGTCACATCATAACCAAGTTAAGATTGCCTTCCTTCCTTTTATTTTTGCAACATGATTTACTCTGGTGGTGTTCTCTTCTTCAGAATCATACCAGCATTTCCCCATCTCAGTATGATTTTTCACAGTTGCTCAACTGTGACATTATAAAAACTTCCTGAAATTTGATTCCTGCAGTCAGTGAGTGCCACAGCCCAGCACAGAGCCAGGCAGCACCAGCCCACATCCCTCTGCTCCCAGAGAGATCCAAGCATCCAAAATGCAAGGTCATTAACATCCAATGTACCACAGGCTGCTCCATGCAGCAGCAGGACCTGGCTGGAAGGTGACAGTCCCCAGGAAATTGGGCACTGCAGGACCACCATGAGCTATCACATCCTGCATCCTACCAGAAGTTTAAAAAGGCAATAAAGGAAGCAGGATTTCTGCTCTGTAAGGGATGGCAAACAAGTGGGTTTCATCTTCAGATTGTGCTTTAGATGCATCTTGACAATGCCTGACGCTCACTATTGAGCCATAACCACTCATGTAAACCAAAATTCTTCTAATTTTCTGCTGTCATTCAAGTGTGCAGTACCTGCCCTGTTCCAAATTTCACATTTTCTAGTACAAGTGCAAGAGCATCCTGTAAGATACAACATTTATTAAGCTCTGTGAGTACACAGAAGAAAGTGGAGAGGGAGGCTGGGGATGCAGAGGAAGGACCCCAACACACCTAATATAAATATTATCAAAGTATTCCACAGCACCTTGAGCTGCAGATGCTCTGGTAACCAGCACTCAGAGCAAAAGCTTCTCATCTCCACAGGGATAAGATACCTGTTAAGATTTAGGATGCTCTACAAAAAAGCAATTACTGCTTGTTAGAGATACTACATAAATGCAGGTAACAAGGAGTGAACTATCACTACATACCAAAGTCATAGAAAAATAAACTTAAGTCTTGTCTCCCTGTACTTTCATTAATGCCTGAAGCAGCAGCAGCAGGCTGTAGCACAGTATAGATTTAAATTTAAAACTAATTCTTTTCTGCCTTTCTCCAAACTGAAAAGCAGGAAGAATACTCAAATGGTAGACAATACATTACTATTATTAACAGTTACAATAAATACCAGGATATTAGATCTTCAACTGTATATAAAATTTATACACTGTGCCTGTTTTATTGCAAGCTCATCCTCTGAAATTGTATCTGTATTTGAATTAGAAGCAAAAAGCTTTTATCAAAAAAAGCCTCTGCAATTTTTTACCTTGCTTCAGAAAAAAATCCCTTCCTAGTCTTTCAGATTAGGAAACATGACTTTGCTGGGGGAAGGAGCCCAAAATCATTCTTATGAAACCCCTGCTGCCCAGAATAACCTACTGTCATCCCAAATGCAGCAGTCAGTGATGCAACATTTAAGAATCTGAATATAACTAGAAATTTCAGCAATAATTGATACTCTTAGACAAACACAGTTGAGGCTTGTGAGTGGACTCCAGAGAAAGGCTGGATTCCAGCTGGGCAGAAGGGCCCTGAAGGGCTGGTCTCACCCATTTGTACTTGGAGATTTTGAGCAGTTCAGGTGCCACAGAACCACAGAATGGTTTGAATTCAAAGGGACCTTAAAGATCATTCAATTCCAACCCCCTGCCAGGGCAGGAACACCTTCCACTACTAGAGCAGGCTGCACAGAGCCCATCCAACCTGGCCTTAAGAGTTCCAGGGATGGTAATCTACACTCTCCTTCAAGTAACAATTAATGAACAAAAACAATGGACAGCCAACAGAGGCAATACCTGCCAGATGCCAGCGAGAATAAAGTTATGGTGCCTTGAAAAATGAGCACATGGAGCATCACCTGTGAGCTTCCCCAGGGACCCAGCTCTCCTCCCCACAGGAGTGTGGGGGGCTGTGCAGGGGTTCTTGAGACTCCTTAAGTGGGAGGATGGGTGGCAAAAATAACACGGCATGAAAGGCAAATTAAAGCAATTAAGTATTTCTAGAAACCACCGAGCAGTTATGGTTCTGTAGCCCTAAACAGACCACAGAATGCCTGCCAGCCTTTACTGTCACTGCTCAGCAGCTTGGTGACATCCAAATACTTAAAAATGCAGCACAAAACAACTCTCCATGTACCACAAAACAGAATGATTCTCCACTTTCACACTATCAAGCTAGGACAATATTATTCAAGCTACCCACCAGCAGTGCCCCAGAAAACATAACACAGAATTTAAATTTCTAAAATGCAGCTCTGTGATGATGTGTTAAAGGAGGTCTGCTCCCAGAAGGGCTGATGAAGAACTGCAGCACTGCTCTGCTCATTTTAGGTTCACAAAAGGAGATGCAAGGGTCTGCCCCATGAACCATGGCAAAACCAGCTTGGCTTCAGCATGCACAGGAAATCAGCCTCTGACAGAGAAAGCAGGGAATGGGAGAAGCTGGCTGTCAAATTTCAGTATTTAATAAGATGCTTTGCAAAATACTCCAGGAAGCTGAAAAAAATCAGCCTGAGTTACTAGTGTGGATTACATAGTAGAGACTGAGCAGACTAGCACTGCTGGCTTTCCATCAGAACCTCCTGGCCAAGTTCTCCTCCAAACCCAAAATCAGGGTTATTTCAGATCCAGACTGTTTGTCTCTTTTCTGCCCATACTGGAAACTCTCTTCACTACCACTGGCAATGACTCAGACCAATACAGTTTTTGAGAATTCCTTTCTAGAAGGAAGAGGTGACCCCAGATCACATCACCTGGTGGATCATGGACCACCCAAAGCCCTTCTGGGCCAGCACAGAGCTGCCCATGAATTGTAGTCACCTCTAGAACATCGAACTTGAACTTGAACAGACTTGCTGAAGGTAGAGGCAAAAACTTGCTTGAAAGCAACACCCCAGAATGGTAAACTCTATACATCTGATATTTCAGCATATATTCCACTGAATAGGATTTAATCTCATGACTAAATCCTGTTTAGGGTCCAACCCTGAGAAGCTTCACCCAAGTCCATATGCAATGCCCAGTACTGCATATACATACTTATTAACTATTCTAATCAGGACTAACAATAGTCTATAAAAGAAACTTCTTCTCAGGCACACCCCATAAACTTGAGGGGTGAAAGGCTGTGCATCAAGAAAAACACACACCACTGTTATGTTAGAGGGTTGGTTTCTGATCACAAAGCCTTGTAGTCTTATTTTCTTTAATAAATTCAAAGCACAGCTGTGATAATTCTACCACATACCATGAAGAAATTGATTTAGCAATCTGAACATAAATTAGGCAATGTTTTTGATTCAGTAAACTTGTTCCTATGTAGATCAGAGCAAGTATTAGTGAAGGTCAGTGACCCATACCCACGTATATGCTTTGATGAGGTCCACAGGAATTTTCCATCAGAGCAGACTTAAAAATTATTTGACCTGTAAATTAACATTTTACTCATTTTTAAAGCAGTTTTAGTGGCTTGCTAGAAGCATTTCTAGCTGTGATTCAATATTTTTAAATGCATGTTAATAGATCTATATATAAATCAAACCATAAAATTTGGAACCTGAAAAACTTCTCACAGATAAGGAGCTCCAAACTGAACAAAACCTTATAATGCTAGAAAAGGATTTCAGGTGACTAGAAAGGCATTATGGGTAACTATTTTCTGAAAGAGAAAGTAACTGCTGTTTACTCTCAAAAGGTGATTATCTCAATTTCACTGACCTATCTGAAAGCTATACTCAGAGCTTTCAGATTAATTTTGGTGTTTGGTGCCACACTGTATAAACACTATTTGTTGTGGAAACAAGTTTTCTGCACAGATACTTTTTTCACAAATCTGATTTGTAACTTACATTTCTTGAATGTAGTTTAACAGCATTCTTTGTAAATTCATAATTTTAATATTCATACTCGTTAAATTTTGTGCAAACCTGAGCAAATACATTTTAAGCTGAGATCCTTCCACCTCAAGCAAGATCAAGTAATTGGTACAATAACATTATGGTCTTTAGAGAAAGATCAAATGAATTAATGTCTTTCAAGCAATATAATAATTCTATGATTTATGTTAAAGTAAATTGAGTAACGAATTTAATTCCTCAGAGCAACTTTCTTAAGAAAATCAGAACTAATGTGCATTAGTAAAGAATGAGACTTTTTTTAACTGCACAAGCATGCAAAATATTTAATAATTTTTAATAATAAAGCAAAATTGATCAGAGATTCTGCAAGAACAGGTTTAACAAAGTGCCAGTGTACTACCTGAGCCTACACAGCAGCAAAATAACAGTGGAGGTGTGGAAGGGAGCTGTTGCTCCCTTTTACAGAACAGAGGTTGGATACCTCAAGGACACAGCATCCCTTAAACAGACCTCACAGCTGCAGAACATCCAACACACCATTGAAATTACTTTTGAGCCCTGCTAAGCAGCAAAAAGCACTTTTTTAATTGGCTTAAACTACAGTGCAGATAACTGGTTATTTGTAGACAGAGTGTGACTGGGAGAAATGGGATCCTCCAACTACAACCAGATCCAGAGGCTTAAATAGATCCAATTGCAACATGAATCCATCAAGGGCTTATCATTAGCCTGGCACTGACTGATGTGTCTGCCAGCACATCAGTGTTCAAGGCAATGGCAGCTAAAAAATAGCCAAGTGTCCTTTTCCTGTCCTTCTGCACCATCTCTCACTTTCAGACATTTGAGCAACCATTTAGGGAACATACAGGAACTAATTAAATAGCTAAAATTGTTTCAGCATTCATTCATCATTTACAGCTCAACAAAGTCACAGTTCTAGATTTTTGTGGCTTTATTCACACGTCTCAGCCTAAGACTTGTGAAAATCTGAGTGAGTGTACATCTGTGCCACAAGCAGCGCTGAGCCCTGGCTCTGAAATCCAGCGTCCCGCAGGGACAGCTGCTCTGACACTGCTGGGACAGGGACTGCTCCAGGCACAGCCCTGTGACAGCAGCCACCACTGTCACCTTCAGGGCTGGAAACAGGCTCAGCTGCTTCTGCACTGCCTGAGCCCAGGACTGAGCCCTGAGCAGGGCTGCTCTCCTGCCCCAGCAAGAGGGGCACTGGGGGGGACAGAGATCACTGCTCGCTACAGCCACTGCTCCCTGCTCCCTTCTCTACTCCTCTGTGCTTCAGAGAGGTGTCACATCAGTAAGTCTGGAGGGAAGGACTTTGGGCAGTAATTTTGCTGATTCTCTCAGAACCACCTTTGGCTCAGCTTTCCTTCAAAAGAGCTTTTTTTAGGTTTCACCTAAATGTCCACTGATCCAAGTGAAGAGTCAGGACAGTTTGTTTGTTAAATTTAGCTTCACTGATGTCAGCAGCCCCAGGACACCACACACTGTAAAGTCTTTGGGGCAAAGACAGCATCTCCACAACAGCCAGATGCACAATTTCACTTCCAGATGATGTCAATATACCCAGTAAGTGTAAGAGTTTCTGTTTCCCTGTTTTTCACTGACCTCCTCAGGAGGTGTTTAATACAAATATACATGGATAAGCCCACACTTGTTTTCTGTTTGCAATATGGAGAGCCTGCCCACAGCCCAAGAACAGAAACCCAAGAGCTGTAGCTGCAGCAGCAGCTGGTGTACAGTACCTCTTGATGCAACCTCCCCACATCTGCATACAGGCTCCTGCTCTGGTCCACATCCATCCATCCCCTTGTGACCAGTGGGAAAACCCCCAGCAGTACAAGAGAGCACCAAAAGCTCCTTGATGTCATCATTTCAAATCTGTTAAAAAAACAAAAGAAAAGGAACAGTTATAGAACAATCATCTTACAGCAAAACCCAGCTCAGGTTTGGTAACACAGAGGCTTCAGCTGACAGTGTCCATCCACACTCAGTGCCTACGGAGCTCTACAGTCTCCATAGTACTGGCAATGAATCCCCATATTGAAGTAGTTTCACCCCAAAATTATCTTCCTCAGGACATGCTGATCCCAGCCTGTTGCCACATAGCACCTGCAGAACCAGAATCCTAGGATTTCTCTAACTACTGTGGCCAAAAGCAAACCACATCAAAACATGGTCTTGTGGTACTGCAGAAGCCAAAGGGTGAATTTCATCCCTTCTCCAGAGCCCCCAGCAGCACAGGGTCACTCACAGTCAGGGACTCACACCTGCACCCTCAGCAGATTTTCAGGAAAATGCCAGACACACACCTTTGCTTCTCTGACTGCTGAAGGCTCCCAGCAATGTGGCAGAAAATATCATCATTATTCCCCTGACTCAGAGGGGGACACTGCCTTGAGCAGACACAGCCACTGGCAGCCCCCCTGGCTACACAATCAGGTGTGTAGGGTGAGCCAGGGCTGACAGCTGACACACAGGGACAGCCTTCATCCTCCTGCTGAGGACACCTGCCCAGATGGTCACCAAACACACCTAAACTTGAAAGACACAAAACAAACCCTGCGCTAAAGAGGGCTGATGTGTTTCTCCAGCCATGACAGAGATGAGTCCTACCTGGGTCTGATTTCTGCACTCATATTCCTCTGTCCCAAGCAGAGACATTTCCAATGCCTCCCACACTCACTCCACTCAGGAGCAGCACCATTTCCCTGGCAAAATCCCACCACAGCCACACAGCATCACTGCAGGGATTCCCACTAATTCTGCATGCACTTTGAGCAGTGGTTCTTGTCTCGTGTAGTTTTTGAATGAATTTGGAAAGAACACCAATGTAGTTTCTCAGAAGGAACTCCTGAGTTTCACACACCACAACCCTGCGCTGGTGCCCTGGAAGCTTAACCAGGAGCTGTGCTTTCTCCATGACAATAACACAAGATCGGGTCATTACTTTCTACAACTAAAATATCAAAGGAATATTCAGGCCTGGAACCATTTCTGAGATGGCTGAGGAAGGCTAAAATGGACCCATTAATGAAGCATAATGACCCTTAATGAAGTGACAGCATTTCTACAGGCTGCTGCCTGGCTGGAGCCATACACATGAACAAGGAGGGTTACCTGCTAATGGCAAAATCCAGCCAAGCTGAATTAACTCACCATGACATACCTTGTCTTGACAAGACTCATTTTACAGTGTTTTCATGCCATATATTTGCCACAGGGTACATCCAAGCCTTGGTGCATCACTCCTAATTTTAGAGCTGTGGCCATTTACACTAGCAGTGACAACCTTAGGTATTTTGTTTGCTCAGACACCCCATCACCAGACTGAGCACAGCAAATAGGACCCACAGAGCTCAGGCAATGCCTTTTCTTGGCACTAATGTAAACACACTAAATGAACAGCATTCAGGATGAAATCAAAATTTATCAGTCTTTCTAAATTCCAATTATGAACCTCAGATGTAATGTTACTGAGGCTACAAATAAATATTTAATAAACCGAAGTCACTGCATCAATAAGAGACAAGTACATTGTTACTTTATGAATTGCTCTTGCACAGCAACATTGTTTCTCACAGGGTTTGGGGTTTTTTTCCTGTAATAGTGGTATTTTGTGTGCTCAGTTGATTCCATCACAACAAATAACATAGCAGTTCTAGAGACTTCTGAATCATATCCCGCTTGAAATTACAATCCTGGAGCAAAACAGGGAAATCACTAGTTTAACGTGTATTTAGTAAACAACTGACAGAAAGCATGAAGGTGTTTGGATTAGGATCTGTAACACTGATGAAACTGAAAGGGCAGACTCTACCTGATAGAAACTCTGGTTGCTTTATAAATAGGATTTCTAGAACATCTTTACTCAGTTTAGAAATCGCTTATTTTTATTGCATGCTGACAGCACACTAATTGCTCTCAGTCACAGTAAGAGAAGGACACATTAATACACATTATATATCTTAATAGCCTCAATCAAGCAACAAATATGTACCATAAATATCAACAGAGGGCTTACTCTGGAGTCACACAGCATTTTCGTGTCACTTGGCATCCTAAACCAGAGCTCAGCACCGCCTTACCCTGAGCCAAAGGGAAGGTTCCTTGCAGAACCCAGTCTGCAGCTACACCATACAATACAGCTATCAGACTGCAGGTTAAAAGCTCCCTGAAGTCAACAGAAAAATTCAAATTGATTGAATAGATCCAGACCACCACTGTAAGCTCAGGCAAGTTTTACTATCCATTTCCTTTCCTCACTCGAGGGAGGGACAGATTTGCTGGATTTGAGCTGGTATGGAGATCACTGTCCAGAGAAATTAAAGCTTGCACATGGAAATGTCTGCATAAAACAAGCAGTTGTACTCGAAGAATACATATTGGCCCTTGTGATAAAGAATATACTATGCAAAGCCATGAAGTTTACCTGAAGGTTGTGGTTTCCTCCTCTGAGCTAGAGCAGTCTTCCAGCTTTCCTTGCAGCTGGCACTGCTCTAGCAAGAATCACGCCGCAAGTAAGCAGCAGCAGGCTATGCACGGTCATCTGAAGCAGCTCAAACACAGCAAAACACCCATCCCAGGGCCAGATGGGTCTGGGCAGGCACCCACACACAGGGAGAGCCTCGAATTTAAAGCAAATGACTGCAATGTCTTTAGTGGAAGAGCCACAAGCAGATGCCAGCCAAAGACAAGCACAGGTTTTAGGGTACAGGCTTGGGAGCTACTCAAGCAAAAAGGGTCACCTTGAAAAACAACAGGGACTGAGCATCTTGGCCATTTCAGTGGAGAACAGCACAAACTGTTTAATGCATTTCTGTGACAGGCAACAACCACATCCTGCAGTGATCCCACAACTTTTTCCTCCGTAACACAAAAGCTTTACAAATTCAATTACAGTGACCACAATGAGATTAAAACATTTGCCAAAAGCACTTATTGGTTTTGTTTCAGGGCTACCTTAATTGTAGCTTATTTGAGAAATTACTGGTTTGCAATAGCTTTCAATGATTTCCAACAAGCTTCACATCAGAAGTAGGCTGAACTTAATTACCTGAAGTTCTGACTGTTGCTATAGCAAAAAGAAAGCATTTGGACATAACTATTACCTCTATTCAAACTGATGCTATTAAAACCAGATAAGAATCTGGTCCTTAGTTCCCGCCATCAACCTTTCCAATTGCTCCAGCCTTATCTAAACAGCATTTCCATTGATGGTAAAATAATTTTGACATCCTTAATTACTTGTTAAGTGCTACAGAACTAAGCTACAAAATTAAGTAGAAAAGCCAATAGTTTTGGCAGGACATAATGAAACCGAATAGTTATTTGTCTGTAGTTAAATACTTAAAGTTTGGGTGCTCATTGGAATCAGCTTTGATGTTTAAGTGCAAACCAGACTTTTCATTCGAGTAAAAGTTATTTAAAAATATTTCACTTATTAAATTTCCTTTACTAAATTTGATAAGATCTCATTTCATTGAAATTCTCAAAGACACTTCAATGCTCCAGAATAAATCTGGGGAGCATCAATCAAACGCAGATGCAGGACTACCAAGAAACTCCTGAACCTCGCAGAGATTTCGCCTCGGTTTTCAAAGCCGGCCCCACGACACGTTTCAAAGCCGCTTTTCTCCGAGGTGACCCGCGGAGCGGTCCCAGGGCATCCATCCCTTCCCGGGGCAGCGTGCGGCGGGCGCGGCGGGGCATCGGGGCACCGCTCCCCGCGCTCGGGCCAGCCCGGGCCGCCACCGCCGGCGCCCGGCGCCACCCGGCGGCCAAGCGGGGAACCGCCGGCCCCACGCGCGACCGCGCCGGGACCCGCGCCCGGCCCCGCGCCACCGACGGCGGCCCCGCCGGCCGAGCGCTGCGGCACCGCGGCCCCCGACCCCCGGGACGGCGGCGGCGTCCGCCCCATCCCACCCCACGGGCGGCACGTCCACGGGGCGAGACGCGAGGTACGGCGCAGGAGGTCCCCGCTCGCAGCCCGTCCCGCCCGCTCCGCCGCCTCCGGCCCCGCGGCGGGCGCACACCTGTTACCTGGCCCGGCCCGCGGGGTGAGCGCTCGGCGGGGCGCGGCGGCGCCGAGAGACCGCCCGGCCCCCGAGCGCCCGCGGAGCGGACAGCGCAGGGCAGCGGCGCGGTGCCGCGGGCGGGGATGGGGACGCGGGGATGGGGATGCAACGCGGGGATGGGGATGCAGCGCGGGGCGCTCCGGCCGCACTCACCTGGGGAGGAGCGGGGGCCGGCCGGGGCGGGGCGGAGCGCGGCGGGGCCGGTGCGGGCAGTGCGCGGCGCGGACCGGGCCGGCCCTATTTCTGCTCTCCGGGCCGGAGCCGCCTGACGTCAGCGCTGCATTTGCATATTCCGCCCAATCCCGGTACCTGTGCGGGCGGCGGGACCGCCCCGGGGTGGGGGGACAGCGGGGCCGGGTACCGGGTACCGCGCGGGAGCATCCCGGCGCCGTGCCAGGAGCGCGGGCGGTCCGGGAAACGGGGGGATGCTCGCGGGGCCGGTGGTACCTCGGGGTGCGGCTGCTGAGCCGCCCCTCGGTCTGACCGCCCCCCGCAGCTCCGTGCTCGGAGAGCTGCTGCGGGGCGATGCGTTCCCGGGCTGCCCGGAGCTGGGCGACGCGGGACCGCTGGCCCCTCGCCGTGTGGCCGTCAAACGGGGGAGAAGTCGTGGGACACGGGATTGTCTGCGGTGGGACGCCGTGACTTGACACAGCACGGCATCGGGCTGTTCTGGAGGTGTGCCTTCTCTTCCCACATAAGCATGTTTATAAAGAGAGGCAAACATTAAAATTCATTCACTCTCCTCTTCATCTCATTATTAAAAAAAAATAAAAATCAATGTAATCATTTCTTATCTAGCTTTTAACAAGGATGTTTGCACGAGCAGGAGGCATGGCAGGACTACAGAACCAGAATATGTGGGTATTTTTACCAAAGGCTGCAAGGAGGTTTAGGCAAAGGTGATGGAGCACTCAGAATTAGCAACAGGAGAGGAGCAGTCTAAACGACCTGATAAAATATGTCAAATTTAGTGTTTCTTCCTGTAAAGAATCTTACAACCTGAAGAATTAGTTTGGATTTGCTATTGGCTTCAGCATGAAAAGGACAGGATCCCCCTCATGGCTAGTAGACATGGGCTACTCTGGGAAACCGGCTCTAAGTCCAGGAGAAAATGTGATTAGTAAAAAGTCATTCCACAAAATTCAGCACAAAGTTGCAGAAGTGGCTCTTTCATGACTAAATTTGGGGGATTTTATTTTTTATTGCCTATGTTCTCTACAGGAAATAAGTGATCAGACCGGTTGGCTTTCCAGAACCTTTGTTTCTGGCCTGTTAAATCCAATACCGCTAAAATACTTTCAGTGTTTGCAAATAAATGGAGGTTTTTCTCCCAAACCATCACAAAGGCTCATAGGGATTTGTTATTTTGTGGTTTCCTTCCTTAGGACGATATGAAATTGCAGATTTAAGGTTTGGATTTTAAAAAGAAATCACAAATGCAATTTAAAAAATGGAGTATCCACTGTGAATTGTGCCTGGGCAACATAAGAGAGGTCTTTGCAGAGTGTCCTGGAAGAAATGAGTCTGTATTTCATAGGTGCCCTATAGGTTTAAGAGATCTGAGGTTTTAAAAAAATAACACTGAAATCTAATCAGCGACAAATAGGATATCTCTGGTGAGATCTTTTTTCTTTCCTGAGAGAAAAAAAATTGGAAATAATATCAGTGCAGACAATTCTTCCCCATTTCCTGAAGGGAAGGAAGAAAAGTCTCTCCACTTACCAGCATCATTTATTCCATGAAAATATGTCTGTGCTGTCAATTTGAAGTATTTACTAATCTCTCTGTATCTCTTCAAGTCGGACATAAATACAAGATGCATTAGTAGACATCTGAAGTATCTGCACAGCCTGTGTTTATTTATATCCACACATGCTGGAGGATACAGAGTTCCTTCCCCACCAGCAGCTTGCCTGGGTGATATTTGCCACCTCACTTTTGTAGCAGGAGGAACATTTTGCTCATTTTATATCATCTGGTGCAGTTTTCAACGCACAGGCTGGGGCTGCTGTGTTTCTTCAAGAGGCTGGCAGCCAAAGCAGGAGGGAGAGTGAGGTGGCAGTGCCATGAGCCTGCCAGGACCTCCCCGTGCCATCAGGGGCTGTGGGGTCTCTCCCTGGAGCTCTTGGGGATCACCACCTCCTGCCTGTTCATGAACCTCTAAATAAGCACCCTGAGCATCTCAACAGCTCAATAAGGAATAAATTTGCCCTGCATAGTGTAAGTGTTGGACAACTTGACCCAACAAAGTAGAGTCTGCTCTTCCATCAGCTCCCAGGTGCAGAGGGTGTCCATGTTCCCAAGCCAGATGTCCCTTTCCCACCACTGACAGAAGTAGGTACCTACAAGCATTTTTAGTGCCTTCTCTCACACATTTGGGTCCTGCGCATTTCTCTGGTATTCTGGTTCAAAATCTTTTGGTGTTTCCAACCTTTTGCAAGTCTTGTTTATAAAAAGCAGATGGAGGCACCCCTCATCACACCCTCAACTCCAGCCAGCTCCACACCCCACTTCTGCAAACACTTTCAGGCTGTCCTGAGACCCTTAACAGCCCTGTGGAAGGGTGTCTGCATCCCAAGAGGCATTTCTGAAGAGATGCTAGGGAAGCTTTTCAGGGAGGGAGTTGGTTGTCTCCCTACCCTGGTTCACCCACCTTTGTGAATCTGAGCAAAGCAAAAATCTTTCTTAGAGAACCAGAAAAATAAACTGAGCAGGCTGGCAATGAAAAGGTGATAAATTCCTCATCTTCAGGGCTGGGTGAGTTTGAAGCAAAATAATTGTTGCTTTCTTTTGCACTGGGAATTGATGAAACCCAAAAAAACAATGACTGTAGTTGAAAAGAAGAGAAAAAATGGATGGTTTTAAAGACAGACTTGAGGACCTAAAAAATCTTAGTCAGAGAAAGGGGAGAAATAAGCTTTTTCTTTCCATCGAAACACGGGATAACCTGTTCACTGTAATGAGATTTAAAGCATCATCCCATTCCTTCAGTTTAAAGAAATAGGTATTAGAACCAGAAAACTCTGAAAGTTTAGAGGAATTGAAGCTGCAAGAGACAATAGATTGATATGGTGTGGGCAAATTTGTGGACTGTGAAGAAGAAGAGACTTGTGCCAGTCCCAGCCTTGTGTACTTCGGTGAGAGGAGCTGGAAATGTGCAACCTCTTGTTAGCTTTGACTGATGGGACTTCAGGAATTTGATGAGAAATTTTAAACAGATTGGTGAGGCATAGCTCTGTGTCACTGAAGATATGATCCCATTTCAGGCTGACTATGACAGTTGGTTTAAGGAAATTAGTTTTAAAGAACAGATGATGGTCTCTTACACAGCTTTTCTTTCCTAATTTACAAAAAAACAGCACAACAGAGCAATGCAAATAGCCAAGGCTCCCTGTGCCCTACCAGAAAAGGAATTAATTTGTAACCATGTCAGCCATTAGAAGTACTTCCAAAATCTAGCAAGTGATGTTGAGAAGAGAAGAAGGCTTCCTCTTTGAAAATTCAAACCTTTAACATCAGCCTATCACCCACCTACCTCACTTGTCCAGTCTTGCTAGCTAAATGCAGTAACTAATAATGATATCTCAAAAGAACATTGTATTCACTGGGAACAAGAAGCTGAGGAGGTAATAGGACAACAAGATTCATGCTCATCACTTTGAGTTATTTGAACCAAGAGCCTAAATCAGACCTGATTAAGATCTGAACTCAAAACAAGATTCAATCAAAACTAGAGGTATTAAACAAATACAAATGTGACAAGAGTCATGATTCAATTATTAGAAGTCCATATTTTAATTACTCATTAAGATGACAGTGTGTATCTTTGCCTACGTACATTTAGCAAAGCCTTTTCTCTTTGACAGTGCATAAAATTATCCCTGCCAACTGTATTTCTCTTACTTTTTATGTCAACTCTAGAGTTACCAGTTTTTCATTATCCTCTTGCTCACAAATTAAC
This sequence comes from Fringilla coelebs, assembly GCF_963513975.1. Classification (NCBI taxonomy): domain Eukaryota; kingdom Metazoa; phylum Chordata; class Aves; order Passeriformes; family Fringillidae; genus Fringilla; species Fringilla coelebs. The sequence goes on from NC_140041.1 coordinate 9,033,647, forward strand.
AAGGAGAACAAATTTAATAGCAGCCTCAAACCTTTAGAGATTATGTCAGCCTTGTGTATCTGTGCCAGTTAAATTACCATTTATTTCTGCTTAAATTTAATGTGGTCATCTTCATACAAACAGATATATATTCAGAGCCTGCTCAGAGCCTGCAAGCACACAACGAGGGGCTGCTCTGAAAAGCTGTCATGGACCTTGGGCTTGAACTTTTCTAATCACATCACCCTGTTTAAGATGCAGCAAATGGAGAGGACAAAGGTCAAGAGCTTCAAACAAACAAGAGGATCCTCTGGGTGCTGCTCTCCCACATCATTACAAGCTGGAATACCTGTGGACGAGTGTCTGCAGCAGTGGAATGTTCTTTGGGTGGTCAAAATGGGTTGAGGCACAGATCTAGGCAAGGTGCTGGCTTTGGTGACCCATCCTCTGTCTCTGTCATGTTTTCCTAAATGTTTGGTGGGTGTTGGGTTGCAGTGCTTCATCCCTGCCTTCATAGCTGTAAGTCCAGAATATGAAAAATTGCAATTTTTTGTAGTAAAAGAAGTCTTACACTGAAGGAAATACGAAGGGTAGAAGCAGTGGTTTGATTCATTTCACAGCTGTAGCCTTTTTTGATTTGTTTGTAATTTTCTACGCTACTGCTTCCAATTTGATAGTGTCTGGGCATTGGATGACAATGGGAATGGGATAACAGATGATGAGCTCAAAATGCTGAACACCATCACACTTACCCTTACATGTACCCACAATCAATATGTCTCTTTGAGGAGGGAACCATCAGCCACTGGGCAAAGTTTGGAATATAAAATGCCACAGGAACTCAAGGCACATTTCTTATTTCTTGGGAGCTGTCAGAGCAGCTGGCTTGTTGCTGTGTAGGAAACATGTGTAGTGTTCAAATAAATAGCCCCAGAGACCTGAATTCAAATTGCTGTGGCAATTTTGAGCAGCTCCCTCCTTCTCCATTGTCCTGGGAGCCACAGGCACATAGCCAAATATAGGGCTAATGGAGGGACCAGTGGGAGCAGGTCCCGTGGCCATCAATCCAGCTTGTGGCTTTGGGAATGGCACCAATTTTCCTCATTTTTTTCCTCATCTCTGAATATTTTGTTGGTCTCTTCTCCCAGACACCATCAAAAGCAGCAGGCAGCGTTCATCTGGAAACAAGGGACTTTGATCCATGAACATGGATAATAACAAGGTGTTCAGATTTTTCCCCAGCTCGTTGGCTATGGGCAAATACAGTCAAGTCATAGGCAAGTCTTGGTGCATATTCTAGAGCATTTGGTGGTCTTTATTTCAAGCTTGTTTTCGAGAGGAAGTTTAAGGCAAGGAGCTCTAGCAGAGATAGAGAGAGACACGGGACTCCTAATCCATGTCATCATACTCCCTGTGTCAGAGAGAAAGAGGCAGATGGATGAAACAGGTGAAGATAAAAGAATAAGCAGAAGAAAAAACCAGCAAGAAATGTGAGCCTGCTTTATCTGAAATATTGGAAAAAGCTTTCTAAAACATCTTCATATTTTATCTCATTGAATAGGTTTTACTTTGCGCCAGTGCATCTGTACTGTGTATCAGGTTCTAGAAATGCATATGAACAAGGGTGAATTGTCTGCAGATTCCTAAAATTGCCTTTACAAACAGATGGCCAGAAAGCAGCTGGGAGGGAGAGTACAAGCAAGGAAGCTGTCGTTCTTCAAGAAAAATTAAGAAATTAAGCTGCACCATCAGTGCTAAGAAAGACAAACCCCTGCAAAGCATGAGCCAGGCTCAGTTAAAACAGCAATTAAATGATTTAGAACAAGTCTGTGATCATTTACAATTTTTAAAGGTGAAAGGTGTGATTTTGGTAATGCCTTAAAATTAAAAGGCCAGCCACTCCATCTTTAAAACGATGGTTTCTCTCCTGAAAGACTTATCTCATTGTCAGTCCATTAGCAGCCAGCCAGAACCCATCCTTACAAAAATAATTGGCTATTGATATATGGTAATACTGAAAAGTTATTCTTATTTTTGTTCATTGCTACGGAAAGATGTCCTCTCCAGCCTACACTTTCAATCATTATAAATGCTACTGTGAAAGACTAAAAACACTGTTCTGAGATAGATTAGGATCCACTTCACAAATAAATATATTTTACTACTGAGAGAAGAAGCAAATGTTACTGGTACTGAGTGTTTTATACACAGTAGAGACCACTTAGGCTGAAATATTCCCCTGGTGTTAAGTTAGTGTTGCTGGCCAGGCAGAGTCCCCTCTACATGAGAGGCTCCTGGGCAGGGTTTATCCCTGCTGTGCTCGGGTCAAGAAGTGGCTCTGAAGCACAGCAGTAACCCCTCTGCTTCCCATGAAGTGGGGTGGAAAAGGTGGTTTGCCTTGAAAAAGGATGGTTTACCTCAAAAAAGGATGGTTTCCCAGAGACAGGCAGGCTCCACTGTTCCCTGACCAAGGTGACCGAGGTACCAAGTTCCCTTTGGCTCAAGAAAGGGTTGCATCCTGTGCACTGCTGCAGTGCCTGGATCCTGGAGGAACTGGGGTGAGGGAACAGCAAAAACACCTCCACCAGCACCCACTGTGCCCTGTAAAATTTGTGCCCAGGCTGGGAAGTTGGCACTGAGGCTCTAAAGCTGCGAGGAGCTGGTGGCAGATGCTGCACTTGCCAGCTAAGCACCCCTCTAGAAGAGCTAATAAAACCAGAGGACATTAGGCTTCAGAATGCCATATTTTAAAGATAAAACGTCTCTGGTTGGAATCGTACTAAGATTTTTACTTTCTTGTGGACAGCTATTTGGCTGCTCTGAAGCACAGTCTGGAGTTGAAGTGAGACAATGGGTTATAAATCTCTGGCTGGGACGGAATGCAATGGAGAAGAGAGGAAGTGGGGAAATAATCAGGCATGACAGAGAATATTTGGGACCATAGTTTGAGCCAGTAGTCAAAATTCCTCATGCTTAAGGCTCAAGCACACACCAATGAGAAAGTAAGGTGTTAGACAGCTTCAGCAAATCTGTCTTGGGACCTTGTATAGATAATTGATTTTTGGTTGTTTTGCCTTGTATATGGCAACTCATTTGTGACATGTTTTGATAAAACATTTTAAGGGGTAAAAAATTAGTTTTAGATTTGTTTCAGCTGCTTATGGAATTTTTTCCTTGTATATTTTTCATGTTTGGCCAAAATTCTACTGTAACTCTTCCAATACAAACATATCACTTTCAGTGGTTGCTACACTGAGTCTCTGTTATCCGTTTAGCAACAGCCTCTGCTGCAATAAAAGAAAATGTATTTTTTCTCTTGTCTCCTATTGTTCAGAATTACACTTGGATATTACATTGTCAATGTTTAGTATTATATCATTTCCTTGACAATTCATTGTAATCAAATCTTCCACAAAGTCAATAGCAATGACATTTTTATAAGGCATTGTCTCCCTCAAACTATTAGGTGATTTCAGATCTTTGAGTTTTCTGTTCTGAGAATAATAGTGACGTGGAAGAAAGCATAAAATCTGGAAAAGTCATTGAAGCAGCCATGTCATTGCTCAGCAGCCAAACCTATGGGTCAGACCTCTCACTAGTTTAGACAGGTCACTCAGTCATATGAATGACTTTTATTTTCTCTAGAAAACAATGCAAAATAAATAAATGAGGTAGCTGGCCTACTGGAACCAATAACAGTATTTCTACTGCACTTAATGGACCAGATGTTGTCTTTGCAGAGGTTTATGTGATGTTACACTGGGTACATCTGTGCTGCAATGCAAATATACCACTACAAGTCACAGGGAGGTACTTAAGCTGGTTTAAAGGAGGCACCAACAGCTGCAGCACTGCAGAGCAGAGAGAAGGCCTGGAAACCCCAGCCCAGCCCCAAGGATTTGTTTGCACCAGGAACTGGTGCACAGCTGTGTGCTGTCACAGCCACTGTGCCATGAGACTGAGACCTCTTCCTTCAGCAGCCTTTCAGCTGAACACAGCTCTCATCACCTGCCTCTTATTCAGCTCCTCAGGATAAATTTCAGTTTCATGTTCTGCCTTTAGGAATGGCAGGGTCACACTGCTGGGGCTACTCAGGAGTGGAAGGAACCAAAATGGGAGCAAAGTCAAAATTAGGAATGAATTAATTGAAAGTGTACAGTTTGCACAGAGCCAATAGAAGTCTTGTATGAAAGGAAATGGCACAAGTACATCTTCCTATCTTGGCTATTTACAAATAGAGATTGAAAAAATATTGTAGTGAATTAAAAGAAACCAAAATTCTTTATAGTTATGCTTGCTACAGTAGAATGTCATAAAAATAATAAAGGCATATCTAAATAAGCTCAGCCTTTCGAGGAAAAGACTCAGGAGGGACATCACTGCACCTGCAGCTAGAGAGGGAGGGCAGCAAGGGGAACCAAGTGTGTCCCATGGGCACACACTGAATGTGCACTGCCAAGGGTGCAGGATGCATGATCTGGTGGATAAAGGGAGGGAAAAGTAACCCCAAGGGCAGTTAAAGACAGGAATGAGGACTCAAAGAGGTTGTGGGATCTTTCCTTCAAGGTATTTAAAATTTGAATTGTTGAGTCTTTGAACAACCTGCCCTAGCAGACCCTGCCTTGAGCAGGAAGTTGGGCTGATAGCCTCCACAGGTGCCATCCACATCATTTTGTCTACAGTTCTGTTTTTTCCAAATAATTTTTGATTTTGGCCTCTAGAAAAAGAAACATCACTTAGTGAGTGCGATCAGCTAAATCCATGACCACTTTCAGGCAATCAGATTGGAATATGCATATTTTGGTGCTATTGAAAGCAACAAGTCTCCAGCTGACTTCTAACTAAAAGAGCCAGCAGAGGCTCAGATTCTAAATCAATAGTGAAAGCTGATCTACAAAGTCTTTTTTGTGCCTGGAATCAGAAGTTCTGATGAAAAACATATACAGGATATTGTGATGAACAGTTGCTGCTGTGGTATTAAATAAGATTAATACATGTAAAAAGACTCTTATTTCATTCTCACCCTCACAACAGCTCCTGGTGCAGTCTGAACTGAGATATTTCACCTGCACCGTGTCTGCTGTCTTGTGGTTGTGGATGTTCTGGGTGATGCTGCTCCATGTGGCTGCCTGTGCTTCAGCAGAGATTTCCAACACACAAACTCAGCATCTGCAAGAATTTTCTCACAGAGCTCCCTTCAGCCTGAGATTTCTTGACTTGGCTTTAAATAATGCTAGTGCTGCTGTTGAGTTCTTGAATCACTTCCACAACTTACTGGCACAAACTTGGAACATACATCCCTCTTCTGTGCATTTTAATGTTACTGGAGGATCTCTCAAATCCCAAGGCAGCAGCCCAAGAGGTGACTTAGTTCTTCTTTCACTTACAACACAAATCCTGCAGCCAGTGAACTCTCTGCATCTGGCAGCTGATAAATAATGTACTAACCTAACTAAAAACCAGGGTGTACCAGACACAACACAGGCTGTGAAGTAGCTGTGCTTTCTTAGTTTGATTTGAGCTTTGAGGGAGTACAGTGACCTCAGTGCCACCAAGACATCAGCAGCACAACCCTCAATTAACTTATTGTTTCTGTAGCAAGAAGCAAAAGCAAAGCTGTTTTTGAAGATGTTTGAATTCCTCTAACCCAACAGTACTACAGAGCAGAGCAATGGTCTGAAAGGGACCAGATGCTGATGAGAGGCTTCCTCCCAGGAGTGGTTTAAACATGGTCAAAGGATGAAGTGTGGAAGTACTTTGCAAGCACTTATCACTTGTGTATGGGTGATAGAGCTACATCTGTGTAAACCACAGGCATGAGTTTCATTGATTTGGATGGGTAATTTATTTCTGACTCCGCAAGGCAAACCCAGGGGGAGCAGCAGTCAATACCAGTAGAAGTGGATTAGCACAAGAACACATATCTTTTGGGTCAGTGGGCAGAAAAAATAGTTATTATTCCTATTAGCTCAGATTCAGGTGGAAAAAGAAAGGAAAAGGTTTGTGTCAGCTGCAGGCTCTATAAATGGTATTTCTACTTTTTCTTTGATGAATTTCAAAATCTGCCACTATTCTGTTTGGTGGTTTGTTTTGGTTTTTTTTGGTTTTTTTTTTTTTTTTTTTTTTTTAATATTGATGCATTTTAAACAGGAAGAAGTAAGAGAATAGGGACAGATCTAGTCCCTGTTCTCATCTCACCTTCTTCATGCATTGTGTAACTCCCTCATGGCTGAGAACCTGCTCAAGACTCCTCATTGTCAGTGTGTTCAGGGCTCAAGGGACAAGACCCACAACTAATATTCAAGACACTATATTCCTGTCTATGAATAACATGAAGAAATTAATCCTTTTTTTTTATTTCTTTTGCCTCTCACATGGCCTTAATGAAGATTTTGAACCCTGTCTCCCAAGGGCAATGAGCACCATCTAATATCTTAATTTAAATATTCTCTCCCTGCCTGAAGCCCCAAACTGAAATCTGAAAACCGGGAAAATTGTTCACTCCAGGCTTACCAAGCAACCTACAAACAAGTTTCTGCAAATAACTAGAACTTTAAACTAAAAAAGCCACAGCATAAAGAGGAAATACAGCCAAGCTTAGAGGTCTTTACCTTTATAGGGATGCTGGAGTCAAGGCATGAACCTGATGAAACTTGATATAAAAGACTTTTAAAACCAGGACAAAACCTATTTTTACAGCACTGTTCCCATGTGAAGTAGATAAAACTTTCCACTTTCCTCCTGCCCCACTCTCTATGCTCCCAAATGTCTTTGCACCTCACACAAGAGATAATTTGCCCCACTGGAAGATGTGAACTTTGTGGGGAGCTTTTAGCTCCATGTGGAGAGCTTCTCCCCTGGGAAGGAAGGAAGAGCTCCTGATCAGCTCCTCCATTTTGCTCTCATTCACTTACAGATGTGGCAAGATTTCCAGAAGTATATCTGGCCTTGAAATATTTTGAAAATCCATGAACTTCTGTGCTCCAAGACCTATGCTGGGTGTAGTTTTGGAAATCCTGCTGGAGAGTGCATGCAGCCCTTCTCCAGCAGCACTTTATTGCTCCATCTCAGGTGACCAAATTTCCTCCAAATTATTTCTAGACATCCATAATGTTTCTGCATTTCCAAGAAAGCACAGAAGCAGCCTGTCCAGGAAATCTGTGTGGGTGAGGCTTTGTTTCAGGCACACTTGCCAAGAACAGGGATGTGAATGTTTCTCCTCACATTAGTAGAAACCTCCTGTGCTTTTTCTGGTGAAAATAATGACAGTAACATGCTTCAAGGACGTAGGGACATCTTGGTTCAAGGTCCAACTGGCATTTTTGCTTTGCTGGTGATGGGTTTGAGTCCTAGGTTCTTATTCATAAAAAACTCCCAGTTTTTGTGGGAGTGAAAATGGATATCTAGACCAAGATTTGGCCCTCAGTTCAACTGTCTAACTGGAGTTTTTCTTTGATTCAGCTTTAGGAAGCAAATGAAGCTGGCTGTAATAGAGTTGGAAGGAAGTGGGAAAGAATTAAAAAAACCACACATGAATAAATTACCCCTTTTCTCCTGTTCTTTCAAAGATTACAAATAGTCAGAGTGCCACAAATGTCACATCAACAAAAAGCTCAAACTCACCAGGTATTCAAGGTTACCCTCCCACTGGAAATGTAACAGGCATCCAGGTAGCAATGATGCTGTGTTGCTTCAGAAACACTCACTGATCCTGGTAGACAACCAGGATGCAATCAAAGTGGGAAGACCATAAAAAACTGATGTGCTGGTTGAAATTATTTATCCAAGCAACTTGATGAATACCTATAAATAAGAAATACAATAGCAGTGACTGGAGTTGGCTCAAAAATTAGCCACAATTAATAAATCGACCCTTCTTATGTACTGTGTTATTTTCCCTGACATTTTCACAAGCTACAAATCTGATAATACAATTAAATGACAAGTTCAATCACTTCTTTATTTCATGTATATGTATAATATAATATTTTATAGCTATATTACAGAAATGACTGTTTACTCACGTTGTATCTCCCCTAGCATAATTCAGAGCTTTGCTTGCCTAAGAAATTACTTGTCTGCATTTTGATTAAAAAAGCAAAACCTCATTGTTCCCGTGGCAAATGAATTCAGTCTTTAAATGAAACTCATTGTCACATCCTTTTCTATGAAGCAAAGGCATTCAGCTTCTGGAATGGCTTTAACCTCCAGCACAGCACTTTTGTGTCTGTATCTGATCCACTCATAATTCATCCCTCCTCCAAAGCTTCGTCAGTGTTTGTGCTCTGTACTTAGTTCCCAATGAACTGGCTATAAGCAGTAGTTACAGCTCCCTGGAAAATGACACACAGTAACTCTGTCAAGTTTTTTATTAGCTTGGATAGGTCTTTTATTTTAGCAATGTCTTTTATTACCTCGGATAGCTTTGAACTAGTTCTGAAGTGGATGAGTGAAGACCTGGAGATCCAATTTTATATTGAGAGCCATTAATTTTTTTAACCACAACCCCTTGATTATTGATAGGCTTTTGTTCTTTACAGTCATTGCACAACACATTGTTTGAAGTGAATCAGAGCATGCAAACTTTCACAGCACCTGCTGGAGTTTGCATGGGCCATAGCAGCTAGCCAGCAGAATCCTCTGACTTTCAGGGTGCAAGAGGCATCTGCTCTTGGCCAGAAGCTACTCTGATCCTTTCTGTTCCATATTATTTCTCAAAAACAGTCCTAAAAGTGGTGTAGAGAAATGAAGAACCTGTAAATCTCGACTTGTGGTTACCCTTTTGCCCCTCAATTTCCAGGTACACACAAACCCAGCTCATTTGGAATAGTTCAGCATTCCACCTCCATAACTCTGTGAATCAAGACTTACTCCACCAAAATAGATTAACAGGAATGAGGGAGCACGATGAGGATCAAGCCATAGAAGTGAATAAGCTACAAAAAAAACCCAACAAAAAACGGAATTTAATTGAAAAGTAAGTGTCAAAAATGGTGTAAATCCTTGCCAAAATCACATGTAATTCACCCTAATCCAAATTCCCTAAGCCCAGTAACTTTTCTCTTCATTTATATGCCTTCAGTTACACTTTTAGGGCTTCAACACTTGTTAAATTTGAATGGGTCTCATAATCTGGATTCTGGACCAGCATAAAATAAGAAAATGTGTCTTAGAAAAAATTTTGGAAAATGACCAAGAAATTAATTTGCTCCCTTTTTCTAACAGAGATGTCTTTACATTATCAAATTACTTAAGTCATCTAAAGCTTTAAAATTAAAACAGATTGCAAAATTTTTGATTGCATTTTTGCTTTACAAAAAAGTGCTGAGAATACAAAATTTCTCTAATGAACCACAACACAATTTCCTTACAAGTTCAGTTGTTCAAAGAGGGTTTACTTTTAAATTCAAAATTAAAAGACAACACAATTTAAAGTTTGACTCCTTTCAAACTTTTAGGTCTCTGAAATCAGCCTATTACTATTAGTTGATAAAGGTGAGACCTTTTATATGAATCAGTCTTATTTATGAATCAAACAAAACTGTGGTAATCAAAATTTTCTTTTGTATTTAGGTTCTTTTGCATTGGAATTCTCTTGGCATTGGGCTATGGCACGGAACATTTTCCTGTATTTTTCCTTGGATCATTTGTATCATTGTGGCCTCCAGAGACCCACATCACAGGATAAACATTCTTGCTACTGTTAATATGACAATCAATTGCAACCATCCCCAGATTTGTCAAGCAGTTGAATAAATGGAAATCCATGTCTCCCCAAGATTTGCTGGGAAAGGGTGCAGCTGTACACTTGCCAACACAACAACAACAAGAAGTCTCATTTTGACTTGAGTGCTTTTCTGTTTCTCGCTCCTGGGGTCCACGTTGCAGCTGTGACTTACAAGGTTTGCAGTGAAAGACCAAGGGAATGGCTTTAAACAGAGAGAGAAAGTTCAGATTCAATCTTAGGAGGAAATTCTTCCCTGTGAGGGTGCTGAGGCCCTGGCACATTCATTTCATCCCCACCCCACTGCCCCTGCCAACCAGCCACAAAGCCCTTCCTTTCACTGTTAAGGAACTATCATCACAAATTTTAGCCAGTATCTGGCCCATTAAGACTTTCTGTACACATTTCTCCTTTTTGTTTTTGCTTAAAGCCAAAAATATTATATAGACATTGGTGTTTATTTACTCTTTCCAATCCCTCATGCATTTGCCATCTGGAAACACATAAACACCAGCAGGTTTTGGCTTTGGGTGTTTGCAATTTATTCCTCAGAATGCCTAAAAATTTCTCTGACAGAAAAAGAGGAACCAGCAATGATTCAGCAAAGTCTTTTAAGATCAAAAGAAATATAATTAATTTGCTAATGTGGGAAAATACCCTGAAGACTTGTTAATAAAACTGTATTTGACCTTCTTCATTTTTATGCGGAAAAGTTAAACTATTTACTTAATGTCATCAAGATCCTCCCTACTAAGAGAAGTTTAAAAATGTGGGGAGTTGAACTTGGCTTAAAGCATCTTAAAAGTTCTGGGATTTTTCATTCCATCCCACTGAAAAGTATGGATCATTTCCCCAGGTCACTGCTCAGATTTAATACTAATAATTTTGTGAATTAAAACTTTTACCAACTATAATACTTTAACATAGGATGCAATCCTTCACAAAGCATAAAAAATTTTTAAGGTTGAGTGAGATTTTGCAAGGGATAGACCCAACAAAAATATAAATGGGTTTTAGAATGAAAAAAGTTGAAACAGTTCATGTTAATGACAGAAGAAAGTTATAATATTTTAAATATGTCTGCTGGATCCATTCCATTCAACAATTCTGTAGAAACAGCAGCTGAAAACTGATCATGTTTGGTTTTAGGGTGTTTATTGTTCAAATAAACTCAATTTAATTCCTACACTACTGTGAGAACTTTGAAGTGAGACTCAGTTTTTCTGTGGCTTGGTAACAGTGATATTAACAAATGGGTGGTCAGAAACTGGGTTGAGATTGCTAAATTAATTATTTTTGTTGGTGTGCAGAAAAAATAAAAGGAGAAATGCAATATATTAAAAGATCTGTGCATACAAAACACAGGTATTGAAACCCATCAGTCCACACCAGCTAAACAGTGAATTTCATGAGACCTAAAAGAAAGGGCAGAGCTATGGAGCAGGTTTTTCTCTACCAAAGATCCAGCTGCTAATTCCACTCTGACTGTGACCTTAATAAGGAAAGTCAGAGTGAAAAATATGGGAATTCAGAGAGAGGACTCAGACACTCACATGGCCACATAACAAAAATAATAATAAAACCCCCAACAACCCCCCCAAAAAATCTTGCTGCCCAGAGGAGCTGTGACTGCCTCTCTCTGGAAGTGCTCCATGCCAGGCTGGGCAGGGCTTGGAGCAATCTGGTCCAGAGGAAGGTGTCCCTCCCTGTGACAAGGGGATGGAACCAGATGGTGTTCAACATTCCTTCCAACCCGAGCTGCTGTAGGTTTTTACAAAAATCAAAACCAGCTGCCTGTTTAGTTTTCATATTTGCCATAAATCAGTCATATGTGTTTAGAACCTTTTTGTCTCTGAAAGAGCAGGGTGTAGATTCACAGCTCCTCAGCCCTGCTAGAGGGGTGAGCAACATCTGATCTTGTGTAATTCACCTGGAGGGAGGCTACTGTGTGCCTGAGGACAATTCCTTACTCTGCATCATATGTTCACATCAGAACCCACACTTCCTCCCAAAGCAGCTGACTCCCCCCTTCATACCAACATTTCCTTCCTTTTTGTTCAAGACTCAGAACAGAACGAAAATAAAGAGCTGACAGGAGATAGTAGTTTGAAAAATTCATCCAAGAACCTGCAATGTCAGAAGCAGGAGCTGGAGCTAAACATGTCTGGGAAGACAAATTCCTTAACTGTTCAGCGCTGAAGGACATGGTAGGTAACATTAACTTGGCTAATTGTTTACTTGCTTAGCTAATCTAACATAATCTGCATTGATTAGATTTTGATTTCATGCTGCATGAGTATACTGCTTCTCTGTGCCTTTCAGTTAATTTGTGAACCGTACCAAAAAGACATTTTTATAACACGTTTAACGCTCCACAGCTAGCAGGGAACAGCAGTGAGAGTGGAGGAGGACAGCTCTGCTGGTATTAAAGGGGTCATTAAACTCAGCATTAGGTAAAGGTCTTGTTTTGGGTTGTGTTCAACGTGCCTGATTAAAAGTGAAGTGTAAGCAAAAGGCGTTGAAGAGAAATATTCGAATGCAAAGTACAGTGTTGGTCCTTGTGTGTGTAACAATATTGAGTTTATTGATGCTCCCTCTCCTATTCCAGCTCCTTCCACAGTCTTTAAAGATCTCAGAGTCTCAGTTCATGGGCTCAATACTCCAATGGTTTAAGAGTGAAATGTTATAACGAGCATAACAAGACTGCCATGTACTTAATAAATCCTAAACATTCACAGAGAAAACAGAGGTACTGCTAAGCCTAATAAAATCTATAAATATATAAGTTTTGGATCACTTTTCTGAGTTTTAGTGCCATGGGGCCAGAAAGTTTCCCAAGAGTTTATTTATTTATTGCTTTCAACAGAAGAAGGAAGAGAGCGCAGAATTTGGCCTAAAGAAATTAAGTCAACTTTGACGGAAGTAATCTGCAGAAATATAGATTTATTTCATTTAATGCTGTAGAATTTTTGCAAATAAACAATACTTTCTCCAGCACAGGAGTTTAGAAGTCGTATTCTAGCTAAAAATGGAAAAGCTTGGATGCTTCATGGGCCTTTAATAGGTGACAAAGTTCACAGCCATCACCTTGAAGCCTCCAGTTGAAATTTAGACTGATTTTGACTGGAAGTAATTTCTGTCTGACAGCTCATGTGAAGAGAGTTACTTCATTTCATAACAAATGTGTGGCCAACAGCCCCTAAAAATTATTATGACAATTTAACAAATCCATTGGCAGTTCCAGGAGCACCATGGAGAGATGGGAGTCAATCCTGCCTGTCTGGGGCTGAGTGAAGTCAAGGTGGGGTAGGGAAAAAATCGTTCTTCTGTAGAAGAGCTCACAAATTTGATTACTTGAGCCTCTCTGTAGGAGTAAAATTTGCCTATTTCCACAGACAAAACTGCTGGTTGGCTAATCTATGATTTCTGTTCCATAGACCTGACTTATCTGGTATGCAAAAAAAAAAAAAAAAAAACCTCAGGAAAAATAGCATTTTATGTCATGACCATTTGGGAAGGAGATGATTTTCTTCAGATGATAACATGCCTTTTTCTGTCTTAGGAGGGCAATGCTAGCAAATGCCAAAACCAAGGTTCAGTTGCATGGCTCAGTTAAATCCCAAAATTAGGTGGGATGAGCCAAGCCACATTGCCTGAGATTGCTCTTCTGAAACTGCTGAATGACAAAGACTTCCCAACATAGCTTCTATTACCTAATTCAATATACATTCTTCTATTCAAATAAAACTGAAGAAGCTATGAAGCAAAGAAATAAGCCCATATTCATCCAAATTTTAAATTATTTTTGCTCATATCTGAGAAAAGTTCACTGCCTTTGCTGGATAATTGATGTGTTTGTAAAAAAGGAATTTAAAGGACTCAGAAAGCATGTTCGTGAAATGTGGATTTCAGCTCTTCCTAAATAAATGTGCCAGGCAAAATGTTTGCAAACATATCCATTCAGGAACCTGAAATCCAAAGCAGCTTCTCTGTCCAATCAGAGTATTCATATCATTTAGCAATAATAATCAGCTATTAAATAATATTTAAGAAGTAGTCATTGCCTAATAGTGACAATCCTGGGAAGGGAAAGCTGGTGTGAATTAAGGCTACTGGCAAAGGATGCTTCCAGCTTTATTGTTCCAGCTAATTCTCATGGTGGCACTGCTTCATGCTGTTGTACTATACATACAGAATATGGGAGTAAATCCAATGAAGTCACACTTGGAAACCCTTATTTTACTGCTGGGGTTATTGCAGATCATATAGTACAGAGAGTCCAACAGGATAACTATTCATGGACACACACTAAAAAGAGCTAATTTTGATAAATCAAAGTAAATTATTACTGGGGCATGAAATTTTATATTTGTGTGTTTATACACATGCATAGATAATAAGGATCTATGAACTGATTTTTACCAAATAACCCTGTTAAGATAGTTTTGTATTACAGAGAAATTGTATATAATTGATGATTGAATTATTTATTTTGACTTGGAGCAGCTTTAAATTATGGACTTTTCACTTTTTTTTTTTTTTTTTTTTTTTTTTTACATCAGAGTATGGTCAATATTTTTCTCCTTGTCCAGGTTCCATTGTTTCTTGGTCTGCTCAGTATTTTTGTTGTTGCACAGGACAAGTTCTGTCCTTTGGTGAGCAAAACAGGATTGATTTCAGTCAGAAGTAATGTGTGTGTGCACCCAAGAACTGGCTTTTTTTCTGTATGAAGCAATCACTCTCACTGATTTATGCCCCATATTTTCAAAATGCAGTAATAGCATTGCATCATCTAAATCAGGAATGTGTAAATTATCCCAAAAGCTGAGATGAAGGAGAGCAGAAGAACACCTTCATCAGGTCAAGAAACATGATTATTTCCATGGCTACCAGCAGCTCTTAATTGCCATAATAGGCTCTTATTCAGGGAGAAGTAGTTAGGTTTGCACAGAAGAGTGAATATGTACTTTGTGAGAAAACCATTAACTGCAGAGAAAAGTTCTCAAAGTACAACTGAAATATGGAACAAACCACAGGCAGCTGCTTAGCATCTCCAGGAATAGTACACCGGGTGTTCTTAGTCATCCATGTCTTCCATAGGGAAAACAACACAAATGGCTTGTTAGAATCTCTTAATTACCGCAACATTCCTTATTGCCAACTCAGTGTAAGTAGAATATCAGATGTCCAGTTCCCCATCTTGTTGTTCCTATTGATTTTTACTACAAAACTTCCAGACAATCAACACAATGTTATGTAAAAATAAGCCACCTCTGCATGTGGAATCTCTACTGGTTCCCACTTTGTTACTACTAGAAAGGTATTCCTCTGAGGATGTGGGGAAACACTGAATGTCTGCAACTGTGACACTGGAAAGAATAATAGCTGACCTTCATAATAACAAATGTAAAACATGAGCTCACTTGGCCTAGCCTAGATAAAGATTAATTTTGAATCTTTCATTCCCAAAGGCTAAAAGTGTTCTAACTTTAGGTAGCATGCTTTTAAAAAAATGTTTTATGGTATTAAAGGTACTCCAAAACAAATATTGCAATCAAAGCACACCACTCCTGCAACTGTTAATGTCTGGAAGTTCTCATGATGGGACCAGTCAGTTGTGGTAGTGCTTTGGGGTGTGATTTAAACCTTTGCTGGAAAGCTACAGATTGTGAGGGTAGGGACAGCAGCCATCTGAGGACAATGGCTCTGGTGTCCAGAGAAGAACCTAAGCTTAGAGAAGAACCTAAGTTTGTTTTCAGTGGGCTGTGTGTGTAGAAATGTTCCCTGCACCATCAATGTTTTCCAACAAAATAGTGTTCTAGGATCATAGAGTCAGAGAACAGAAGGGACCTCATAGATCATCCAGTTCCAGCCCAGGGGATTTTGAACACTAAAAGGCTTTTAGTGTTCAAAGCTAACTGAACAAGCTTTTCAGGGAATCATAATATTGGAAGACTGTATTTGATCCTGCTTTTAAAAAATGCCACAAATCCATCAGTTGATGTAAGATTATTGAAAAACATGATTATACTCCTAACCTCACGCCAAGGCTGCCTTGTCTTTTCAAATTTTGAGCTCATCAGAGATCGAGCATCTACTGTTCTGAACTTACATGGTTGCTGGCAGAATGCAGCCCAGTTTTTGACAGTCACCATAACAAACAGCAATAGCAGCAGTGGGGGTTCAGTCTCAGGGTGGAGGTTGCAGTGAATGTTTCACATCTGCTTTCTTGTTGGGAAGGACCACTGCAGACAGCATCAGTGTCTAATGCTTACACAACCGTAAGTTTAAACTTTACAGGATCTCTACACTAAATTTCACAAGTGCCACAAAGTGGTTTTCAAGATAGGTTAAAAGAAGAGCAATTTTCCTCATTGTGAAACAAAAGCACTAGAGCACCTTGCGATTGTAATACGGAGAAAAGATGGTACTGAGTGATGCATCTGTCTCCCAGGTCTTGAAAGGAAATAAAATGTTCTTTGGCTTATCTAGTGCTCACTTGAGGCATTCAATCTAAACAGTCATTTCAGAGTTTTACAGAAGACAATACAAAATACTGTGCAATGATAGACAAGAGCTTTTGATGACAAAAAGCAAACAGACAGGGAATCCTTTCAGGCTCACAATATAGAAAAAAGGACATTTTTGTATTTCCAAATGATACTCAAGGCTCAGGTGTTGCAGACAATACAAAAATAATGTAATTTTGCTTCTCTCCAATGCATTTTTACTTCTGGAGTTAGTTCACCTATATTGATTCACTGATGGTCCTTATTCTCTATCAGCCTCACACACCCCCTTTTTTAAGAGGTCAGTGCACAATATAAAGATAATACTGAACCTAGGAGGAAAAAAAATAAGGTTATTTGTGAGACTAGAGTGGAAATTGCCTCCTTGCTCCATTTAGTTCTTTAGGAACATAAAGCAGAAAATTCTTTCATGCCTTGTTTCCATTGTCTGTCATATTTGATGGCTTTTCTCCCAAAACAAATAAAGAAAACATACCTGTTACAATGAAGTTTTAATCAAGTATTCTGTGTATTGGTTGTGGAGGAGGAGAAATTTGAAGGAAAAAGAAAAAGGAATAGATATACCTGGTCCTCCCCTGTAACAACTATTGTTTCCAGGAGTTTTATTTATACACAATTTTCAATGGCTTCAGTGGAAATTCTCTTGAGGCATAAATTCAGACCTAAAGCTTAGAAGAAAGTTTATAAAGTCAAAGGTGGTTTCTGCAGGCAGCACACACTGTTTACATTAAGTTGTGCCCAAGGAGCAGGGGCTCAGTGCTGGGAGTTAGAGCTGATGCAAGCACACTGACATCAGGGGGGTTCTTCACACCGACCTCAGGAGCCTTTGGTCAGTCCTCAGCATGTGAGTGGCTGGGAAACAACAGCCACAGACTGACACTGATAATCCAAATGGAATGTGGAGCACATGACAAAACCTGGCATGTTAATTCTGCTGTTATGCCAGAATTTGAAAAGCAGCAGTGCTAATCCTAGAAGTTGCTCCCTAAGGAGTTTCCAATCTACCTTCTTAGAACATTAAGTCCTCCATGAATAAATTCTTTGGACCATTCTTTTAAAAATTGCTTTTTCTTGCTTTCTTTATAAAGTAAATTTCAGTGGAAGGTGATCAATCACTCTTAAGTTGAACCTCAGAACTGGACACCCACTTACAACTGGACCAATAGAATGAAATACAAAAGTACACTCTAGTCAATCATGGAGACCAGAACAGGGAGAGAGATTGCTAAATAAAGGCAAATCAAAAGAGAGAAGTTTGATGTATTTTTTAGCAGTGTATTCATTCTTCAGGTTATACACTGATAAAGGTCACTGGTGACAGTGACTCATTATTGACTGATCAAAGGCCATCAAAGTCAGCAGACGTCTCCACGGAGCCTCATTCGATCACCGTTGTCAGGTGCAACAGTTATTTCCTTTCACAGACTTTGTCAGTGTGAAATCTGCTTTGACTGTGGTGAGTGTGAAGAGCAGCCCCCAAGACCCATCAGCATCCTCCAGGCCAGGCCCTTGGGTAGAGGGGAAGGCGCTTTCAGGAGTATGAAATAAGAGAAGATCAGTATCAGAAAACAGATCAGGTTGGTAGAACGACTAAGGTACCTTAGGGGCACATAAGTGAGTAAGAAATGAGACCAATATGTACTCAAAGTAAAAATAAATATTTCTTTTTTTAACTAGAGGAAGGTAAACATGCCCCCAGAGCCCTAGGGAGTTGCAGCCATCTGATTTTTACTGAGGCCTTTCATACACCATATTACCTTCCTGCTTGTAAAGTCCTCCTCCTTTGGACTTCAGTAGAAAATGTTCAAACCAGACCTGAAATTTGTCAAGAGTTGAGCATAATGTATCTCTGACACTCACTGGGAATTTTGGCCTAATACCTGCATACAGATGATAAAACAAAGAATTGCTCTGTTCCTTCAGCATTTTCTGACCCTTTCTCCTTTAAACGCCAACATTTTATAGGTTCTTTCCCCTTTTTTATTCTTCATAAAACCACTTTTAATCCAGCATAATTTTGCAGACAAACTGCACACTTGTCAGATCACCTGATTAAGAGCCCCGTATTCATTACTATAAAAAACAACATGCTCACTGAATCATTAAAAAGCAGATTGGTCAGTAATAATAATCAGTTTTCTGCTAATAAATACAGCTCAGCATGCCTAATTCTGTGTCCTACTCAAATACCAACAATGAAGAATTTAGCTTTTAAAAAGTACATTACTGAATGTACTATTAGTGCATCGGTCTTTGTAAGGAACATTACTGCTGTCTTTAAAGGGCAGCCAGTTCATGTATTAATTATGTCACTCAAAGAGTGCACTGATTTCTTGAAAATCTCTTCATGCATAAAAGCAATTTGAGTATTGTATATGGCTCAACCCTCTCAATCAACTTGAATACAAAGAAAGACCAAAGAAGTGCTTGAGTTCAAGAGCTGGCATCAGGAATAGAAGCACAAGTAAATGAATTCAGAGCACTACATTTCAGAGCACTTCTCATCACCACATGTCCGTGGGGCAAACTTCTTCAGGGATACCTGGCAAACCCAGCCAGGAGGAACAAGCTAGCATGATCCAGAGCAAGGCTGCAGAGGGATGTCATGTGACACCAGGATGTATTTTGAGAACTTCATGGAGAAAATGGTGGAGAAAGATTCATAGGGAGAGCTTGGATGTCACCATGGTGGAGAAAGATTCATAGGGAGAGCTTGGATGTCACCATGGGATTCAGCAGCAGCAGAGTTACATCAGTGAGCTAATTTCCAATCGCATCAATTATACTGAGCAATTAATATGTTAGAGTATATGTATTGTGCAACAAATCTCATGTTAAAATTCCAGCCATATTCAGACTGTTGTCAGCCTTTAGCTGAATCCTAAATCAAGTCTAGACCTCATTTTCTTGCTTAAATAAGAACTTTTGGAAAACAATTATTCTTTCTACTGCTTTCAACCTCTTTTTTTGGAAGACAATTTTATCTTCCAGCCACAATCCTCCTTCCCTTATGCAAGGGAAGCTCCAAACCCCATGAAAATCACTCCAAGGAAAGAGCTGTATCATCCTCTCCTGCCTTTCTAATAAATTTCTATTTCTACAACAATATTTATAAAGAAATCCATCTGTAGGGATTTTCTCAACAGGGGTCAAGAGAATTTCACATTCTGCAGTTGAAAAACTTCAGTCTGCTAGAGGTTCAACTGAAAGTACCTGGGGTTCGGGAGTGCTATCAACAATTATTCTGTGGAACAAGCGTGCTTGGTGAAAATCCTTTGAAGAGGAAAAAGGTCAGGAAATCTGTCATTTTACAAGGATGATCTTAGTAGTACAAAAAGGAGTTCTCTAGAATGTGAGCTAACATCTATTGAGCAAAACAATAGGAGTATGATTATTGAAATGCCACCAACTTCCTATAATTGCTCATTATTACTGTAATGCAGATTATGTCTTCAAAAGAAAAGCTCTCATTTTGATTTTAAAGGTTTAGTGTTTTGCTCCCTTGTCACTATAATGAACCTTTGACTCACAGACTAAAGAAATTTAAGGGAGAAGGAAGAAACCAGAGAATGTGGGTACACAGAGAAAAGTATACTAAAACAAGGGCTTGGTATGAGAGCTCTGAGAGATACACTTGGAAAAAGCAATGCAGAATTGCATATGGGCTTGGAAACTAAACAAAAACACAGAAAAGAAAAAGAAAAAACCCTAGCCTCTTACTGCTAAAACACATCATTGGAAGCAAATCCTTTGATGAGATACTTAATATTTGAAAAAGTGATTTGTTTGTCCCAGCCCAATTCATTAGTTCTGAGCAAGCACCCCAGCTAAGAATATAAATTTCAAGAGTGTTCTTGGTTGGTGATAGGTGCTGCCTAATGGTAGGAAGTTATTTCCCTGCTCAGAAGCTCCTGGTTTCTGTGTGATTTAAAATGCCACCAGAAATAAAGGAATTATCAAGGCTTGGCCTTGATATATGAGCCTATTTAAATCCCTGGGGTAAGACGATGAGGACTACTCTTCCAAAACAACCTGAATGGGCTCATTAAGCAGTGCAATAATAGGCTGGAACTCGTTCCTGCAGTTTAAGGATGGAGTTGTAGTGGGTGTGCTGGGAAGAGCTGCTCAATTACAGACAGCTGAACAGAAAGGTTAAATAGGACCTGGGATGCAGTGAACATTTCAAGCTGCTGCAAGGCTGCAGGTGGAACTGAGTATCCACCAAACATTCCTCCCTGACTCGTGTCAAATACTTGACATGTGTTGAAAGAATCTGGTTTCTCAAAGGCATCCTTTGGAGAGAGCTACTCCTTCTATGGCTGACAGTCCAAACTTGCATGTCCAAAGCCAGGGATCCTGGTCCATGACCATTCTGTACCTCTGAAACCAAAACCACCTGCACTTTTGGGAGCACATGAAGTGGAGGGAATTTTTGTTTGGAGGCTCTTGTATTTTGTTTGACAGAGTATCACTGAATTTTCTGAGTTGGAAGGGACCCACAAGGATCATCAAGTCCAAATCAGGATTGAGTAACCCAAATTGAACCCACAACCTTGCTGTTATCAGCATCCCACTCCAACCAATGGAGGTGATCTCGTACCTACATGGAAATATGCAGGAGGAGGGTCTTGTTCAATGGGGCTGGAAAGACCAACACTACACCACAGAACTCTATTGTTTCCTGGAAAAGCTGCTCCTTACAGGGTGTGTGGATGTTGAAGAGGAAGAATGATAACATTAATTTTGGAAATACACTGAACACTAGTGCTGAGCTGCTCTGGAGCATTTGAAGACTGACATAAATTATTTAACTGTAATCAAAGAAGAGAAAAAAACATTCTAAGGCTATCTGATCTCTAACTGCTTTGATACAACATTTTGCCATTCATTTTGTACATTTCTTGAGATTTCCATCCTCAGCATAAACCATGGTAAACTCTACTCTGTCTTAAGTCATCAGAACTCCAGTGGTTTTCTTACAGCAGCATCTCCTTGGGTTTGGTCCTGTGAGGTTGACACTAATTGATCCTTTGTCATTAACAAGCCTCACTGTATGAATACTGAAATCCAGAGTCCCCATCTTGCAAACATACACATGGATTTGTTAGCTCATTATATGCACTGTATTAATATGCTGCCTAGGTAAGAAGAGGTGAGAAAGTAGAGTTTACTTTTAAACCCTACTTTAGAGAGTTTACTTGAGTGTAAACAAGCCTGTCAAACAATATAAGAGAATAATCCAAAGGAAGGGGTAGGAGAACCGCAGCTGGCTGCCTGAATGCATCTGAGAGATCTGTCTGGTCTCAGAGGTGATTCTCTCTGCTTTCTCACAGGGTAACCTTTTAATAAAAGCATGATAAATAACCAACAGTAAATAATGTTCCTCTGCTTTATGCTCTTATTTGAGATTCAACTGCTAAAGCTCACAGGCAATTGTTCAAGGCCTTGAGAAGAACTTTCTCTCCAGCCCAACTAAAGACAATGGAGAACTTGTGATGGTCTTCAACCATCCCTTTTATTTTGTCCCCTAATACATGGCACCCACTAAATACTTTTTAAGAGATACCTCTTCTGATAGGTCTTCCCCTACTTGAACAATTGCTATGCAATAAACTATTTTATCGGTTTTGCTTACATACTGTATTTCTGGAAACAAAACAATAAATGGCTGTAAAACCAATAAAATGTACCAGGCTAGTGGTTTATTACAAACAAGCCAATACCATACACTGCAGCATATTTTTCAGCTCAATGCACCAGGATTCTTATTGTCCAGGTGAGTGTTCCTGGCTGTAAATTGCAGCTCTATAGCTCTTTTCCGGCGCACTCTAAAATTTCTTTGGGTTGATGTGCCTTAAAACACTCCAAGTCCTTGGACAAATTTATAGGGAGGATAAAGCCTAGTAGTCTTATGCCAAGGTGTTTTTAAGTTTGCCAGCCACCCTGGAAGCACTTTGGGATGCTACACAGGGAGCACAGACTGCAGAGTTCAGCTGTACACCATTCCCCAGCACCCCTTGAAACACAGCCCTGGGCCACCTCCAGTCAGCTGGAGTGGGCAGCAATAACAGAGTCAGGGAATCATAGGGTCCTGGAATTGTTTGGGTTGGAAGGGACCTTAAACCTCATCTTCTTCCACCCCCTGCCATGGGCAGGGACACCTTCCACTATCTCAAGTTGGTCCAGCCCCATCCAACCTGGCTTTGAACACTTCCAGGGATGGGGCAGCCACAGCTTCTCTGGGCAACCTGTGCCAGGGGCTCCCCACCCTCACAGGGAAGAATTTATTCCTAATATTTAATCTTAATCTACTCTCTCTCAGCTTGAATCCATTACCCTTTGTTTTGATCCAGCCAATGGACTATTTACTAACTTTGAGTGGTGGTTCCCAAAGCCAGAACTCTGCATGTCTTTCTGGCAATGCTCATATTTACTGCAGCCTTGGATAAGACTATTACTGAATAAAAAAGCTTCAGTAAGACTCTTCACAACATTTCCTTTAACTTTTCCTGTTCATTTTCTTCAGTCACCGTTCACTGTCCCAGAAACAAGCTTCTTTGGCAAGGACTTCTTGGAAAGGCTATCCTGCCCATCTCAATGCAGGGCTTCTAATGTAAAGTTATATCACACTGTAGGGCCACTGTCCAGCCAGTTTGTCAGAACCAATTTGTCAGAACCACCTTCCTCACAAGGAGGATCACTGACCAGGGCAGGTATCCAGGGCCTTGAGACTCAGCTGGATTTGATCCACAGTGCAAACCACACTGAGCACACAACTGACATCATGATTTCTTAAGATGCCTTTTTTTTTTTTTGTGAGCTCAGGGTTTGCATCTCTGAAATTGGTAGAATAATAATATGCACACATTCAACAAAATGTGCATCCACTAATTAAATCAATTCACTTTTCTAACTGCTGCATAAAGCAAGTAGTTTTTTTCTGAGGAATTTACACATGATTAATACAGCTGTTATTTTTGCTGAAGCAATTGCCAGTGATCTGCAGCACATGTGAAGTGGCCATAGATTACTGGAATACATTTCCTTAGCAACTGTTGGAGTAATTTCATGCCCAGGAGAAAGCAGCTTTCCTAATACACCTCAATCTTAGCAGCACTTGGAGCCACTGAGACTTGCTTGTCAGTCTCTGACAAGCACAGTGTGACAAGAAGAAGTTCGAAACAATCCTTTCCTAAACTCTGTGAGTCACTTTATCATGTTATGATAAAGATCAGATAGTTTCTCTTGTCTGTTTACTCTAAGAGTTGATCATTCCCAAATGAGGAACTCTATTTTTTTTTTTTTGATAACTCTCACTCAAAATCACCAGTGACTAAAACCAATACTGAGTACAGAAGGCAAAAATATTTCAAGGCTGGAGATGACCTCTGAGTCCAGATACTAATATTACTTTGGTTAATATTGTGATTTATGCAGGAGACATAGTTTTCCCTTTGCCACAAGTTTCTTCCCCATGTAGAGTTGCTGCTTTGCTTAGCATATGGCCAACCCAGCCTGTGAGATTCTTGGTCTTCAGTCCCAGCTCCCAGAGCATGTTATGAAAATACAGATGGATTTTAGAAAATGGGTCACAGGAGGAAAGTTTTCTCAAGAGAAAATATGTTTAGTATTAATGTTAAGCAATAATTTTCATGCTCTTTTCTGATTCTCACCTTTCATTTCAGCTTTCTGTTGAAAACAGCTTAAGATCAAATACATTTGATCCTATTATACAGAAATACATGCTAGGCTTGCAAATGATCTCAGCAGAGTGTAATTGGGAAGACATAAATATGATAATGAAGCTGTTACATCACACTTTTCTAGTTTGATACTGTATGAGCTTACTTTATTTGTCTATTTATAGGCTTTGATGCATACGTTGATGTAAGGAGATGGGTTTGTTCCTTGCCTCGGCCGATATAGCAGGAATAGCTCCTCTGCCTCTTCTTTGTTCTCATAAGCCATTTTAGGGGTAACCTCCACAAATGCCACTCCAGCAGTGTGTTCTTAAAGACAGAAAGATTTTTGAGGGAAACCCATTTCAGATCTAAAGATTCTCCCCAGTATTTATTGTCTTTATCTGTGAAGTCAGCTCCTGACTCTGACAAAAAAGTGCTGTTGCAGGGTGACACGAAGTTGTGGAATTTCAGACAGCTGAGGACTCTACAGCCTGACATGAGGACCTGAGCTTTGATAAAATGAACAGCAGAGAACTGACTCAAGCATTGGGACACTTGTGGCATTTGCTCTCACTGGAAAAGCCCTGCTCGACCCATCCTGTGACGCTGATGGAAGCACAGCCCTGCGCAGGAAAATCCTTCCCCACAGCTCTTTACCAAACTTCAAGTAAAGTGCACACAGTTCTGCAAAGGAGGAGAGAAACCCTCAAGGGCAGAAATGTCACTGAAGTGAGCTTAAATCACATGAGTGATAACTCCACTGGGAGAACAGCCGACATCAGTCATCTCTGCACTTGCTTAATATCCTCTGTTTCGGAATATTTCTGCTGTCAGTAATTTTGCTCATCTGCTGGGCAGACAGGACCATGAACAGAATTGCTCTTAGCAGACTAAAGCTATGGACCACTGCAAACAGCCTCTAACAAGAGCACTTGCAAAGGACCTGGGGCTGATGAGTCATCATTTTCCCCACTTTTTATAGGTACCTGGTTAGAGGTGCCAGATTAACAGCCCTGGCAACCAAACTCCTCCATCCCTCTCAGAGGCACGGCATGCAGAGGCAGATATGCACAGCAGCCTTGACCATGTCCCTCTCCTCTCACTTATGAGAGAGAGGGGCTCCATGACCAGCATCCTTTTCCTCCCCATTGGTTATAGCTAATGGAAAACCATTATCTGGGTACAACAAAGGGAGCTAAACTTTTAGTACACACTTTTACAGGACAGGTAGCAAAGGATGCTGTAAAGGGAGATAATGCCGCACATGCCTTTTTCAAGAGCAGGAAACTGAGGCTGTAAGCAATAAAAAAATTTGCTCAAGATTAAAAAAGGAGTTGAAAAGCCAAAAATGCCCCCTAAAGTCGCTGAGCTCCAACTTCTGTTGACAAGGTTGTTTAGATTAGTGCTTGAGCAAAGACTGGAAGGTTTTCCCCCGTTGTCTGCATTTAAGGTTATTTCCCCTTCAGTCTCCTGAGATGTAGTGCCTGGAACCACCTTGGCTCATTGCTTTTTGCAGAGGTTCCCCTTGGAGCTCTCCCAATGTTACCTGCTTCAAATCTACATTAAATACTGTACTGTCTTTAAATAGGAAATTGTTTGTAATTCAGCCTCAGCATAAAGACCATATGTATCCTGCAGTGATTTCAGCGCCAAACTGATCTTTAGGCAGCAGCTTTTCTTTCCCAAATCCGTGGGATTTCTTCCACTTCACCTCTGACATGTCAGGAGAAACTTCAATAAAATCCCAGAACATCTGCTTGATCTTCCTTTAAATTTTCCTCTAATATCTCTGCTGTGGTGGTTGGAAAATCTAATCCTGATTTTAAGTTCACAAGTGACAAACTCTGCTTTAGACCTACTTACAAAACATGACCAAAAAACCCAACCAACCAAACCTATATTTTTCCCCACATTCACTTTCACCTAAAATGATAAAAATTTTAAATTTGGCCAAATTCACACTACTCAAACACATACTAAAACCAAGCAGTTGCTCAAGAAATTTCTGAGTGAATCAGCTGTGAAACGTAGACCAGTGTCCCCAAGTGTTGGAAATAACTGCAGTGACCAGTTTTGATAAAAGTCAGGAACACAAAGATGACAATCTCAATATGGAGTTGAGCACACACCACAACAGTGGCTCAAAGCCTCCTTTCAAACCCCAGGGTCCTGCATTTGGAAGCTCATCTGCCTCAGGCTGCCAGGTCATAACACCCTGATAAATACCTGTTAGAAACAGAGGAAAAAATCCAACACACTCCTGAATTAATATTGATTTTATGTCAATTGCTTTTCATTCCCACTTACACAGACTGCAGATCATTGATGGAGAAGATCCTCAGAAAGCAAAATTAAAATGAACTGTCATCCAGCAGCAGTGAAAACAAAAGTTTTCCTAATAAGCAATAATGATTTAGAGGACTTCAGTGTCTCTAGCTACTCCATAGTGGGATAGAAACACAACTCTCCTTCACTTTCTTTCAGCAGCTCATAAATCTATCAGGGGCTACACTTAACTTGAAGATCAAACAATCAGCAGATACTGGTAAACATTGAAGCTTCTTCAAAGTTCATGATAAAAAAAGAGCCAGGAGTAGCTTTTTTTTTCCTAGCAGGATCTGATGATTGAAGTATAATGATAGATCTTCAGATTAGGCAGCTCTCATAACCTTTTGAGCCCTATTTTTGTAATACACTGTTATTAGTTGACAATTGTTCTCAGAGTACATCTTCTCTCCCACACACCAGCATAAACCACATCAAAGCCAGGTGTAAGCCAGGAGAGCATCAAACCTAATGCACCAGCAGAGCATTCAGCAATGCCTTTGTGTTGCCAGAGTAGCTGGATACATCTGGTGAAGTTGCTTCACAGTCTGCCCAGAAAAAACTAATTTTACAACAGAGTAGTCTGAGGTCTTTTTATTTTATAGATGCAATTCTCATTATGTTTGTGTTCTTTTTCCTCTCTTTGGGTCCTCTGCTCTTCTCATCTTGTATTCCTCTTCCATTTTTCATTTTTTCCTGCCTTTCAATTTTCTCTAAGCTTTGTCTCTGGATTCCCTTTACACAACAAAAAGTGAGGTTGCCTGTCTCTCTGAGCTGAGATGTGATCTCTCTGCTTTGGTTATGAGGAGGCCAAATTAATCTGATTTATTTCAAAATCCTCCAGATTCAACTGCATTTAACTTCTGGTTCTTTTCTCTACACCTGAATTCCTTATTTTGTCTCTCCCCATGTTCTCAAGCTAATAGGGGAATAACAAGAAGGCACTTTCAGCATTTGACTTATATGTGAGAGGTTCCTGACAAGCAGTGTCCAGCTGCCCATGCCTCCCTGAACCACAGCAGGCACTCAGCTGTAAAAATCCCTTTGGCTAGTAGAGCTCAGTTGCTGCTTTCTAAGCACCAGCCCAGACCATTAGAAATCTGACTACTTTCATGGGGAACACATAGCAGAACATGAGTAAATGTCTGGCTAAATGAGGCAAGGCATTTGGAAGTGGTTAACCTGTCCAGCTTTGATAGAATGATTGATGTTAAAATTCAGAGCACTGGTATTTGAGAAAGCATCCTGTGTACACAGAGGATAAAAGCATCTGAGGTCCCTCAGTCAATCCTTTTGAGTAATAAGTCCCTTGACTTTTCCAAATCTGGATTTAAAAGTAAATCCAAATTTCAATGCAGCTGGAAGTCCAGGCACCTGCCTCCTGTGTTTAAGGAGGAGGAAAGATGGGCTGGCCATCATGTTTGAAACCTTCTCCTTTGCCCTCATTAATGTTTTATTAATAGCTCATATCACATGAAAGCAGGTTTTCCTTTGTGCCTGGCATTAAATACTGATCAATATTAATGTTTGATTTATATTTCTGAGAAAGGGACAGCAAGAAGCAGCAAGACTGAGACTGGAAACAGGAATTACATGAACTTCAATAGAGCTGTTAAAACAGCCAGGCTGGTGAAATAATCAATTGGACAAGGAACTGGCTAACAAAGGAGGTGTGGGCTGTGACAGCACCTGGTCACAGTTCCCTCAGAGCTGCAGGAGAGGGAACTGAGGGTTGGCATGAATCTTTGCATGATCTGAAAACACACTGGGCAGTGAGGCAGGATTTTGTGCCTTTGACTCAGAGGACTACAGCCACAAGAAGGGGCCAGGAGGCAACATCCATCCTGCTGCAGCAGCAGAGAGGAGGCCAGGGGAGGAGGGACAAGGAAACAGCTTGGCTGTCTGGGGTCTGAAGAGATGCAGGCTGTGACCAAATATAATAATGGGGATAGTTTGGAAAAGCAAAGGAAATTTATGACATGTGAAATTTGAAGGTGATAGCTGAAAGGAGGGGGGACATTGCACAGCACTAAAAACCACTCCAGTCTGAAAAGTAAATGAAAGACAAGTTACAGGGGTGCCATGTTTTTAATTGATTGATATTCATGGAATCCTAGAATGGTTTGGGTTGCAAGAGACCTTAAATCTCACCTAGTTCCAACCCAGCCCTACCATGGGCAGGGACACCTTCCACTAGACCAGGTTACTAAAAGCCCCCTTATAACAGAACCTGCATTTCAGCACAGCAGGAGAACAAAGGAGCAAGAGCCTTGTCCCAGCCTCTGTAATGACAACATGACCTGGCTGAGAGAGGAAACATCCAGAAATTTATGCTCTGAAGTTATTCTTGATTTGCTCCTTTTTTTTTCAATAGCAGTAGCCAAATGAAAAGGTGTTCTTACAAATGATACCTGTGGAAAGTACCCATAGATGTCTGTAATTGTTGGCATAATCAGGGGTTACACCATGGCTTGTTCTTGAGCAGATCAGATCAAAGGAAAATGGAAAAACAAGAGTGGGAGGTAAGGAATGCTCTGCAAGGCATTAGCAGTCAGATTCCGCTGCTCAGTTTGCCTACAGCATTTTGCAGACTTGGTCAGGGAGTTTCACTAGGTCGGACTGATGCCTTGATGCCCTTTTGGCTCTGGAATATCCTTGAGCAGTCCTCAGGAGCCAGCTTTCAGATGCCCACTAAAGACAATGGGCACAGTAATATTAAAAATCTCTCTAAGCTGATGGCTCTAGCCAACTGACAGCAGATTGGCAACACCTGACAGATGATTAGAGCTAAACTGTCTCGCTAAATGCAAATATGCCTATGCAGAAATGGAAAATTACCATAAAATCTTTAGGACTGCAGGAAACCTCAAAGCTAATTTGCGTGTTCAACTAAAACTGGGCTGTCCCGGTTAGCAATGTCACACTGCTCCGTTAGTTATCCTTCTAATTAGAGCACCATGGACAGGGGCACGGCAGAGAAAGCAGCTTGGATAACAAAATTACACAGGGTAGAAAGCTGGTGTCTGGTTAATCCAGGAGAATTTTGATTTAGATTCTCCCTTTACTAGGCAAATCTTTCCTGTCACAGGAGATGACTTATCTACTCTCTAGTAGCTTTTTTTTTGGGTATTTAACAGTCAAAGCCAGAGTGGGTATGATCATTTCTGCTCCATAACTACAACTGCAGCTGCACTGTTCTCACTTTCAGATACTAAAGTTCAAGTGTAAAACACTCTGTTCTCCATGTAGATGTTAACAAAGGGTACATAGACATTAGCAGAACTTAAATCCTAAAATTGGTGGAAATAGGTTACTGTGTGTTAGCTGCTTTCTTCACAAGTCTCTTTAATGCAGCAAAGCACTTCAGTTTCAAGGTAAAATCTGTGAGTCATTTCAGAATAATTTAAAGCTGGGCCAAATCTAACCTTTCCTTCCTGATGAAAAAAATACTTTTGTCTCAGAGAAGCCTGCTTTTCTCATTTTTTCAGGAGAGGGATGAAGAAAATATTTGAAAAAAAGAGACTCTTTGGAGAGAAATTCAGGTGGAGTTCTTTGTATGCTGGATGTCAGCAATTAGACCCAAGTGTCAGTGTAGGAATTACTAACTGCTGGTAAAAGCTGTCCCTCACTTAGCACGGTTCAGTGCACTACTCAGTCCTCAGCACTTCAGTAAGTGTTGAGATACCCACAGAATGCAGATCTTAAGTAAATGCTTCAGCAAATTTGCTCTTCAAAACCATGGATATTCAGGACTGCTTCCTAAGGTTGTGGAAATTACTGCTTAGTTGGCTAGAACTGCTCTAGTTTGTACAAGTTGAGATCAAGCCCCAAATCTCCCGGCTCATGTGGAGCCTCCCAAATCTCTCCCTCAAGCTCATCATTCCTGTCAAAGAATGGCTTTATTTTTGACCACTTTATTTTAGGCATTTAATTAATGATCACACAGAAAAGGAATTTTAAAAAGATCCTTACTGCTCTTTAAAGCTACGACTCTCTTAAGGCAAAGCTGTTGAAGCAACTTTCTGAATCATTACATTAGGCAGCTCTCAATTGCCAGTGCTACTCTTCCTATTTTACCTCCAGGAAAAGCATTGGCCATCTAAAAACAGAGCAATCCCAGCTGCTTTCCTGCCAGGGGCAGTGCCAGCCCTGGGGCAATCCCAGTAAATGCAATATTGGTAGGATTATCTAAAACAGTGATTTTGTGTCCCTCTGTGTCCTCTTTGTGCTGCCCTAGAGTGTGGGAGCTCTGAGCATCTCTGAAGAGAAAGAAACACTGCCTCCCAAAAGTATTCCCTCTGCTAGCAGGCTCAGAGCTGACCATTAATAGTAGCAAAGGCTCTACATTTGCATTTTCAATTCCTCACTTAGCTCAGGAATTTCAGCTCATCACATAATCCCTTATGCTCATTATGTCTCCAGTGTAGGAAGAAAAAAAATTAGCACAAAATAGCTGCTTTATAATAATCTGAGAGCTGCTCACCTGACAAGCTGCAGTGGTGGGGAGCATTGCTGAACCTTCACATTCAAACTAGGAAGTATTAAATATTATACAAGCTGTTTGCTTGTTGTTCGTGTCAAAGCAGGAGGGCCTGGGCTAACCCTTGGAGAGAAGAAAAGGGAGAATAAATAGATCATCAGCTGCTGCAGAAAATGTCCTGCCAGTGATCTTGGATTTATGAATTCATACGTAGGCACATCTCCGCACAGAGCTGAATTGTCTAGTCATTTTAAAGATAAATATTGCAGATGGGTGAATAATTCACTCGTACAAATGTTCACTGGAAACAAATTAACTGGCTTGTGTGTACAGGTAATGTGAAATCGTAACAGTTATTCCACTGAATGTTTGAGAAGGCAGTTTCTAGAATTCATCCAGCCTGTCTCAGCAAGCACCTAAGCTACCAAAATCTTCAAAAACAGCTTTAGAGTCTTGTCCAATGTTAACTTCCAGGTTCCAGAGGGGATGTTAATTAGATTAGCACAGTGTGCATACAGAATACTGCAGCTAGGACAGCTGGCAGTGATCTTTCCAGAAGTAAACACGCCGCTGTATTTCACACAGAAATGTCAGCACCAACACCTATTTAAAGTCAGATTGGAATAGAGGGGATTTTAAAATACAGGCTCGAGGCGTGTTTTCAGCTTGCCCAGGAATTGCTCACACTGTGCCCCACCACCAAGAGGAAGATGCTGTGATGAATCCATAGGCATTTATCACCCACCAGATTAAGTCTATAAAAAGGGGATTATGGGCAGTCCATTTGCAGCACAACACAGACATAAAACTATAATAAGTTACGGAGATAATGAAGCAGCAGGACATAAAAACTGCACACAAAGACAGCCTGTGCTCTCAGAACCAACAATTCACTTAGAAGCACACCTTCCCTGCAAGCCTCTTTATAACCACCCATGCTGTTTCCTTTATCTCATTTAGGAGAATTCCCAGAGGTTGGAAGTGAAAAGTACAATTATCTGCTAGGCTGGCTGAGTGTTTTCACTCTAAAATCCTTTTCCCTTCCTCACTGCAGTCACAGTCCCAGTCCCTGTTTAGGATAGAGGGACCAAGCACAGCTTCCCAAACACAGCCTCAGCAGAGCTGTGAGCCTGTTGATTTTACTTATGGTCCCAGGGGACACAGACCTACATAAATCTACAAATAATAATTTTTACCTCTTAATTCAGCTCAAAAAAGCAGAAAAACACACCAAGGAAGGAGAGCTTTACCCAAAATGTTGTTTGCTCAAAAAGATCAATTTGATCAAAAGAAAATGGATCATATCACTGAAAAATCCTGCCTCCAAAAGGAAGAGTCATCGATCTGCTTCCAAACAATATCACCAGTCATTAGCTGGGCTATACTAAATGTTCCATCTAATTTTTCCAGCTTCCCTTTCTATTTCCTTCCCCTTGCTCTTTGAATTTGACTTTGCCATGGTCTGAGGAGGAAAGCCCTTAATCAAATGTAGCCTTTGCTAAAGGAATATTTCTGAGGCAGACCTGTGTAAATACACAATATCTCAATTACCCTCCAATAGCTGTAGCATTCTTGGTTTGAAATGTTGCCCTCTGATGGCCTCCACCATGCCATCCATCACAGTGACCATTTGAAGGCCCACAGTACACTAATAACAGGAAAGGCATTTCGGGAGCACAGCCAAGCTGCCCGTGATATACACCAACGGCTGAATGGAAATATTTTATTTTCACAGCAGCCAATATATGAGACACAGCTACAGGGATTTGAATATGATACTCAGGCTCATTAGTAAAGCAAGCACAGATAACAAGGATTTACTGAATGTTACTGTCTGACTTGGCCAGCTTTCCCAAAGGGATCATTAAGATGCTAAGAAAGTTTTTTGTCTGTATTTTTGGGGGAATTTAGTCTGCTTTCAGGAGTTCCTGCATGTTCAGCAGAAAAACTTCCAGATATTCGAGTTCTGCTTGCCCCAAACTCAGACAAGTAGCACTTTTGTGTGAAGGATCTTTAACAAGTTGGCCTGTGAGTACTTTGCACCTCCTACAGCCACTCTGGTGCTCCCTGGTTCTGTCCATGGGTGGGAGCAGCCCCAGGGCACAGGATGGGGAGCACAGCTTCAGGCAAAGAAAACATTGCTTCTGCTGAGCACAGGGGTCACCCAAACAGCAGCTGTTGCCAAAAGACACATGGTCAGCAAACAGTTCTGCAAACCTTCCTTACAGAAAACAAAACCCCCTCTTTTGTGGCCATCACCACACCACTCACGTCAGTGGCTGCTGTGCTGCACTGGTTCACACCTTGGGGATTTTTTGCATGAATATACACCCTGAAGGTGGCATCACCTGGACTTTGGCAACTGGCCAGCAAGAGACAAGATTCACTTGGGGTAAAACTTCCACTTTTTTTCCCAAGCACATAAGCACAGATTTTCTCTATAAGTCAAAAATTACTGAGATTTGCAAGGTCCTTTTGAACCACATTTTATCCTGACCCTTCCTACCCTATGTTAGTGTAATGTTCAAATTACAAGGCACATAAAAGTCACTTCTGATACTTCATTAATGAGTCTGCAGAATACAGAAGGTCCAAATTTATTCCCCTCAAGTTCTGAACAGGTGATGAGTGGTTTTATGTGCTTGAACTGCAATGTGCTCCTCATTGCCTTTAATCTGCCTTTGCAGCTCTGTTCAGGAAAGGTTGATCTTAGAGAAGTGTTTACTTCAGCTTAATTCATTAATGTTTATGAAGTGCTGTCAAAATACAAAGTGTTGTATGTTTAGTGAGGGTGACTTTAACATTATTGTGGCTTCAACTAATACATAAATAATCATGGGACAAAGTGGTGTCGAATAACTGTCATTGTGGCTATTGCCTCTACTCAGAGCTCATTTTTGTCCTTTCACTATACTACAGAACTTTGTTTGCCTGTTTACAAGTGAAGCATGATGCACCCTGGTTCTACATATCTTCTTCAGTCTGCCTAAAATTAACAGGTTTTCAGGGGTTTTAAGGTCAATGCCAAGTCCTTTTGAGCACAGGAGTTTAATTCATGGCTTAGACAGCAAGGTTTGCATGGAGAGCTATGAGCTTTTATTAAACCAGCGAATACACCTAAAGAACAAAATTGCTTTTGGGCACACAAGCTCTTCTTATGTCAGAAACTCTGCCTTGTGCAGAGGCCCAGAGCACAGCTTCAGCTGCATCACTATTGCATTTGTACTGGGTTAACCTTGAACAGAAACCATTTTATTTCTGAACAGTAGCCATTTCCTCCTAGAATGATATTAAAAAGAGAGCAGATTTCTTTATTCCCCCTGCTAGGTCAGCAAGGGCACATCTTCATGGTACCATGGAAGGTAGTACAGAGGCATCAGAAATAGCATTGACCCAAGGTGGCAAGGGCAGCTCAACACCACACAAACACCAGCTGGTCCTGAATGACACACCTCTGTCAGTGCACTGGTAAAGCCAGCCTAGCTTTTGACTTGGTTCTGCTCAATTATAGAATGATCTTGTCCTTTTAGGATAGACATGTCCTAAATTTGAGTATGGATGGGGCAGTATCAGCAAACTTTGCTTTGGACCAGTGGCACAGCCTGGTGTGGGATGGAGCACATGTCCATGCAAACACTGCTGTGGTCCTACCCACAGGATAAAAAAGTGTCACCCTCTCATTACACATATCCTCATTTTGGGGTTTCTCCCATCACTACAAACGCTTGAAGATGCACCAATCATTTGTTCATTGGTTACAGGGATCATCAGTAATTTGCACTCCTTTTAAGTTCCATTTCAAACTAAATGGATCTTCTATTGGAGTCACTTGGGGAAAAATCAGTTTTCTGCCTAAGCAAGACTTCACATCAATCAGGTTAATAGGAGTGTTAGAACATTTCCTAATTATAACTACAAACATTTGCAGGCTTCCTAGTGATGAGCACTCATCCCATGCCATTGTGGTAAATCACCTGGGGCTGCCTGCTGAGGAAGCACAAAGCCAGCAGGATGGCAGCAGCCCTCAGCCCGCCCTGCGCTGGGTGCATCATTAGCAGGGACTGACACGGGGTCCTGGTCCTCAGGCTGATAAAGCACAGACCTAACGTGGGTGGGCACTGAGGTGGTGCCCCTGGCCAGGTTCACATGGATGTCACTCCCATACAAAGTTCTTTCCTTGTTCCATTTAATATCCTGACACCAGTTCCAGGGCAGCCCCTTGTCGCGCTTTTCCAGCCTCGGGCTATGGCAGTGAGCTCAGGTGAGAGCAAGGGAGAGAGGTCAGCCTGGAAGAGAAGAGCACCTGCTAGCTTCAAGGCCAGCAAGGAAATAGCAGAGTCTCAAGTCTATAAACTAAAAAAAAAAATTTATATCAAAGGCACTTAAAAGTGATATGATTGATCTGAGTTATTAAGTATTAGCCAAACACTCAGCTGAGTGAAAAAACTCATAACGTGCACATAAAACTGCACTCACAGTAAAAGCACAGGCAAACATACCCCAGCACACTCCCAGTGTCCTCACTTCAGTGGGACGAAATATAATTATTTAATTCTCCAGATTTATTTCAGAATTTGCTCAACCTAACAGAGAAGTGGCACTGCCACAGTTACAGATATCACTGCCCTGCCCAGCTGTATCTATCTGAAAAATTCCATTGTCAGTTATTTCCTGTGCTTGGCAAAAATTTTTGAACCCAAAATGCATAAGCACCACCTATGCCTTTAAGGTATATAAGGTATATATATTCTCATGCCTTTCTGTAGGATTTGCCCACTTCTCTCTCATTAATACAAACGGAGATAAGTGATTAAAATTAATGTACCAGTTTCAAACTGCCCCGTATCCATTAATCCCATCATAGTCAAAAGCATCTT
The DNA here is from genome assembly GCF_963513975.1 of Fringilla coelebs. Taxonomy (NCBI): domain Eukaryota; kingdom Metazoa; phylum Chordata; class Aves; order Passeriformes; family Fringillidae; genus Fringilla; species Fringilla coelebs. The sequence continues at coordinate 9,069,244 of NC_140041.1, forward strand.
GGAAAGTACCTATACTGCAGATCTTGAGTTGGGATTTTTAAAGTGCTATTAATAGTACATACTTATCAAAAAGTACCTAGCTAGCACAGGCACTCGCACCTTCTTAAATTTTAATAACTTCAATAACTTAGTTTCAATTTAGCTTTCAGGGCATTGGAAGAACCTCTCTTGTTGGAGCCTTTGCCTGAGGCTTTGCACTGGGAAGGAGTTGGCCGAGCATCAACATCAAAGATGTGCAACCAGCTTAGTAATGTGCTCCATGTTTGAATAAAGTCCCCAAAGAAGCTCACTTGGATTTTTTTCCTCAAAGAAAAAAATTGCAATTTCTCTGCAAAGAGCATGCCTTGCTGTAGACACTGGATTGTGTAAGATTGTCCTGGTGTTAATCATCAAATTTTGGTTTAGTTTGGAAGGGTCCTTACAGCTAATCTCCTTCCACCCTCTGCCATGGGCAGGAGCACCTTCCACTAGACCAGGTTACTCCAAATCATATTGAACCTGGCCTTGGACACTTCCAGGGATGGGACAGTTTGTTAGGGTTTGAGAGTTTACATTTTTGGGGGGAGTTTTGGTGAGTTTTTTTAACTGAGCTGCAACTATGCAAGACAAAATTTGCAAAATCTCTTTACAGAGTCAGTGAATGTATTCTTGAAAGAAATAATACACCAGAAAATATGGGACAGGTTCTTGAACTGCTTCCAAGTAGGATGGGAAAAGTCATCACCCAAAGCAAGATAACTGAAAGGCTCCATCCACCTCAGTTATTTCCTTCAACTCCTCCCTAAATCAAACCATTTGTTTCCCACATTTACTCACTGAGATACTTGCATTGAAAGCAGCACCCTTAATTCCCAAGATACTCTCTATTGCTTACTCCTCAATTAAAAATCAGCCTGACTTGCCTCAGAAATTGTTTGGTTGTATCAGGAAAAACATGATGTCAGGAGCAGATGGGAAATAACAGGAAGAGAAGACAAATTCTTTAAGAAATGGGGATTCTGTTTTCATGCAAATTCTGTTTAATAAGAAAAGTTTAGATCTAAGCAGAAAACAGTGTATGTGAAGAGCTGCTCCAAATGTAATTGCTTCTAAACATAATCCTTCTCAATCTTTCCCAGCAACTAGGAACATTTCTTTAAGTATTCTTTCCTCTTCTCTCTTGCAGTATTTCCCACTGACTTTAATAAAGTACTGTATAATCACCTGAGTTTTGGAAGCATTTGAGCAACAAACAGAAGTTACTGGGAGAAAAAAAAAAAGTTTTTCATTGCTGGCAGGTGTTTCTAAGAGCTTTTACAAAGTTTTGTTGGGTAGTTTTTCAAGCTGACTCACATTCATATATAATACAGATATCTGATGCTGGTTTTAGTTGTTTTATACCTATGAATGTGCACATGCAAGGGGGATTGCATAAACACAAAATCACATTTTGCTTCTCAGATAAGAAAAATTTCTGAATATTTGAAAGGAAATTGCATTGGTATTATCTTTAAACAACTGAGTCCTCCCCATTTCTCTGTTTTCTCAGACATTCCAAAATAATAACCCAAGACATTAATTGGGAGGGCACTGGAAATCATCATATACCTTTTGGTCTTTGGAAACTAAGAATTAAATTACTGTAATTGGCAGCTTATTAACAGGAAAATTATGCTAAACAACTTCATGTTACTGTCAGGAATTACATTTGGTAAGCTGTGAAGATGAGGCCCTTGGTGCAACATTTGCATTTTCTCATTTAGAAAGAACAATGATAATAGATGAGTGAAGCATATACAAATTATACACCAAAGAACATTTGCATGGCTGTAAAAAGGCTATCTTGATACTGGAGTGATTAAGCCTGTTATTCATTAAGATACAGGAGTAAGGGGGAAGTAGGGAGCACATTAACTTATTTAGAGGCATATATAAAGTGAACTTCAGTCCAAAACATATGAATTTCAAGCAGACCTGGATTGTAATAGCATCTGATTATATTGCATTTTTTATGCAGTGTTAGTATCAGGGTTTTTTCCTTGTATTAGATGGGGTCTGAAGATGTAATAGTGACAATCTCTATTGGTACCCATGTCTTTGTTTTGGCTGCCACCTCCCCAAATCCTTTGCCTGTTTATTCACTGTTTCTCCTGGAAAGCAGTGAACCCTGTGAAACATGTCATGGATATGAGCCAAGCAGCCTATCCACAGAAAACCACACCACTTAATCCAGAAACTGTGGTTTTTTGGAAGCTTTTCTCTATGAGCAATTTCCACTACCTGTCCTGAAGTCTTAGCAGTTGACAGCCTTCAAAGAAGGATGATTTTATATATCACCAGTTCCTATAAGCAAGGGAAGATAATAGCAAAGCAGGGGAAAATTGGGTCATTCTAATGCCCTGATGAAAACCAAGAGGGACAGCACACTCAGTGACATGGGCTGCCTCTGTGAAACCAGGACACTGTGTCCTGCTCCCCATTTGTACATAGCTGTCTTCTCATCCAGGAAACTCTGAAGCACAGAGAGTTCAAATAAGTTAGTAACTCCAAAATTTGACTGGCCTAAGGAGAAATTTGTTGGCTGAAATGAGATGTCTTTAGGATTTGAGCAGTCCCTTGTACAATGGCAGTTTCAGAAGTTCTCATTCGATATCACAGTCTGTAGGAAAGACCCTTCCCCTTTCAAACCCTTGTCAGTTATTTACAGAGATGAGCCATGAGAAATTTATGTAAGGATGGGGGCTTGTAAGACTGCAGCAGGGAAAGCCACAGATCAGGAGGAAGAGTTGCAATAAAAAGACTGTTTCCATGGCTGTCACAGGGTTATAGTCCCAGATGTTTGTCTAACCTAGTTTTGAAGCCTTTTAAAATGTACTGCATGGGGAGGGTGATGTCTTGTTTTAGCACTATTCCCACCTTTTCTTATCTTCAACATTAGAAAAGCTGTTCCCTAATGCCCAGTTTTGCTCTCCTTCAGTATGAACCTGTTTCTTCTTGACACAAGGGTAAAAGAATTATACCAATCTTTTCTGTAGCAACCTTTTACATCCTTGGAGACACTGATAATTTCTATCTCGACTGTCTGCCCCTTGTTTTAAGCAATTCCAGTTGAGACCTGCTCGTGGGTTCAGTGGAACTGGCCACAGGTGTCCATGGGAGCAAGAATAATTATTAAATGCTGGTTCTCAGAAAAATTGAGCTGTGGCTCAATGTGAAATATTTGCTGGAATTGTACAACAGGAGTAGCATCACCACAGTGTAATATCTGCTGTGAGCTGGAGGAAGGACTCCTAGAAGGTGTTCCAATAATCTGTAGTGGTTTTGGTGCTGGAGAGATGCAGTGGCCAATGTGCCTGAGGATGGGCAGCAGGGTGGCTGCAGAGTGCCCTCAGTGCACAGATACAATTCCCAGAGTATTTATTACAATTATTTATGATGAACAAGGCAGCTGACAGATTGTGGAACACCCTCTGGCACACCTCTGTTTCCCAAAAAAGAAGTCACTGTTCAGTTGGCTTTTGTAGCTCTGAGTGACCAAGGCTGCTTGGCCCCTCTGGGTGGCTGCTCTGACTCCAGCACAGCTCCTGCACCATGGATCACATCTCCCTCCACCTCACAAACCCATGTGCACTACCTTTGAAAGCAGCAACTCACACATAACAATATAGAGCTCACTTTCCCTGCATAATTAGTTTGGAATCTGATCCCAACATCTTAATTAGGCCTGACCCCTGGAGTATTTGACCTAGCATCATTTGCCAGCTCCAAAATATGGTTACATCCACACTGCAAATAAGCATCCTCCCAGCAGCTGGCGTTTCTGTATGAGTAATTTCAATGTCATTCTCCTCTTACAGTAGAGCCAAGTGCAGGAATCCTTGGGATGCTGCTGCAGCCCCACACCCCTGACTGCCCTACACCTGGCTGCACTCCCATTGCATTCCTGCATCAGTGCCAAAGCTGGGGTTACACTCTCTTAGGATAACCTATTTAGTTAAACTAGGCTGACTGTAGCAGCATGCAACTCACCCTGGACTCGCTACCTAATTATATTCCCAGCAGATTTCCAGAGAAAGAATTCTCAGTAAAGATTTCCCTGAGCTCCCTGCAGTCACTGCTAGCCAACTTGAGCAACCTCTCAGCCCACTGGGATCTACCTGCAAGGGCTTCAGACACACCTTTATCTCTAGGAAAGGCAGCAAAAGAAGCAGCAGGGGAGCAGTGTAGATCATAGGCTGAGTGTGGACCTCATAAAGCATCCCCACATTTATAGACATGAAACACTTCACCAGGGAGCAGAGCTCGGGTTTGTGAGCAGGGCTGTATCGCTGAGCACAGGCAGAGCCTGGTCCCTGAAGCATAGCAGGGAAAGCAGGTCTCAGTATTCCTCCAAGGAAAGCAGCCCATACATTATGCAAAGAATTTACTGTTGGGTTTGAAATACTGCATGATAGGAAGAATGAAACACGTGTCAGATGTTAGCCGTGACGCTTAAAGCGCACAGAAGCCACGCAGATAGTGCAGCAAGAGGGATGATATAAAAGTAGAAATTAGTATCTATATTTTTAAGCAAAGCTTTAAATGCACTTTGTTTCATTTTACAGACCTGAACCCAGTCTATAGGTGTTTAATGTAGTGCCCTTATTTTTGAAGCTAAGGCACATAAAACACAAAAGCAAGCTCAGCACCCAAAAAACTCCCAATGTTGCTTTGACAAAATTAGCATTCACACAGGAAGCAGACACAACTTGCTGCAGTTCAGGTCCTGGTTCTCTCATGCTCAGGGGAGGCAGAAGGAGAAAATCACCTCCACCTTATTGCTGGAGGTAATTTGTTTCCCCATCTCCATCAGTCAGGAATCAGCTCCCAATCCTTGTGTTGTTTGTTCACTCCCCAGCTGAGAGAGAAGGACTCACTTGCTCTGCTATTTCCTCTCACCCTGGAACATCTGCCCTGGCCTGAATTCCTCCCTATTACTGTGCTAGCAATCACTAACCTCACTAACCTTCCCTGGAACAGCAGTGGTAATTTAGTGGTGCCTGAGTTATGGTCAGGCTCTCACACCATTCGAGGCAGTGGGAGCCCTGCCATGAGTTTCACTGGGTATTTACCTGCCATTTCACTCCCATGGAAATTCCTCTATTTCCTTAACACACTGAATTACCTGAGAATGCAGGGGCTGTGATTCATTTTTTATCTGATATCCTCTCTCTTGACCCTGTGGTGTAAAGCTTTGTAGGAAAGGCTATAGAGCACAAGAGGAGTTCAACAACTACCTTTAGCAGGGAGAGCATTTCTGTGCTCAAAAGAGAGCACAAACAAAATGGAGCCAAATAGCCACTAGGATCTTTTCATAAGCTGAGAAGTATCCCCAGTGCTGCAATCAAAGGGATGGACACATCACCCATCTACGAGATCAAAAATTTAAAAGGAAGAATGTGTGTTCATTACACTATTGAAAAGGCTGTTTGAAAGTCTTTCACTTGCCTTAGTCTTGGGTTTTCCTGTAATAATCAACATTTTGACTATTACAAGTCTTCCCATCAAAACCTGAGGTACACACAGAACACAAATACATTCCAGCGCTTCAACATTAAAGTAAAATTTTAGTCACTATGGCACTAATAAAAAAACCCCAAACCTTTCTACATTAGGAAATCTGTGATAAATCACCTTTTATTTAACTTCATATCAGACCTTGATGATACAAAAATCCTGGAAATGATCTATGGAGCCGAGTGGCATCCAGCATAGGACTCTTGAAAGTAGGACAATGCTTGTGCTCTCTGAAGATGTGACCTTCCCCCCAGCACAATACTGGATTGACCCCATCAGCACAGGAGGGCTTTGCCCAGCCCATTCCAGCCCAGTTTGCTGCAGTCCCATCCTGAGCTCCACCAGCCAGAGAGCAGAGTAATCCCCATCACTTTCAGACCTGGTGCTGGTTTACAGATACCACTACAACCTGTCACACCAAAAGGCAAATCTCCTGTTGATTTAAGGAAGAGGAGGATTAGGACCTGTGGTTTTTCATTTTATTTTGAATGTTTGCAGACCTCTCTTGTTATAGTTACATTATTTGTGCATGTATTAGCCCTGAGACTGGGCTGTGTAATTAGTTTCTGTCAATAATAGGAACTGACGAGCCTGTTCAAATCCACACTGCCTTGGCATTAATGTTTCATATACACACAAACATCCTCCGCCTTCCAAGAGGAAATTAGGTTGGTTTACTCAGAAAATCTTCAAATATGGCCAGCCACACACTGATTCCCAGCTCAGACTTACATGGACTTGTAAAACAAAAGGAAAAACAATAAAACTGGATGAAATGCTTACCCAGTGCTTCAATCCTCTGACTAAAACTGTGCAGCAACTTGCCACAAGCTCGGACCCACCTAGCCATGGTGTCTTGGGTTTGATTTGTGGCACTGATCATCCAATGTTATGGAAATGTGAAATTTTAAAAACACGTTGAAACTATAAAGAATTTAACCACGTCCTTAATTTTACACAGTGTCAGTGCAAGAGATTTAAAAAGCAATAAACAAACTTGTTACTGCAATAGAATCGAAGACAAATCATAAACTCACTAAAGTTACAGAGCTAAAATATGGTGCAGAGGATGGACAATGGCAACATTTATTCAATAAAACTCATTTATATGTAAAAGATTGAATAAAAATATATACCAGTATGCAGGCACAACAATTTATATAAGAGAAAAAAAAGTTTTATGGGCAAGATGTTTTATATTATGCATGCAAACATCACAGCTGCATGGGCAAAGGTGTTAACCACATCTGCAATCAGGCTGTAAAGTGCCACAGAGGTGATGGGAAATGTGGCACTAGCCATACAAAGGATGACATCTTAATTGTTTTCTGTAATAAGCCAACTGCAAGAGCTACTCCTATTTACTATTTGTCTTTTTTCCCCTGAGATATAAACTCAGTCCTCTATCTGCTTATGAAATCTAAATATATAAAGGCTTTTTCTTCAAGAATGATGGTGTATTAATTCTGATGGCTGGGTCAAATTTCAGCCTGGGTAATTGCTTTCTGCTAAGACATAGTTAAACTTATAGTTTTAATTTAAAGATGCTACTCCACAGTCTGCTGCCTGTGCTTTATTCAGCACACATTCAAACAATCTCCACTGAGGGAATCGGTATTTTGACATGTTACTTAAGTCCTGCTAAGGTTTACCTCAGCTACTAAAATTACAAGGACCTTATTTAATAATAGAAAAGGTCACCTTTACTTCCTCTGCCACAAATCTGGCCCAAATATTTGTTACATCTAGAGCTTGTGTGTGGATATGATACAGGCACAGACAAACAGGTAGAAAGATGCTGCAGGTTTTTCTATTCAAATACTTCTGCAGAGTTAACATGGGGACATGGCTCAGGGTAACAGCACTGCCCACAAATACAAGGGGAGCACCCAGGCAGATTTGCCACTGTGGTAACTAACAATCTTGTGGCAATCAATCAATTAACTGAATGTGAAAAACTAGTGAAGACAAGCTTGCAGATAAGAGTAAACAATCTGGGCTGGAATTGTGGAGGAGAAAGTGAAATTCCATTTCCAAGGCTGTCACAGGGATTTAAACGATCACTCAGGAGAAAGGTTTTCTTTTCTCCCTTTGTTTTTTCTTTATTTTCTCCAGGCTGAGGGTTTCCATAGATCTTCTCATTGATCTGAAGTGGCCAGGGGCAGAAAAAGCCAATTTTGTCTGCATTAGCTTGTCTCCCTTCCACTATAGCTTAACACGAAGAGAAATGCCACCCACACCCCAGAACGACTCCGTGCCAAAGGCTTGTCTCAGAAAGCAGGACTCGAGCCAAGCACTTCAAATCTGAAAGTCAAATGCTCCCCAAACCAGTGGAGGGAGAGATCCTGAACTGGTACCAGCCCACACACTCCTGCAGGCAAAGGCTCCAGGCAGTGGCCACGTGCAAATTGTGGAACAACTCACCCATGCATAAGTAGCATTGAGGTCTCTGGGTTTTTCCCCCCACCTTTTTTTGTTTTTTTTTTTTCAATTTGCAAAAGCATTTGCAGCCCAGACTTCTATTCTATTACTTTATAGCTTAAAAGTAAAAATCCCCATTACATAAGGTACCCTGGAAGGCCAGGACACAGGGCCCTGCAGGTGGGCCAGCAGCTATGTGCATGGAAGGGGATCTTGCATAAAAGTGTTTCGTTCTCTGCTTGTAAAGTCTCTGGCAGCAGTCGCCGAGGGAGCTGCACTTGTCCAATTACATTTAGGAAATGCCTCAAAACCAGAACATATTTTTTTTTAACAGAGAAACTCTTTTTTCCCTCCAGTCCCCCGTCCCTCAAATGAGCTAAAGAGCCCCTTTTCCAAGACCATCGAACTGAATTTGCCTTTTGAGAGGAGTTCAAATGTTTTGTGGCCGAGGAGCACTTGCCTGCTGCCTTCCAGCTCTCACTGAGTCCCAGTGGCAGAGAAAATTTTTGTGGGAGAGGACCCCAAACCCACACTGATGATAGATGATCCTCAGTCCCCACTGAAAAGGGGTTCAGGACTGCTTCCTTCTGTGCTCTAAAGTCAGCAGAAGCTGGAACAATAAGCGCCATTTATAAATCTCTCCCTGTTTGCACCCTGCACAGAGGTTATCTGGTTTGCCTTTCTCCAGCGCTGCATATAACTATCACAAAGTACATCAGTGCAGCCATACAGTGTCATTTTTGTAATTAAAGCCCCTGACATTGACTTTCCCATTTAACCTGCTGTATTGGCACTGCTCTCTGTTCTTCCTTTAATGTAGCTGCTGATCTTTCAAAGATCTTGGTTGCGTCTCAAAAGCCAGCTGGAGGTGGACTCTTCAAATAGAGTCAAAGAAAAATCGACATGAGGAAAGTTAACTAAACTTTAACTCAAAGAAAAGTTTTCTCTTCAGTTTGGAGCAAATACTGAGACCTGCTTTACTACAAAGCCACTCTGCCATATTGCCAAGGGCTTATGTTTGACTTAACACATACACAGTTAATCGCCTGGCCAAAAGAGTTGAAACCTGGGAAAATGAGAAAAATGGTCATCATAAATGTCATATTAAAGGGGAAGATCATAAGTGTGAAGTAGAAGGCTGAATTGTTCCTGTATCTTTATTTAATCACAGCAACTGCATTCATTCTCTAGACTGCAACACAATGGGGCCATCTGTGCTCAAACAGGAATAACTATAAAAATACCAGACAACCAGATCAAGAGTGGGAAAGTAAATTCAGATGGAGTGAAATCTATAGCACACTTTGCCTGCTGAGTATTCACACATATAAAAATTGACGTTCAGGCTCAAGCATACCTAAATGCCATTGCACAAATGATCCTGGAAATTTCTGACTGTATTATGATAAAAACACTTTCTTTTGCTGACATGTTTACAGTGGCGCAATGGCTCACCAGAGTTAAGTGCTCAGGGGAGGAATTTCCTGAGAGACCATGGGGTACTTGTGTATGAAAGGGTTTGAGGCAACTTTTGAAATATCTGTCCTCTAAGGGCAGCATTGTGCTGGCAAAGAGGCCAGATCTGTCCTTGAGTCATATTTAATGGCATAAATCTCTAAGTACTTGCAAGCCTTGAAATAGAAGATACCAGAAACAGGACTGCCAAAAAATCACCTCTGCAAACTGAAGAGGCATCTGATAGTTACATGATAAGAAAATCCTTGATCTTTGGTCTTGTTGATATAAATTACACATCTTGGGGCTGCATATATTTATGTAGCTTTAGACAAATAATAGGAACTATGGGTTGGTTCTCGTAGCTCTATTTGCTTTCAAATTTAGAATAATGAATAAACCCTTGGGCACTCATTCTGGAAACTGAGACTGCCTTATGAGATTATCTGCAGCTCAATAGTCAGGGGACAAGGGAAATAAAAGGATTCACATTACGAATTTTATAATGACTTACTGCTCACTTATCTGAAAAATAGTTGGAGTCATAATTAGCCAGGCTTTTCGGTGCTTTAAGTTGCAGAGATTTCTACTGCTGCACACCTTAAAATTTGCATTTTAATGGACTAAAGATGTATATCAGTAATAGCACCAACAGATGCTCTCTTATCACTAGTATTAATACAATATACAGCTTAGGAGACTAACCCATTCACAGTACAGCAGGTTTGATCAATAAGGGAACAGAGTGACCAAAGCAAGTCAAATCTAAATGTCACTGTACTGACATGCCTCTAAATAGCAAACTCCAGCCTGCAGTCTGAGGTCAAGACCATATCAATGCCATGAGCATGAAGATGGTTCAGCCAGATGTGGTAAATACAGGGTTCATTTTCACCTGTGAGATTTTATGGGGAAAATTTAACTACAAAATGCAGCTGCCTATGGTAGAGCGGATTACTCATGAAAAACTCCCCAAATCCTAAGCATCATATTATGGACATTTAATTAACTACCATAGATTAACTACCAGTATTTCTATATAACAGATCTGCTGGTGCAGCTTCTTCCAGGTGGACACTGACAAAAGGAAGAGGCTGAGAAAAGCTGGCTACAGAAGGAAGATGGAAGATGCAACAATAGGTGATGGAGGCCTTCTGACATGAGGGGCTTCATCTCCAGATAATATTTTCCTCTGACATAAAGAATTTGAGAAAATGACATATTTTTCTCTTTGAAGATCAAAGAAATATTTAACTTGGGAAGATTGGATTAAGCAGGGATTAAGTTCACTGTTGAAACTGTCACTCCGTCGCTGGAGGGAACTGAGGGGCTGAGCTGCCTCCTTCTTGCCATGTGTTCCAATGTGCTTCTCTGAAATAATTTCTAGTTTTAGCTTTGCTTAACTGTGCATCAAAATGGTGGGGCTGGGAAGGGAAACCAGCTCTGCTTCCTCTCCTCAAACCTGGAAAAATCATGGTGTCAGCAGCCGACATAAACTTGAATAGTGGCAAAACTGCAGACAAGGAGTAAACATATAGGAAGACAGAGAGAGAACTGAGAGCTATATACAGGAAACTTAGTATTCCTAGTGAGTGAAGACTCTGGAGAAAATCCAAGAAGCATCTCATATTTTTAGTGAGGGTCTATGGTAAATGTGTGTAATTCAAGGACACATAATTCAACCAGAGAAGGATTGGATAAAACTGCTAAAGCCTTTCAAACCCTCTGGTCTTCCAGCAAGTTAAAATGGTGTTTGAAATACCCAGCACTTTGAGGGCTCTTTGCAATGGCAGCAAGTTGCCCTAAAGACAACTGAAATCAGCCCCAAAGAGAAGTGCAGAAACAGAACCTGGCTTGGGGTTTTGATTAGAACTGGCTGGAAAACAAAGATTCATTTAATAAATGGAAATGGATTTTAATTTGCATTATAATTGAAATGAGACACTTTGAGAGAAGCAGGAGAAGGAGGAATAGAGACAGAAAGGGGGTCAATACCCACGCTGTGGCATGGTGATTACCACCCTCCCTGCAATACAGGAGGTGTGGGTTCAAGCGCTGCCATCCCCAAAGGACCAAACCCTGTCAGTCCAATAAATAGTTGCTCTTAAAATAATCATGGAAGGACTCATATCAAATAAGAAATTTCTGTATCAGATTACTTTAACCACATTAATCAAAAGACCTACTCCATCTCCTCATCATCAACTGGAGCTCCTCATCAAAATGGAGCTCTGCAGAATATTCCCAAAAGGGAGCTGGGATGGCTCTGACTGACAACTCCAAGACCACATGTTCCTTAATGCCAGTCATTAAGAGATTTCCCTGCAACTAAAACTTCCTCAGTTTAAACCCCATGAGGTTCTGCAGTAATCTTTCATCTCTTAGAGTTAGGACAGTCCTTCACATCTGGAATTAACTCCTGTTGGCAGCACTGTTTAGCAGTAACTGCAGGGGGAATGGCATCATTCTTGAAAATGAAGAGCAGGTTTGGGGCTGTGCTAGTCAGGTGTCCTCCATAAATCTGAACTTCTTGTACCACAACTCTTGTTAATTGCTCTTTTCTCAGTGTTGAGTTAGTACAGGGAAATCATCAAACCAAAGCCAGAAGATGCTGAGGATGTTTTTTGGGGGTCAACAGGTCATAGATTTCTCTCAGGAAACAGCAGGCTCTGGAAGATGCTTATTTTGTTTTTTTATTTTAATGTACAGCTTTGACTTGTACATACCTTAATCAGAAAGTTTAATGTTTTCATCATCCAGCCATCCTGAATGGTTAAGACTGGCAGTTCTACTCATTAAACACACAGATGTTCTGAAGTTTGATTAGGAAACTGTAACAAACAGCCCCTGTTTTTTTAACAGGTAGAAAATAAGGTAGCAGAGTTGAAAATGCATGAGAAGTTACTTAAAGACTAAGAGTAATGCTGAAAAATCAGAGCCCCGTGGAGAAAACCTCAAATACCAAATAACTGGAGGCACCCAGGGAAGTGGGTTTTATTCCCAAAGCCAAGCAGAACACAGCTGGCTCCCTCCTCATCACAGCCATTTGAGTGAGGTTCAGGTGGGTGTAGAGCATCAGACAGCCCAGGCAGAGAAAGTAATCTTTACACCTTCCACAAAATCAAAGTTTTTACACACACCTGCCAAACAAGATATACTTCCAAAAAATAACAGATATTGGATACTTCCACTGGGGATTTTTCTGTATATGAAAGTTTAAAAAAAAAAAAGTAAAATTAAAAGAGAGCTTGAAAAACAATATTATTGTTTTCGGGTTCAGAGTATCATTCCTTTTCTTTGCATGTGGTGAAATTAAAGAGAGAAGGTGAAATCTTTTTGGTTTTAGTGACCTCAACTCTGTGCACAAACAGCTGGACATTTTGTATCACCAGCATCAGAGACACTCACAGTTATTGGATTTGTTCTCTTAATACCGCTCCTGACAAATGGAAACATCCATCCTATTTTAGAAAAAAGGGAACAGACTGACTGGACATGAGGTGTGTGGCTGAGCTAAAAAAGTAGTCTACAAATCCTAATCCAAGACCTCCTCTATTAAAATATCTTTGATGGACTCTCATCACTACATATGGGCCTGTAGGATTTAATCCACACTGAGCTGTCCCACGGGTTTCAGTGTTCCCTGAGTGCTCCAAAATATACGTAAAATTAGAAATTCACATGTGAAAATCTTTAACCTAAATACACATCCAAAACCCCTGTATGGACTAGATAGTGAGCAGGAATTTTAATACTTAATAGAGCAGTAATTCTCTGTTTGTCTTTGAAACCTCAATCACAATCATCCTTTCTATCTTTATAAGGTCTGTCCTTGGCCACAAGAACATCCTGTAAAACTCCTGAAGATCAGACTGTCAGATTCTTTGGTCACTTGTTCCATCAACTCATACCTGTGAACCCCCAGGTCAGTTTACTGATTTACTGCAAAAATACCACAAAACTTGTAGACAGGGTCCCAACACTCAAATTCAGAAATTCCATTACTTAGAAATCAGTGTAAGGGAATGAAACAGAAAGGAAAAAACTTGAGAATGAGCCCCAGTATTTACAAGCTTTCATTGCTAGAAAAATGTCTGAAGTCTTGACTTCAGACTGTTCCAAAAGATGCAATAGGACTGGATGAAAAGGCTTTCCTTTCTCCCTAACCATTTAACCTAGAGTGCTTTCCTTACTGAATTATGACTGCAGATTTTTGAGTTTGCTGTGAAACAAAAGATAGCTTGGTTTAAGTTAGAACTCCTTTCATTTTCCTAGTGACAGGAAAAGTAACAATGAGATCCCACCAGAGTCCAGACCCTTATTTGGGCTGGCTGAAATGCATCAGTGCCCATTGGAAATAAAGAGTCCAGGCAGGTTTTTTTCATTATATATTTATATTTCCTACAATGTGAGGGATATGCCCAGACAGGTTGTGTGTGGTCATGATGGGTATTCTTTCTTTCTCCAATATTTCTGTTACTGTGGAAGAGGGAGAAAAAAGAAAGTATGAAATACAAGGAGGAGATAAAAATCCCACATGGCTTTCAAATGTCCATTTATACATGTTTCTGTGCAACACACATCCTTCAGTGTCCCTGGTCCACTCAGAGGATGGCTTGGAAAATAGAGATAGACAGAAAGAAAGAAAGAGGAGATAAATTAATAGGTGTCTGTATGTGTGATGGTGCTTTATAGACTGAATCACAGGATGGTTTGTTTTGAAAGGGACCTCAAAGATCATCTCAGTCCAGCCTCCTGCCATGGGCAGGGACTTCCAGGTTGCTACAAGCCACTATCCCAGGTTTCTCAGGCTCTGCCCAACCTGGCCTTGAACACTTCCAGGGATGGGGCAGCCACAGCTGCTCTGGGCAGCCAGAGTGCCCCCTCAGAGCACAGATTTCCTCCCAGTGCCCAACCTGAACCTGCCCTCTGTCAGCGTGGAGTCATTACCTCTCGTCCTAGATGAGAGCTGCCTTAATGTGCTGTGCCTGAAGCCACTCTTTAGACAGCATTAAGCAGCTGAAGGACAAGTTCTGCACCTCCCAGCCAGCCCCAGGAGGACCTGAGGTGGTAACCCAAAAGGTGCATTAATACAGCAGCTCTGGGGAGTGCAGAACAAACTCTGCAATTTGGGTTAATGGCCACTGATCCTCCAGGGAAATAAGCCCGTTGCACTACATCTGTAGTCTGCTCGGGATTTCACTTCCAAGTATTTATGTCCTACCATGTCCTACTGGCATAAAGCAACTCTCTCCTCCACCAGTTTTACGAGGGTCTTTAAGTACACATAATTTTCAGTGTAATTGCATAGGAAGATGTGCATATTAAATATTACATTTACTGATGTGTCCTAAGGTACATGATTAATGGCTTCATTTTACCTGTCCTAAAAAGAGCAGAATTTTAATATAAAAAGCTGTGCAATGTTCACATTCCGGAGGGATTTCTGTGGGCTCAAATCCAAAATAAACTAATGAACAAATGAACTAGAGAAAATTCTAAAAACACACTCTGTGCTACTTTGGTTGAACCAGGAGAAATCCAGTGACCTGGGAATTAAACTGACGCAATTTGGTACCTCTTCAGGACATAAATTTTGTTGAAAGTTAACTGCTTCAGTGCTCAAGGGACTTTTCAGCCCCAGTCTTCAGTGGAAATAACATTCCAGCTTTTAAGTCATATTAAAAACATAAATGGTACAATATAAATATAAAATTTCTTACGCTTAATTTAGAGCAAGTCCCGAGCAGGGTGTAAATGACATTGCTTGGGCCGGGTGAAGAAGACTCCTGGGATCTGCTCTGAATTTCCTGGCTGACTTAGGGAGTGACTTTGGAACAAGTTGCACAGTCACCCTCCTCAAGCACCTGGTAAGTTAACCCAAGTAATGTACCCAAGTGCTGCTTAATCAAGTGCCTACACATCAACTGCTTTAGCTTATGCACCAAAGCTTAACCCCCTTTGATCAGTGTAAGGTCAGGTTGAGTCTGTGGGTCAGCTCTAACAGTGCTCTCCTCCATGGCTGCAGTTAGTTTTATAATAGGCATATCTGCAATATTAATTCACTACGCAAAATATTTACAAGTGAGAGTCTCCATTCTTATTCTGTGACCTTTTCTGGCAAATCACTCGTTATCCCTATCCTCTCTGAGCTCCAAGACCCTCCCTGTGCCCTCCTGGCAGGAGGTCAGGGTCAGAAGAGCCACGTTTCTGCAGAGTCAGGGGTTGCAATAGGAGATCTCTAACATACAAGAGGGAGCATTCTGCAGAGAGTCAGCTGCCCACAACCCACATCTGAAGTCTCAGCAGCACATCTCAGCCAAACAAGCAGCAGGTCTTTGCCCAGAGCTGCATGTGCCAGGTGAAGCCCTTTGTGGGACAAGAAGATACGAAGGAGAACTGACCCCACTGCTCCTGCCACCAGCCTGGCAAGGCAGAAATGAGTTCCCACAGCATCCTGCTCCACCCATAGCCCCTGCATAAAGCAAGCAGCTTCCCAGATGCAACCCCCAGGTGAAGGGGGCAATTTCCTAGTTGTACCTACCCCCAGCCCCTGGTTTCCCCAGTCTCTGAGTCCACACCACTGAGTTTTGCTCACTGTCACCTGGTATTTGGCAGTTCTCAGGGCTCATTTGATTCATGCAGCCTCTCACTGTACAGGAATCCCCAGGACTCCTCTTAGCTCCTCTGCCTCCAGAAATTGCTCCCTCTGCTTCACTTCCCAAGCTTCCCAGCATGGCATATTGGAGGGGCAACAAACCCCTCCAACCCAAGACAAAGTACCAAATAGCCTTCTTTTCCCTCATTCAATAATTTCTACAAATTATTTCAGTTCTAATACGAGCCTCTGATATCCTTTGTACCCTCCCACCTTTGCAGCTCCCATTTTTACAAGATTTTACATGTGTTCCCACTGCTATCTCCCTGATGTCCTCCTGGCAGCAGCTCCACTCCAAGCTGCCCCTTCAGCCGAGCACCATCAAGCCAGAGCAACAGCAGCCTAAAGGACCTGTTAGTAAGAAATCTAAAAGGCATAAACCCATTTCAGCACATTAAAAAAGGACTGCTTATTAGAGCTTTTCTGGTTGTTTTGAGCAACTCTTGTGATGGGAAAGACATAAGGGATTTAATGATTTTTTGGGGGTCCAATAAAATTTCCCAGATCTCACACAGCAATTTCAAAGTTCAAAGTGGTTGGTTGTGAGCCCCTGCTCTATTTCTTTATTTAACAAAAGATAAAATAAAGAAAGATACCAAAACCAGAAACATTAATCCCAGGTGAAATTGTGTTTTGAAGCTTTTGGAAGTTATCTTGTACCTGTTATCAGTCTAACTTGGAGCAAGAGTATATTTTTATAGAAACCCCTGAACCATACGTTTGCATCAGATTTGTTTGCAGACGTGGCAGACGATTACTGTGAAAACTTTGAAGAGTACTGGAGGTTTCACTACAGGAGGCTGAAAGAGTTTTTCAGAATCATTGTTGTATTAACACAAGGGAATAAAAAATTTAAAACTCTGAGCATAACCTCTGTGTTACTTTATCATGGAAATATGAGCTGTAGCATGCATCAGTGCCTGAATTATTCAAGTATCTGAAATGCATCTCATGACTTTGATACATTCCACAAAAAATACTGTGGACTTTTATCTAAAGATAGGAGTTAAAAATGAAAACAAATTGCTGGCAGATTCAGTTGGTAAACATCCTAGATAAAAATGTTAGATGGGATCTTCCTGTTTAACCTTGCCTATCTTCTCTCCAAACAGAGAAAATTATTTAGTAACAGAGGAAGTCTCTGAAGTCTGTTGGATTTAAACTATAAAAAGTAAATTTAAAATATGAAACTAAGCATTCCTAAACTTATTCAGACTTCTGGCCTTTGGGAAGTACCAACAGTGAGTCTGTGGCCCCCCTGGCAATCCTTCAACCTCCCTTGCCTAAGGAACTTCACCACTGCAACAGGGACAAAGACAGCAAAAAGCTGTGTGTTTTACCAGCCTTAAAAAGTCATCAATTTGTTCCCTTTAATTACTTTCTCTTGGCAATCCAATGAGTCAAGGACACCAGCATGCTGCAGCATCTGGGATTCATGCTGTGTTTTCTGAAGAGAAAGAGTAAATGGAAGTAGGTGTTGACATTGCATAAGAAACGTGGTATTTCTCAGCAGACCTAATGGTTATTACACAGGAACAAATGAAAGGTAAACTTTGCTGTGTGAGAGGCTTCTGTCAGCAATAAGGTACAGAGAAGGGAAATGCTTGGGTTGAATATAAAAAAAATACTGTCTCGATACAATTTATAAAATCAAATAATAGTCCACATTGACTGAGGATGTAACTTGATATAATTTCAACAGAGTCATGCAGATTCACAGCAGAAGTGAATTTTCTCAAACACATTTGCTGTTAATGAAAAGCTGCCCATGACATGGGAGCTGGCAAAGCTTTTTATGCTGAATGGCTCCAGAGAGCACCCTGGTGACAACGATGCAATTCAGCCCTGGATGGTGACAGTGTCCTCCCTCCAGGATGGAGCAGAGGTGGCAGTGGTCAAAGTGCAGGGGCAACCTCCAGTTCTCACTCTTTGTAAAATTTTCTATGTTTGAATATTGTCATCTTTTGGCAAACAAAGCCACAAAGTTCTTCATTTTTTTATAATGATTAGGCTGGTGTTGGAAGGAGGTTGTTTAATTTTAAGGCAAAGGGCCTTGGCAAAACACCCCATGAAGTCCATCTATGGACTTTGAGCTTTACAATTTATTTCCATCAGAAATGGGACCATTAAGTGACTGGACAGGAAGCCTCTGCATTTCAGCCTTCCCCATTTCCTCCTTCCAATTCCCACTTTTTTTTTTTTTTTTTGGAGGGGAAATCCCCCTTAATCTTTTCCTGAAGAACTTTCATCTCACCAAAAGCTGTAGAGCAATTCATTGGAGGAAACCCCCCCATGTGGGGAATGAGTGGCTTAGGTCACCTGCAGAAGCACTCAAGGGTATTAGTAAAAGTAGGGTTTGTATAAATTTGTCATCTATTCCCTGCCCAGGGCCCTTCCCTAACAGAGCTCTGAGGACTTTCTGTCCTTGACTCATGGGAACTCATTCTGTCTCCTGCTCTAGAAAAACCCCAGTGAGACAATGAGGGAGAAGGAGGGATTTGTTCTGATTTGTTCTGATTTGTTCTGATTTGTTCTTCCCTCTCTTTGAAGCTGCATTTGAGGACTGAAGGCTCTGCCCCACACCTCCCCAGGGCACAGGGGGCACAGGGTAAGATGAAC